>NC_064647.1:197567081-198839938 GCF_023864345.2 Schistocerca serialis cubense | reverse complement strand
GACTCACGCCCCGTCCTCGCAGCCTTACTTCTGCCAGTCCCTCGTCTCCTACCTTCCAAACTTTACAGAAGCTCTCCTGCGGACCTTGCAGAACTAGCACTCCTGGAAGAAAGGATATTGCGGAGACATGGCTTAGCCACAGCCATGGGGAGCTTTTGTAAGGTTTGGAAGGTAGGAGACGAGGTACTGGCAGAAGTAAGGCTGTGAGGCCGAGGCGTGAGTCGTGCTTGGGTAGCTCTGTTGGTAGAGCACTTGCCCGCGAAAGGCAAAGGTCCCAAGTTCGAGTCTCGGTCCGGCACACAGTTTTAATCTGCCAAGAAGTTTCATTTCGCTACCCTTTACGAAGACTGAATCTTTGTCTTTACACCGTAACCGTAGACCCACGTCTCTTCACCAGTTATGATTCTGTCAACGAACATTTGGTTCTCATTTGCGCGATCAAAAAGCTCTTCACAGATTGCGAGGCGAGGGCCTTTCTGGTCTTGACTCATGAGCCGTGGGACGAACTTGGCGGCAACACGATGCATTCCAAGGTGCTGCGTCAGGATTTCATGACGTGATCCAACTGAAATGTCAGATTCTTCTGAAATCTCTCGAACAGTCAGTCTTCGATTGGCATTCTCATTTTCCTTGAAGTTGAGCGTCCGCGGTAAATGTTAATGGGCGTCCTGAACGAGGGTCATCTTTAACTTTCGTCGAGCCATTTCTACACCTTGTGAACCATCCGTAACAGGGAGTACGGCTTTTGCACTCATCACCGTACGCTTCTTGCATCATTTCTTGCAGCTGTAAAGGTTTTCTAGAGTTTCACGCAAAACTTAATGAAAGGCGTTGCTCGTCTAACTCTGCCATCTCTAAATTCTCAATCTGTGCGACACAATGTTTTACTCAATACAGCATTGAACAATAACTAAGAAACACACAACGATGAAACTTCCATCAGTTACACATCAAACAATGGCTTGCACAGGGATGCCAAACGCATTTCGCTCGAACGCACCATTCGTACGAAATTACGAATGCTGTGGAATTTTCTGAACACACTTCGTACTCTTGTCAGTGCAAGGTTCTGATGTTTCGACGAAATGAGGACCATCTAAGCACATCTGTCACTGTATACGGCTTTGAGAATGAGCAATGCCCGAAATTAGTAGTGCAAATAAAATAATTTAAATCACGTTTTGGTGAAACACCGTCCTTCTTCAAATTTAATGAGGTTGTGGGACCAACCCGGAAGAATTTGATTAACGAAGCTGATATGTCTGTTCTGGAAAAGACTAAGGTGCCGTGCCGCGCCTATGGGTTTTGGGATTCAGTCATCAAAGAGGCGCTGGAAATAAGAGTGCGCCGGCCGCGGTGGCTGAGCGGTTCTAGGCGCTACAGTTTGGAACCGCGCGATCGCTACGGTCGTAGTTTCGAATCCTGCCTCGGGCACGGATGTGTGTGATGTCCTTAGGTTAGTTGGGTTTAAGTAATTCTAAGTTCTAGGGGACTGATGACCAAAGAAGTTAAGTCCCATAGTGCTAAGAGCCATTTGAACCATTTTGAATAAGAGTGCATGACGATCTTGTAAATCACGACAGCTGTTTTCAACTTAATTCTACTTGGGATGTGACGTCAGCGAAAATACGTCGGGGACGCTCTGATGTGGAAGCGGCGGAAATGACCATACCGAAACTCGGGGCCCCGAGCGCTCTTCCGTCCTGCCGGGGGGGTGCGGGCATAACCACCCAATACACTTCCGGCTGATTAGCACTTAAATGGACCGTGTACTTCTAGTTCCCTGTTGCGCAGGAAAGACACCTACTCTGAAGAATGAATGAAATCCGTGAAATGTAGGGGCAGTTGTAACCGAATCGCCATTGCTCTGTACTTGTAACAATGACGACAAGAAGTAAAAACTCGTTTAAGGTTAATTGAATATGAAATTTGGCTGGTGGAATTACAGTAGTTACTTAAACTCGGAAAATGTTACAAATTTAGTTCGTGAATCAATGAAAATTAATTGTCGCCAGCTCACTACGTGATCAAAATTACTGCATCTATAACTGCTGTGTGTTAATACTAAGAAACTTACGTTGCAAGGCGAAAACAGCCAAAACAAATATTGCTCTAGCGTGATTTCAAATGGATATTTCACAATGAACAAATACCGATGACAAAGTCAAACGCTTTGAATTTTCGGCGCGGTTGCAACAGCTCATGGAAGAGGATGCGTTCAGTGCGAAACTTGTTTTCAGTGATGAAGCAACATTTTTTCTTAATGGTGAAGTGAACAGACACAATGTGCGAATCTGGGCGGTAGAGAATCCTCACGCATTCGTGCAGCAAATTCGCAATTCACCAAAAGTTAACGTGTTTTGTGCAATCTCACGGTTTAAAGTTTACGGCCCCTTTTTCTTCTGCGAAAAAAACGTTACAGGACACGTGTATCTGGACATGCTGGAAAATTGGCTCATGCCACAACTGGAGACCGACAGCGCCGACTTAATCTTTCAACAGGATGGTGCTCCATCGCACTTCCATCATGACGTTCGGCATTTCTCAAACAGGAGATTGGAAAACCGATGGATCGGTCGTGGTGGAGATCAAAATCAGCAATTCATGTCATGGCCTCCACGCTCTCCCGACTTAACCCCATGCGATTTCTTTCTGTGGGGTTATGTGAAAGATTGAGTGTTTAAACCTCCTCTACCAAGAAACGTGCCAGAACTGCGAGCTCGCATCAACGATGCTTTCGAACTCATTGATGGGGACATGCTGCAGCGAGTGTGGGAGGAACTTGATTATCGGCTTGATGTCTGCCGAATCACTAAAGGGGCACATATCGAACATTTGTGAATGCCTAGAAAAACTTTTTGAGTTTTTGTATGTGTGTGCAAAGCATTGTGAAAATATCTCAAATGATAAAGTTATTGTAGAGCTGTGAAATCGCTTCAATCATTTGTAATAACCCTGTACTTAATCATCCGATTTTAAGAAAATTATTGGGCGAAAAAGTTTGATTCTTCCGCATCTTATAGCTTGATATCTGTAAACGATAAAGGTCTGAATTTATTTTCGTTATTCGTCATAGCACGAAACTGAGTACATGGCTGCACAAAATTTTTAAGAATTTGGAGCGGTAAAATCACATTGTATAGACTTCCCGTACAGTTCTTTTAAGGCCATACATTGTTGTTGTTCTGGTCTTCAGTCCAGAGACTGGTTTGATGCAGCTCTCCATGCTACTCTGTCCTGTGCAAGGTTCTTCATCTTTCAGTACCTACTGCAACCTGCATCCTTCTGAATCTGCATAGTGTCTTCATCTCTTGGTTACCCTCTACGGTTTTACCCTCCACGCTGCCCTCCAACACTAAATTGGTGATCCCTTGATGCCTCAGAATATGCCCTACCAAGTGATCCCTTCTTCTAGTCAAGTTGTGCCACAAATTTCTCTTCTCTCCAGTTCTATTCAATACCTCCTCATTAGTTATGTGATCAACCCATCTAACCTTCAGCATTCTTCTGTAGCACCACATTTCGAAAGCTTTTATTCTCTTCTTGTCTAAACTATTTATCGTCAACGCTTCACTTCCATACATGGCTACACTCCACGCAAATACAGGGTGTTTCAAAAATGACCGGTATATTTGAAACGGCAATAAAAACTAAACGAGCAGCGATAGAAATACACCGTTTGTTGCAATATGCTTGGGACAACAGTACATTTTCAGGCGGACAAACTTTCGAAATTACAGTAGTTACAATTTTCAACAACAGATGGCGCTGCATGTGATGTGAAAGATATAGAAGACAACGCAGTCTGTGGGTGCGCCATTCTGTACGTCGTCTTTCTGCTGTAAGCGTGTGCTGTTCACAACGTGCAAGTGTGCTGTAGACGGTTTATTCCTTAGAACAGAGGATTTTTCTGGTGTTGGAATTCCACCGCCTAGAACACAGTGTTGTTGCCACAAGACGAAGTTTTCAACGGAGGTTTAATGTAACCAAAGGACCGAAAAGCGATACAATAAAGGATCTGATTGAAAAATTTCTTCGGACTGGGAACGTGACGGATGAACGTACTGGAAAGGTAGGGCGACCGCATACGGCAACCACAGAGGGCAACGCGCAGCTAGTACAGCAGGTGATCCAACAGCGGCCTCGGGTTTCCGTTCGCCGTGTTGCAGCTGCGGTCCAAATGACGCCAACGTCCACATATCGTCTCATGCGCCAGAGTTTACACCTCTATCCATACAAAATTCAAACGCGGCAACCCCTCAGCGCCGCTACCATTGCTGCACGAGAGACATTCGCTAACGATATAGTGCACAGGATTGATGACGACGATATGCATGTGGGCAGCATTTGGTTTACTGACGAAGCTTATTTTTACCTGGACAGCTTCGTCAATAAACAGAACTGGCGCATATGGGGAACCGAAAAGCCCCATGTTGCAGTCCCATCGTCCTGCATCCTCAAAAAGTACTGGTCTGGGCCGCCATTTCTTCCAAAGGAATCGTTGGCCCATTTTTCAGATCCGAAACGATTACTGCATCACGCTATCTGGACATTCTTCGTGAATTTGTGGCGGTACAAACTGCCTTAGACGACACTGCGAACACCTCGTGGTTTATGCAAGATGGTGCCCGGCCACATCGCACGCCGACGTCTTTAATTTCCTGAATGAATATTTCGATGATCGTGTGATTGCTTTGGGCTATCCGAAACATACAGGAGGCGGCGTGGATTGGCCTCCCTATTCGCCAGACATGAACCCCTGTGACTTCTTTCTGTGGGGACACTTGAAAGACCAGGTGTACCGCCAGAATCCAGAAACAATTGAACAGCTGAAGCAGTACATCTCATCTGCATGTGAAGCCATTCCGCCAGACACGTTGTCAATGGTTTCGGGTAATTTCATTCAGAGACTACGCCATATTATTGCTACGCATGGTGGATATGTGGAAAATATCGTACTATAGAGTTTCCCAGACCGCAGCGCCATCTGTTGTTGAAAATTGTAACTACTGTAATTTCGAAAGTTTGTCCGCCTGAAAATGTACTGTTGTCCCAAGCACATTGCAACAAACGGTGTATTTCTATCGCTGCTCGTTTAGTTTTTATTGCCGTTTCAAATATACCGGTCATTTTTGAAACACCCTGTACTTTCATTAACGATATCCTGACACTTAAATCTATACTTGATGTTTAGAAATTTCTCTTCTCAGAAAAGCTTTCCTTGCCGTTGCCAGTCTACATTTTATATCCTCTCTACTTCGACCATCATCAGTTATTTTGCTCCCCAAATAGCATAACTCATTTACTACTTTAAGCGTCTCATTTCCTAATATAATTCCCGCACATTGGGTACGAAATGTAACCAATATATCTAAATTGTATTCAAAGTTGAGACCGGAATGATATCTCTCTTCATTGTTGAGGTATTGGTTGTTATATCCGCGGACGGGTTGTTCGTGGCGCGTCCGAACCTTCCCTGCGCTTCGGGAATCAAGTGGCCATAAAAACCGTCGTTTCTCGTAAACGGTTCAAGATATCGAAACGACGATTTTTTGAAATGACAGCACGCGGAAAGGACTATTTTATGGTATGATTAACACCGATACGTGTTTGTAAACGCGTGAGCAGAGCGGAAACAAGACTTCCCATAAATTACACCAAGAGGTTTTGTACGAATTTCCATAGCCAAAAAAAGAGAGAGAAACAGGTAAACGGAGTATCAAAGTGACCAGCGTGAGATCTAATTTGGCATGAAAATATTTAACTGCTTGAAAGTAATCAGGGTAATTAACAAAAACTTAGTTATTGAGCTGAAGAAAAACTGAAATAAATTCACGAAAAACTGCTGCCAAGCTATGTAAATTGTCAAAAATTTCATCTGTTCAAGGCCTAGGACGGCCGCTGTGGCCGAGCGGTTCTAGGCTGCTACAGTTGCAAGTTCGAATTCTGCCTCGGGCGTGGATGTGTGTGATGTCCTTAGGTTAGTTAGGTTTAAGTAGTTCTAAGTTCTAGGGGACTGATGACCTCAGATGTTGAGTCCCATAGTGCTTAGAGCCATTTCAACCATTTTTTTCAAGGCCTAGCTATTTCGCTCTTAAAAAGATACATTGTTGCGATATCTAAATGTCGAAGAGGCTTCTTTCGAATCAAGTACGTTAGGAAGGCAAACGAGAAGTCAGTAAGATAATGCTTTCTGGATAAAATTTGAAAATAAAAAATCAAAGAAATCAGTCAAATATTTTATGAAATGATTTGTGTAAAAGAGATAAGTAGATCAGAGAAACGTTCTACATGCATTTGAATGATGCTCGAAATCATGAACAGAAAATCAGGTGCACCAAACGTTTCCTTAATATTTTTTTATTTCATACTTTTAGACAAATCATTACACATAACGTTTTAATTTCTTTTCAAAAATTTTGTATGCTTTACTTTTACAGACTATTTAGATTAATTGAAACGCTTGGCCTTACCACTGATTGCTTACGTTCGCATCATCAAATATCTGTAAAATTTGATGGTTCGCTGTAATTTATAAGGAATTTAATGTGTGCGATGTACTGGGACAGGTGTGTATTCACCTAAAGATCAAGTTCTTTGGCAAGACCTTAAAAATATACTTAGCGATGCCGTGTAAACAATATACACAAAATTTAGTGTACAGAATTGTAACTGAATCAGTTAAAATATAAGAAGTATGTGGAATCGAACCCACGACCTTCCCACAGCACGAGAAGCTAACGCTACTTCTACACCACAGCTAGCTGCTATTTCTGCATTCACTGTTATTTCTGCATGCCAATCTGTGCATTTATCTGGGTATTTATGGTACTTATGTAGTCAGTCATTCTTCCGCATTTATTGGCTGTTAAAAGTTATTGATCATGTAAAAAACAATCGTATTTAATTTATTGATGAGATAGTCAAATGCTCCTCTGCACACTCACGTGTATTCGAATAATTTGTCTGGTGATTTTCGTAGTTGATGATATTTATGAAATTGTCCATGGAGATTCTTCCCTTTGTAAATTTCATGCAGAGCATTCCTTTCCGCTTTATTTTCTTATGACGTTCTTAGATAATACAAATCTCCTTCATCATAACCAACATGGATTCCGCAAACAGAGATCATGTGAAACTCAGCTCGCCTTATTTGCCCAAGAAATTCACAGTGCCGTAGACACTGGCGAGCAGATTGATGCCGTATTCCTGGACTTCAGGAAGGCATTTGATACGGTTCCGCACTTACGTTTAGTGAAAAAAATACGAGCTTACGGAATATCGGACCAGGTTTGTGATTGGATTCAGGATTTCCTAGAAGAAAGAACACAACATGTCATTCTTAACGGTTCAAAATCTGCAGATGTAGAGGTAATTTCGGGAGTACCGCAGGGAAGCGTGATAGGACCTTTATTGTTTACAATATACATAAATGACTTAGTTGACAACATCGGTAGCTCCGTGAGGCTATTTGCAGATGACACGGTTGTCTACAAGAAAGTAGCAACATCAGAAGACTCGTACGTACTCCAGGAGGACCTGCAGAGGATTAATGCATGGTGCGACAGCTGGCAGCTTTCCCTAAACGTAGATAAATGTAATATAATGCGCATACATAGGGGCAGAAATCCATTCCAGTACGATTATGCCATAGGTGGTAAATCATTGGAAGCGGTAACGACCGTAAAATACTTAGGAGTTACTATCCGGAGCGATCTGAAGTGGAATGATCACATAAAACAAATAGTGGGAAAAGCAGGCGCCAGGTTGAGATTCATAGGAAGAATTCTAAGAAAATGTGACTCATCGACGAAAGAAGTAGCTTACAAAACGCTTGTTCGTCCGATTCTTGAGTATTGCTCATCAGT
Organism: Schistocerca serialis cubense; assembly: GCF_023864345.2. NCBI lineage: Eukaryota > Metazoa > Arthropoda > Insecta > Orthoptera > Acrididae > Schistocerca > Schistocerca serialis. The sequence continues at coordinate 198,832,070 of NC_064647.1, read as the reverse complement.
ATGGGACCCTTACCAGGTTGGATTAATAGAAGAGATAGACATGATCCAGCGAAAAGCAGCGCGATTCGTCATGGGGACATTAGTCAGCGCGAGAGCGTTACGGAGATGCTGAACAAGCTCCAGTGGCGGACACTTCAAGAAAGGCGTTACGCAATACGGAGAGGTTTATTATCGAAATTACGAGAGAGCACATTCCGGGAAGAGATGGGCAACATATTACTACCGCCCACATATATCTCGCGTAATGATCACAACGAAAAGATCCGAGAAATTAGAGCAAATACGGAGACTTACAAGCAGTCGTTCTTCCCACGCACAATTCGTGAATGGAACAGGGAAGGGGGGATCAGATAGTGGTACAATAAGTACCCTCCACCACACAGCGTAAGGTGGCTCGCGTAGTATAGATGTAGATGTAGATGTAAGTAAATCTAATTTTGTAGCCTTGCTCTCCAGCTACAGTGTTCTACAGTTCAGGGGCGCCGTTTTATAGAAAGAGCTGGTTGGCTCTAAGCAGCCATCTCGTAGCGCGACATTTTCGCTCGCACACAGGACACCTAAGCGTTTCGCCCGATGCTGCTGCTTGTCGCTAGAGTGTCTCGCATCCAGAATTCGCTCGCTGTCGGTCGCTTCTGTCGCTCACGTAGGACACGCCCTTAGAAGGACATCGCGGTTCTGACCTCCTTCGCAGAGGCGTGAAAAGTGGGTCAGAGGGGAGGTAACGACGTTCCATCTTGCGACACATCCACGAGGCTTTGGGCAGAATTGTGGTGAAATCTGGTGCCAGTGTGACACCATTAACCCATTTTCCAACTGAAACGAACTTCTCTGTCCCCTTTTTTTGCCTGCGTTGGGATCTTGCTGTCTGAACCGCCATCGAGCCCCAGGATGACGTCGCACGCGCCATTCCTTTGCATCATAATAGAGGAACGTTATAGGCACTTTAGAGCCAAATTTTAAACTTACCGCAGTTGGAAACAATTACGGTGTTTGGAAACAGTGATCCTTTAAATGTGTTTCACAATACAGCAAAAGCCACTGACAAAATACAAATATTCACAAACATTTTCTACTTGGGTACATATAACAAATAAAATGTTCAAATGTGTGTGAAATCTTAGGGGATTTAACTGCTAAGGTCATCAGTCGCTAAGCTTACACACTACTTAACCTAAATTATCGCCGGCCAGTGTGGCCGAGCAGTTAAAGGCGCTACAGTCTGGAACCGCACGACCGCTATGGTCGCAGGTTCGAATCCTGCCTCGGGCATGGATGTGTGTGCTGCCCTTAGGTTAGTTAGGTTTAAGTAGTTCTAAGTTCTAGGGGACTTATGACCACAGCAGTTGAGTCCCATAGTGCTCAGAGCCATTTGAACCTAAATTATCCTAACGACAAACAAACACACACACACACACACACACACACACACACACACACACACACACACACACACACACACGCCCGAGGGAGGACTCGAACTTCCGCCGGGAAATAACAAAAAATTGCCAACTTATTTAGGAAACCAATATAAAAATACCTTTCTCCACACAAAACAAATTTCGCCATCAGAGCTATTCTTCAGTCTTTACCGATGTCTAAGTGAACTGACAGTTAAGCTGGTACAAAAAAATCCTTATAAAGTAGAAATTGAGGTACTGCATGTGGGCTTTGACCAGAGACGCAGTGAATGTGCGTGGGATGGCGTAATGCCGTGGCTTTGTTTAAAAACATAAGCATAGCGGACTGTTTCGATTACAACTCACTGAAATGGGAGCAGAACTATTTCGGGCTACAACGGAAACGCTCAGCGACAAATTAATAAAAGAAACATTTATAGGAAAGAAAACGAATCGAGTGTCGTACAAAAGCTTAGTACATATATGTAATCACGCTACACAGAATTAAAGAGAAGGAAGACATTTCTCGTAAAGAAGAAAGTTTGATTTATCGACGAAGTATTTGAATTATCGCCGAAATGGAGTATACAATATTTTGTTTCTCTTGCAATAATAAAATATTATGCAGTATCTCAAGTCCCATAGCAGAGATCACATGCTTTCCCCGTATAACGAAATAAGTGACATTTCAACACGAAAAGTAGTATACTTCGCATATTTTCATACGCTTATGTCATATGGTATTATTTTTTGGGGTAATTCTTCTGATTCAAAAAGGGTATTTTTGGCTCAAAAACGGGCTGTTCGAGCTATGTATGGTGTAAGTTCGAAACCTCTTGTCGACCCCTATTCAATAGTCTGGGAATTTTGACATTGCCCTCACAGTATGTATTTTCTTTAATGTCGTTTGTTGTTAGCAATATTAGCTTATTCCCAAGAGTTAGCAGCTTTCACTCAGTTAATACTAGGCAGAAATCAAATCTGCATGTGGAATGCACTTCCTTGACTCCTGTGCAGAAAGGAGTGCAGTATTCTGCTGCATCCATTTTCAATATGCTACCACAAGAACTCAAAAATCTTAGCAGTAGTGTAAACTGAAGAGCTTCCTCATGGCTCACTCCTTCTATTCTGTCGAGGAGCTCCTGGAATAGCTAAAAAATTAAGCAAATTCCAGTGTTACATTCTTGATTTTCTTTATTTAAACTAAGGACTTGTCGCCTGAATATGTTTCTTTTATTTCATTTTATCTGTTTCTACAATCGTGTTATAATTTCATGTATTGACTCGTTCCATGGCCATGGAGACTTCTCCTAAATGTGGTCCCACGGAACAATACATAAATAAATAAAATAAACAAATAATTGGAAAACGGTGAAACCACGACAACAAGTAACGCTATAATGAAACACAGTTCAAAATAGTTTTAGAAGTGACATCACAGCAGTCCTTACTATTAAATCGCCGATAAAAGACGACGTCCGGTATAGCAAATTCCTCTCGGGAGAAAGAAGGTTTCTCTGCCTTTTATGTCGGCTGCTCACGACGCTTCACTGATATTGCCTGTGCAGTTAACGTCATCTGCGGTCATAGCCCATAACGCACTGGCGGAGCCTTCGCTTCTATATGGGAGGTTTGATGCTGCAGTATCTCAAGTCCCCTAGCAGAGATCACATGCTTTCCCCGTATAACGTAAACGCATTCCTCCTATTCGATTTTTTCCGCAACTGACTAAGCGTGACCGCGCTTGCTGTTCGATGGTGTGTTGTAACATACTGTGTTCCAAGCGGTCTTTACTGTTTCTTCATCCTTATTTGCTAACATGGGCGAGTGGAGCTGTCAGCGATATAAAAACACTGCTCCTCAACCAATAGCTTTATAAAAGCGTAATGTCGAAACAGTACAGTATAATAAGATATCGGAACATTTACGCATGTTCCTAAAGTTGATATGAATATGCTTCATTGAAGAAACACACACACACACACACACACACACACACACACACACACACACACACACACACGAGAGAGAGAGACAGGGGGAGGAAAGTGCCTCAGAAAATATTTGACTGACACGGAACTGACCATTAATGCTGGTGAAAGTTTCCTTAAAAAATTATTTTCGTTTTATTTTGAACTCCTGCTTGGTCGGTTGGTTGTAACTTTGCTGTTATTTATAGTCCGTGAGACGAGTGATTGGTAGTGACAGTTCCGGCGGGCAGACGGCGCTGTTGCCGAACGTGGCTCACAGCACGCGGCGCCCTGTCTGCTACACGCATTCTCTAGCAGTAGAAATAAAAGCGAGACAAAATACAAGTCGTATTGGTACGCGTGAATTCATTTAAAGTTGATGCTTGAAATATATTAACTCCAAAACTGATAAGAGCTATTTAGTACAAGTATCTAAGATGCTGAAACATAATAAAGTTATTTGTTAAACTTCACAACTGAAATGAAAACTATTTTCGCAAGTTGTTGAACATTAGCAGTTTTGGTTTCCATTGTTAAGTATTAGCATTATTAATTTGTTCTACGACAAGCTACAGAATAATTGGTCAGTGTATTAAGAGTTATAATCTGAAGAAAGTACTCACAATATGATGATCTGGTTGTAGATCGATAGCAAACTTCCTCCTTACATTCCTGAATACGTTGTAGTTACTGTAATGGAAAAACACCACTCACATCACTGTCAGAATCTGATTTGACATTGTCTTCCTCAGCACTACTCGAACTATCACTGCTCTCTCCCAGATGTATAATTAAATTTTCGATGCGTTCTTCCACAACCCCTTCGGTTTTGGCCGCCTCTCTGATGGCACTTGCAGTGCTGTTTACAATTTTAGCCCACGTCTCACTTGTCACTTTATTGATAGCTGCGCCGGCCGCGGTGGTCTCGTGGTTCTAGGCGCGCAGTCCGGAGCCGTGCGACTGCTACGGTCGCAGGTTCGAATCCTGCCTCGGGCATGGATGTGTGTGATGTCCTTAGGTTAGTTAGGTTTAAGTAGTTCTAAGTTCTAGGGGACTTATGACCACAGCAGTTGAGTCCCGTAGTGCTCAGAGCCATTTGAACCATTTTATTGATAGCTGCTGGAAGGAGAGTTTCCACTTCAGAGATCGTGAATTTTTTATTGTTTGCAGCAATGTAATTTTTTATCTGCGCCCACACTCCTTCAATTGCATTGAAGTGACAGTGGTATGCAGGAAGACGAACGATTTCATGTCCGTGCCTTTTAGCAATCTCGTCAATTAGGTATGTTGGAAATTGGGGTTTCTTTTGTGCCACAATTTCGAGCAGTTCCGCCTTCCTTAAATCTTCTCTGAAATCTACTTTTCGCCGTTTCAACCACTGAATGATATCGTCTTTTTTTGTTGCCAAGGTTGGTGCCTTATCGTGAACAACGGAATGATAAGGCGCATTGTTCATAACAATCACTGATGGACTTGTCAGATTCGTCATAAGCGATGTCTCGAACCATTCTTGAAATACTACACTGTTCATTTCTTCATGGTAATCTCCCGTCTTTTATGACCGAAACATTTTCAAGCAGTTTGGCACAAAACCTTTGGATGTTCCTGCATGTAAGACAATAATACGCCCTCCTTTGCCAACAGGCACTGCCATTGTCCCCTCGGGCGTTGCATCATTCCAGCCTCTACGTAAAGAATGGCTGGCATTGACCCAAGTTTCATCTAACCACACTATGCTTTCGAATTCCACACCCATGATCCTGCGCAGGAATCTGCACCGCCATGCAACTACATCTGTCCTTTCCATTAATATTTTGCGTCCGTTAAACAGTGAATAGCTGAAGCCTATGTCTTTCAACACTGTACGCAATGAAAATTTGCTTCCTTTAAAGAGATCGTCTTTCTGAAGCGACACCTGTAATTTAGATAGAGTGGGATGTTCCCTTCTCTTATAATAGCTGTATATATGACGACGAACAGCGTCTTTCTGAAAATCGTCCAAAGCTGTCACCTGCTTATTTCTCGGCCGCTTCTTTCCTGGTGTGTACAGCTTTGTTGTGCCACTCTCGTCACAATCTACACTATACTGTTCTTTCCCTATCTTTACAACAGTGTTCTTACTTATTTTCAATGCTGCTGCAGTTCTCTTCACAACCTGAACAACAGGAATTAAGGGCCCACCTTTGTCCTTTTCTTTCTCAAAGTAATCCCTCACAGAGCACACGAATTCACGGGCCTGGGTGTGTAGCACACTTTTCTTCCTCCGTTTCACTTCTTGTGTTGGGCTGGTACTACCCGCCGCACTAGACATTGTTTACAACGAATCATAAACAAAGAAACACTAAAAACGACAAAAACGAAATAAACTGCGAATTCAACTTCAGACAAACGACGAACGACCGCACCGCCTGCACGCGAGACTCTGGTAAGTTTCATAAGCGCGCGCGACCGGGTTTCAGGGCGGCAGCGTGGCCCTTGCTACCCGCTCAAATTCAGGCCGTCATTGGCTGCCTGCCTGCGGTCGCTAGGCAACGCAAAGACGCTACCGAGCTGTCAATACCAAAGACTCGTCTCCCAGACTATAGCTTTGGGTGACTGTCATTTCCAACTGCGCGAGAAACCAAACATATCTTCCTGCGAAAATACATGAATTTGGCCCTGTTCTAAAATCTTTCTAAAAACGTGCAAACTCATTAAATCCTGAACTTTACTATTAATCTCTTTAATTAAACAAAGTTTTCCTTGTGAGTTAATGATCTATTAATGCTGTTTATGAAAGGTCCCTGTCCCTTAATTATTTTCATAGAAAACTGATCCAGAAATCAAAATATCTTACCTCGTGATGTAATTACTTGCAAACGCGATGCTTGCTGCTCGCTGCGAATGAGCTGCAAATTTGTAATTTCAGTTGCAGAGTTTAGTGTAGTGCTCCTGACAAGTAAACTACACTACTGGCCATTAAAATTGCTACACCACGAAGATGACGTGCTACAGACGCGAAATTTAACCGACAGGAAGAAGATGCTGTGATATGCAAATGATTAGCTTTTCACAGCATTCACACGAGGTTGGCACCGGTGGCGACACCTACAACGTGCTGACATGAGGAAAGTTTCCAACCGATTTCTCATACACAAACAGCAGTTGAACGGCGTTGCCTGGTGAAACGTTGTTGTGATGCCTCGTGTAAGGAGGAGAGATGCGTACCATCACGTTTCCGACTTTGATAAAGGTCGGATTGTAGCCTATCGCGACTCCGTTTTGGTGTATCGCGACACTGCTGCTCGCGTTGGTCGAGATCCAATGACTGTTAGCAGAATATGGAATCGGTGGGTTCAGGAGGGTAAGACGGAACGCCGTGCAGAATCCCAACAGCCTAGCAGTCGAGATGACAGGCATCTTATCCGAATCGCTGTAACGGATCGTGCAGCCACGTCTCGATCCCTGAGTCAACAGATGGGGACGTTTGCAAGACAACAACCATCTGCACGAACAGTTCGACGTCGTTTGCAGCAGCATGGACCATCAGCTCGGAGACCGTGGTTGCGGTTACCCTCGACGCTGCATCACAGACAGGAACGCCTGCGATGGTGTACTCAACGACGAACCTGGGTACACGAATAGAAACGTCATTTTTTCGGATGAATCCAGGTTCTGTTTACAGCATCATGATGGTCGCATCCATGTTTGTGAACATCACGGTGAACACACATTGGAAGCGTGTATTCGTCATCGCCATACTGACGTATCACCTGGCGTGATGGTATGGGGTGGCATTGGTTACACGTCTCGGTCACCTCTTGTTCGCATTGACGGCACTTTGAACAGTGGACGTTACATTTCAGATGTGTTACGACCCGTGGCTCTACCCTTCATTCGATCCCTGCTAAACCCTACATTTCAGTAGGATAATGCACGACCGCATGTTGCAGGTCCCGTACGGGCCTTTCTGGATACAGAAAATATTCGACTGCTGCCCTGGCCAGCAGATCCTCCAGATTTCTCACCAATTGAAAACGTCTGGTCAATGGTGGCCGTGCAACTGGCTCGTCACAATACGCTAGGGATGGGCTATGATCGCGCTCGAGAAACGCGCGACGCGAAGGCAATTTCTCGAGAATTTCTCGGGTATGCTCGAGAAGTTGACAGTGCTGCTCTCTCTGAGAAATTGCGCAAACCTTCAGTACACGAAGCACTGAGCCGCAACGGTCGTACTCGTCGTACGTACGTGTTCGGAAGACTTTGAAATTCTGTGATTGACATCAGCTGTACTACCGTTATTAATGTGTACTGAAGTATTAGTATATGTCTCATAGCACAAAAATCATAGAATTGATGTTTGAAACAAAGCACAGAATTCGCATAAAACAGAAGCTTTATTCTTACAAAATAGATTACCTTGTACATTCTGCATGTATGCATGCATGCTTAAACGTAAAAGAGGAGTGCTATAGCCGTTTATATACAGAAACTGCGTACATGCGTTTACTTACTGAAGAAAGGAAACAAAAGTTGTTTAGCAGAAGGCATTTTTACTTCCCATTGCTACACTGCCGTCGATTTTTGTTTAGAAATATGATTTTATTAACCAATTGACCTTTTAGTCTGCTTCTTTGTTTGTTTATAAGTAGTCCAGTTTTCGAAAATATTCTTTCATTGGGAACAGAAGTTGCAGGTATTGCAAGATATTTTTTTGCCACGACAGCTAGACCTGGGTAACTGTTCATTTCTTTCCCAGTAGTGTAAAGGATTATCCGTGCGTTCTAGGTACGGTTCTTCCAAATATCGTTGTACCTCCAGGTCTATGCTATCACAACCGCTTTTATTGGAAACCTCTTCCACGAAAGAAGCCCATAAGGAACTACGGGCGTTTTGTACGGCATGGTGGGGGTTGTTTGGGGAAGGAGACCAGACAGCGTGGTCATCGGTCTCATCGGATTAGGGAAGGATGGAGAAGGACGTCGGCCGTGCCCTTTCGGAGGAACCATCCCGGCATTTGCCTGGAGTGATTTAGGGAAATCACGGAAAACCCAAATCAGGATGGCCGGACGCGGGATTGAACCGTCGTCCTCCCGAATGCGAGTCCAGTGTACGGCATGGTACTCGTGGCTAGTGTCGTTAGCAGCTGAATGAGTAGATCGTACGGTCTCTACCTTGTTCCTGCACTCTGCAATTAGGCTTGCAACTAATGTTTTGAATGAATGGGATTCGTAAATAGTAACGTTTTGAATCTTGGGTCGAGAACTGTGGCAACGGCATGTACTTTGTTTGTTTATATTAATCCTAGCCGGGCTATTAGTGAGTTGTGCAGATGTTGCTGTAGCTCTTGCGCTGTCGTGGTAGCCCACTTCCCATTGCATACGGTTAGGATTAGCTGCAAATGGTTCAAATGGCTCTGAGCACTATGGGACTTAACATCTGAGGTCATCAGTCCCCTAGAACTTAGAACTACTTAAACCTAACTAACCTAAGGACATCACACACATCCATGCCCGAAGCAGGATTCGAACCTGCGACCGTAGCGGTCACGCGGTTCCAGACTGTAGCGCCTAGAACCGCACGGCCACTCCGGCCGGCTAGGATTAGCTGTCTGATTATTGGAATAGCTTCCGAAAGATAGGTATTGTTTTCAGTTGAGATTTCACTTGTTACCACTTCAAATGGCTGTAGTATACATAAACACTCGCTCAAAATTCGCCACTCGTCAGCTGTGAGGTTCTCTACACCTGAATACAAAGTTGATAAACAGGCTGCAATGCATTTCTTTTGCTCCACTAGACGTTGTGGCATATAAAACGTACTGTTCCATCGGGTTTCCGTTTCCTGAATCAATTTATGGACAGGTTTTTTCATTAGATCCTGGATCTCATGGAGTTTTTCATTAGCGTTGCAACTTGTTTTAAAATAGCTAACAATTTTTCTGGCCTTTACCCGCATTATGCAGAGCTCACTGTTGCTGTTCAAAGAACTTTTTACAACTAAATTGATGGTGTGTGCTAAAAAAAATGGTTCAAATGGCTTTGAGCCCTATGGGACTTAACTTCTGAGGTCATCAGTCCGCTAGAACTTAGAACTACGTAAATCTAACTAAACTAAGGACATCACACATATCCATGCCCGAGGCAGGATTCGAACCTGCGACCGTATTGGTCGCGCGGTTCCAGACTATAGCGCAGAGAACCACTCGGCCACCCCGGCCGGCTATGTGCTAAACAAGGCACATGTTGCATATCTGTGTTGCCACTGTGAATATGCTGTACGGCTGCCGTCATGTTACTGGCGTTGTCAGTTGTGATGCTTACAACTTTGTTTTCGGTGTTCCATTTTGAAATCACGTTATCTAACGCCTCACTAATATTTAGCGCTGTATGCTTTTCCGGGAAACGGAATGTCTCGAGAGCTATAGCTTTCAGGCACCAATTAGTGTTAATGAAATGACCAGTTACAGCAATACGAGGTGCGGCTAGAAAAAAACCGGACTGATGCCGGAAAAAAAATTTATTTACAATTATTTACAATTTCATGTTATCTCCTTCAATGTACTCTCCTCCTCGGTCTCTACACCGCTCCATTCGAATTTTCCACTGTTCATAGCAATGCTGCAGATCATTTTCGGTAAGTCCATACATTACTTCCGTCGCTTTTTCTTTTACTGCTTCAACAGTCTCAAATCTAGTTCCTTTCAAAGCTGACTTGACTTTAGGGAGAAGAAAAAAGTCACAGGGGGCCAAATCAGGTGAGTAGGGTGGATGATCTAAGATGGGAATGTTGTGTTTTGCCAAAAACGTCTTCACTGACAACGCACTGTGAGCTGGGGCATTGTCTTGGTGAAGGATCCATGACTTTTTTCTCCACAAATCGTTCCGTTTTCTCCGTACTCGCTCACGTAGGGTAGCCAGGACGCTAATGTAGTAATGCTGATTCACTGTTTGTCCCTCTGGTACCCAATCAATGTGCACAATCCCTTTGATGTCGAAAAAAACAATCATCATTGCCTTGAATTTCGATTTTGACATTCGTGCTTTTTTTGTCGTGGAGAACCAGGAGTTTTCCAATGAATCGATTGGCGTTTAGTTTCGGGATCGTAAGTAAAAAACCACGATTCATCGCAAGTAATAACATTTTGTAAGAAGGTGGGATCACTTTCAATGTTTTCCAGGATGTCAGAACAAATCATTCTTCGGAGTTCCTTCTGTTCAATTGTGAGACACTTTGGAACCATTTTTGAACACACTTTGTTTATGTTGAAACTTTCATGAAGAATCTGCCTAACACTTTCCTTGTCAACTCCTGTTAACTCAGACACTGCTCTGATTGTTAAACGGCGATCTTGTCGAACAAGTTTACCGATTTTTTCAATGTTTGCATCAGTTTTTGCTGACAATGGTCTGCCAGTGCGAGTGTCATCACTGGTGTCTTCGCGGCCATCTTTAAATCGTTTAAACCACTCAAACACTTGTGTTCGCGATAAACAATCATCGCCGTACACTTGTTGTAACATCACAAACGTTTCACTTGCAGATTTTCCTAGTTTGAAACAAAATTTGATGTTAACACGCTGTTCTTTCTGTACACTCAACATTTTCCGACGCACAGACAAAACGTCATCTACTTAAAACAGACGCCACGGGCAGACTGAGTGCAGGAGGCAGATGAAACTCGAGCAGTAGGCGGAGCGAGAGTCACGTGACAGGCCACGCGACTTTCAGCCTTATTGCATTCGTTTTATTGTTTCACCAGTACTAGTCCGGTTTTTTTCTAGCCACACCTCGTATATGCCTCACTATTGAGTGAGGTCCAAATATCGGTCGTTAAAGGAACACAAGTAGAGTCTTCCACGGCCAAGTTTACAGCCTCTTTCTGTTTATGGTAATCGTCCTCAATCATGAGGCGCAACTTTTTTCGATTTGGTTTCGAGTATTGTGGCTCCAACAGTGAAACAAAGCGGTTGAAAATCGTCTGTCATCATGGCCACTAGTGCTTCAACTAGCTGTTGTTGCCGTTTACTTCCCTCTATGAAGAGAAACGTAAGATTTAGATCAGTGCTCCGGCGAGGGGATACGTTATGCTCGACAACTAGTTCAATAAAATTACATATCGTATCGTGCAAAAGCTAGGATAGTATAGGTTTGATTTTGGGGTATGTTGTAGATTATCGGAGTACGATTAAAAAATCAATGTTTTTTTGAGCGTGACGGACCGCTTCGGACACTTTCCGAACTTTTGTACCGCACGTACCTGGATATTTTGTCTGCCTCGCACTATTGGAAGAATGAGCGTCTGTATCCACGGACGTCGCTGTTTTATTGCACGATAAATTGTGCAGTTTAAGATATCTAATCGAGCCCGTTGTATTTTTTGATACATTACGGAGATTTTTACGACAAATGTTGCAAGTAACGTTATCTCCATCCTCCGTAAAGTATTGCCGGCACCATGACGTTCGTTTTCGAGTGTCCATATTGATCTGAATAACAGCTTTACTCCAATGAAACCTGAGATATACTAGTTACGAGCACAGCGAGCATGTTTGTCTAGCGGCGGCATTCAGTTCATAAAACAACAGCGGCGCGGCGTATGTTGCCGCAGCCAACTGGCGCGCAGCGGCACACGCCGCCGAGCCGTTTCTCGTGAGCTTCTCGAGAATTGCTTGACAACTAAAGTGCGCGTCATATATCTTGGCGGCCGAGTTTAGGTTCGTTCTGCGCATCTGACGTCAAAAAATACAGTCAGCCAATGAACAGAGAACGACGTTGCCAGATCTGACTACAGAGCAGAGCACGGACGAGTGTCTTCAGTTTTAGAAACCTTCAGTCATAAACAAAGTAATAGAACAAAAGCAATGTCTTGATAGCAGACTTTGTTTTTTGAAAGTTTGGAAAAACCATTCTTTATACCAATTGCTTCATTTTCTATTAATTAATTAAACCAAACAAGCAATAAGACTCTTAATTCAGGCGATAGCAAGGAGAGGTGTTTGTATCAATTTCACGAACCGCTTTTTCGCAATAAAGAACAGCGGTAATTGTTTATTTCCTATTGTACTTCGACGAAGTGCGAGTAATTCATAGGCATACCAACAGTGTTTGTCAGAATTTTGCGTGACATGTTAGAGTCCTTATGTAGAGACGTTACAAAACGAGCTGCGCTAGCGTAACGGGTAAGGCATTGGGTTGGTAAACGAAAGGTACTAAATATTTTTTTTTCTTTTAAAACAATATCGAAGTGTCTTACATCATGAATTTTATTCGTTTGAATGCAATTTTTTGAAATTTCTAGTGCTTTATCTCTTCATTAACCCTTTCGCTGCTGCAGTCACGTGCTCCTCGCATTCCGCGCTGTGCGCGATTTTGTCATCACTGCACTGCGCGCCTGTGCAGAAACGTGGTGTTCCCACTGCTTTGACACACTTATCATTCGATTTCACAAAAACTATTTGGCCCAAAAATTAGATTTTTACACATGTTCTTGACTGATACCTTCCCCCCATAAATGACTTAATTTTGTTTCGATGTTCAACCCAGTTATTGTGCAGCATTAAATGTAGTAAACCATTGCACAAAATTTTGAAGAGTTTGCAGAGGTAAAAGTCCATAGGGTATACTTTCCGTATGGTCGATTTTAGTTGCCACAATGTTGAGAATGAAATGTGGACAAGGTACCTAAATTTCATATAAAATTTACTGTTTAACAATATCTCATTTAATTTAAGTACCACATAGGTGTCGTATGTAATATTGAGAAATATTCCGTCTTTCGCGACTGTAATAAAAGTTTTATTTACGCCAGGCGCGTTTGGCTTTATTTTAAAGCACTTCACTCAGTCAAAGGAACTGGGGGGGGGGGGGAAGGTATCAGTCAAGAAGATCTTTAAAAATCTAATTTTTGGGCCAAATAGTTTTTGTGGAATCGAATGATAAGTGTGTCAAAGCAGTCGGAAACACCATGTGTCTGGACAGGCGAGCAGTCCAGTGACAAAATCGCGCACAGCGCTGAATGCGGGGAGCACGTCTCTGTAGCAGCGAAAGGGTTAATGCGGCCGTGGTGGCTTTACTTCATGAACTGCGCGCTCCCCCCTAAACGTCAGCTTGCGAACTATACTATACTATGGCGCTGTTTCTATTGGCGCGTGCGTCGTGTGCAACTGGCAACGCAGCAATCTCCCGCGTCTGGGCGGGCATGCGCGAGCCGCCAAGATAAAAGAATTCAACAATAGAGGCTCGAGAAATTCTCGGTGCGCTCGAGTCGCCGCGCCTCGCCATCCCATCACTACAATACGCCAGCCACTACTCTTGATGAACTGTGGTATGGTGTTGAATCTGCATGGGCAGCTGTACCTGTACACGCCATCCAAGCTCTGTTTGACTCAATGCCCAGGCGTATCAAGGCCATTATTACGGCCAGAGGTGGTTGTTCTGGGTAATGATTTCTCAGGATCTATGCACCCAAATTGCGTGAATAATCAATCACACGTCAGTTCTAGTATAATATATTTGCCCAATGAATACCCGTTTATCATCTGCATTTCTTCTTGGTGTAGCAATTTTAATGGCCAGTAGTGTATTTTATATACATCACTGAGTGAGACACTCTTTAAATAAAACTGACTTGGATCGAGAATGTGAAATATTTAGGTGAAATATTTCTTTAACGAACGGTTTTTAAATTATCCGATATTGTATTATATGTATGGGATTCATGTTCTAACGCTCATTAACATAGACAGAGGGCAACGTTGATATCAAACTCTTACTCTCACGAATGTTTGACAAATAATTAATAAACATTAAAAATATTGAACAGTAAAAAGTACTTAATATTTAATGAACAATATGAAGTTCCCTGACAAGGATGTCTCATTCAACAATGGTTCCAAACTACGCGCGACTGCAATGCAACTAAATAAAAACTGTTAGTTCATTCCTGTTCATATGCTTTTCTAATCTCATTTCATTCTAATTAATCACTAATCGGAACCTTCTCCTTTGTTTCACAATATTCAAACACAAATCATTTTGCTTAAACACAGATGCCCTTAACTTTACATCTACATCGCCACGAGTCCTTTGTTTGTCTCACTACTACTGTTTAACGAGAGAACACCGGCGCTCCTAGCTGCCAAACAGTGATGACAAAACAAACACATCTTCCAGCGACACAGCTACTCTAACCAAAGACAGCGCGCGAATAATAAGCAAGTCAGAATTGTCGCTTATTGTTTAAGACATAGAGGGTATGTACAAATTCCAGGAATGCATATAACAAACGCCCCATAGACCTGTTTCCCTGGAAAACGTCCTTTCTATGCACCAATTGTTTGCCACGTATTTCGCGTGTTTCGCTGTGTCATTACGTCTGAGTGGGTGAGAGCAGCAAACGTGTTTAGTAACAAGCTGAATGCAACACAGAATGGCGCCAACGACAAAACGACCCGTGTTCATTGTCAAATATTATCTGGAGCACAGTTGGTGGAAAACGAAACGTGTGCGCAGCTGATTGTGCAAGATCTTAAAACTGGAGAAGTTTTGGCGAAACTTCCAGTACATCTGCAATACAAAACTTAAGAAGCAAAATTGCGTGAAACAGGCTTTGTAGCGAATGAAAACAATAACTACCCGAAAACAGTTCGAACACAAGAGAACTTTGCTCGGGCGAAAAAAAAAGTGTGTGAAATCTTATGGGACTTAACTGCTAAGGTCATCAGTCCCTTAGCTTACACACTACTTAACCTAAATTATCCTAAGGACAAACACACACACACACACACACACACACACACACACACACACACACACTCATTCCCCAGGGAGGACTCGAACCTTCGCCGGGACCAGCCTCACAGTCCATGACTGCAGCGCCTCAGACCGCTCGGCTAATACCACGCGGCATCCAGAAAAATTTTGGCGAATTTTCCGACGTGCGTTTGTAGCTCCAAAATTATGACACAGACTTTTTATGTAAATGTTAATATATACTATTTCTGTCGCTTTGGAGAGAGCTTCCAAGAGGATTTCAGCGACGTTAACATCTATGGAATTTGATCAAGAAGTAACAAGATAATAGCGCCACAAACCACTTTCCTGCAGTCAGGAGAACACAAAAGGTCCCACGAGACGTCTGCCCTATGCTGCACAAAACGTGAGCACACCCGGCTAGAGTGTTTACCTTTGCGCTTGAAGTGGACCATAGTCTACTCTGCCGTTGTGGTGTTCAATGTGCACGTGAAGCTATTCATTTACGAGGACGTGTGACAAGTAATGCATCCGAATTTCTTATGCGTAAACTCTTAAAGCTTTTTGAACAAAACAAACATTATTAACATTTTACATTTTTTTCTTTATGTCTACATATTTTCAGCCCTCTGCCACTGGACGTCTCTGAATTGTAGCGTGTAAAATATCCATGTTTAAAGCAGCTATGTACACTCATCCTCATAAATTAAGGATAATACTGATACACGGTCAAACAACGCTCTGGTGGGCGGTTTTCGGGTTTAAATTACGTTCGGATATCACCATGCGGTGCATTTGACCTGCGGTCGTCGCACGGTGGCGCTGGCAGCAGCCCACATACGCAGAGATGTGTTGGTGCATGTCAGAGTACGGTGCAGCGAGTAAGTGTGCAGACGTTGTCAGACTTTCTCATGGTGACTGTGTGTTGAATATAGCTCAAAGAACACATATTGATGACATTATGAGGGGTAGAATACTAGGGCGACTGGAGGCTGGTCAAAGACAGCAGGTCGTAGCACGGGCCCTCTGTGTGCCACAAAGTGTGATCTCAAGATTATGGCAACGATTCCAGCAGACAGGAAACGTATCCAGGCGCTACGGTACGGGACGCCCACTGTGTACAATACCACAAGAAGACCTATATCTCACCATCAGTGCCCGCAGACGGCCACGGAGTACTGCAAATAGCCTTGCTCGGGACCTTACCGCAGCCACTGGAACAGTTGTCTCTAAACACACAGCCTACAGACGACTGAACAGACATGGTTTATTCGCCCGGACACCTGCAAGGTGCATTCCACTGACCCCTGGGCACAGGAGAGCCCGTAAAACCTGGTGTCAAGAACACAGTACATGGTCGTTGGAACAGTGGTCCCAGGTTATGTTCATGGACGAGTCCAGGTATAGTCTGAACAGTGGTTCTTGCCGGATTTTCATCTGGCGTGAGCCAGGAACCAGATACCAACCCCTTAATGTCCTTGAAAGGGACCTGTATGGAGGTAGTGGTGCACCTGCACTCCGTCTTCAGGCCACAAGTGGCCGATCGGGACCATCCAACCGCCGTGTCACCCTCAGATGAGGATGGGGTTAGGAGGGGCGTGTGGTCAGCACACCGCTCTCCCGGTCGTTATGATGGTTTTCTGTGACCGGAGCCGCTACTAGTCGGTCGCGTAGCTGCTCAATTAGCATCACGAGGCTGAGATTGGTGCACGTACACCCCTGCGTATCTTTGGCAGAGGAACTGTAACAGGTCAGCTGTATCGGCACGTCATTTTGCACCAGTATGTCCGCCTTTTCAGGGGTGCAGTGGGTTCCACCTTCCTCCTGATGGATGATAACGCACAGCCCCACCGATCTACCATCTTGGAGGCGTACCTTGAAACAGAAGATATCAGGCGAATGGAGTGGCCTGCCTGTTCTCCAGTCCTAAACCCCAGCGAGCACGTCTGGGATGCTCTCGGTCGACGTATCGCTGCACATCCCCTTGGAACCTCCAGGAGCTCCGACAGGCACTGGTGCAACAATGGGAGGCTATACCCCAGCAGCTGCTCGACCACCTGGTCCAGAGTATTCTAACCAGTTGTGCGGCCTGTGTACGTGTGCATGGTGATCACATCCTGTATTGATGTCGGGGTACATGCGCAGGAAACAGTGGCGTTTTGTAGCACATGTGTTTCGGGACGGTTTTCTCAACTTATCACCCATACTGTGGACTTAAAGATGCGTGTAGTGTGTGTTCCCTATGTTCCTATGCTACTGCCGCCAGTTTTGTGTAGTGCCACGCTGTATGGCACCACATTCTGCAGTTATGCTTAATTTATGAGCATGAGTGTAGATGCGTGAGAAACAGCGTACTGTAATCGATTTTCGAATTCGAGGAGTTCGTCCACGCATGAAAAATACTCTCCATCCGCATACCAAATCCAGACGGGTTTTTAGTTATATTTGTGCAAGTAACGCTAAGTAAGTACAGGGGGAAACTTCCTGGCAGATTAAAACTGTGTGCCGGACCGAGACTCGAACTCAGGACCTTTGCCTTTCGCGGGCAAGTGCTCTACCGACTGAGCTACCCAAGTACGACTCACGCCCTGTCCTCACAGCTTTACTTCTACAAGTACCTCGTCTCCTACCTTCCAAACTTTGCAGAAGCTTTCCTGCGAATCTTGCAGAACTAGCACTCCTGAAAGGAGAACTTCTGTAAGGTTTGGAGGGTAGGAGACGAGGTACTGGCAGAAGTAAAGCTGTGAGGACGGGGCGTGAGTCGTAGCTCAGTTGGTAGATCACTTGCCCGCGAAAGGCAAAGGTCCTGAGTTGGAGTCTTGGTCCGACACACAGTTTTAATCTGCCAGGAAGTTTCACATAAGCGTACACCCCGCTGCAGAGTGAAAATCTCATTCTGAAGCACGGGGTGGTCAGAAATTGTCTGGCAAAATCGTAACGTGTTGCAGGAGAGCTTGTGCTGCGAAGTATTAGCTAGGAAAAAAAATGATACGTTGAGCCTGTAGTTAAACTACAGAGCGGTCAGAAACGGTCTGAAAAACTTGTAGGATCTTGCAGGGGAGGTTGGTTCAAAAAATGGCTCTGAGCACTATTGCACTTATACTTCTGAGGTCATCAGTCCCCTAGAACGTAGAACTACTTAAACCTAACCAACCTAAGGACATTACACACATCCATGCAGGATTCGAAGCTGCGACCGTAGCGGTCGCTCGGTTCCAGACTGTAGCGCCTAGAACAGCTAGGCCACACCGGCCGACAGGGGAGGTTGTTCTGAGAAATAACTGTTAGGAAAGAAATTCGATTGTTCGCCTGTAGTTAAACTACAGGGTGGTCACAAACGGTCTAAAAAGTTGTATGGCATCGCAGGGGAGGTTGTGTTGAGGAATATTTTTACAAGAAAAATTCGATACGTTCGCCTGTAGTTAAACTACAGGGTGGTCAGAAACAGTCTGAAAATCTTATCGGGTCTTACAGGGCAGGTTGTGCTGAGAAATAATTGTTAAGAAAAGATATGCGATACGTTCCACCTGTAGTTACAGTACAGTGTGGTCAGAAAAAGTCTGAAAAACTTGTGGGGTGTTGCAGGGGTGGTTGTGCTGAGAAGTAATTATTCGGAAAAAAATTTGATACCTTCCGTCGTTTCCGAGCTGTTTTGCATTGTAGTTAGCCAATCAGGTCGTCACACTTGCAAATTCAAGCAACCTGCCAGAGACAGTGTTGTCGAAAGTGATGTTTGTTCGGTTTCATCAGACGAAAAAAGAGAGCAATACAAAAATTAGGCAGCTGACAGAAATAGGGATCGAACTTGAGCCAGTGGCCCATGAGTGACGGGCGCTAGATCTACGCTATGAGAACAACTGGTGTTATTGCCATCAGCTTGTGTAGCAGAATTTTATCTGCTAGTCATCTGCTCATCTTGGGAAATCTTATTGACGTAATCGATCGTAGTCGGAAAAGTTGAAAATAAAATGTTCAAATGTGTGTGAAATCTCACGGGATTTACCTGCTAAGGTCATCAGTCCCCAAGCTTAAACACTACTTAACCTAAATTATCCTAAGGACAAACACACACACCAATGCCCAAGGGAGGACTCGAACCTCCGGAAAAGTTTGCTTTGCTGTGAATGTATGCGGTAAGAGGTGCGGTGGGACAAGTACGAATATGGAAATAAAACTTACTTCCACAGCTGTGAGCGTAGTGCGTTCAAAAAATGGTTCAAATGGCTCTGAGCACTATGGGACTTAACTTCTGAGGTCATCAGTCCCCTAGAACTTAGAACTACTTAAACCTAACTAACCTAAGGACATCACACACATCCATGCCCGAGGCAGGATTCGAACCTGCGACCGTAGCGGTCACGTGGTTCCAGACTGTAGCGCCTAGAACCGCTCGGCCACCCCGGCCGGCGAGCGTAGTGCGTGATCGGTATTCCTGCAGCGAATGCGTCGATGCTGCGTGTCAGAATGCACTGGAGGCCCACACAGTTTACGAAGCAAGATTTCCAAACAGCGTTACTCTGTGTGCGAATACGTTTGTGGCGGTTGATAGACGGTTAAGGGAGTCTGGTAGTTTAGTTGTAAACAGCGTTGACGCGGGACAACAACGCTACGTGCGGACCGTCCAAATTGAGGAAAACGTTCTTCATAAGGTTGAAGCAAATCCCACTAGCAGCTCTAGGCGCATTGGTAAATCGTCGGGAGAAAGTAAAGCTAATCCGATGTTCTCAAATTATGCCTGAGAAGTAAACATGGTAAAATTTATCCGCCTCTTTGCCTCAACAGATTACTCACAGAGTAGTTTTGGATCTCATACACGACGAAAACTCATTTCTGTACCACCTACAGAAAGTGCAAAATCTTGTGGAAGACGACTGTTCTTCTCGGAATCAGTACTCCCAGTGGGACCTGAATCAATACATCGAAATTGCGGGTTTCGAAAGCAGGGTGTTGTGGAGAGACGATACATGCTTCACTAGAGAAGGACCATTCATCTCTCGAAACAGTCATGTTTGTGATGGAAAATATACGCATGGCACGTATGTGAAGTCATATCAGCGTAAGTTTTGCGTGCACATTTGCGCAGGTATCGTAAGCGACTGTTTGTTGGGTCCTGTCCCACTTCCTTCCCATTTAAACGGACAGACGCATTTAGTGTTTCATGTAAATGCCCTTCCGTTGTATACAGAAGACGTTCCTCTGGTAGTCCATCAGGCGATATGGTACCAACATATCGGCGCACCTCCCTTCTGGAGCATCTGGATGTCGTAGCCGCACAGGTGGATTGTTCGAGGTGGTCCAGTTCCCTCTACCACTCGAGATTTTCATCTGTGGGGGCATGCGAAGAAAACTGTCTACGCGACTTCAGTGCCGGGGTAATTTTTAGCCTTTGATGAAATTAGGGAAACCTTTATTTCGGAAAATTTGCCGATTCCATGACGCAGCGTTGGCACGCTTGCAATCAGGTTGGAGCAGGACACTTTGAGCGACCTCGTTCTCGACTATTCTTTTCCTACGTGAACAACTTGAGAAAACGCCGTAATTTTTGCTTAACCATTACCATTATTTTTCCGTGTTTTTGGTACATTTGCGGCTGTTGACGAACAACGAGAGGTATCCCAGTGGTGGGATCCCCATTACGAAACTAGCGGCATTTCGCGACATGCCCTAGTGAATTAAACCTAAGGGTATCACGTATACTGGTGGCGTAGCGTAGTGGTAAATGGATATTTCTCGCCTGCAGATCGTTGTGCGTTTGAATCTCACCAGGTGCACTGACATTTATGCTTTTAAATCTTTAACGAAATCACATCGATCATCATGTTTATTCAGTTACGTACTTCACTTAATCCAAGAGTTCTCCAGTTATTATTTTCTTATTTATTTTCCACGCTGCAGAGCCAAAGAAATTGCGTAATATGATGTTTGGCCCACGCGAGCACCCAGAAGCCCGCAACACAACGCGGAATGGACTCGACTAATGTCTGAAGTAGTGCTGGAGCGGATTGACAATATGAATCCATAAATCTGTAAGAGTTCGAGGGGGAGCAGATCTCTTCTGGACAGCAGGTTACAGGGTATTCCAGATATGCTCAATAATGTTCATATCTGGGGTGTTTGGTGGACAGCGGAAGTGTGTAAACTCAAAGAATGGTTCAAATGGCTCTGAGCACTATGAGACTTAACAGCTGAGGTCATCAGTCCCCTAGAACTTAGAACTACTTAAACCCAACTAACCCAAGCACACACACATTCATGCCCGAGGCAGGATTCGAACCTGCGACCGTGGCGGTCGCGCGGTTCCAGACTGTAGCGCCTATAACCGCTCGGCCACTTCGGGCCGGCAACTACGGAACATTTTACCTTACTGTTATATGTGACGACCTAAAGGTGAGAAACATAATCACCGCGTTTGCTTCAGACCGGATTGGAAGAGATGATTTTAAGGTGTAGTAGAGACTTCTTGGCGCTGGCCATATTGCCAGTTTTGGTGCACCCCAGGGATTACATTTCCCCAGCGTCGCTTATACCTGGGAGGCCTTTCCCGATCCCCCACCTGGGGAATTTCATTTCATCCGTTGTGTTTTCGCCCAAGTTACTGCATCTTTCTATTTCTCATTGTCGAAGACTTTCGGTTTTCCTCATAATCCCTTCTTCCATTTACATCTTCATCTGAGTTATTAGTGCACTAAGCTATAGGGAGAGAAGGGTCATATACAATATGTACAACAACCAAGAGGGAAAATAAGAGTGGACGATCAAGAACAAAGTGCTCGTATTAAGAAGGGTGTAAGACAAGGCTGTAGCCTTTCGCCCCTACTCTTCAATCTGTACATCGAGGAAGCAATGATGGAAATAAAAGAAAGGTTCAGGAGTGGAATTAAAATACAAGGTGAAAGGATATCAATGATACGATTCGCTGATGACATTGCTATCCTGAGTGAAAGTGAAGAAGAATTAAATGATCTGCTGAACGGAATGGACAGTCTAATGAGTACACAGTATGGTTTGAGAGTAAATCGGAGAAAGACGAAGGGAATGAGAAGTAGTAGAAATGAGAACAGCGAGAAACTTAACATCAGGATTGATGGTCACGAAGTCAATGAAGTTAAGGAATTCTGCTACCTAGGCAGTAAAATAACCAATGACGAACGGAGCAAGGAGGACATCAAAAGCAGACTCGCTATGGCAAAAAAGGCATTTCTGGCCAAGAGAAGTCTACTAATATCAAATACCGGCCTTAATTTGAGGAAGAAATTTCTGAGGGTGTACGTCTGGAGTACAGCATTGTATGGTAGTGAAACATGGACTGTGGGAAAACCAGAACAGAAGAGAATCGAAGCATTTGAGATGTGGTGCTATAGACGAATGTTGAAAATTAGGTGGACTGATAAGGTAAGGAATGAGGAGGTTCTATGCAGAATCGGAGAGGAAAGGAATATGTGGAAAACACTGATAAGGAGAAGGGACAGGATGATAGGACATCTGCTAAGACATGAGGGAATGACTTCCATGGTACTAGAGGGAGCTGTAGAGGGCAAAAACTGTAGAGGAAGACAGAGATTGGAATACCGTCAAGCAAATTCGTGTCGGGCCGCATCAGACCAGTCAGTAGCCTGATGACAAAAAAAAAAAAAAAAAAAAAAGGTATCACGCGGAATTCTGAAATTTTTTGTTGATTAGTCGCAAGTCAGGGTCCACTACGGCGAATGGTTGCGGGCTCGACCCTCGCTGGTACCCAATGATTTCCCTAGACTTCAGTCAGTTTCAGCTAACAAAACGAAGAACTTTTCTGCCTCCTTGAATTCACGCCCCCATCGGCCAAACTGGCTATCTTCAATGACAAATAACTCGGAAACGGCACAACAAATAAGATTTTTGTTTTATTAACAGTTACTTCTCAATACAGCCTCCCAAGCAACACCATTAGAAGTTTTCCACACTGTTTCTACCTACCTTGCACACATTTCAACTGCAACGTTAAAAGCCGGCCGGAGTGGCAGTCTGGAACCGCGCGACCGCTACGGTCGCAGGTCGGAATCCTGCCTCGGGCATGGATGTGTGTGATGTTCTTAGGTTAGTTAGATTTAAGTAGTTCTAAGTTCTAGGAGACTGATGACCTCAGAAGTTCTGTCCCATAGTGCTCAGAGCCATTTGAACATTTTTGAAGCCATTTGAACCATTTTTGCAACGTTCAAAACAAATTGCTTTCGTTAAAAACAGAGCATATGACAGGTATTTTGTAGTTCTGCGCGCGCGCGCACACACACACACACACACACACACACACACACACACACACACACACACACACTCACTCACACAGTCCTGAAGAACATAAACTGCAAGAAAATTAAAGTCCAGGTGCATTAGCGGACAGCTATCTCACATAAAGTTTCAAAATAGAATTGAAACCTACTTTCTCAACACCAGTAACTCTCACGACTTGCTATTAACATGCCTATTGCAACACTCAGTATCCCCTCGCTAAGTCACTATGCAGGAATCAACGTAGCAGTGCGTTGTGAAGTGTGAGTATGCCCTTATAGTTTGATGTACTGCTGAAGAAAAATCGTTGTTTTTCTAGTATTCAACCTTTTTTAGCGCGTGTTTGTTGCTGTTTTTGTAAATTTCTTTTACTTTGGCCATGGAAATATCGTCTTCAGAAAGTGCGCGCTCGACTCCTGTCGACAGAGTATCCATTGTCAGCTTCAAGGTGGGCCATTTGTCAAACGCATCGATCGCCGGCGCCAATTTAATCGGGCGCGCGAGCATATATAGCATAATGAACTTCAGCCGTCGATCCATTTCGCAGCGAACTACATCAGCAGCTTGCCGCCCGTCGTTCAGTGTACACCATACTGGTAACACTCCTCCCCCTACCGTTAATCTACGAAGAAGCGACGTTTAATCTAACTCGAAATAATAATTTCTCCTCATTCCCTCCCAAAATATGCCCAAGAACATTGCATTTGTCAAAAGAGGATATTTTGTACGGAATAAACAGTAATTCTGTCTGCTCTGTTGAGCCTGATGATGACAAAAAGTTTTGTGAAATGCATGTACATAGTGTAAGAAACACCAGCGGGTCCTGATGTTATTTCTTCGTGATTGAATTTTTTTCATTTTGAGTGAGCTGAACGGCGATCTGTGTAATTGTTAAAAACCAGTCAACAGTCAAGATAGTATAAATTTTTTTTATTTTGGACAACCGGTTTCAAAAGACTATGCTGTCATCTTGAGGTCTTAAAATATTTTTCTTGTAAAACATGTTCATTTTACGCTGACCTCACGCAGTAGATATCAAATACACTCCTGGAAATGGAAAAAAGAACACATTGACACCGGTGTGTCAGACCCACCATACTTGCTCCGGACACTGCGAGAGGGCTGTACAAGCAATGATCACACGCACGGCACAGCGGACACACCTGGAACCGCGGTGTTGGCCGTCGAATGGCGCTAGCTGCGCAGCATTTGTGCACCGCCGCCGTCAGTGTCAGCCAGTTTGCCGTGGCATACGGAGCTCCATCGCAGTCTTTAACACTGGTAGCATGTCGCGACAGCGTGGACGTGAACCGTATGTGCAGTTGACGGACTTTGAGCGAGGGCGTATAGTGGGCATGCGGGAGGCCGGGTGGACGTACCGCCAAATTGCTCAACACGTGGGGCGTGAGGTCTCCACAGTACATCGATGTTGTCGCCAGTGGTCGGCGGAAGGTGCACGTGCCCGTCGACCTGGGACCGGACCGCAGCGACGCACGGATGCACGCCAAGACCGTAGGATCCTACGCAGTGCCGTAGGGGACCGCACCGCCACTTCCCAGCAAATTAGGGACACTGTTGCTCCTGGGGTATCGGCGAGGACCATTCGCAACCGTCTCCATGAAGCTGGGCTACGGTCCCGCACACCGTTAGGTCGTCTTCCGCTCACGCCCCAACATCGTGCAGCCCGCCTCCAGTGGTGTCGCGACAGGCGTGAATGGAGGGACGAATGGAGACGTGTCGTCTTCAGCGATGAGAGTCGCTTCTGCCTTGGTGCCAATGATGGTCGTATGCGTGTTTGGCGCCGTGCGGGTGAGCGCCACAATCAGGACTGCATACGACCGAGGCACACAGGGCCGACACCCGGCATCATGGTGTGGGGAGCGATCTCCTACACTGGCCGTACACCACTGGTGATCGTCGAGGGGACACTGAATAGTGCACGGTACATCCAAACCGTCATCGAACCCATCGTTCTACCATTCCTAGACCGGCAAGGGAACTTGCTGTTCCAACAGGACAATGCACGTCCGCATGTATCCCGTGCCACCCAACGTGCTCTAGAAGGTGTACGTCAACTACCCTGGCCAGCAAGATCTCCGCATCTGTCCCCCATTGAGCATGTTTGGGACTGGATGAAGCGTCGTCTCACGCGGTCTGCACGTCCAGCACGAACGCTGGTCCAACTGAGGCGCCAGGTGGAAATGGCATGGCAAGCCGTTCCACAGGACTACATCCAGCATCTCTACGATCGTCTCCATGGGAGAATAGCAGCCTGCATTGCTGCGAAAGGTGGATATACACTGTACTAGTGCCGACATTGTGCATGCTCTGTTGCCTGTGTCTATGTGCCTGTGGTTCTGTCAGTGTGATCATGTGATGTATCTGACCCCAGGAATGTGGCAATAAAGTTTCCTCTTCCTGGGATAATGAATTCACGGTGTTCTTATTTCAATTTCCAGGAGTGTAGATGTTGATAACGGCTGTGATGTGGGATCTGAGTGGGGTACTGTCAAGTGGGGGGTGCCCCAGGGATCAGTGTTAGGGCCACTCCTGTTCCTTATTTATATAAATGATATGCCCTATAGTATTTTGGGTAACTCTAAAATATTTCTGTTTTCTGCTGACACTAGCTTGGTAGTAAAGGATGTTGTGTGCAACATTGACTCGGTTTCAAATAGTGCGGTACATGACCTCAGTTCATGGCTTGTAGAAAATAAACTAACGTTAAATCACCGTAAGACTCAGTTTTTACAGTTTCTAACACCTTACGTTTTAATCTCACAGAACGGGCATATGATTAGTGAAACTGAAGAGTTCAAATTCCTAGGTGTTCAGATAGATAGTAAGCTGTCGTGGTAAGCCCACGTTCAGAATCTTCTTCAAAGACTTAATACTGCCATTTTTACTATTCGAACGGTATCAAAAGTGAGTGATACTTCGAGACGTAAATTAGTCTACTTTGCTTATTTTCATTCACTTATGTCGTTTAGTATTATGTTTTGGGGTAACTCTTCCCATTCTAGAAGGATATTTTTGGCTCAGAAACGGGTGGTTCGGACAATGAATGGTATGAGTTCACGAACCTCTTGTCGACCTCTGTTCACGAGTCTGGCTGTTTTGACATTGGCCTCTCAATATGTATATTCCTTATTGTCATTTCTTGTTACCAATATTAGTTTATTCCCAAGAATAAGCAGCTTTCACTCGGTTAATACTCGGCAGAAATCAAACCTCCTTTTGGATCGGACTTCCTTAACTCTAGTGCAAAAATGTGTGCAGTATACTGCTGCATTCATTTTCAATAAGCTGCCAATCTAATTCAAAAATCTTAGCAGTAATCCACGCGCTGAAGAGTTTCCTCATGGGTCACTCCTTCTATTCTGTCGAGGAATTCCTTGAAAAATGAAGCTGATTCTTTTGTACTGCTGATAGCGTTTACTTAAACTTATGGACAGGCTTTTTTTCAGGTTCATGAACATTTATTTTTATGTGTTATTACTTTTATGTTAAGTTCATGTACTGACACGTTCCATGACATTGGAGATTTGCTCCTCAATTTGGTCCTACGGAACTTGACGTGTAAATAAAATAAAAAAATAAAATAAAAGGCATATTACGAAAGGTTTGTCAATGCCTTACGTTTTTTGAAAATATTTTAGCAACGACAAACCTTTTATAATGTGCTATTTTTATCCGCTTCACACCTTGTGCAGGAGGTACCCAATGAGGCAATTAACCCACAGCGTGTGAGGGTACCGATATTGGTTATTTTCGGTATTTGGTCTCTGTTATGACAAGTGTTTTTATTTTTTACTAATAACCGCATAAAAAACCGGAACATAACTCAGCCATAGCAGTAGTGCTAAAATGTTTCGTTTTTAAAGAAACTTTTTTAAAGAACGAGGAATTTTTATTTGTTAAATTAGTATTGCCTTGAAAGAATGCGATATTATAGAATATGGAGAAACACGGTAAGTACTACTTTAATAACGATGCCGATAGAAACGAACAAGAATTGGTACGGCATTGGTGAGGCAATAGTGTACCTTATATGTAAATTTAAGATGGAGGGGGGGGGGAGAAAGGAAGGGGAAAGGAAGGAATTACTGTTGTCACCTGCATTGGAACGTCACGCAGGATCAGCGGCGACGAGTGAAAATGTGTGCCAGACCGGGATTCGAAGATGGGGTCCCCTGCGAACTGGGCACGTGCGTTCAGCACCTCGCCATCGAGGACACAGTGTTTGCCACAACTGCGGGGACCATCTCGGCACGCCTCATGGCCGCCAGCTACCTGCAGTCCTTGTCCATTTCCCGCAGGAGGTCGAATGTCACTGTGAGGTATGCCGGAATTCCTCAGTGTTATACAGGGTGTTACAAAAAGGTACGGCCAAACTTTCAGGAAACATTCCTCACACACAAATAAAGAAAAGATGTTATGTGGGCATGTGTCCGGAAACGCTTAATTCCCATGTTAGAGCTCATTTTAGTTTCGTCAGTATGTACTGTACTTCCTCGACTCACCGCCAGTTGGCCCAATTGAAGGAAGGTGATGTTGACTTCGGTGCTTGTGTTGACATGCGACTCATTGCTCTACAGTACTAGCATCAAGCACACCAGTACGTAGCATCAACAGGTTAGTGTTCATCACGAACGTGGTTTTTGCAGTCAGTGCAATGTTTACAAATGCGGAGTTGGCAGATGCCCATTTGATGTATGGATTAGCACGGGGCAATAGCCGTGGCGCGGTACGTTTGTATCGAGACAGATTTCCAGAACGAAGTTGTCCCGACAGGAAGACGTTCGAAGCAGTTGATCGGCGTCTTAGGCAGCACGGAACATTCCACCCTATGACTCGCGACTGGGGAAGACATAGAACGACGAGGACACCTGCAATGGACGAGGCAGTTCTTCGTGCAATTGACGATAACCCGAATGTCAGCGTCAGAGAAGTTGCTGCTGTACAAGGTAACTCTGACCACGTCACTGTATGGAGAGTGTTACGGGAGAACCAGTTGTTTCCGTACCATGTACAGCGTGTGCAGGCACTGTCAGCAGCTGATTGGCCTCCACGGGTACACTTCTGCGATTGGTTCATCCAACAATGCGTCAATCCTCATTTCAGTGCAAATGTTCTCTTTACGGATGAAGCTTCATTCCAACGTGATCAAATTGTAAATTGCTGACGAGAATCCGCACGCAGTTGTGCAATCACGTCATCAACACAGATTTTCTGTGTGACGTTTGGGCAGGCATTGTTGGTGATGTGTTGATTGGGCTCCATGTTCTTCCACCTACGCTCAATGGAGCACGTTATCATGATTTCATACGGGATACTCTATCTGTGCTGCTAAAACATGTGCCTTTACAAGTACGACACAACATGTGGTTCATGCACGATGGAGCTCCTGCACATTTCAGTCGAAGTGTTCGTACGCTTCTCAACAACAGATTCGGTGACCGATGGATTGTAGAGGCGGACCACGCTCTCCTGACCTCAACCCTCTTGACTTTGATTTACGGGGGCATTTGAAAGCTCTTGTCTACACAGCCCCGGTACCAAATGTAGAGACTCTTCGTGCTCGTATTGTGGACGTCTGTGATACAATACGCCGTTCTCCAGGACTGCATCAGCGCATCAGGGATTCCATGCGACGGAGGGTGGATGCATGTACCCTCGCTAACGGAGGACATTTTGAACATTTTCTGTAACAAAGTGTTTCAAGTCACGCTGGTACGTTCTGTTGCTGTGTGTTTCCATTCCATGATTAACGTGATTTGAAGAGAAGTAATAAAATGAGCTCTAACATGGAAAGTAAGCGTTTCCGGACACATGTCCACATAACATATTTTCTTTCTTTGTGTGTGAGGAACGTTTCCTGAAAGTTTGGCCGTACCTTTTTGTAACACCCTGTATATAGCACAACAGGTCTGAGCAGGAGTGTTACGTCATAGAACGTGGGCCAGTATTCCTGCTGTGTGCCACTATGCCACCTTAGACGCCAGACTCCAAGATGGCTGACCTCGAATACAAGGTGGCGACTGCGGCATAGTGGCACAGAGCAGGAATACTGGTCCACGTTCTATGACGTAACAATCCTACTCACAAGGGCAGGCCGCCAATTGTGAAATTCAGATTCGATTCATACTGCGCATAATAAAAGCTCATGGCCAGAGGTGTAATGTGGCAAAGCACCAAGATGCACTTCTCAGCCGTTGTCGAGAAAATCGACAGTTAAAAGAAACCGTTGCGGTGAAATACTCTCTACGATTAACAATATTCTATAGCGTCGTGGCGCAGCGGTAAGCGCTCGGGTTCGTAATCCAAAGGTCGCCGGATCGAATCTCGCGCCATGCAATTTTTTTTGGTATTTGTTTTTTGTAATTCAAATATATATATATATATATATATATATATATATATATATATATATTAATGAATTGCTTATGCATGTTGGTGAAGGCGGATCGCTCTCCAATTGTACCGCCTCCATTTTTCCGCTTTTTTTTGACAGGGTGTACCAAAGCTCTCCCGTCAGCACTGATTTTCGACGATGTTATAAGTTGCGCTAGGGACCGCATCTACCTTCTTTCGAAGTTAGCAGGCAACTACGCTGTTATGCGGCGGCTCGTTTCGGCCCATTCAACATCTGTCCTTCAAGTGTAACGAGCGAGTAACGGAGTTTATATTTCATACCTGCCACAGCAAATTTGTGTTCGTGGGATCTCTATTCTAATTCGAACGTTTGACTTACGCTATATGTATTCGTTTCGGAATATCGTTTCTACGTCTTCCGTTAACTATACGTGGTTAACATTATGAAGACAATTAATAACATTTGTGAAATATATATATATATATATTTCAATTACAAAAAACAAATACAAAAAAAAGGTTGCATGGCGCGAGATTCGATCCGGCGACCTTCGGATTACGAACCCGAGCGCTTACCGCTGCGCAACGACGCTGTAGAAAATTGTTGATCGTAGAGAGTATTTCACCGCAACGGTTTCTTTTAACTCGATTTTCTCGACAACGGCTGAGAAGTGCATCTTGGTGCTTTGCCACATTACACCTCTGGCCATGGGCTTTTATTATGCGCAGTATGAGTCGAATCTGAATTTCACAATTGGCGGCCTCCCCTTGTCAGACCTGTTCTGAGTTTATAACAGTGTGGAATGGCATAGTGGCCCAGACCTGGCACAATGGGACAAGTTCTGGAATACTGGCGCTACGCCGTCTTGAGATAAAAGATGTTGGTGCGGCTCCATTCCTGTGACATGCTTCCCCTGGCTACTGGGCACTCAGATGTCTATGGCCACTGCTCCGCCTAACTCCGAGTTCGACTCTCTCCACAAGCGTCTTTATTTAAGGGGACCACACCGTGGTTTAGGTCGAAAGAAGTCGATTTTCCGTTTTCATCATATTTCGATAGATTAAGGTTTTATTTAAGTACCCTGAAAAGGATTTTGCTGAAAAAATTTTTTTTTCGAGCATTTAAACAGCATTTTCGTACCACGTGTGTTTGTGTACCACGTCCACGTTTCTGTCACACACTGTCAACCCACCCACTGTCAACTGTAAGCCATATGAAGATATTATCAGCAAAATAGAATGTGTAGGCCATGTTCAAAAACGTTTGGGAAGAAGGCTGAGAAAACTGTTGATATGAGAGGAAAAAAATTAAAAGATGGAAAATTGTTGATCGGACAAGGTCGGTTAACTAAAACAGAAATAGAAAACTTGTAGGTATACTATGGGCAGGCAATTCGGAGCAATAAAGAAAATCTGGATGCAATGAAGAGAGATGTATGGGCCATATTCTTCCATAAGTCCTCTATGATGATAAGCCATGTCATGGTTGTCTCCATCAGGAGGCAAATACAATAGGGCTAAGGCAACTGGAGAATCTTATTCCCACCAGCATTCTCTTCCTGCTGCTGTTATTACAGCAATTAAACCTGTTTTCAGACTTGGTTCACCCTGACCATATAAGGAAATGTCTCGATGGGCAGACACACAACCCAAATGAATGTTTCAACAGCATAATTTGGAACCGCCTTCCTAAAACTGTATTTGTAGGCATGCATACAACGAAATTAGGAGTTCATGGCTCTGAGCACTATGGGACTTAACATCTGAGGTCATCAGTCCCCTAGAACTTAGAACTACTAAAACCTAACTAACCTAAGGATATCACACACATCCATGCCCGAGGCAGGATTCGAACCTGCGATCGTAGTGGTCGCGCGGTTCCAGACTGAAGCGCTTAGAACCGCTCGGCCACACTGCCCGGCTAGGAGTTCATGATGCTGTTATTATATTCAATTGTGGTAATATTGAAAAGTGTTGGGTACTGAAAAAGCAGGGAATTAATCCAGGTGAAAACATAACTGGGCTGCTACATTGCGATAAAATGAGGACAGTCGATGCGAGACAGGTCTGCATCTGATATGGCCAAGAAAGCAAGACAAACATCCAGGAAGGTGAAAAAGAAGCTGGTTCAAGTGGTTGGTTCAAATGGCTCTGAGTACTATGGGACTTAACATCTATGGTCATCAGTCCCCTAGAACTTAGAACTACTTAAACCTAACTAACCTAAGGACATCACACACACCCATGCCCGAGGCAGGATTCGAACCTGCGACCGTAGCAGCAGCGCGGCTCCGGACTGGAGCGCCTAGAACCGCACGGCCACCGCGGCCGGCAAAGAAGCTGGAAGACCTGCTAGAGGCCAAAGAAGGGCCATCATATGCAGCACGACAGTTTTAATTAACTGTAAGTAACAAGTTTCAAAAGTATTTTCTTTAAAGTCAATTTCCCGCAAACTAAAATTCCCATTACATCAGAAACTATCACAGATAACTGAATGAAATTTTCAGAGACTCTGCATAACATAAGAAGATACCTCTGGTACTACATTCATTAATATTCCCCTATTTGTTAGTTCACAAAAAAAATATTTTCTGCAGAAAAAACTTAATATTTTTTGTTAATAAATTTAAAAGTGTTTCTTAAAAACTATAGAATGGATAAAGTAGATTGTAGTACAGTTGACTCTATTAACATCATGTAACATACAGTAAAAGTATTAAGGTCCTGCATCAAACAGTTTTTTAAGAAATGGGTCAAATACTTGCCTAAATTAACATGGGGTAGATAGGCAGGGTGTGGTCCGCTTAAGCAAAGGTCGAGAGCGAAAGACAATCTGCGCACACCCCGCCCCGTCCCTCCAGAATTGAGAGATTAGGCTCTGGCGTCCCGTCGACGACGGGGCAGTCTACATCTACATCTACATTTATACTCCGCAAGCCACCCAACGGAGTGTGGCGGAGGGCACTTTATATGCCACTGTCATTACCTCCCTTTCCTGTTCCAGTCGCGTATGGTTCGCGGGAAGAACGACTGTCTGAAAGCCTCCGTGCGCGCTCTAATCTCTCTAATTTTACATTCGTGATCTCCTCGGGAGGTATACGTAGGGGGAAGCAATATATTCGATACCTCATCCAGAAACGCACCCTCTCGAAGCCTGGCGAGCAAGCTACACCGCGATGCAGAGCGCCTCTCTTGTAGAGTCTGCCACTTGGGTTTATTAAACATCTCCGTAACGCTATCACGATTACCAAATAACCCTGTGACGAAACGCGCCGCTCTTCTTTGGATCTTCTCTATCTCCTCCGTCAGACCGATCTGGTACGGATCCCACACTGATGAGCAATACTCAAGTATAGGTCGAACGAGTGTTTTGTAAGCCACCTCCTTTGTTGATGGACTACATTTTCTAAGCACTCTCCCAATGAATCTCAACCTGGTACCCGCCTTACCAACAATTAATTTTATATGATCATTCCACTTCAAATCGTTCCGCACGCATACTCCCAGATATTTTACAGAAGTAACTACTACCAGTGTTTGTTCCGCTATCATATAATCATACAATAAACGATCCTTCTTTCTATGTATTCGCAATACATTACATTTGTCTATGTTAAGGGTCAGTTGCCACTCCCTGCACCAAGTGCCTATCCGCTGCAGATCTTCCTGCATTTCGCTACAATTTTCTAATGCTGCAACTTCTCTGTATACTACAGCATCATCCGCGAAAAGCCGCATGGAACTTCCGACACTATCTACTAGGTCATTTGTATATATTGTGAAAAGCAATGGTCCCATAACACTCCCCTGTGGCACGCCAGAGGTTACTTTAACGTCTGTAGACGTCTCTCCATTGATAACAACATGCTGTGTTCTGTTTGCTAAAAACTCTTCAATCCAGCCACACAGCTGGTCTGATATTCCGTAGGCTCTTACTTTGTTTATCAGGCGACAGTGCGGAACTGTATCGAACGCCTTCCGGAAGTCAAGAAAAATAGCATCTACCTGGGAGCCTGTATCTAATATTTTCTGGGTCTCATGAACAAATAAAGCGAGTTGCGTCACACACGATCGCTGTTTGCGGAATCCATGTTGATTCCTGCATAGTAGATTCTGGGTTTCCAAAAACGACATGATACTCGAGCAAAAACATGTTCTAAAATTCTACAACAGATCGACGTCAGAGATGTAGGTCTATAGTTTTGCGCATCTGCTCGACGACCCTTCTTGAAGACTGGGACTATCTGTGCTCTTTTCCAATCGTTTG
The DNA here is from genome assembly GCF_023864345.2 of Schistocerca serialis cubense. Taxonomy (NCBI): domain Eukaryota; kingdom Metazoa; phylum Arthropoda; class Insecta; order Orthoptera; family Acrididae; genus Schistocerca; species Schistocerca serialis. The sequence goes on along the minus strand of NC_064647.1, from coordinate 198,798,064 downwards.
GAACCCTCCGTTCCTCTAGAGACTTGCGGTACACAGCTGTTAGAAGGGGGCAAGTTCTTTCGCGTACTCTGTGTAGAATCGAATTGGTATCCCGTCAGGTCCAGTGGACTTTCCTCTATTGAGTGATTCCAGTTGCTTTTCTATTCCTTGGACACTTATTTTGATGTCAGCCATTTTTTCGTTTGTGCGAGGATTTAGAGAAGGAACTGCAGTGCGGTCTTCCTCTGTGAAACAGCTTTGGAAAAAGGTGTTTAGTATTTCAACTTTACAAGTGTCATCCTCTGTTTCAATGCCATCATCATCCCGGAGTGTCTGGATATGCTGTTTCGAGCCACTTACTGATTTAACGTAAGACCAGAACTTCCTAGGATTTTCTGTCAAGTCGGTACATAGAATTTTACTTTCGAATTCACTGAACGCTTCACGCATAGCCCTCCTTACGCTAACTTTGACATCTTTTACCTTCTGTTTGTCTGAGAGGTTTTGGCTGCGTTTAAACTTGGAGTGGAGCAATGACGGTTCGCGCGTAGGCTCTGCTGGGGAGATAAAGCGGGTCGTTTCAATTTAAGTGGAACCATCGCGGCATTCGCCTGTGTTACGGAAATCACAGGAAATTCGAATCTGAACGGCCGGGTGGGGATTGTAACCCACTGGCTCCCACTCGGGCTGGCGGGTGTCACCTGAGAGCGGCTGCTGAGGTTCTGATCGAGCGGCAGTGGTGTACACCACGCCACATGTGGGACAGTGACTCTGTGGCGAGCCGGCGACTGCAGGGTCTACGTCAACTGCTGTCTGTGACGCGGGCCGGGCCTAATCTGCTCCAGGACATCCTCTGCCGCCAGTCCCCTCCCCTCATCTCTTCCCACTTCCCGATTTCCAAACCAGCCCGACTTACAAGCAGACGCACGGAACCAAAACAGATGGGACGCAATATTTGGCTCAACAACGTACCGGCATGCGCCATTTTATGTGGTCAAAGGAACGAAGCCTCTCACACGCAAACCTCCAGATGTAAGGCACACAGATCGGTACTCTAGCAACCCTACCATAACAAAGGTCAAAAATTAATTATGATTGTAGTGTTGCTCACGTTGCTAAATATTGAATTTTCGGGCAACAACAAAGTTATATTATGTGGCAGGTGTCATAAGCGCACAGTTAATAAAGTCATTACTTGAAATAATTGATAAAATAGGCGTCATTCTGCGATATTTAAAAGTTTTATAGATATGTTTCATAAACCATTCTTGAAAATTAAAATGGTTCAAATGGCTCTGAGCACTATGCGACTTCTGAGGTCATCAGTCGCCTAGAACTTAGAACTAATTAAACCTAACTAATCTAAGGACATCACACACACCCATGCCCGAGGCAGGATTCGAACCTGCGATCGTAGCGGTCGCCCGGCTCCAGACTGTAGCGCCTAGAACCGCAAGGCCACTCCGGCCGGCTGAAGATTAAACTTTTGCAAGTTAGGACAATGGTGATGTAAAAAAGTAATGAGCACTCCGAATTTAAGTTACACTTCTTTTTTATTACTTTTGTTGCAATATCATGTAACTCTTCAACTTTTGTGGTCCTGTCCTCCTCAGTTGCGCGTAATACTACGGTATATTGATAGGTTTCACTTATGGACCGTCTGACAGCAACTGAATAAAACATACGCGTTTCGCCTTTATTTTCTGCAAGGCATCATCAGTGGCCTGGAATATGTACATATGTTAGCTATTTTATTTACATTTTTGTCACTGTGCCTATAGGTTATAAACAGTTCTGGTGGTTGGTATTTCCTATTAAGTAGTAATGTTTTGAACTGTACTTACAGGTTGCGTAGACAGTTTCTTACATATTACGCTCCTGGTGCATTTTTGGTGTTGTTCTTCTTCCTATGAGCGCCAGTTTGCTGTTTTTTCCACATTCCACATTCCAAAAAAAAAAAAAAGAAGTTACATAACACCAAAATACAGACACACACACACACATAGCACAAAAAAATACATATCACACCAAAACACACACACACACACACACACACACACACACACACACACAGGACAAAAACAAAAATAAATAACTAAATACAATAAAATTAAATGAAATTAAATTAATACCAACACCAAAACACACACACACACACAAATGCATACATGAACAGACCACAGATACTTCAATAGTTACACTCATAAGTTTGGCAGTAAGATTCGATCTTTGGCAAAAACATTTGACAGTCGGCAACAGAAACCAAAACATTGCATTAAAACCAGCGTTCAGTGCATAGTGGTGTGGAATGTGGAAAAAACAGCAAATTGGCGCTCATAGGAAGAAGAACAACACCAAAAATGCACCAGGAGCGTAATATGTAAGAAACTGTCTACGCAACCTGTAAGTACAGTTCAAAACATTACTACTTAATAGGAAATACCAACCACCAGAACTGTTTATAACCTATAGGCACAATGACAAAAATGTAAATAAAATAGCTAACATATGTACATATTCCAGGCCACTGATGATGCCTTGCAGAAAATAAAGGCGAAACGCGTATGGCACTAAAATTGTGTTTTATTCAGTTGCTGTCAGACGGTCCATAAGTGAAACCTATCAATATACCGTAGTATCATGTAACTCGTTCCAAAACATCACTTCACAATATAAAACATACTTGAAAATATCTTCCTCACTGTTTAAGTTCACATTTCATAAACTGACTACAATTTGCGTCTTTTTAACATGACGACCAAAACTTGACTCTCTAATAACCGCTTACGCGTCCAAAAGTCAGAGTTACAATTACGTCAAAGATCATAGTGATAAAAGACAGAATACACATAAGAATAATATCATTGCAATTTATACATATCGACGTATCGAAGTAGCTCTACATTAATGAAATCAAATCTGAATGTTGTCACAGAAATATGTTAACTATTTTACAGAAACACATTAGAATATTGCTGGTATCGAGAGGTTGAGGTGAGGTGCCGTAATCGTTACGTAATTCAACTACCATTACAGTACCAAACGTTGTGTGTGGTTAGAGTATCAAGAAAAACTCCGATTTAGTTCTCACTATGTGCTGTCGTCCAGCCGAACGGGTGTAAAATTTAATTAAAAGTGACACCAGAACTGTCAAAAGCATAACTGTGAGCAGCTGATACATGTTGCTTCCATATGGTAGAGCGTTAGATCCTGGTACGAAGGGTCACAGGTTTCAACCGCCACTGACGACATTTTTTTAACTGTATTATGCATGGAAGTATTACATGGGACAACTTGTTTATGTCAAGGGCCTTCCACATTTAGCGTTTTCTTAACCACAATAAGGCGACCACACCCTAATCACAAAAAACAGCCCCTTAGCGTAGCACTCCACCTCCCCTATACTTCGATGTTGGCACTACACACAATGGCATTCGCCAAACCCAAATCCTTCCATTGGCTCGCCACAGTGTCTAGCTTGTTCCTTCAATCCAAATAACTCGTTTACACTCGTCCGCTAACCAGATGCGTCGCTCTTTATAACACCTCATGCATGACATAAAGATGTCTGCTTAAATGTGTGGCTTCTGAGGAACATCCCCGGCCATATAGTACCCCATTCTGTTTAACTTTTTGTGCGTGGTCATTCTACTATACTCCGTTCATCATAAGTATAAACCTCATATAAGCATTACAGTATGTGTTCTTCCGCCTGTGCTGGAACCTCATTGGATTCCGTTTCACGTGGAGCGGAAGCCAAACTGTCTGGAGCACAGTCAAGTACGGCCGGCTGGAGTGGCCGAGCGGTTCTAGGCACTACAGTCTGGAACCGCGCGACCGCTACGGTCGCAGGTTCGAATCCTGCCTCGGGCATGGATGTGTGTGATGTCCTTAGGTTAGTTAGGTTTAAGTAGTTCTAAGTTCTAGGGGACTGATGACCTCAGATGTTAAGTCCCATAGTGCTCAGAGCCATTTTGAACAGTGAAGTACGGTAATGAGGATACATTTCATGCTGTGCGCTACGCTTAGATCGACTTGGCGATGGTACAGGGCAACGGCTTTACAGGCACATTTAATTTGGACAGCACTAACCAGGCAAGTGATCCAGCTAACCTGCAGTGATGTGAACAGTTGCAGTAAAGATGTAAAAAGAGACGAGCAGAGATCAGTATACACTAAAGTGCTAAAGAAACTGGTATAGGAATGGGTCTTCAAATACAGAGATGTGTAAACAGGCAGAACACGGCGCAGCGGTTGGCAACGCCTATATAACACAACAAGTGGATGGCACAGTTGTTAGATCGGTTACTGCTTCAACAATAGCAGGTTATCAAGATTTAAGTGAGTTTGAACGTGGTGTTATAGTCGGCGCACGAGCGATGGGACACAGCATCTCCGAAGTAACGATAAAGTGGCGATTTTCCCATACGACCATTTCATGAGAGCATCGTGAATATCAGGAATCCGGTAAAACATCAAATCTCCGACATCGCTGCGTCCAGAAAAAGGTCCTGCAAGAACGGGACCAACGATGACTATAGAGAATCGTTCAACGTGACAGAAGTCCAATCCTTCCGTAAATTGCTGCAGATTTCAATGCTGGACCATCAACAAGTATCAGCGTGCAAATCATTCAACGAAGCATCATTGATGTGGGCTTTCGCAGCCGAAGAACCACTCGTGTACCCTTGATGACTGCACGACACAAATGTTTTACGCGTATCCTCGGCCCGTCAACACCGACATTGTAGCGTTGATGACTGGAAACATGTTGCCTGGTCGGACGACTCTCGTTTCAAATTGTATTGAGCGGATGGACGTGTACGAGTATGGAAACAACCTCTTAGATCCATGGACTCTGCATATCAGCAGGGAACTGTTCAGGCTGGTGGAGACTCTTTAGTCTTGTGGGGAGTGTGCAGTTGGAGTGGTATGGGACCCCTGATACGTTTAGATACGACTCTGAAGGTGACACGTACGTAAGCGTCCTGTGTGATCACCTGCAACCATTCACGTGAAATGTGCATTCCGACGGACGAGAACGTTTCCAGGAGGACAATGCGACATCCCAGACTTCCAGATTTGCTACAGAGTGGCTCCAGGAACACTATTCTGAGTTTAAACACTTCCGCTGGCCACCAAACTCACCAGACATGAGCATTATTGAGCATATCTGGGATGCCTTGCAACGTGCTGTTCAGAAGAGATCTCCACCCCATGGTACTCTTACGGGTTTATGGACAGCCCTGCAGCGTTCATGGTGTCAGTTCGCTCCAGCACTACTTCAGACATTAGTCGAGTCCATGCCACATCGTGTTGCGGCACTTCTGCGTGCTCGCGGGGTTCCTACCAGTTTCTTTGGCTCTTCAGTGTATAATGAGAGAAGAAAAATAAACAGTTGCATCCCAAGTGCTGAAGTAATAGTAATAGTAATAATTAATAACAAACAAAATTATAAGAACAACAGTAAGTACATAATGTTCAGCTAACGAAACGGATGAAATGTTGGAACACGTGAGGCAATACTAACCTTACGACTTATCTTAGAAGAAAGATTAAGAAAAGGCAAACCTACGTTTCTAGCATTTGTTGACTTAGAGAAAGCTTTTGACAACGTTAACTGGAATACTCTCTTTCAAATTCTGAAGGTGGCAGGGGTAAAATACAGGGAGCGAAAGGCTATTTACAATTTGTACAAAAACCAGATGGCAGTTATAAGAGTCGAGGGGCATGAAAGGGAAGCAGTGGTTGGGAAAGGAGTGAGACAGGGTTGTAGCCTCTCCCCGATGTTATTCAATCTGTATATTGAGCAAGCAGTAAAGGAAACAAAAGAAAAATTCGGAGTAGGTATTAAAATCCATGGAGAAGAAATAAAAACTTTGAGGTTCGCCGATGACATTGTAATTCTGTCAGAGACAGCAAAGGACTTGGAAGAGCAGTTGAACGGAATGGACAGTGTCTTGAAAGGAGGATATAAGATGAACATCAACAAAAGCAAAACGAGGATAATGGAATGTAGTCAAATTAAATAGGGTGATGCTGAGGGGATTAGATTAGGAAATGAGACACTTAAAGTAGTAAAGGAGTAAAATAACTGATGATGGTCGAACTAGAGAGGATATAAAATGTAGACTGGCAATGGCAAGGAAATCGTTTCTGAAGAAGAGAAATGTGTTAACATCGAGTATAGATTTAAGTGTCAGGAAGTCGTTTCTGAAAGTATTTGTATGGAGTGTAGCCATGTATGGAAGTTAAACATGGACGATAACCAGTTTGGACAAGAAGAGAATAGAAGCTTTCGAAATGTGGTGCTACAGAAGAATGCTGAAGATAAGGTGGGTAGATCACGTAACTAATGAGGAGGTATTGAATAGGATTGGGGAGAAGAGAAGTTTGTGGCACAACTTGACTAGAAGAAGGGATCGGTTGGTAGGACATGTTTTGAGGCATCAAGGGATTACAAATTTAGCATTGGAGGGCAGCGTGGGGGGTAAAAATCGTAGAGGGAGACCAAGAGATCAATACACTAAGCAGATTCAGAAGGATGTAGGTTGCAGTAGGTACTGGGAGATGAAGAAGCTTGCACAGGATAGAGTAGCATGGAGAGCTGCATCAAACCAGTCTCAGGACTGAAGACCACAACAACAACAACGAAGCGAAAGCAGACTGCCAAAAGAAGATTGCTAGAGGTGGGAATACTTAATGCACTTATGAACAGTGTTGAACATGATCATTCTAGTTGTCCCGGTGTTGTGGTGTGGGGTGGCATAATGTTGCCTGGGCGTACTGACCTCCAAATCTTTCAACACTGTATACTCATTGGTCGACGTTACCGCGACAGTGTACTTCTTCGTTTGTGTCCTTCCAGGGGTGTACTCGACCCTGACTCCATTTGTATGGTCGGCACGGCGCGACGGTATCCAACAGCACGGATGTGGAGGAACTCTTAGAACGGCTGGCTTGTACGTTCCACCGACTTACATCACAGCGGGCACGCGTGCGATGTGTTGGCGCGACGTACTGCCGGACGTCCAGTTGCGCAAACAACCATCCAGCGGTTATAATCCGCGCTGATTGGAACACTGAACGCCATACCACAAGAAGTCCCTACCAACCTTGTGGCCGACAATGGAACACGTTGCAAAGGATGCGTCGTCCTCCATGGTGATGACACTCCCTATTAAAAATCGTGTACCGCCTTTTGTAATGCCCAGGGACCATCACCAATCGCGGTGACTTCAGTATAATTATTGTCTTTCAATAAAATTTTAATTGCTGTTCGTCCCATTGCGTATCTCCTTTATTTACTTTCTGCACTATACCGTAGCAGTTCTTTCTACACTACTGGCCATTAAAATTGCTACACCAATAAGAAATGCAGATGATAAACGGGTATTCATTGGACAAATATATTATACTAGAACTCACATGTGATTACATTTTCGCAGTTTCGGTGCATAGATCCTGAGAGATCAGTACCCAGAACAACCACCTCTGGCCATAATAACGGCCTTGATGCGCCTGGGCATTGAGTCAAACAGAGCTTGGATGACGTGTACAGGTAGCTTCAACACGATACCACAGTTCATCAAGAGTAGTGACTGGCGTATTGTGAGGAGCCAGTTGCTCGGCCACCATTGACCAGAAGTTTTCAGTTGGTGAGAGATCTGGAGAATGTGCTGGCCAGGGCAGCAGTTGAACATTTTCTGCATCCAGAGGGGCCCGTACAGGACCTGCAACATGCGTTTGTGCATTATCCTGCTGAAATGTAGGGTCGTAACACATCTGAAATCTATCGTCCACTGTTCAATGTGCTGTCAATGCGAACAAAAGGTGACCGAGACGTGTAACCAATGGCACCCCATACCATGATGCCGGGTGATACTGCAGTATGGCGATGACGAATAAACGCTTCCAGTGTGCGTTCACCGCGATGTCGCCAAACACGGATGCGACAATCACGATGCCGTAAACAGAACCTGGATTCATCCGAAAAAATTACGTTTTGCCATTCGTGCACCCAGGTTCGTCGTCGAGTACACCATCGCAGGCGCTCCTGTCTGTGATGCAGCGTCCATGGTAACCGCAGCCACGGTCTCCGAGTTGATAGTCCGTGCTGCTGCAAACGTCGTCGAACTGTTCGTGCAGATGGTTGTTGTCTTGCAAATGTCCCCATCTGTTGACTCAGGGATCGAGACATGGCTGCACGATCCGTGACAGTCATGTGGATAAGATGCCTGTCATCTCGACTGCTAGTGATACGAGGCCGTTGCGATCCAGCACGGCGTTCCGTATTACCCTCCTGAACCCACCGATTCCATATTCTGCTAACAGTCATTGGATCACGACCAATGCGAGCAGCAATGTCAAGATACGATAAACCGCAATCGCGATAGGCTACAATCCGACCTTCATCAAAGTCGGAAACGTGATGGTACGCATTTCTCCTCCTTACACGAGGCATCATAACATCGTTTCAGCAGGCAACGCCGGTCAAATGCTGTTTGTGTATGAGAAATCGGTTGGAAACTTTCCTCATGTCAGCACGTTGTAGGTGTCGCCACCGGTGCCAACCTTGTGTGAATACTCTGAAAAGCTAATCATTTGCATATCACAGCATCTTGTTCCTGTCGGTTAAATTTCGCATGTGTAGCACGTCAACTTCGTGGTGTAGCAATTTTAATGGCCAGTAGTGTATGTATGGTGCAAATTTCATGAAGCTACGTTCCTTACGAGTGACACGTCATGTGAAAATAACGTTCGTCCTTAATTTTTGCATGCCAGTCTGTAATACAGAGAAATGGTCGATTTTCACAAGTACCAAGTACAGGGTGCCCCAAAAAGAATGGACCGATTTTAACTTGTAATAACATTAAGACAACAAATGTCACTAGGTAACTGAAATAACGCTAGATGTAATCGGCATGGTCTAGATTTTCAGAAAAAAAAAACGATTACAACTTGTACAAGCTCTTCGAGATACTGACAAAGTGAAGCGAGCGGACTTCAGCAATGCTATTCCAGAGGACATGGAAGATGACAGTTTTATGTCACGGTTGATATTCAGTGATGAGGCAACTTTCCATATTAGCGGAAAGGCTTCACCCTCATAATGTGCGTGTGTGGGGGCTCGGAAATCCTCATGAAACAATTGAACACGAACGTGATTCACCAAAAGTGAATGTTTATTGTGCTGTTTCACAAAGCAATGTTTATGCACCCCACTTTTTCGAAGAAGAAACCGTAACAGGACAATCATATCTTGCAATGCTACAGAACTTGTTATTCCCACAACTTTAACAATTTCATCTATCAGCAAGATGGAGCACCACCGCACTGGCACAACAACTTGTTCAGTTTCCTCAATGCCAACGTGCCTCAACGTTGGATAGGGCGTGCAGGATCACAATACCAGGCTTTACACTCTTGGCTTCCTAGGTCCCCTGACTTAACACCATGTGATTTCTTCCTGTGGGGATGTGTTAAACAATCTGTTTACGTTCCTCCCTTACCTCGTGACATTGATGAACTAACAACCAGAATATCGGCTGCTGTAACTTCATTGACGGAAGACACCTTACGTTCAGTTTGAGATGAATTCGGCTATCGGCTAAATGTCGTCCGTCCAAACAATGGGGGACATATTGAATATTTATGATGGATTTTTGTAGACTTCTGTCTTTTCTGAGTAATTTGGTATGCAATTCGTTGGTGTTAGGCCCTTCTTCCTAATAAATAATTCTATTTAAAATCGGGTGACACTCTATATAATAATAAAAGTGTTAAATTATGCAAGTTTTTTATTTTCATTGCAGATTACAATTATCAGCTACACTCCTGGAAATGGAAAAAAGAACACATTGACACCGGTGTGTCAGACCCACCATACTTGCTCCGGACACTGCGAGAGGGCTGTACAAGCAATGATCACACGCACGGCACAGCGGACTCACCAGGAACCGCGGTGTTGGCCGTCGAATGGCGCTAGCTGCGCAGCATTTGTGCACCGCCGCCGTCAGTGTCAGCCAGTTTGCCGTGGCATACGGAGCTCCATCGCAGTCTTTAACACTGGTAGCATGCCGCGACAGCGTGGACGTGAACCGTATGTGCAGTTGACGGACTTTGAGCGAGGGCGTATAGTGGGCATGCGGGAGGCCGGGTGGAAGTACCGCCGAATTGCTCAACACGTGGGGCGTGAGGTCTCCACAGTACATCGATGTTGTCGCCAGTGGTCGGCGGAAGGTGCACGTGCCCATCGACCTGGGACCGGACCGCAGCGACGCACGGATGCACGCCAAGACCGTAGGATCCTACGCAGTGCCGTAGGGGACCGCACCGCCACTTCCCAGCAAATTAGGGTCACTGTTGCTCCTGGGGTATCGGCGAGGACCATTCGCAAGCGTCTCCATGAAGCTGGGCTACGGTCCCGCACACCGTTAGGCCGTCTTCCGCTCACGCCCCAACATCGTGCAGCCCGCCTCCAGTGGTGTCGCGACAGGCGTGAATGTAGGGACGAATGGAGACGTGTCGTCTTCAGCGATGAGAGTTGCTTCTGCCTTGGTGCCAATGATGGTCGTATGCGTGTTTGGCGCCGTGCAGGTGAGCGCCACAATCAGGACTGCATACGACCGAGGCACACAGGGCCAACACCCGGCATCATGATGTGGGGAGCGATCTCCTACACTGGCCGTACACCACTGGTGATCGTCGAGGGAACACTGAATAGTGCACGGTACATCCAAACCGTCATCGAACCCATCGTTCTACCATTCCTAGACTGGCAAGGGAACTTGCTGTTCCAACAGGACAATGCACGTCCGCATGTATCCCGTGCCACCCAACGTGCTCTAGAAGGTGTACGTCAACTACCCTGGCCAGCAAGATCTCCGGATCTGTCCCCCATTGAGCATGTTTGGGACTGGATGAAGCGTCGTCTCACGCGGTCTGCACGTCCAGCACGAACGCTGGTCCAACTGAGGCGCCAGGTGGAAATGGCATGGCAAGCCGTTCCACAGGACTACACCCAGCATCTCTACGATCGTCTCCATGGGAGAATAGCAGCCTGCATTGCTGCGAAAGGTGGATATACACTGTACTAGTGCCGACATTGTGCATGCTCTGTTGCCTGTGTCTATGTGCCTGTGGTTCTGTCAGTGTGATCATGTGATGTATCTGACCCCAGGAATGTGTCAATAAAGTTTCCCCTTCCTGGGACAATGAATTCACGGTGTTCTTATTTCAATTTCCAGGAGTGTATTTGTAACAAGGAATATGGAATTACCGAACATGGCCGGCCGCAGTGGCCGAGCGGTTAAAGGCGCTACAGTCTGGAACCGCACGACCGCTACGATCGCAGGTTCGAATCCTGCCTCGGGCATGGATGTGTGTTGTGTGATGTCCTTAGGTTAGTTAGGTTTAAGTAGTTTTAAGTTCTAGGGGACTTATGACCACAGCAGTTGAGTCCCATAGTACCGAGAGCCATTTGAACCATTTTTACCGAACATATTATGAAATAAGCAGCTGGATACTATGCAAAACTAAACAAATTGTATCTTACGTAAATATTTCGATTCTTCCTCCGTATAATCACTCAAAAACTATGCCTTATTCAATTGTTTCGCTGATGAATGGTTCAAATGGGTCTGAGCACTATGGGACTTAACTTCTGAGGTCATCAGTCCCCTAGAACTTAGAACTACTTAAACCTAACTAACCTAAGGACATCACACACATCCGTGCCCGAGGCAGGATTCGAACCTGCGACCGTAGCGGTAGCGCGGTTCCGGACTGTGGCGCCTAGAACCGCTCGGCCACTCCGGCCGGATTCGCTGATGAACTGTTGGCCGGCTATTATAACGTGCTGCTTGGTTTTGTAGGTGGACGTTAGGAGGGGACTGGAGTTGTAAGGTGGTCGCTGATTGGCTTACATAAATTTGGGAATGAAGTTTTCTTTCTTAACGATGCTGTTATGGACTTGCCCACAGGTGCTGCAAAAGCAATGGCAAATAAATAGTAAGAATTTAATAAATCAGTACTTGATCATTCGAGGCGATACCTGCAATAAATGAACTATGGTACCGAGTAAAGGGGGTATCGAGTCGGCATGTAAGTGCTCTATACCTAGAATTATGTATACTTTTTTTTTGTCTATAGGGTCAATTGCTAGTTAGTTAATGAGTTATTTACATGTTCCATAGATCATCTGAACGATTTTTTCATCGAAATGACGTGGAAAGAGCCAGTTTACAAGATAACTGTATGCGTGTATGACTAGTGTAGAGAACTAGGTCTGAAATTCATGCACGAAGGATCGCATCGTTAAAAAGAATGTCAGTGACTGCATGCTGCCCACTATCTCGATTGTACAAGACGTGGTATTCGTCCTACACGTTCGTCAGGAGGCCTAAAGATGGCCTACTGTAACGCCGAAACCGGTAAAAAAAATAAAATGAAATAAAATTGTAAATATAGACGGCTGGAGGTGTTTTTGATTTGACCCTTTATACTGAACATCCGACGTTCCGCAACCACTTTGTATAAAGATGGACTTACAGAGATAGGGAAAATATGTCAGGAGGTTAATTCATTTGTCTGTATGCTTAGCAAAAATAGCTGGACTTAGTTGTTAGAGGAGATCAGTAATTTGATTCATCCGATTATTGTTTGGATCAACATGTACACCCAAAAATTTGGAGCATTCTATCCTATTTAGCATTCTATCCTATTTACTACACTGCTGTTGATGTCCTACATTAGTTGTTGGCAGTGCTGTTTTTTCTGGGGGAACGCTGGGAGATTCGTACCCCTAAACTTTTTCGTTGACAAAGTAATTTTTTTACGATGTTGAGAAATTGGAAGAGGACCAAAGATTTATTTCACGGACGTAAATTTTTTATTTCATTTTTTTGTGTTGGTAATTGCAATACGAATGATACCAGTGAGGTTTTTTGTGGGAAAAGCGATGTCATTGACAGTTTCAAGCATTTCGAAGTTGAGCCAACCATTCTCAACAACTGAATCGCTGGCAGCTAGTTCGACAAGCATGTAGTGCTCTCGCCTGCTAATAGTGGGCGATGGTAGTGCTAAACGGATATGCATATGATTTTGATGATGTCATGGCTAAAGGCAGACGAGTGGTATCCAATGCTTGAGGTATAAGTAATTTTCGCGGCGTTATACCAAGGTCGGAGTCCCCTCAAACTTTTTTTTCGGAAAAGAGCACTGGTTGTTGGTATGACTGCATTTGTTGTAAGAAACCGAATACAGTTTTTTTTCTTAACTGAGGGCGAGTCCATTTTCAGAGAAGCAGTTAATAATTCTTTGATAAACACAATTAACGTTTTCTTCCGTGGCTTTCTCTCTAATGGCATTTATATGTCAGGCGCGCCGTGCAGAGGTGGTAGAGGAAGCGCGCCTGTAGTTACGTGGGCCTTACAAGGAACCCCTTGAGTGCGACATCGCAAATTCAGTCGTTGGTAAAGTTCATTCGAAACTGCAGTGTTAACAATTATGACAGCAAAAAATATTAGCTGATAATAACTCACCATGTGCAACAGTAGGGCGACAGAAAATTAATGTCCGGGAAGGGCACAGATCAGTCTTCTGTGCGTTAATATGTATTACACTTCAAAAAATACACATCGTCGACATAGAGGAAATGTTCAAAACGGACCAATAACTTGGAACATGAACACCGAATGGAAAATGGCGCACCACAGTGATCAAGATCTAAGGCGAAATCCTTGGGAGTTACAAACCGTGTACGACGTTCAGCTAGGTATCCACTCTTAAAGAACGCATAATAGGATCATATTGTTCTAACGTTGTGACGACAGCTGATACAATGTGGTGGCATGCAACCGAATGCGAAACAGTCTACCGTATAACTCATCGTGAAACTGGCTATCCTTTAAGCCGTAGCTGCATACAGTCCGATAATATGTTTTATAATCATAGAAAAAATAAACATCCAGAGACTGAATTTGTCTAGTCGTTTTTAGAAGGGATAGTTTACTCTCCAAACAGGGGTGATATTGGAAGTCGGTCAACGGGGGGGGGGGGGGGGGAGGAGCTAATGGAGGGGGGGGGGGGGGGGGGGAGAGGCAGTTTAGTGGTATGGAATATCGGGAACGAAGTTTTTCGCGACCAACTTATATGTAAAACATTCTCGGTATTCTTGCCGCTCAGTTCTGGATAAAATCTCGAGCTTTCGACGATTACCTCCATCGTCGTCGTCAAGAGCTGACGATAACGATGGAGGTAATCGTCGAAAGCTCGAGATTTTATCCAGAACTGAGCGGCAAGAATACCGAGATTGTTTTACGAATAGATATCGCTTAAGGAGAATTGGGGTCCTCCACCAACAAAATGGTAAAATATGGTTTTGCTGAAAGTAGTTTCTGGTAACTGTTTAGGAGCTCAGGGTAAAAAAATTGTATAATAAATAATTAGACGTCCATTTTAAGTTAAATGATTTTTATTGGTAAGTATGCTATTTGCCGCTCTTACTCTTTTGTTAAAATGTGTTTGAAATACATTGCAACCTATATTGCTACATAATTATACACTCCTGGAAATTGAAATAAGAACACCGTGAATTCATTGTCCCAGGAAGGGGAAACTTTATTGACACATTCCTGGGGTCAGATACATCACATGATCACACTGACAGAACCACAGGCACATAGACACAGGCAACAGAGCATGCACAATGTCGGCACTAGTACAGTGTATATCCACCTTTCGCAGCAATGCAGGCTGCTATTCTCCCATGGAGACGATCGTAGAGATGCTGGATGTAGTCCTGTGGAACGGCTTGCCATGCCATTTCCACCTGGCGCCTCAGTTGGACCAGCGTTCGTGCTGGACGTGCAGACCGCGTGAGACGACGCTTCATCCAGTCCCAAACATGCTCAATGGGGGACAGATCCGGAGATCTTGCTGGTCAGGGTAGTTGACTTACACCTTGTAGAGCACGTTGGGTGGCACGGGATACATGCGGACGTGCATTGTCCTGTTGGAACAGCAAGTTCCCTTGCCGGTCTAGGAATGGTAGAACGATGGGTTCGATGACGGTTTGGATGTACCGTGCACTATTCAGTGTCCCCTCGACGATCACCAGTGGTGTACGGCCAGTGTAGGAGATCACTCCCCACATCATGATGCCGGGTGTTGGCCCTGTGTGCCTCGGTCGTATGCAGTCCTGATTGTGGCGCTCACCTGCACGGCGCCAAACACGCATACGACCATCATTGGCACCAAGGCAGAAGCAACTCTCATCGCTGAAGACGACATGTCTCCATTCGTCCCTCCATTCACGCCTGTCGCGACACCACTGGAGGCGGGCTGCACGATGTTGGGGCGTGAGCGGAAGACGGCCTAACGGTGTGCGGGACCGTAGCCCAGCTTCATGGAGACGGTTGCGAATGGTCCTCGCCTATACCCCAGGAGCAACAGTGTCCCTAATTTGCTGGGAAGTGGCGGTGCAGTCCCCTACGGCACTGCGTAGGATCCTACGGTCTTGGCGTGCATCCGTGCGTCGCTGCGGTCCGGTCCCAGGTCGACGGGCACGTGCACCTTCCGCCGACCACTGGCGACAACATCGATGTACTGTGGAGACCTCACGCCCCACGTGTTGAGCAATTCGGCGGTACGTCCACCCGGCCTCCCGCATGCCCACTATACGCCCTCGCTCAAAGTCCGTCAACTGCACATACGGTTCACGTCCACGCTGTCGCGGCATGCTACCAGTGTTAAAGACTGCGATGGAGCTCCGTATGCCACGGCAAACTGGCTGACACTGACGGCGGCGGTGCACAAATGCTGCGCAGCTAGCGCCATTCGACGGCCAACACCGCGGTTCCTGGTGTGTCCGCTGTGCCGTGCGTGTGATCATTGCTTGTACAGCCCTCTCGCAGTGTCCGGAACAAGTATGGTGGGTCTGACACACCGGTGTCAATGTGTTCTTTTTTCCATTTCCAGGAGTGTATAAAAATAGATTGAATCTGTTGAAGTAATATATTCGCAGATTTCTGAAGTAATATTATCCAGTGTAACATGATATTCCATTGAGGGGAGGCTATAGCCCCCATAACCCCTCCCCCTCACCGCCCCTGACTTCAAAGGAGTATGATTTTTATATGCAGACCAGGAATCAAGCAAAAGCAACGTACTTTGACCAGCTATTGGCCAAAATCAATGCTCTCACCATAGCTGTACTTCTCTTACGTCTATTTTTGCAACTTCTTCTTGCTGTAACGCAAATATTCCCTACTACCCTTGCAAGGTCACGCACATGGGAAAGAATGGTAGGGGGCAGAGCATCTCAAACTTCCGGCAGCACAATAAATAACTTTCCATCCAGTTCACCATCCAGATTAACAGTCGGCATAATTGTATACGAATGCGTTAAGGCATTGATGTTACTTCATGTTGATGCAACTCTCTTCATACCTCTAATTTCAGGGGTTCCTTTAATATGTATTTTCTGTTCAAATCCGGTTTGGTCAGAGTTGTAAACAAAAACCTCAGTGAACGGTGGGATAGGTTCGTTTATCTCATGTACAAATTTGCAGGCCGGTTCCGCAGTTTTCTATGCATCGTTATCTTACCTTTTCCAATTCTGTATCACTATTTGAAGTAATGCAACCACCCACAGGTTATCTATAAATTACTGTAATCTGTGTCGCGTTCACTCTGATGTGCGTAACGTAGTAGGACACTATTCACTATCAAACACACCCAGCAAATTGCACCGAGCATCCTTGAAACGCACAGATTTCGTACCAAGTGCGTCTTGTCCTCTCTTGATTATCCGTAGCTGTTCTTAAGCACTACACGGTAATATTGCTGCGGGATTATTCGAAATCTGTTTATAATTTTTTTTACTTCTGCTACGGACGATCTTCCATGTACGTAATTACGTTTAGTAGCCTCTTCACGTCCGCTCCGCAGCTCGTGGTCTCGCGGTAGCGTTCTCGCTTCCCGAGCACGGGGTCCAGGGTTCGATTCCCGGCGGGTCAGGTATTTTCACCTGCCTCGATATGACTGGGTGTTGTTGCGTCGTTTTCATCATCATCATTCATCCCTATTACGGTCGGAGGAAGGCAACGGCAAACCACCTCCATTAGACCCTTGCGTAGTACGGCTGTGCGGGTCTCCCGCATCGTTCCTTTACGTTCTGTCAAGCAGCATGGGACTTGCATGTCCATTGGACAGCGATTGTCCTTTACTGGAGACGGGATTTGTTGCTCTCTGCCGGACAAGGGTGATGAACCACATTGCTCTACACCTGTTTCAGTTGACTTTCACTTGTTAAGCACTTGTCGTCATCATTGTACTCTTCATGTACATTACCCGCACATTCGAGCGCATACGGCACTACACATACCTCTGACTCAACTTGCAGAAACGCTAATATTTCATCTCCCCCTTCTTTCTCACTCTGGGAAATTCCTTGCGTTCTTTTCTGACGAAATGTCAACTTCGGTAACTGCTGTTGTACCTAGCAAAGCAAGCACTCCGTCTTCAGGCCGTAAGTGGCCCATCGGGACCATCCGACCGCCGTGTCATCCTCAGATGACGATGCGGATAGGAAGGGCGTGTGGTCAGCACGCTCTCCCGGTCATTACGATGGTTTTCTGTGACTGGAGCCGTCACTATTCGGTCGAGTAACTCCTCAATTGGCATCACGAGGCTGAGTGCATCCCGAAAAACGGCAACAGCATATGGTGGCCCGGACGAATTCTTGTTCTAGATGTAATGCAATGTTTGCTTTGTTTATCGTTACCATCGCTCTTTTTTGTATCAACACCACTAACACTGTAGCACTGTTGTGAGTTACTCGTGTAGCGACCGGTTCACCTACACTCCGTAGCTGTGTTCATAACTGGATAACTCCAGTCCCGCCCCTATTTCCATTAGCAGTCACTATTGTGGTTGCGTGGTAGACAATGTGCGGCGCGTCGAATTATTGGCCTTTTGCGACCTCGCACTTGCGGAGTTCCTTGACAGGAAAACAAAGGGGAGACAAGTCGCTTAGCTATGAAACAAGTCGATGAGAATAGCAGGCTCCTGTCACGGTGTGTGGCTAAGGGTAGTCTTTCTACCAGTATCAATTCCTCCTTTTCCAGATCCCGTCGCGAATGGTTCGCGGTTCGCGGTTCGGCCTCCGCATGAAATCCAGTCTCTCTAATTTCACATTCACGGTCTTTTCGCGAGATATGCATAGGAGGAAGCAATATGTCGTTGACTCAGATGAAGAGAAACTGCAAGAAACCTTAAATTTACGATATGTCTTTGTTGTAACCTCATCAAAATTTCAGAAATGGATTGAAAATTCGACACTGAGAAAAAGCAGAAAATGATTATGTAAATAAATAAATTTTAATATACCACGTTTTTAATTCGGACTACAAAGTGTAAAATAATATCTCGTAGCCCCACAAGGGTTTCTAACCCTGTACAGACAGCCCTGAACATTTGTGATTGTGAATTTTTAATAGCTATGAATGTACTTGTAAGATTTAAAAGAAAAAAACTTGGGGTATATGTAGTACATAACTGATGGATGGATAATTCACCTGAGACCTTATTGTACTAGGGAATAGGGAAACAAGTAGGAAGGACTGGATCCCTTTTGTTATCACTGGTTTTATTTAACAATCATATAAACAAATTCCTTTAAAACAACAATATTTTAATCCTGATTACTTTAGGTAATTAGTAAGACAAGAATTTGATAAATCTGCTACCAATGTCCTTTTATGAAACAAAGTCTATCTCATATATAAGGAAATTTTAAAAACACTAACAATTAAGCGCCTGACGGCTTAAATTAGTTCACAATTGTATGTTGCTCTTCAGACAAAGTTTAATAATTATAATAAATACCCAAGTAAACATAATTGGCACGAGAATTAATTATCGAGGAATGACGCCAGGTACTTCGAAGGCAGAACGGAAACTTAATTTGGAGAAGTCAAGGCGGAAGGTGGAAGCCGGCAGACCCACATCTCTAGCTTCCACCCGGAGTCACCTCCCGCTACCCACGGTTTCACAGCCCCGGGACTCATCGGTGAAAAGGTAGCGCTTACTCCAAAACTCCAGCCAGCGAGCTGTAACGTTTAACAAGCATACACAACAGGTCCTCAGGGACAATGTAAACAGCCGCCAGAAGATATTAAATAACAGGTTAAATTATTCACTATTAAAACGGCACACTGCCTTTGCCCCACTAAGATTGAACTACACAGGCGAGGTACAAAAAATAGCAAAATGGTTCAAATGGCTCTGAGCACTTTGGGACTTTACTTCTGAGGTCATCAGTCGCCTAGAACTTAGAACTAATTAACTTATCAATAACCTTTGCCCCACTAAGATTGAACTACACAGGCGAGGTACAAAAAATAGCAAAATGGTTCAAATGGCTCTGAGCACTTTGGGACTTTACTTCTGAGGTCATCAGTCGCCTAGAACTTAGAACTAATTAAACCTAACTAACCTAAGAACATCATACACATCCATGCCCGGGACAGCATTCGAACCTGCGACCGTAGCGGTCACTCGGCTCCAAACTGTAGCGCCCAGAACCGCACGGCCACTCCGGCCGGCGGCAAGATACAACCAACAGCGCAAATCTTATCAATAACCTTAAGGAAAATTGCCTGCTATTAAAATGTTACAAAAACGTTACAATTACGCTACTGGCCTTTACAATTGCTACACGAAAAAGAAATGTAGATGATACACGGGTATTCATTGGACAAATATATTATAGTAGAACTCACATGTGATTACATTTTCACGCAATTTGGGTGCATAGATCCTGACAAATCAGTACCCAGAACAACCACCTCTGGCCGTAATAACGGCCTTGATACGCCTGGGCATTCAGGCAAACAGAGCTTGGAGGGCGTGTACAGGTACAGCTGCCCATGCAGCTTCAACACGATACCACAGAGTAGTGACTGGCGTATTGTGACGAGCCAGTTGCTCGGCCACCATTGACCAGACGTTTTCAATTGGTGAGAGATCTGGAGAATGTACTCTCCAGGGCAGCAGTCGAACATTTTCTGTATCCAGAAAGGCCTGTACGCGACCTGCAACATGCGTTCGTGCATTATCCTGCTGAAATGGAGGATTTCAGAGGGATCGATTGACGGGTAGAGCCACGGGTCGTAATACATCTGAAATGTAACGTCCACTTTTCAAAGTGCTGTCAATGCGAACAAGAGGTGACAGAGACGTGTAACCAATGGCACCCCACACCATACGCCGCATGATACGCCAGTATGGCGATGACGAATACACGCTTCCAATGTGCGTTCACCGCGTTGTCGCCAAACACGGCTGCGACCATCATGATGCTGTAAACAGAACCTGGATTCGTCGGAAAAAATGACGTTTTGCCTTTCGTGCACCCATGTTCGTCGTCGAGTAAACCATCGTAGGCCCTCCTGTCTGGGTAGCGTCAAGGGTAACCGCAGCAACGGTCTCCGAGCTGATAGTCCATGCTGCTACAAGCGTTGTCGAACTGTTCGTGCAGATGGTTGTTGTCTTGCAAACGTCCCCATCTGTTGACTCAGGGATCGAGACGTGCCTGCACGACTCGTTACAGCCATGCGGATAAGATGCCTGTCATCTCGATTGCTAGTGATACGAGGCCGTTGGGATGCAGCACGGCGTTCCGTATTACCCTCCTGAACCCACCGATTCCATATTCTGCTAACAGTCATTGGATGTCGACCAACGTGAGCAGCAATGTCGCGATACGATAAACCGCAATCGCGATAGGCTACAATCCGACCTTTGTCAACGTCTGAAACGTGATGGAACGCATTTCTCCTCCTTACTCGAGGCATCACAACAACGTTTCACCAGGCAACGCCTGTCAACTACTGTTTGTGTAAGAAAAATCGGTTGGAAACGTCTGAAACGTGATGGAACGCATTTCTCCTCCTTACTCGAGGCATCACAACAACGTTTCACCAGGCAACGCCTGTCAACTACTGTTTGTGTAAGAAAAATCGGTTGGAAACTTTCCTCACGTCAGCATGTTGTAGGTGTCGCCACCGGTGTCTACCTTGTGTGAATGCTCTGAAAAGCTAATCATTTGCATATCACAGCATCTTCTTCCTGTCGGTTAAATGTCGCGTCTGTAGCACGTCACCTTCGTGGTGAAGCAAGTTTAATGGCCAGTAGTGTGGTAGCAAAGCCAGCGGGCACTCCAGTCCTAGTCACAATTAAATTACGTGAACTGTAGTGCTCCACTGTTCAGTGAATACCGTAACGAGCACAATTCTGAAAATTTCATTATAAGCTTTACTGGGGCTCACTACGCTAAGGCTACCAAACACTCGAATGCAGTATATTTGATAAAGAGATCACGGCCTTGCACCCATGCGCTTACAGTTACCAGCAGTGAGGTAGAAGTCCTCATCACCTTCACACACATGTCCTAAGTACAGTCTCACTTAACTTTTCGCTGGACGTCAGATATGGCTTGCGTCGTGTACAGCAGGCGGCAATAAGGCAGCGAGCGACCGTAGACAGCCGTGTCCGGAACTAGCAGCACGCAACCCAAGACAGCAACGAGCGTCCTCATA
Source organism: Schistocerca serialis cubense (assembly GCF_023864345.2). NCBI lineage: Eukaryota > Metazoa > Arthropoda > Insecta > Orthoptera > Acrididae > Schistocerca > Schistocerca serialis. The sequence goes on along the minus strand of NC_064647.1, from coordinate 198,776,480 downwards.
GGTGACAGGAAAGGCTCTCCGCCAAGCTGCCCCACACACGTGGTCCGTTCCCGCTGCACTACAAGCGCACTCCGGCCTCAGGTAACATCGAGCGCCAACTGTCCACGTTCGCAAATACGAGGGCAGTTCAATAAGTAATGCAACACATTTTTTTTCTCTGCCAATTTTGGTTGAAAAAACCGGAAATTTCTTGTGGAATATTTTCATACATTCCCGTTTCGTCTCGTATAGTTTCATTGACTTCCGACGGGTGGCAGCGCCGTACGAAGCTGTTAAAATGGCGTCTGTAATGGATGTGCGTTGCAAACAACGGGCAGTGATCGAGTTTATTTTGGCGGAGAACCAGGGCATCTCAGATATTCATAGGCGCTTGCAGAATGTCTACGGTGATCTGGCAGTGGACAAAAGCACGGTGAATCGTTGGGCAAAGCGTGTGTCATCATCGCCGCAAGGTCAAGCAAGACTGTCTGATCTCCCGCGTGCGGGCCGGCCGTGCACAGCTGTGACTCCTGCAATGGCGGAGCGTGCGAACACACTCGTTCGAGATGATCGACTGATCACCATCAAACAACTCAGTGCTCAACTTGACATCTCTGTTGGTAGTGCTGTCACAGTTGTTCACCAGTTGGGATATTCAAAGGTTTGTTCCCGCTGGGTCCCTCGTTGTCTAACCGAACACCATAAAGAGCAAAGGAGAACCATCTGTGCGGAATTGCTTGCTCGTCATGTGGCTGAGGGTGACAATTTCTTGTCAAAGATTGTTACAGGCGATGAAACATGGGTTCATCACTTCGAACCTGAAACAAAACGGCAATCAATGGAGTGGCGCCACACCCACTCCCCTACCAAGAAAAAGTTTAAAGCCATACCCTCAGCCGGTAAAGTCATGGTTACAGTCTTCTGGGACGCTGAAGGGGTTATTCTGTTCGATGTCCTTCCCCACTGTCAAACGATCAACTCTGAAGTGTATTGTGCTACTCTTCAGAAATTGAAGAGACGACTTCAGCGTGTTCGTAGGCACAAAAATCTGAACGAACTTCTCCTTCTTCATGACAACGCAAGACCTCACACAAGTCTTCGCACCCGAAAGGAGATCACAAAACTTCAGTGGACTGTTCTTCCTCATGCACCCTACAGCCCCGATCTCGCACCGTCGGATTTCCATATGTTTGACCCAATGAAGGACGCAATCCGTGGGAGGCACTACGCGGATGATGAAGAAGTTATTGATGCAGTACGACGTTGGCTCCGACATCGACCAGTGGAATGGTACCGTGCAGGCATACAGGCCCTCATTTCAAGGTGGCGCAAGGCCGTAGCATTGAATGGAGATTACGTTGAAAAATAGTGTTGTGTAGCTAAAAGATTGGGGAATAACCTGGTGTATTTCAATGCTGAATAAAACAACCCCTGTTTCAGAACAAAAATGTGTTGCATTACTTATTGAACTGCCCTCGTATGCTGGCGCGCCAGCAATATGCCACGACTCATCACCTAATTACAACTATTATTGTACGCACTCCATTTTTTCGTGATTAGGTGTTTTCCGGAGTACCCCAAGGAAGTGTCATTGCACGGTTACTGTTTTCAATTGTGGCGTTCGCTGTTTTATTCAGTGGTTTGGTAATTAAGTAATTTGTAAATGAAAATGATAATGTTATTTGATTACAATGAGTAATTCCAAATAATTTTTTCTCCCGGCTAAAGATTCTGTCAAGTTGCTAAAGAAATCCAAGTTAACGTTGTATTAAAGTGTTGTCTGTAGCTGGCCTGTGTGGCCTAGCGGTTCTAGGCGCTTGAGTCCGGAACCGCGCTGCTGCTACGGTCGCAGGTTCGAATCCTGCCTCGGGCATGGATGTGTGTGATGTCCTTAGGTTAGTTAGGTTTAAGTAGTTCTAAGTTCTAGGATAGTGATGACCTCAGAAGTTAAGTCCCATAGTGCTCAGAGCCATTTGATTTTTGTTGTCTGTAAGTTGTGTGTGTGTCACTAAATCACAGTTCTTACAGCAGATTCTATACAATTATTGATTATGGTGGAAACAGTTATCTTCAGCAAAATGATCATTAAAACCACCGAATATTAGCCGCGCACAACACTAACGTATGTTACCTGAAACAATATTCTTCGCAACTCGTGCGTAATTAATTTCGGCTCCATACATCAGCAAGAAAAAGTTTGTTATATGAGCACTGTTTTTAAAGAACCAATGTGATTCGAACTACACTCCTGGAAATGGAAAAAAGAACACATTGACACCGGTGTGTCAGACCCACCATACTTGCTCCGGACACTGCGAGAGGGCTGTACAAGCAATGATCACACGCACGGCACAGCGGACACACCAGGAACCGCGGTGTTGGCCGTCGAATGGCGCTAGCTGCGCAGCATTTGTGCACCGCCGCCGTCAGTGTCAGCCAGTTTGCCGTGGCATCCGGAGCTCCATCGCAGTCTTTAACACTGGTAGCATGCCGCGACAGCGTGGACGTGAACCGTATGTGTAGTTGACGGACTTCGAGCGAGGGCGTATAGTGGGCATGCGGGAGGCCGGGTGGACGTACCGCCGAATTGCTCAACACGTGGGGCGTGAGGTCTCCACAGTACATCGATGTTGTCGCCAGTGGTCGGCGGAAGGTGCACGTGCCCGTCGACCTGGGACCGGACCGCAGCGACGCACGGATGCACGCCAAGACCGTAGGATCCTACGCAGTGCCGTAGGGGACCGCACCGCCACTTCCCAGCAAATTAGGGACACTGTTGCTCCTGGGGTATCGGCGAGGACCATTCGCAACCGTTTCCATGAAGCTGGGCTACGGTCCCGCACACCGTTAGGCCGTCTTCCGCTCACGCCCCAACATCGTGCAGCCCGCCTCCAGTGGTGTCGCGACAGGCGTGAATGGAGGGACGAATGGAGACGTGTCGTCTTCAGCGATGAGAGTCGCTTCTGCCTTGGTGCCAATGATGGTCGTATGCGTGTTTGGCGCCGTGCAGGTGAGCGCCACAATCAGGACTGCATACGACCGAGGCACACAGGGCCAACACCCGGCATCATGGTGTGGGGAGCGATCTCCTACACTGGCCGTACACCACTGGTGATCGTCGAGGGAACACTGAATAGTGCACGGTACATCCAAACCGTCATCGAACCCATCGTTCTACCATTCCTAGACCGGCAAGGGAACTTGTTGTTCCAACAGGACAATGCACGTCCGCATGTATCCCGTGCCACCCAACGTGCTCTAGAAGGTGTAAGTCAACTACCCTGGCCAGCAAGATCTCCGGATCTGTCCCCCATTGAGCATGTTTGAGACTGGATGAAGCGTCGTCTCACGCGGTCTGCACGTCCAGCACGAACGCTGGTCCAACTGAGGCGCCAGGTGGAAATGGCATGGCAAGCCGTTCCACAGGACTACATCCAGCATCTCTACGATCGTCTCCATGGGAGAATAGCAGCCTGCATTGCTGCGAAAGATGGATATACACTGTACTAGTGCCGACATTGTGCATGCTCTGTTGCCTGTGTCTATGTGCCTGTGGTTCTGTCAGTGTGATCATGTGATGTATCTGACCCCAGGAATGTGTCAATAAAGTTTCCCCTTCCTGGGACAATGAATTCACGGTGTTCTTATTTCAATTTCCAGGAGTGTATTTTCATTAAAATGAGTTCGGAACCACCGGTGCACATTTATTTTTCACATTTTTATTCGGCATTTATGTATGCAGAGTTGCGTAATTTGAATTTGCCGCTGAGATAATTGTTAAGATGGCAGCAGACAATTCACAGAGACTTTCTATTGTTAGAGCAAATTTCCTTTTATCAGTATAAGTATTTGAATTAATGCCGATAAAACTTTACTTTTATATTGTGCACTATTTAGACTAATTTTCATCAAGCAAACCTTTGATACTTCCGTAAGAAACACAGATAAAAATGCGATACAAATTGCTATCATCAATGGCTGCGCTCCTTGCAGCGGAAACAAATAATTAACACAGATAATGCTTATTGGGAGAGGAATTAAAGCTACAAATAATTATTCACACATATTTATAATAATAAAGAACTCTATTCTCAAGTAACAATTAAGAAATAATTACAATTTCTTAACAGACCTCAGTTTGATATGCGTCTTGCGTCCGCAACCTACAAAAGCCAACCGAAAAAGGTAAAAACAAATGAAGACAAACGCAGATCATAAACTGAATTTACAATTATCATTGTCTTTGTATGACACACATCGATATGTCGAATTGCATCATAAAATATTATATCAATAATTAATATTTATCATCGTTTTGTTTTACTTCACACATTTTCTATATGTCGGAGAGATAATGTTTATAACTGTTAGAGGCATAATTTCCTCTTGTCACAATGTAGCTGAAATTTGTGGATGTTACACAACGTATGCAAATGATCTTGTAGAAAACGTCGAAGCTCTTTAAGACAGTGAGCAGATGATGCGGTTGTCTATAAGAAACTAACAACGCCAAAATACAGTATCGATTGCAGAAGGATCTGCAGAGGATTGATGAATGGTGCAGGCTCTGGCAGCTGAACCTGAAAGTAAATAAATGTAACATATTGTGTATACATAGGAAAAGAAATCCACTACTGTACAGCTACACTATTGATGACAAATTGCTGGAAACAGTATCTACCGTAATACATTTAGGAGTAACTACCCAGAGCAGCCTTAAGTGGAATGACCACGTAAAACAACTAGCAGGCGAAACAGATGCCAAGGTGACGGACGACTTAAGGAAATGTAATTAATTCATTAAAGAAGTGGCTAACAAGGCGCTTGTTCCACCTTACCAGTTAGGACTGATAGAAGAGACGGAGAAGATCGAACGAAGAACGGCGCGTTTCCTCATGGCATCGTTTAGTGTGCGTGAGAGCGCCGTAGAGTTGTGCAGTGTGTGTGGTTTGATATTTTTTCACTTATTTTGTCGTGCTTGTGTGTGTTATATGTGAATGTGTCATTCGTTCTGAGTGCTGTTTTTTTTTTTTTAAGTATTTGTGAATGTGTTACTCTTTATGTGGGTGGCTATTTGTGTGTGTGTGGGGGGGGGGGGGGGGCGGGGCTGTGTGTGTGTGTGTGTGTGTGTGAGAGAGAGAGAGAGAGAGAGAGAGAGAGAGAGAGAGAGAGAGAGACAGGAAGGAGAGGAAGATTCACTAAATACGAGGCCTGTTCAGAAAGTAAGCTCCGATTGATTGCCAAATTGAAACCACAGTGAACATCAGAAATGTTTTACTTGTAACAATTAGCTACACCTTTCAGCTACTTCTCTACGTAGTCGCCGTTCTGACTTAGACTTTTGTCATAGCGTTGTACCAACTTTTTAATAGCCTCATCATAGAAGGCAGCCGCCAGTGCTTTCCGCCAATTCTCCACGCTGGCCTACACCTCGTTGTCTGTGTCAAAATGTTGTCTTCAAAGACAGCGGTTCATGTGACCAGAGATGAAACTCAGGGGGAGACAATTGCCGACTGTATTGTGGGTAATCTCACATTTCCATTTGAAAACGATGCAGGAGCATCTTCATTGCCCCTGCAGAATGCGGCTGAGAATTGTCGTGAAGACGAAACAGCACGACAGTTATGTAATGTTAGCTGCATAGCTTCAGGCGAAATTTCTCACCAGGCCCTCGTACTTGGCGGCAGACACTATTTTCTAGACATCTTTACGCACTCACTGCGTGCTCAGAAATGAGAAGAGCGACGTGATGCTAACTGGGGTTATACTAGAGACACTACCCAACACATCTGTGCAAAGCTTTATCGGATTTTCATAGTCGTTTCCATTTCGCGACAGATCGGAGCTTACTTTCTGAACGCCCCTCGTATTTATTCTTGTTATGTTTCACATTTCGGTTTGTTATTGTTTCAGTGGCTAACACGGTCGGTGAGCTACTGCTTGTATCGATTTGGTCATTAATTACTTTCTTTTTCTTTGCAAGGACCCTTTGTATATGAAAGATTTCCTGTAATGTCAGGTGGTGTTAGCTGCGGTTGTTCACTGTAACAGTTGTCATGTCTTGTTGCATATTGGATGGCTATGTCCATGTGTTACCAGTGGTTCATAACAGACAAAATGGCTATTTTAATACTTACAGCTTCTTATATGGTCTTCATACCTAGTTTTGACATTCCTGCCTGTCGTCCCCAGATATACTGATTCAAAAAAATGGCTCTGAGCACTATGGGACTTAACATCTGAGGTCATCAGTCCCCTAGAACTTAGAACTACTTAAACCTAACTAACCTAAGGACATCACACACATCCATGCTCGAGGCAGGATTCGAACCTGCGACCGTAGCGGTCACGCGGTTCCAAACTGACGCGCTTAGAACCGCACGGCCACACCGGCCGGCTATACTGATTCAAATTCTTGACATTTTAACTAGTATGTATCTGCTCCTTCGTATTTATCTTTGTCTATTTTTGTTTCTAAATGTGACTGGAGTGTGATTTTTGTTCTGTAAGCAATGTGTAATTCGTTTTTCTTCAGTATATTTCGTATCTTGTATATTGATTTGTGTTTTTATGTTAAAAAATGTTCAAATGTGTGTGAAATCTTATGGGACTTAACTGCTAAGGTCATCTGTCCCACACTACTTAACCTAAATTATCCTAAGGACAAACACACACACCCATGCCCGAGGGAGGACTCGAACCTCCGCCGGGACCAGCTGCACAGTCCACGACTGCAGCGCCTTAGATCGCTTTTTTTGTGCATTTTGTTCGTTATTGATCGTTGTGTTTGGTCGTTGCGGACGTCGCAAGACATCCTGTTAAAGTTCGGTGGTTGATCCTTCCACTCAGTTTTTTATTACAGAGGCCAACCGGCTCTCTGACCGAACACGCTGAGCTACCGCGCCGGCTAAGACCGCTCGGCTAAGGGATTGATAACCTTAGCAGTTAAGTCCCACAAGATTTCACACACATTTGAACTTTTTTTTTTTTTTTGAGGTAAAATCTTGAAAATACAGAACATCCCGGTAATCTACAAACCCACCTGGAAGGTACAAGATGACCTAAATTTGGCCAACGATGCCTGCCAATCGCTAGAAAAAGTAGGAATTTATAGGATTACGAGTAGTTATGGGGAGGTGTACGCGGCTACTTGCAGAAAGAACGGTCAAAAAACGACTAGAAGAGCGCAAGGGCAACTGCAGAAGAGGGGAGATTGACAGATCAGCTATTGCGGAACTTGATTTACAGCCAGGAGACGACAACATTACTTTTGATAGGACTCGAGTACTGGCAGCCGCAAGTGGATGCCACGAAAGGCTCTACTGAGAGGCCATAGAGATTGTAAAACAAAATGGTTCAAATGGCTCTGAGCACCATGGATCTTAACTTCTGAGGTCATCAGTCCCCTAAGAACTACTTTAACTAAGCTAAGGACATCACACACATCCACGCCCGAGGCAGGATTCGAACCTGCGATCGTAGCAGCCACGTGGTTCCAGACTGAAGCGCCTAGAACCGCTCGGCCACCCCGGCCGGCGATTGTAAAACAGCACAGCAATTTCAGTAGGAAGGAGGTGGGCATTAAACTGAATGACATCTGGATTCCGGTGCTGAAAAAGATGTGTACTAGTCTTCCACCATGGGATGATAGCAACTGCAGACGACGGCAGTCGACAATGGCCAATTTCGCTCGCGTATCCAAAACATAATCATAACTAACACTTGGTTTAAGAATCATGAAAGAAGGTTGTATACATGGAAGAACCCTGGAGATACTAAAAGGTATCAGATAGATTATATAATGGTAAGACAGAGATTTAGGACTGGCTGGCTCTGAGCACTATGGGACTTAACAGCTATGGTCATCAGTCCCCTAGAACTTAGAACTACTTAAACCTAACTAACCTAAGGACAGCACACAACACCCAGCCATCACGAGGCAGAGAAAATCCCTGACCCCGCCGGGAATCGAACCCGGGAACCCGGGCGTGGGAAGCGAGAACGCTACCGCACGACCACGAGATGCGGGCAGAGATTTAGGAACCAGGTTTTAAATTGTAAGACATTTCCAGGGGCAGATGTGGACTCTGACCACAATCTATTGGTTATGACCTGTAGATTAAAACTGAAGAAACTGCAAAAAGGTGGGAATTTAAGGAGATGGGACCTGGATAAACTAAAAGAACCAGAGGTTGTACAGAGATTCAGGGAGAGCATAAGGGAGCAATTGACAGGAATGGGGGAAATAAATACAGTAGAAGAAGAATGGGTAACTTTGAGGGATGAAGTAGTGAAGGCAGCAGAGGATCAAGTAGGTAAAAAGACGAGGGCTAGTAGAAATCCTTGGGTAACAGAAGAAATATTGAATTTAATTGATGAAAGGAGAAAATATAAAAATGCAGTAAATGAAGCCGGCAAAAAGAAATACAAACGTCTCAAAAATGAGATCGACAGGAAGTGCAAAATGGCTAAGCAGGGATGGCTAGAGGACAAATGTAAGGATGTAGAGGCCTATCTCACTAGGGGTAAGATAGATACCGCCTACAGGAAAATTAAAGAGACCTTTGGAGATAAGAGAACGACTTGTATGAATATCAAGAGCTCAGATGGAAACCCAGTTCTAAGCAAAGAAGGGAAAGCAGAAAGATGGAAGGAGTATAAAGAGGGTCTATACAAGGGCGATGTACTTGAGGACAATATTATGGAAATGGAAGAGGATGTAGACGAAGATGAAATGGGAGATATGATACTGCGTGAAGAGTTTGACAGAGCACTGAAAGACCTGAGTCGAAACAAGGCCCCCGGATAGACAATATTCCATTGGAACTACTGACGGCCGTGGGAGAGCCATACCTGACAAAACTCTACCATCTGATGAGCAAGATGTATGAAACAGGCGAAATACCCTCAGACTTCAAGAAGAACATAATAATTCCAATCCCAAAGAAAGCAGGTGTTGACAGATGTGAAAATTACCGAACTATCAGCTTAATAAGTCACAGGTGCAAAATACTAACACGAATTCTTTACAGACGAATGGAAAAACTAGTAGAAGCCAACCTCGGGGAAGATCAGTTTGGATTCCGTAGAAACACTGGAACACGTGAGACAATACTGACCTTACGACTTATCTTAGAAGAAAGATTAAGGAAAGGCAAACCTACGTTTCTAGCATTTGTAGACTTAGAGAAAGCTTTTGACAATGTTGACTGGAATACTCTCTTTCAAATTCTAAAGGTGGCAGGGGTAAAATACAGGGAGAGAAAGGCTATTTACAATTTGTACAGAAACCAGATGGCAGTTATAAGAGTCGAGGGGCATGAAAGGGAAGCAGTGGTTGGGAAAGGAGTATGACAGGGTTGTAGCCTCTCCCCGATGTTGTTCAATCTGTATATTGAGCAAGCAGTAAAGGAAACAAAAGAAAAATTCGGAGTAGGTATTAAAATTCATGGAGAAGAAATAAAAAGTTTGAGGTTCGCCGATGACATTGTAATTCTGTCAGAGACAGCAAAGGACTTGGAAGAGCAGTTGAATGGAATGGACAGTGTCTTGAAAGGAGGATATAAGATGAACATCAACAAAAGCAAAACAAGGATAATGGAATGTAGTCTAATTAAGTCGGGTGATGCTGAGGGAATTAGATTAGGAAATGAGACACTTAAAGTAGTAAAGGAGTCTTGCTATTTGGGGAGCAAAATAACTGATGATGGTCGAAGTAGAGAGGATATAAAATGTAGGCTGGCTATGGCAAGGAAAGCGTTTCTGAAGAAGAGAAATTTGTTAACATCCAGTATTGATTTAAGTGTCAGGAAGTCATTTCTGAAAGTATTCGTATGGAGTGTAGCCATGTATGGAAGTGAAACATGGACGATAAATAGTTTGGACAAGAAGAGAATAGAAGCTTTCGAAATGTGGTGCTACAGAAGAATGCTGAAGATTAGATGGGTAGATCACATAACTAATGAGGAAGTATTGAATAGGATTGGGGAGAAGAGAAGTTTGTGGTACAACTTGACTAGAAGAAGGGATCGGTTGGTAGGACATGTTCTGAGGCATCAAGGGATCACCAATTTAGTATTGGAGTGCAGCGTGGAGGGTAAAAATCGTAGAGGGAGACCAAGAGATGAATACACTAAGCAGATTCAGAAGGATGTAGGTTGCAGTAGGTACTGGGAGATGAAAAAGCTTGCACAGGATAGAGTAGCATGGAGAGCTGCATCAAACCAGTCTCAGGACTGAAGACCACAACAACAACATCCAAAACATATGAAGTCAAGCCATTGCCCGGCAGCACTTGGAAGCGGAATTCTGGTGCATTCAGTAGCGATCCAGGATGTGAATCGCACGTTCGAACAACGATCTCCCTTGAAAATGTACTTTGTAGATGGGGACAAAGCGTTGGGTATACATGTGACATCCGTTCAATCACGGCATAATAGCCCGGAACGTTTTATTAATTGTGACATTCCCGGCTGTGGATGTTGAAACTTCTTTATTTTAAATGTGTGTGTTTGTACTTAAATTGCACAATGACTGAGAAGATGAAACTTGTACGTTATTCCATTCTGAAACAGCTGAGTAAAACTGAACGTACTAAGCCTGCTTTCTCTTTACTTTTTCTTATCATGTCAACACTGACCCAAAATATTCCAGCGCAAATCAATATGACTGCTCAAAAAAATTACAACCTGACTTCAAACAATTACTTCAAAAGAATGGAACCTGACTAAAAAGAAATCTTAACAATAAGCTATACATGTCATTAAGCACTTACCTCACAAAATATCTTCATTACGCGAACTACTGCAACACAGCGAGCGTCAATACTACCAGCTAAATAAAAGATTCTAACTGCTAAAGCCAATAACTACTAATAGACATGTGGTTAGCCAAGGAAAGATTTTGTTCCAAACCAAATAATGTATTTTTTACCGTAATAATGTGACATCCAGTTCCAAATAAATCGTCATTGACATCCAGTACAAAGATATATAATCATGAATAATTGTCAATCTCCAACTCGGATACTTCCAGATCGTTAGGCTACGCTAGCCAAGCGGTCTGAGGCACTGCAGTCATGGAGTGTGCGGCTGGTGCCGGCGGAGGTTCGAGTCCTCCCACGGGCATGTGTGTGTGTGTGTGTGTTTGTCCTTAGGATAATTTAGGTTATGCAGTGTGTAAGCTTAGGGACTGATGACCTTAGCAGTTAAGTCCCATAAGATTTCACACACATTTGAACATTTTTGCTAACACTTGAGACCTCTACCCTCCATCAATGCTAACTTCTCACATCTAACATCCATCACTGCTGACTGTTCACCTCCAACTGCCCAACAGTACTTCCATCGTTGCTGGCGACTAACTTCCAGCTGCCCAACACTACTGGCGATTAACTTCCAACAACGAGTTCAACCAGCCAGAGTCTCTTCCAAAGAAAGCGCAGTCAGAGATCCAATGCAAAGCGCTGCACAGCGCTACCAACACAGAAGCAGACCACTTACAAAGTTTACATTTTACGTACATATTTCTGCCGGCCGGAATGGCCGAGCTGTTCTAGGCGCTCAGTCCGGAACCGCGCGACCGCTACTGTCGCAGGTTCGAATCCTGCCTCGGGCATGGATGTGTGTGATGTCCGTAGGTTAGTTAAGTTTAAGTAGTGTTGTGGACTGACAAGCCAGCCAGTCCACAGTTACGGGTAACCGAAAGGCACGCGCTTAAACTCACGCAGGCTGGCGTGAGGTCTGAAACAGGATACGTAATGAATGCTATAAAGAAAAATACGTAGCTGCTGGAATACTTAACTTCAATCCATCATTTGTATACATCGTTCTTGATGAGACATGCTTCATACGATAACTATCAATTGCTATGGCGCCTTGCTAGGTCGTAGCCATTGACTTAGCTGAAGGCTATTCTAACTATCTTCTCTGCAAATAAACGAGGCTTCGTCAGTGTTGCATCGCTAGCTAAGTCGTCCGTACAACTGGGGCGAATGCTAGTACGTCTCTCTAGACCTGCCGTGTGGCGGCGCTCGGTCTGCAATTACTGATAGTGGCGACATGCGGGTCCGTCGTATACTACCGGACCGCGGCCGATTTAAAAGCTACCACCTAGCAAGTGTGGTGTCTTGCGGTGACACCACAAGTAGTTCTAAGTTTTAGGGGACTGATGACCTCAGATGTTAAGTCCCACAGTGCTCAGAGCCAGTTGAACATACATATTTCTAACCACTATACATATAAAAACGAACATGTATTACAGGCCACTGACGATGCTTCATCAAAAAAAGAAGCGAAACGCTTATTGCAATAAACAAACTGCTTTTCATTTAGTTGCAAAGACGGAACATATCTTCATGAATTTTCAACTACGGGACGATGGAAAACGGAAATAGTGTCATTTTCTGGAATATATGTATGCGGTTAGGAATCTGTACCGGACTACGAGAAATTATTTTATACTTTTTAGTCGTACCGAAAAACTTTCATATTAAGTACGTGAGTTTCATCTTCACGATTGTGTTTGTTGGGTGTGTTGGGTGCGTTTGTTTACCTGCCGTAACTGGAGCCAGTCCGCGCTGACGGCGTGCTGTGTGTCTCTGCCGGACAGGTGTTGCTCGCTGTCGCCGCGCGTCGCGACGCCGGGGGCCGCAGACGCCGAAGAGCCGCCCCCCGCCCAGTCCGCCCCCGGGGGCGGATGGCCGTGGCCGCAGGCGCAGCCGGGGCCGGTCCCCGGTTCGGTGCCCGAGCGCGCCGCACGTTGCCTCAGCTGCGCAGACTCGGCGCTGGGTCTGGACGAGGAGACGTGAGTATCCACACGCGACACGCCACACTACCGCACACCACAGTGTTACTGTTGTCATCGCTGCAACTATACGTATACACACGAGGTTTGTTTAAAAAGGAGCAGGACTTTTTTAAGGAATTTTGTTCATTCCTCTACACCTCCACGTCGTTGGTGTCAAACTGGAAAGCTGACATGGGACAAGCAAAGTAGGTTCAAGTCTAGGCGTGTTGCGAAACAGAGGAGCATTTCCGATTCAGTTTTCATAGAAACGTAAAGTTACTCAGAAAAAGCACAAGAACGACGGTTTTCGATAGACCGTAGCGCACGTCTTGTTGGACTGTCCCACTCTAGCTGCCCTGAGGGGGAGCCTTTACCTTCATGACACTCTACCCATGCTATTAGGTGACAATGCCTCAACGGCAACTCTACATTTAAGCTTTATCCGAGAGGGGTTTTTTACACTACTGGCCATTAAAATTGCTACACCATATGACGTGCTACAGACGCGAAATTTAACCGACAGGAAGAAGATGCTGTGATATGCAAATGATTAGCTTTTCAGAGCATTCACACAAGGTTGGCACCGGTGGCGACACCTACAACGTGCTAACATGGGGAAAGTTTCCAACCGATTTCTCATACACAAACGGCAGTTGACCGGCGTTGCTTGGTGAAACGTTGTTTTGATGCCTCGTGTAAGGAGGAGAAATGCGTACCTTCACGTTTCCGAGTTTGATAAAGGTCTGATTGCAGCCTATCGCGATTGCAGTTTATCGTATCGCGACGATGCTGCTCGCGTTGATCGAGATCCAATGATTGTTAGCAGAATATGGAATCGGTGGGTTCAGGAGGGTAATGGGGAACGCCGTGCTGGATTCCAACGGCCTCGTATCACTAGCAGACGAGATGACAGGCATCTTATCCGCTTAGCTGTAACATATCGTGCAGCCACGTCTCGATCCCTGAGTCACCAGATGGGGACGGTTGCAAGACAACAACCATCTGGACGAACAGTTTGACGACGTGTGCAGCAGCATGGACTATCACCTCGGAGACCGTTGCTGTGGTTACCCTTGACGCTGCATCACAGACAGGAGCGCCTGCGATGGTGTACTCAACGACGAACCTGGGTGCACGAATGGCAAAAAGTCATTTTTTCGGATGAATCCAGGTTCTCTTTACAGCATCGTGATGGTCCCATCCGTCTTTGACGACACTGCGGTGAACGCACACTGGAAGCATGTATTCGTCATCGCCATACTGGCGTATCACCTGGCGTGATGGTATCGGGTGCCATTGGTTACACGTTTCGGTCACCTATTGTTCGCATTGACGGCACTTCGAACAGTGGACGTTACATTTCAGATGTGTTACGACCCGTGGCTCTACCCTTCATTCCATCTCTGCGAACCCTACATTTCAGCAGGATAATGCACGACCGCATGTTGCAGGTCCTGTACGGGCCTTTCTGGATACAGGAAATGTTCGAGTGCTGCCCTGGCCAGCACATTCTCCAGATCTCTCACAAGTTGAAAACGTCTGGTCAATGGTGGCCAAGCAACTGGCACGTCACAATACGCCAGTCACTACTCTTGATGAACTGTGGTATAATGTTGAAACTGCATGGCCAGCTGTACCTGTACACGCCATCGAAGCTCTGTTTGACTCAATGCCCGGGCGTATCAAGGCCGTTATTACGGCCAGAGGTGGTTGTTCTGGGTAATGATTTCTCAGGCTCTATGCTCCCAAATTGCGTGAAAATGTAATCACATGTCAGTTCTAGTATAATATATTTGTCCAATGAATATCCGTTTACCATCTGCATTTCTTCTTGGTGTAGCAATGTCAATGGCCGGTAGTGTATCTCTCAGTCCAAGTTTAGGCGCCTGACCTTATCTACCAAGCCCTCGCCCTACCTCCATTTTTTACTCTTCCTCGCTCTTTCTGTTGCTGTTTATTCGACTTGATGTTCGTCTTCTCACTGTTTGTGTTTCTTGTTTCTAGGTTGGACATTTTACTATATTCCAGAGGGGCTGGGTCATCACTTTTATTCTTGCTATCACCCAGCCAAGGCCATTTGCTAAATTGTTTTAACGCCTTCTATCGTTTTTTTTTCATTTAGTTAATGTTTTCAATTTTGGCTTGCTATTTTTGGTTTCTCCTTCAGTGTGGTTACACCTATAGCTTTACACATTTTGTTCCTTCCCCGGATTTTAGGGGATAGGACTCTTTTGGGTTATTGTTTCAATCCGAGACGATGGCCAGTGTGCGCGAGCGGTTCTAGGCTCTTCAGTCTGGAACTGCGCAACCGATACGGTCGCATGTTCGAATCCTCCCTCGGGCATGGATGTTTGTGATGTCCTTAGGTTAGTTAGGCTTAAGTAGTTCAAAGTTCTAGGGGACTGATGACCTCAGAAGTTAAGTCCCATAGTGCTCAGAGCCATTTGAACCATTTGAACCAATCCGAGACCTGTTGGATTAAGGAAAAAGGGACTGATAAGGATACAGTTTAGTCCCTTTAATCTGCAAACCAAGCAACCAACCAACAACGATACTACAAGCAGGACTCCCTATCCGTCCTTCAAAGCTTTACCACCGGCAGCCCCTCATCTCCTAACTTGCAGACTTCACGGAAATTCTCGTGTGAAACTGCGAGGACGGCCCACCCGTCGTGCTCGTATATCTCAGTTGGTAGAGCATTTGCCAGCGAAAGGCAAAGGTGCTGAGTTCGAATCTGGGCCTGACATACAGTTTCGATAATATTGATGTTTTTTTCCTGAGACTTGACGTCTCTCTTCTGCTACTATCGTACCCACGTGTGGAGAAAACTTACTCGCAATAATTACTTTCAAAACCGATCCAAGGTTAACGTCTGAAAACTCGGATTCAACACGAGGTTTATTTCCTTTCACATTTGACAATAATTGCCACATCGAATACCACTTCCAAACGTGAAAATAGTTCCATATGCAAATTCCCGATTATTTTCAAACCTGGCAGGCGAATGTTTATAAAATCCAGGTAATCCAACTTCAGTAAATGACGATTTCAAATGTGAATCTCACTGCATAGCAAAAACACTGATCAGCCAGAACTTTCTTGTTGGCATTAACTTTTTAACTGATGTAGCATAAGGCTCTGCCAACAAAAGACTACTCATACGTCGAAGTCGTGTGGTACATACATTGATCTACCATAACATTATGACCACATACGTAATAGCCGGTATGTCGACCTTTGGCAACGCATCATGGCACGGAAGCAATGGGACTTCGGTAGGTCGCTAGAGGGTTTTGACACCACATCTGCAGACAGAAGTCACCTAATTCCGATAAATTGCCTGCCGCTGTGGCCGAGCGGTTCTAGGCGCTTCAGTGTGGAACAGCGCTGCTGCTGCGGTTGTAGGTTCGAATCCTGCCTCGGGCATGGATGTGTGTGTTGTCCTTAGGTTAGTTAGGTCTAAGTAGTTCTAAGTTGTAGGGGACTGATGACCTCAGACGTTAAGTCCCACAGTGCTTAGAGCCATTTGAACCATTTTTGAACCGATAAATCGCGGGGAGCTCTCAAGGCACATTCAACCATGTCCCAGATGTTTTCGATCGGCATGTTGGGGGGTCTTAACATAGGTCGTCGGCTGTGGAGGACTATCGTTAGGAGCATTCAGTGCATCTACATCTACATCTACACCCATACTCCGCAAGCCACCTGGCGGTGTGTGGCGGAGGGTACCTTGAGTACCTCTATCGGTTCTCCCTTCTATTCCAGTCTCGTATTGTTCTTGGAAAGAAGGATTGTCGGTATGCCTCTGCGTGGGCTCTAATCTCTCTGATTTTATCCTCATGGTCTCTTCGCGAGATATACGTAGGAGGGAGCAATATACTGCTTGACTCTTCGGTGAAGGTATGTTCTCGAAATTTAACAAAAGCCCGTACCGAGCTACTGAGCGTCTCTCCTGCAGAGTCTTCCACTGGAGTTTATCTATCATCTCCGTAACGCTTTCGCGATTACTAAATGATCCTGTAACGAAGCGCGCTGCTCTCCGTTGGATCTTCTCTGTCTCTTCTATCAACCCTATCTGGTACGGATCCCACACTGCTGAGCAGTATTCAAGCAGTGGGCGAACAAGCGTACTGTAACCTACTTCCTTTGTTTTCGGATTGCATTTCCTTAGGATTCTTCCAATGAATCTCAGTCTGGCATCTGCTTTACCGACGATCAACATTATATGATCATTCCATTTTAAATCACTCCTAATGCGTACTCCCAGATAATTTATGGTATTAACTGCTTCCATTTGCTGACCTGCTATTTTGTAGCTAAATGATAAAGGATCTACCTTTCTGTGTATTCGCAGCACATTACACTTGTCTACATTGAGATTCAATTGCCATTCCCTGCACCATGCGTCAATTCGCTGCAGATCCACCTGCATGTCAGTACAATTTTCCATTGTTACAACCTCTCGATGCACCACAGCATCATCCGCAAAAAGCCTCAGTGAACTTCCGATGTTATCCACAAGGTCATTTATGTATATTGTAAATGGCAACGGTCCTACGACACTCCCCTGCGGCACACCTGAAATAACTCTTACTTCAGAAGACTTCTCTCCATTGAGAATGACATATTGCGTTCTGTTATCTAGGAACTCTTCAATCCAGTCACACAATTGGTCTGATAGTCCATATTCTCTTACTTTGTTCATTAAACGACTGTGGGGAACTGTATCGAACGCCTTCCGGAAGTCAAGAAACACGGCATCTACCTGTGAACCCGTGTCTATGGCCCTCTGAGTCTCGTGGACGAATAGCGCGAGCTGGGTTTCGCACGACCGTCTTTTTCGAAACCCATGCTGATTCCTACAGAGTAGATTTCTTGTCTCCAGAAAAGTCATTATACTCGAACACAATACGTGTTCCAAAATTCTATAACTGATCGACGTTAGAGATATAGGTTTATAGTTCTGCACATCTGCTCTACGTCCCTTCTTGAAAACGGGGATGACCTG
The DNA here is from genome assembly GCF_023864345.2 of Schistocerca serialis cubense. NCBI lineage: Eukaryota > Metazoa > Arthropoda > Insecta > Orthoptera > Acrididae > Schistocerca > Schistocerca serialis. The sequence goes on along the minus strand of NC_064647.1, from coordinate 198,758,707 downwards.
TGCCCTTTTCCAATCCTTTGGAACGCTACGCTCTTCTAGAGATCTACGGTGTGTTCAGACACAATTGCACTCTTCCCAGCATTAAAGTCTGATGTTGATTCCACCACAGTTTGTTGCCTGTCCTGTTTTACCAGTTTGCCCAGCCAACGATGTCCGACATCTGTAGTAAGGGGTGGCCACGCAACTCACAACAGCAGCTCTGGAACACCAGACTTGCAGTTACTGAAATGCTCGTGCCGAACCTCCACCCATCACAGTCTACCCTCGGTCAAACAGAGATAGATCACACGGCTTCACCGTGCTACACACGGACACCATGATCACTAATACTGAATACACTGTGAGTAGTAGGACAACCTATGTACAGTCCCACTCTGCATTGATGCCAAATGTATTTAAGATGGCGGAACCAAAATGGTTCAAATAGCTCTGAGCACTATGGGACTTAACTGCCGTGGTCATAATTCCCCTAGATCTTAGAACTACTTAAACCTAACTAACCTAGGGACATCACACACATCCATGCCCGAGGCAACCTAGGGACATCACACACATCCATGCCTGAGGCAGGATTCGAACCTGCTACCGTAGCGGTCACGCGGTTGCCCACTGTAGCGCCTAGAACCGCTCGGCCACCCTGGCCATCTTAAATATATTCGGCTACAGTGCAGAGTGGGGCCATACATAGGCTGTCGTACTACTACCATGCACATGTCTGACTAGCAGTCATCCCTCTCCAGATGATGCTGTTATTGCCTGGACAGGTTTATATCGGTGGCAGGTCGGTGGTTGTAGTGTTCTGGCTGATCAGTATATCTTCATTTGCATTTGATAAGGTCTCCATTTCACGTTCATTGTATAAGGAGCGATGAAGAAGTTTCCACACAGCATACAGACCATAAGAGATATGCCAGTCAGGCAAGATAGCCATGAGCATTGAGGCAGTCATTCCACTGTAGCAGTAAGCTGAAGATATCCGTCTGATAAAACACCATGTCCTGCAGTGGGAGGAAGTCCTTGATTGCCTGCTCCACACCCTCGTAAGATCAGAATCGTCGACTCTTTGATACCCTTTCTAAGGGACCAAAGGCTTGATAATCGCATGGGAAGAGACCAGAACTATAGGGCGGGTGCTCATGTGGCTCCCACTTGATGTGGCGTTACTTCTGCGTTTTGACGTTTGATATAGTAGGGGTCAGTGAAGTGAAGTGGAAGGAAGACAAGGATTTCTGGTCAGATGAGTATCGGGTAATATCAACAGCGGCAGAAAATGGTATAACAGGTGTAGGATTCGTTATGAATAGGAAGGTAGGGCAGAGGGTGTGTTACTGTGAACAGTTCAGTGACCGGGTTGTTCTAATCAAAATCGACAGCAGACCAACACCGACAACGATAGTTCAGGTATACATGCCGACGTCGCAAGCTGAAGATGAACAGATAGAGCAAGTGTATGAGGATATTGAAAGGGTAATGCAGTATGTAAAGGGGGACGAAAATCTAATAGTCATGGGCCACTGGGATGCAGTTGTAGGGGAAGGAGTAGAAGAAAAGGTTACAGGAGAATATGGGCTTGGGACAAGGAATGAAAGAGGAGAAAGGCTAATTGAGGTCTGTAACAAGTTTCAGCTAGTAATAGCGAATACCCCGTTCAAGAATCACAAGAGGAGGAGGTATACTTGGAAAAGGCCGGGAGATACGGGAAGATTTCAATTAGATTACTTCATGGTCAGACAGAGATTCCGAAATCAGATACTGGATTGTAAGGCGTACCCAGGAGCAGATATAGACTCAGATCACAATATAGTAGTGATGAAGAGTAGGCTGAAGTTCGAGACATTAATCAGGAAGAATCAATACGCAAAGAAGTGGGATACGGAAGTACTAAGGAATGACGAGATACGTTTGAAGTTCTCTAACGCTGTAGATACAGCAATAAGGAATAGCGCAGAAGGCAGTACTGTTGAAGAGGAATGGACATCTCTAAAAAGGGCCATCACAGAAGTTGGGAAGGAAAACATAGGTACAAAGAAGGTAGCTGCGAAGAAACCATGGGTAACAGAAGAAATACTTCAGTTGATTGATGAAAGGAGGAAGTACAAACTTGTTCCGGGAAAATCAGGAATACAGAAATACAAGTCGCTGAGGAATGAAATAAATAGGAAGTGCAGAGAAGCTAAGACGAAATGGCTGCAGGAAAAATGTGAAGACATCGAAAAAGATATGATTGTCGGAAGGACAGACTCAGCATACAGGAAAGTCAAAACAACCTTTGGTGACATTAAAAGCAACGGTGGTAACATTAAGAGTGCAACGGGAATTCCACTGTTAAATGCAGAGGAGAGAGCAGATAGGTGGAAAGAATACATTGAAAGCCTCTATGAGGGTGAAAATTTGTCTGATGTGATAGAAGAAGAAACAGGAGTCGATTTAGAAGAGATAGGGGATCCAGTATTAGAGTCGGAATTTAAAAGAGCTTTGGAGGACTTACGGTCAAATAAGGCAGAAGGGATAGATAACATTCCATCAGAATTTCTAAAATCATTGGGAGAAGTGGCAACAAAACGACTATTCACGTTGGTGTGTATAATATATGAGTCTGGCGATATACCATCTGACTTCCGGAAAAGCATCATCCACACAATTCCGAAGACGGCAAGAGCTGACAAGTGCGAGAATTATCGCACAATCAGCTTACCAGCTCATGCATCGAAGCTGGCTACAAGAATAATATACAGAAGAATGGAAAAGAAAATTGAGAATGCGCTAGGTGACGATCAGTTTGGCTCTAGGAAAAGTAAAGGGACGAGAGAGGCAATTCTGACGTTACGGCTAGTAATGGAAGCAAGGCTAAAGAAAAATCAAGACACTTTCATAGGTTTTGTCGACCTGGAAAAAGTGTTCGACAATATAAAATGGTGCAAGCTGTTCGAGATTCTGAAGAAAGTAGCGGTAAGCTATAGGGAGAGACGGGTCATATACAACATGTACAACAACCAAGAGGGAATAATAAGAGTGAACGATCAAGAACGAAGTGCTCGTATTAAGAAGGGCGTAAGACAAGGCTATAGCCTTTCACCTCTACTCTTCAATCTGTACATCGAGGAAGCAATGATGGAAATAAAAGAAAGGTTCAGGAGTGGAATTAAAATACAAGGTGAAAGGATATCAATGATACGATTCGCTGATGACATTGCTATCCTGGGTGAAAGTGAAGAAGAATTAAATGATCTGCTGAACGGAATGAACAGTCAAATGAGTACACAGTATGGTTTGAGAGTAAATCGGAGAAAGACGAAGGTAATGAGAAGTAGTAGAAATGAGAACAGCGAGAAACTTAACATCAGGATTGATGGTCACGAAGTCAATTAAGCTAAGGAATTCTGCTACCTAGGCAGTAAAATAACCAATGACGGACGGAGCAAGGAGGACATCAAAAGCAGACTCGCTATGGCAAAAAAGGCATTTCTGGCCAAGAGAAGTCTACTAATATCAAATACCGACCTTAATTTGAGGAAGAAATTTCTGAGGATGTACGTCTGGAGTACAGCATTGTATGGTAGTGAAACATGGACTGTGGGAAAACCGGAACAGAAGAGAATCGAAGCATTTGAGATGTGGTGCTATAGACAAATGTTGAAAATTAGGTGGACTGATAAGGTAAGGAATGAGGAGGTTCTATGCAGAATCGGAGAGGAAAGGAATACGTGGAAAACACTGATAAGGAGAAGGGACAGGATGATAGGACATCTGCTAAGACATGAGGGAATGACTTCCATGGTACTAGAGGGAGCTGTAGAGGGCAAAAACTGTAGAGGAAGACAGAGATTGGAATACGTCAAGCAAATAATTGAGGACGTAGGTTGCAAGTGCTACTCTGAGATGAAGAGGTTAGCACAGGAAAGGAATTCGTGGCGGGCCGCATCAAACCAGTCAGTAGACTGATGACCAAAAAAAAAAAAAAAAACGTGTTTGTTTATCCTATTCATCCACATTAACTTAAATTTTTCTACATTTAGATCTAGCTGCCATTCCTCACACCAATTAGAAATTTTCTCTAAGTCGTCTTGTATCTTCCTTCGAAACCTTACCGCACACCACTGCATCATGAGCAAACAACCGCACGTTGCTGCCCACCCTCTCCACCAAATCGTTTACGTGTACAGAGAACAACAGCAGTGCTACCACTGGGACACTTCCTGTGATATCCTTGTCTCTGATGAACATTCGCCGTCGAGGCAGCGATGAATCCGGTGGAAGCGGTCGTCGTGACGTAGTACTGCTTACGCAGTAGTGATGCCGCCTGAGACTTAGCGCATCCTCTCTGCGGTGTGGCGTTACAGAAACACGGTGCGGAAGACGAACAGTAGTCTGCAGACGTTCACGGTATTCGTAGATCTGCAGGACGTCCGCTGCGTGTTTGCTTCGCTGGCAGGTGAGAATAGTGCGCGTCATGTACTCTCGCTGCCCCTCATTAACAGTATGGTGACTCCAACCCCCAAATATGGCGCAGATGTTGTCTAATGCATCCATGATAGAATTTTAATACTGTTATGAGAAACCTTCGTTCTACGATTCGTCTAGTATGGCAGTGCAACGCAAGTGTATATACACTCCTGGAAATTGAAATAAGAACACCGTGAATTCATTGTCCCAGGAAGGGGAAACTTTATTGACACATTCCTGGGGTCAGATACATCACATGATCACACTGACAGAACCACAGGCACATAGACACAGGCAACAGAGCATGCACAATGTCGGCACTAGTACAGTGTATATCCACCTTTCGCAGCAATGCAGGCTGCTATTCTCCCATGGAGACGATCGTAGAGATGCTGGATGTAGTCCTGTGGAACGGCTTGCCATGCCATTTCCACCTGGCGCCTCAGTTGGACCAGCGTTCGTGCTGGACGTGCAGACCGCGTGAGACGACGCTTCATCCAGTCCCAAACATGCTCAATGGGGGACAGATCCGGAGATCTTGCTGGCCAGGGTAGTTGACTTACACCTTCTAGAGCACGTTGGGTGGCACAGGATACATGCGGACGTGCATTGTCCTGTTGGAACAGCAAGTTCCCTTGCCGGCCTAGGAATGGTAGAACGATGGGTTCGATGACGGTTTGAATGTACCGTGCACTATTCAGTGTCCCCTCGACGATCACCAGTGGTGTACGGCCAGTGTAGGAGATCGCTCCCCACGCCATGATGCCGGGTGTTGGCCCTGTGTGCCTCGGTCGTATGCAGTCCTGATTGTGGCGCTCACCTGCACGGCGCCAAACACGCATACGACCATCATTGGCACCAAGGCAGAAGCGACTCTCATCGCTGAAGACGACACGTCTCCATTCGTCCCTCCATTCACGCCTGTCGCGACACCACTGGAGGCGGGCTGCACGATGTTGGGGCGTGAGCGGAAGACGGCCTATCGGTGTGCGGGACCGTAGCCCAGCTTCATGGAGACGGTTGCGAATGGTCCTCGCCGATACCCCAGGAGCAACAGTGTCCCTAATTTACTGGGAAGTGGCGGTGCGGTCCCCTACGGCACTGCGTAGGACCCTACGGTCTTGGCGTGCATCCGTGCGTCACTGCGGTCCGGTCCCAGGTCGACGGGCACGTGCACCTTCCGCCGACCACTGGCGACAACATCGATGTACTGTGGAGACCTCACGCCCCACGTGTTGAGCAATTCGGCGGTACGTCCACCCGGCCTCCCGCATGCCCACTATACGCCCTCGCTCAAAGTCCGTCAACTGCACATACGGTTCACGTCCGCGTTGTCGCGGCATGCTACCAGTGTTAAAGACTCCGATGGAGCTCCGTATGCCACGGCAAACTGGCTGACACTGACGGCGGCGGTGCACAAATGCTGCGCAGCTAGCGCCATTCGACGGCCAACACCGCGGTTCCTTGTGTGTCCGCTGTGCCGTGGGTGTGATCATTGCTTGTACAGCCCTCTCGCAGTGCCCGGAGCAAGTATGGTGGGTCTGACACACCGGTGTCAATGTGTTCTTTTTTCCATTTCCAGGAGTGTAGGTGTATCTAGCGATAGCTCTATAACGTTTCCATTCACAGTCGCAAATGTGTCTTAAATGTATCTTAGGAAATCTTGGTATGGGATCCTACCATACTTCTCATTGCCTATGCTAACCCTACACTATATGAATTTTAGTATTAGCTCCCAATCAGCAACGTCATGCATGTGGACAGTCCGCAGCCCGTGGACGTGCGGTAGCGCTCTCGCTTCCCGCGCCCGGGTTCCCGGGTGCGATTCCCGGCGGGGTCAGGGATTTTCTCTGCCTCGTGATGACTGGGTGTTGTGTGATGTCCTTAGGTTAGTTAGGTTTAGGTAGTTGTAAGTTCTGGGGGACTGATGACCATAGATGTTAAGTGCCATAGTGCTCAGAGCCATGCATGCAGACGTACCGCGCTTTAAAACAAGCAACACTTTTACAAGAGCACAGAAAACAAGAAAATCTTTGAATAAATATATTTCCTCAACCAAACATTTTTTGAGATATTTCGTTTTGAATGTGAATTTCGTTCACATATTGGTTTCAACTTTTGAAATAAGTCTGAAGATATTAAAATTAGTCTACATGATACACAGCTGAACAGAGGTTTGGAATATGATAGAGTTTACTATAGTGTCTTCTTATAGTACACCCATTCCGGTGATCCTAACATGCTGAAGAAACACATTCATGGTTGTAAACTGAGCACACGAGTTGTCATCCATCGAGATGAAATTATCACTAAAATGTTGACTATAAGGAACCACTATTGGTTGCAGAATCTCGTCCCTGTATCGTAGAGCAGTGAGATTGCCCACAGCAAGCGCAGAATGTCACATGATATACTGTGACCTATGATGAAGGACAACAGGCAGATTCCATATTTCTAGATTTCCGGAAAGCAGCGCCCCATTGCAGGCTGTTAATGCGAGTATGTGGGCTTGGGTCACTGATGTGTGAGTGGCTGGAGAACTTGTTGAGTAACAGAACCCATTATGTTTCCCTAGACGACGAGAGTTCACCCTGGGAAGTGTGATAGGATTGCTGTTGTTCTCTATATACACATAAATGATTTGGCGGACAGGGTGGGCAGCAACATGCGGTTGTTTGCTGGTGATGCTGTCGTGCACGGTATGGCGTCGAAGTTACGTGTCTGTAGAAACATATAAGACGACCTAGACAAAATTTCCAATTGGTGTGGTGAATGGCAGCTAGCTCTAAATGTGGAAAAATGTAATTTAAGGCGGATGAGTAGGAAGAAGAAACCAGTAATTTTCGCATACAGTGTTACTAGTGTCCTGCTTGACACAGTGCAGTCGTTTAAATATCTGTGGGAAACGTTGCAAAGCGACGTGAAATGGAATGAACGTTTGAGAATTGTGGTAGCGAAGGCGAATGGTCGACTTCGGTTTATTGGGAGAATTTTAGGAAAGAGTGGTTCACCTGTGTAACACTCCGGTTTGATCTTCTGACTTATCCCGCTCGATCGGGATCTGATAGCAGCCCAAATAGATAATAATTAATGTGACCGTGTACCTAATGGGGCTGGCGATCGGATTGGACTGCTACGGAGTTGTTACATTCCATTTTGTCCTTCTCAATTGCTGCAATAATGTACTGTTTGGTGGCAAGAAGAACAACAAACACAGCTTCACTAAACAAAACCTATATTCTTATCAAAAACCACAAAGATAAGGAGACAGCCACTGCCTTCGTCAATACACTGTTAATACCGGCTAATCTCAGCACAGGCTTCCTCGCTATTCATAATCGTCACACGCAACATACAATCACTGTAATCCAACACTGTAATCCAAATAATGCCGGCGCGGTAGACGCGGAATCTCAATAACGGCACATAAATATCACTGAATCACTCTGTTAATTATACTTTCTCACTTTCCCGTATAATACTAACACAAAGGGGTTGAACCGCGGCGATGGCCACTCCCTTTGTCGGTAATTTCCATCAATTGCTGGCTTCTGCCCAGCTCTGCCCGCCTCGCGGGAACCTACAACACGCACTGACTTCACTCAACTCTCGCTCTCGCGACCCGACACACTAATCGATAGTTGCCCTGTCGACCTGTGTGAGTGCAAACCTAGTAGTAAGGGCCTGCGGAACCCTTACACCTGCAAAGGAGACCACAGGTAGGACGCTGGTGAGACTTACTCTTGAGCACTGTTCGAGTGTTTGGGATGAATACCAGGTCAGATTGAAGGGAAGACATGGAAGGAATTCAGAAGTGAGCTGCTGGGTTCGAGCAAACATGTAAGTCCTGCGGACATGCTTCGGGAACTCAAATGTACATCCTTGGAGGGAAGGCGACGTTCTGTTCGAGAAATACTGTTGAAAAAATTTAGACAACCGGCATTTGAAGCTGAATGCCGAACGATCTACTGCCGCAAACATAAATTGCGTAAGGATCACGAAGATAAGATTCGAGAAATTAGGGCTCATATGGAGGCATACAGGCTATGTGTGAAACAGGAAAGGAAGTGACTACTAATGGGACAGGGTACCCTCCGCCTCGCACCGTACGGTGGCTTGCAGAGAATCTATGTGGATGTAGATGTAGAGAGGTGAACGGTGGCCCGATATAAGGCCACCTCAGAACATCACTCCACCACCACCTTGCTGCACATGTGATAAGAGTGTCAGGCGCTCCATATTACTGACAAGGGAACCTCCCCATCGCACCCCCCTCAGATTTAGTTATAAGTTGGCACAGTGGATAGGCCTTGAAAAACTGAACACAGATCAATCGAGAAAACAGGAAGAAGTTGTGTGGAACTATGAAAATAAAAAGCAAAATATACAAACTGAGTAGTCCATGTGTAAGATAAGCAACAACAAGGATGATGTGAGTTCAGGAGCGCCGTGGTCCCGTGGTTAGCGTGAGCAGCTGCGGAACGAGAGGTCCTTGGTTCAAACCTTCCTTCCAGTGAAAAATTTTAATTTTTTATTTTCAGACAATTATTATCTGTCCGTCCGATGCGAGATAACTGCGCCGTAGTATGGGAACGCTACACCTAAACAAACATCGAAAGACAAGACGTCAGTCGACTACAGCGCACGGAAGAGAGAGTATTCTTGCTAACGAGGCTCCCTGGCTGGCAGTTGACTGTTCGCTACTTTGGACGAGAGTGCATTAAATACGTGAGATGTATTTCGTGGGCAATATATTTTCGGTTCCCATTGGAGAGGCACGTCCTTTCATCTACTAATGACACGGTTTTGCGGTGCGGTCGCAAAACACACACACTAAACTTGAAACGTCCCCTTTTGAACAGTTATACAAGACTGTCCTTAAACTGACATACAATATTTTTTAGCGCAACGCAATCTGACTTTCAAAAATCCCTACAAAAGAATGGCCCTGACTAACATTAAACTATACCTTTCACAAATCACTTACCTCACAAAAATCTTCATTATTCGAACTACTGCAATACAGCGAGCGCCACTACTGCCAGCTAAATAAAAGATTCAAACTATGGAAGGCACTAACTACTGATAGGGATAGTTAGCAAATGAAAGATATTAATAGAGAACAAACAATGTATTTACCTTAATAGTCATAATATATATAGCAGTTCATGACAAATTACAAAACTCCGCCATCTCTCTCCCCACATCCACCACTGCTGGCGGCTCACCTCCAACTGCGCAACGCTACGCGCTGTTCACATCCAGCTGCCTAACACTACAATGGCGAGTATTACAACAATGCAAAGCAGCCACAGACTGCACACAGCACAGCCAGTGATTTTCATACAGAGGTGGCGTTACCAATAAAAAAACCTAAACAGCCTACTTACAAACTTTTTACAGTGAACAGAGACATCAATGAACAAACGGACAGATCATAACTTTGTGAAAATAAAAAAAGTGAACTTTTCACTCGAAGGAAGACTTGAACCAAGGACCTCTTGCTCCGTAGCTGCTCACGCTAACCACGGCACCACGGCGCTCATGACCTCAGATTATACGTGATGTTACATATCTTGCACATGGACTACTCAGTTAGTATATTTTACTTACTTTTTTCATAGTTCCACACAACTTCTTCGTGTTTTCTCGAATGATCTGTGTTCAGTTCTTCGAGGCCTATCCACTGTGCCAACTTACAACTAAATCTGAGGAGGGTGCGATGGGGAGGTTCCCTTGTGAGTTGTCTCCAAACACATTGTCTGCTGTTATCAGAGTACAAACATATCCGAGTTTCGCGTGTAAACAACACCCGACGTCATCGTTCCTGGGGCGCTCATTCTACATGATTTCCTACCTACCAGTAACGGAGTGCGCGGTGTTGTGGTGTACGATGTGCTGCTTGCCACGGCCGTAGGGAATGGAACTTCGCATCATGCGGTTGTCTGCTAACAGTTTGATGTGATCCACGACGCCTCTTCGGAGCCCGAATTCAGTTCTGGGGCACTCAGTCCACGGTTCCTTTGACTCTAAAGTCGGATACACCGATCATCCTGTGCACATGTCGACCGTGGACGGCCTGTGCGGTGTTAAATCCTCAATACTATCTGCCAGTGGGAGCCGATTCCATGTAAGCACCACATCATTTCGACTCCCACACGAACTTCGGAAACTTCCCTTGGTGACAAGCGTTCTGCGCCTAACGTGATGATGCGGATCCCGATCATTAGTCGCTAATCTCTTTCATGGCCAGATAGAAGTTCATTCTATTGTTCCACCGATGTGTCTAGTGTCTCCCTATCGGCGCTATGATTTCCTGAAATGCTGCAATCCATTAGATTGCGGGGTTGTACCCACAGGAAGCGCTTGTGGTAACTGTGTGCACATTTCCTTCTTGTATGTTAAACGGGGACCTAGAAACGACGGAGAGGCTCCGACCCCGCCGCAGCCGCAGTGGTCCACAACCCCACGACGACTACCGCAGTCCACTTCACCCCTCCGCCGCCCCACACCGAACCACTCTTTCAGGTTTATTGTGCGGTTCGGCCCCCAGTGGACCCCTCCCCCTGGGAACAACTCACACCAGACGAGTGTAACCCCTACCTTTGCGTGGTAGAGTAATGGTGGTGTACGCGTACATGGAGAGCGATCGCCGATATAGTGTAGCTGAGGCGGAATAAGGGGAACCAGCCTGCATTCGCCGAGGCAGATGGAAAACCACCTAAAAACCATCCACAGACTGGCTGGCTCGACTTAAGTCCGCCGGGCGGATTAGTGCCGGGGACCAGGCGCTCTTTCCCACTCCAGAAAGCCGTGAGTTAGACCGATCGGCTAACCGGGCGGGCCCGTACATTTACTTACAATGTCAAGGGACTTCATCCGAACGGTTCAATAGCAACACACCTGCATGACGTACTAGAGCGAGCAACAGTTTTGTTTATGCGAGTATATTACAAGGAGCAGATAAAAGTCTATAGAAAGAAGTTAACAACAAACGCAATATATGAAGTACTGGAACATAGCATTGTAAAGTAAAATATGCATCTAATGGGTGGTTTTTCCACCTTGTACAAATTCTAGGGATTGATCAACAATGGAATACGGAACAATGATGATCTAATGAACTGTCGTTCGGAAATGCATGGTTTCTATGCTAGAGACCATTTACTTAATCATACTTTGTCACAGAGACTGCAGTCTAATACGCGCTGTACCATGAGGCTACAGTTACAGTATGTATAGTTTCCTCCTAGAAGGTGGTACTGTTCCTCATGCCCGAGCAGTTCTAGGCGCTACAGTCTGGAACCGCGCGACCGCTACGGTCGCAGGTTCGAATCCTTCCTCGGGCATAGATGTGTGTGATGTCCTTAGGTTAGTTAGGTTTAAGTAGTTCTAAGTTCTCAGAACTTAAGTCCCATAGTGCTCAGAGCCATTTTTTGATGTGAACGTGTGAGGTAGAACATAGAAATTCTTCCAATCCATATCCATATGTGGCGTACAGCAAACCAGTGCTTAACAGTATTGGTTAAAAACACGCCGGCCGAAGTGGCCGTGCGGTTAAAGGCGCTGCAGTCTGGAACCGCAAGACCGCTACGGTCGCAGGTTCGAATCCTGCCTCGGGCATGGACGTTTGTGATGTCCTTAGGTTAGTTAGGTTTAACTAGTTCTAAGTTCTAGGGGACTAATGACCTCAGCAGTTGAGTCCCATAGTGCTCAGAGCCATTTGAACCATTTTTTGGTTAAAAATAGTTTTGGTTGCAATTTAATTTTTTTTATTTTTCAAAGACGCGTTTCGCCTTATTTAGGCATCTTCAGGTTATCTTTTCTAGATGGACGCGAGAGGCTCCAAGATCTGGAAGATTTGATGCAGATTTTGGTGCCTCTCGCGTCCATCTAGAAAAGATAACCTGAACATGCCTAAATAAGGCGAAACGCGTCTTTGAAAAATAAAAAAATAAAATTGCAACCAAGATTGTTTTTGACCATTACTGAGGTAGAACACGCTACAGTGCTTACAGGCATGTGTCGAGGCACATAGAAACTATTTGCAACAGATACTGTAATTGTGGCTGCATGATACAGTACGTATTAGACCGCATTCCCTGTAATAATGTATGATTGAATGAATGGTACGTAGCACGGAATCCATGCATTTCCAGGCACAACTTCACTAGACCTTTCTTGTTCTGTATCCTCTCATCCATCAATACCTAGAGTTTGTACTCGGTGGAAAAAAATCACCTGTGCACTTGATCATAGTTCTGAGATGGTATAGAACAAGCTGCCACTCAACGTGTATCCACTGAAAGCTGAGGCAAATTACAGTATACAGAATGTGTCTGCACTGACATTTCTAGTAAAGGACAATGAAACACGCAAATAATCCTAATAAACATAGGTACAGTAACCAATCATTTATGTCAGTACGACGTATGCACACGCTGGTACAACACCTCCAGGCATGTTCCTACAGTGAACAGAAAACGAACTACGCATGTGTAGCTCTTGAGGCTATTGCTATGGGCTCACACACATTTTCAAATGAAGAAATGGATGGCATCCACTTCATGCGTGGGCGTGCTAATGGAGTGCATAGGAAGCAACACGACTGCGTCATGTAGCGTGTCCTCGCAGAAGACAGCCATTCTGCAGAGTGTTCTCTATCTCCCGTCGGCGCCTTTCTGAGACCCGTCCACTTAAACCTAACATGCCGGCAGACCAAGAAAATTGTCAACACCACGAATGGAGGATCGTGAATTAGAACAACTGGACGCTGTGCCAGGAGTGGGTACTACAGGGAATGCTGTGGCAGATAAAAAAAAAATGGTTCAAATGGCTCTGAGCACTATCTGAGGTCATCAGTCCCCTAGAACTTAGCACTACTTAAAGCTAACCAACCTAAGGACATCACACACATCCATGACCGAGGCAGGATTCGAACCTGCGACCGTAGCGGTCACGCAGTTCCACACTGAAGCGCCTAGAACCGCACGGCCACAGCGGCCGGCTGTGGCAGATCGCGCTCCGCTCTCCACAGTATGGTGATTATCACATGAGGGACAGGCATCACGTAAAAATTGTGCAGTCCCTAGCCGCACCTGAGATTCAAGGCCAGTTTGGTTTCTGCCAATGGATCCCTTACTCAATGTGGGAATGATCCATAATTCCACTTGCACATGTTACTTATACATCAAGCGTGCTTTACCCCTGGTGATATTATGAACATTAATACCATTGAGACGACACATGAGGTGAGATTTTCCATTAACATTCGAGCCGGCGTCTTTGGTGATGGACTGACAGCGCCACATTTCCTGCCTGGCCAACTTACTGCTGATGTGTACTTTAATTCCCTGCAACACAAACTACACTCCTGTAAATGGAAAAAAGAACACATTGACACCGGTGTGTCAGACCCACCATACTTGCTCCGGACACTGCGAGAGGGCTGTACAAGCAATGATCACACGCACGGCACGGCGGACACACCAGGAACCGCGGTGTTGGCCGTCGAATCGCGCTAGCTGCGCAGCATTTGTGCACCGCCGCCGTCAGTGTCAGCCAGTTTGCCGTGGCATACGGAGCTCCATCGCAGTCTTTAACACTGGTAGCACGCCGCGACAGCGTGGACGTGAACCGTATGTGCAGTTGACGGACTTTGAGCGAGGGCGTATAGTGGGCATGCGGGAGGCCGGGTGGACGTACCGTCGAATTGCTCAACACGTGGGGCGTGAGGTCTCCACAGTACATCGATGTTGCCGCCAGTGGTCGGCGGAAGGTGCACGTGCCCGTCGACCTGGGACCGGACCGCAGCGACGCACGGATGCACGCCAAGACCGTAGGATCCTACGCAGTGCCGTAGGGGACCGCACCGCCACCTTCCAGCAAATTAGGGACACTGTTGCTCCTGGGGTATCGGCGAGGACCATTCGCAACCGTCTCCATGAAGCTGGGCTACGGTCCCGCACACCGGTAGGCCGTCTTCCGCTCACGCCCCAACATCGTGCAGCCCGCCTCCAGTGGTGTCGCGACAGGCGTGAATGGAGGGACGAATGGAGACGTGTCGTCTTCAGCGATGAGAGTCGCTTCTGCCTTGGTGCCAATGATGGTCGTATGCGTGTTTGGCGCCGTGCAGGTGAGCGCCACAATCAGGACTGCATACGACCGAGGCACACAGGGCCAACACCCGGCATCATGGTGTGGGGAGCGATCTCCTACACTGGCCGTACACCACTGGTGATCGTCGAGGGGACACTGAATAGTGCACGGTACATCCAAACCGTCATCGAACCCATCGTTCTACCATTCCTAGACCGGCAAGGGAACGTGCTGTTCCAACAGGACAATGCACGTCCGCATGTATCCTGTGCCACCCAACGTGCTCTAGAAGGTGTACGTCAACTACCCTGGCCAGCAAGATCTCCGGATCTGTCCCCCATTGAGCATGTTTGGGACTGGATGAAGCGTCGTCTCACGCGGTCTGCACGTCCAGCACGTGCACCTGTCCAACTGAGGCGCCAGGTGGAAATGGCATGGCAAGCCGTTCCACAGGACTACATCCAGCATCTCTATGATCGTCTCCATGGGAGAATAGCAGCCTGCATTGCTGCGAAAGGTGGATATACACTGTACTAGTGCCGACATTGTGCATGCTCTGTTGCCTGTGTCTATGTGCCTGTGGTTCTGTCAGTGTGATCATGTGATGTATCTGACCCCAGGAATGTGTCAATAAAGTTTCCCCTTCCTGGACAATGAATTCACGGTGTTCTTATTTCAGTTTCCAGGAGTGTATTTGAATAATGCTTCTTATGTTGGGAGGATGCATATGTGGTGCATGCACGATGGTGAATTGGCACACTTTCATTTGGCTATTTGGGAAAATGTAGCATGCATTTTCGATAGCAAGTGCATCGACTGTGGCTCGTCAATGGCATGAGCCAGGTCCTCTGATTTGGATGAGTTGGATTATTTTGGGCGTGGGGAAATTTAAAACCTCTGGTATATTCTAGCGCTGTCGATTGTCTCGAAGAATCCTGGGAAAGCACTGTGAATATCTGCCAATGGATTTGGAACTTGCGTGGAATTTCTGAATGTGTACTGGCGTCAAAGGGGAGATATGATGAAACCTGCTTTTTGCAAGGAAGGTGGCCATGCGAACAGTGGTTGGAATATGTTCGTACTCAAGTGCGTATCTGTAATTTGGATTGTCGGGGATTCTCCTACAATTCTTGATGTCGTCAGTCATAATATGCTGTAAACGGGAAACACGTAGTTTCAGGACTGCTGTTTGTTAGGATTATTTACTTCTATCACTGTCTTCTACTTAAATATTTCATTTGTACCCTGTAAACTGTGTACACCTACTGCATAAAAAAATTAAAGCACATAAAACGTATGTAAATCAGAACTGTTTATTTTTTAGTGTTCTTGTGTGTATAGATTTTGCTATCACATGATAACTGTCATTGTTTCTGTTATTGTTTCAGCACCGCTATTGACCTTTCGGCACCAGTGGAAGCACGCGCTCATCCACCACTTGCCCTCCAGCAGATCCCAAACCAGACAGCTGCCAGACACCACCAGCAGACGGCACTGCACGACCTGGAATTCGACCAGAAGGAAGCGAGGCATCACTGGAATGAGGACGCCGAAGTTCCCATTTCACCTCCCCCTGACGACGGGCGTTACGACAGTGGACTTGGCCCCGAAGATGTCTCACCAGCTTGTTACAACCGTCAGCACTCTCTGTCATCGTGGCCTGCTACCGTAGACAGTTTCAAGAAACCGACTGTCGCTAGATTGGACAGCGGTGTCAGCATCGAAGAGGGGCAAGAACGCGACGTCTTGAAAGTGACGCGAGGTGTCGGGTTGCTGAGGCTCAGAGGGCTGACAGAGGTTAGTGATGGCAGTGGCCTACAGACGAAAGACTGGTTTGGTGAAGAGAAAACTCTCGTATTATCTGAAGATGATAAAACGGCTCAAGATGAACGTGTGACGATTCGTGCCAATATTCACGAGCACGTCACTGGTGATGAAAGACGACAGTGGTATTCTCTTTCGAGAGTCAGCGAGCAGAATGAGACAGAAATATTGGGCAGTACTAGGAGGGCATCTGAGGCGCCAGAAATTGTAGACAGAGACGAGATTTTCCGTTCTGTCGGGTCGCACGGCAACGGATCGGACCGTGGCAAGAACTTGGAAGTCTGCAGCAAGTGGTGCGAGACTGGCAAGGTCACTTCGGCGAGCACTGAGGACTTGTGTGCAGAGATCAGGAGGAACCACGCCTCGGAGTGGGAGGTCGCCAGAGACGAGAAGGCAGACCTACCGAGCGACCGAGACTGGCCCGAATCGAGGAAGGCCTCTTCGGTAACCGGCGAAGACGACCGGGAGTGTTCCTGGCAGGGTCGCCAAGGAGATATTGTTCCCGCCACCTCCTGGACTGACGACTTCGGCACCGACACTAGGTCGGAAAGATGGAGTTCCTGGAATACTGGGGAGATGGACGAAGAGATGGAGAGACAACCTCCAGAGATTGGGACTCTCGGGGGTCTGTTCCTGCCCGGGCGCCCAGGTATGAAGTTCGACCCGGAGCGAGACACCGTGTTGCACCACGGGGACCACGAGGACCTCGCGGGAGAGTCCGAAGACTGCGTCGTGGAACTGAGGCGGCAGTCGACGCAGAGCTTCGACGACGGGGAGGAGGGCCCACCGGGGCAGGCGCGCTACTGGAGGACGCCCTCGGTGGTGGTGAGCGACTACTCGGACGACGTGCCGTACTGTGGGCCGCCGGGGGAGGGCGGGGGCGACGCGGGGGCGGACGACGGCGACCAGCTGAGCGAGTGCGGCAGCTCGTGCAGCGGGCTGTCCGCCGCCGACACGGATGTCGACGGGGGCCTGCTGACGCCCGAGAGGAAGGCCTCCGACTGCTCGACGTGCTCCACGCTCAGCGGCGACGACGACGCCAGCGTGGAGGCGCTGCTGCAGCCGGTGCGGACACGACCAAAGGTGAGCTGGCAGCGTCGCAGCTCGTGCACTGGCGAGTGAAGAGTGTGGTCTCGAGGCCCAATTGAGTTTTTATTTTATTTTTGTATTTACTCGTCAAGTTCCGTAGGACCAAATTGAGGAACAAATCTTCAAGATCGTGGAACGTGTCAATACATGAAATTACAAAATCAACGTTATAAAAGATAAAAATAGATCATGAACCTTAATAAAGTCAAAAAAATGGTTCAAATGGCTCTGAGCACTATGGGACTTAACATCTGAGGTCATCAGTCCCCTAGAACTTAGAACTACTTAAACCTTAACTAACCTAAGGACATCACACACACCCATGCCCGAGGCAGGTTCGAACCTGCGACGGTAGCGGTCGCGCGGTTCCAGACTGAAGCGCCTAGAACCGCTCGGCCACAACGGCCGGCTAGTGGTCCCCAGCCTGTGGTTAATTACCCCCTGAGGGGTAAAAACTAAACGATTCGATTCTGTTTCAGACACTAATTATTTTCAAAAGATCATTGCAGTTATTGTCCGCCCCTGTAGCTGAACGGTCAGCGTGGCGGACTGCCGTACTACGGGCCTGGGTTCGATTCCCGGCTGGGTCGGGGATTTTCTCCGCTCAGGGACTGGGTGTCGTGTTGTCTTCATCATAATTTCATCCCCATCCGGCGCGCAGGTCGCCCAATGTGGCGTCGAATGTAGTAAGACCTGCACCGAGGCGGCCGGACCTGCCCCGTAGGGGCCTCCAGGCCAATGGCGCCAAACGCTCATTTCCATTTCCATTGCAGTTATTTAGTCCAGCTGCTTAGCTGAGAGGTAACATGTTTGGCTACCAAGCAGAGGGGCCCAGGTTTGATTCCCAGCCGGGTTGGAGTTTTTCTGCGCTCGTGGACTGGTTGTTGTGCTGTCATCATCATCATCTCATCACGCAACACAAGCCGCCCAATGTGGCATCGCCTGAAATAAGACTTGCAACTCGGCAGCCCATCTTCCCTGAATGGGGACTCCCGGCCATAAGTGGCACACGATCATTTCATTTCATTGATTGTATGAGTTATCTATAATTATTTTTTGTCCATTAGTGGCTTTAATGCCGTTGATGTTGCAGGTTCCTCAGATAGTCCACCCATTACATACATACACTCCTGGAAATGGAAAAAAGAACACATTGACACCGGTGTGTCAGACCCACCATACTTGCTCCGGACACTGCGAGAGGGCTGTACAAGCAATGATCACACGCACTGCACAGCGGACACACCAGGAACCGCGGTGTTGGCCGTCGAATGGCGCTAGCTGCGCAGCATTTGTGCACCGCCGCCGTCAGTGTCAGCCAGTTTGCCGTGGCATACGGAGCTCCATCGCAGTCTTTAACACTGGTAGCATGCCGCGACAGCGTGGACGTGAACCGTATGTGCAGTTGACGGACTTTGAGCGAGGGCGTATAGTGGGCATGCGGGAGGCCGGGTGGACGTACCGCCGAATTGCTCAACACGTGGGGCGTGAGGTCTCCACAGTACATCGATGTTGTCGCCAGTGGTCGGCGGAATGTGCACGTGCCCGTCGACCTGGGACCGGACCGCAGCGACGCACGGATGCACGCCAAGACCGTAGGATCCTACGCAGTGCCGTAGGGGACCGCACCGCCACTTCCCAGCAAATTAGGGACACTGTTGCTCCTGGGGTATCGGCGAGGACCATTCGCAACCGTCTCCATGAAGCTGGGCTACGGTCCCGCACACCGTTAGGCCGTCTTCCGCTCACGCCCCAACATCGTGCAGCCCGCCTCCAGTGGTGTCGCGACAGGCGTGAATGGAGAGACGAATGGAGACGTGTCGTCTTCAGCGATGAGAGTCGCTTCTGCCTTGGTGCCAATGATGGTCGTATGCGTGTTTGGCGCCGTGCAGGTGAGCGCCACAATCAGGACTGCATACGACCGAGGCACACAGGGCCAACACCCGGCATCATGGTATGGGGAGCGATCTCCTATACTGGCCGTACACCACTGGTGATCGTCGAGGGGACACTGAATAGTGCACGGTACATCCAAACCGTCATCGAACCCATCGTTCTACCATTCCTAGACCGGCAAGAGAACTTGCTGTTCCAACAGGACAATGCACGTCCGCATGTATCCCGTGCCACCCAACGTGCTCTAGAAGGTGTAAGTCAACTACCCTGGCCAGCAAGATCTCCGGATCTGTCCCCCATTGAGCATGTTTGGGACTGGATGAAGCGTCGTCTCACGCGGTCTGCACGTCCAGCACGAACGCTGGTCCAACTGAGGCGCCAGGTGGAAATGGCATGGCAAGCCGTTCCACAGGACTACATCCAGCATCTCTACGATCGTCTCCATGGGAGAATAGCAGCCTGCATTGCTGCGAAAGGTGGATATACACTGTACTAGTGCCGACATTGTGCATGCTCTGTTGCCTGTGTCTATGTGCCTGTGGTTCTGTCAGTGTGATCATGTGATGTATCTGACCCCAGGAATGTGTCAATAAAGTTTCCCCTTCCTGGGACAATGAATTCACGGTGTTCTTATTTCAATTTCCAGGAGTGTATGTTGTGCTTTGTCCAGTACATCGCCGATAATAAAAGGGAGGCATACAGGCAGCAAATGTTAAATACCTCAAGAAAAGTCTTCTCCAAATTGTGTTAGTACCTGCAGTAGTCTAGAAATTGCTTCATTACCCGCTTCGAAACAGACCAATAAATTAATTCAGAACTAGGCACATTAGTACGTACGAGGGTTGCCCAGAAAGTAATGCACCGCATTTTTACTTCAACGATTCTTTATTAAACATAATCAGAATTACACACACGAAAAAATAGTGTTTTATCTACATACCCTATTTTTTCACGTAACCTCCATCCCGTTGTGTGGCCTCTAGCGCGAAACAAGGGCTTGTATGCCCTGTCGGTACCAATCCTCGTCTGTATTCAATGAACTGTGTGTGAAGCCCGATCAACAGTGACTTACATGCGTTGAGCGAAAATAATAGTGCATTGAGAATGGCTAGCTTCTATGTGAAATCTAGATATGCATAATAAAATTTAAGCGACTGATTGCCACAATCTATAATTTACAAGTGAATATAACAGTCGCTGAGTGCAACCGCTTTCCAAATTGCAGGTAGCCTGACAAAAACCAAGGGTCATAAATAGGCCGGATTGGTTTTACACCCACGTTAAGTATCTATGACAACGATATCAAACATGTCTCTAAATAATTAAACGATAATTTTTTTAGCTTGTAAGTATACGTCGAACAACCGGTTTAATACAAAATTTTTCAGATAACAATGTCCACCAAGGAGCAGGATGAGGCACAGTTAGTAAATAACTCTTCTAAATTAGAAAAAGGAAGAAACCCGAAACATATTTATCATTGGTGATGAGTAACGACAAAGTTAGTGTCGGGCACAAAAGCGCGGCACATTGATAAAAGCAAGCAATTCCTAAGATTTTCGTTACTAACAGTCGATACAAACCTTCATTTACTCGTTTTCATTATAGAGAAAAATTTTTGACAAACATAAGTAGATCCAAGCATGGACATTATTCTCCCAGCTTCCTTGTGCAGGCGTGAGAATTCTTGCTGCGGAAAGTTTTCGTGGAATTCTTTTGTATTTCGAACTGCAAAGAACTTGTCCAATGTATTGCACTGCAGGTCGATCGGTCCCCTCTGTAGATGATTCGGAGCATCTTCAACTAATGCTGAAAACGGCCGCACAAGGCAACGAACGACATAAGACGCATTCATAACGTCTACGAATCGTGATCAAAATTGCTCCTAAATTTATACAATTATTAACACGTATTCTTGAAATTTTCGTGGATGAAACCAAGGGTAGGGAAATGTGCATTGTCTTTAGACAGTTGTTGGCTCTCCCGAAGAGCAAGCTTCCTTTCAAATGCATTTACGTTTTCTTGCATGTCCGAAATTAAATTATTATCAAGTTACAAACTGACGTTCACTCGATTCATGTGAGAGGTCCTGTGCGCGATAACTGCTAGGTCTGATATCCAGCAAGGGTTATCTAATTTCGGTTCACTGTTTCGCTTATCACGTAAGAAATGTATCGCGGCCAAACGTAAGTAAAAAAAATCTTCTCAGCATTTTACTTCGACCGAGCCTGCGTTCCTCAACATTGTAAGGTATGTCGCCGTACTCTTCTCCTAACTCCTCCAAGAATTTCCGAAACTGCCGACGCGTAAGCCCACGTGTTTTCAGGCAGTTTACCGTTCGCAGAACAGTTTGTATGACGTTTTCCTACGTTACTGACATTGGACAAAGCGCCCTCGACGAAGAACGCAGTGAATTCCGTCTCTTCTGTGCGTCCTGGCTTTTTGTGCAGCTGTGCTAGGGGTCCTCTCTGACGGCCTCGCACTGCCGATGTTATTTATTTATTTATTTACACGTCAAGTTGCGTAGGACCAAATTGAGGAGCAAATCTCCAAGGTCATGGAACGTGTCAGTACATGAAATTACGATATAAAAGTAATAACAGATAAAAATAAATGTTCATGAACCCGAAAAACGTCAGTCCACAAGTTTAGTAAACGCAATCAACAATACAATAAGAATCAGCTTAATTTTTCAAGGAACCCCTCGACAGAATAGAAGGAGTGACCCATGACGAAACTCATCAGTTTAGGTTTGGAAGCGCGTAGATTACTGCTAAGATTATTGAATTCGAGTGGTAGCTCATTGAAAATGGATGCAGCAATATACTGCACACCTTTTTGCACAAGAGTTAAGTTCGGTCCAAATGCAGGTTTGATTTCTGCCGAGTAGTAACCGAGTGAAAGCTGGTTGTTCTTCGGAATAAGCTAATATTGTTAACAAGAAATTACAGTAAGGAATATACACTCCTGGAAATTGAAATAAGAACACCGTGAATTCATTGTCCCAGGAAGGGGAAACTTTATTGACACATTCCTGAGGTCAGATACATCACATGATCACACTGACAGAACCACAGGCACATAGACACAGGCAACAGAGCATGCACAATGTCGGCACTAGTACAGTGTATATCCACCTTTCGCAGCAATGCAGGCTGCTATTCTCCCATGGAGACGATCGTAGAGATGCTGGATGTAGTCCTGTGGAACGGCTTGCCATGCCATTTCCACCTGGCGCCTCAGTTGGACCAGCGTTCGTGCTGGACGTGCAGACCGCGTGAGACGACGCTTCATCCAGTCCCAAACATGCTCAATGGGAGACAGATCCGGAGAACTTGCTGGTCAGGGTAGTTGACTTACACCTTCTAGAGCACGTTGGGTGGCACGGGATACATGCGACGTGCATTGTCCTGTTGGAACAGCAAGTTCCCTTGCCGGTCTAGGAATGGTAGAACGATGGGTTCGATGACGGTTTGGATGTACCGTGCACTATTCAGTGTCCCCTCGACGATCACCAGTGGTGTACGGCCAGTGTAGGAGATCGCTCCCCACACCATGATGCCGGGTGTTGGCCCTGTGTGCCTCGGTCGTATGCAGTCCTGATTGTGGCGCTCACCTGCACGGCGCCAAACACGCATACGACCATCATTGGCACCAAGGCAGAAGCGACTCTCATCGCTGAAGACGACACGTCTCCATTCGTCCCTCCATTCACGCCTGTCGCGACACCACTGGAGGCGGGCTGCACGATGTTGGGGCGTGAGCGGAAGACGGCCTAACGGTGTGCGGGACCGTAGCCCAGCTTCATGGTTGCCAATGGTCCTCGCCGATACCCCAGGAGCAACAGTGTCCCTAATTTGCTGGGAAGTGGCGGTGCGGTCCCCTACGGCAGTGCGTAGGATCCTACGGTCTTGGCGTGCATCCGTGCGTCGCTGCGGTCCGGTCCCAGGTCGACGGGCACGTGCACCTTCCGCCGACCACTGGCGACAACATTGATGTACTGTCGAGACCTCACGCCCCACGTGTTGAGTAATTCGGCGGTACGTCCACCCGGCCTCCCGCATGCCCACTATACGCCCTCGCTCAAAGTTCGTCAACTGCACATACGGTTCACGTCCACGCTGTCGCGGCATGCTACCAGTGTTAAAGACTGCGATGGAGCTCCGTATGCCACGGCAAACTGGCTGACGGCGGCGGTGCACAAATGCTGCGCAGCTAGCGCCATTCGACGGCCAACACCGCGGTTCCTGGTGTGTCCGCTGTGCCGTGCGTGTGATCATTGCTTGTACAGCCCTCTCGCAGTGTCCGGAGCAAGTATGGTGGGTCTGACACACCGGTGTCAATGTGTTCTTTTTTCCATTTCCAGGAGTGTATATATTGAGAGGCCAATGTCAAAATACCCAGACTGGTGAAAAGAGGTCGACAAGAGGTTCGTGAACTTACACCACTCATAGCCCGAACCACCCGTTTCTGAGCGAAAAATATTCTTTTAGAATGGGAAGAGTAACCCCAAAATATAATACCATACGACATAAGGGAATGAAAATAAGCAAAGTAGACTGATTTTCGCGTCGAACGATCACTCACTTCTGATAACGTTCGATTAGTAAAAATAGCAGTATTAAGTCTTTGAACAAGATGCTGAACCTGGGCTTTCCACGAGAGCTTACTATCTATCTCCACACCTACAAATTTGATGTGTTCAGTTTCACTAATTATATGCCTGTTCTGTGAAATTTAAACGCCAGGTTTTATTGAATTGTGTATTAGAAACTGTAAAAACTGACAGTCTTACTGTGATTTAGCGTTAGTTTTTCTACAGGCAATGAACTCAGGTCATGTACTGCACTATCTGAAACCGAGCCAATGTTGCACACAACATCCTTTACTACCAAGCTAGTGTCATCAGCGAACAGAAATATTTGTGATTCCCGTAATTTATATAAATAAGGAACAGGAGCGGCCCCAATAATGACCCCTGGGGCACCCCCCACTAGACCGCACGCCACTCAGACCCCACATCACAGCTGTTATCAACATTGTGAATAATGACCTTTTGCTACCTGTTGCTAAAGTAAGAGGTGAACCAATTGTGAGCTACTCCCCGTATTCCGTAATGGTCCAACTTCTGGAGCAATATTTTGTGATCAATACCATCAAATGCCTTAGTTAAATAAAAAAAATATGCCAAGCGATCGAAACTTTTTGTTTAGCCCATCCAGTACCTCACAGAGAAAAGAGATTATAGCATTTTCGGTTGTTAAACAACTTCTAAAGCCGAACTGTACATTTGATAGCAAATCGTGTTATTTAAAATGATCAATTATCCTTACATACACAGTCTTTTCAATAATTTTTGCAAACACTGATGGCATGGAAATAGGTCTAAAATTATCTACATTATCCCTTTTTCCCTTTTTATAAAGCGGCTTTACTACTCTTTAATCGCTCAGGAAACTGTCCATTCCTAAAGGAAAAATTACAAATATGGCTAAATACGGGGCTAACATGTGGAGCACAGTATTTTAATATTCTGCTATACACTCCATCATAACCATGAGAGTCCTTAATCTTCAGTGATTTAATTATTGACTCAATTTCCCTCTTGTCTGTATCACAGAGGAGTAGTTTAGACATCAATCTCGGAAAGGCACTTGCCAAGAAAGTTATATAATTTGCTGTAGAAACTATATTTTCCTTTAATTTACCAGCAATTCTCAGAAAGTGATTGTTAAATAGCGTACATTATCTTATTTATCAGTAACAGAAATATTTTTTCTGCGAACTCACTTTATATCGTCGACCTTGTGCTGCTGACCAGACACTTCCTTCACAACTGACCACATGGTTTTAATTTTATCCTGTGAATTAGCTATTCTACACTCCTGGAAATGGAAAAATGAACACATTGACACCGGTATGTCAGACCCACCATACTTGCTCCGGACACTGCGAGAGGGCTGTACAAGCAATGATCACACGCACGGCACAGCCGACACACCAGGAACCGCGGTGTTGGCCGTCGAATGGCGCTAGCTGCGCAGCATTTGTGCACCGCCGCCGTCAGTGTCAGCCAGTTTGCCGTGGCATACGGAGCTCCATCGCAGTCTCTAACACTGGTAGCATGCCGCGACAGCGTGGACGTGAACCGTATGTGCAGTTGACGGACTTTGAGCGAGGGCGTATAGTGGGCATGCGGGAGGCCGGGTGGACGTACCGCCGAATTGCTCAACACGTGGGGCGTGAGGTCTCCACAGTACATCCATGTTGTCGCTAGTGGTCGGCGGAAGGTGCACGTGCATGTCGACCTGGGACCGGACCGCAGCGACGCACGGATGCACGCCAAGACCGTAGGATCCTACGCAGTGCCGTAGGAGACCGCACCGCCACTTCCCAGCAAATTAGGGACACTGTTGCTCCTGGGGTATCGGCGAGGACCATTCGCAACCGTCTCCATGAAGCTGGGCTACGGTCCCGCACACCGTTAGGCCGTCTTCCGCTCACGCCCCAACATCGTGCAGCCCGCCTCCAGTGGTGTCGCGACAGGCGTGAATGGAGGGACGAATGGAGACGTGTCGTCTTCAGCGATGAGAGTCGCTTCTGCCTTGGTGCCAATGATGGTCGTATGCGTGTTTGGCGCCGTGCAGGTGAGCGCCACAATCAGGACTGCATACGACCGAGGCACACAGGGCCAACACCCGGCATCATGGTGTGGGGAGCGATCTCCTACACTGGCCGTACACCACTGGTGATCGTCGAGGGGACACTGAATAGTGCACGGTACATCCAAACCGTCATCGAACCCATCGTTCTACCATTCGTAGACCGGCAAGGGAACTTGCTGTTCCAACAGGACAATGCACGTCCGCATGTATCCCGTGCCACCCAACGTGCTCTAGAAGGTGTAAGTCAACTACCCTGGCCAGCAAGACCTCCGGATCTGTCCCCCATTGAGCATGTTTGGGACTGGATGAAGCGTCGTCTCACGCGGTCTGCACGTCCAGCACGAACGCTGGTCCAACTGAAGCGCCAGGTGGAAATGGCATGGCAAGCCGTTCCACAGGACTACATCCAGCATCTCTACGATCGTCTCCATTGGAGAATAGCAGCCTGCATTGCTGCGAAAGGTGGATATACACTGTACTAGTGCCGACATTGTGCATGCTCTGTTGCCTGTGTCTATGTGCCTGTGGTTCTGTCAGTGTGATCATGTGATGTATCTGACCCCAGGAATGTGTCAATAAAGTTTCCCCTTCCTGGGACAATGAATTCACGGTGTTCTTATTTCAATCTCCAGGAGTGTATTTGCATACCACATACTCTTTGCCCTCCTAATAACATTTTTAAGCACATTCATGTTCCATCCGTAGGCATTGAGATTAATCAATTCCAATCCATAACCGAGCGAGGTGGCGCAGTGGTTAGCACACTGGAGTCGCATTCGGGAGGACGGCGGTTCAACCCCGCGTCCGGCCATTCTGATTTAGGTTTTCCACGATTTCCCTAAATCACTCCAGACAAATGCCGGGATGGTTCCATTGAAAGGGCACGGCCGACTTCGTTCCCTGTCCTTCCCTAATCCTATGAGACGGATGACCTTGCTCTTAGGTCTCTTCCCCAAACAATCTAATCTAAAATTCAATCCATAAGGACACCATCAATCGCTTGCTGGACGGCTTGGAGCAGGTCTACATCCGTCACGGATCCTTTCAAGGGCACTAAGTCCGAAACGTCGTGTACCACACGTTGAACATTACCGACACCTGGTATGTATATCAGTACCTGAGCTGTATCTGAAAGATCTGTTCGTTCAGCCTAACAGAAAAAGCAACCAAGTCCTTTAATTTATTTATTAACTACCTGTGCACATCGCCGGCCATAACACTGATGCGTCGTGTCACTGTTTGTTTGGAAACGCCGATTTCTTGAAATCTGCTAACGTTCGCGGGATACAAAAGCTCTGCAGTATCAGTGAGACAGTTTTTACAAACTCCCTTTAGGAAAACGGTTTCCCGGATCTTGCTCTCCTTAATGCAATTTTGAAACTTGCTCGCAGTGAAGGTGTACTTCGATTGTCATTATAGAAAATTGAAAACAGTAGGTTACACGGTAAAACAGATACGAATGACACACAAGAAAGGAAGAGTTGAAGAGGTGTCAGTTGTTACGACTTACATTAAAAACCTGTTGATGTGGTTTATCCATTTTTAAGCGAATTTAATTTCGGCTTGTACATTACACTCTTCTTTATGACATGAGTTTTAGAGTCTTACAGTCGTGAACTTGCACTGGCCGCCTATTACTCGGTGGCACAGCAGACACTGCGAATTTTCACCAAAAGGCTCTAAAGAAGAATGCAGATCCCCCGTTCTTTGCTTTTTCACAATACTCGCCATTTCTCAGTTCATCTCACCTAAGTCCACAGTCGCCACGGGGAAGCTAGATTGTGTGCGCTTCGGTCCTCCTGGTACTGCGTAAACAGGGAAGCGGAACCGTGGCCGTTCATTTGATATGCGTGTCTAGTCACAGACGTCACCACTCCGCTTTGCTCTTTGGCTGAGATTTGCGCATTTCTGCTGTACTTCCGCACATTTGCGCAGTGCACAGCATTTCGCTGGCCCTGCTATATACAGGGTGGTCCATTGATAGTGACCGGGCCAGATATCTCACGAAATAAGCTTCAAATGAAAAAAAGAAAACTACAAAGAACGAAACTCGTCTAGCTTAAAGGGGGAAACCAGATGGCGGTATGGTTGGCTCGCTAGATGGCGCTGCCATAGGTCAAACGGATATCAACTGCGTTTTTTTAAATAGAAACCCCCATTTTTATTACATATTCGTGTAGTACGTAAAGAAATATGAATGTTTTAGTTGGACAATTTTTTTCGCTTTGTGATAGATGGCGCTGTAATAGTCACAAACGTATAAGTACGTGGTATGACGTAACATTCCGCACTGCGGACGGTATTTGCTCCGTGATACATAACCCGTGTTAAAATGGACCGTTTACCAATTACGGAAAAGATAGATATCGTATCGATGTATGGCTATTGTGATCAAAATTCCCAACGGGCGTGTGCTATGTACGCTGCTCGGTATCCTGGACGACATCATCCAAGTGTCCGGATCGTTCGCCGGATAGTTACGTTATTTAAGGAAACGGGAAGTGTACAGCTACGTGTGAAACGTCAACCACGACCTGCAGCAGATGATGATGCCCAAGTAGGTGTTTCAGCAGCTGTCGCGGCTAATCCGCACATCAATAGCAGACAAATTGCACGACAATCGGGAATCTAAAGAACGTCGGTGTTGAGAATGCTACATCAACATCGATTGCACCCGTACCATATTTCTATGCACCAGGAATTGCATGGCGACGACTTTGAACGTCGGGTACAGTTCTGCCACTGGGCACAAGGGAAATTACGGGACGATGACATATTTTTTGCACGCGTTCTATCTAGCGACGAAGCGTCATTCAGCAACAGCGGTAACGTAAACTGACATAATATGCACTATTGGGCAACGGAAAAACGACCATGGTTGCGACAACTGGAACATCAGCGACCTTGGCGGATTAATTTATGGTGCGGCATTATGGGAGGAAGCATAATTGGCGCCCATTTTATCGATAGCAATCTAAATGGTGCAATGTATGTTGATTACCCAAGTAATGTTCAACCGATGTTACTACAAGATGTTTCACTGCATGACACAATGGCAATGTACTTCCAACATGATGGACGTCCGGCACATAGCTAGCGTGCGGTTGAAACGTTATTGAATAGCATATTTCATGAGAGGTGGAATGGCCGTCGAAGCACCATCCCATGGCCCGTACGTTCACCGGATCTGAAGTCCCCGGATTTCTTTCTGTGGGGAAAGTTGAAGGATATTTGCTATCGTGATCCACCGACAACGCCTGACAACATGCGTCAGCGCATTGTCAATGCATGTGCGAACATTACGGAAGGCGAACTACTCGCTGTTGAGAGGAATGTCGTTACACGTATTGTCAAATGCATTGAAGTTGACGGACATCATTTTGAGCATTCATTGCATCAATGTGGTATTTACAGGTAATCACACTGTAACAGCATGCGCTCTCAGAAATGACAAGTTCAAAAAGGTACATGTATCACATTGGAACAACCGAAATAAAATGTTCAAATGTACCTACGTTCTGTATTTTAATTTAAAAAACCTACCTGTTACCAACTGTTCGTCTAAAATTGTGAACCATATGTTTGTGACTATTACAGCGCCATATATCACAAAGCGAAAATAGTAGTCCGAGTAAAACATTCATATTTCTTTCCGTACTACACGAATGTGTAATATAAAATAGGGGTTCCTATTTAAAGAAATGCAGTTGATATCCGTTTGACCTATGGCAGCGCAATCTAGCGGGCCAACCATAGCGCCATCTGGTTTCCCCCTTCAAGCTAGACAATCGTTCTTTGTAGTTTTTTCGTTTGACGCTTATTTCGTGAGATATTTGGCCCGGCCACGATCAGTGGACCACCCTCTATATTGCGGCGAGCTACGATGCCATCTCCTGTGAAAACGGTCCATATGTCAGCACGTATTGGTTTTCGGACATAAAATTTTGGAAACTTTTCTCCTAGTATAGAGGAATACTACCTTGTGTAGGAATATGTGACACATTCTAAAATACTGTCATGTGCAGAAGCATATGGGTTTCACAATATTCCATTTGAAAATGACCAGATGACCGAGGGTGCAATAGTTAATTTTGGGAATAAATTGCTTTTACACTCAAAGGCGAGCATGATGTCTATGACAAAGATGCCGCCGATGCTTGCTCCCGACTGGACCTGCTTCATCGACGACTAAACGTCGGTGTTCCTGCTGGCTGCCTCGTTACCAGGTGGTGAGGACACGGATGGAATGGTAACCTGGCGGAAGACAAGGGTATCTGTGTTCTGAAACGACGTGTCCTATAGAAAAGCATGTACGTCGATGTTTACACTGGTTTGTGAAATCTTCTTGTGTGTGCTTCATGGAGAGATTGAAGAAATGTGTGATGCAATAAAAGAAATTATTCAGATTGTGAAGGCAGATGAAAATTGTCAGGGGGACTTGAATTAGATAGCAGGAAAAGTAGTAGTTAATATCCAGTAGGGGTAAGGAATGAAAGAGGAAGCCATCTGGTGGAATTTTGCACAGAGCATAACTTAATCATAGCTAACACTTGGTTCAAGAATCATGAAAGAAGATTGTATACATGGAAGAGGCCTAGAGGCATTGCAAGGTTGCAGATAGATTGTATAATGGTAGGACAAATATTTAGGAACCAGGTTTTAAATTGTAAGACATTTCCAGGGGAAGATGTGGATTCTGATTACAATTTATGGGTTATGAGCTGTAGATTAAAACTCAATAAAGTGCAAAAATGTGGCATTTTAAGGAGATGCGACCTGGATAAACTGAAAGAACCAGAGGTTGTAGAGAGTTTCAGAGAGAGCATTATGGAACAGTTGACAAGAACAAGGGAAATAAATACAGTAGAAGAAGAATGAGTAGCTTTGAGAGATGAAGTAGTGAAGACAGCACAGGATCAAGTAGGTAAAACGACGTGGGCTAGTAAAGAAGAGATATTCAAATTAGTTGATGAAAGGAGAAAATGTAAAAACGCACTAAATGAAGCACGCAATAAAGACTACAAACATCTCAAAAAGAGATCGACAGGAGGTGCAAAATGGCTAAGCAGGGATCGCTAGAGGACAAATGTAAGGATGTAGAGGCGTATATCACTAGGGGTAAGATAGATGCCGCCAACAGGAAAATTAAAGCGACCTTTGGAGAAAAGAGAACCAACGGTCGCAGGTTCGAATCCTGCCTCAAGCATGAATGTGTGTGATGTCCTTAGGTTCGTTAGGTTTAAGTAGTTCTAAGTTCTAGGGGACTGATAACCTCAGAAATTAAGTCCCATAGTGCTCAGAGCCATTTTAAGAAAAGAAGGAAAAACATAAAGGTGGAGGGTCTATAGAAGGGCGATGTAACTGAGGGCATTATTATGGAAATGGTAGAGAAATTAGACGTGGATAAAATGGGAGATATCATACTGGGTGAAGAATTTGACAGAGCACTGATAGACCTCAGCTGAAACAAGGCCCTGGGGGTAGACAACATTCCTTTAGAAATACTGATAGCCTTGGGAGAGCCAGCCATGATAAAACTCTACCATCTGGTGAGCAAGATGTATGAGACAGGCGAAATCTTCAAAATGGTTCAAATGGCTCTGAGCACTATGCGACTTAACTTCTGAGGTCATCAGTCGCCTAGAACTTAGAACTAATTAAACCTAACTAACCTATGGACATCACACACATCCATACCCGAGGCAGGATTCGAACCTGCGACCGCAGCGGTCACGCGGTTCCAGACTGAAGCGCCTTTAACCGCACGGCCACACCGGCCGGCCAGGCGAAATCTCCGCAGACTTCAAGAAAATATAATAATTCCAATCCCAAAGAAAGCAGGTGTTGACAGATGTGAAAATTACCGAACTATCAGTTTAATAAGCCATGGCTGCAAAATACTAACACGAATTCTTTACAGACGAATGGAAAAACTGGTAGAAGCTGACCTCGGGGAAGATCAGTTCGGTTTCCGTAGAAATGTTGGAACAAGCGAGGCTATATTGATCCTACGACTTATCTTAGAAGATCGATTAAGCACTCCGTCTTCAGGCCACGAGTGGCCTACCGGGACCATCCGACCGCCGTGTCATCCTCAGTGGAGGATGTGGATAGGAGGGGCGTGGGGTCAGCACACCGCTCTCCCCGCCGTAAGACGGTATTCTTGACCGAAGCCGCTACTATTCGGTCGAGTAGCTCCTCAATTGGCATCATGAGGCTGAGTGCACCCCGGAAAATGGCAACAGCGCATGGCGGCCTGGATGGTAACCAATCCAAGTGCCGACCACGTCCGACAGCGCTTAACTTCGGTGATCTTGCGGGAACCGGTGTATCCACTGCGGCAAGGCCGTTGAAGATAGATTAAGGAAAGCCAAATTTACGTTTCTAGCATATGTAGACTTAGAGGTAGCTTTTGGAAATGTTGACTGGAATACTCTCTTTCAAATTCTGAAGGTGGCAGGCGTCAAATACAGGGAGAAAAAGAGTATTTACAATTTGTACAGAAACCAGATGGCAGTTATAAGAGTCGAGGGGCATAAAGGGAAGCAGTCGTTTGGAAGTGAGACAGGATTGTAGCATATCCCTGATGTTATTCAGTCTGTGTATTGAGGTAGCAGTAAAGGAAACAAAAGAAAAATTTGGAGTAGGCATTAAAATCCATGTTGGAGAAATGAAAACTCTGGGGTTTGCCGAGGGCATTGTAATTCAGTCAGAGACAGCAAAGGACCTGAAAGAGAAGTTGAATGGACTGGACAGTGTCTTGAAAGGAGGATGTAAGATAAACATCAACAAAAGCAAAACGAGGATAATGGATGGAATCTGGTTTCGCAGGACAGAGCGCATCAGGTTGTAAAAAAGGGCCAAGATCAGTTACTGTTAATTACACAAGAACACACCACTTTATTCCTCAAAATCCAATGCACAATTTTCTCTTTAAAACAACAAGGATCAATTCATGGCTGGGGGCCCAAGTAACTTGTCAATAATAATGTTTAAATAATTCGTTTTAAAACACAGAATTTAGAGAAACGTCTGAAGGCCTTACTTAAGTAAAATTAAAATATCTTCTCTGCTAAAGACCCAAATAATAATTCAGATCAGCAAAGGAAATTCTTTAAAAGCAAGCATTTACAAATCTCAGCTAAAGTCATATTAAGGAAAATTTAAATTAATTCCTAAGCTGAAAGCCCAATAATTTTTCAACACAATAAAAAGGCAACCTTTAAAGATAGGCATTTACACAGTACAACAGAAAACCATCTTGACAAAACTTTAAATATCTTGATTGCTGAAGGCCCAAACAATTATTCAGAATAATTAAAGACAAACCTTAAGATAAGCAACTTCCTGGCAGGTTAAAACTGTGTGCCCGAACTTTGCCTTTCGCGGGCAAGTGCTCTACCAACTGAGCTGTCCAAGCACGACTCACACCCCGTCCTCACAGCACTTCTGCCAGTACCTCGTCTCCTACCTTCCAAACTTTACAGAAGCTCTCCTTTCTTTCAGGAGTGCTAGTTCTGCAAGGTTCGCAGGTAAAGCTGTGAGGACGGGACGTGAGTCGTGCTTGGATAGCTCAGATGGTAGAGCACTTGCCCGCGAAAGCCGAGTTCGAGTCTCGGTCCGGCACACAGTTTTAATCTGCCAGGAAGTTTCATCTACGTCTACATCTACATCTACATGGATACTCTGAAAATCACATTTATGTGCCTGGCAGAGGGTGGCGCACACTCCGCTGCAGAGTGAAAATCACATTCTTGAGAAAAGCATTTACACAGTACAGCTGAAGGCCATTTTAAGAATTCGAGATAATTAAAGAGAAACCTTACAGACAGGAATTTACACATTACAGCTGAAATCCACAATTTTTAAAACAAACGCGGCTGAAGGCCTAAATACAGAGCAAACAAAATTTTTAAATAAAACACGGCTGAAGGCTATATACTGAACATAGAACAGACAAAATTAATACATGGGTAAAGGCCTGGCACAGTACTTGTGACAAAGAAAATCACAATCACAAAGAACAGAAGAGTGTTGCTCAGAAGTGTTCCAAAGGTCAGCCTGGGGAGGATACTCTCACAACAGTTTAGGTGAGACAGGCTGAGAGGTGGCATGAGCCCCCTCTCATATTTCTATCTTAAGATTTTCGTCTCTAGTTGCGTGCGGTGAAAGGTTGCTATTCCTTCACACGCGGACTTCCCACGGAGCGTCTCTCGTCACCCGGATGGTCCGGTGACAGGTGGGCTCTGCGGACCTGGAGAGGGTTAGGCCGACGGGTGTGAGGAAGTCATGCTTTGCAGACGCCGACATTGTCGAGGGACACGCCCGGAGGGGTCTGAAGTGGCGGCTGGGCTAGAGGGTCCATTACTTCGCAGAATCTTAGCGAAAACACTTTCTGGCGGGCTACCAGCGAGGCGTGGGAATGACTTGTGTACCCAGGCAGTTGTGGCGGGAAAATTCCCGCGCTTTCTGCAAAATAGTAACTGTGATTGGCTTGCTCAGGGCATAGCTCCGTGACGTAGCAAAATCAGCGCAGAAATTGGCGCCAAGAATCTCCATTGGTGGAATGGTAGTGCTCCGGCAATGGAGTGGAATTTTCCGCCGGTTTTCGAGTTGCTGATTGGAACGTTTAACCACGGCCACTGTCGTGGGGGCAGGAATGTTGTGTGTTTGGCTTGTACGGGTGCTCTGGGTAGTCGGCTCTCGCCTTTCGGTCGAGGACGTCGAAGCAACCAGCCATCGCCTACGGTACGCCAGATCGTGTTCTGGCAGTTAAGAAGACAGTTTGGTAATGTATGTCCGCAGCACCGGCAGACAGGGATTTTCCTAGGTGATAATCAGAGCTCAGCAGAGCGCGCCTGTTCGTCTTTTTCTAACTTTGTTCTGTCTTGAGTAGCAACAATTAATGTTGGGTTAGCTGTGTGTCTCTCTTAAGATTTGAGTGGCAAGGAATTGGCTCCACATACCACTTCGTCATAAACCTCACAATCTAGTTTAGGGACAACTTCACCTTCACAGTGTTTGTTTGTGTATCCAATTTGAGCCAATTTGATGTATTATAAATTAGAATTCATGTGTTTTTGTTTATTATTTTGTGTTTAGTCTTAATAAATCATATTGTTTGTTTGGACAGAACTTTCATTCTGTTAATCGGTAGAGCAACCCATCATTTCTCACTACGTTTATGAAACCTTCCTTTATTTAACTTATTTATCAAATTAAAT
Organism: Schistocerca serialis cubense; assembly: GCF_023864345.2. Classification (NCBI taxonomy): domain Eukaryota; kingdom Metazoa; phylum Arthropoda; class Insecta; order Orthoptera; family Acrididae; genus Schistocerca; species Schistocerca serialis. The sequence continues at coordinate 198,723,468 of NC_064647.1, read as the reverse complement.
TATTGCAGGTGCCAAACTCTTTTCTACTCCACTTGCAGGGTTGATTACAGTCAGTTCGCGTATATTTTTTAATCCTTGTGCAACAGCAAAAGTCGGAGTTAGAATGGGGGGGGGGGGGGGGGGCATAGAGCATCATTTACATATGTAGATTCTAGAATTTAGTGTTAAATACACTGCTAGCCCCGGCACCTCGCAAAGCAGCCAAGTGTAACACTAAATAATCGGGTGGCAGCACCACCTAGGGTTGGCTGAAGAACCAACCAACAACCTAATCAATTCCCTTCCACCCGACCAACGGGACGACAACCAAAAATATCAGCGAGGACCAGGATCGCAGCAGGACTATGTCTTCATAATTTGGCATCTGAACATAGTCAAGGCACAATAACCACTCAAAGAAAAACGAAGAACAACATCAAGCTGTACAACTACACGCCGCGCCGGACAGCATCAACATGGGGAGGAAAACACATTTGCCAGAAAACTATGCTAACAACCAGGGCAGGTAACCGGAATGTTAATGGCCACAAGGCAGATGATACCATTGGCGCATTTCACTAATAAATTATAATCATTTCAAAAGTTAAACAACAAACAGGAAGACGACTGCAAAATTTTGCCGGCTCTAGCACACCATCATGTTGCTGGTTGTGGGCACAGCCCAGGAAGCAACAACCAGCAATAAAGGAAGAGATGTCAGAGCTGTTGAGCTTTCATAACAGGTTCACTGATTACTCGACTCCAGTATGCAGGTTCGGTGGGCGACGAACTTTGCAGCTCTCACAGCTAGAGCCACACAACTCCAACCCCGTGTGAATGCCGCCAGTGGCCCTGGCCAGACCTCACGCCACGGAGACTTCCTCGCTGCTCCGTCGCAACCGACCAACTGCCACACCAAAGAAGGTACAGCAGTACTAGTATCGATAAACGCTGCTGCTGCCACTGATGGAGGCAAGTGAGCAACTCGTTCGGGTAGTAACTGAGCGAGCAGTAAGACGCCACTAAATGGTGATAAATTGCCAAAAAAGAAAAACGGCATAAGCGCGAGCCGACTGGCTCAATGGATTGTAGTCGAATTAAAGCAGATGATACTGAGGGAATTATAGTAGCAAATGAGAACAGATTGCGCTGTTGCATTTGACGACAAGCAGCACCAGTGCAATGTCCTCTATACGTTTCAAGTGTCAATCGTGGTCAGAATAATGTTGCATGTAGGTGTGAGTGCATTATGTAAGAGCCCACTGCAGGCTGTTAACGAAGGTATGAGCATATGGAATACGTTCACAGATATGTGAATGGCTCGAAGACTTCCTAACAAGGGAACCTCCCCATCGCACCACCCTCAGATTTAGTTATAAGTTGGCACAGTGGATAGGCCTTGAAAAACTGAACACAGATCAATTGAGAAAACAGGAAGAAGTTGTGTGGAACTGTGAAAAAATAAGCAAAATATACAAACTGAGTAGTTCATGGCAAGATAGGCAACATTAAGGACACTGGGACCGCAGCAGCGCCGTGGTCTCGTGGCAACGTGAGCAGCTGCGGAACGAAAGGTCCTTGGTTCAAATCTTCCATTGAGTGAAAACTTTAATTTTTTATTTTCAGTTTATGTGACAAACTCTTATGTTTTCATCACTTTTTTGGGAGTGATTATCACATCCACAAGAAAACCTAAATCGGGCAAGGTAGAAGAATCTTTTTACCCATTCGCCAAGTGTACAAGTTAGGTTCAAAAATGGTTCAAATGGTTCTGAGCACTATGGGACTCAACTGCTGAGGTCATTAGTCCCCTAGAACTTAGAACTAGTTAAACCTAACTAACCTAATGACACCACAAACATCCATGCCCGAGACAGGATTCGAACCTGCGACCGTAGCGGTCCCGCGGTTCCAGGCTGCAGCGCCTTTAACCGCACGGCCACTTCGGCCGGCGTACAAGTTAGGTGGGTCGACAACATATTCCTGTCATATGACGCACATGCCGTCACCAGTGTCGTATAGAATATATCAGATGTGTTTTCCTGTGGAGGAATCGGTTAACCTATGACCTTGCGATCAAATGTTTCCGGTTCCGATTGGAAAGGCACGTCCTTTCGTCTACTAATCGCACGGTTTTGCGATGCGGTGGCAAAACACAGACACTAAACTTATTACAGTGAACAGAGACGTCAATGAACGAATGCACAGATAATAACTATGCAAAAATAAAGAAAGTAAAATTTTCGCTCGTGGAAAGACTTGAACCAAGGACCTCTCCTTCTGCAGCTGCTCACTCTACCACGGGACCACGGCGCTTCTGAGCTCACGTTCTCCTTTATGTTGCCTATGTGGCCAAGACTTATGACCAGTTTGTATATTTTGCCTGTTTTCTAAATTGATCTGTGTTCAGTTTATCAAGGCCTATCCACTATGCCAAGTTATAACTAAATCTGAGGAGGGTGCGATGGGGAGGTTCCCTTGTAAGTAATAGAATGCACTATGTTGTCCTCGACGGCGAGTGTTCATTGGACGCAAGGGTATGATCAGGAGTGTCGCAGGGAGTGTGATAGGACCACTGTTGTTCTGTTTATACGTAAATGATTTGGCTGACAGGGTGAGCAGCCATCTGCGGTTATTCGGTTATTTGCTGATGATTCTGTGGTAGGTGTGGAAGTTGAGTTACTGTAGGGAGATACAAGACGACTTAGAGAAAATTTCCAGTTGGTGTGATAAATGGTGGTTAGCCATAAATAGGAAAAAAGGAAGTTAATGCAGATGTGTAGGAAGTTTTTTTTTTTTTTTTTTTGGTCATCAGTCTACTGACTGGTTTGATGCGGCCCGCCACGAATTCCTTTCCTGTGCTAACCTCTTCATCTCAGAATAGCACTTGCAACCTACGTCCTCAATTATTTGCTTGACGTATTCCAATCTCTGTCTTCCTCTACAGTTTTTGCCCTCTACAGCTCCCTCTAGTACCATGGAAGTCATTCCCTCATGTCTTAGCAGATGTCCTATCATCCTGTCCCTTCTCCTTATCAGTGTTTTCCACATACTCCTTTCCTCTCCGATTCTGCGTAGAACTTCCTCATTCCTTACCTTATCAGTCCACCTAAATTTCAACATTCGTCTATAGCACCACATCTCAAATGCTTCGATTCTCTTCTGTTCCGGTTTCCCCACAGTCCATGTTTCACTACCATACAATGCTGTACTCCAGACGTACACCCTCAGAAATTTCTTCCTCAAATTAAGGCCGGTATTTGATATTAGTAGACTTCTCTTGGCCAGAAATGCCTTTTTTGCCATAGCGAGTCTGCTTTTGATGCCCTCCTTGCTCCGTCCGTCATTGGTTATTTTTCTGCCTAGGTAGCAGAATTCCTTAGCTTAATTGACTTCGTGACCATCAATCCTGATAAGTTTCTCGCTGTTCTCATTTCTACTACTTCTCATTACCTTCGTCTTTCTCCGATTTACTCTCAAACCATACTGTGTACTCATTAGACTGTTCATTCCGTTCAGCAGATCATTTAATTCTTCTTCACTTTCACTCACGATAGCAATGTCATCAGCGAATCGTATCATTGTTATCCTTTCACCTTGTATTTTAATTCCACTCCTGAACCTTTCTTTTATTTCCATCATTGCTTCCTCGATGAGTAGAGGATTGAAGAGTAGAGGCGAAAGGCTATAGCCTTGTCTTACGCCCTTCTTAATACGAGCACTTCGTTCCTGATCGTTCACTCTTATTATTCCCTCTTGGTTGTTGTACATATTGTATATGACCCGTCTCTCCCTATAGCTTACCCCTACTTTTTTCAGAATCTCGAACAGCTTGCACCATTTTATATTGTCGAACGCTTTTTCCAGGTCGACAAATCCAATGAAAGTGTCTTGATTTTTCTTTAGCCTTGCTTCCATTACTAGCCGTAACGTCAGAATTGCCTCTCTCGTCCCTTTACTTTTCCTAAAGCCAAACTGATCGTCACCTGCCGCATTCTCAATCCTCAAGGAAGTACAAACCTGTAATGTTCGGATACAGTATTTACTAGTGTCCTGCTTGATACTCTCAAGTCGTTTAAATACCTGGGCGTAACATTGCAAACCGATATCATATGGAACTACCATGTGAGAACGATGATAGAGAAGGCAGATGGTCGATGCAGTTTATTGGGAGAACTTCAGGAAACAGTGGTTCACCTGTAAAGGAGGCCACATATAGGTTGCTGGTGCGACCTGGCAACGTCTCATGCCACACGAGTGTAACCCCAAATGATTGCTTGGTAGAATAATTATGCGTACGTGTACGTGGAAACGGTGTTTGCGCAGCAATTGCCGACACAGTGTAACTCAGGCAGAATAAGGGGAACCAGACCGCAACGCCGAGGTAGATGGAAAACCGCATTAAAAACCATCCGCAGGCTGGTCGGCACACCGGACCGCGAGACTAATCCGCCAGGCAAATTCGTGCCGGAGACGCCTTCCCACTCGGGAAGCAGCGCGATAGTCCGCGCGGCTAACCGGGCGGGCCGTTAACACACTACTTGCAGATTTCTGATTCCCGCAGGAGTTGGGACGTTGGTTGTGCATCCGCATTGAACCTTTTTCATCAAACAGCCGTCGCACGAAAGTAATTGTCGATATCTGCGACTCATCAGTGATGCAAATACCCTAGCAAGAAAACTTGGTGCCAAAGCTGCATAACCTGAACTGTGAAATAATGGAAGAATGTCGTCGGCGATATGAGTCTTGCTGCGTGCCTATTATAGTCCCAAGAGTGAAACATGGCGGCGGATCTCTGATGATTTTGGGTAGCAATATCGTGGTATTCGTTGGGTCCCATCGTTACTCAGCAAGGTTCAAATTACTGCCAAGGATTATATGACCATTCTGGAGGATCAAGTCCATCCGATGCTACAATGTTTATTCTCCACTTCGATATTGTACTACAAGACAACAGGTCCCCTGTTCACACAGATCGCATCTTCCACAACTGGTTTTGTGATCAGAAGGTTGAACTGTGGTATCTCCCCTGCCCAGCACAGTCAGCTGATCTCAGTTTTACTGGACTTTCGGAACTACGAGGTGCATTCAAGTTCTAAGGCCTCCGATTTTTTTTTCTAATTAACTACTCACCCGAAATCGATGAAACTGCCGTTACTTCTCGACGTAATCGCCCTGCAGACGTACACATTTTTCACAACGCTGACGTCATGATTCCATGGCAGCGGCGAAGGCTTCTTTAGGAGTCTGTTTTGACCACTGGAAAATCACTGAGGCAATAGCAGCACGGCTGGTGAATGTGCGGCCACGGAGAGTGTCTTTCATTGTTGGAAAAAGCCAAAAGTCACTAGGAGCCAGGTCAGGTGAGTAGGGAGCATGAGGAATCACTTCAAAGTTGTTATCACGAAGAAACTGTTCCGTAACGTTAGCTCGATGTGCGGGTGCGTTGTCTCGGTGAAACAGCACACGCGCAGCCCTTCCCGGACGTTTTTGTTGCAATGCAGAAAGGAATTTGTTCTTCAAAACATTTTCGTAGGATGCACCTGTTACCGTAGTGCCCTTTGGAACGCAATGGGTAAGGATTACGCCCTCGCTGTCCCAGAACATGGACACCATCATTTTTTCAGCACTGGCAGTTACCCGAAATTTTTTTGGTGGTGGTGAATCTGTGTGCTTCCATTGAACTGACTGGCGCTTTGTTTCTGGATTGAAAAATGGCATCCACGTCTCATCCATTGTCACAACCGACGAAAAGAATGTCCCATTCGTGCTGTCGTTGCGTGTCAACATTGTTTGGCAACATACCACACGGGCAGCCGTGTGGTTGTCCGTCAGCATTCGTGGCACCCACCTGGATGACACTTTTCGCATTTTCAGGTCGTCATGCAGGATTGTGTGCACAGAACCCACAGAAATGCCAACTCTGGTGGTCAACAGTCATTAGGCGATTCCCCAAAACAATTCTCTCCACTTTCTCGATCATGTCGTCAGACCGGCTTGTGCGAGCCCGAAGTTGTTCCGGTTTGTTGTCACACGATGTTCTGCCTTCATTAAACTGACGCACCCACGAACGCACTTTCGACACATCCATAACTCCATCACCACATGTCTCCTTCAACTGTCGATGAATTTCAATTGGTTTCACACCACGCGAATTCAGAAAACGAATAATTGCACGCTGTTCAAGTAAGGAAAACGTCGCCATTTTAAGTATTTAAAACAGTTCTCATTCTCGCCGCTGGCGGTAAAATTCCATCTGCCATACGGTGCTGCCATCTCTGGGATGTATTGACAATGAACGCGGCCTCATTTTAAAACAATGCGCATGTTTCTATCTCTTTCCAGTCCGGAGAAAAAAAATCGGAGGCTGTTGTGACTTAGCAAGACAGCCAAGTCACAACGAGAGGAAGCCGAAAGGCACGCATTAAGCTCACGCAGATTGTCGTGAGGACTGAAACAGGATACGTAATGAATGCTATAAAGAAAAGTACGTAGCTTCTGGAATACTTAACTTTAATCCACCTTTGTAGAACATCGCTCTTGATGATACATTAATAGAATCTCAATATTAATTGAATACGGCGCCTTGCTAGGTCGTAGCAATTGTAGCTGAAGGCTATGCTAACTATCGTCTAGGCAAATGAGAGCGTAGTTGTCAGTGAACCGTTCCTTGCAAAGTCGGCTGTACAACTGGGGCGAGTGCCAGTACGTCTCTCTAGACCTGCCGTGTGGTGGCGCTCGGTCTGCTATCACTGACAGTGGCGACACGCGGGTCTGGCGTATACTAATGGACCGCGGCCGATTTAAAGGCTACCACCCAGTAAGTGTGGTGTCTGGCGGTGACACCACAGAGGCCTTAGAAGTTGAATGTACCTCGTACTTTCGAGATGAGCAGGAGATCAGTGTTTAACGTCCTGTCGACAACAAGGCCATTAGAGACGGAGCACAAGCTCAGATTAGGGCAGGATGGGGAAGGGAGTCGGCCGTGCCCTTCCATAGGACCCATCCCGGCAATGGCCTGAAGCGATTTAGGGAAACCACGGAAAACCTAAATCAGGATGCCCAGACGCGTGTTTGAACCGTCATCCTCCCCAATACGGGTCCAGTGTGCTAACTATTGCGCCACCTCACTCGCTGTCTGGAGATGAGGATGCGTCATGAGTATACACCTCCATCAGCCTTAACTTGTTACTGTTTTGCACGGCGATTTGTATAAGATTCGCTTGAAAGGTAATTTCTTACACCGTATTAGGCATAGCAGTGTGTTGTGTTTTTGGTGTGTCTGTATTTTTGTCCACCGCCTGTACACATGAATGATCTCTCTGCGGGGCACATGGGTTCAGTTCCTGCTACTGGCAGGGTTTTCCCATGGTGGCATCACTAGAACGGGGTGCATCTAACTTCAAACGTGAGCAGTCATCTTGTAAGTACGCTGTTAGGTTTATGTTGGTAACGCCACATAGCGCTCTGTATGAAATTCACTGTCTGTGCTGTGTGCAGTCTGTGGCTGGTTGGCATTGTTGGAATATTCACTATTGCAGTATTGAGGAGTTGGATATGAACAGCGCATAGCGTTGCACAATTGGAGGTGAGCCGCCAGCATTGGTGGATGTGGGGAGAGAGATGCCAGAGTTTTGAGAGCGGACGATCTGGACGTGTGTCCGTCATAAAAAGGAAATATGTAATACTGGATGTCATGAACTGATATACTATGAATTTTAAACACTATTAAGGTAAATACATTGTTCGTTCTCTATCAAAATCTTTCATTTGCTAACTATGCCTGTCAGTAGTTAGTGCCTTCAGTAGATAGAATCTTTCATTTAGCTGGCAGTATTGGCGCTTGCTGTATTGCAGTAGTTCGAGCAACGCAGATTTTTGTGAGGTAAGTGATTCATGAAAGGTATAGGTTATTGTTAGTCGGGGCCATTCTTTTGTAGGGATTATTGAAGGTCAGATTGCGTTGCGCTAAAAAATATTGTGTGTCAGTGTAGAGATGATCAGAATAAGTAAAGAGAGAAATGTCTGAGTACGTTCAGTTTTGCCGAGCTGTTTGAAAAACAAATAACGTAAGAGGTTTACCAGCACGGTAATATATAATTTTCCAAAGGGGACATTACAATCTGAGGATGAACTTATTGGTTTCAGACCCGTTGCTGTGCATATTTTTCTTAATAATTAGCATTATTAACGGCGGCTGGTTACTGTTTTCATTTTATTCTGAAGTATTAACCTGTCTGTTTACACATATAGGGACTGTATCAACTCACTCTTCTTCATAATAGGAAAAAGCTTTCTCACCTCTTTGTGTTACTATCGTCAGACAATTTTTGAGAAAGTTACCCTTTTATTTAGACCTAGTGGTACTCGATGTCTTTTTTCTTCGTTTGGGTCATCTAAGGATCACGCACCAATTTCAATGCTTCCTTCTTTGTTGTTCTTTCTTTTTCCTCCTGCATTCTTTCATCTTTTCGCTATGTATCGTTTTTATCTCCTCGGACCAATTTGACCCTGTCTTCTCCTGCCTTGGAATCCTTCCATTTTTAACACTCTCCTCTTGAAACTCTCTTTCTGTCGCATCTTTTTCACTTACGTTGTTTCTTTCCAAATCTTTCCTAACTTCTTGAATCCAGGCTATTGTTGACTTCTTGTCCCAAAGATATTTAAAAATCTGTTTGGTTAACCAGTTGCTGTTCATTCTCTATAAGTGTCCAAAAAATAGCAGTCGCCTCTTTCTTAGTGTATCATTTGTGTTTTCTGTGTTGCGATAAACTTGTTCATTGCTTCTTAATTTCCAGACTTCTGTATTTTTTGATGGTCCAAGTATTTTTCAAATGACTTTTCTTTCTAGGACTTCAAGTCTGTGTAATTTGTAGTTCAGTACTAAACATTCATTCAATTGCGTAATGACATTCTGTTTTGACTACTGTGCTGTAGTGCTGTATCTTCAAATTTTTAGACGGACACCTTTAGTTGTTGACATTCCTAGTTATTCCATAAGCTCTCTCCATTTTATGTACTCTTCCTTCTGTAGCGAATTTTTCTAAGTTATTTTCTTGGTTAATTTCTCCCAAATATTTAAACTTATTTTCCCTCTTTATCTGGCGAGTATCTGTTGTTAGGGATGCCAGAGCATTTTTTATATTTCTCACAAATTTTGTTCCTGCTACAGATATTCTTAAACCTCCTTTGCTGGTTATTTCTTCTAAGAGATTGATTTGTATTCCACCATTTGTTAGGTTTTCAGAAAGAATGGCAGAATCATCCGCAAATGCTAAACAGTGAATTTCAATACCTTTGCTTTTAGTTCCCAGTGTGATTGGTGAAGGCTTCTCTTCTTTTAGTTTTTGTTTCCATTATCTTACTATTTTCTCTAGTAGGCAGTTGAAGAGGAGTGGAGACAGGCCATCACCTTGCGTTTCACCTGTTTTTATGTTGAATGCATTCGATATTTCACCCTGAAACTTTACTTTTGGTGTCCGTGGGCGTTTCACGAATAAGGTTTGCTGATTTACATTTGATGCCAAATTCTCTGATCACTTTATCTAGTTTCTCCCTATCCGATGCGTTGATTTCATTTTATTTTGGACACTCTTGTAGCGCTTATCCGCTTATTTTTGAAATATACATCGATATTGGAAGGAGAATTACGCCTGCCCGCTTGACCAGGCTTTCGACGCGCTACTTAGAGATGAATTTAGCCCTTTCGAGCCTAGACGAGAATTCCAGGAATCCGGCGGCGGAGAGCGGCGCGTGTCGGCCAGACAAGTGCCAGCGCGGGCTGTTGGTCCTTGAGATCGATTGAAGAGTAGTGGAGGGGGAGTGTGGGGGAGTGCCTGGAAGGTAGCCAGCGAGTAGCAGCGCGCTATCCGACCTTAGCCCTGTCCTCTGACCCAGGTGGCCGCTTCATTCACACCGCTCCCACACACGGAGAGTAAAAACAAGAACGAGAGGCGCTGACGCTTGTACGGAGTAGTAGGGATGACGTACGACATTTTCGGCACGTCCCCAGTGACTGGAGATGGTGTTACCCAAGAGGCACCGACCTCAGATTCACAGGATTACGTCAGTACAGAGAGGGTATTCTGGAGATTATACTGTTCTCAAAAAGGGATCACGCTAGAGAATTCATTTTAACGAGCTAACCACGCCACATATCTTTCCACTTGTGGTGTGCATACTGTAACACCTTCGGTACACACAGATTATTTGCCTTGTCGCTCTAAATAAGTAGGCGAGTGTCAGCAATATGTCTCGTGGTCTTATCGTGGCGTGTTTATCTTCTGCCGTTGGGTCAGACCATAGAGATGCCACTTGCACGCTTAGAGTAGCCGATTGACGGTGACCACCTTTAAACAGAACTTGATTAATTTTCACACACATTTATTAAAATAATAAAAAGGATATAAATTACGTAACTTGATTCTGGATGCTGTTTACAATTGACAATCTGAAGTTCCTTTGGTCTTGGTACGTTAATCTTATTCTCACATATCTCTGATACTTGACAAAGTGTCTATACGTTTCTCTTCATGGCTATGTACAGGAATCTGATAATCTTATTAGGCGCAGACTGAATCTTGACTACAGACTAATGGAGACTGACTAATCGGAGGTCTGTACACTCGTTACAATACCTCGCGCGTTCAGGTATCACTGCGCGAGTGTGATCCGCGACGAGAAAAGGTTCTACATTAGCAGCAATCTCATTGGCTGCGTTACATATTAGTACGCGGATCGGCGGAAGCAGAATTTGGTCCGTCTCTAAGGCAGCGCCATCTCGTAGTGCGGAGACGGACGAGCGCTGCGCCTGCGCTGTTTTGCTTAGCGGGGCGCGCTCTATTGGGAAAATTGTGTACGCGCTGACTACGCCGAACTATTTACACAACACCACTTCAATAGTTCAAATGGTTCAAATGGCTCTGAGCACTATGGGACTCAACTGCTGAGGTCATTAGTCCCCTAGAACTTAGAACTAGTTAAACCTAACTAACCTAAGGACATCAGAAACATCCATGCCCGAGGCAGGATTCGAACCTGCGACGGTAGCGGTCTTGCGGTTCCAGACTGCAGCGCCTTTAACCGCACGGCCACTTCGGCCGGCTACTTCAATAGTTACGCTAACGTATTATAATGTGTTGTGTACGAGTACTCCGTCTCGGTTACAAAGCCCTAGGAAGGGTTTAATTCTTTCCAAAAATATAGCTCTGACCACTATGGGACTTAACTTCTGAGGTCATAAGTCCCCTAGAACTTAGAAGTACTTAAACCTAACTTACCTAAGGACATCACACACATCCATGCCCGAGGCACGATTCGAACCTGCGACCGTAGCGGTCGCGCGGTTCTAGACTGTAGCGCCTAGAACCGCTCGGCCACTCCGGTAGGCCATTTTTTTCCAATCTACATCCACACAGATACTCTGCAAGGCACCGTACGGTGCCTGGCGGAGGATATCCTGCACCACTATTTCTCATTTCCTTTCCTGTTCCTTTCGCAAATAGAGCGAAGGATCAATGACTGTCTATAAGCCTCGCCATGAGCCTTAATTTCTCGAATATTGTTTTCTTGGACCTTACGCGCATAGTAAGCGGCAGTAGAATCGTTCGGCAGTCAGCTCATAAAGCCGGTTCTCTAAATTTTCTCAAAGCGGTTGTTGAAAAGAACATCGCCTTCCCTCCAGGAATTCCCATTAGAGTTCCCGAAGAAACTGTGTAACACTTACGTGTCGTTCGAATCTGCCGGTAACAAATCTAGTAGCGCACCTCTGAGCTGCTTCGATGTCTTCCTTCAATCCGCCCTGGTACTGATCCCAAACACTCGAGCAGTACTCAAGAACAGGTCACACCAACGTCCTATATGCGGTATCCTTTACAGGTGAACCACTCTTTCTTAACTTTCTCCCAATAAACCGAAGTCGACCATTCTCCTTTTTTACCACACTTCTCATATGCTCGTTCCACCTCATATCGCTTTGCAACGTTACGCCCAGGCATTTAAATGATTTGACTGTGTCAAGCAGGACACTAGTAATACTGCATTAGATCATTACAGGTCTGATCTTCCTAATCATCCGCATTAACTTCCTTTTTCCACATTTCCACCTAGCTGCCATTCATAGCACCAACTAGAAATTTTGTCTAAGTCGTCCTGTATCCTCCTACTGTCACTCAACTTGGACACCTTACTGTACACCACGGCATCATCAGCAAACAAGTGCAGATTGCTGCCCACTCTCTCCAGTAAACCATTTATGTACCCTCCTGGAAATGGAAAAAAGAACACATTGACACCGGTGTGTCAGACCCACCATACTTGCTCCGGACACTGCGAGAGGGCTGTACAAGCAATGATCACACGCACGGCACAGCGGGCACACCAGGAACCGCGGTGTTGGCCGTCGAATGGCGCTAGCTGCGCAGCATTTGTGCACCGCCGCCGTCAGTGTCAGCCAGTTTGCCGTGGCATACGGAGCTCCATCGCAGTCTTTAACACTGGTAGCATGCCGCGACAGCGTGGACGTGAACCGTATGTGCAGTTGACAGACTTTGAGCGAGGGCGTATAGTGGGCATGCGGGAGGCCGGGTGGACGTACCGCCGAATTGCTCAACACGTGGGGCGTGAGGTCTCCACAGTACATCGATGTTGTCGCCAGTGGTCGGCGGAAGGTGCACGTGCCCGTCGACCTGGGACCGGACCGCAGCGACGCACGGATGCACGCCAAGACCGTAGGATCCTACGCAGTGCCGTAGGGGACCGCACCGCCACTTCCCAGCAATTTAGGGACACTGTTGCTCCTGGGGTATCGGCGAGGACCATTCGCAACCGTCTCCATGAAGCTGGGCAAGAGTCCCACACACCGTTAGGCCGTCTTCCGCTCACGCCCCAACATCGTGCAGCCCGCCTCCAGTGGTGTCGCGACAGGCGTGAATGGAGGGACAAATGGAGACGTGTCGTCTTCAGCGATGAGAGTCGCTTCTGCCTTGGTGCCAATGATGGTCGTATGCGTGTTTGGCGCCGTGCAGGTGAGCGCCACAATCAGGACCGCATACGACCGAGGCACACAGGGCCAACACCCGGCATCATGGTGTGGGGAGCAATCTCCTACACTGGCCGTACACCACTGGTGATCGTCGAGGGGACACTGAATAGTGCACGGTACATCCAAACCGTCATCGAACCCATCGTTCTACCATTCCTAGACCGGCAAGGGAACTTGCTGTTCCAACAGGACAATGCACGTCCGCATGTATCCCGTGCCACCCAACGTGCTCTAGAAGGTGTAAGTCAACTACCCTGGCCAGCAAGATCTCCGGATCTGTCCCCCATTGAGCATGTTTGGGACTGGATGAAGCGTCGTCTCACGCGGTCTGCACGTCCAGCACGAACGCTGGTCCAACTGAGGCGCCAGGTGGAAATGGCATGGCAAGCCGTTCCACAGGACTACATCCAGCATCTCTACGATCGTCTCCATGGGAGAATAGCAGCCTGCATTGCTGCGAAAGGTGGATATACACTGTACTAGTGCCGACATTGTGCATGCTCTGTTGCCTGTGTCTATGTGCCTGTGGTTCTGTCAGTGTGATCATGTGATGTATCTGACCCCAGGAATGTGTCAATAAAGTTTCCCCTTCCTGGGACAATGAATTCACGGTGTTCTTATTTCAATTTCCAGGAGTGTATATAAATGACCTAGTAGATAGTGTCGGAAGTTCCATGCGGCTTTTCGCGGCTGACGCTGTAGTATACAGAGACGTTGCAGCATTGGAAAATAGCAGCGAAATGCAGGAAGATCTGCAGCGGATAGGCACTTGGTGCAGGAAGTGGCAACTGACCCTGAACATAGACAAATGTAATGTATTGCGAATACATAGAAGGAAGGATCCTTTATTGTATGATAGCGGAACAAACACTGGCAGCAGTTACTTCTGTAAAATATCTGGGAGTATGCGTACGGAACGATATGAAGTGGAATGATCATATAAAATTAATTGTTGGCAAGGCGGGTGCCAGGTTGAGATTCATTGGGAGAGAGAAAATGTAGTCCATCAACAAAGGAGGTGTCTTACAAAACACTCGTTCGACCTATACTTGAGTGTTGCTCATCAGTGTGGGATCAGTATCAGGTCGGGTCGACAGAGGAGATAGAGAAGATCCAAAGAAGAGCGGCGCGCGTTTCGTCACAGGGTTATTTGGTAAGCGTGATAGCGTTACCGTGATGTTTAGCAAACTCAAGTGGCAGACTCTGCAAGAGAGGCGCTCTGCATCGCGGTGTAGCTTGCTGTCCAGCTTTCGAGAGGGTGCGTTTCTGAATGAGGTATCGAATATATTCCTTCCCTCTACTTATACCGCCCGAGGAGATCACGAATGTAAAATTAGAGAGATTTGACCGCACAGGGAGGCTTTCCGGCAGTCGTTCTTCCCGCGAACCATACGCGCCTGCAACAGAAAAGGGAGGTAATGACAGTGGCACGTAAAGTGCCCTCCGCCACACAGCGTTGCGTGGCTTGCGGAGTATCAATGTAGATGTAGATGTACTGTACCGACTTGACCCCATCCGATTTTCATCAATTTCCAAACCTGGAAGAACGCCTTCGACGACTTCACTTTGATAGTGACGAAGCAGTGCAAGCAGTGGTGTGATCCTGGTCTCGTCACAAAAATCCAGATTTCTACAGTGACGGAATCAACAAACTAGTCGTCCTTTGGGGAAAATGTCTCCCTTGCCAGAGTGACTGTGTTGACAGACAAATATCTACACATGAAGAATAATGATATAGAATGATAATAAACTTTGTCTCATTTTAAAAGCTTTAAGAACCTTTGCATAAAAAAAATTGGGAGACTTACTTTTCAGCTCACCTTCATATTAAAAACCCTTGACATCTCCCAGTGTCACACGCGCCATTCTTCTCTTTGCCCAACTGTTGTGAATGTGTCAGCTTTTGCAAGTTGTGCAGGCAAATAAAATTGCTGCAAAAATGTATCTAGAAAGTGCGTGGGAAATAGGGACGAAAGTTAAAAAGCTATAGGACATACAAAATTTATTGAAAATGTAATGTCTTTTTAGAAACACATTAAGTAACTTCTCCCATTCATGTATGAAAAATTATATCCTTCATATGACCACCCATGACCACGTGACGTCGAGCAATGCCTTCACTGACGTTTTCAACGACGCGTTCACAAACATCTGGTGAGATGCCGTTAATGTTGTTGTGGTCTTCAGTCCAGAGACTGGTTTGATGCAGCTCTCCATGTTACTCTATCCTGTGCAAGCTTCTTCATCTCCCAGTACCTACTGCAACCTGCATCCTTCTGAATCTGTTTAGTGTATTCATCTCTTGGTTCCCTCTTCGAGTTTTACCCTCCGTGCTGCCCTTCAATACTAAATTGGTGATCCCTTGATGCCTCAGGATATGTCCTACCAACCGATCTCTTGTTCTAGTCAAGTTGTGCCACAAATTTCTCTTCTCCCCAATTCTCTTCAATACCTCATCATTAATTATGTGATCTACCCATCCAATCTTCAGCATTCTTCTGTAGCACCACATTTCGAAAGCTTCTATTCTCTTCTTGTCCAAACTATTTATCGTCCATGTTTCACTTCCATACATGGCTACACTCCATACAAATACTTTCAGAAACGACTTCCTGACACTTAAATTTATACTCGATGTTAACACATTTCTCTTCTTCAGAAACGCTTTCCTTGCCATTGCCAGTCTACATTTTATATCGTCTCTACTTCGACCATCATTAGTTATTTTGCTCCCCAAATAGCAAAACTCATTTACTACTTTAAGCGTCTCTTTTCCTAATCTAATTTCCTCAGCATCACCAGATTTAATTCGACTACATTCCATTACCCTCGTTTTTCTTTTGTTGATGTTCATCTTATATCCTCCTTTCAGCTGCTCTTCCAAGTCCTTTGCTGTCTCCGACAGAATTACAATGTCATCGGCGAACCTCAAAGTTTTAATTTCTTCTCCATGGATTTTAATTCTTACTCTGAATTTTTCTTTTGGTTCCGTTACTGCTTGCTCAATACACAGCTTGAATAACATCGGGGATAGGCTACAACACTGTCTCACTCCCTTCCCAACCACTGCTTCCCTTTCATGCCCGTCGACTCTTATAACTGCCATCTGGTTTCTGTACAAATTTTAAATAGCCTTTCGCTCACTGTATTTCGTCCTTCAATTGGTGTATTGTTTGTGGTTTGTTCACGTATATTTTTGATTTCAAAAATCCACACAAAAAACGGTCACAATAGGTATGATCACGTTATCTGGCAGGCCATTCGTGGTTGCCGTGCAGAGAGATAATTTTCTGAGGAAACTTTTCATTCAGCAGAGCAATAGTTTCACGGGATGTGTGACATGTCGCACCATCTTGTTGAAACCAAAAATCGCCATTTTCGCCAATAAGAGGGAAAAACCAATCAGAAAGCATGTTTCGATGACGGTCGCCGTTCACCGTGACAGTAGCTCCCTCATCATTTTCAGAAAAGTTCTGGCCGATCACTCCCCCTGCCCAGAACCCACACCACACAGCCGTGCGTTGTGGATGCATCCCATCTTCCACAGTCACTCGCGGATTTTCCTTACCCCCAATTCTGCAGTTCTGCTTACTGACGTAGCCACTGACGTGGAAGCTCGTCTCATCCGAGAAAATTATTCTTTTTCTGAAGTTCTCGTTCTCCGTTTGTCGAGCCGAGACCCATTGAGCAAATCGATGTCTCTTCCCATGATCTGCAGACTTCAACTCTTGTGTAAGTTGAATCTTGTACTCATACACTGTCAGTTCCTTTGAAGGGATTTCATGGAGTGAACTTGGCTATAAGTTCAGTTGTCGAGCTCATCGGCGAGCCGATTTTCTGGCGCTTACGCTCAAATTCTCACGCACGTAAGCAATGTTTTCTTGCGTTCAAACACAACGCGGTCGTCCTGTTTATTAGCGTTTCAAACAGAAACCGTGGTCTCAAACAACCGGAGAGCTTCTGAACTGACGAACTGGTTGGAGCAGCATTACGTGTGAGTGTCACACGCGAATCACGAAAGGCTGCCATGGGACATTCACTGTTTTTGTTGTAACTTTTCATCATTTGCATACGTCGTTGTTTAGCTGTCAGCTTTGCCGTGATGACAATAAATATCGAACAGCAATGCTAACCGCGCTAAAGCTATCAGGCTACTAACGGGAAGGATCGCAGCTGACAAACATGAAAAACCCACGCCTGCCAATCGTCATATGACAAAATGGCGCCGGCCGCTGTGGCCGAGGGGTTCTAGGCGCTTCAGTCCGGAACCGCGCTGCTGCTACGGTCGCAGGACCGAATCCTGCCTCTGGCACGGATGTGTGTGATGTCCTTAGGTTAGTTACGGTTAAGTATTTCTAAGCCTAGGGGACTGATGACCTCAGATGTTAAGTCCCACAGCGCTTAGAGCCATTTGAACCATTTTTGACAAAATGGCGCAAAATTCAAATTCGTCCTTACTTTCCGGACGCCCGTTACTTGCATTCTTATCACCGCGATGAGATCGAAAACAAATTTGAAACTTCCTCAATACACTTATAACTTTCGAGTGTGCGCATAGCGAACCCGCGTTTCGTTTCTCAAATCGACACATTTGTTATTCCGTATCGCGGCTGGAAATTTATACTATCGTCACATAAATATGGTGCGAAGTAACCGGATATTTCTCGTAGACCACTCAGGAAGCACTCGGTTTCCAGAGGAGAAAAGTCCACTATCAAGCGTAGCCTGTCACACAATACGGCGGCTGACATGCTCGTGTTGATTTCAATTTAGATTACTTGACAACAGTAGTGGCAATCCGTTACTAGCTGTCTGATTCCTACCGTCGCTTCTGTAGGTCTGCCGAAGAGATTACCCACTTTAATCGGGGAGCAATGTCGCGTGGAACAACAGCATTATGGAAATGGAATTCACACTAGCTTAAATGGAACCGACTAGTGTTGACATTTAATTACATGCACACGGACGGAAAATTGTGCACGGGATGCACGAAAACAACCCAGTGCATTACATCGTAATCCACTCACATCGCTTCGTTTACTGGTGACAGTCCAAATTACCCGTAACTCAATCCTCTGTGCTCCATTTTATAGTACATAGAACGTGCATAGACCCTGTTGGAATGTTACTTTTTACGTAACATACAACCATGGTTATGAGTTATAGTACGTCCGGTGATCACACTATACACGAACTGGTATCCAAAACTACCCGACGTATTATAATTACAATTATTACACGTAACTGACAAGAAAATGACTGGGAGACATACATGGTTTTTATAAACTTTCTTGAGGGCTTTGATAGTGTACCAGTACATAGATATACACTACAGGGCATTAAAATTGCTACACCACGAAAATGAAGTGCTACAGACGGGAAATTTAACCGACAGGAAGAAGATGCTGTGATATGCAAACGATTAGCTTTTCAGAGCACTCACACAAAGTTGGCGTCGGTGGCGACACCTACAACGTGCTGACATGAGGAAAGTTTCCAACCGATTTCTCATACACAAACAGCAGTTGACCGGCGTTGCCTGGTGAAACGTTGTTGTGATGCCTCGTGTAAGGAGGAGAAATGCGTACCATCACGTTTCCGACTTTGATAAAGGTCGGAGTCCTGACCTGAATCCTTTAGAACACCTTTGGGATGTTTTGGAACGCCGACTTGGTGCCAGGTCTCACCGACCGACATCGATGCCTCTCCTTAGTGCAGCACTCGGTGAAGAATGGGCAGCCATTCCCCAAGAAACCTTCCAGCACCCGATTCAACCTATGCCTCCGAGAGTGGAGACTGTCATCAAGGCTAAGGGTGGGCCAACACTATATTGAATTCGAACATTACCGATGGAGGGCGCCACGAACTTGTAAGTCATTTTCAGCCAGGTGTCCGGATACTTTTGATCACATAGTGTATCACAGAAATTTAAGGTTTGCAAAGGAAAGAGACGGCGATGCTGCTTCATACTGTCCACCTCCTTTACAATGTTTTTTGAACGAAGCACTGAAAAAATAGAGAAGGAAATGGAAATACATGGGGATCAGAATACGTGAGCATACCCTGTCCTCCCTGACGGTCAGGTGACTTTCGCCGTGAAGGAAGAGGATTTATATTACAGGGTTATTACAAATGATTGAAGCGATTTCACAGCTCTACAATAACTTTATTATTTGAGATATTTTCACAATGCTTTGCACACACATACAAAAACTCAAAAAGTTTTTTTTAGGCATTCACAAATGTTCGATATGTGCTCCTTTAGTGATTCGGCAGACATCAAGCCGATAATCAAGTTCCTCCCACACTCGGCGCAGCATGTCCCCATCAATGAGTTCGAAAGCATAGTTGATGCGAGCTCGCAGTTCTGGCACGTTTCTTGGTAGAGGAGGTTTAAACACTGAATCTTTCACATAACACCACAGAAAGAAATCGCATGGGGTTAAGTCGGGAGAGCGTGGAGGCCATGACATGAATTGCTGATCATGATCTCCACCACGACCGATCCATCGGTTTTCCAATCTCCTGTTTAAGAAATGCCGAACATCATGATGGAAGTGCGGTGGAGCACCATCCTGTTGAAGGTGAAGTCGGCGCTGTCGGTCTCCAGTTGTGGCATGAGCCAATTTTCCAGCATGTCCAGATACACGTGTCCTGTAACGTTTTTTTCGCAGAAGAAAAAGGGGCCATAAACTTTAAACCGTGAGATTGCACAAAACACGTTGACTCTTGGTGAATTGCGAATTTGCTGCACGAATGCGTGAGGATTTTCTACCGCCCAGATTCGCACATTGTGTCTGTTCATTTCACCATTAAGAAAAAATGTTGCTTGATCACTGAAAACAAGTTTCGCACTGAACGCATCCTCTTCCACGAGCTGTTGCAACCGCGCCGAAAATTCAAAGCGGTTTGACTTTGTCATCGGGTGTCAGGGCTTGTAGCAATTGTAAACGGTAAGGCTTCTGCTTTAGCCTTTTCCGTAAGATTTTCCAAACCGTCGGCTGTGGTACGTTTGGCTCCCTGCTTGCTTTATTCGTCGACTTCCACGGGTTACGAGTGAAACTTGCCCGCACGCGTTCAACCGTTTATTCGCTCACTGCAGGCCGACCTGTTGATTTCCCCTTACAGAGGCATCCAGAAGCTTTAAACTGCGCATACCATTGCCGAATGGAGTTAGCAGTTGGTGGATCTTTGTTGAACTTCGTCCTGAAGTGTCGTTGCACTGTTATGACTGGCTGATGTGAGTGCATTTCAAGCACGACATACGCTTTCTCGGCTCCTGTCGCCATTTTGTCTCACTGCACTCTCGAGCGCTCTGGCGGCAGAAACCTGAAGTGCGGCTTGGTTGGTTGGTTGGTTTTTGGGGGAAGAGACCAATCAGCGAGGTCATCGGTCTCATCGGATTAGGGAAGGAAGTCGGCCGTGCCCTTTCAGAGGAATCATCCCGGCATTTGCCTGGAGCGATTTAGGGAAATCACGGAAAACCTAAATCAGGATGGCCGGACGCGGGATTGAACCGTCGTCCTCCCGAATGCGAGTCCAGTGTGCTAACCACTGCGCCACCTCGCTCGGTCGAAGTGCGGCTTCAGCCGAACAAAACTTTATGAGTTTTTCTACGTATCTGTAGTGTGTCGTGGCCATATGTCAATGAATGGAGCCACAGTGAATTTATGAAATCGCTTCAATCATTTGTAATAGCCCTGTATATGTTAAGTAAGGTTAACGAAGAATATCAGCAGTAGGGTGTACAAATAAACTTCAGAAAGACTGTACAGGATGGGGTTTTGTTTCGGACACGGGTGCCAAAGAGGGGAAGAATCCATTGCGCATTCTGTGTGCGTACAGGGGGAGGGGATGGGCAGAGAATCATCCAAGATGTGGAACGGATCCTTCCAATGGCCGTGAAGAGTACATGGTGCAGCCAAGTGCAGGTGGTGGCTCACGACGGAACTAATGGCGTGTGCCGCTTTTGATCGGTTTCGGGTGCCTATCTGAATCGGTAATGGCTGCTAGTCTTACTTGCGAGATGCAGGCAGATTTCATCATCTGTAGGATCATCGACAGGACCGACTGCGGACCTTTTATGCTGAGCCGTCTGAATCAGAGGCTCAGATGGCTCTGCGACCGTGTAGGTCGCAGATTCCTCGACTTGCGCCATATCGTGATGTATTACCACGTCCTGCCTAACACGTTAGGGGTCCGCTATACGCAGAAGGTGGCTACACGGGACTGGGAGGCTTTTTAGGTTAGACGTCTCGGGATACTACATAAATGGCTTTAGTCTAAAGGTGAGCGGGGCAAACACAGGACTAGGGCAGATTAGCAACAATCGGTATTGTACTTATAAACTGTCGTAGCCTCTTTGGGAAAGAGCTAGAGTTCCAAGCGCTAATTCAAACAATAGAAAACACTAAAGCACAAATTCTTAGGTGTCGGAAGCTGACTGGAGTCGGAGATAAGTTGAGGCGAAATTTTTGCAAAGGACCTAACGGTGTTCAGAAAGGACAGGTTAAACACAGTTCCTTGTGGAATGTTAGTTGCTGTTAGTAGTCTATCTTGTAGTGAAGTTGAGGTACCGTGTAGACAGTTCCTGTGAGTTAGCACGAGTAGGGATTATACTTGACAGCAGGAATAAATTAATAATTTAACCGACAGGAAGAAGATGCTGTGATATGCAAATGATTAGTTTTTCACAGCATTCACATAAGTGGCGCCCGTGGCGACACCTGCAACGTGCTGACATGACGAAAGCTTCCAACTGATTTCTCATACACAAACAGCAGTTTACCGGCGTTGCCTGGTGAAACGTTGTTGTGATGCCTGGTGTAAGGAGGAGAAATGCGTACCATCACGTTTCCGACATTGATGAAGGTCGGGTTCTAACCTATCGCGACAATGCGGTTTATCGTATCGCGACATTGCTGCTCGCGTTGGTCGAGATCCAATGACTGTCAGCAGAATATGGAATTGGTGGGTTCAGGAGGGTAATACGGAACGCCGTGCTGGATCCCAACGGCCTCGTATCACTAGCAGTCGAGATGACAGGCATCTTATCCGCATGGCTGTAACGGATCGTGCAGCCACGTCTCGATCCCTGAGTCAACAGATGGGGACGTTTGCAAGACAATAACCATCTGCAAGAACAGTTCGACGACGTTTGCAGCAGCATGGACTATCAGCTCGGAGACCGTGCCTGCGGTTACTCTTGACGCTGCATCACAGACAGGAGCGCCTGCGATGGTGCACTCAACGACGAACCTGGTTGCACGAATGGCAAAACGTCATTTTTTCGGATGAATCCAGGTTTTGTTTACAGCATCATGATGGTCGCATACGTGTTTGGCGACATCGCGGTGAACGCACATTTGAAGCGTGTATTCGTCATCGCCATACTGGCGTTTCACCCGACGTGATGGTATGGGGTGCCATTGGTTACACGTCTCGGTCACCTCTCGTTCGCATTGACGTCACTTCGAACAGTGGACGTTACATTTTAGATGTGTTCCGACCCGTGGCTCTATCCTTCATTAGATCCCTGTGAAACCCTACATTTTAGCAGGATAATGCACGACCGCATGTTGTAGGTCCTGTACGGGCCTTTCTGGATTCAGAAAATATTCGATTCCTGCCCTGGCCAGCACATTCTCCAGATCTCTCACCAATGAAAACGTCTGGTCAATGGTGGCCGAGCAGCTGTCTCGTCACAATACGCAAGTCACTACTCTTGATGAACTGTGGTATCGTGCTGAAGCTGCTTGGGCAGCTGTACCTGTACACTCGATCCGAGCTCTGTTTGACTCAATGCCCAGGCGTATCAAGGCCGTTATTATGGCCAGAGGTGGTTGTTCTGGGTACTGATTTCTCAGGATCTATGAACCCAAATTGCGTGAAACTGTAATCACATGTGAGTTCTAGTATAATATATTTGTCCAATGAATACCCATTTATCATCTGCATTTCTTCTTGGTGTAGCAATTTTAATGGTCAGAGCCGGCCGAAGTGGCCGAGCGGTTAAAGGCGCTACAGTCTGGAACCGCACGACCGCTACGGTCGCAGGTTCGAATCCTGCCTCGGGCATGGATGTGTGTGATGTCCTTAGGTTAGTTAGGTTTAAGTAGTTCTAAGTTCTAGGGGACTTATGACCACAGCAGTTGAGTCCCATAGTGCTCATAGCCATTAATGGTCAGTAGTGTATAAGTTAAACTCTAGCCTAAGTAGTCGAAGAATTAATATTATCAACATCTATACTGATTTCTCAGGATCTATGAACCCAAATTGCATGAAAATGTAATCACATGTGAGTTCTAGTATAATATATTTGTCCAATGAATACCCGTTTATCATCTGCATTTGTTCTTGGCGTAGCAATTTTAATGGCCAGTAGTGTACATTAGCAATTTAGGAGACAATCTGAGCAGTCATCTCAGATTGTTTACAGAGTCATTTACCGTCTAGTAGCGTCACCATAAGATCAAAAACAATTGTGAAACATATGTGTGGGGTCTGTTCCTTTGGATATGTCCGAAAGAACAGACATCTTCGATCCTGCAGCCATAAATGATTATGATCCAAAGGAAACGACGACATTAGCTGCTAGTTGGGGAAAGGTGAAAATTTGACCGGGTATCGAATCTTTATGTTTCCCTTTCTCACTATCAGTTGCTTTGACCGTGTCGGCCATCTGAACACGCTTCCTCACCCACTTACATTTCTAACATACCCACACACTAGTGACCTAATGCCCCTGCACATTATCATAGTTTATGATGACGTTGACTGATTCCCGTAAAATGTCGAGCGTGTCTGTGCATCAGTACTGTAGAGATCATTGTGCCGTCTCGCCCTAGTTATATGTATGTGTGTGTTTGTTTTTTCGCACATATCACGGATATGATACGTCAGCTGTGGTGGCAATCGTTAAAGCAAAGGCGTTTTGCGTTGCGTGAACTCTCCAACTTTCTCCTCCGAATGCGAAAATATCACGGATACCTGACAATGGAAACGTTTGCAATCAAGCAAGTAACAGAGTGTGGTTTCTGCTCTCTTGAGACAGCAGACGTGTGTGCAAGTTGCGTTTGCGTGAACGCGTGTGTGTGTGTGTGTGTGTGTGTGTGTGTGTGTGTGTGTGTGTGTCTACTGCTGACGAAGGCCTTAATGGCCGAAAGCTATAATTGTGTGAATCTTTTTGTTGTGCCTATCGCGAGTCAGCATCTCCGCTGTGGTGAGTAGCAACTTTCCTTCTCTGGTATTGTTACATTCCATCCTGAATTTTCCATTGTTTGAAACTGGAGATTAAAGTAGTTACAGTTTTGGACTACAGCCGCGCGGAGTGGCAGCGCGGTTTAAGGGACTGCGAGGCCCCTCCCACCGGAGGTTCGAGTCCTCCTTCGGGCATCGGTGTGTGTGTTGTTCTTAGCATAACTTAGTTTACTTTACCAGAATGAGATTTTCACTTTGCAGCGGAGTGTGCGCTGATATGAAGCTTCATGGCAGATTAAAACTGAGTGCCGGACCGAGACTCGAACTCGGAACCTTTGCCTTTCGTGGGCAAGTGCTCTACCAACTGAGCTACCCCAAGCACTACTCACAGCTTCAATTCTGCCATACATCGTCTCCTTAGGCAAAGGTCCGGAGTTCGAGTCTCGGTCCGGCACACCGTTTTAATCTGCCACGAAGCTTCATAGTTTAAGTTAGTTTAAGTACTGTGTAAGTCTAGATACCGACGACCAGCTTGGTCCCTTAGAAATACATATTTGAACGTTTTTGGAATACAAGTTTAATGAACCGAAACTGCACTGTGGAAATAGAAATGCGTTTGGAATGTTAAGTGGAAGGATCAGTTGCAGACGAGGTAAGCATTTGGCTTCGCCCTTTTTTTTTTGTGTGTGTGTGTAGAAAATTGAAAATTTAAGTGTATCTTCAAAACAATTTTACGTCTAGTCCAGTTCTATTCAAGGTTTGATCGTGGGGTCACATCGGTATGCACAAACGGTCACAGATTTGTTTGACAGGTGGGACACTGTTGCAGATATTTGCATAAAGACACCAAATATCTCACGAAAGTATACCTTGAAAATTAAATTCCAAGAATCAGTTTTCGTCGCACCGTCTACGAAAATCTGTCGCCGTTTTATTCTACTTAAGCGCTCTGACGTAGTTATTATTCTAAATAAATGGATATTGACGTAAAACTATATTTATCGCCAACTGGAGAACCTGGTCCTGTCTGAATAGACGGTAAGTTTTGGTTTCCTTATCTGCTTCCATGTAAATAACAGCGTTTCTCGGAGGATCGTCTTCTACGTGAAGAAGATAGATGTGAGAAGTTAAACACAGAAACTGCGACGTGTTTGTTACAGTTAAACAGAAGTTTGGTAGTGAGTTGTTCCTGGAATTCTGCTGGGAACACCCGCTGATATTTCCACCGCTCCAGTGGGATCCTTAACTGCTTCAGATCTCGCTGTGTAGAAGTCTACGTAACTGACACCGGGACGCATTAAAGACTACGTGTGTGTGCGTGTGTGTTTTATTTGAACATTCAAAACTGCAACTCAGACGTTCCCTGCGGTGTTTAAATTGAAAGTCGTCGTTCAATTACGATCCTTTTCGCGTTAAAAGTTCATCTCCTACTGAAAAAAGGTAAAGATGGTAATAAATAAATTATATTTTTTGAGCTTATTTAGTTTTGAATACATTTTGCACATTAAATGCGTACACATTGTAACCTCCCCCTGTCACTAATCGGTAAATGCGATAATATGACCGTGATCGCGTATACCTAATGAATTTTATTTTGGGTGAGGCTATCGTTTGCGCAGAAATTTGACCGGTCAGTGATGGGTAGCGTACAACAAGTCTGTCTAAAGAACAATCTACTTTACTGCACTTTCAACTTATTTGGGTTTTGTTTAATACTTAAACAGTGCCATCACTCACATAAACACGAAAAGAAAGGGGTACTACATCACTCAAAGAGACCACAGCAAAAGTAATACCTATCCGTTTGGCTGTACATGGCAACAGAAGGTTTACAAATGTTTCCGACCACACTTGCCGTTAGGAAATAATATAAAAAAAGAAAGCATTTGTTTTATCTCGTTAAAAATTACATACGATGATTTGGAAAAACGTATTTAAAATCGTTATTAAAAAGTAAATGTCTGACTCATTTGTTAAAATAATTTACGTATCCTCAGATTAACGTTTACTTACGTGAATTAGATTACTGGACATGGCAAGCTACGAACTTTGAGTAGATCGTAATTACTACGAACATTTACCGGATAAAATAAGTGACTGTTGACTTTCAATAGGCTGACTACGCCAAAATACGAACTATGCCGATACACAATAGGATTATTACAATAGAAACAGATATGAAATATGTAAACTTAATTTTTTTGTTAATTGCCAGAATAACTTTAATTTTAGTTACATTGCTTTAGTTTGTCTTCAACCAGTTAGCAAAGATACCTTTGCCTCTAAATGTTATCAAACAACACTGATAACTTATTGAGGCCTTACTTTCAACCACCTTTTTAGAAAACAAGCAAAACTCCAATGATAGTCTTTTAATACATTTCTTTCAGCCATTTAAACGACAGCCTGAAGCGCTACCTATCCTTAAGATTCTATGCCATTCACGGGGAAAGCAAGCTTCATTGAAGATGGGGGCAGATACATAAATTAATACACCTTGCAGTTCAGTGCGAAAGAGGTAGTTAACATTCATTAGTACTTTTTTTTTTTACTTCACAGGCGACCTCTTCCTCTTCTTCCGCCTCAGACCAGTCAGCAAACTGGTTAACGCATGTATTCGACAGAGAGTAACCGATCAGCTTACTAAAATTCTTACAAGAATATCACGTGAGTTACTGAAAACTGATCGGTATGAAATACGTCAATGTCGCTTTAGTTTCATTTACAGAAATATGGCACGAGAGAACGCAATTGGTGTTCGGTCGTTTGCTATCCAACAATTCGTTTCAAACCTCTCTAGTTTTAAGCGTGAAATAAAGTTCTAGAAACAACAGAAATATTATATACAGAAAAAGGACTCGTTAGGTGAGAGAATTGAAATAAGACACGGCAGTATAGATGTTGATATTATTAATTCTTCGACTACTTAGGCTAGAGTTTAACTTATACACTACTGACCATTAATGGCTATGAGCACTATGGGACTCAACTGCTGTGGTCATAAGTCCCCTAGAACTTAGAACTACTTAAACCTAACTAACCTAAGGACATCACACACATCCATGCCCGAGGCAGGATTCGAAACTGCGACCGTAGCGGTCGTGCGGTTCCAGACTGTAGCGCCTTTAACCGCTCGGCCACTTCGGCCGGCTCTGACCATTAAAATTGCTACACCAAGAAGAAATGCAGATGATAAATGGGTATTCATTGGACAAATATATTATACTAGAACTCACATGTGATTACAGTTTCACGCAATTTGGGTGCATAGATCCTGAGAAATCAGTACCCAGAACAACCACCTCTGGCCATAATAACGGCCTTGATACGCCTGGGCATTGAGTCAAACAGAGCTCGGATCGAGTGTACAGGTACAGCTGCCCAAGCAGCTTCAGCACGATACCACAGTTCATCAAGAGTAGTGACTTGCGTATTGTGACGAGACAGCTGCTCGGCCACCATTGACCAGACGTTTTCAATTGGTGAGAGGAGAATGTGCTGGCCAGGGCAGCAGTCGAACATTTTCTGTATCTAGAAAGGCCCGTACAGGACACTGCAACATGCGGTCGTGCATTATCCTGCTCAAAGGTATGGTTTCGCAGGAATCGAATGAAGGGTAGAGGCACGGGTTGTAACTCATCTGAAATGTAACGTCCACTGTTCAAAGTGCCGTCAATGTGAAAAAGAGGTGACCGAGACGTGTAACCAATGGCATGCCATACCATCACGCCGGGTGATACGCCAGTATGGCGATGACGAATACACGCTTCCAATGTGGGTTCACCGCGATGTCGCCAAACACGGATGCGACCATCATGATGCTGTAAACAGAACCTGGATTCATCCGAAAAAATGACGTTTTGCCATTCGTGCACCCAGGTAACCGCAGCCACGGTCTCCGAGCTGATAGTACATGCTGCTGCAAACGTCGTCGAACTGTTCTTGCAGATGGTTATTGTCTTGCAAACGTCCCCATCTGTTGACTCAGGGATCGAGACGTGGCTGCACGATCCGTTACAGCCATGCGGATAAGGTGCCTGTCATCTCGACTGCTAGTGATAAGAGGTCGTTGGGATCCAGCACGGCGTTCCGTATTACCCTCCTGAACCCACCGATCCCATATTCTGCTAACAGTCATTGGATCTCGACCACCGCGAGCAGCAATGTCGCAATACGATAAACCGCAATCGCGATAGGCTACAATCCGACCTTTATCAAAGTCGGAAACGTGATGGTACGCATTTCTCCTCCTTACACGAGGCATCACAACAACGTTTTACCAGGCAACGCCGGTCAACTGCTGTTTGTGTATGAGAAATCGGTTGGAAACTTTCCTCATGTCAGCACGCTGTAGGTGTCGCCACGGGCGCCAATCTTACGTGAAAGCTCTGAAAAGCTAATCATTTGCATATCACAGCATCTTCTTCCTGTCGGTTAAATTTCGCGTCTGTAGCACGTCATATTCGTGGTGTAGCAATTTTAATGGCCAATAGTGCATTAATCCTTCAAAACTCTGGCATCTCTCTCCCCACATCAACCACTGCTGGCGGCTCACCTACTGCGCAACGCTACGCGCAGTTCACATCCAACTGCCCAACACTACTGAAGCGAATATTCCAACAATGAGACCATCAGCCACAGACTGCACACAGCGCAGTCAGCGATTTTCGTACGTGGCGTTACCGACATAAAAACGTAAACAGCCTATTTACACTCTCAGCACCTATTTTCTTTTGTATCTGTACGTCCATCTTTTCAGTGATGGCTGCGGGACTCGGCTGTTCGATACAGGATGTCAAATGAAACACCTGTCAGCCGTCTAGTTTACAAACTTATTTTATTTGGCTACCAGCTTCGGCGCCATCTTCAGGCCCCTGACCGACGTGTAGAAAGATTCCACCCCGGTTCTGGTCAACACAGGGACCAGTCAGCAGAGGATGGTTGAAGTGATCGCTATAGCAAGCAGAAATCTACTAATACCAGTAATGTTGGCCCTGTTTTGACCAGAACCGAGGTGAAGTCTTCCTACACGTCGGTCAGGGGCTTGAAGATGACGCAGTAAATCGCCGGAACTGGTAGCTAAATAAATAACCTTCAACATCCCAGCGCGTCATCAATCGTTGGTTAATGTATTAAAAAACCCTCCTCGATTGCGAGAAAAGCACCTAGTGTTAAGTGTTAACCCAGGTTTCGGCGTAGATAACTACACCTTCCTCAGAACAACAATAAAACCCACAAGTGCCTAAGAAGACCTTTGTCAGTGATTGGGGCGTTTACTCAGAGTCGCCTATTCTACTTATAATAGCTTACATAGGAATTTAATTCACTCCTTGCAGAGTAGGCGCGATAAACTTTCCCAATCAGGAGCGTATAAAATTACATGCGGGGATTGTCCAAAATTTTACATCGGGCAAACGGGGCGAGCTCAGGGTCTCAGGTATAAAGAGCATATTCCTTCTAGAAGCGGTGACGGTACTAAGGGGTGTACTTATGCGGAACACCTTGTGCAATCGGCTCATGCGACGAGCCCTCCAGTTAATACCCAGTTACTTCATGCCGAGGTTAAGGGCTTAAAACTGGATGTTTTGGAAGAAATGCTGATGTTTAAGCATCTGCAACATGTTAAAGACAATATCCTCAATGACCAGCTCCTATTAAGAAACAGAAAATTTTTTGAAGGTTTCGCGCCTTTGCTATGTTCTTCATACTTGTAAATCTGATGACCTGGGGATCATCACATGCGCGAGCTGATTGGCGAGCGCGGTTGGTCAAGCTGTCCATCTTTTTTTCTTTTTTTCCTTATTTTCCTTTTACTATGAAGGTGATTTTAGCCCGTTGAACACCTCACGTTTTATCCCTATATCTTTATTACCACGACGTCTTTAGATTACGCCCCTCAGCCCCCCTCCCCCCTCCCTCAGCCTAACTACTGGCTTTAGGTATAGTTTTTAAGAGTTCCTCCTGTTGTCATAGGTAGCTCCATATATAAGTTTCTTTACTAGCAAATTTTATTATTTTGAGCTTTTCCTCATTACAGAGGCTTATCTCCAACATAATAATTTACTTGGAAATTACAATACAAAACGTTCTTAAACTATATTTTCAAAATATTCCTCCAGGTGTTTCGATGTTGTGTGTCCTCTTCCTCTGTACCCATTCTCCTCATTGTGTGCTGTACATTTTGGAGCCAGGTGGTCATAGGTCGTCCTCTTCTTCTTCTCCGCTCCAGTTCCCACCCCAGTATCAATTTTGGTATTCTGGTTTTCTCCATTCGTCGTACATGCCCGTACCACTGTAATTTCTTCCTATCCATTACGTCATATATTCTTTCTTTTATTTCCATTCTCCTTATTATTTCGGTGTTCCTTATCTTTTCTTTTCTGGAGATTCATGCCGATCTACTCCAGAAGCTCATATCTAGAGCTTGTAATTTTTTAATGTGCTTCATGTTAATTGCCCAGGTCTCCGTTCCATACAGAACCACACTCTCTAATATGGATTTGTATATTAATTTTTTAGTTCTGCTCATTACATTCCTGCTCCATAAGACTGAGTTAAGCATCCCAATGACCCTCCGTCCGCTACTAATTCTTTTATTGATTTCTGTCTCTGATTTTCCCTCGATTTCTAAAATGGATCCCAAATAACAAAGAGAGTTTATTTTTTTTATTTTCTTTTCTTCAATGTATAGCTCATCTGAATCATTAGTCAAGTGTTCTGTTTTTTGGTAATTAATCTTCAAACCCCAAGTTTTGTATGCTACTGCTAGTTGATTGCACATATAGTTAGCATCCTCACCATCCTGTGCTACGACTACTTGATCACCAGCAAACAATAAATCATGTAGGTAAACTCCATTTCTTATTTCTAATCCCATACTATTACATTTACAAGACCATGTTCTAAGGCTAATATCTATATAGATTTTAAACAATGATGGTGACATGGGACAGCCCTGTAAAAGGCCTTCGCTTGTTCTAAATTTCTGTGAAAGTTTATTACCAACTTTCACTTGGCAAATGTTGTCTTTATACATCTGTTGTATTATTTTAATCAAGGAAGGGTTTATGTTTGCCATATGTAGCGCTCTCCAAAGTAATCCCATATTTTTTGATTTTTCCCTATGTTTCTCCAAAATCTGTCGTAATGTGAAAATATGGTCTACACACGATCTCCCAGCCGTGAATCCACATTGTTCTTCTTGGGTTCTAAAATTTTTTTCCAGTTTGTTTTTAATCACTTTCGCGAAAATTCTCATTAATGTGTTTGTAACACAAATTCCTCGATAGTTTGAACAAATTTTGCGATCCCCCTTTCTTAAATATTGTATTAATGTAACCTAGCTTCATCTCGTTGGGTACTGAATCTCCATGTATCATTTTGTTGAAGAGCTGTGTTATCAGTTTCATAATTTTGTCACCACCATATTTCAGACACTCCATATTGATATTGCCTTGTCTCGTTGATTTACCATTCTTTCCTGTTCTCAACGGCTGAAACACTTCACTTTCTAAAATCTGGATCTCATCATCTTCATGTCCTTTTTTCTTCCACTGTTCCTTTTTCTAGATATTCTTCTCTGTCCTCATTTAATAATTTTTGGAAATACTCTTCCCATTCGTTTTGTGTTATCAGTTGGAGATTAGTTTTGCTTTTTGTATCCTGTCGAAGCCATTTTAATACTGATGTAAGTAGGCTGTTTAGGTTTTTATATTGTTAACGCCACGTAGCGCTCTGTATGAAAATCACTGGCTGTGTTGTGTGCAGTCTGTGGCTGGGTGTCATTGTTGAAATATTCGCTATTGTAGTGTTGGGCAGTTGGATGTGAACAGCGCGTAGCGTTGCGCAGTTGGAGGTGAGCCGCCAGCAGTGGTGGATGTGGGGGGAGAGATGGCGGAGTTTTGAGAGCGGATGATCTGGACGTGTGTCCATCAGAGACAGTAAATTTGTAAGACTGGATGTCATGAACTGATACATATATAATGACTTTTGAACACTATTAAGGTAAATAGATGGTTTGTTCGCTATCAAAATCTTTCATTTGCCAACTATGCCTACCAGTAGTTAGTGCCTTCAGTAGTTAGAATCTTTTATTTAGCTGGCAGTATTGGCGCTCGCTGTATTACAGTAGTTCGAGTAACAA
This sequence comes from Schistocerca serialis cubense, assembly GCF_023864345.2. NCBI lineage: Eukaryota > Metazoa > Arthropoda > Insecta > Orthoptera > Acrididae > Schistocerca > Schistocerca serialis. The sequence continues at coordinate 198,691,105 of NC_064647.1, read as the reverse complement.
AGATTTTTGTGAGGTAAGTGATTTGTGAAACGTATAGGTTAATTTAGTCAGGGCCATTCTTTTGTAGGGATTAGTGAAAATCAGACTGCATTGCACTAAAAATATTGTGTGTCAGTTTAGTGTTGATCAGAATAGGTAAAGAGCGCAATGTCTGAGTACGTTCAGTTCTGCTCAGCTGTTTGAAAATGAAATAATGTAAGAGGTTTATCAGCACAGTCATTCATAAATTTTTATAAGGGGATGTTTCACTGACCATGCTTCTTTTGCTCTCCCAAATCCTAATTTGCTATTCACTTTGGCACATGTGCTTTCCCATGCTTCATTTTTTGCCATCCTTATTTTTTTCATGACTTCATTCTTCTTTTCCTTGTATATTGATCTTGTTTCTTCTGATTTATCATTGAAACACTGAATGAACGCATTTCGTTTTTCTCTAACGAGGACCTCTAATTCCTCTGACCTCCACTCGTCTGTGCGGTTGTGGTTGCTTTCTTTTTTACCCAACACCTCTGTTGCTATGATTTTCAGATTAGTTTTTATACAGACATATATTTCCTCTGTACTTCGTTCAAATGATTCAAGCAGTTTCCTTTCCATCCTGGCCGTTTCTTTTTCGTTTATAAATGTATAGCTATGGTGTTCTTTTAATCATTGACAAAGGTCTTCATAGGCACTTGTGGGTTTTATTGTTGTTATGAAGAAGGTGTAGTTATCTACGCCGAAACCTGGGTTAACACCTAACACTAGGTGCTTTTTTCGCAATCGAGGCGGGTTTTTAGTTTTTTAATAAACCAAATAAATAAGATTGGGAACCAGACGGCTGAAAGGTGTTTCATTTGTTATTGAAGTCTGAGGGGGGGAGAGGGGGGGGATGTGTCTCATAGGTGTTGCACACCAGATGGAAGAGTTTTTGATTCGGCAGTCCCAGCTGTTTCTTACGAAACGCTGGCCGCGCGCCGTGGCCACTTGCAGCATTGTGATTGCCGTTTCGCGAGTCGCTGCAGTCGTTCCCTCGGAGTTTTTCGTGCGGCGTCGCGAGGAGAACGGAGTGGAGTGGCAGGCAGGATGAGCGCGCGTGGGAGTGCCAGTTGGAGTGGGCCGGCGACGAGGCGAGTGCGTCACAGCCGCCTCCTGGCCGCTGCTCGGCGGCCGACCCCTGGCCGACAGTGCAGTCACGGTCAGCCGGGACTACCGAAGCGTCCAGCCTGTCGCATTCACGCTGTGGTCACAAAACCTCACGAGGTACCTCCCCGTACAGTGTAGGACCTCCTTTTGGCCGGAGTGGTGTAGCAACTCGACGCGGCATCGACCAGCCGGTCTGCCGAGTGCTGTTGGCAAGCGGGGTGCACTCAGCCCTTGTGAGGCAAACTGAGGAGCTACTTGATTCAGAAGTAGCGGCTCCGGTCTCGGAAACTGACATACGGCCGGCAGAGCGGAGTGCTGACCACATCCCCGTCCATATCCGCATCCAATGACGCCTGTGGGATGAGGATGACACGGCGGCCACTCTACATCTACATCCATACTCCGCAAGCTACCTGACGGTGTGTGGCGGAGGGTACCTTGAGTACCTCTATCGGTTCTCCCTTCTATTCCAGTCTCGTACTGTTCGTGGAAAGAAGGATTGTCAGTATGCCTCTGTGTGAGCTCTAATCTCTCTGATTTTGTCCTCAAGATATATTCGCGAGATATTCGCAGGAGGGAGCAATATACTACTTGATTCCTCTCGGTGAAGGTATGTTCTCGAAACTCCAACAAAAGCCCGTACCGAGCTACTGAGCGTCTCTCCTCCAGAGACTTCCACTGGAGTTTATCTATCATCTCCGTAACTCTTTCGCGATTACTAAATCATGCTGTAACGAAGCACGCTGCTCTCCGTTGGATCTTCTCTATGTCTTCTATCAACCATATCTGGTGCGGATCCCACACTGCTGAGCAGTATTCAAGCAGTGGGTGAACGAGCGTACTGTAACCTACTTCCTTTGTTTCCGAATTGCATTTCCTTAGGATTCTTCCAATGAATCTCAGTCTGGCATCTGCTTTACCGACGATCAACTTTATATGATCATTCCATTTTAAACCACTCCTAAAGCGTGCTCTCAGATAATTTATGGAATTAACTGCTTCCAGTTGCTGACCTGCTATATTGTAGCTAAATGATAATGGATCTTACTTTCTATGTATTCGCAGCACATTACACTTGTCTACATTGAGATTCAATTGCCATTCCCTGCACCATGCGTCAATTCGCTGCAGATCCTCCTGCATTTCAGTACAATTTTCCATTGTTACAACCTCTCGATATACCACAGCATCATCCGCAAAAAGCCTCAATGAACTTCCGATATCATCCACAAGGTCATTTATGTATATTGCGAATAGCAACGGTCCTACGACACTCCCCTGCGGCACATCTGAAATCACTCTTACTTCGGAAGACTTCTCTCCATTGAGAATGACATGGTGCGTTCTGTTATGTAGGAACTCTTCAATCCAGTCACACAATCGCTCTGATAGTGCATATGCTCTTAGTTTGTTCATTAAACGACTGTGGGGAACTGTATCGAACGCCTTGCGGAAGTCAAGAAACACGGCATCTACCTGCGAACCCATGTCTATGGGCCTCTGAGTCTCGTGGACCAATAGCGCGAGTTTGGTTTCACACGATCGTCTTTTTCGAAACCCATGCTCATTCCTACAGAGTAGATTTCTAGTCTCTAGAAAAGCCATTATACTCGAACATAATACGTGTTCCAAAATTCTACAACTGATCGACGTTAGAGATATAGGTCTGTAGTTCTGCACATCTGTTCGACGTCCCTTCTTGACAACGGGGATGACCTGTGCCCATTTCCAATCCTTTGGAACGCTACGCTCTTCTAGAGGCCTACGGTACACCGCTGCAAGAAGGGGGGCAAGTTCCTGCGCGTACTCTGTGTAAAATCGAACTGGTATCCCATCAGGTCCAGCGGCCTTTCCGCTTTTGAGCGATTTTATTTGTTTCTCTGTCCCTCTGTCGTCTATTTCGATACATGAAATTATAACACGATAGTAGAAATAGGTAAAATGAAATATAAGAAACATATTCAGGCGACAAGTCGTAAGTTTAAATAAAGAAAATCAACAATGGCACACTGGAATTTGCTTAATTTTTTAGCTCTTTCAGGAGCTCCTTGACAGGTTAGAAGGAGTGAGCCATGAGGAAATTCTCCAGTTTAGACTTAAATGCGTTTGGGCTACTGCTAAGATTTTTGAGTTCTTGTGGTAGCTTATTGAAAATGGATGCAGCAGAATACTGCACTCCTTTCTGTACAAGAGTCAAGGAAGTGCATTCCACATGCAGATTTGATTTCTGCCTAGTATTATCTGAGCGAAAGCTGCTAACTCTTGGGAATAAGCTAATATTGGTAACAACAAGCGACATTAAAGAAAATATATACTGTGAGGGCAATGTCAGAATTCCCAGACTATTGAATAGGGGTCGACAAGAGGTTCTCAAACTTACACCACATATAGCTCGAACAGCCCGTTTTTGAGCCAAATATACTCTTTTTGAATCAGAGGAATTACCCCAACAAATAATACCATACGACATAAGCGTATGAAAATATGCGAAGTAGACTACTTTTCGTGTTGAACTGTCACTTATTTCAGATACTGTTCTAATGGTAAATAAAGCAGCATTTAGTTTCTGAACAAGATCCTGAACATGGGCTTTCCACAACAGCTTACTATCTATCCGAACGCCTAGGAACTTGAACTGTTCCGTCTCGCTTCTAATATGCCCATTCTGTCTGATCAAAATATCGGTTCTTGTTGAATTGTGAGTTAGAAACTATAAAAACTGAGTCTTACTGTTATTTGGCATCAAATCATTTTCCACAAGCCACGAACTTATTTCATGAACTACATTATTTGATACTGTTTCAGTATTACACGCAAGATCCTTCACTACCAAGCTGGTGTCGTCAGCAAACAGAAATATTTTTGAATCACCTGTAATACTAGAAGGTATATCATTTATATAAATAAGAAACAGCAGTGGCCCCAGCACCGACCCTTGGGGAACGCCCCACTTAAGTGCCCCATTGGGACTGAACATCACTACAACTTTCAATATTGCGGAGAATTACCTTCTGCTTTCTGTTCTTAAAGTAAGAGGCCTGTTCTGATGGAGTTTAGTTCTTTGGGAACATGAAGTCGATGAATAGCTGCAAATGGTCCTCACGTATCCGAACAAAACCATTTCCACTCAACGATTGGTTCAGCGAGACCACAGGACCCAGTCCATTTCATGTAAACAGATCCCACACCATTATGCAACCGCCACCAGCTTGCACAGTGCCTCACTGACAACTTGAATCCACCGCTTCGTGGGGTCTGCACCACATTCCAACCCTACCATCAGGTATTACCAACTGAAATCGGGTCTCATCTGACAAGGCCACGATTTTGCAACTGATATGGTCACGAGCCCAGGAAAAGCGTTGCAGACGGTGTCGTGCTGTTAGCCGTTGGTTTCTGCGGTTATTCCAATGACACCTCTAAGCAAATATTGTGCTCTCGGTCGTTAAGTGAAGGTCGTCGGATACTGCGTTGTCCATGGTGAAAGGTAATGTCTGAAGTTTATGGCACACTGTTGACACTGTGGTTCTCGGAGTACTGAACACCCTAACGATTTCCGAAATGGAATATCCTGTGTGTCTAGCTCCAGTCAGCATTCCGCATTCAAAGTCTGATAATTCCAGTTGTGAGGCCATAATCACGTCGGACAGCTTCAATCACCTGAGTACAAATGGCACCTCTGCCAATACACTGCCCTTTTATACCGTCTGTTCGCGATGCTACCTGAGACGCCTTCTAAACCCTCTGGGCAGAACAGGTGCTTAGGATTGTGGAAAGGGCCAAATAAGGTGTCTGTGAGGTTCACTCAAAATTGTAATTTACTGTAATTTAATACACCTTTAAACCAAAACGGCACATAGCCGAATCACTAAAACTACGAGTTTCAAGAAGGCAATTATTTCACGGCTGAAGGCCTCCAAACAAGAAATCTTAAAGCAACAAGATAAATCTCAAGTGGTGAAAACATGCAGTTAAAATTTCACATAAAATAATTAACATGTATACATACACAGCGAGGCTGAGACCTCAAGGCAAGGGTGAATAGACAAACATTAAGAGGATGCAATACAAACGGCTGAAGGTCTACAATAAAATTTTCAAGATTTGAAAATAAATAACCATAACCTTTCAAAGGCAGAAGGCCGCATTTTTTTTTAAATAAGGATTTAAGTGGCTGAAGGCCCACAATTGATTTTCCAAAATGCAAAAATACATAAAATTCATAAAAGCAAGAACTATTTAAATCATTGGCTATGATAGATTATAAACAAACAATTAAACGCCAGTGAGAAGGACAATAAAGAAAACGGCACTCAGAAGCATACAGGGAGGTCGGTCTGCCCTCGTTCACTTAGGTGAGACAGGTGGTGAGCCCCACTTGATCCAGGGGACAGCCACGGAAGGACTGACAAAACGACTTGCTTGCCACCAATCGGTGCATGAGAACTCAAACACCAAAAGCTACTAATGTGATTATCCACAATGAAATATGTATCAGCTGTCAAAACTACACACCATGTTGGACAGCGACAACAGCTAAGTGAAGAACGCTGCCTGAAATTACGTTAGTGACCAGGGCAGGTAACCGGAACACTAATGGCCACAAGGCAGAAAATTCCGCTGGTGCACTCGAATTGTAGTCAACCAATAAAGTTAGTTGCACGACATGGCGGCTAAATTACAGCAATAGAATCACTCGGTGTTGCTCACAAGAAAACCACCTCAACAGCGAACCACCGAAACGAACCACACAACATGAATGGATGTGGCTTGGGTAGTTCAAACAACTTGCTAGTTCTGCAAGGTTCGCAGGAGAGATTCTGTAAAGTTTTTAAGGTAGGAGTCGAGGTATTGACAATTAAAGCTGTGAGAACGGGGCGTGATTCGTGCTTGAGTAGCTCAGTTGGTAGAGCACTTGTCCGCGAAAGGCAAAGGTCCCAAGTTCGAGCCTCGGTCCGGTACATAGTTTTAATCTGCCAGGAAGTTTCAACTACTCAACTTTGACGTCCTGGGTCGGTGAACCACGAAGCTCGTAGCGATCGGACAGTTCCACACACGCTCCGACACTGCGCACGGACCGCCAGCGGACCCAGCCGCCTGCAGCGCGCGAAGATAACTTCCCTGGTCCGTAGCAACCGACCGACTCACTGCAGAATGCCGAGAACATCTAAAATAGTCGTCAGTGGAAATAGCGTTAACTACACAGACAGCCTGACAAACGTACGAAGATCTGAATAATACACAACAGTAACGAAGCATGCACAAAGACAAACCGGGCCGATAGACGAGCGAAAACGCGTCATCCGGCATGACGACCGACCGACGACCCACCAAGACTGTGGCCCGGCTCAAGTGATGCGCGGTGGCAATGGTCGGGCGAGCCATGTCGACGCAGACCTCACAGCTCCAACCGACACCCCCGGGATAACAAGGCCGTCCAGCAGTGTTAGTGACGTCACACTAAGCGGCCCACAGCCGACGCAGCAGTCCACGGACACCTCCGTACAGACGCGCCTGATGCTAACCATCTTCTGTCCGTCATACAGAACGGAGCGAACTATAATTCGAACCAAAGACCAAATTATATATATTCTTGTAAACAGCATAAAGGTTCATAACGAAATACCGATTACATATACGGGCAGGAATAGGTTCTAGAACTCCTCTGAAAAGTGTTTATCTTCAGTACCAGAATGAACATCAAATTGTCAGGTTTTCTAAATAGAAAAGCACTTTGTTAGTAACAGACAGCAATAATGAGACTTGCAGTTGGTGATTTCTGCGTGGAAAAGGAAATAAGCTGCAGAGAGATTGAAAATGGTAAGTAAAGAGAGCCTCAGCCTTTTACTCACATTCTTACACGTAATGCACTTGGTTGTTTTTCATTTCCTTACGTTTCGTAACATTTTGAATATTGTTTCAAGAAGTGTATCTTCAATAGCAGAGTGAACTTCAAATTGTCAGGCTTTTCTTAAAGGAAAGAGCAGTCCCTTAGTATCACAGTGCAAGACAGAATCTTGTGTTCTGTGATGTCTATATTAAAAGGAGAATATTTGATATCTATCTTTTGTTCCTATTCTTTATTACTGGGGATACACTTGTAAAAATTCTTGGAAAGAGCTGTCACCACGAACATATGAGTCATGTGTTTTATGAGTTAAAGCGAACTCTTGTTACCTTATTGTAAACGAAGGTTGTAAGGGTTTTGCTATGTATGACAGCGTTTAAGATAATTTACTTTCAGTGTAATAGCTTGAAAATGTTAAGTCCTGCTGTCAGTTGGCATTTGTCACCACCTGTATGCGAGTTTTAAATCTAAATAGTGTTCTGACAATTATAAAATAGTTGCAAAGTTCCTCAATCGATTAAACTTATTCCTGCCCGTATATGTAATCGGTATTTCGTTATGAACCTTTATGCTGTTTACAAGAATATACACTCCTGGAAATTGAAATAAGAACACCGTGAATTCATTGTCCCAGGAAGGGGAAACTTTATTGACACATTCCTGGGGTCAGATACATCACATGATCACACTGACAGAACCACAGGCACATAGACACAGGCAACAGAGCATGCACAATGTCGGCACTAGTACAGTGTATATCCACCTTTCGCAGCAATGCAGGCTGCTATTCTCCCATGGAAACGATCGTAGAGATGCTGAATGTGGTCCTGTGAAACGGCTTGCCATGCCATTTCCACCTGGCGCCTCAGTTGGACCAGCGTTCGTGCTGGACGTGCAGACCGCGTGAGACGACGCTTCATCCAGTCCCAAACATGCTCAATGGGGGACAGATCCGGAGATCTTGCTGGCCAGGGTAGTTGACTTACACCTTCTAGAGCACGTTGGGTAGCACGGGATACATGCGGACGTGCATTGTCCTGTTGGAACAGCAAGTTCCCTTGCCGGTCTAGGAATGGTAGAACGATGGGTTCGATGACGGTTTGGATGTACCGTGCACTATTCAGTGTCCCCTCGACGATCACCAGTGGTGTACGGCCAGTGTAGGAGATCGCTCCCCACACCATGATGCCGGGTGTTGGCCCTGTGTGCCTCGGTCGTATGCAGTCCTGATTGTGGCGCTCACCTGCACGGCGCCAAACACGCATACGACCATCATTGGCACCAAGGCAGAAGCGACTCTCATCGCTGAAGACGACACGTCTCCATTCGTCCCTCCGTTCACGCCTGTCGCGACACCACTGGAGGCGGGCTGCACGATGTTGGGGCGTGAGCGGAAGACGGCCTAACGGTGTGCGGGACCGTAGCCCAGCTTCATGGAGACGGTTGTGAATGGTCCTCGCCGATACCCCAGGAGCAACAGTGTCCCTAATTTGCTGGGAAGTGGCGGTGCGGTCCCCTACGGCACTGCGTAGGATCCTACGGTCTTGGCGTGCATCCGTGCGTCGCTGCGGCCCGGCCCGAGGTCGACGGGCACGTGCACCTTCCGCCGACCACTGGCGATAACATCGATGTACTGTGGAGACCTCACGCCCCACGTGTTGAGCAATTCGGCGGTACGTCCACCCGGCCTCCCGCATGTCCACTATACGCCCTCGCTCAAAGTCCGTCAACTGCACATACGGTTCACGTCCACGCTGTCGCGGCATGCTACCAGTGTTAAAGACCGCGATGGAGCTCCGTATGCCACGGCAAACTGGCTGACACTGACGGCGGCGGTGCACAAATGCTGCGCAGCTAGTGCCATTCGACGGCCAACACCGCGGTTCCTGGTGTGTCCGCTGTGCCGTGCGTGTGATCATTGCTTGTACAGCCCTCTCGCAGTGTCCGGAGCAAGTATGGTGGGTCTGACACACCGGTGTCAATGTGTTCTTTTTTCCATTTCCAGAAGTGTATATAATTTGGTCTTTGGTTCGAATTATAGTTCGCTCCTTTCTGTACGACGGACAGAAGGTCGTTAGCATCAGCCGCGTCTGTACGGAGGTGTCCGTGGACTGCTGCGTCGGCTAGGGGCCGCTTAGTGTGACGTCACTAACACTGCTGGGCGGCCTTGTTTAAGGGGTGTCGCTCCAACCCCACTACACTAGTGCCGCAGTACAACTCCCCAACTGGCAGGTCCGGACTGCGCTCCAGACACGTTCCCACTTACACGCGGCCCGAACTCGTGACCCGAACTCGCGATTGAACTCGCTTACGACAGACAACGACTGGGAAGTAATAGCAGTCTAGCAAAGATACTACTAGAGGGGATATATCGATACGCGCTGCTAACGCCGTTCACGGCCAGGCAAAGCAGCAACCCAGTGACAGTAGTAATTTAAATTAACATAGTGAGGTGGGAGAACGTTAAAAACAGGGCGTAAAGTACATGGTGTCGGGAACACGAGCCACGCGCGGCTGACTACCGTCATCTGTATATGGGATATTCCTACCCCATGACTTGTCAATGTAGTGTAAGCCATCATGTATTGGTTTCTGGACTATCTTCTGGTTTTGTCGCCTGTCCGAGTACGCAACACTTACAGGGTGTTTCAAAAATGACCGGTATATTTGAAACGGCAATAAAAACTAAACGAGCAGCGATAGCAATACACCGTTTGTTGCAATATGCTTGGGACAACAGTACATTTTCAGGCGGACAAACTTTCGAAATTACAGTAGTTACAATTTTCAACAACAGATGGCGCTGCAAGTGATGTGAAAGATATAGAAGACAACGCAGTCTGTGGGTGCGCCATTCTGTACGTCGTCTTTCTGCTGCAAGCGTGTGCTGTTCACAACGTGCAAGTGTGCTGTAGACAACATGGTTTATTCCTTAGAACAGAGGATTTTTCTGGTGTTGGAATTCCACCGCCTAGAACACAGTGTTGTTGCCACAAGACGAAGTTTTCAACGGAGGTTTAATGTAACCAAAGGACCGAAAAGCGATACAACAAAGGATCTGTTTGAAAAATTTCAACGGACTGGGAACGTGACGGATGAACGTGCTCGAAAGGTAGGGCGACCGCATACGGCAACCACAGAGGGCAACGCGCAGCTAGTGCAGCAGGTGATCCGACAGCGGCCTCGGGTTTCCGTTCGCCGTGTTGCAGCTGCGGTCCAAATGACGCCAACGTCCACGTATCGTCTCATGCGCCAGAGTTTACACCTCTATCCATACAAAATTCAAATGCGGCAACCCCTCAGCGCCGCTACCATTGCTGCATGAGAGACATTCGCTAACGATATAGCGCACAGGATTGATGACGGCGATATGCATGTGGGCAGCATTTGGTTTACTGACGAAGCTTATTTTTACCTGGACGGCTTCGTCAATAAACAGAACTGGCGCATATGGGGAACCGAAAAGCCCCATGTTGCAGTCCCATCGTCCCTGCATCCTCAAAAAGTACTGGTCTGGGCCGCCATTTCTTCCAAAGGAATCATTGGCCCATTTTTCAGATCCGAAACGATTACTGCATCACGCTATCTGGACATTCTTCGTGAATTTGTGGCGGTACAAACTGCCTTAGACGACACTGCGAACACCTCGTGGTTTATGCAAGATGGTGCCCGGCCACATCGCACGGCCGACGTCTTTAATTTCCTGAATGAATATTTCGATGATCGTGTGATTGCTTTGGGCTATCCGAAACATACAGGAGGCGGCGTGGATTGGCCTCCCTATTCGCCAGACATGAACCCCTGTGACTTCTTTCTGTGGGGACACTTGAAAGACCAGGTGTACCGCCAGAATCCAGAAACAATTTAACAGCTGAAGCAGTACATCTCATCTGCATGTGAAGCCATTCCTCCAGACACGTTGTCAAAGGTTTCGGGTAATTTCATTCAGAGACTACGCCATATTATTGCTGCGCATGGTGGATATGTGGAAAATATCGTACTATAGAGTTTCCCAGACCGCAGCGCCATCTGTTGTTGAAAATTGTAACTACTGTAATTTCGAAAGTTTGTCCGCCTGAAAATGTACTGTTGTCCCAAGCATATTGCAACAAAAGGTGTACTTCTATCGCTGCTCGTTTAGTTTTTATTGCCGTTTCAAATATACCGGTCATTTTTGAAACACCCTGTATATAGAGCGTACTGTACGTCGTCTAAGCGCATTCAGGCCCAAACGTTGCAGAGAACCAGCGATCCGTAAAGGGTACCACTGCCCAGGCGGCACCATTGTCGTCAGTAGTTCCGCTTACACCTTGGTTCCGGAGAGCGAGTAGAGGATAAAGATAAGTTGTCGTGTTAGTGATGACCGGGAAGACAGACAGACAGAGGGAGGGGATAACAGCTGTAAGAGCGAGGTGTGCGGCAGCCGAACACACTGGGACAACAAGTGGAGTGTAGTGGAGTGTAGCGACGGCAGAGAGCGTGGAACGCACCACACATTACTGTAACGCGTCGGCTGGTCTATGGTCGCGGCTGAAGCGGCCGGCATCGCGATAAGGCACGATTATCGCCCACCAGGCACCAGCGCGAGGTGCAATAAACGCAGCGTGACCCAGCTTCATTATCGCGGCCGACAACACACACACACACACACACAAAGTGCAGGTACCGTCGACCCCTCCCCAGCAACGCAATACTGTACAGCTGCCTGGCGCACACACACAGGCGCACTGTCAACTAATAACACCTCACCTCCCGGAAGCACAGCCGGAACACGTCCACACGTCACCCGCATGTGACCCTGCTGTCCGTATCTCTCTGACGCCAGCTCAGGATACAGCAGGGATGGCGACAGGGTTACCGTATAAAGCCCTCGTCGGGACGCTCTGAGATCAGGGTGTAGAAATGAAGTGAAAAATATATTTAATATAATTACTTTTTATATAGAACAAATTATGAGGATGGGAGGTATTGGTATTAGCAACAGATCCGATTAAGCTGTTTTTCTTACCTCTTTATTCTGATCGGTCAACATTTTCGTTGCACAGCGTGCACAAATCTTGGAGTAGCCTTATTTTTCCAGTAATGGGCGTAACAATGCCTTTACCGACGGATACCTGGGGACACTCTTCTGCAGTTCAGCACTCTTCGTTTCGACAGGCTTTACGTCATGTGACGTCACTACAGTCGCTAGCGTCCGCCTCCCTCCGAGTTGCATCATCATTTATACCATCTATTGTCGAAGTGATACAAAACATGTGATCTTGCCTTCATATTCTACATTTATGTGTATAAATGGCTCCATACTGACCATTTACAAGATTTTTTAAATTTCTTTTTTAAAAATACGGATGTGAACTACACTACTGGCCACTAAAATTGCTACACCAAGAAGAAATGCAGACGATAAACGGATATTCACTGGACAAATATATTATACTAGAACTGACTTGTGATTACATTTTCACGCAGTTTGGGTACGTAGATCCTGACAAATCAGTACCGAGAACAACCACCTATGGCCGTAATAACGGCCTTGATACGCCTAGGCATTGAGTCAGAGCTTGGATGACGTGTAGGTACAGCTGCCCATGTCGCGATTCGATAAACCGCAATCGCGATAGGCAACTATCCGAACTTTATCAAAGTCGGAAACGTGATGGTACGCATTTACCCTCCTTAAATGAGGCATCACAACAACGTTTCACCGGGCAATGCAGGTCAACTGCTATTTGTGTATGAGAAATCGGTCAGAAACTTTCCTCATATCAGCACGTTGTAGGTGTCGCCACCGGCGCCAACCTTGTGTGAATGCTCTGAAAAGCTAATCATTTGCATATCACAGCATCTTCTTCCAGTCGGTTAAATTTCGCGTCTGTAGCACGTCATCTTCGTGGTGTAGCAATTCTAATGGCCAGTAGTGTACTTTGAAGACTACTACTTATCGTTTGTTCTGTTGCTTTGTGTATATCCAGACCGGTTACAATATTTGTGTCATCTATTAAAAGAACTAATTCTGGTTGTTGTAAAGTAGATGGAAAGTAATGTATATTTCCGATAGACAATAGCGGACCTAAGACTGAGCCTTGTGGAATGTCATACACTACGCCTCCTACTCGGATGAATCTCATCTGCTTACACTGAGTCATTAAATAAAACAGATATGCAGGTGGTGCGATACTTTTTACTAGTACTTTATACACACAGCTTGACACTCTTATAATGCTATGTTTCATTATGCTCCATTGCACATATATAAAATGCGTGTATTTTAGGACCCTCCGTGTTGCTCAAACACCGGTATGATGCGTGCGCAGTATGCAGTACGATGTGACTTCTTGCTCATGTGTTTCAGGTAAGGCGGCAGCCACTGTGCACATTCGGTACGGCGAACCACCTGCGAAGCTGGCGCGTCTGTGTGGACAAAGACGGCGGCGGCTCCACTGTAGTTGCTGATCCTCCTTAGCGGTACGTGCTAATTAAAATTCTGCCTCCTCTTGTGTGAGGGAGAGTAATTACCTGAATAATTCCGCTTTCGCAGCGGCCGGGATTAAGCGACTACACTGACCGTCCTGTTCGTCTTTTGTGCCCGGCTGCACCGCGTCTGAATTACAGTCTAATTTCCAGCTAGCAGAGTTCCACAGTCACACTGCCCACCCTTATAAATGCACGCTGCAGTCTTTTAGTATAATTTTCTCAGATAATACCTACGAAGAAGAAAAGGGCGCTACCCAAAGCGTAAAATTCAAACGAAATGGACTGTGATTCCATTTAAACGAGAGTGCGAGAAGTGAAGTGGGTTTTCTAGATACGTCAGGGGAGGCCTAGTTACCGTACTCCCTGGCTGAGCAATATACGACAGAGAATAAAAAGTGTAGACCAGTTCTTCTGTAAACCGTTAAATGTAACGGGTTGGATGGTGGGTTGGGTTGTTTGTGGGAAGAGACCAAACTGCGAGGTCATCGGTCTCGTTGGATCAGGGAAGGACGGGGAAGCAAGTCGGCCGTGCCCTTTCAGAGGAACCATCCCCGCATTTGCCTGGAGCGATTTAGGGAATTCACGGAAAACCTAGCCCGCATCTCGTGGTCGTGCGGTAGCGTTCTCGCTTCCCACGCCCGGGTTCCCGGTTTCGATTCCCGGCGGGGTCAGGGATTTTCTCTGCCTCGTGATGGCTGGGTGTTGTGTGATGTCCTTAGGTTAGTTAGGTTTAAGTAGTTCTAAGTTCTAGGGGACTGATGACCATAGATGTTAAGTCCCATAGTGCTCAGAGCCATTTGAACCATTTGAACGGAAAACCTAAATCAGGATGGCCGGACGCGGGATTGAACCGTCGTCTTCCCGAATGCGAGTCCATGTAACGGGTTGTGTGCACAGTTTCGTTAAGTGTTAATGGAGAGACTTCTTCTGAAACACGTTAGTACGACAAAGTATTTAAAAGAGAGTTTTTAAACATGATTGCAATTACAGTGAGAAATAGAGGTTAAAATATCTTCGTCTGAGTTTGGATTAAAGTCAGCTGATTTTTAGGTTAGACACATCAACAGCTGAGTTTCATGTTAAAATATCTGTGTGTATTCAGAAAATGACATTGTAATTGTATCAGAGACAGCAAAGGACTTGGAAGAGCAGTTGAACGGAATGCACAGTGTCTTGAAAGGAGGATATAAGACGAACATCAACAAAAGCAAAACGAGGATAATGGAATGTAGTCGAATTAAGACGGGTGATGCTGAGTGAATTAGATTAGGAAATGAGACACTTAAAGTAGTAAAGGAGTTTTGCTATTTGGGGTGCAAAATAACTGATGATAGTCGAAGTAGAGAGGATATAAAATGTAGACCAGCAATGGCAAGGAAAGCGTTTCTCAAGAAGAGAAATTTGTTAACATCGAGTATAGATTTAAGTGGCAGGAAGCCGTTTCTGAAAGTATTTGCGTGGAGTGTAGCCTTGTATGGCAATGAAACGTGGACGATAAATAGTTTGGACAAGAAGAGAATAGAAGCTTTCGAAATGCGGTGCTACAGAAGAATGCTGAAGATTAGATGGGTAGGTGACGTAACTAACGATGAAGTATTGAATAGAGTTGGGGAGAAGAGGAGTATGTGGTACAACTTGACAAAAAGAAGGGACCGGTTGGTAGGACATGTTCTGAGGCATCAGGGAATCACAAATTTAGCATTGGAGGCCAGCGTGGAGGGTAAAAATCGTAGATGGAGACCAAGAGATGAATACACTAAGCAGATTCAGAAGCATGTAGGTTGCAATAAGTATTGGGAGATGAAGAAGCTTGAACAGGATAGAGTAGCATGGAGAGCTGCATCAAACCAGTCTCTGGACTGAAGACCACAACAACAACAACAACATTTCTCCAGTACGCAAACTTATCTTCCCCGAGGTCGGCTTATACCAGCTTTTGCATTCTTCTATAAACAATCTGCCTCAGAATTTCGGCATTCTGACGTACTAAACTGATCGTTTCGCGATATTTGCCGGTGTTGGCTGCCGCTTTCTTTGGAGCGGGATTTATTACTTGCTTAAGCCCAGTCAGAGTGTCTGGCCTGTCTTATGTACCTTGTGTAGCACGTGGAATTTGCGATATACACTGAGGCGAGAGAAAACATCGGGTACCTCCTAAGTCGTGTCGCATCTCCTTTTACCCTTCGTGGCGTATCATATGCGACTTGGATTCAAGTCGTTGGAAGTCCGCTGCAGAAGTATTGGACCACGCTGCCACTATAGCCGTTCATTATTCCGAAAATGTTGCTGGTGGAGGATGTTGTGCACGAACTGACCTTTCCATTATTTCCGACAATTTTTCTAGGGGATTCATGTCGGGCTATTTGGGTGGCCATATCATTCGCTCGAACTGTCCAGCCTGTTCTTGACACCAAAAGCGAACAAATGTGGTCTGGTGACATGACGTAGTTACGGGAACCTGAAATCCACGAATGGCTGCAAATGGTCTCCAAGTAGCCGAACATGACCATTTCCAATCAACGATCTGTTCGTTGGACCTCTCGACCCAGTCAGTTCCATGTAAACACAGCCCACACCATTACGGAGCTACCACCAGCTTTCACAGTGCCTTGAGATAACTGGGACCATGGCTTCGTGGGGTCTACGCCACACTCGAACCCTACCAACGGGGCCTTATCTGACCAGGCTACGGTTTTCCAGTCGTCTATGGTCCAACCGACATGGTCACGAGTCCAGTAGAGGCGCTGCAGACGATGTCGTGCCGCTAGCAAAGGCACTCGCGTCGGCCGTCTGCTGCCACAGCTCATTAACGCCCAAGTTCGCCGCACTGTCGTAACAGACACGTTCGTCGTACGTCGCTCATTAACATTTCCGGTTGTTTCACACAGTGTTGCATGTCTGATAGCACTGACAACTCTACGCAAACGGCGCTGCCCCCAGTCGCTAAGTGAAGACCGTCGGCCACTGCGTTGTCCACAGTGAGAGGTCATGCCTGAAATTTGGTATTGTCCGTAGATACATGGCCCTGTGGACCTCGGAATATACGAGGGTGAGTCAAATGAAAACCTTAAATTTGTAATAACAAATCGAAACTACGCGCCGTTATCCTGTAAGTTGGTAAGCGTGCTACAAACAGCGTGCAGAATGGCCTGTAGGTGGCAGCATAGTGCAGATCCACATATACCGTCGCAGTAACAGTATAAAGATGGCCGCTCCACGTGCGACTTCCAGCAGGGAAGAACAGCGTTCTGTTATTCGGTTTTTGCGTAGTGAATCTGTGAAACCTATTGAAATTCCAGTACGGTGATGCATGTTTGTCACAGCAGCAAGTCTAGGAATGGAGTAGGAAGTTCGCAAATGGCGTGACTTCAGTGGAAGATGCTCCTCGTCCAGCTCAGGCACAATGAGTTTTGACTCCACAGAACATTGCAGCAGTTGAAACCATAGTGAAGGAAAACCGCCGAGTGACACTGAATGACATTGCAGCATGTTTACTGACTAGTCATGGGTCAGCACACCACATTATGCATGATGTGCTCCACTTTCACAAAGTGTCTGCAAGATGGGTGCCACGGCAGCTGACTCCTGAAATGAGAGAACGACGTGTTGATGCTTGTGAAGAACTTCTTCGGCGCTTTGAACGAGAAGGTGATGGCTTCCTTGCAAGAATCGTTACTGGCGACGAAACCTGGGTTCACTTCCACCAACCGGAAACGACGAGAGCGAGCAATCGTGCCATTCCTCATCACCAAAACCAAAGAAGTTTCGAACAGAACCATCAGCAGGGAAGGTTATGCTGACTCTCTTTTGGGACGAAAAAGGTGTCATTTCGGAGCATTACATACCTAGAGGGACCACTGTCACCAGTGCATCATACACAGATCTCCTAAAAAAATCATCTGCGGCCTGCAATCAAATCAAAGCGACGAATTGCTGTCAGCAGGTGTCCTTTTGCAACATGACAATGCAAGGCCCCACACTGCCCATACAACAGTTGCAACAATCACGGATCTGCATTTTGAGTGTCTTCCTCATCCACCATACTCACCAGACCTTGCCCCAAGTGAATTCCATATGTTTGGACCACTCAAAGACGCAATCGGAGGAAAGAAGTTCCGATCTGATGAAGAGGTACGCCACGCGGTGCATGAGTGGTTGCGCGGACTACGAAAGGAAATTTTTTCTAAAAGAATTTATGCAGTTTGTAAGCGCTGGTGGACTTGCATTGAGCGTAGGGGAGATTATGTTGAAAGGTGATACAGCTTTGTACCACTTCTGCAAAGTAAATAATATTTTTAAAAAAATTTAAGGTTATCATTTGACTCACCCTCGTAAAATTCCCTAACGATTTACGAAATGGAAAGCCTCAAGCACCTAGCTCGAATTACTATCGTTTCTTTTTTTTTCCGCAAGTCACCTGACGGTGTGTGGCGGAGGGTTCCTTGAGTACCTCCATCGGTTCTCCCTTCTATTATGCCTCTGTGTGGGCTCTAATCTCTCTGATTTTATCCTCATGGTCTCTTCGCGAGATGTACGTAGGAGGGATCAATATACTGCTTGACTCCTCGGTGAAGTTATGTTCTCGAAACTTCAACAAAAGCCGGTACCGAGCTACTGAGCGTCTCTCCTGCAGAGTCTTCCACTGGAGTTTATTTATCATCTCCGTAACGCTTTCGCGATTACTAAATGATCCTGTAACGAAGCGCGCTGCTCTCCGTTGGATCTTCTCTCTCTCTTCTATCAACCCTATCTGGTACGAATCCCACACTGCTGAGCAGTATTCAAGCAGTGGGCGAACAAGCGTACTGTATCCTTCTTCCTTTGTTTTCGGATTGCATTTCCTTAGGATTCTTCCAATGAATCCCAGTCTGGCATCTGCATTACCGACGATCAACATTATATGATCATTCCATTTTAAATCACTCCTAAGCCTACTCCCAGATAATTTATAGAATTAGCTGCTTCCAGTTGCTGACCTGCTATATTGTAGCTAAATGATATGGAAACTTTCTTTCTGTGTATTCGCAGCACATTACACTTGTCTTCATTGAGATTCAATTGCCATTCCCTGCACCATGCGTCAATTCGCTGCAGATCCTCCTGCATTTCAGTACAATTTTCCATTGTTCCAACCTCTAGATATACCACAGCATCATCCACAAAAAGCCTCAGTGAACTTCCGATGTCATCCACAAGGTTATTTATGTATATTGTGAATAGCAACGGTCCTACGACACTCCCCTGCGGCACACCTGAAATCTCTCTTACTTCGGAAGACTTCTCTCCATTGAGAATGACATGGTGCGTTCTGTTATCTAGGAACTCTTCAATCCAATCACACAATTGGTCTGATAGTCCATATGCTCTTACTTTGTTCATCAAACGACTGTGGGGAACTGTATCTGACGCCTTGCGGAAGTCAAGAAACACGGCATCTACCTGGGAACCCGTGTCTACGGCCCTCTGAGTCTCGTGGACGAATAGCGCGAGCTGGGTTTCACACGATCGTCTTTTTCGAAACCCATGCTGATTCCTACAGAGTAGATTTCTAGGTTTGTTAAATCCCGTCGAGCGGCCATAATCATGCCGGGTGCCTTTCCTCACGAATCACCTGAGCAGAAATGACACGTCCGCCAGGCCACTGCCCTTTGGTACCTGGCGCCAGCGATGCTACCGCTACCTGTATTTGTGCGTATCGCTATCCCACGACTTTTGTCGCCTCAGTGACCTTAGCGCATCACGACACTACTGCAGTTTAGATTAGATTAGATTAGTACTTGTTCCATAGATCATGAATACGACACTTCATAATGATGTGGAACGTGTCCGGTTAATAAAAGGTGTCTATACAAGATATTACATTAGACAAAATATTACATGAAACTCAATATTTTTTTTTATGGAGGTTGGGAAATTACCCACTTACTACATCCAAAAATTCATTTAATGAGTAGAAGGAGTTGCCATTAAGAAATTCTTTTAATTTCCTTTTAGATGCTATATGGCTATCTGTCAGACTATTGATGCTATTAGGTAAGTGACCAGACTTTTGTGGCAGCATAATTTACCCCATTCTGAGCCAAAGTTAGATTTAACCTTGAGTAGTGAGGATCATCCTTTCTCCAATTGTTTTAGCCATGTACACTGCTATTACTTTTGAATTCATTTGGATTGTTAATAACAAATTTCATAAGTTAATATATATATATTGTGAGGCTACAGTGAAGATTTCTAGCACTTTAAATAAGTGTCTGCAGGATGATCTTGGATGAGCTCCAGCAATTATTCTGATTACACGCTATTGTGCAATGAACACTGTAACCTCCCCACAGAATTTTGAAAAGGAAAATAATTAAATGTAAATGGGAATAGAGCCAAGTGTAACCTCCACACAAAATATTTTTAAAGAAAATATTTAATTAAATGTTAATGGGCGTCGTGCTAAACGTAACCTCCCAGCAAATTCTTATAAGACAATACAAATGTTAATGTGAATAGACCCCAAGTGTGACTTCCCAGCAAAAATTAAAAGAAAACTCAATGATAATGAAAACTAGCCAAATGTTTGGTCCCCACAAAAATTATAGAATAATAATGACCCAATGTAAACTCGACACAAAAATTGAGAAATGAACATTAATCATTAAACCCACAATAATAGGGCAGCATCGCTGACCTTAGGCTCTGTGCAATAACTAATCTGATATATTGATTCAGGGAGGAAAAGCATAGGAAATATTGTTTCAATTGGAATGATTCCTTTTTTTTAAAAAAAAAAACGATTCGTTTGAAAACAAAATTATTATTGGGGCATTTCTCGAACAAATTAATTACAATTAACATACATTACATTATCAGATGTGCGCAATGCTGCTTCATTACCTTACTTAACAATATACCTCGTCCCGAACCTTGACCAGAGACCCATGTCGACGCCCGCCGACTCCTCACACACAACTCCGACGTCCTACTGGCAACTCGCTACTAGCACTGACTGAGTGCAACTAGCAACTCTCGCGCGGTCAAGCGCAGACTAGCAACGATAAATAACTCTCTGGTCAGAGATTCTGTCA
The DNA here is from genome assembly GCF_023864345.2 of Schistocerca serialis cubense. Lineage (NCBI taxonomy): Eukaryota > Metazoa > Arthropoda > Insecta > Orthoptera > Acrididae > Schistocerca > Schistocerca serialis. The sequence goes on along the minus strand of NC_064647.1, from coordinate 198,670,585 downwards.
TGCCTCGCCATCGCTGGTACTGAATACATACGCGTTCAACACTCTTTTACTCAATGATGAGTCACCCCAGAATATGATGCCATACGAAAGCAGAGAATGAAAATAGGCGTCGTAAGCTTATTTACTGAGATGTATATCGCCAAAATTTGCAATGACCCTAATAGCATAAGTAGCTGAACTCAAACGTCTCAGCAGATCTTCAGTGTGGTTTTTCTTCCGGTTCAACACCTCATCAATGCATAGACCTAGAAATTTTGAATATTCTACCTTAGCTACCGATTTCTGATCGAAGTCTATATTTATTAATGGGGTCATTCTATTTACTGTGTGGAACTGTATATACTGTGTTTTGTCAAAGTTTAATGAGAGCCCATTTGCAGAGAACCACTTAATGATTTTCTGAAAAACATCGTTTACAATTTCACCAGTTACTTCTTGTCTGTCGGGTGTGATAGCTATCTTGTATCATCGGCAAAAAGTACCAGCTTTGCATCTTCGTGAATATAGAATGGCAAGTCATTAATATATATATTAAGAACAGCAGAGGACCCAAGACCGCACCTTGCGGCACCCCATTCTCGATTGTTCCCCAGTCTGAGAAATCACCATTTTTTTTGCATATTATGTGAACTGTTTATTTCAACTTTCTGCACTCTTCCAGTTAGGTATGATTTAAACCATTTGAGCGCTGTCCCATTCATACCACAGTACTTGAGCTTATCTAGAAGTATTCCATGATTAACACAATCAATCCCACAAAAAATCCCAACGGGTGACTTCCGGTTACTCAGAGCATTTAATATTTCATTAGTGAAATTATATATAGCATTTTCTGATGAGAAACCTTTCTGGAAACCAAACTGACATTTTGTTAAAACTTTATTTTTACAAAGGTGTGAAGCTACTCTACAATACATTACTTTTTCAAGAATTTTGGATAAGGCAGTCAGAAGAGAGATTGGGCGGTAGTTGTTGACATCAGACGTATCCCCTTTTATATGCAGTGGTATAACAATGGCATACTTCAGTCTATCTGGGAAAATACCCTGCTTCAAAAAGCTATTACATATGTGGCTAAGAATCCCACTTATTTCTTGGGAACAAGCTTTTATTATCCTACTGGAAATGCCATCAATCCCATGTGAGCTTTTATTCTTGAGAGAGTCTATTCCTAATTTTAGAGGGAGAGGTGGGTGGAATTTCAATTGTATCAAATGGTGTGGGTAACGCCTCTTCCATTAACTGCCTTGCTTCTTCTAATGAACATTTAGATCCTATTTTCTCTACAACATTTAAAAAATGATTATTCAAAATGTTTTCGACTTCCGGCTTGTTGTTTATCAAGTTTCCATTCGCTTTGATGGTGATGCCGTCTGCGGTACCGACCTTTGCGGCAGAGCAGCCGGACAGATGGGACGAGACGGCGGCTGCTGACAGCTCGTCTCTCTCTCTCTCTCTCTCTCTGTCTGTCTCTCTCCCCCTCTCCCCTCCCTCTCTCTCTCTTAATGAGCCGCGTGCGTCACAGCCAGCCCCCTCCAGACCTCTCCGCCCGCACAATGGACGCTACGCACTCCCAGCCACTTACTCCAAACCGAGCCCGCAATGGGCCGAGCTCCAGGGCAGGAACTCGCTGCCGAAAAGCCGCAACCGCTTTCCCCGTCCACAAATGCAGACTGCGGTAGATGCAACTGGATGTGAAGTAGTGGTTCAGAAGAGAGCGAGCCACAGTTCCGGCGTATCGCCGATGTTAATGCACTTTGTATGTTGAGCAAGGAACCGAAGAAAAAGTTTGGAAAAGGAATTCAAAACTTCGAGGTTTTGCCGATCGCGTTGCACTTCTCTCAGAGAGCTGGGACAGCAGTTGAACGGTATGGATGCTGTCTTCAAAAAACACTCAGTTTGCCCTTTTGTCACATGTACTGCGAACTATAGATGAACGACGACAGGCAGACACCATATTCCTAGATTTCCCAAAACCATTTGACGCGGTGCGCCGTTGCAGCTTGTTAACGAAGGTATGAGTACATGCAATAAGTACACTTGTTCCCCCACTGCTTGAATATTGCTCACCAGTGTGAGATCCGTACCAGATAGGGTTGATAGAAGAGATAGAGAAGATCCAACGGAGAGCAGGGCGCACTTCGTTACAGGATCGTTTAGTAATCGCGAAAGCGCACGGAGATGATAGATAAACTCCAGTGGAAGACTTTGCAGGAAAGACGCTCAGTAACTCAGTACGGGCTTTTGTTGAAGTTTCGAGAACATACCTTCACCGAACAGTCAAGCAGTATATCGCTCCCTCCTACGTATATCTCGCGATGAGACCATGAGGATAAAATCAGAGAGATTACAGCCCACACAGAAGCATACCGACAATCTTTCTTTCCACGAACAATACGAGACTGGAATAGAAGGGAGAACAGATAGAGGTACTGAAAGTACCCTCCGCCACACACCGTCAGGTGGCTTGCGGAGTATGGATGTAGATGTAGATGCAGAATAAGTGAGTGGCTCGAAGACTTCTTAAATAGTAGGACGCGGAATGTTGTTCCCGACTGCGAGTGTTCATCAGTGACAAGTGCCCCAGGGAAATGCGATAGGACAGCTGTTGTTCTCTGTGTACATAAATGATTTGGCAGACAGCGTGGGCAGCTCTCTGTGGTTGTTAGATGACGATGCTGTGGTGTACGGTAAGGTGTCGAAATTGATTGACTGTAGGAAGGTACGAGACGTATTCGAAAAGTAAGGTGCGATTCTTTCTGCACCTTCCGACCAATCATTTTCTGTCGCGCTCCTGTTGCACATGCTGAGTCATTATCAGCTACTACTTTTCTTCTTATAATTGTTAACACAACACTTTCAATGGAGCCATACTAAAGATTAAACCTCCACCTCGCAATGAAGGCGTTCCTTGTTAGAATATTGGTAAAGGAAAGGCTAAGCTATGTTAATAGCTTTTGTACGAGGCGTGTTCGGAAAGTAAGTTCCGATTAGGTGCAAAATGAAAACCACTGTGAAAATGAAATTTCGCACAGATGTGTTGGGCTGTCTCTTTACTGTGGCTGTCGATCACTTCACCTCGCTCTTTTCAGTTCAGAGCGCAAAGTGATCACGTGAAAATGCTTAAGGCAAAAGTATCTCCCGCCAAATATGTGAATCTGGTGAGAGATATCGCCTGAAGCTATGCAGCCCACGTGACATAAATGTCATGCGTTTCTTTCTTCAAGATAATTTTCAGCCCCACTCTGCAGGAGCAGTGAAGACGCTTCAGCAACGTTTCCGTTGGGAAGTCTTCGATTAGCCATAGATCAGCCCTTAATTGGCTCCCTCTGTTATTCATGTCTACTCACATGAACCGCTCGCTACAAAGACAACATTTTGGCACAAACAACGAAAGGCAGACCGGCGTAGAGAACTGGCGGAAAGCAAAGGCGGCTGCTGTCTACGACGAGGGTACTGGAAAGTTCGTACAGCTCCACGATGAATATCTTAAGTCGGAGTGGCGACTATTAAGAGAGATAGCTGTGGTTTTCATTCTGAGACTGATCGGACCTTACTTTTCGAACAGCCCTCGTACGAGACGACCTGGACAACTTTTCCCGTTGGTGTGCTGAATGGCAGTGACCCCTAAATGTGGAACAAAGTAAGATAATACGGATGAGTAGGAATATCAAACCTGTAATGTTCGGACACAGTATTACTAATGTCCTGCTTGACACCGTAAAGTCGTTTAAATATCTCAGCGCAACATTGCAAAGCGATATCAGATGGAACGAGTATGTAAGTAATGTGGTAGAGAAGTGGAATGGTAGACTTCGGTTTACTGGGAGAGTTTTAGGAAAGAGTGGTTTACCTTTAAAGGAGACCGCATATAGGACGCTGGTGCGACCTATTCTTGAGTACTGCTCTAGCGTTTGGGATCCGTGCCAGGTCGGTAGACAGCTAAGCAGTTCAGAGGCGGCCTACTAGATTTATTATCGATAGGTTCGAACAACACATAAGTGTTACGGACAAATTTCGGAAACTGAAATGGGAATCCCTGGAGGGAAGGCGACGTTCTTTTCGAGAAACACTCCTGACGGAGCACCGGAAGACCTCAGTCCAAACAAGGCCTCGGGAGTAGACAACATTCCTTTAGAACTACTGACAGCCTTGGGAGAGCCAGTCCTGACGAAACTCTACCATCTGATGAGCAAGATGTATGAGACAGGCGAAATACCATCAGACTTCAAGAAGAATATAATAATTCCAATCCCAGAGAAAGCAGGTGTTGACAGATGTGAAAATTACACAACTATCAGTTTAATAAGTCACAGTTGCAAAATAATATCGTGAATTCCTTACAGACGAATGGAAAAACTAGTAGAAGCCGACCTCGGGGAAGATCAGCTTGGATTCCGTAGAAATGTTGGAACACGTGAGGTAATACTGACCCTGCGACTTACCATAGAAGCTAGATTAAGGAAGGGCAAACCTACGTTTCTAGCATTTATAGACTTAGAGAAAGATTTTGACAATGTTGACTGGAATTCTTTCAGATTCTGAAGGTGGCAGGGGTAAAATACAGGGAACGAAAGGTTATCTACAATTTGTACGGAAACCAAATGGCAGTTATGAGAGTTGAGGGGCATGAAAGGGAAACAGTGGTTGGGAAGGGAGGGAGACAGGGTTGTAGCCTCTCCCCGAAGCTATTCAATCTGTATATTGAGCAAGCAGTAAAGGAAACAAAATAAAAGTTCGGAGTTGGTATTAAAATCCATGGAGAAGGGAAAAAAACTTTGAGCTTCGCCTATGACATTGTAATTCTGTCAGATAAAAATGGTTCAGATGGCTCTGAGCACTATGGGACTTAACTTCTGAGGTCATCAGTCCCCTAGAACTTAGAACTAATTTAACCTAACCAACCTAAGGACATCACCCACATCCATGTCCGAGGCAGGATTCGAACCTGCGACCGCAGCGTTTCCACTCTGTAGCGCCTAGAACCGCTTGGCCACCCCGGCCGGCATTCTGTCAGAAACAGCAAAGGACTTGGAAGAGCAGTTGAACGGAATGGACAGTGTCTTGAAGGAAGGGCATATGATGAACATCAACAAAAGCAAAACGAGGATAATGGAATGTAGTGGAATTAAGTCGGGTGATGCTGAGGGAATTAGATTAGGAAATGAGACACTTGAAGTAGTAAAGGAGTTGTGCTGTTTGGGGAGCAAAATAACTGATGATGGTCGAAGTAGAGAGGATATAAAATGTAGACTGGCAATGGCAAGGAAAGCGTTTCTGAAGAAGAGAAATTTGTTAACATCGAGTACAGATTTATGTGTCAGGAAGTCGTTTCTGAAAGTATTTGCATGGAGTGTAGCCATGTATGGAAATGAAACGTGGACGATAAATAATTTAGACAAGAAGAGAATAGAAGCTTTCGAAATGTGGTGCTACAGAAGAATGCTGAAGATTCGATGGGTAGATCACATAACTAATGAGGAGGTATTGAATAGAATTGGGGAGAAGAGGAGTTTGTGGCATAACTTGACTAGAAGGGATCGGTTGGTAGGACATGTTCTGAGGCATCAAGGGATCGTCAATTTAGTACTGGAGGGCAGCGTGGAGGGTAAAAATCGTAGAGGGAGACCAAGAGTTGAATACACTAAGCAGATTCAGAAGGATGTAGGGTGCAGTAGGTACTGGGAGATGAAGAAGCTTGCACAGGATAGAGTAGCATGGAGAGATGCATCAAACCAGTCTCAGGACTGAAGACCACAACAACAACAACAATTTGAGAAAATTTAGACAACTGTCATTTGAAGCCGACTGCCGAACATACATTGTGGATGAGGGTCACCAAGATATACGGAGGCATATAGATAGTCGTTTTTCCTCGCTTTATGTGTGAGTGGGACAGGAAGGGAAGTGACTAGTAGTGGTACAAGGGTATTCTCCGGCATGCTCTTTACGGCAGCTTGCGAGGTATCCATGTAGGTGTAGGTGTAGAAGAACGTAAACAAAGTTGAAACGAGGGTAATGGAATGTAGTCGTATTAAATCAGGCGAAGCAGGGCGAATTGGTTTAGGTGATGAGAAATGAACGTAGTAGATGAGTTTAGGACAAGAACATAACTCGTAGGAGCTGACGTAGAGAGGATATAAAATGCAGGCTGCCTATGCCAAGAAAATGATAGCTGCAGAAGAATCGAATATGGAAGTCTCCTCGAAGGCATTTGTCTGGAGTGCAGCCTTATGCTGAAGCTAAACGTGGTCAATAAGCATTTAAAATAAAAAGGAAACAGAAGATTTTGCAATGTGATGATGCTACAGAAGAATTTTGAATAACATATGGCTAGATCACTTAACTAGTGAGGGTGTAGGGTAGAGAATTTGGACGTAAAGAAATGTACGACACAACTTGAGTAAAGAATGGGTGGGTTGATAGGGCACGTCCTGCGGCAAAATGGAAGCGTCTGTATCGTACTGTGACGCCTTGCGCTGCGTCGATTTAATGCCCAAGCGGTCTGCCCTAAGACAAAATTTGTACACAGGGCGTACCATAATTAGCAATGAAAACAACGTGTTTTCACGCTGACTAGAGTTCGATTCATCTTTAAAGGTGTTACGAAGTGCCCAAGGAACAGCAACAACTGTGAGAGGGAGATAGGCGGAAGGAGACGCGGCGAATTAGATGCTGTTCGGGTATTACAGTGTATCATTTACTTTTATAGTCGTATCAACAAATTGAACTCATTCTTACCTGTCAAACACACGCCATCATAAACTTTAAATATTTCGGGATAGTATTTGTTTTTCTCTTAATAATATTTATGAGAAGCGTACCAGCCATAAAAATATATTTAAAAAAATTGCACTCGGAGGCTAATCGGGTGAATTTTGGAAAAAAACATATTTTGTCTACAATTCTGAGATTCTCCTTCGTTGAAACTCTTAAAAGAATTACTTATCAATAACAGAAAAAATAATTCAAATGATAACAAATCTAAGTGTGTTAACTTCAGGACAAAGTTACTTGTTTATGGAGCAGAGGTAATTCGGTTTACATTCATCTACCTCCTTAAGTCACAAATCTATCTTCCGTCTTAGCACCTGCACATTCACAGTGCGGTTTACGGAGTACCAAGTATTCGATATTGCCTGAAATTCTGTCTTGGACTTCACAACTTAAAAACAGATCTACCTGTGTCCACAGCCAAAACCCGAACAATATATAAAGATCTACCAGAACTGTTATTTAATAAATCGCATAGTTTTAATCTTTGGTGCATATTTTCAAAAAATGGCTCTGAGCACTATGGGACTTAACAGCTGAGGTCATCAGTCCCCTAGAACTTAGAACTACTTAAACCTAACTAACCTAAGGACATCAGACACATCCATGCCCGAGGCAGGATTCGAACCTGCAACCGTAGCGGTCAGGCGGTTCCAGACTGAAGCGCCTAGAACCGCTCGGCCACTCCGGCTGGCGCACATTTTCAGAAACTTTTGTAAACGTATGGAAAAATTTTTCTTCGTTGTAACTCAGATGATGTCTGGAAACGTACTGGACTCGCTAAAAGGCATCACAAGGACATTTTTTAAGTACCGGCATATGATGCATCTTCTGCTTCGCAGCAACACTAGGCGGGTGAGAAGTCACAGTATTCCATACTGCCCGACTACTTCATAATGCCTAACGTTTATCTAAATTGCACATGAGAGGAAAAATATTTCCGAATAGGTGCTGGATCTCTGTGGAGTGTAAAGATTGTAGAGGCAGACCAGCAAGCAGGATCAAGTAAATGTATCTAGCAGTAGAAGTGTCTGCAAAGGGGGGCGTCTACTTACCTCTGTGGTTAAGAGTCGTCAACTTTGCAACTACTCAGATATTTAAAGTTCTATAGTTTCTTCGAAATGTACTGCGTATTTTTTTGAGAATTTCAATATTTCTCGGGGGAGTGTGTACTGTCATATATTAATGAACGTTACAATGTACACTCGAAACTTTATTTTGCTTCACAGTCGAGTGGTAGTACGGACGTGCGTTTCATCTTTACATTACGATATTATGACCGTAGTGTAACCGCATCTATGAGGTGAGTTATTAATTGCACAGAATTTTTGTCGCCAACACAATGGATGGTTATAATTAAAGTGCAACTACTCACAGACCTCCCGTGTGGGCTGCAATTCTCGTATGGCAGCGAAACTTCTAGATATGCTAGTACGATATTGCGGAACCGATTTACGCTGGAAAAAAAATTAATTCCAATTTTGGCCAACAGGTGCAAATCTGGCGCTGTGAATGGAAGAAAGATGTACGAGGTGCATTCAAGTTCTAAGGCCTCCGATTTTTTTTCTAATTAACTACTCACCCGAAATCGATGAAACTGGCGTTACTTCTCGACGTAATCGCCCTGCAGACGTACACATTTTTCACAACGCTGACGCCATGATTCCATGGCAGCGGCGATGGCTTCTTTAGGAGTCTGTTTTGACCACTGGAAAATCGCTGAGGCAATAGCAGCACAGCTGGTGAATGTGCGGCCACGGAGAGTGTCTTCCATTGTTGGAAAAAGCCAAAAGTGACTAGGAGCCAGGTCAGGTGAATAGGGAGCATGAGGAATCACTTCAAAGTTGTTATCACGAAGAAACCGTTGCGTAACGTTAGCTCGATGTGCGGGTGCGTTGTCTTGGTGAAACAGCACACGCGCAACCCTTCCCGGACGTTTTTGTTGCAGTGCAGAAAGGAATTTGTTCTTCAAAAGATTTTCGTAGAATGCACCTGTTACCGTAGTGCCCTTTGGAACGCAATGGGTAAGGATTACGACCTCGCTGTCCCAGAACATGGACACCATCATTTTTTCAGCACTGGCGGTTACCCGAAATTTTTTTGGTGGCGGTGAATCTGTGTGCTTCCATTGAGCTGACTGGCGCTTTGTTTCTGGATTGAAAAATGGCATCCACGTCTCATCCATTGTCACAACCGACGAAAAGAAAGTCCCATTCGTGCTGTCGTTGCGTGTCAACATTGCTTGGCAACATGCCACACGGGCATCCATGTGGTCGTACGTCAACATTCGTGGCACCCACCTGGAAGACACTTTTCGCATTTTCAGGTCGTCATGCAGGATTGTGTGCACAGAACCCACAGAAATGTCAACTCTGGAGGCGGTCTGTTCAACAGTCATTCGGCGATCCCCCAAAACAATTCTCTCCACTTTCTCGATCATGTCGTCAGACCGGCTTGTGCGAACCCGAGGTTCTTTCGGTTTGTTGTCACATGATGTTCTGCCTTCATTAAACCGTCGCACCCACGAACGCACTTTTGACACATCCATAACTCCATCACCACATGTCTCCTTCAACTGTCGATGAATTTCAATTGGTTTCACACCACGTAAATTCGGAAAACGAATGATTGCACGCTGTTCAAGTAAATAAAACGTCGCCATTTTAAGTATTTAAAACAGTTCTCATTCTCGCCGCTGGCGGTAAAATTCCATCTGCCATACGGTGCTGCCATCTCTGAGACGTATTGACAATGAACGCGGCCTCATTTTAAAACAATGCACATGTTTCCATCTTTTTCCAGTCCAGAGAAAAAAAATCGGAGGCCTTAGAACTTGAATGCACCTCGTATAGAAATGTTTCCATTTGTAACGGATTAGGAGAGGGACGTGAGCAGAAAAGATCAAACAAGCAGAGTAGACACAATGCTGGTTTTATTATTAACAGATGCTTACACAGTTTGTTCAGTATGAGCACCAGTGACATCAACGAGTTGCTGTACAGCGCCAGATTTGCACCTGGTGCTCAAAATTGGAACTATTTTTTTTTTTTTTTTTTAGAGTAAATCGCTTCCGCATTAACACATTAGCAGATCCACCAAGTTCCGCAGTCGTGTGATAATTACCCCTTACACTGGGTCTCCGCGAGTAACTGTACTTTAATTATAACCATAGAATACATCATATGACTATCATACGTCTTAAGGATTGTCCAAAAGTGCCCTTCAGGTTCTGAGTGCAGTTGCGTCGCTAGTACAGACAGGTCCCGACCAGAATTGCAGTACCTTCTGTACTAACGGTTCATAGGCGTCTGAGTAAATTTCGTTTGATATCTGAACAGAACTGGGCCTAAAGTTTTAATGCTCTATATGAACGACGAAAAAGAGAAATTTGTTAACATCGAATGTAGATTTAAGTGTTAGGAAGACTATTCTGAAAGTATGCGTATGGAAAGTAGCCATGTTTGAAAGTGAAACATGAATGATAAACAGTTTGGACAAGAAGAGAACAGAAGCTTTTGAAATGCAGTGCCACAGAAGAATGCTGAAGATTAGGTGGGTAGAGATCACGTAACTAATGAAGAGAAACTGAATGGAATGGGTGAGAAAAGAATTTTGTGGCACAATCTGACTAGAAGTCATCAGTTCATAGGACACTTCCGATACATCAAAGGATCACCAATTTTGTTTTGGAGGGAAGTGTGAGGGGGTAAAAATTGGTAGGGGGAGACCAAGAGATAAATACAGTAAGCAGATTCAAAAGGACGTAAGTTGCTGCAGTTATTCGGAGATGAAGAGCCTGGCACAGGATAGAGTAGCATGGAGAGCTGCCTCCAACGAGTCTTCTGACTGGAGAACGCGACAACAGTAAAGAAGAACGACGTCGTGAAGGCGGCGTAGGACCATGGCAGCTGAAGTTCTGGCTGATCGTGTGATGTACTGATGGGAAGAAGTCGCAGAAGGTTCAGCTTTTAGGAGACACTGTTGCAGATGTTGCAGCTACTGCCTCTACCATTGCAAGCAGTACTGTTGTAACTGACGGCAGTGTGGGTAACATAGTGTTCGCCAGTGGGTGAAACGTCTAATACAGATGCAACAGGTACCGTAGACTGTTAGGTATCGTAGATTGTTTGTATGCTCTAGAAGAAGCATCTGAAGGAAGTCATAAAACTGACTCTGACACTGAATTGGCTCCAAATTTGGATTCATATGCATGGTCTTAATTGTGAATGCCAATCCTTTGGAATATGCCTTCCTCTTTAGGGCATATGTTCCCTAATACATGTTGAGATCGCTAATGTCTTGCATGTTTTTTCAGTCTGTTACAGCACAGATTTTGTGCTCCTCATTCATTAGTATGTAATTAACCATCCCATAACTAACGGTGGACTTCAAAATGCATAACAAACTTAGTAGTTTTTTTGGGTACTATTCTCAAGGGGTGCATACTAACATGTACGCGGGTGTGCTGACAAGTACTGACTCCAAATTGTTTTACATGAAAAGTATTAAAACTTTTTCAAAATAATTAATAATAGACATATTTATTCCTCATGTCTACATATTTTCTTCTCAGCATAGTCACTATCGCGACCAACACATTTCTGATAATAAGAGAACAGAATGAGATTTTCACTTTGCAGTGGAGCGTGCACTGATATGAAACTTCCTGGCAGAGTGAGTTGGACCGAGACTCGAACTCGGGACCAATGCCTTTCGCGGGCAAGTGCTCTGCCATCTGAGCTACCCAAGCACGACTCACGCCCGGTCCTCACAGCTTTACTTCTGCCAGTACCTCGTCTCCTACCTTCCAAACTTCACAGAAGCTCTCTTGCGAACCTTGCAGAACCAGCACTCCTGGAAGAAAGGTTATTGCGGATTCATGGCTTAGCCACAGCCTGGGGGATGTTTCCAGAATGAGATTTTAACTCTGCAGCGGAGTGTGCGCTGATACGAAACTTCCAGGCAGATTAAAACTGTGTGCCGTTTCCGAGTTCGAGTCTCGGTTCGGCACACAGTTTTAATCTGCCAGGAAGTTTCATATCAGCGCACACTCCGCTGTAGCGTGAAAATCTCATTCAGAAAACACACCCAAACTGTGGCTAAGCCATGTCCACGCAATATCCTTTCTTCCAGGAGTGCTGGTTCTGCAAGGTTCGCAGGAGAGCTTCTGTGAAGTTTGGAAGGTAGGAGACGAGCTACTGGCGGAACTGAAGCTGTGAGGACGGGGCGTGAGTCGTGATTGGGTAGCTCAGATGGTAGAGCACTTGACCGAGCAAGGCAAAGTTCCCGAGTTCGAGTCTCGGTCCGGTACACAGTTTTAATCTTTCAGGAAGTTTCAATAAGAGAACAATTTGTTGATATCGTCAGTTGACTTTCTTGACGGAACTACAACTTCAGTGCTATTTCCCGCTATAGAACTGAAATTCCCTAAGATGTTCTTAAAGTTTTCGAAACAAATGAAAATCGCATCGACCGAAGTCGAGACTGTTCGAAGATGATGGATGACAGCGAACGCAAGGCGACGGACTCTTGCAGACGTCGCCACGGTCTTGTGCGGTCTGGGATTGTCACGCTGAAGCAGGGAGTGCTCATGTGTGAAAGGACTCTTCTAATTCTCGTTTTCAGTTTTTTAAGAATCTCACATGCACCGACATTGTTACGTTACACGCCGCCACGGATACAATTAAGTGCCATTTAATGGCAAAGAAGCGGAGAATTCGACCGAGTAATATGCATATACTGTAATACCTCAACCGACACTGAGAACAGAATGAAAAATTCGAAAGCAATTGTTTTCAACACGCCCTCGTATTTCATTTTCATTATGGATAAGAGAGTTTGTTACCGAATGAGTCAAAGAATGACGAGGCGTATTCGGAAAGTAAGGTCCTACTAGGTGCGAAATGGAAACCACTGTTAGAATCCGATGTAACTTTGCACACATGTGTTGAGCAATGCCCGTGTGTCTGTCGATCGTTCACGTCGCTCTTTTCAGTTCAGAGCGCAAAGCTATCACGTAGAAATGCCTAAAACAACAGAGTCTCCCACCAAGTAAATGGACCTGGTGAGAGATTTCGCCTGAAGCTATGCAGCCCACATAACAAAAATGTCATGCGTTTCTTTCTTCAAGACAATTTTCAGCCGTATTCTGCAGGGACAATGAAGACTCTCCTGTGGCGTTTTCGATGGGAAGTGTTTGATCAGCCACAATACAGCCCTCAATTCGCTCTCTCCATTGTTCATCTCTGCTCTCATGAACCGTTGACTGCGAAGACAACATTTTGGCACAAAAAACGTAAAGCAGACTGACGTAGAGAACTGGCGGAAAGCACAGGCGGCTGCTTTCTGTGACGTAGCTACTGGAAAGTTTGTACATCGCCACGACAAATGTCTTAAGTCGGAGTGGTGACTATTTAGAGAGGTAGCTGGAAGGTGTGGCTAACTGTTGCGAATAAAACGTTTTTGATTTTCAGTATGGTTTCCATTTCGCGCCCGATCGGATCTTACTCTCCGAACAGTTCTCGTATGTTGTAGCAGTATTACGAAGTGGCTTCCTAGTGCGCCAAAGCGAAAGTGTCCCAGATAGCTTCGGATTTCCACCTATGACATGCAGCAAGTTAGCACTTTACTTTTTCGCACATCTTTTTCATCTTGGTTTATTTGTAGGGAGAGAAAAATATTGAAATTTACTGGCAATTTAAAATTGTGTGCCAGACCAGGAGTCGAGCTCAGGACCTTGCCTCTAACGCAAATGCTTCAAAAACTAAGGTAACCGAGCAAGACTCACATACCACCCTCAGCTTCTCTACCTCATTTCCTACCTTCGAGCCGACCGAAGTGGCCGTGCGGTTCTAGGCGCTACAGTCTGGAACCGCGTGACCACTACTGATGACCTCAGCAGTTAAGTCCCATAGTGCTCAGAGCCATTTGAACCATTTTGAACCAAACGTGATGGTACGCATTTCTGCTCCTTACACGAGGCATCACAACAACGTTTCAACAGGCAACTCCGGTCAACTGCTGTTTGTGTATGAGAAATCGGTTGGAAACTTTCCTCATGTCAGCACGTTTTAGGTGTCGCCACCGGTGCCAATCTTGTGTGAATCCTTTGAAAAGCTAATCATTTGCATATCACAGCATCTTCTTCCTGTCGGTTAAATTTGGCGTCTGTAGCACATCTTCGTGGTGTAGCAATTTTAATGACCAGTAGTGTAGCTGTATTGTGCTGCCACCTACTGCCAGCTACTCCATATCAGCGACCTCAGCAGTCATTACAAATCGTGAGAGAGCAGAATGGGGCGCTCCGCGGAACTCAGGGACTTCGAACGTGGTCAGGTGATACGGTGTCACTTGTGTCATACGCGAGATTTCCACACTCCTAAACATCCGTACGTCCACTGTTTCCGATGTGATACGGGAAGGGACACTTATCACAAAAGCGTACAGGCCGACCTCGTCTGTTGACTGACAGAAACGGCCGTCGGTTGAAGAGGGTCGTAATGTGTAATAAACAGACCATCACACAGTAATTTCAAACTGCATCAGGATCCACTGCAAGTACTATGACAGGCTGGAGGTGAGAAAACTTGGATTTCGTGGTCGAACGGCTGCTCATAAGCCACACAACACGCCAGTAAATGCCGAAAGACGCCTCGCTTGGTGCAAGGAGAGCAAGCATTGGACGTTTCAAGTGTGGAAAAACGTTGCGTGGAGTGAAGAATCACGGTACACAATGTGGCGATCCGATGGCAGAGTGTGGGTATGGCGAATGACCGGCGAACGTCATCTGCCAGCGTGTGTAGTGCCAACAGTAAAATTCGGAGGCGGTGGTGTGATGATGTGGTCGTGTTTGCACCCCTTGTTGTTTTGCGTCGCACCATCACAGCACAGGCTTACTTTGATGTTTTAAGCACCTTATTGTTTCACACTGCTGAATAGCAATGCGGGGATGGCGACTGCATCTTTCAACACTATCGAGTACCTGTTCATAATGCACGTCCTGAGGAGGAGTGGTTACACGACAATAACACCCTGTAATGAACTGGCCTGCACAGAGTCTTGACCTGAATGCTATAGAACAACTATGGGATGATTTGGAACGCCGACTTCGTGCCAGGCCTCACCGACCGTCATCGATACCTCTCCTCAGTGCTGCACTCCTTGATGAATGGGCCGCCATTCCCCAAGAAACCTTCCAGCACCTGACTGGATGTATGCCTGCGAGAGAGGAAGCTGTCATCAATACTAAGTGTGGGCCAACACCATACTTAATTCTAGCATTAAAGGTGGAGGGCGCCACGAACTTTCAGCCAGGTGTCCGGATACTTTTGATGACAAGTGTAGTTGATCGACTTTTTCTCAAATACCGTAACTTAGAGGCACAGTTTCCGGTCGACAAAGTCACGTAATAATAAGCTGCAAACAGTAGCTCACGAGAGATGCTATTAGTGTAGGTTTCTTTTTTTTTTTTTTTAATTTGTTTCATAACTGTAATCTTTCTGTACCGTATAATCGTCATGCCAAGAGAGAGGATGAAAATTGTGGAAGATGCTGTTTCACAACATTATGACGGGGAAAGGATTAAAGAATTTTGGTTCGGCATTCAACAAGGTGTTAAGCGCTGTCGGGCTGGGTTAGCACTTGGATGGCTGCCCATCCGGTCTGCCTAGCGCTGTTGGCAGGCGGGGTGCACTCAGCCCTTGGGAGGCAAAACGTAACTGAGAAGTAGTGGCTCCGGTCTCGTAAACTGACATACGTCTGGGAGAGCGGTGTGCTGACCACACGCCGCTCCTTATCCGCATCCGATGGCGACTGTGGGCTGAGGATGACACGGCGGCCGGTCAGTACCGTTGGGCCTTGTAAGGCCTGATCGGAAGGAGTTTATTCAGCAAGGTGATCAGAACTGAATACAACTGTTAAGAATCGGGAACCGTCTGATGACTATGGTTACTGCATTACAGTGTGTTAGTAGTTTTCGAATCACTTCATGGGTTTTGTGGGACACCAGACGGAGAAGGATGTGCGCAATACAGAAAAAAATTATTTTAGTTGTATACAGCACAAGAAACAACTTGAGGGCGAGGTCACAAGTTCAGTCTTTAGAAACCGTTATTGGAACAATAATAGGGAAACTATAAGCTGCTAATGACTCACCATGTTCGTCTGGAGGGCGAGAGTAAATAAGCGTCCGGGAGGTGCAGAGATCAACCTTCTACATTGTATATGTAGTAAAGTTCCGAAAATGGCCATCGTCGGCATTCAAGAGAAGTTCAAAACAAACCATTAACTTGCACCGTCAACACCGAATGAAAGAATGGCACGCCGTAGTGGTCACAATGGTTCAAATGGGACTTAACTGCTGAGATCATCAGTCCCCTAGAACTTAGAACTACTTAAACCTAACTAACGTAAGGACATCACACACATCCATGCCCGAGGCAGGATTCGAACCTGTGACCGTAGCGGTCTCGCGGTTCTAGACTGTAGCGCCTAGAACCGCACGGCCAAGTGGTGTCACTACCGAGGTTAACATGCCGCACCGATCGATATGAATGATACAGAACAGGGTGCCTTGGACGTTAAGAGCTTAAGTTAACACATGGTTTACTAGCATGTACAGTTAGCACAACGTTTCACCTGCGGGCAGATGGATTGCTGCATTGATCGCGCTCACCGGAGTGGGGGACCCTGGCTGGCCAATCCGCTTTGGCCGCCACTGAAGACCCCACGGCGACCGGCCGGGCGACTGCCGCGAGATTGCTACCAGAACGGCGCAGATGGGATCCGATTAGGCCTCGCATTATCCGTACCGGGCAAGCTACGAGTGCGTTCTTCTGGTGAAATATAATTACGATACGGATGTGGTTTCTCCTTTTCCCACGTCACCCACTTAAAGAACGGAGGAAATGAGTTTCAAGTTAACCTCCATTCTAGTGGAGGCCCTGCAAGGAGTCAGTTGTAGCACTTAGCGTTACTCGTGCAGATACCGTCCCTCCTGTCTATACTGAAAATAAACACAGTGCAGATACACACATGCGCTACATAATACTGACAAGGAACTCCCTGATTGCGAAGTCGCAAAAGGTCACTAATGTTTACGGCATTCGACCCTCACATATCATGATAGTGATGATGTTTGGTTTGTGTGGCGTTCAACTGCTCGGTTATCAGCGCCCGTACAAATTCTCAATCTTTGCTCAGTCCAATCTTGCCACTTTCATGGATGATGATGAAATGACGATGAAAGACACACAACACCCAGCCATCTCGAAAATGCCTGACCCAGCCGGGAATCGAACCCGGGACTTTGGGCTCGGGAAGCGAGAACGCGACTGCGAGACCACGAGTTGCGGGCTCACTTCTCATCTACCATGCAACTACAATTATGGGTGCTAATGGCAACAAGGGGCGGCATTGGAGTACCCAGTGGTAAGCATAGCGTGAGGCCATGGAGCGGAGCTTAGTCAAAAAAAAAAAATGGTTCAGATAGCTCTGAGCACTATGGGACCTAACATCTGAGGTCATCAGTCCCCTAGAACTTAGAACTACTCAAACCTAGCTAACCGGCGGAGCTTAGTAGACGAGTAACTCACGACAGTGCTACAGTGCCAGTGGTATTGGTACAAAGCGTAGCAATGGCAACGATAAACAAAGCAAACATTGCGCTCTATCGACAACAACAAGTTGACATTTCGACAGAAAAGGACCCAAGAAATTTCGCACAGTGAGAGAGAAGTGATAGATGTAATACACTCCTGGAAATGGAAAAAAGAACACATTGAGACCGGTGTGTCAGACCCACCATACTTGCTCCGGACACTGCGAGAGGGCTGTACAAGCAATGATCACACGCACGGCACAGCGGACACACCAGGAACCGCGGTGTTGGCCGTCGAATGGCGCTAGCTGCGCAGCATTTGTGCACCGCCGCCGTCAGTGTCAGCCAGTTTGCCGTGGCATACGGAGCTCCATCGCAGTCTTTAACACTGGTAGCATGCCGCGACAGCGTGGACGTGAACCGTATGTGCAGTTGACGGACTTTGAGCGAGGGCGTATAGTGGGCATGTGGGAGGCCGGGTGGACGTACCGCCGAATTGCTCAACACGTGGGGCGTGAGGTCTCCACAGTACATCGATGTTGTCGCCAGTGGTCGGCGGAAGGTGCACGTGCCCGTCGACCTGGGACCGGACCGCAGCGACGCACGGATGCACGCCAAGACCGTAGGATCCTACGCAGTGCCGTAGGGGACCGCACCGCCACTTCCCAGCAAATTAGGGACACTGTTGCTCCTGGGGTATCAGCGAGGACCATTCGCAACCGTCTCCATGAAGCTGGGTTACGGTCCCGCACACCGTTAGGCCGTCTTCCGCTCACGCCCCAACATCGTGCAGCCCGCCTCCAGTGGTGTCGCGACAGGCGTGAATGGAGGGATGAATGGAGACGTGTCGTCTTCAGCGATGAGAGTCGCTTCTGCCTTGGTGCCAATGATGGTCGTATGCGTGTTTGGCGCCGTGCAGGTGAGCGCCACAATCAGGACTGCATACGACCGAGGCACACAGGGCCAACGCCCGGCATCATGGTGTGGGGAGCGATCTCCTACACTGGCCGTACACCACTGGTGATCGTCGAGGGGACACTGAATAGTGCACGGTACATCCAAACCGTCATCGAACCCATCGTTCTACCATTCCTAGACCGGCAAGGGAACTTGCTGTTCCAACAGGACAATGCACGTCCGCATGTATCCCGTGCCACCCAACGTGCTCTAGAATGTGTAAGTCAACTACCCTGGCCAGCAAGATCTCCGGATCTGTCCCCCATTGAGCATGTTTGGGACTGGATGAAGCGTCGTCTCACGCGTTCTGCATGTCCAGCACGAACGCTGGTCCAACTGAGGCGCCAGGTGGAAATGGCATGGCAAGCCGTTCCACAGGACTACATCCAGCATCTCTACGATCGTCTCCATGGGAGAATAGCAGCCTGCATTGCTGCGAAAGGTGGATATACACTGTACTAGTGCCGACATTGTGCATGCTCTGTTGCCTGTGTCTATGTGCCTGTGGTTCTGTCAGTGTGATCATGTGATGTATCTGACCCCAGGAATGTGTCAAGAAAGTTTCCCCTTCCTGGGACAATGAATTCACGGTGTTCTTATATCAATTTCCAGGAGTGTATTAGCGTTTCTGCAAAACGAGTCAGTGGAATGTGTGGTGTCGTATACGCTGGACTGGACGGAAAATGTGCATGATGAGTACAATGATGACGATAGGTGCTAAACAACTGAAAATTATACTGAAACAGTTGTAGGGCCATACAGTTCATCATCCTTATCGAACAGGGACCTACAAATCCCGCCTCCAGTTAAACGTAGTAAAGGACAATCGTTATCCAAGGAGCGGGTACTATACATAATTAAGTACGTGAAAGATCAGCCGCAGCATAGTAAAAAGAAACAATTATGAACATATATTGAATAAGCCGTCAGCAATATGACCTTGCAATGCATAAGAAAAACTACAGATATTCAAGGGAGGACAAGGTGTACACTTTACAAAACCTCGTTTCAAGGATGATCGATACATTTTACAGGATATGCATTATAGTGATTCACTGTATTGTTCATATGCAATTGCGCGCGACCTACATTACAGTGATTTCTAGGGAAGCTGATATGTGTACAAGAATCATACTCCTTTAGAGCGAAGTATCCTTTCCGAAAAGTGTGTGACATTGCAATTCGTACCATCTAGCACCGCTGGACAAATTCAGCCTCTTTTTCAATACCTAATAAATATATTGTAGCACTATGTGCAGCTGCGCCTAAAATGATAAACAGTTTCACGATAAGCTCCATGGCAGACTGTTTCGGATTCGGTTGCATGCCATCACATTCCACGTGATTCTATACGCTTTCTATAAGAGTGGATATCTAACTGAACGTCCTGCACGGTTTGCAACTCCCAAGTAGATCGGCTTCGATCTTGAGTGTGCGAACCTTTGTGCCGGCCGGTGTGGCCGAGCGCTTCTAGGCGCTTCAGTCTGGAACCGCGCGACTGCTACGGTCGCAGGTTCGAATCCTGCCTCGGGCATGGATATGTGTGATGTCCTTAGGTTAGTTAGGTTTAAGTAGTTCTAAGTTCTAGGGGATTGATGACCAAAGATGTTAAGTCCCATAGTGCTGAGAGCCATTTGAACCATTGGACACCATTTTCGGAACTTTAGCCTGCTATTCTGTAAGTTTCTGAGGCCTATTCCAGAGCGACCGCCGATTTTCCGACTGTTCTGCCGAGAGGTGGTTCGGATTCGGTATGCCTACTCATTCGGTTCAATGAGATTTGTTTATAGCTGGATTTAAGTGGCTTTAGTTTCGGATTTAGTAATTATGTTTTACTGAAGAATCATCAGAAAGCATCCGGGTGGAAAGTGACTTCATAAAAGACTGTTCTCCTTTGTCAGAAACATGGTTTGTATTGTTGTTATTGTGAAATACTGTGGAATCCTGCCCACTCTTATAGTGTGCCTAGAAAGCTGCTTTCTCGGATGGCTAGACAACATACAAGCAATTCATATTAATGGAGTTTATTACAGTAACTGAATTGACAGTACTTAAATTGTGTATGTACAAGGTGGGTCGTAATCAATTGGCGACATGCAAATAATGAATGTAGGGTAACGCATTGTCCTGCTGGAATTGCCCAAGTCCGTCGGAATGCACAATGGACATCAATGGATGCAGGTGCTCACACAGGATGCTTACGTACGTGTCACCTGTCAGAGTAATATCTAGACGTATCTGGGGTCCCGTATCACTCCAACTGCGCACGCCCCACACCATTACAGAGCCTCCATCAGCTTGAACAGTGCCCTGCTGACATGCAGAGTCCATGGGTTCATGAGGTAGTCTCCATATCCATGCACGTCCATCCGCTCGATACAATTTGAAACGAGACTCGTCCGACCAGGCAGCATGTTTCCACTCTTCAACAGTCGAAGAATGGTGGCGACAGGCGCAGGCGAGGCGTAAAGCTTTGTGCCGTGCAGTCGTCAATGGTAGACGAGCGGGTCTTCCGCTCCGAAAGCCCATATCGATGATGTTTCGCTGAATGGTTCGCACGCTGACACCTGTTGAAGACCCAGCACTGAAATCTGCAACAATTTGCGGAAGAGTTGCACTTCCGTCACGTTGAAGGATTCTCTTCAGTTGTCGATGGTTCCGTCGTTGCAGGATCTTTTCCCGACCGCGGCGACAGAGATCTGGTGTTTTACCGGATTCCTCATGTTCGTGGTACACTCTTAAAAGGGTCGTACGGGAAAATCACCACTTCATCGCTATTTCGGGGATGCTGTGTCCCATTGCTCGTTCACCGACCATAACACCACGTTCAACACACTTAAATCTTGATAGCCTGCCATTGTAGCAGCAGTAGCCGATGTAACAGCTGCGCCAGATACTTATTGTCCGTGTAGGCGTTGCCGACCGCAGCTCCTTATTCTAGCTGTTTGTATATCTCTGTATTTGAATACGCATGCCTGTACCAGTTTCTTTTCCGGCTTCAGTGTATATGTTCCATTGGATCCAAAGTGAAGCTGCAACTTCAAAACAATTCATCGTTTACTTTTTGCCGACTTGTTCTTGTATTCGTTGCTTACTCCTATAACAAAGCTTAATTTTAACACTCGATTGTTTAGTGTTTGTCAGTCTTTCCTTATATTCCTTGCTTACTAGGAAAGTGAAGGTTAATTTTGAGCCAGCCGCTGTGGCCGGGCGGTTCTAGGCGCTACAGTCTGGAAACGCGAGACCGCTGCGGTAGCGGGTTCGAATCCTGCCTCGGGCATGGATGTGTGTGATGTTCTAGGGGACTGATGACCACAGCAGTTAAGTCCCATAGTGCTCAGAGCCATTTGAACCATTTTTGATACCTTGGAAGTACAGGGTATTTCAAAAATGACCGGTATATTTGAAACGGCAATAAAAACTAAACGAGCAGCGATAGAAATACACCGTTTGTTGCAATATGCTTGGGACAACAGTACATTTTCAGGCAGACAAACTTTCGAAATTACAGTAGTTACAATTTTCAACAGCAGATGGCGCTGCGGTCTGGGAAACTCTATAGTACGATATTTTCCACATATCCACCATGCGTAGCAATAATATGGCGTAGTCTCTGAATGAAATTACCCGAAACCTTTGACAACGTGTCTGGCGGAATGGCTTCACATGCAGATGAGATGTACTGCTTCAGCTGTTCAATTGTTTCTGGATTCTGGCGGTACAACTGGTCTTTCAAGTGTCCCCACAGAAAGAAGTCACAGGGGTTCATGTCTGGCGAATAGGGAGGCCAATCCACGCCGCCTCCTGTATGTTTCAGATAGCCCAAAGCAATTACACGGTCATCGAAATATCCATTCAGGAAATTAAAGACGTCGGCCGTGCGATGTGCCGGGCACCATCTTGCATAAACCACGAGGTGTTTGCAGTGTCGTCTAAGGCAGTTTGTACCGTCACAAATTCACGAAGAATGTCCAGATAGCGTGATGCAGTAATCGTTTCGGATCTGAAAAATGGGCCAATGATTCCTTTGGAAGAAATGGCGGCCCAGACCAGTACTTTTTGAGGATGCAGGGACGATGGGACTGCAACATGGGGCTTTTCGGTTCCCCATATGCGCCAGTTCTGTTTATTGACGAAGCCGTCCAGGTAAAAATAAGCTTCGTCAGTAAACCAAATGCTGCCCACATGCATATCGCCGTCATCAATCCTGTGCACTATATCGTTAGCGAATGTCTCTTGTGCAGCAATGGTAGCGGCGCTGAGGGGTTGCCGCGTTTGAATTTTGTATGGATAGAGGTGTAAACTCTGGCGCATGAGACGATACGTGGACGTTGGCGTCATTTGGACCGCAGCTGTAACACGGCAAACGGAAACCCGAGGCCGCTGTCGGATCACCTGCTGCACTAGCTGCGCGTTGCCCTCTGTGGTTGCCGTATGCGGTCGCCCTACCTTTCCAGCACGTTCATCTGTCACGTTCCCAGTCCGTTGAAATTTTTCAAACAGATCCTTTATTGTATCGCTTTTCAGTCCTTTGGTTACATTAAACCTCCGTTGAAAACTTCGTCTTGTTGCAACAACACTGTGTTCTAGGCGGTGGAATTCCAACACCAGAAAAATCCTCTGTTCTAAGGAATAAACCATGTTGTCTACAGCACACTTGCACGTTGTGAACAGCACACGCTTACAGCAGAAAGACGACGTACAGAATGGCGCACCCACAGACTGCGTTGTCTTCTATATCTTTCACATCACTTGCAGCGCCATCTGTTGTTGAAAATTGTAACTACTGTAATTTCGAAAGTTTGTCCGCCTGAAAATGTACTGTTGTCCCAAGCATATTGCAACAAACGGTGTATTTCTATCGCTGCTCGTTTAGTTTTTATTGCCGGTCATTTTTGAAACACCCTGTATATACCATGTGATCAAAACGTCAGTATAAATTTGAAAACTGAATAAATCGCGGAATAATGTAGATAGACAGGTACAAATTGACACACATGCTTGGAATGACATGGGGTTTTATTAGAACCAAAAACATACAAAATTTCAAAAACTGTCGGACAGATGGCGCTTCATCTGATCAGAATAGCAATAATTAGCATAACAAAGTAAGACAAAGCAAGGATGATGTTCTTTACAGGAAATGCTCAATATGTCCACCATCATTCCTCAACAATAGCTGTAGTCGAGGAATAATATTGTGAACAGCACTGTAAAGCATGTCTGGAGCTATGGTGAGGCATTGGCGTCGGATGTTGTCTTTCAGCATCCCTAGAGATGTCGGCCGATCACGATATACTTGCGACTTCAGGTAACCCCAAAGCCAATAATCGCACGGACTTAGGTCTGGGGACCTGGGAGGCCAAGCATGACGAAAGTGACGGCTGAGCACACAATCATCACCAAACGACGCGCGCAAGAGATCCTTCACGCGTCTAGCAATATAGGGTGGAGGGCCATCCTGCATAAACATCGTACGTTCCAGCTGGTGTTTATCAGCCAGGCTGGGGATGATGCGATTCTGTAACATATCGGCGTACCTCTCACCCGTCACGGTAGCAGTTTTGATGTCCAGCGCCACCTGTCGGACTTTTGTGAACTTTGTTTTTTTTTTTTTGTTCTAATAGAACCCCATGTCATTCTAAGAATGTGTGTCAATTTGTACCTCTCTATCTACATTATTCCGTGGTTTATTAAGTTTTCAAATTTATACTGACTTTTTGATCACCCGGTATTTTTTTTTTTCTATTTAAAATATGAGGTCAAGTAGGTGATATTTTCTTGTGAGCTGAAGAGATGGGCGGTCGAGAGGAATCAGTGGAGGTCGTAACAAACCAGTCAGAGGACCGATGACTGAAGAAAAATAGAGAAAAGTAGAAACGTGAGAGCAACAAGTGTGTTGAGACAAGAGAGGCAGCCGAGCAGAGCCGTCTGCTGAAGGAGCCGCGGGCAGGAAGCGGCGTTAAGGCGGGTGTGAGCATGTAAACACGGCACCGCACCGCAGGCCCGCCAAGTGCCTCTGCAAACAGCGTGACCACGCCTAGCGCAGGGACAATGGAGCGGTGCGCGGGGAGACGTACGGCAGCGTAAACACCGCCGCCGAGCCGGCTGTGAATGGCGGGCCCGGTTACGTCACGACACACTCGCATGCACACACTCTCGCCTGGAGGGAAATCCCGGTCGCCCACGACCGACGACAGCATGCGCCGACCCTCACTCCATTCCAAATGGCTATTGTCAACACTACGACTGAACGAGATGGCGCAGTGGTTAGCATACTGGACTCGCATTCGGGAGGACGACGTTTCAAACCCGCCTCAGGCCATCCTGATTCACGTCTTCCGTGATTTCACCAAATCGCTTCAGGCAATTACCGGGCTGGTTCCTTCGAAAGGACACGCAACTCGCCCTTTTTTCACATGATATCTTGCGAATCATGGATGAAGGGTATCAGACGGATGCCATATTCCTTGACTTCGGAAAGCGTTTGACTCGGTGCCCCACTGCAGACTCCTAACTACGGTACGAGCGTATGGGATTGGTTCCCAAGTATGTGAGTGGCTTCAAGACTTCTTAAGTAACAGAACCCAGTACGTTGTCCTCGATGGTGAGTGTTCATCGGAGGTGAGGTTATCACCTGGAGTGCCCCAGGGAAGTGTGCCGGCCGGTGTGGCCGAGCGGTTCTAGGCGCTTCAGTCTGGAACCGCGCGACCGCTACGGTCGCAGGTTCGAATCCTGCCTCGGACGTGGATCTGTGTGATGTCCTTAGGTTAGTTAGGTTTAAGTAGTTCTAAGTCTGGGGGACTGAGGACAGCAGATGTTAAGTCCCATAGTGTTCAGAGCCATTTGAACCAGGGAAGTGTGGTAGGTCCGCTGTTGTTTTCTATCTACATAAATGATCTTTCGGATAGGGTGGATAGCAATGTGCGGCTGTTTGCTGATGATGCTGTGCTGTACGGAAAGTGTCGTCGTTGAGTGACTGTAGGAGGATACAAGATGACTTGGACACGATTTGTGATTGGTGTAAAGAATGCCAGCTAACTCTAAATATAGATAAATGTAAATTAATGCAGATGAATAGGAAAAAGAATCCCGTAATGTTTGAATACTCCAATAGTAGTGTATCGCTTGACACAGTCACGTCGATTAAATATTTGGGCGTAACATTGCAGAGCGATATGAAGTGGAACAAGCGTGTAATGGCAGTTGTGGGGAAGGCGGATGGTCATCTTCGGTTCATCTGCTAAGGGGACCGTTTATAGAACGCTGGTGCGACCTATTCTTGAGTACTGCTCGAGCGTTTAGGATCCCTATCAGGTCGGATTGAGGGAGGACACAGAAGCAATTCAGAGGCGGGCTGGTAGATTTGTTACTGGTAGGTTTGATCATCACGCGAGTGTTACGGAAATGCTTCAGGAACTCTGGTGGGAGTCTCTAGAGGAAAGGAGGCGTTCTTTTGGTGAATCGCTACTGAGGAAATTTAGAGAACCAGCCTTTGAGGCCGACTGCAGTACAATTTTACTGCCGCCAACTTATATTTCGGGGGAAGACCACAAAGATAAGACAAGAGAGATAAGGGCTCGTACAGAGGCGTATAGGCAGTCATTTTTCACTCGTTCTCTTTGGAAGGAACAGGGAGAGAAGATGCTAGTAGTGGTGCGAGATACTCTCCACCACGCACCGTACGGTGGATTGCGGAGTATGTATGTAGATGTAGACACTGCCGACCTCCTTCCCTAATCTGATAGGACCAATGACCTCGTTGTTTGGTCCCCTCCCCCAAATCAACCAATCTCCACACTGTGCATTCCACCACCCCAGATGACGGCCCCCCAACACGAGAGAATTTGGTGGGTCAATGAGACAATAATTTTATTTGGCCTACTTATATTGCTAAGCGCTAAAGACCTCACTGTCGTGTGCCCACACTGATCATCTGTATTATAAGAGGCGATCGAAAAGTTTCCTTTCGATGGTGTTGCTGCAGTGTATGTACCACATACTGTGACTCCGATGCGGATATGTAACCACCAATGGTAGCCGATGCGGATATATAACTTCCAATGGTAGGACAAGGAGAGCATTCTTCCACCATCCTTCACACCTACAAATCCTTGATCCATCCCATCCTTTGGCCATTCAACGAAACATCATTTATATGGGCTTTCAGACCCGAAGGCCCACTCATGTATCCTTGATGACTGCATGACACAAAGCTTTACGCATCGCCTGGCCCCGTCAACACCGATATTACTCTCTTCATGACTGGAAAGTTGTTGCCGGTTCGGACGAGTCTCGTTTCAAATTGTGTCGAGCAGATGGACGTGTAGGGTACGGAGAAAACCTCCAGAATCTATGGACCCTGTATGTCAGCAGGGGATTGTTCAAGCTGCTGGAGGCTTTGTAAGGGTGTGGGGCATATGCAGTTGGAGTGATATGGGACCCTTGATCCGTCTAGATACGACTCTGACATGTGACACGAACGTAACCATCCTGTCTGATTACGTGCACCCATTGGTGTCCATTGTGCAATCCGACGGACGTGGGCAATTCCAGCAGGGCAGTGCGACACCCCAAACGTCTAGAATTGCTACAGAGTGGCTCCAGGAACACTCTTCTGCGTTTAAACACTGCCGCTGGCCACCAGACTCCTCTGACATGAACATTATTGAGCATATCTGAGACGCTTTGGAATGTGCTGTTCAGAAGAGATCTCCACCCCTTCGTACTCTTAAGAATTTATGGACAGCTCTGCAGGATTCATGGTGTCAATTCCCTGAATAGACAGTCAGAACTCCCACTTGCCACAAAGAATGAAACACCTTGCACGCCAAGTCCAAGAAGTCTATTAGCCATGTGGTGTAAGTGGTGGTACTGAGATACGGACTTCACAATATCAACTGTTTACTAACGAGACTAAACTGCAAACAGCTTCAGAGAACGAATTTTCACTCTAGTTGATAACAGGAACACCGTTCCTTGCCAGTACCTATCAGGTTTACGTTTGAACGAACCGCACAGACATTGAAGTGACGTGGAACAGGAAGGATAAGTAACGGTACAGTCCCACGACGCTGGATGAACAGCACGACGCTGTTGCAACACCGTCGCAGAAGGCAACGATCTAGTGGTCAGTCATGTGCGGATACTGCGGAGCAGTGCTCTTGGAAGCAGTTGGTGTATGGACAGTGTCATACGGGGCTCTTGGCGAGGGCACAATGACACTTGGGCAGGCCTCGATTCCTTATATTGGAGAGTTGTTCCAGCTGTTGGTTGATCACTGTTACTCAACCTTTTTTTGTGGGGTAGCTATACAGCAGCAACATATCACCCTATAAACGATGGGAGTTCATGTCTGTCGCTACGAATTGACACAACTACATTGGTACAGGGACCACTATAAATACCGATGTAATTCCGTCACTTCGTAGCGACAACATTGATCTCCCATCATTTGCAGTGTGGTAATTTGATGCTAAAGAGTGGCTGTATCAAGCCCCTGGTGGCCATACCAAGGCAGATGGGCGTCTAGGGTGTGGAGAAAATCTCCCTGTATGTCAGCAGGTGATTGTTTAAGCTGTTGGAGGCTCTGTAAGAGGCATGTGCAGTTGGAGTGATATGGGTCCCTTGATCCGTATGACTGCATACCGCTTGCCAACAGCGCTCGGCAGACCCGGACGGTGACCCATCCAAGTGGAAGCCAAGCGAGGCAGCGTTTAGCTGCGGTGATCTGACGGGAACCGGTATTAGCACTGTGGCAAGGTCGTTGGCAATGATACCAGTCAGAGTTAACACTTTTCCTGAGCGCATCATAGAGGTATAATGAGAGGAGTTGACATGGTCCAAATCTGAGCCCTCGAGAACAGT
Organism: Schistocerca serialis cubense; assembly: GCF_023864345.2. NCBI lineage: Eukaryota > Metazoa > Arthropoda > Insecta > Orthoptera > Acrididae > Schistocerca > Schistocerca serialis. Next base: position 198,642,390 of record NC_064647.1, on the reverse strand, counting down.
AAGAGGAACAGGTGGCAGCACAACTCTGGGAAGTTGTGGTACCAATGTGTTGCAACCCACTGACCATGTCGCTCAGTGCGTCCATTTTGTAGTATAGGCGCCTCTTCTTCTCTCGAATGATCGATGTTAGAGGGAACATGTTAGCCTGCTCGTGCTCATGAGTGGAGAGGCCTTCAGATTCCATCAAAGGGCCTTGTTTTGCAGGTGTTGGAGGGTCTGCATTTTGGACACACTAATCGTGATTCACGCTGACCATAGGTGAGGGAAGGGTGGACTACCGTACTGTACAGTCGGAGCTCTGTATCAGAGTTCAGGTGCCTGCTGTTGAAGAGTGGGTACAGTACCTTCATCAGTTTCAGCCACTTTTGGGTGATGTACTCCGCATGTCGGTGGAAGAGCAGTTGTCATCCATCTGGACACCTAGATATTTAGTATCTGGGGACTATGGTTCCCAGACGCCTGTAATATTGATGTTGTGGTGAAGGATAGGTCGGCGTTTGGTGGACCGCCATAGGTTGAGCGGTATTGAGAGCAGTCTTGTTTGAATGACGCCAGCTGACCATAGTGTTCTGGGTCCTCGAGACATAGCGAGCCAGCCGCGGCAGAGTACACATGCGGTGCCACGTGGACACGTGGCCATACAGAGGCGAGTGGGCGCCTGTGACTGCCACACTGTGTACCGCGACCTGCACGCCCCCGGATTCTGTGGCGGCTGCAGCAGCAGGCTTGTCGGAACAGAGCTCACTGACTCAGATTTCGTGACCGAAGCCGCTGCTTCTCAATAAAGAAGATCCTCAATTGGCCTCACAAGGGCTGAGTGCACCCCACTTGCCAACAGTGCTCGGCAGACCCGGACGGTGACCCATCCAAGTAGTAGCCAAGTAAGACAGCATTTAACGTCGGTGATGTGAGGGGAACCAGTGTTACCACTGTGACAAGGTCGCCGGCAATGATACTGGTCAGAGTTAACACTTTTCCTGAACGGACCACAGAGGTATAATGAGAGGAGTTGACACTGCAGACTTACGCTTTTCGTTGCTTTGAAACCAGCGCAGCCATATTAGATTCCATAAAATGTTAGCAGACTACTGTTTACGATTGCTTCTTGTCCTTATTTTCTGTCGTCTGTACGCTACAGTTGTTTTAAACAGAAAACATTTCACTGCTTTCGTGAGTGCTACAGCGTCAGCAAGGCATTTTAGATGTTTTCCTAATATTAAAATGAATGTTTCTTCTAGTAACACGACACCTCGTTAATGTAACTTTCTTTTTGTTCTCCATTTAGAATAACGAAGAAGGGAAGTATGAGATATAAAATGTCGGCTTTCGTAATCCAACATTTTCTTTAACTCGGAGTAACGAAACTAATGTTAGGTCTATGTCCTCTTCCCGAAAATGCTGAAACATATCTTGCTACATTTGGTCGGTTTTCAATCTTTGCTTCTCACTGCGTTCAGCCGTTGAGAGTTTTGAGATGGGCTGATAAGAAATGCAAAGTCAAATGACAGAAATAAAACCAACACAGTAAAAGTAAACAGTAATCAAAATTTGTGTATACAAACAAAAATATCGCTTGGACGAGTCCAGATACGAACGATATGTGATCCTTTTACACTTTAGATTATAGTCACAATGATTAGTACACCCATAAATAATGCAGGCTGGCATTTTTGATCCAACATTTCCACCAGAAGCGGGGCAGCTGACATGGCGAACGTTTCCTTCATGTTTGTGACGTCATGATAACTTGCCTTAGTATGCCTCCATGGACTACATGTATCAAGCAGATGAGAGAGAGAGAGAGAGAGAGAGAGAGAGAGAGAGAGAGAGAGACTGGGTTTCGAACTGAGCTTTGGCTGAGGTGGACGTGTGTCTTAGTGCGGAAGGCTAATTTCGGAATACTGTTGCTCTAATTTGGAGCATGTTAAAGAAGGAAATTAGCCGAGTGTCCTAGCTTTGCAGAGAGTGGGATGTCGCATTTAGGGAACATTTTCAGTTTTGCTGCATAACTTCATTGTCTTGTGACAGCCAGAGCGAGAGCACCAGCAGCAGCGAGTACTGTTTGTATAAAGCGTTTATTTTGCATTTTGTTTACGACCTTCCACTAAGGAAGGGATTCTATTTGTGTTTATCTGCTCTGCGTAGTAACTAACAGTTCTTGATAAAACTTTACGTAGTTTTCGTGTTAGATTTCTTAGTGTTTTCTTGATCGTTTAGAACAGAAAGCGCCCTAAAACCGTCTTTTGTTTGTTTCGCGGCCGTTAGCCACTAGCCACTTGAATCAGCAGTTGTCTTGTGACAGCCAGAGCGAGAGCACCAGCAGCAGCGAGTACTGTTTGTATAAAGCGTTTTTGTACTTATTTGCTGCGCTTAGCTTTTAAATAGTTTTTCTGGGAAAACCTAGCGTAGTTTTCGCGTCTCGTATTTCAGTGAGTGTTTCTTGATTATCAGAGTAGCTCATCAGAAGATTATCTTGGGAATTTGTCATCGTATAGAGTAGGGTAAACATAGTCATGTGTAGGGACTGTGGTTGTTGTGAGCGGACGCAAGGAGAATTGACCACTCTTCGGGGGCAGGTGGAGGCTTTGTCTGTTAGGCTCATCGAGCTCGAGGCGCAGGCGTCGGCTCGTAGTGGCGTTGGGGCAACTGTGGTGAGACCTATGCCTACTTCGGTGGCCTTGGAATCACATGGAACCCCTGATGTCGCTGCGTCTTCCGGCAGTGAGCATCTTACCGGTCAGCCATCACTCCAGGGTGAATGGCGGACAGTGGTGGGCTCGCGCGTGCCTGGCCGAAAGGCGAAGGTGGGATCTGGCCGCGTGGCAGCTGCCTTACCCCTTTCCAACAGGTACGGGGTGCTTCCTAGTGGTGATGACATCGTTTCCGAGCCACCACAGGATGCCTCGCCTGTTGGGCCAGTGGCCGATTCTCCGGCAAGGTCCCGACAGTCACAGAGGGCGGGCCTATTAGTTATAGGGAGCTCCAACGTTAGGCGGGTTATGGAGCCCCTCAGGAAAATAGCGGGTAGGTCGGGGAAGAATGCCAGTGTGCACTCGGTGTGCTTGCCGGGGGGTCTCGTCCGTAATGTGGAGGAGGCCCTTCCGGCAGCTATTGAACGCACTGGGTGTGACCGGCTGCAGATAGTAGCACATGTCGGAACGAATGACGCCTGCCGCTTGGGTTCTGAGGCCATCCTTGGTTCCTTCCGGCGGCTGGCTGATTTGGTGAAGACAACCAGCATCGCACGCGGAGTGCAAGCTGAGCTTAATATCTGCAGCATAGTGCCCAGAGTCGATCGCGGTCCTCTGGTTTGGAGCCGTGTGGAGGGTCTAAACCAGAGGCTCAGACGACTCTGCGACTATAATGGTTGCAAATTCATCGACCTCCGTTATTGGGTGGAGAACTGTAGGGCCCCCCTAGACAGGTCAGGCGTGCACTACACACCGGAAGCAGCTACTAGGGTAGCAGAGTACGTGTGGCGTGCACACGGGGGTTTTTTAGGTTAGAGGGACCCCCCCTTGGGCGAAACGATAAAATACCTGACGGCTTACCAGAGAGGACATTATCATCGTTGATAAAGAACGTCCGTCCTCAGAGACCAAAAACAGGAAAAGTTAACGTAATATTGGTAAACTGCAGGAGTATCCAGGGCAAGGTTCCTGAATTAGTATCTCTTATTGAAGGAAATAGTGCGCATATAGTATTAGGAACGGAAAGTTGGTTAAAACCGGAAGTGAACAGTAACGAAATCCTAGACACAGAATGGAATATATACCGCAAGGATAGGATAAACGCCAATGGTGGAGGAGTATTTATAGCAGTAAAGAATTCAATAATATCCAGTGAAGTTATTAGCGAATGCGAATGTGAAATAATCTGGGTTAAGTTAAGTATCAAAGGTGGGTCAGATATGATAGTCGGATGCTTCTATAGACCACCTGCATCAGCAACCGTAGTAGTTGAGCGCCTCAGAGAGAACCTGCAGAACGTCGTGAAGAAGTTTCGTGATCATACTATTGTAATAGGGGGAGACTTCAATCTACCAGGTATAGAATGGGATAGTCACACAATCAGAACTGGAGCCAGGGACAGAGACTCTTGTGACATTATCCTGACTGCCTTGTCCGAGAATTACTTCGAGCAGATAGTTAGAGAACCAACTCGTGAAGCTAACGTTTTAGACCTCATAGCAACAAATAGACCGGAACTTTTCGACTCCGTGAATGTAGAAGAGGGTATCAGTGATCATAAGTCAGTGGTTGCATCAATGACTACAAGTGTAATAAGAAATGCCAAGAAAGGAAGGAAAATATATTTGCTTAACAAGAGTGATAGGGCACAAATCGCAGAATATCTGAGTGACCACCATCAAACGTTCATTTCTGAGGAAGAGGATGTGGAACAAAAATGGAAAAAATTCAGAAACATCGTCCAGTACGCCTTAGATAAGTTCGTACCGACTAAGGTCCAAAGCGAGGGGAAAGATCCACCGTGGTATAACAATCAGGTACGAAAGGTACTACGGAAACAAAGAAAGCTTCATCGTAGGTTTAAGAGTAGTCGAATCATAGCTGATAAGGAAAAGCTGAACGAAGCGAAAAAGAGCGTAAAGAGAGCAATGAGAGAAGCATTCAACGAATTCGAACATAAAACATTGGCAAACAATCTAAACAAGAACCCTAAAAAGTTTTGGTCATATGTAAAATCGGTAAGCGGATCTAAATCCCCTATTCAGTCACTCGTTGACCACGATGGCACCGAAACAGAGGACGACCGAAGAAAGGCAGAAATACTGAATTCAGTGTTCCGAAACTGTTTCACTGCGGAAAATCGTAACACGGTCCCTGACTCCAGCCGTCGCACGGACGCCAAAATGGAAAATATTGAAATAAACGATATCGGAATTGAAAAACAACTGCTATCACTTAGTAGCGGAAAAGCATCCGGACCAGACGAGATACCCTTAAGATTCTACAGTGATTATGCTAAAGAACTTGCCCCCTTTCTATCAGCAATTTATCGTAGATCGCTGGAAGAACGTAAAGTACCTAGCGACTGGAAGAAAGCGCAGGTCGTTCCCATTTTCAAGAAGGGTCATAAATCAGATGCGAATAATTATAGGCCTATTTCGCTTACGTCAATCTGTTGTAGAATAATGGAACATGTTTTGTGTTCTCGTATTATGACGTTCTTAGATAATACAAATCTCCTTCATCATAACCAACATGGATTCCGCAAACAGAGATCATGTGAAACTCAGCTCGCCCTATTTGCCCAAGAAATTCACAGTGCCGTAGACACTGGCGAGCAGATTGATGCCGTATTCCTGGACTTCAGGAAGGCATTTGATACGGTTCCGCACTTACGTTTAGTGAAAAAAATACGAGCTTACGGAATATCGGACCAGGTTTGTGATTGGATTCAGGATTTCCTAGAAGAAAGAACACAACATGTCATTCTTAACGGTTCAAAATCGGCAGATGTAGAGGTAATTTCGGGAGTACCGCAGGGAAGCGTGATAGGACCTTTATTGTTTACAATATACATAAATGACTTAGTTGACAACATCGGTAGCTCCGTGAGGCTATTTGCAGATGACACGGTTGTCTACAAGAAAGTAGCAACATCAGAAGACTCGTACGTACTCCAGGAGTACCTGCAGAGGATTAATGCATGGTGCGACAGCTGGCAGCTTTCCCTAAACGTAGATAAATGTAATATAATGCGCATACATAGGGGCAGAAATCCATTCCAGTACGATTATGCCATAGGTGGTAAATCATTGGAAGCGGTAACGACCGTAAAATACTTAGGAGTTACTATCCGGAGCGATCTGAAGTGGAATGATCACATAAAACAAATAGTGGGAAAAGCAGGCGCCAGGTTGAGATTCATAGGAAGAATTCTAAGAAAATGTGACTCATCGACGAAAGAAGTAGCTTACAAAACGCTTGTTCGTCCGATTCTTGAGTATTGCTCATCAATATGGGACCCTTACCAGGTTGGATTAATAGAAGAGATAGACATGATCCAGCGAAAAGCAGCGCGATTCGTCATGGGGACATTTAGTCAGCGCGAGAGCGTTACGGAGATGCTGAACAAGCTCCAGTGGCGGACACTTCAAGAAAGGCGTTACGCAATACGGAGAGGTTTATTATCGAAATTACGAGAGAGCACATTCCGGGAAGAGATGGGCAACATATTACTACCGCCCACATATATCTCGCGTAATGATCACAACGAAAAGATCCGAGAAATTAGAGCAAATACGGAGACTTACAAGCAGTCGTTCTTCCCACGCACAATTCGTGAATGGAACAGGGAAGGGGGGATCAGATAGTGGTACAATAAGTACCCTCCGCCACACACCGTAAGGTGGCTCGTGGAGTATAGATGTAGATGTAGATTGTTTAAACTGCCTGGTGCTGCTGTTTCATTATCTCGTAAATGAATGAACTCGGGAGAGAAATACATTACTCTTTACCCCGTTTCATTCTTAAATACTGAACGTAAATTTTGTTTAAAGAATTAATCTTTATAACAGTCTTTCCTAAAGAATTAACCTTGTAAATTTACTGTGTATTTGTAAATTTTAACAATTATTGTCTTTATAACAATGCCCAATGATGCACCAATGTTGTTGCCATTTTCTGATTTGAATGATGAATACAAACGTGAAGTTCAATCAATTTTCAAATTATTCGACACTGAACCCCCTTATCCCAGTTGCTATCTAAAAGCTTCTAAACTAAATATTTCGGACTCGCATTGTGCCTCACGAGACCCAACTGTTAACTGTGTATCATGGTGGCGCGTAATGCTCTTGCATCGCACGCGGCAAGACTCATTTAAATAATTGTATTTTAGCTTGCAGCAGTAAAATACATTTAGAAGGCATAGCTTAGTTATCAGATGTCGTACAGATAAGACAAAGTGATTACTAGGGACGTTGTTTATGCACTTAGGGTACAATGTCCATTCAGATTACATTTGTATACTGATGTTCAGTTCGGTGGGTATGTAAGTGTTTTATTTTATAGATCTTAATGTTCAGGTTATGTATGTAACTATCACATATGGTAGGTCAGATGAGTTATGTTCATAAGGACCGCATTGTATGTGCATAATAACACACGTAGACACTTTGAACGCAGAAGCTTCCTATGCAGTATGAGTAATGCTCACATACAGCTTCTACTGAGCATAAAGTAACATCACATATCCAGTCAGATAAAAGTGTAAAGGTTTCACTGAGATGCAAACTAAAAATTTCCTTTTGCAAAGTTGCGCTTAGAGATTTACATAGATAGAAACTTAGAAATTAGATTAGATTAGATTAATTATTCATTCCATAGACCCACACAAGAGGGAATCCTCCTGGGTGTGGAACATGTCAGATAAATACATTACAAAAATGTAATTAGAAAAACTTGAGTTTCATAAATACTCAGTCAATAAACAGTAAAATTATGTACATGAATTTAAATTTCTAATATTTACTGGTTTAATACTTACTTGTGCTTTCCATACATCCATCATTCACACAGTAGCTAGTTACTTGGCTGTGACAACTAAGTATTGCGAAAAATTAAAGTATAATAAATTTTCCTTAAAATAGTCTTCTGCACTTGTTGAGATCTTCATGGATGGCATAGAAGGAGTTGGCCACCAATAATTCTCTTAAATTATGTTTAAATTGTGCCTTGTCTGAAACTAAACTCTTAATAGTTGCTGGTAACTTATTGAAAATATGCGTTGCTGAATTCTGGGCAAGAGTAAGTGACTTTAAATCTTTATGTATATTGTTCTTATGCCTAGTATTGATACTCTGTAATAAGCAGTTGGAAAGAGAGATGTATTATTTACAACAAACTTCATTAAGGAATAAATAAACTGAGAAGCTGTGGTTAGTATGCCCAATTTTTTGAATAGGTTTTGATATGATGTTCTTGGATTTACACTACGCATTACTCTTGTTATATGCTGTATTCTAAAAGTTTTTTCTCGATTTGTAGAGTTACCCCAAAATATGATACTATACGCCATAATGTAGTGAAAAGAAGCAAAATATGTCAGTTTTTTTTAAATATTTATATCTCCTATGTCTGACATCATTCACATTGCAAACACAGACTTGTTTAGGCGCTTTAGCAGTTCGTTAGTATGTCGCTCCCAATTGAATTTATTATCAGGTTGTAATCCCAAGAATTTTACAGTCTCAACTTCTCCTATTTCCATGTCATATTTTATACACACACTAGAAGGAAAGCTCTTCGAAGTTCTGATCTGCATATAGTGGGTCTTTTCAATCAGAGAACTTACACTTGTTAACGTACATCTGAGTACAAGCGCAGATAACTTACAGCCTCAGTATTTAACATTGTTTCGTGTGATGCTGGCCCTACTACCTGCTCGAGAGAAATGAACGCATTCGTCTTACTTTCAGGCACATTTCCTACGGTTAAATAAAGAAAAAGCATAAAGAGGAATTTTCTCTCGATGAGAACATTACATGTTAGCCTACTATATCTTGTTTGGCTACCTTGATTCCATTTGCTCCTTCCTTTATTAACGTGATTTACGTTGAAACAATTTCCATGTAAATCGACTGTATGCCGTTGTTTTTCCTCTCTCTGAAAACTCATTAATTAGGTATGCAACAATTTTCTAAGCTGTCTTTTGTGTGGATGCTTTGTTCTCGATCTCGATTTAATGCGAGTAGGTAATTGGTTTTTCTTGCGCTTTATGAAAGGAAAAAGACACGAAAATGAGAAATGTGCGCGAAAGAGGAAAAGGCAAAGCGAGAACTACAGACAGCGCACAGGAATGGTTTGGAAGTATCTTTGTTGTTGTGGCAGATATGCCAAAGGAAATTCATGGGAACACGAATGTTAGTGACCCAACACGGAAAAGATTTTCGAACGCTGAACTATCGATCAAGATAAGTGGAGTACTCGTAGAATTAATTAAGAGATACTGTATTCTACGAAGTAATGTAGTACCTTTCTCTTAAGAGCCACGCTAATTTTGCGAAGCAATTTTTGCATCCTCATGACACCTACAGAAATGCTCCGTTGTACATTGTGGAGGGTACACCACACCTGTATCGCCAGTTTTCTTTACGAAAATTACCGGCAGATTAAGACTGTGTGCCGGACCGAGGCTCGAAACCGGGAGTCCGCAGATCGTGGTCTAGTGGCTAACGTAGCTGCCTCTGGATCACGGGATCCCGGATTGGGGATTTCCTCTGTCCGGGGAATGGGTGTTTGTGTTGTCCTCATCTTTTCATCATCATCACTTGTGAGAGTGGCTGGATTGGACTGTGGAAAAAAAGTTGGACTGTGGGAAAATTGGGACTTTGAACAAACGCTGATGACCGCGCAGTTGAGCGCCCCACAAACCAACCATCATCATCATCATCATAACCGCGACCTTTGCCTTTCGCGGGCAAGTGCTCTACAGACACAGTTTTTATCTGCCAGGACGCTTTATACCACGGACTGCTGCACAGTGAAAAATTCATTCTGGAAACAATTCCCTGGCTGAGGCTAACCCATGTCTCCGTATTATCCTTTCTTCCACTGGTGCTAATGTTGCAAGTTAGGTATGACAACTTATGTGACGTTTCGAACGTAGGAGATGAGATACTGGCTGAACTAGAGCTATGAGGAAGGATCCTGCTGTGGTAGCTCAGTCGGTGGAACACATGCCCACGAAAGGCAAAGGTCCCGATTTCGAGTCCCGGCCCGACAAAGTTTTAATCTGTAAGGAAGTTTCGTATCAGCACACACTTTGCTGCAGAGTCAAAAATTCAACTGACCTTTTTTTTACCGTTCGATTATGTGCAAGGGAAATGTTATTGTCTGTATCCCCCCGTATACTCGCTACTCTTTCCTACTTTTGATCATACAGTGTAAGCTTTCACTACTAGCACTGACAAAGCTTCCAGGCTATTAGGCCGTGGTCAATGCAGTTTCCTAAAGTTTCCTCTCCGACTGAGAGAGACATCTTCAGAGGTAAAATGGCTAACTGCCATGCAATTTTACTTTTGAAGGTATATCCTGCGGTCGGAGAGGAAACGTTGGGAGACAGTTTTCTGCATCGACCACGGCGTAATAGCCTGGAAGTTTTAAGTGATGTCTCCTACTTTTGCCTCGTGATACACTCGAGAGATACGTGTTGATGCCAGCTTAGTGGACAGAGAATCATCATTGAACACAGTCTACAAATGTAACCAATTGGGCTTCTCGGAAACTACTTCGTCTTCATAATTTTAATTTTCCCTAACATTTCTGCTGAATTTTCCTTTCGGCTTCTCCAACTGTCACGACCCTAGTGAACGTGTATTTTATCTCGTCGCTTATGTACTTTGCGCTGTACTGAACCTTTCTGACTCCAATATAGAAAACTTAATTTAGCTGCGAGAATGTAATCTGTCAATAACTTTAAACCAAACCGAAACTACATGAATTCAAGTAACACAAAAACTGAATCTGATTCAACATTATTAACTTGAAATTGACCCTTGTAATAAAACAAACCCTGATTAATTTGAAAATAATGGTCCCTGTGCTTAATGAATGCTATTCCTGAAATAATAAAATTTGCTGCCTTTAACTGCGCAATCATAACGCTCTTCGCACTGCTCTCTGTTAGTACTTTAAATTGTATAATTAGGAACCTTTTATTGTGCAAGGATGTTGCTTAGCATACATTTTAATTAAATTGAATATGACTGAGACAAAAACTTCTTGAGAAAAATAGTTAACAAAAAATGACATCGATCTAGGAACTGCTATTGACTTGGGGTAAATAACAATATGGCACTAACTTTAAATCTCGTATTTTGGCCCTTTGAAAATTAATAATACAATTAACACGCTCAATAAACTGATTATATATTAACAATTAGCTTTACAAAATCATTGAATGTGAGTGCTATACATTGTCTCTGTCATCACTTATGAATACGCACATTGCATTAGTAACAAAACAATTTCGTTTATCTTAATTATTTCCAACTTCTGTTGAGATTCCTTTTAGTTAGCAAACATCACAGTCTCTTGCAAATAAAAAAATAATTACTGGTCATAGCGAGTAATTATATATCCAGCACAGATCAGATACAACACGTCTTTACACTTGAGAGTCCTCCACACACCTCTCGATCTAAAGTTACTCAACACATTATCCATAACCGCTTGAATCAGCGATCGCTGTTGACTAGCGATGCTATTACACAGTCGATACTATATTTGACCATCTCTGGTTCAATACAGGCTGAAAAGTATTTAAAGCGACAAACCCTGGGAGGTTGTAGGGAACATCAAAACAAATATTTTTCTCTAATGTTGTTTTTTCCTATGAGGAGTATTTAAACCGGTGGAGGCCGTATTACGCTCTTTAGTTGTTAGCAACTGCTGGCCACCAGTGTAGTAGTGCCTTGTCTCTGTTTACTAATGGAGCGATACACCTGGAGTGTGTACACTGATATGGTTGGTGCGTACTACGTAGCGCACCACGACGGACGAGCTGCACAGCGGGTTTATCAACAACAATATCCTGATCGCCGAATCCCGCATCATACGACCTTTGCTGCTGTGTACCAACAACTGCGTGAGACCGGATCATTTAGCAGATTACCTGGACAGGGACGCCGTCGCACGGTAAGAACGCTGCAATTTGAGGAAGCTGTCTTGCAGCATGTGGAGCGGAATCCTTCAATCAGCACTGGTGCAATTGCACGTAACATGGGGACGAATCAGACGAATGTAAGAACAGTCCTTTGAGAGCAATTGTTACGTCCATTTCACTTACAGCGTGTCCACGACCAGTTGATTATCCACCCAGAGCACAGTTTTCACAGTGGTACCTGGGACACTGTGAAATGCATCCTACATTTCCATCCTCTGTGTCGTTTACCGATGAAGCAACATTCGGGCGTGATGGAGTCTTCAACATGCACAATTGGTATGTTTGGAGTGAGGATAACCCACATGCCACAGTTACTAGCGCTCATCAAGTGCGGTTCTTCGTTAATGTGTGGATCGGTGTTGTTGGGGACTGTTTAACTGGGCCGTATCTGCTACCTAGGCCATTAAATGACAGGCACTATTGCAATTTTCTCACCAGAGCATTGCCAGAATTGCTGGAAAACGTCCCGCTCCCTACAAGACAACGCATGTAGTTCCAACATGACGGGGCGCCGGCACATTTACGTCGTCGTGTGCGTCGAACCCTGGACCGACGGTTCCCAGAAACGTGGATTGGCAGAGGTGGTCCTGTACCATGGCCTGCTCGATCCCCTGATGTGTCCCCTCTGGACTTTTTTGTTGGTTTAATTAATTTGTCGCCAGAGAAATCTTCCTCTACCGGTTTAAATACTCCTCATAGGAAAAAATGACATTAGGGAAAAATATTTGTTTTGATGTCCCCTACAACCTCCCAGAATTTGTCGGTTTAAATACTTTTCACCCTGTATAATATCTTCTTGCAAGAGCTGAATTAATTTACCCTGTGTACACACCTTTCAATGCACCTTTGTTTTATTTAAGGGACTGCATCGTCGACGTACAGTTTGAAGAATAGGCAGTAAGGGAGGACTACGTACCTGTCGTACACCTCTTTCTGCATGAACAATTCTCTCTTGATTTTCCATTTTTGTTATTTGCCCTAGTCTTTACGAATCTTCAAATGACTAATCCTGTCAACCCACACCCCTTCCTCCCAGTATTTTGACCTCTTCGTTCAGTACGCACTTTGTGAACGTCGTGTTCAGGCTCCCCTTCATGATGTGTTACGCGTTTGTTAGGTCATTTTTGTGAAATGTGAAGCGAAATATAGCCACACAGCCACCTGTTATAGCGGCCTTCAGTGTGTAGACTGGTTTGACGCAGCTTTCCGCGCCATTCTGTTCTGTGCAGCCTCTTCACTTTTGTGCAACTACACCAGCCTACACCATTTTCAACTTGCCTACAGCACCCTTTCTACACTTTTTCCCTCCTCACTTGCCTCCATTAGCAAACTGATGAATGCCTCAGGACGTGTCCTACCAAGTGATCACTTCTTTTAGTCAAGTTGTGCCACAATATTCTTTTCCCCTAATTCGACTTCCTTAATTATCTGCCCTTCCAATCTAATCTGCAGTATAGTTACGAAGGATCACATTTCAGAAGCTTCTACTACCGTATTCTCTACTTGTATGACCTGTTATCGTCCTTCTACATTTCAGAGAAAAGCTCTCAGAAAATACTCCCTAACGTTTAAATTTACGTTAGAAACGTTCGAAAAAAATTCAAAAATACATCTTCTCACTATTGCCAGTCTGCATCAGTTTTTCGCTGCCCAAGTAGGAAAACTCACTGAGTACTTTTAGTGTCTCGCTTACTAATCTAACTCTCTCAGCAGTGTCTGGTTTAATTCGATTCATTCCATTACCTTCGTTTTAGTTCTGTTGATGTTCATCTTATGACTTGCTTACAGGACACTATCCATTCGGTTCAATTGGTTTTCCGAGTCCTTTGCTGTCTTGGACAGTATTAAAATGTCATCGTCTAACCCAAAAGTCTTATTTCGTCTCCCTGCACTAAATTCCCTTGCCTTATTTCCTTTGGTTTTCTCTATTGCTTGTCCAAGGTACTGGCTGATGAACGTCGACAGACTCAATGACTTCTGGGATAGTCTACAACCCTGCCTCTCTCCCTTCTCATTCAGTGCTTCGGTTTCCTGTTCTTCAACTTTTATAATGGCCGTCTGGTTCGTGTTAAAGTTGGAAATAACCTTTCGCTCCCTACTTCTCAAACAGTGGAGGGTAATTTATGACGAATATCGTTAGCGAATATATGTAGAGTTAAAATTCGTAACTCTTCAAGAAAAGCCAACAAGACGCGCGTGAAAACACATACACTACTGGCCATTAAAATTGCTACATCAAGAAGAAATGCAGATGACAAATGGGTATTCATTGGACAAATATATTATACTAGAACTGACATGTGATTACATTTTCACGCAATTTGGGTGCATAGATCCTGAGAAATCAGTACCCAGAACAAACACCTCTGGCCGTAATGACGGCCTTGATACGCCCGGGCATTGAGTCAAACAGAGCTTGTATGGCGTGTACAGGTACAGCTGCCCATGCAGCTTCAACACGATACCACAGTTCATCAAGAGTAGTGACGGGCGTACTGTGACTAGCCAGTTGCTCGGTCACCATTGACCAGACGTTTTCAATTGGTGAGAGCTCTGGAGAATGTGCTGGCCAGGGCAGCAGTCGAACATTTTCTCTATTCAGGAAGGCCAGTACTGGACCTTCAAGATGCGGTCGTGCATTATCCTGCTGAAATGTGGTGTTTCGCAGGGATCGAATGAAGGGTAGAGCCACAGGTCGTAACACATCTGAAATGTAACGTTCACTGTTCAAAGTGCCGTCAATGCGTAGAACAGGTGACCGAGACGTGTAACCAATGGCACCCCATACCATCACGCCGGGTGATACGCCAGTATGGCGATGACGAATACACGCTTCCAATGTGCGTTCACCGCGATGTCACCAAACACGGATGCGACCATCACGATGCTGTAAACAGAACCTGGATTCATCCGAAAAAATGACGTTTTGCCATTGGTGCACCCAGGTTCGTCGTTGAGTACAGCGTCGCAAGCCCTCCTGTCATCACGTCAAGGGTAACCGCTGCCATGGACTCCGAGCTGATAGTCCATGCTGCTGCAAACCTCGTCGAACTGTTCGTGCAGATGGTTGTTGTCTTGCAAAGGTCCCCATCTGTTGACTCAGGGATCGTGACATGCCTGCACGATCCGTTACAGCCATGCGGATAAGATGCCTGTCATCTCGACTGCTAGTGATACGAAGCCGTTGGGAGCCAGCACGACGTTACGTATTACCCTCCTGAACCCACCGATTCCATATTCCGTTAACAGTCATTGAATCTCGACCAACGCGAGCAGGAATGTCGCGATACGATAAACCGCAATCGCGATACGCTACAATCCGAACTTTACGAAAGTCGGAAACGTGATGGTACGCATTTCTCCTCCTTACGCAAGGCATCACAACAACGTTTCACCAGGCAACCCCGGTCAACTGCCGTTTGGATATGAGAAATCGGTTGGAAACTTTCCTCGTGTCAGCACGTTGTAGGTGTTGCCACCGGCGCGAACCTTGTGTGAATGCTCTGAAAGGCTAATCATTTGCATATTTCAGCATCGTCTTCCTATCGGCTAAATTTCGCGTCTGTAGCACGTCATCTTCGTGGTGTAGCAATTTTAATGGCCAGTTGTGTATTATTCTTTTGATGTCGTTTATATGATCAATAAATTCTTTCTATCTGATGTATTACCCCAGAATTTTTTTCCGTAAGAAATTATTAGGTGGAAATGAGTAAAATAGGAGGCTGATTCGTTTGTTTCCAAAACCAGCAATTATACGAAGAGCAGAAGTAGCAGCTCAGTAAACTGCTTCTTCACTCTATAAGTGCACTTAACGTCAGTTTGCCTTTCTGTCACCTACCTTCTGAAATAACTCACAGAGTCAATATACCTTCGCGTGTTACTATATTTCTCCAGAACCCAAGCTAATGTTCCAAGCGATCGACTTCCACCACTTTTTCCGTTGTTCTGTAAATAATTCGGGTCGGTATTTTGCAGCGTTGCATATTAACCTAATGGTTCAGTTGTATTCACATCTGTCAGCACACGCCTTGTTTGGAATCGGAATTGCGATATTATTCTTTTCAAATAAGAATGTTTCGTCTGTCTCATACAGCCTACACACCTGATGGAATAGTATTTTCAAAGCTTTTTCTCTCTAGAATCTCAGTGTTTCTGAGGGAATGTCGTCTTTCCCAGGGGCCTTATTTCCACACACTTGTTTCAGTGCTCTGTCAAATTCTTCTAGCACTATCGTAGCTCCCATATCATTTTCACTTACCTGCTCTTCTCTTTCTGTAATATTACTTTTTGGTAAGTTTTATAGTTTGTTTCCCTCGTACAGGTAGAGCAATGTATTCCTTCCCACAGTGCTGTTAAATGCATGAAAAATGTCGGAAACACGGCAAGCGGTGGACGGCAGAGAGGGAAGTAAGTACGTGTCTTGTGAAACTCGTACTGGGAACGCTCCACCGTGGTCACCATTTGCGTCAGCAGTGTTTCCCAGAAGTCGCACCAGGCAGACCGGATGGCGCGCATTCCATCCCACGTGGGCGTCCCGTGGCTTCGCGTAGCAATCCTACAGAACCACAGGCCGCCGTTTTGACCACAAGCGCCGTGACACTGGGTCGTGGCCTGGTTTACCAGCCGTCATAACAGCCAACGCCTGTCACGTTTTGGAACTCGTACAATCTTCACAAAGGACCTAATGATGTGTTTTCGCTGTAACTGACGTCTTGAAAGGCATGAATCGAGGTAGTCCCCCGGATGTAATACACTACTGGCCATTAAAAGTGCTACACCACGAAGATGACGTGCTACAGGTGCGAAATTTAACCGAAAGGAAGCAGATGCTGTGATATGCAAATGATTAGCTTTTCAGAGCATTCACACAAGGTGCTGACATGAGGAAAGTTTTCAACCGATTTCTCATACACAAACAGCAGTTGACCGGCGTTGCCTGGTGAAACGTTGTTGTGATGCCTCGTATAAGGAGGAGAAATGCGTAGCATCACGTTTCTGACTTTGATAAAGGTCGGATTGTAGCATATCGCGATTGCGGTTTATCGTATCGCGACATTGCTGCTCGCGTTGGTCGAGATCCAATGACTGTTAGCAGAATATGGAATCGGTGGATTCAGGAGGGTAATACGGAACGCCGTGCTGGATCCCAACGGCCTCGTATGACTAGCAGTCGAGATGACAGGCATCTTATCCGCATGGCTGTAACGGATCGTGCAGCCACGTCTCGATCCTTGAGTCAACAGATGGGGACGTTTGCAAGACAACAACCATCTGCACGAACAGTTCGACGAGGTTTGCAGAAGCATGGACAATCAGCTCGGAGACCATGGTTGCGGTTACCCTTGACGCTGCATCACAGACAGGAGCGCCTGCGATGGTGTACTCGACGACGAACCTGGGTGCACGAATGGCGAAACGTCATTTTTTCGGATGAATCCAGGTTCTGTTTACAGCATCATGATGGTTGCATCCATGTTTGGCGACATCGCGGTGAACGCACATTGGTAGCGTGTATTCGCCGTACTGGCGTATCACCCGGCGTCATGGTATGGGGTTGGTTCGGTCACCTCTTGTTCACATTGACGGCACTTTGAACAGTGGACGTTACTTTGCAGACTTCTTACGACCCGTGGCTCTACCCTTCATTCGATCCCTGTGAAACCCTACCTTTCAGCAAGATAATGCACGACCGCATGTTGCAGGTCCTATACAGGCCTTTCTGGATACAGAATATGTTCGACTGCTGCCCTGGCCAGCACATTGTCCAAATCTCTCACCAACTGAAAACGTGTGGTCAATGGTGGCCGAGCAACTGGCTTGTCACAATACGCCAGTCACTACTGTTGATGAACTGTGGTATCGTGTTGAAGCTGCATGGGCAGCTGTACCTATACACGCCATCCAAGCTCTGTTTGACTTCCCCAGGCGTATCAAGGCCGTTATTACGGCCAGAGGTGATTGTTCTGGGTACTGATTTCTCAGTATCTGTGCACCCATATTGCGTGAAAATCTAACCACATGTCAGTTCAAGTATAATATATTTTCACCAGCTGCGACATAATCGCGTGTACAAACAGTGATCCAATACTGTAAAATTCTTTTTTATTCCAGTCTCTGATCGCAAATGAATTCTTTAGACGATCAGATGGTGTAAGAAAGATCTGAAGATGGTCATTACACACTGAAAACGGTAATCGTCTAAAGAATTCATTTGTGATCAGAGACTGGAATAAAAAAGCATTTTATAATATATTTGTCCAATGAATACCCGTTTATCATCTGCATTTCTTCTTGGTGTAGAAATTTTAATGACCAGTAGTGTATTTGTTGACTTCCCAAAAGTATTTATTCCGAGCCACACTTACACTTACCGTGCGGTGTCAAACGAAATTTGTGACTGTGTTGGTACGGACGACACAGGATTTTACACTGAAGCGCCAAAGAAACTGGTATAGGCGCGCGTATTCAAATACGGAGACAAGTAAACAGACAGAATACGGAGCTGTGGTCGGCAACCACTATATAAGGCAACAAGTGCCTGGCGTTGTTGTTAGATCGGTTACTGCTGCTTACAATGGCAGGTTATCAAGATTTAAGTGAGTTGGAACGTGGTGTTATAGTCGGTGCACGAGCGATGGGACAAAACATCTCCGAGGTAGCGATGAAGTGGGGATTTTCCCGTCAATATCAGGAGTGTACTGTCAATATGAGAAGTCGGGTAAAACGTCAAATCTCCGACTTCGCTATGGCTGGAAAAAGATTGTGCACGAACGGGACCAACGACGACTGAAGAGAATTGTTCAACGTGACAGAAGTGCAACCCTTCCGCAAACTTCTGCAGATTTCAGTGCTGGGTCATCAACGAGTATCAGCGTGGGAAGTGTTCAACGAATCATCATTGATATGGGCTTCTGGAGCCGACGGCCCACTAGTGTACACTTGATCCCTGCACCACGCAAAGCCTTACGCCCCGCCTTGGCTGTTGGTGACTGGAAACATGTTGCCTGGTTGGATGACTCTCGCTTGAAGTTGTATAGAGCGGATGGACGTGTACGGGTATGGAGACAGCGTCATGAATCCATGAACCCTGCATGTCAACAGGGGACTGTTAAGGCTGGTGGAGTCTCTGTAAGGGTGTGAGGTGTGTGCAGTTGTAGTAATACGGGATCTCTGATACGTCTAGATACGACTCTGACAGGCGACGTACGTAAACATCCTGTCTGATGGCCAGCATCCATTTACGCCCATTGCGCATTCCGACGGCCTTGGGCAATTTCAGCAGGACAATGCGACACCCTACATGCACAGAACTGCTACAGAGTGGCTCCAGGAACACTTTTGAGTTTAAACACTTGCGCTGGTCACCAAGCTACCCAGACACGAACATTACTGAGCATATCTGGGATGCATTGCAATGTGCCTTTTAGAAGAAATCTCCATCCCCGCGTACTCTTACGGATTTGTGGACAGCCCTGCAGGATTCATGGTGTCAGTTCCCCGCAGCACTACTTCAGACATTAGTCGAGTCCATGCCACGTCGTGTTGCGACAGTTCTGCGTGGTCGCCGCGTCCCTACACGATGTTGGGCAGGTGTACCACTTTCTTTGGCTCTTCTGTGTATTTCTTGGCTCCCCAAGAATATTTAACCCAGAGCCGCACTTATAGTTATCACACAGTATCAAATGAAATTTGTGACTGGATTGACCGTTTCGTAATAGGGACGACAAAGCGTTTTATATCGGCTGGTGAGGCAAGTAGAAATAACCTCGGGCCTCCCCAAGCGACGTGTTTTAGGATCCTTGTTGTTCATACTGTGTGTTAAGACCTCATAGAAAATATTTTTAGTAACATGAGACTCATAGAAGGTCTTGGAATGCTTCGAAATTGATAAATATGTATGGGAACTGGGTATACATCCTTCTGCCCCCAACTCTCGGACCATCTCCTTCTACCTTCTGTCTATTCCCATTTCCTCACCACCTCTGCCTATCCCCTCTTACCCTTATTTATTATTATTCCAAAGGAAACCTTGATTAAGAATTAAAGTCGCTTAATTCAGAGGGTGAATCGGTTTGGATCATAGGTACGCGGTGTGTGAGAGACACGTCTCCATGAATTATTATTTTCAACAAAGAAAAGTTTTTCTTATTTTGTCTGGCGCACATTAGTGCTAATTGATCAAAAAACGACAGAGAGGTTTACCACCAAGAGAGAAAAAATTAAAAATTCAAGATTGTGTCTAACTCGTTTTGACACCGTGGAGTGGATTTTCACACTCTCCGCTGCAGAGTGAAAATGTCATTCTGGAAACATCCCCCAGGCTGTGGCTAAGCCATGTCTCCGCAGTATCCTTTCTTTCAGGAGTGCTAGTTCTGCAGGGTTCGCAGGAGACGAGATACTGACAGAAGTAAAGCTGTGAGACCGGGCGTGAGTCGTGCTTCGGTAGCTCAGATGGTAGAGCACTTGCCCGCGAAAGGCAAAGGTCCCGAGTTCGAGTCTCGGTCGGGCACACAGTTTTAATCTGCCAGGAAGTTTCAACGAATATGCTACTGGGATTCCCACATTCCGTTAGTATGGGTAATATACCCATCCTCCTAATTTCCATGCACATAAAGGGAATCATTGTGGATAATAGGCACAGTGACTATAGACTCACAAATAACGCCAAATAATCCGAATAAATAACAAAATATAACAGAAAAAAATTTTGTCTTGCAAGGTGTTTCGAACCGTTACTATAAATTCACCATGCTTCCCAGCCCTTCTCGTTCACCAATACACTATCAGTGATATGTCAAACAGATTGCTTGCAATTATACCTACATCAAATTTATGTATATGTCTAATAACTGTCACTCTACGCCTTTTGTTATTCAAAATGTTGTAGCGTTACTTGCGTTTCTTAATATGATTACTGTACATGAACAGAGAAGCGTATGTTACAAAAAAGTGTAATTTAACTGAATGATTTTCACGTATTTATTATTTTGAATGTGAATAGTATGTGTTGTTTTATTGTTTGATTAGTGTTTATAAAGCAGATGTTAGGCCATTTCGGAATAGGACAGTCAGCTAGAAACGTAGCTTTATTTTCGGATATCTTAAACTTCATGCTATTGCTTGTCAAAATGATTTCGACACTCTTGAAAGTGTTTCATGAAATGGTATGTTGTGTTTCAGTATCTGTGCCGAGCCCGAATCTCGTCCGACACAGAGCGGAATGAAACATCACTGTTTCGATACAAGTAGCCCGTTCCAAGCACAGGTGGACTGAAACAGCCTTATTTTGAAACAACGATACAGTTTCTGTGTCTGGTTCGAGATCGAATCTGGTCCGGTTATCCGAGACAGGGGCGGAATGAAACACCACTGTTTCGAAACAGTGATCCGCAGCCGTTGCGAAACACTGGAACAGTTCCACGTATCGATACACTGTATCGAAACAAGGAAACAGTGGCCAAGTCTATTGGAGATAATGCTTAACGACGTCCTTGTTGGGTTACAGTTTATATTTTAGAAGCTATTGGGCAAGAAATTTTCGAGATTCTTTGTGACAGCGATTAACAACGTTACGTCTGTACTAGGTGTGGCTAGAAAAAAAGCGGACTAGTACTGGTGAAACAATAAAACGAATGCAATAAGGCTGAAAGTCGCGCGGCCTGTCACGTGACTCTCGCTCCGCCTACTGCTCGAGTTTCATCTGCCTCCTGCACTCAGTCTGCCCGTGGCGCCTGTTTTAAGTAGTTGACGTTTTGTCTGTGCGTCGGAAAATGTTGAGTGTACAGAAAGAACAGCGTGTTAACATCAAATTTTGTTTCAAACTAGGAAAATCTGCAAGTGAAACGTTTGTAATGTTACAACAAGTGTACGGCGATGATTGTTTATCGCGAACACAAGTGTTTGAGTGGTTTAAACGATTTAAAGATGGCCGCGAAGACACCAGTGATGACACTCGCACCGGCAGACCATTGTTAGCAAAAACTGATGCAAACATTGAAAAATCGGTAAACTTGTTCGACAAGATCGCCGTTTAACAATCAGAGCAGTGTCTGAGTTAACAGGAGTTGACAAGGAAACTGTTAGGCAGATTCTTCATGAAAGTTTCAACATGAACAAAGTGTGTTCAAAAATGGTTCCAAAGTGTCTCACAATTGAACAGAAGGAACGCCGAAGAATGATTTGTACTGACATCCTGGAAAACATTGAAAGTGATCCCACCTTCTTACAAAATGTTATTACTTGCGATGAGTCGTGGTTTTTTACTTACGTCCCGAAACTAAACGCCAATCGATGCATTGGAAAACTCCTGGTTCTCCACGACAAAAAAAAGCACGAATGTCAAAATCGAAATTCAAGGCAATGATGATTGTTTTTTTTGACATCAAAGGGATTGTGCACATTGATTGGGTACCAGAGGGACAAACAGTGAATCAGCATTACTACATTAACGTCCTGGCTACTCTACGTGAGCGAGTACGGAGAAAACGGAACGATTTGTGGAGAAAAAAGTCATGGATCCTTCACCAAGACAATGCCCCAGCTCACAGTGCGTTGTCAGTGAAGACGTTTTTGGCAAAACACAACATTCCCATCTTAGATCATCCACCCTACTCACCTGATTTGGCCCCCTGTGACTTTTTTCTTTTCCCTAAAGTCAAGTCAGCTTTGAAAGGAACTAGATTTGAGACTGTTGAAGCAGTAAAAGAAAAAGCGACGGAAGTAATGTATGGACTTACCGAAAATGATCTGCAGCATTGCTATGAACAGTGGAAAATTCGTATGGAGCGGTGTAGAGACCGAGGAGGAGAGTACATTGAAGGAGATAACATGAAATCGTAAATAATTGTAAATAAATATTTTTTCCAGCATCAGTCCGGTTTTTTTCTAGCCGCACCTCGTATACAGGGCGTCCCACAAGAAAGGGTCAGTATTTATGGGATATGAGAGAAAAGAAAGGAAAGGCTAACGAACATGGGCTGTAGAAGGCATAGCTTAAATGCTGTAACTACTTTTTCATTTTCGTAAGTGTGAAACGCTCCTGTCGTAGTGAACAAGTGCTCATGGCTCGTAACGTATGCATTGTAAAGTCCATGTTTACTGGACTTTTTTGCTTCGAATGATCGTCCCTGCTGTATCCCATGAATATCGACTGTTCCTACTTGGACATCCTGTGTAGCATATAGATGAATCACTATCAGAAAAAAAAAGCTGCACAAATACTCAGTCGGATCTTGATCAAATTTCGTAGTGGTGCTAGGATTGCTTTAAATATTCACAGATGTGAAACTGTTCACTTCGCGAAACGTAAATTCGTAGTTCCCCGTGACTACGTCCGCCTCGATAGCTGAGTAGTCAGCTCGACAGAATGCCATGCTACGGGCCCGGATTCGATTCCCCGCTGGGTCGGAGATCGTTCAGGGACTGGGTGTCGTGTTGTCTTCATCATCATCATCATCATCATCATCTCATCCCCATGGTCGCTCAAGTCGCCGAAGTGGCGTCAACTCAAAAGGCGACCGGTCTATCTGATAGGAGGCCCTAGCCACACAACATTTCATTTCATTCTTTCCTGTGACTACAATGTCAGTGAGTCTCATGCCTGGAAAATGGAATCAGTCAACTCATACAAATGGCTGTGACTAACAGTTTGTATTCATATGAGGTGGAACGATTACATAGATGCAGTCATAGCCAAACACGGAGACTCATGATGAAGATAGTGGTTGAACGCCTTTATATATCCACTACCGGATGCAGTCTTGGCACATCTCTTGCTGTATCGCACAATTTTTCTTCTATCTCATCTTTTTTTTTTTGTCATCAGTCTACTGATTGGTTTGATGCGGCCGCCCACGAATTCCTTTCCTGTGCTAACCTCTTCATCTCAGAGTTGCACTTGCAACCTACGTCCTCAATTATTTGCTTGACGTATTCCAATCTCTGTCTTCCTCTACAGTTTTTGCCCTCTACAGCTCCCTCTAGTACCATGGAAGTCATTCCCTCATGTCTTAGCAGATGTCCAATCATCCTGTCCCTTCTCCTTATCAGTGTTTTCCACTTACTCCTTTCCTCTCCGATTCTGCGTAGAACCTCCTCATTCCTTACCTTATCAGTCCACCTAATTTTCAACACTCGTCTATAGCACCACATCTCAAATGCTTCGATTCTCTTCTGTTCCGGTTTTCCCACAGTCCATGTTTCACTACCATACAATGCTGTACTCCAGACGTACATCCTCAGAAATTTCTTCCTCAAATTAAGGCCGGTATTTGATATTAGTAGACTTCTATTGGCCAGAAATGCCTTTTTTGCCATAGCGAGTCTGCTTTTGATGTCCTCCTTGCTCCGTCCGTCATTGGTTATTTTACTGCATAGGTAGCAGAATTCCTTAACTTCATTGACTTCGTGACCATCAATCCTGATGTTAAGTTTCTCGCTGTTCTCATTTCTACTACTTCTCATTACCTTCGTCTTTCTCCGATTTACTCTCAAACCATACTGTGTACTCATTAGACTGTTCATTCCGTTCAGCAGATCATTTAATTCTTCTTCACTTTCACTCAGGATAGCAATGTCATCAGCGAATCGTATCATTGATATCCATTCACCTTGTATTTTAATTCCACTCCTGAACCTTTCTTTTATTTTCATCATTGCTTCCTCGATGTACAGATTGAAGAGTAGGGGCGAAAGGCTACAGCCTTGTCTTACACCCTTCTTAATACGAGCACTTCGTTCTTGATCGTCCACTCTTATTATTCCCTCTTGGTTGTTGTACATACTGTATATGACCCGTCTCTCCCTATAGCTTACCCCTACTTTTTTCAGAATCTCGAACAGCTTGCACCATTTTATATTGTCGAACACTTTTTCCAGGTCGACAAATCCTATGAAAGTGTCTTGATTTTTCTTTAGCCTTGCTTCCATTATTAGGCGTAACGTCAGAATTGCCTCTCTCGTCCC
This sequence comes from Schistocerca serialis cubense, assembly GCF_023864345.2. Lineage (NCBI taxonomy): Eukaryota > Metazoa > Arthropoda > Insecta > Orthoptera > Acrididae > Schistocerca > Schistocerca serialis. The sequence continues at coordinate 198,617,733 of NC_064647.1, read as the reverse complement.
TTTACTTTTCCTAAAGCAAACTGATCGTCACCTAGCGCATTCTCAATTTTCTTTTCCGTTCTTCTGTATATTATTCTTGTAAGCAGCTCCGATGCATGAGCTGTTAAGCTGATTGTGCGATAATTCTCGCACTTGTCAGCTCTTGCCGTCTTCGGAATTGTGTGGATGATGCTTTTCCGAAAGTCAGATGGTATATCGCCAGACTCATATATTCTACACACCAACGTGATTAGTCGTTTTGTTGCCACTTCCCCCAATCTCATTTACCAATTCAAATCTTCAGCGGTGTAATGGGGTTTCCGCAGTGGCCAGATATCTGGAGTGCATGGAGAATGAGACAGAACAGTGATCTCGGTTTTTTTTGTTGTTTTTTTTTTTTCAGTTGTCACGCACTAACAGAAATGGACGTGCGGATGCGTTATCATGATGCAGGAACTATAAATCGTCTCGCCACTTTTCAAGTCGTTTCCTTCTCACATTTTCTCGCAGGCGTCGTACCACGTCCCGATAGTACTCTCGATTAACAGTTTATCCGCGTGGTACTAATCCGTGATGAACTAATCCTTCAGCGCCAAAGAAAAATATCAGTATGGATTTGACATCTGACCTTACGAGTTTTCTTTGGTGTTGGAGAACTTTTCCCGACCCATTGTGAAGATTGATCCTTGGTCTCACCCTCATAACCGTAGACCTACGTCTCATCACCAACTGTGATTCTCTTAAGGAACATATCGTTCTGATTTGCGCGATCCAAAAGCTCTCCATATACTGCGAGGCGAAGACCTTACTGGTCTTGACTCATGAGCCGGGCGACGTTCTTGGGGGCAGCACGATGCAATCCAAGATTCTGTGTCAGCATTTCATGACGCGATTCAACTGAAATGTCACACTCTTCTACAATCTCTCGGACAGTCTGTCTTCGATTGGCACGTATAGTTTCGTTGACACTCCTGACATCGGTTGACGTCGAAGACGGTCATCTTTAACTTCCGTCCGGCCATTTTTAAACCATCTGAACCATTCTTAACACCGAGTACGGCTTAAGCACTCATCACCGTGGGCTTCATGAATCATTTGGTGTGTCTCTGTGAAGATTTTCTTGAGTTTCACGCAAAATTAAAGCAGACGTTTTGCCCCTCTCGAAATTCGCAAACGTTCTACTCAGTACCCAACAGAAACTAACAGGCATAGATGAATGAAACTTCCGGCAGTTGCACATTAAACACCGTCGTGTGTAGGGATGCTAACCACATTTCACTCCGGCACACCATTGACGCGAAATTACGAATGTTGCAAAAATTTTTAAACAGACCTCGTATTCATATGACGACAGAATTTTGCCTAGCCAATACGAGTCTGTAATCTGCTGTAAATAGATTGTGTCAACCCGAAGGGTTTAAACCCAAACTACATCCTTCTTTGTTTCTTCGACACACAAGCTGTACAACACTAGTGATAAACTGTGTTCATACCCTTCTTAACTCCTCATATCTGACGTTCCACTTCTAGTGCCGTTGTTGTTGTCTTCAGTCCCAAGATTGGTCTTATACGCAGGGGCTCGAGAAAAATGTGGTATCAGAGCGAGAAATACGTGCTTGAATATAAACGAAGGTGCTAGCCAAAGCTACAGGTTGCGCTGTTGCATTTGACCACGAACGGAACTTACGCAATATCCTCGATACGTTGCAAGCGCCTGTTATAATCCGGACAGTGTTCCGTGTAGTTGTGAGTGCATTATGTCTGGACTGAGCGAATTCGAACGTGGGCAGACTGCTGGTGCTCATATGGTGGGCGGTTCTGTAACTGAGGTAGCTGAAGCGTCTGGTATTTCGAGAGGCACCGTATCGAAGAGCTATACCGCGTACCGGGAAAGTGGGAAAACATCATCCACCAAATCACAAAGCTGGCGAAAGTGTGTGTTGAATTATCGTGACAGACGGTCATTGACGAGGATTGTTAAGAAAAATAGTAGGGCGATAGCTGGAATAGTCATTACAGATGCACTCAGGAACACTGTCAGCACCAAAATAACACGATAGGCGAGAAGCAGCGAAGTGCAGTGCGAGGTGGAATTCAAAAGCGCTCATCAATTATGGAAATGCCCATAGCTTGAAAACGTTGTGCCGAAGCCATAAAACCTGGGCTGCAGAGCAATGGAAGAAAGTCATTCTGTCGAGTGAGTCTTGCTTCACACTGTTTCCAACTTCTGGCCGAATTTACATCACACGAGTGGAACATTGCGGTTGGTTGGTTGATTTGAGGGAGCGGACCAAACAACGAGGTCATCGGTCCTATCGGATTAGGGAAGGATGGGCAAGGAAGTCGGCCGGGCCCTTTGAAGGGAACCATCCCATCATTTGCCTGAAGCGATTTAGGGAAATCACGGGAAACCTAAATCAGGATGGCCGGACGCGGGTTTGAACCGTCCTCCTCCCGAATGCTGGTCCAGTGTGCAAATCACTGCGCCACCTTGTTCTGTGAACATGGCGGCTTTCGGTGATGATATAGGCGGCCATGACGTGATATTCTGTGGGCCCCATGATTACTCTGCAAGCATTACGTGATCATATTTAAAAATTTAAAAAATTTAAAATCAGTAAAAGCAATGTCTGTTTCTTTACCTCTGCGTTTTAGTATTCCTATTGTAAAATAAATCTGCATCTATCATAGAGCGTCCTTTCCTAAAACTCATTTGTGTTCCTCATGCAGTACTATTTCAGTTATGTTTTTAAGTCTTACGTTTAAAATCTTAGCATATATGTTGTATGCTGGGTCTAGTAGACTTCTTCCTCTGTAGTTACTGCATCGTCTTTTGTCTCCTTTGTTAAACATGATATCACTGCAGCAATCTTCCAACATTCGCTTAAGAGGTATAGCGATCGTAACTGTAGCATCATTCCTCCATATTTTAGCAATCCGGCATTAATACTCTCTCTTCCTGTCGCTTTTTTGTTATTAAATGACGTTGAGCCAAATTTTATTTCGTCATGCTGTATTTCATCTAACCCCCTTCTCATGCATTGTTGCAATTTCAGTTTCCTGTGCTGTTTCATCATACCATAATTTTTTGTAGTTATTTACCTATTGTTCTTCTTCATTGTTGTTTACTTGTATTTTCTTTAATAGCTTAATACTTTGATTCTACGTATCTTGAACTGAGGGAATGGTAAGTTTTCAATCTTTGTTCGCCTTCTACGTTTATTACTTGAAATAATAGGATCAAAAGACAGAAAAACGGCTATCTCATAAACCACTTATTTTGATTGGTTTTAATATTCCTGTTAAACTGGCGTTGAAACAACGAATATAAACGAATAAACGAAAACCTGTGTTTTAGCAATGTCCGCCATCCCTACCCCAGCTACAGTGCGTCTATAGACTTTGCAACGTTAATGCGGAACCAGAATGAGACTTTCACTCTGCACCGTAGTGTGCGCTGATGTGAAACTTCCCGGCAGATTAAAACTGTGTGCGTCACATCCCCCTGGCTGTGGCTAAGCCATGTCTCTGTAATATCCTTTCTTCCAGGAGTGCTAGTTCTGCAAGGTTCGCAGAAGAGCCTGTGTGAAGTGTGGATGGTAGGAGACAAAGTACTGGCAGAATTGAAGCTGTGAGGACGGGTCATGAGTCGTGTTTGCCCGCGAAAGACAAAGGTCTCGAGTTCGAGTTTGCCAGGAAGTTTCATGAGTGCGGAAGGCTGCAATGACGAACAATACATTTAAGTAGCACGGCTCTGCCAAGCGTTATTGATATTCAATGACTTATATGACTCCATCAGCATTCAAGACTATTTGGTTCTACTCAAAACGTTACCGTCATTGATACAGGGTGAGTCACCTAACATTACCGCTGGATATATTTCGTAAACCACATCAAATACTGACGAATCGATTCCACAGACCGAACGTGAGGAGAGGGGCTAGTGTAACTGGTTAATACAAACCATAAAAAAATGCACGGTAGTATGTTTTTTAACACAAACCTACGTTTTTTTTAATGGAACCCCGTTAGTTTTGTTAGCACATCTGAACATATAAACAAATACGTAATCAGTGCCGTTTGTTGCATTGTAAAATGTCAATCACATCCGGAGATATTGTAACCTAAAGTTGACGCTTGTGTACCACTCCTCCACTGTTCGGTCGTGTGTATCGGGGAGCACCGAATTACGTAGGGATCCAAAGGGAACGGTGATGGACCTTAGGTACAGAAGAGACTGGAACAGCACATTACGTCCACATGCTAACACCTTTTTATTGGTCTTTTTCACTGACGCACATGTACATTACCATGAGGGGTGAGCTACACGTACACACGTGGTTTCCATTTTCAATTACGGAGTGGAATAGAGTGTGTCCCGACATGTCGGGCCAATAGATGTTCAATGTGGTGGCCATCATTTGCTGCACACAATTGCAATCTCTGGCGTAATGAATGTCGTACACGCCGCAGTACATCTAGTGTAATGTCGCCGCAGGCTGCCACAATACGTTGTTTCATATCCTCTGGGGTTGTAGGCACATCACGGTACACATTCTCCTTTAACGTACCCCACAGAAAGAAGTCCAGAGGTGTAAGATCAGGAGAACGGACTGGCCAATTTATGCGTCTTCCACGTCCTATGAAACCCCAGTCGAACATCCTGTCAAGGGTCAGCCTAGTGTTAATTGCGGAATGTGCAGGTGCATCATCATGCTGATACCACATACGTCGACGCGTTTCCAGTGGGGACATTTTCGAGCAACGTTGGCAGATCATTCTGTAGAAACGTGATGTATGTTGTAGCTGTTTCGGAGGTTTCAAGCGTCAACTTTAGGTTACAATATCTCCGGATGTAATTAACATTTTACAATGCAACAAACGGCACTGATTACGTATTTGTTTATGTGTTCAGATGTGCTAACAAAACTAACGTGTTTCCATTTTTAAAAACGTAGGTTTGTGTTAAAAGACATACTTCCGTGCATTTTTATATGGTTTGTATTAAACAATTACACTAGCCTCTCTCCTCACGTTCGGTCTGTGGAATCGGTTCGTCAGTATCCGATGTGGTTTACGAAATACGTATATCCAGCGGAAACGTTAGGTGACTCACCCTGTATATAATTCAACACCGCACTAAACCCTACAACATTCAGAGTTATGCATTACTCAGTTGTTACTTATATGTAGTGTCGATAAACTTATTAGTGTGTTACCACCGGGTGAGGTGGCAGAGTGGCTAGCACACTAGACTCGTATTCGGGTGGGCGACGGTTCAAACCTACTACGTTCAAAATGTTCAAGTGTGTGTGAAATCTTATGGGACTGAACTGCTAAGGTCATCAGTCCCTAAGCTTACACACTACTTAACCTAAATTATCCTAAGGACAAACACACACACCCATGCCCGAGGCAGGACTCGAACCTCCGCCGGGACCAGACGCACAGTCCATGACTGCAGCGCCTTAGAACGCACGGCTAATCCCGCACGGCCCTACTACGTCCGGCCATCCTGATTTAGGTTTTCTACTATTTCACTAAATCGCTTCAGATAAATTCCGGGAGATTTCCTTCAAAACGGCACGGCCAACTTCCTACTTCATCTTTCCCTAATCTGATGGGACCGATGACTATGCTGTTTGGTTCCCTTCCCCCAAATCAACCAACCAACGTATTATAACTTCCTGGCAGATAAAAACTGTGTGCCGGACCGAGACTCGAACTAGGGACCTTTGCCTTTCGCAGGCAAAGAAGAATCTTTGTGAAATTTGTAAGGTAGGAGAATAGGGAACTGGCAGAATTGATGCTGTGAGGACGGTTCATTAGTCGTTCTTGGGTAGCTCAGATGGGGGAGCACTTGCCCGCGGAAGGCAAAGGTCCCGATTTCGAGTCTCGGTCCGATACACAGTTTTAATCTGCCAGAGTGAAAATCTCGTTGTGCAACCAATGTGTTATCTCCGTGTATATGTATTTCTTGCCACTCGTCTACCCATACAACTATCAAATCTATTCAAATGCCCTCACAAAGTCCTTATCCGTCTGTGAGAGAGTTACATCACAAGTATACCTCAAAGTTTTATTATTTCTTCTCTCTGAATTTTGACTCTCTTTCTACAGGGTGTTTCAAAAATGACCAGTATATTTGAAACGGCAATAAAAACTAAACGAGCAGCGATAGAAATACACCGTTTGTTGCAATATGCTTGGGACAACAGTACATTTTCAGGCAGACAAATTTTCGAAATTACAGTAGTTACAATTTTCAACAACAGATGGCGCTGCGGTCTGGGAAACTCTATAGTACGATATTTTCCACATATCCACCATGCGTAGCAATAATATGGCGGAGTCTCTGAATGAAATTACCCGAAACCTTTGACAACGTGTCTGGCGGAATGGCTTCACATGCAGAGGAGATGTACTGCTTCAGCTGTTCAATTGTTTCTGGATTCTGGCGGTACACCTGGTCTTTCAAGTGTCCCCACAGAAAGAAGTCACAGGGGTTCATGTCTGGCGAATAGGGAGGCCAATCCACGCCGCCTCCTGTATGTTTCGGGTAGCCCAAAGCAATCACACGATCATCGAAATATTCATTCAGGAAATTAAAGACGTCGGCCGTGCGATGTGGCCGGGCACCATCTTGCATAAACCACGAGGTGTTCGCAGCGTCGTCTAAGGCAGTTTGTACCGCCACAAATTCACGATGAATGTCCAGATAGCGTGATGCAGTATTCGTTTCGGATCTGAAAAATGGGCCAATGATTCCTTTGGAAGAAATGGCGGCCCAGACCAGTTCTTTTTGAGGATGCAGGGACTGCAACATGGGGCTTTTCGGTTCCCCATATGCGCCAGTTCTGTTTATTGACGAAGCCGTCCAGGTAAAAATAAGCTTCGTCAGTAAACCAAATGCTGCCCACATGCATATCGCCGTCATCAATCCTGTGCACTGTATCGTTAGCGATTGTCTCTCGTGCAGCAATGGTATGGATAGAGGTGTAAACTCTGGCGCATGAGACGATACGTGGACGTTGGCGTCATTTGGACCGCAGCTGCAACACGGCGAACGGAAACCCGAGGCCGCTGTTGGATCACCTGCTGCACTAGCTGCGCGTTGCCCTCTGTGGTTGCCATACGCGGTCGCCCCACCTTTCCAGCACGTTCATCCGTCACGTTCCCAGTCCGTTGAAATTTTTCAAACAGATCCTTTATTGTATCGCTTTTCGGTCCTTTGGTTACATTAAACTTCGTCTTGTTGCAACAACACTGTGTTCTAGGCGGTGGAATTCCAACACCAGAAAAATCCTCTGTTCTAAGGAATAAACCATGTTGTGTACAGCACACTTGCACGTTGTGAACAGCACACGCTTACAGCAGAAAGACGACGTACAGAATGGCGCACCCACAGACTGCGTTGTCTTCTATATCTTTCACATCACTTGCAGCGCCATCTGTTTTTGAAAATTGTAACTACTGTAATTTCGAAAGTTTGTCCGCCTGAAAAGGTACTGTTGTCCCAAGCATATTGCAACAAACGGTGTAATTCTATCGCTGCTCGTTTAGTTTTTATTGCCGTTTCAAATATACCGGTCATTTTTGAAACACCCTGTATGTTTCTCCTTATTACCATTTAGTCCAAGGGTAGCAGCGATATGGTATTGATTGTTCGTAAGCCGTCGAGTTCTAACATTCTGCGTGGTGTCTGTTTGTTCTATATCGTATCTCCCTACCACTTTTGCGCAACGACGCTCTGAGCGTGTTTTTTAGGGAATTGACTAGTTTGAACCTGGGACCTGTTGCTGGTAAGGAGACGCCAGACCACACATAACATGTAGAGTTCAGATGAGTTCAGTGAGACTAGCGATGATATAACCAAATACTTAATGATTTCAGCGTCAGCTCCACTGCACTCCCTGTAAAAGAATTGAGTGGAAGGGGTTCAAGGCTTTCCTATTTTTAGTTAGCTGGTAAAATAACGTCGAAAAAGCAGTTAAGTTTACCACGGGAAATTTTATTCTACTCACAAAACATTGTTTATAAATTGCACTATTCATAAAAGGAAATGTTTTAATACAGAATGGAAAAAACCAACTGCGTTCAACAAAAATGTGAACGAATATTCCCTGAGTGGGTTTCCAAGTTCTACAATGGATCGAAGGATGACCTATGCCATATCACATCCAGGTTTAAATTAAGTTTCACAAAAGAGAAAACTATCGAAGTGGTCTACAGTGACCCTCAATTATCTTTAATTACTTATCTAACTTGTCATAAATTACAGTGGCTGATGTGGCTTCTCAATAACTATATAACAGAGAAATCATCGCGTTTCAGATTTTTACTTCAAGTGGCAAATGTGAACACCATGAGCTTTAATTGACGATCGACACTAGTATTACGCAAAAAGGGGGTGTAACAGATGAGACTTCTGCAGTTCTGAGTGAAGCTTTATGCGCTGTTTTGCGGCATCACGTGCGTTCATTACCTTGTCGGTGTTCATCAGGGGGCGGTGGACAGCACAGCTCCGCTCACCTCGCCGTCTCTGAAGCAACTCTCCCCTAACTTCTCCTTACTACAATTTACCGAAGTTGGTTTAAAAAACTATCCGGCTGTGTTTTGATCTGACCAATCAGGATCTCAATGTTAACCTGAAGCTCCGCTTACAACAATTCTGTCCATCCAATGAGAAACGTTATACTTTAGTGGTGGGGCAATGTTTTTAAAGTTTGCAATGTAACAGAGATGCGAAAAAGTCTCACGCTAAAACTTGCAGCTGGGGCGGCCCTTTTAGTGTTATCGTAAGATCTATACTGTTCTTCTGGAGGGCTCTAGTTTTTAACATGGGCTGTGGGGTGGTCCTATCGGTTAGCTGGCGACGTGGGTGTCCGTCCCTTATCGTAGGGCCTTCTAGCTTAACACGGTTCTGCTCTCAGCTTCTGTTCTCGTTTCTCCCCTCGGAACTGCGTCTGTCTCACGGTGGGAAGGTATGACATGCATTTAGGCATTCTTGTGTTAGTCTGTGGTATTCCATTTGCTCACTCGTTACTCGTATTACCTTGGTTAATTTAATGTCACGATTTATTCGGAGCTATGTGACATACTACTGGATTTGCTTATCATGTCAGGGCTTTTATGGAAGGTGTTAGATTTGCCTGACACCTTACAGAGTTCAAAAATTTTCTCTTTTGGACCGACAGCCTTTTTCTAGTTATAACTGCTTTTCGTTCATAGTAATTCTTTTCTCTCATTCCGTGCTTCCTTCGAATCTAAGGACACACTCGTTCGCAGAAATGCAGATGCTGCGCAACCTTGCCTGACCCGCTTATGCACACAGATTAACACTGTTATTATGTAATGATGTCATAACTCTGTCGCTGTACCCTACTGAACTACTTAAAACCTGCGTATTTTAGTTCCTTCCGCGTTCTTGAAAGTGGTATGTGACGCGTACAATGGAGTGTGACTTCTTCCTCTTGTGTTTCAGGTAAGAAGGCAGCCACTGTGCACATTCGGTACGGCGTACCACATGCGGAAGTGGCGCCTCTATGTGGACAAAGGCGGCGGCTGTAGTTGCTGATCCTCTTCAGGAGGTACGTGCTAATTAAAACTCTGCCTGCTCTTGTGCGAGGGAGAGTAATTTCCCGAGGAAGTTCGTTTTCGCAACGCCACGTGCCCGGAATTAAATAAGTTCATTCAGCTCGCTGCTCGTCTTCGCGGCCTGCCTGCTCCCAGCCTAAATTACGATCTAATTTGCAGCTGCGCACCCTTACTGTCTCACCCTCTTTCCCTTTAGGCTAACTCTTTGAGATAACGCCGATGAAGAGGAAGAGTGCGCAAACCAAAGGACGGAATTAGCTTGCATTTATCACGAATCCCTCGCCCAGCACAAAATGCCAAGCGAGTGGAAAAAAGCGCAGGTAACTCCAGTATACAGGAAGGGTCAACGAACAGACCCCCAAAATTGCTGACTTCTGTTTGCTGCAGAATCCTCGAACATGTTCTCAGTTCGAATATAATAAATTTTCTTGGCACTGAGAAGCTTATGTTCACGAATCAGCATGGTTTTAGAAAGCATCGCTCGTGCGAAACCCAGCTTGCCCTTTTCTCACATGATATACTGCGAAAACGAGGATAATGGGATGTAGTGTAATTAAATCAGTTGATGCTGAGGGAATTACATTAGGAAATGACACACTTAAAGTAGTAAATGAGTTTTGCTATTTGGGGAGCACAGTAACTAATGATGGTCGAAGTAGAGAGGATATAAAATGTAGACTGGCAATGGCAAGGAAAGCGTTTCGGAAGAAGACAAATTTGTTAAGATCGAGTGTAGATTTAAGTACCAGGAAGTCATTTCTGAAAGTATTTGTATGGTGTGTAGCCAGGTATGGAAGTGAAACATGCACGATAAGTAGTTTGGACAAGAAGAGAATAGAAACATTCGAAATGTGGTGCAACAGAAGAATGCTGAAGATTTGATGGGTAGATCACATAACTAGTGAGGAGGTATTGAACAGAACTGGGGAGAAGAGAAATTTGTGGCACAACTTGACTAGAAGAAGGGATTGGTTGGTAGGACATGTTCTGAGGCATCAAGGGATCGCCAATTTAGTATTGGAGTGCAGCGTGGAGGGTAAAAATTGTAGAGGGAGAGCAAGAGATGAATACACTAAGCAGATTCAGAAGAATGAAGGTTGCAGTAGGTACTGGGAGATGAAGGAGCTTGCACAGGACTGAGTAGCATGGAGAGCTGCATCAGATCAGTCTCTGGAGTGAAGACCATAACAACATACTGAGAGCTACGGATGAAGGGCAACAGGCAGATACCATATCTCTAGATTTCCGGAAAGCGTTGGACACGGTGCCCCATTGCGGGCTGTTAATGGAGGTACGAGCATACGGAATAAGTTCACCGATACGTGAGTGGCTCGAAGACTTCTTAAGTTACAGAACCCAGTATGTTGCTTTCGACGGCGAGTGTTCTTCAGAGACAGGGGTATCGTCAGAAGTGCCCCACGGAGGTGTGACAGGACCGCTGTTGCTCTCTGTATACATAAATGATCCGGCTGACAGGCAGCAATCTGTGGTTGTTTGCCGATGATGCTGTGGTGTTCGGTACGGTGTCGAAGTTGAGTGACTGTACGAAGATACCAGCCGACTTGACAAAATTTCTAGTTGGTGGAATGAATGGCAGGTAGCCCTAAATGTAGAAAAATGTAAGTGAATGTGAATGAGCATAAAGATCAAACGCGTCACCTTCGGATACAGTATTACTAGTGCCCTGTCTGATGCAGTCGAGTCTTTTAAATATCTGGGCGTAACGCTGCAAAGAGATATGAGATGGAACGAGCATGTGAGAAGTGTGCTAGTGAAGGCGAATTGTCGACTTCGGTTTATTGGGAGAATTTTCGGAAAGAGTGGTTCACCTGTAAAGGAGACCGCATATAGGACGCTGGTGCGACCTATTCTTGAGTACTGTTAGAGTGTTTGGGATCCGTACCAGGTCGGATTGAAGGAAGACGTCGAAGCAATTCAGAGGCGGATTGCTAGATTTGTTACCGGTAGGTTCGAACAACACGCGAATGTTATGGAGACTCTTGTGGAACTCAAATGGAAATCCTGGAGGGAAGTCGACGTTCTTTTCGAGAAAACGCTGTTGAGAAAATTTAGAGAACCGGAATTTGGAGCTGGCTGCTGTGGAGGAACCGGTTTATAGTATTTCGTGACTTTAATTACTTACAAATGATATTCCAGGTAGATCAAAAAAATATAAAACCAGTTACCTATTGTCAGCGTAACAATTCGTTTGGTCTCAAAAATGATTATCCCGGCTAATATTTATCGCTCTGCTGAAGAAATCTCCACTTGACGTTGTGTAGAAATGTTGTCTGTGAAGTCGTGTGAGTGGCACTAAATTGCACATCATTTATCAGATTTTACACAAACTGTTACTTAAGATGGAAGCACTTTTCTCTAGCAAAGGGAACATTTAGTCACAAAATACCACCCGCGCACAACACTGACGTATATCTCCTATTACAATGTTTCATGTAAATCGTCCGAAATAATTAGGCTTCATACAATCAGCAAATAAGAAATTGATATTACGTAACGTGCTGTGAGCACTGTTTTTAAAGATTCAATCTGAGTTGAATTCTGTCTTTTAAAATAGATTCGGGACCACCGGTGCACGTTTATTTCCATTCATTTATATCTAACAACATTTATGTTTGTTAAAATTATCGATTCAAAACTGCCGCGGAGATATTTTTGCTAAGATGGCGGCAGACAGATGATAGTCAATTTGTGTATTGTTATTTTCGATTTCTTTTATATCTAGTTAATATATTTAGATAAAACTCTTTAAGCCTTTTATCTCTACTCTTTAGCATTTAAAATCATTTTCGATGATAAATATCGTCATATTTTTTATACCAGATACTAGTAAACTCCACTATAAGTTACTAGCGCTAATGGCTGCGCTCCTAATTGCGGAGCTGAAAATTAACACTTAAAAATATTAGTTAGATTGGATTACAATTGAAATAAATACAAATCCAAATAATAATTAACAATATCGTTACAGGTTTTCTCTTTACGGAACTCACACGTCTCATTTCCGAACAGTTTATCCGTTAGCTGAGGAAGAACAACTAACTGAACCACAATTATCAGAGATAACAAAAAAAAGATTATAATTGTCGTTGTCTATGAATGTAGTTCTTTGATAATAGTTTTAATTCACACAGAAATTAAATTATTACAAAAATAATGAAATAATTATCGTCATTTTTACACGATACAGACTTTTTTATACGTAGTATCAATAATATTTGTTGAAGTTTGTACACTTGGTTCATTTTAACATCTTGTGGCTAGAACATAGAGTCGTAGATATTACACTACCGAACGATTCTATTGCGCCAACATAAATCCCGACCGGCCGGAGTGGCCGTGAGGTTCTAGCCGCTACAGCCTGAAACCGCGCGACCGCTACGGTCGCAGGTTCGAATCTCGCCTCGGGCATGGATGTGTGTCATGTCCTTAGGTGGCTTAAGTAGTTCTAAGTTCTTTCCCTGTTTAACACTTTATAACACGGAAACTAATTACCAAACTTGGTAGGATTAATGTCAAGGACATGGGGAAGAGGAATAATACAGATCACCTCAGTTGAAATACTTTTGATGTGCTGCTACAGTACATCATACCATTACATACCGGTACCATTACTGCTACAAAAGGGGCTCAATATGACGCTAGTCAGTGTCCAGAAGAGTCTGAAAGCGCGGTATTGCATTCTGCACAGCAGATCGAAGCATGTCCGTATGTATGCTGGCTACGTCTCTTGATATGCTGCGCTTCGGATCGGCACATATGTGAATGTTCCCCTGGTAAACCCTGTCCTTCAGGTAGCCTCACAGCCAGAAATCACAGGGAATGAGATCAGTTGATCGTGCTGGTCAAGCAACGGTTGGTAATTCCATCGTTTCCCAACGTGTTTCGGAGACGCAGGTGAACTTCACGAGTGATGTGCCCCCATCTTGCATGAAAACTGTTGAGTTCAAAGCGTCTCTCTCCTGTATGGCGGTGTATGACATGCTGGCGAAGCATTTCGCAGTAACGCTGGCCAGTAACACTGCACGTCTTTGGTCCTTGAGCGCCAATCTGTTCAAAAGAATAGGCCAATGATAAACGTAGCCTTGAAGCCACACCATATGCTGACACGGTCACCATAAGAAGGAACTTCATGCACAGTGAGTGGAGGTGAAGAACACCACACTCGGAAATTCTGTGTGTTCACCTCACTCGTCAGAGAAATAGTAGTATGTGATACTAAGCTATACATTTTACTAGTTTACAAGTGCGAATACCATAATTTCAAACGTTACGCAGTATCGTACAAAATTTATTTACGCTACTGGCCATTAAAATTGCTACACCAAGAAGAAATGCAGATGATAACCGGGTGTTCATTGGACAAATATACTAGACCCGGCCGCGGTGGTCTCGCGGTTCTAGGCGCTCAGTCCGGAACCGCGCGACTGCTACGGTCGCAGGTTCGAATCCTGCCTCGGGCATGGATCTGTGTGATGTCCTTGGGTTAGTTAGGTTTAAGTAGTTCTAAGTTCTAGGGGACTGTTGACCACAGATGTTAAGTCCCATAGTGCTCAGAGCCATTTTATTATACTAGAACTGACATGTGATTACATTTTCACACAATATGGGTGCATAGATCCTGAGAAATCAGAGTAACCACCTCTCGCCGTAATAACGGCATTGATACGCCTGAGCATTGAGTCAAACAGAGCTCGGATGCGTTTAAGGCTACTGCAGCCCATGCAGCTTCAACACGATACCACAGTTCATCAAGAGTAGTGACTGGCGTATAGTGACTAGCCAGTTGCTCGGCCACCATTGACCAGACGTTTTCAATTGGTGAGAGATCTGGAGAATGTGCTGGCCAGGGCAGCAGTCGAACATTTTCTGTAACCAGAAAAGCCCATAGAGGACCTGCAACATGCGGTAGTGCATTATCCTTCTGAAATGTAGGGTTTCGCAGTCATCGAATGAAGGTTAGAGCCACGGGTCGTAACACATCTGAAATGTAGCGTCCACTGTTTAAAGTGCCGTCAATGCGAACAAGAGGTGACAGAGACGTGTAACCAATGGCGTCCCCTACCATCACGCCGGGTGATACGCCAGTATGGCGATGACGAATACACGCTTCCAATATGCGTTCACCGCGATGTCACCGAACACGGATGCGACCATCATGATGCTGTAAACAGAACCTGGATTCATCCGAAAAAATGACGTTTTGCCATTCGTGCACCCAAGTTCGTCGTGGAGTACACCATCGCAGGCGCTCCTCTCTTTGATGCAGCGTCAAGGGTAAGTGCAGCCACGGTCTCCGATCTGATAGTCCATGCTGCTGCAAACGTCGTCGAACTGTTCGTACAGATGGTTGTTGTCTTGCAAACGTCCTCATCTGTTGACTCTGGGATCGAGACGTGGCTGCACGATCCGTTACAGCCATGTGGATAAGATGCCTGTCATCTCGAGTGCTAGTGATACGAGGCCGTTGGGATCCAGCACGGCGTTCCGTATTATCCTCCTGAACCCACGGATTCCATAGTCTGCTAACAGTCATTGGATCTTGACCAACGCGAGCAGCAATGTCGCGATACGATAAACCGTAATCGCGATAAGCTACAATCCGATCTTTGTCAAAGTAGGAAACGTGACGGTACGTATTTCTCTTCCTTACACGAGGCATCGCAACTGTGGTGTCACCGCCAGACACCACACTTGCTAGGTGGTAGCTTAAATCGGCCGCGGTCCATTTAGTACATGTCGGACCCGCGTGTCGCCACTGTGTGATCGCAGACCTAGCGCCACCACAAGGCAGGTCTCGAGATACGATAGAGCACTCGCCCCAGTTGAACGACGACATTGCAAGCGACAATACGGACGAAGCCTTCCTCTCATTTGCCGAGAGACAGTTAGAATAGCCTTCTGCTAAGTCCATGGCTACGACCTAGCAAGGCGCCATTAGCCTTACCTAGTTTGAGAGTTATCGTATAAATGTCTCAAGAAGAACGCTGTATTCATCAAAGAATAAAAGTTAAGTATAAAGCAGCTACGTACTTTTCTTGCTACCATTCAATAGTTATCCTGTTCCATACTTGACGCCAGTCGGCGTGTGTGTACGCGTGCCTTTCTTTCGGCTCCCTTCCCAGTGTGGCGTAGCAAACTTGTTACGCCACAAAAGATTGGTGACGAGGTGGCCGATTTAAGCTACCACCTAGCAAGTGTGGTGTCTGGCGGTGACACCACAGCAACAACGTTTCACCAGGCAACGCCGGTCAACTGCTGTTTGTGTATGAGAAATCGGTTGCAAACTTTCCTCATGTCAGCACGTTGTAGGCGTCGCCACCGGCGCCAACCTTGCGTGAATGCTCTGAAAAGTTTGCGTGTCATAGCATCTTCTTCCTGTCGGTTAAATTTCGCGTCTGTAGCACGTTATCTTCGTGGTGTAGCTATTTTAATTGCCAGTAGTGTACATGTTACTTGTCAGAGATTAAATGAATCCACTGACCATGGTGAAATTGCAGCGAAGCATGTCTGGGTGCTCAACAAGAAGAATTTGTGCTCGACTGCCACCACTGTGATCAACAGCGCGAAGACGAATTACGCCTGCCGAAGAAGAAGATTTTGGGGCTTTAGGCGGTGGTCAGGGCAGCCAAATGGACACAGACAATGTTTGCACATCCTGACTGATGTTCTAAACACAGAGACTCGGATGAAATTCGTAACCATGTGTAAACATTGGTTTATCGTGTACGATTAACATTACAAGAATTGTTTTGCGCCAGTAAGATCAACGGTATTAAAACAACGTCTTGACTATTGGTACAAATAGAAATACACTGGTTAATGGTAAGGAGGGATTGTCCGCTGACGCTGCCAGGAACAAGAAAAGTCAGGAAACGTGTGTGGATGCGGCGGTGATAAAACAACGTGTGGTGTGTATCGTGAGCGAAGTGGAACAGGATAAGGGAAGTAGAGTGGATTCACAGCGATGACTGTGTTGGGACGCCCCGTGCCTGGTGGACCTGTAGGGAGAGCGATTCAGCAGCAGTGACGGGTGGGGGTGGGGGGATCCGTTGACGGCTGTGCTATCGCTTCCCCCTCGCCGTCGCTGACAGCTCGTTCTCGGTGCCAGGTGTTCTCCCCGCCGCGCCAGGGGTGACAACCTGACAGACACCGAACTCTACAGTCTCGTTCCGCGGGATCCAACTTTAAAAGCGAATCTGCTACTGTGCCGACCGCTCTTCTGGTGGTTTTTCGACGACGGCGCGCCTGTTTGCACCAGGTTCCGTGCCAGCTGTTCCAGGTCTCTGCCCCGTCCGCATTGTGCTGTACGGACCACAACAGTGAGGGCTTAGTGCCGACATTAACCAGCCTCCATCCTCCGGGTGACGAGTTTGTTTCATCAGATGATTTCCTTTATATTTACAGTTCCATCAGTGGATTTCCTTTATAAAAATGGTTCAAATGGCTCTGAGCACTATGGGACGCAACATCTAAGGCCATCAGTCCCTTACAACTTAGAACTACTTAAACCTAGCTAACCTAAGGACATCACACACATCCATGCCCGAGGCAGGATTCGAACCTGCGACCGTAGCAGTCGCGGGGTTCCGGACTGAAGCGCCTAGAACCGCTCGGCCACCGCGGCCGGCTTTCCTTTATATTTCCAGACTTTGCTAAAACAGTTTTTGTTCTTTAAAAAACGTCCCAGTTAACCGCCAAGAGGAGTAATAAATATTTATTTGTTATAGCCAGTGTCAGTCTTCCGACAAGCATCATGTACCGTAAGACATCTGAAATGGCTTACATAGAGCTATAAAAATGTGGTGTAAAAAAAGAAACATAGCATTGGCCGTAAATCATTGCTGTGAAGCAGTAAAACACGTTGTATCGTCAATAGTAAAATGCAGCAAACACTGCTAACCTTGGTTCTACGTACAGTGTAAATCACCTAAAACTTCCATCGCAAATACTGCGGAAACGGAAAGTGCTATTGATATGCGGTTTTCACATATTGGAATAGTAGTTAGTCAATAAATGGATTGTAATATTACTTCAAAAGTTTATTTTTTGTGCAAACATACTCTTTTTGAATGGCACAATACCTATTAACCTTAACAAACTAAAAGTAGGATAAATTAGGCTCTCAGTGGTGTTTGCTGCAGGATTGTAGTGCGAGTCGTTTACGAGATACCTATCTTGAAAAGCTTACATACTGTTACTTGTCTGTGCCATTCAATCAAGGTACAATGTTGTTGTGTTTGTTTACAGTATGCGTGTGTCTTCCTTGAGTGCATTGCGACTTGCTGGTCAGTTAGTGTGCGACAGTCCAAACAGTAGGTCGATGGAATATGCCAGTGCAGAAAAAACCCACATGCTTGTGATGTACGGAGACTGAGGAATAAAGCAGTTCGTAGTTGTGTAGTGTACGCGGTAAGACATCCCAATAGGCGTCAACCATCTCGGCGATTATTTATCAACCTCTTCAACCATATACGTGAAAGAGGTAGTGAAACATGTAGACAGCCAACGTAACAGAAGGATGCAAGTGACGGCAGAAGAGGGGAAAATTTATGTTCTCGTTGCTGTTGCAGTTGATCTGCACGTTAGTTCCCGCACAATCGCACAAGGTGGAGGCATGAGTAAGGCAAATGTACTATGCATTCTCTATCTACATAGGGTCCATCCTTACATCAAGTGCTGCATGGAATCAACTGTGAGGATCTTGTTAACTTCTGTACATGCACATTAAGACAGGATACTCCAAACGAATCATTTGCCTTGTTTAGTGATGAGCCACAGTTATCAATAATTACCAGGTAAACAGCCGAAACGCGCCCTATTGGTCTGTTGAGAATCGCCGTTAGCTTCGTCAGGTGGAACGTCAGCGTCCATTAAGTGTGAACGTGTGATTTGGGATAGTGAACCTGTAATATTCCTCCTTTTGACTTGTGTGTGTTATTTACTATCCTGATATGTAAAACCAGATGTAATACTTGAGTGTATTCCGTATTCTCTGAATTGGTTTACAAAACATACTGTCATGCAAAGCCAACTGTAATATTCTTATACTATACTGTTAATAATAAGCAATGTAACAAACAGAAATACAGTTACCTATCCCGACAGCAAAACCACAAAAACAAGTCTAATAACCGTGTGTGTGAACCTAGGGAATAAGCATCAGATTTTAACTCGTTTCTTCAAATAAGTCATGTTCAGAGGTATGGCAAATAACAGTAGTTAGACTACCATTCTGCATCGATAGCAATATATGTGGTTGGTGGTACACTATTATTCGCCAGTCTAATTAGGCACACGTAATGAAGCTGAGTAGGACAGCAGAAAAGATTGCAACTCCCTACTTACCTAACAGACTTCACTTCAGATATAGATGAAAGATGGTTCAGCAATACAAGAAAAGTTTAGCCGCTCGAAACTAAACTACAGTACCAAATTGCTTAAGCAGACAGACTGATTTCATGAAAGTAAAAGGAAATTTGGACGGGGGGGGGGGGGTTTCTACATCAACATATTTGGTACTCAACATTTCATTCCAGAATTATATTTTCACTCTGCAGCGGAGTGTGCGCTGATATGAAACTTCCTGGCAGATTAAAACTGTGTGCCCGACCGAGACTCGAACTCGGGACCTTTGCCTTTCGCGGGCAAGTGCTCTACCATCTGAGCTACCGAAGCACGACTCACGCCCGGTCGCGCACACAGTTTTAATCTGCCAGGAAGTTTCATATCAGCGCACACTCCGCTGCAGAGTGAAAATCTCATTCTGGAAACATCCCCCAGGCTGTGGCTAAGCCATGTCTCCGCAGTATCCTTTCTTTCAGGAGTGCTAGTTCTGCAAGGTTCGCAGGAGAGCTTCTGTAAAGTTTGGAAGGTAGGAGACGAGATACTGGCAGAAGTAAAGCTGTGAGGACCGGGCGTGAGTCGTGCTTCGGTAGCTCAGATGGTAGAGCACTTGCCCGCGAAAGGCAAAGGTCCCGAGTTCGAGTCTCGGTCGGGCACACAGTTTTAATCTGCCAGGAAGTTTCATTTCATTTATTCACTGCAAACTGTTTAACGTTACTATTTATCACCATTAATCATCAACTTAGTATTTCCTTTCATTAATACGTAATGTGAAAGCAGCAAACAATTTATCTAATGTGGTCTCTGAATCTGGCATAACCTTACGTAATCATTTTAACACAGAAAATAATAGCAATGTTCATTATGAAATTCTCAGTTATTCTTTCCATCAATTATTTCACTGATTAATCACTGATTTGCCAACAATATATTAAATATTTCACAGTCTTGACTGAATACAGGTCACTCGGAATTTTAATTTACCAGGTTAGGATCCTGCTTGGTTTATGAGCGTGATAAATTACAACGTGGACACAATTGTTAATTTGGATGATGGTTATTATTCTTAAACCACATTTCAACTTCCTGGCACACACTATAATACATAGCTAAAATGTCGTACCCTGTAAGCTGTGATCAGCGACGGTGGCGTTGGTGGCAACAACTACACTCCTGGAAATTGAAATAAGAACACCGTGAATTCATTGTCCCAGGAAGGGAAAACTTTATTGACACATTCCTGGGGTCAGATACATCACATGATCACACTGACAGAACCACAGGCACATAGACACAGGCAACAGAGCATGCACAATGTCGGCACTAGTACAGTGTATATCCACCTTTCGCAGCATTGCAGGCTGCTATTCTCCCATGGAGACGATCGTAGAGATGCTGGATGTAGTCCTGTGGAACGGCTTGCCATGCCATTTCCACCTGGCGCCTCAGTTGGACCAGCGTTCGTGCTGGACGTGCAGACCGCGTGAGACGACGCTTCATCCAGTCCCAAACATGCTCAATGGGGGACAGATCCGGAGATCTTGCTGGCCAGGGTAGTTGACGTACACCTTCTAGAGCACGTTGGGTGGCACGGGATACATGCGGACGTGCATTGTCCTGTTGGAACAGCAAGTTCCCTTGCCGGTCTAGGAATGGTAGAACGATGGGTTCGATGACGCCATCTTTAATACTACACATATCTCATACAGCCCTAAGTGAGTGCCAGTAACTATTACATACATAATTACATTACAGCACCTTTTTACATTTAATAATTATAACAAATAGATATCTTTACAATATTTAAAAGTAAATATTACATCCTTTTTCTTAATATGTACATTCATTTTAATCTTATCAAAGAGTTTCAGTATCGATTTGGCTTGAAACAAGATGTCTCTACTTCTGCTTTACCAGTTTCGATAAAATATTTACAAAATTTTTTAAAAAAATATGAACAGTAATGTCACAAACCGTCAGCTCATAGGCCAGTTTTTCGTAGGCGGAACACTGAATGCGCACAAGTATCGCAGCCTACTAACAGACCATATTCCACGGATGCCAGAAAACTTTCCTCTGTAGCCTAGGAGGTAACTGTCGTACCGTCTTGGTGACTGTCCAGCCCATAGTGCACGAAGCGCTACAGCGTGTCTTCAAGAACTGTCTCCATATCTTTGTTTTGGACGCAAAGGAGCTTTACCTCGGCTGGCCCATTCCTGAGATTTGGTGCCTGTGGCGAAGGCTGAAAGACGCATCTATAAGGACATACCAACTACACCCGATGAAATGCAACGACGTATTACTGCTGCCTGCTCGGACATCTCCGCTGAAATACTAGCAGGTGCAAAGCAGTCGTTCCATACAAAACTGGAAGCGTGTGTTTCCGCTGCTGGTGATCATACTGAACACAACTTGTGATGGCCAGTTGCCTCGTTACTGGTCAGAATCCATGTACCTAGTCTATGCACTTGTTCGTTATTGTGTGTACCAAAGATACGATATCTAGTGAACGACTCGCAATAGCTTGGCGACTTCCCTTAAACGTACAGAAATATAAAATATCTCTGATCAGGAAACGTGAAAAACGTGGTATCCTGTGACTATCATAACAGAGCGCCACAGTTGGAATCGGTTAACTCATATAAATACACTCCTGGAAATTGAAATAAGAACACCGTGAATTCATTGTCCCAGGAAGGGGAAACTTTATTGACACATTCCTGGGGTCAGATACATCACATGATCACACTGACAGAACCACAGGCACATAGGCACAGGCAACAGAGCATGCACAATGTCGGCACTAGTACAGTGTACATCCACCTTTCGCAGCAATGCAGGCTGCTATTCTCCCATGGAGACGATCGTAGAGATGCTGGATGTAGTCCTGTGGAACGGCTTGCCATGCCATTTCCACCTGGCGCCTCAGTTGGACCAGCGTTCGTGCTGGACGTGCAGACCGCGTGAGACGACGCTTCATCCAGTCCCAAACATGCTCAATGGGGGACAGATCCGGAGATCTTGCTGGCCAGGGTAGTTGACTTACACCTTCTAGAGCACGTTGGGTGGCACGGGATACATGCGGACGTGCATTGTCCTGTTGGAAAAGCAAGTTCCCTTGCCGGTCTAGGAATGGTAGAACGATGGGTTCGATGACGGTTTGGATGTACCGTGCACTATTCAGTGTCCCCTCGACGATCACCAGTGGTGTACGGCCAGTGTAGGAGATCGCTCCCCACACCATGATGCCGGGTGTTGGCCCTGTGTGCCTCGGTCGTATGCATTGTGGCGCTCACCTGCACGGCGCCAAACACGCATACGACCATCATTGGCACCAAGGCAGAAGCGACTCTCATCGCTGAAGACGACACGTCTCCATTCGTCCCTCCATTCACGCCTGTCGCGACACCACTGGAGGCGGGCTGCACGATGTTGGGGCGTGAGCGGAAGACGGCCTCACGGTGTCCGGGACCGTAGCCCAGCTTAATGGAGACGGTTGCGAATGGTCCTCGCCGATACCCCAGGAGCAACAGTGTCCCTAATTTGCTGGGAAGTGGCGGTGCGGTCCCCTACGGCACTGCGTAGGATCCTACGGTCTTGGCGTGCATACGTGCATCGCTGCGGTCCGGTCCCAAGTCGACGGGCACGTGCACCTTCCGCCGACCACTGGCGACAACATCGATGTACTGTGGAGACCTCACGCCCCACGTGTTGAGCAATTCGGCAGTACGTCCACCCGGCCTCCCGTATGCCCACTATACGCCCTTGCTCAAAGTCCGTCAACTGCACATACGGTTCACGTCCACGCTGTCGCGGCATGCTACCAGTGTTAAAGACTGCGATGGAGCTCCGTATGCCACGGCAAACTGGCTGACACTGACGGCGGCGGTGCACAAATGCTGCGCAGCTAGCGCCATTCGACGGCCAACACCGCGGTTCCTGGTGTGTCCGCTGTGCCGTGCGTGTGATCATTGCTTGTACAGCCCTCTCGCAGTGTCCGGAGCAAGTATGGTGGGTCTGACACACCGGTGTCAATGTGTTCTTTTTTCCATTTCCAAGAGTGTATAAAATATCTCTGATCAGGAAACGTGAAAAACGTGGTATCCTGTGACTATCATATCAGAGCGCCACAGTAGGAATCGGTTAACTCATATAAATACTTGGGTGTAACAGTTGGTAGAGGTATGATCAATCGCACACGCTCAATCGTGGGTAAGCAGGTGGGAGACCTCGGTTTATTGGTAGCACATTTCGAAAATCGGGTCAGTCTGCAAAGCAGACTGGCTATGAATCGTTCTTGTAACCCATCCTAGAGTATTGCTCATGTATGAGGGATCCGTTCCAAACAGAACAGGGAATATTGTGTGGATGCAGAGAAGGACAGCACGAATGGACACATGTTCGTTTGCCTCACGGCAGAATGTCACGGAAATGCTGACGAAACCTGGCCGCTGTGACCGAGCGATTGTAAGCGCTTCAGTCCGGAATCGCGCTGCTGCTACGGTCGCAGGATCGAATCCTGCCTCGGGCATGTATGTGTGTGCTGTCCTTATGTTAGTTAGGTTTAAGTAGTTCTAACTGAACATAGACACCAATTACGAAGTTTAAAGAATAGCTTCAAGTGATGAATCTGAAAATAACTAGGAGGTTCTAGATGTGACTCCGGCAGGGAATGTGAAGATAAGATTACACTAATTACGCTGCGCGCGGAGCCGTTTAAGTAATTATTCTTCCCACGTACCCAACGTAAATACTTCTTTTCTTTTTGCTGTCGCCTTTTCCCGTTTCCCTATGGGGTCGGCGTTCTAATAATATTTTCTCAATGTTAGTGGCATTTGCTGATCGGATACACTTCCAGATGCAACCATTCACTCCAGTGAGGAATCTCTATACCCCTCTGTCTTTGTCTAGTACAGGTGTGCAAAAGTTTTCCAAGTGCTTCGCATAAAGTGTATCTGAGGCATGAAGTGGGTACTAGCCCAGTGTTTATCTACTGGGATGCGGAAAACCGCGGAAAACCATATCCAAGCCGGTCGGCTTTGAGTGGTCCTCACTATTCGTCACGTCTGATTCCATTCGCGGCTGGCTTATCTCCCCGTGTCCGGGAAAGATGCGTTAGCCCGCAAGGCTCTCTGGGTGGATCGCGAATGGATCGGAAAGCACCCTTTCTACCAACAGATTTTTTATTATTCAGTTTAAGCTTTAATTGCTAACGGTGGCACAGGCCTATCACGAAGTCATTTACACCAGCGTTCTTCTTGTTTCATTCTGCCTTGGGCTATTTGGAGCAGCTTAGTTTTAAAGATCAGTATTTTTTTTATTTGATTGTAGTAAGGATTTCCGCTTTTCAGACACTTCGCCTCGCATTGCTCACCTCAAAACTATATAGCCCGAAATGCATTTGTCTCATGGTAGTAAAACTTTAATAGGTTGTAGGCACACACACTGGAGCGACAAAGAAACTTGTATAGGCATGCGTATTCGAATACAGAGATATGTAAACAGGCAGAATACGGCGCTGCGGTCGGCAACACCTATATAAGACAACAAGTGTCTGGCGCAGTTCTTAGATCGGCTACTGCTGCTGCAATGGCATCTTATCAATATTTAAGTGAGTTTGAACGTGGTGTTATAATCTGTGCGTGAGTGATGGGACACAGCATCTCCGAGTTAGCGATGAAGTGGGGATTTTCCCGTAGGACCATTTCAGGTGTGTATCGTCAATATCAGGAATCCGGTAAAACATCAGATCTCCGACATCGCTGCGCCCGAAAAAACATCCTGGAAGAAAGGGAACGACGACGACTGAAGAGAATCGTTCAACGTGACGGAAGAGCAAACATTCCGCAAATTGCTGCAGATTTCAGCAATATATATATATATATATATATATATATATACATATGAGTGTGTGTGTGTGTGTGTGTGTGTGTGTGTGTGTGTGTGTGTGTGTGTGTGTGTGTATATATCGATTTGAATTTTTGGAGCCGAAGGTTCACTCGAGTAGCGTTGATGACTGCATAAACCAAAATGACGAATATGTGGTGTTAAACGCTTAGTATATGCTCGGACATCAGTGCAACGTATTGTATGTTTTAGGACGTGCTGATGTTCCCTGCCATATTTTATTTGACACATCATCACTATGTGACTTTCATTATTATAGCAAGCATGTGCATCAGATAATGTTACAAGATCCGATGGAGACAGCGTTGATTTGCCGAAACCAGTGATAGTAATAAAAAGCATTGCTACCAATTTGGCAAAGTTTATTCTTCAAGAAGAATATAAGTTTTAACATATCTACGAATACTGTGGTTTGAGAATATAGCGTGGGGAGCAACAATTACAAAATGTGTATTTTCAATTTAGAAATTTTTTTCCTTTAACCGTACAGCCATTTTACGTGTTGTGGGAATAT
This sequence comes from Schistocerca serialis cubense, assembly GCF_023864345.2. Taxonomy (NCBI): domain Eukaryota; kingdom Metazoa; phylum Arthropoda; class Insecta; order Orthoptera; family Acrididae; genus Schistocerca; species Schistocerca serialis. The sequence continues at coordinate 198,592,373 of NC_064647.1, read as the reverse complement.
TCTAGAATTTTATAAGTTAAGGTTATGTTTATTTAAGGATTTCATAACTTATTTTAAAATTAATACATCACTTTGTTGAAGGTAAGTTGCTACAGTCGTTGGTAACGGTTGATGATACCTGAATAGCTGCCACATCAAATCAGTGCTGGTTTGCTTACACTTCACATACGAAAAAAAGAGTTGACATTCGAAAAAAGTGCGATTCCTATTGCCAACTGTTTTCTTCTTACGTTTACAACGTATTCCCCTACATTTACTTCCCTTACATTTGCTTCGAAGCTGTATTCGGTGAATTATGGAACTAATAAACTTCTAATTCAAATCAGCTATATGGAGCCAGGGCTTGGAGGGAATGATTGGCTATACAGGGTGAGTCACTAACAATTGCCACCTAGACTAACTCCGAAAGTATGATAGGAGCTGAAAAATTTGTGGGACAAATGTTGCGTGGGACAATGGGGACATAATATGACGATGGTTTTTGGGTGCTAGGTGGGGTCGCGTCAGAGATATGAAGGTCAACTTCGTGTTTTTAAATGGGATGCTATAGTTAGGTACTTATTTTCTGTTAGCGACAATCGAGACGAATCAAATAATGTGTAACAGTAAAGTCTTTGAAGGTCAACGAAGGTCAAAAAGGTGGCATGAACGTCCATTTACAGAAGGTGTTCGAAGTGATGACCATTGGTATCAATGCAGTGCTGCCATTTTCTTATCATGGATTGAGTGGTATTCCGTATCACATCGGCACTTACCGAAGCAGATGCTCTGACAGTTCTCTGTCGTATAACGTGCAAATAGTAAATATTCGCCGAATACGGCGTATCCATCTAACGTGCCATTGACATGTAAACACCATTCGACGGTTTCGCAATACAACACTAACAGGAACGATAAGACTAGTATCATTGAATCAAGCGAATGTGAATGATGTAATCCTTCGAAGAACAGGTCGATATGTTTCTCATTTACGGAGAATGCCAAGGAAATTCAGTGAGAGCTAGAGTCTTACACGCTGAAAGATATCCTCAACGTTCTCACCCTAAACGTCGTAAATGTAAATATGTGTATGATAAATTGAGAACAAATGGATCTTTAACGCTTCGGAAATATGTCTGGAAAAGGAAAGTTACTAACGAGGAAACGGAAATTGGCACTCTTGCCACTGTGGTTCGAGGTCCTTGTGTTAGTTCGCGTCAAATCGCAAGGGAATCTGGCATGAGCCAGAATAGTGTTGTTCGTGTTCTCCATCGTCATAAATATCATCCTTACCACATCAGTCTCCACCAAGAATTAACTGGTACGGATGTGTATGCGTCGCAGTGAATTCTGCAGATGGGCTCGACTTCAGATTCAGAGGGATGACACTTTTAGTAATTTGATTTTATTTGCTGACGAGGCTACATTCACGAACCATAGAAATGTTAATCTGCAGAACATGCATTAATGGACAACTGAAAATCCAAGTTGGGTGCAGCAAGTTACACACCAAATACCGTGGTCGATGAATGTATGGTGTTGGATTCTGGAGGACAGAATTATAGGCCCCTATTTCATCGAAGGAAATCTTAACGTTAGGAAGTACACCACATTCCTGCAAGGAACATTGGGTCTGTTATTGGAAGGAATACCTTTAGGAACAAGGAACAGAATGTGATATCAACACTATGGGTGTCCGGCACATACCTAAATCGTTGTATTGGACGTGGAGGAGATGTGTTGTGGCCGGCTCGTTCGCTAGACTTGACTACTCTGGATTTTTTGTTGTGGGGAATCGTAGAGGACGTTGTTTATAAAGACTTTCCAACTACGCCTGAAGATATACGAGAGAGAATTGTCACATCATGTGCTTCGGTAAGTGTCGAAGTGATGAGGAATACCACTCAATGCATGATAAGAAGATTGCAGCACTGCATTGATGCCTATGGTCATCATTTCGAACGCCTTCTGTAAATGAACGTTCATGTCACCTCTGTGACCTTCGTTGACCTTCAAAGCCCTTACTGTTACACATCTATCTTCTCGATAGCCGCTATCAGAAACTATAGCATCCCATTTAAATAAAAAAAAAGTTGACCTTCATATCTCTGAAGCGACCTCCACCTAGCAACAACAGACCAACGTCATATTATGGTCTGCGTTGTCCCATGGAACTTTTGTCCCACAAACTTTTCAGCTCGTATCATACTTTCAGAATTATTCTTGGTGGTAATATTTAGTGACTCACCCTGTATTTCCCCATATTAATTCCCGTCACTGCATACCGATGATTCATATTCGTCTTCCATTACCGTCTTGCTCTTGTGTATAGTGTAGTCTTCACGTCTGATGGCGGTACTAGTGTTGCTGAAACAACTGCGTAGTTTTGTGCGGCAATCTTGTCCAAGTTATCGCCTGTTTCCATTTACTTTCCTCCAGAGATTTCCGTTTTCGTTGGTGGCTTACATAACATCCATTACTAGAGGATTAGTTTTCTTGAACAAGTTTCTACAAATCGTTGAAATCAAAATGATATTTGCAGTGATGTTCTGCAAATAATGTAAAACTGCAAGATAGCTAAAGTTGGATTGGGAACCGATGACAATTAACTGTGACCTGGGTTTGGACACAGGAAGGTATAACCAAATGATTCAAATGGCTCTGAGCACTATGGGACTTAACTTCTAAGATCATCAGTCCCCTAAAACTTAGAACTACTTAAACCTAACTAACCTAAGGACATCACACACATCCATGCCCGAGGCAGGATTCGAACCTGCGACCGTAGCGGTCGCATGGTTCCAGACTGTAGCGCCTAGAACCGCTTGGCCAGCCAGGACGACAAGGTATAACCCCCCGTGGTTCTGGAGCCGTCATTATATATCTCAAAATACTGAGGGGAAAATATCATCAAATCCGGCTTTTACTAATAATTATAAAATTACACGTGTTGCACCTAAATCTGGACTCGGCCATTGTGTTTGAAGAGAATGACACAGCGTAAAATCAAACAGACGTTTTTAAAGAAACAGCAGATAGAGTAGGGTTCCAAATATTTCCAAAACCAAAATATATTTCCAACGTAACCTGGTATGCAAAATTCTAAAAACCAGGGAAAATCTAGAGAGTACCTCAACTCAAATACTTATACGAAACGATAGAAGGAGGGAAATGGCCTGGAAAAGACTGGTTATGAAGTTCTTAGCCACCAAACGGAAACAGATAAAAGGCTTAGAACAGACGTCTGTAACGAAATACATATCTTAAAATACACAAAACTGGAGAGACTACAACATAGTAAAGTGACTTTATGGGGCTAATAAGTGCATTTTAAACAAAGAGACCGAAACGTGATGAGGGATAATTTACGTATAAATTATTCTGAAGGGTGATATACAGATTAAAATGAAATGAAGATACAGAAAAGTATGCCAAAATTTATTCTCTAACGAAAGAGCGTTTATAGCTTTTAGAGACTTAGAGAAAGCTTTTGACAATGTTGACTGGAATCTTTCTTTGAAATTCTGAAGGTAGTAGGGGTAAAATACAGGGAGCGAAAAGCTATTTGTAATTTGTACAGAAACGAGGCAGCAAGTAAGAATCGAGCGACATGTAAGTGAACCCGTGGTGGAAAAGGGAGTGAGATAGGGTCGTAGCCTACCCCCTATGTTATTCAATATGTACATTGAATAAGCAGTAAAGGAAACAAAAAAAATTGGAGTAGGCATTAAAGTCAAGGGAGAAGATTTAAAAGCTTTGATTCTGCCGATGACATTATAATTCTGTCAAGACAGCTGAGTAATTGGAATAGCATTTCAACAGAATGGAGGGAAGGAAAACTGGGTTTAATGTCCCTTCGACATTGGGGTCATTTGGACTTAGAACTGGTTTGGATAGTGTCGAGGATGGGGAAGAAAACCGGGCGTTGTCTTTCAACGTAACCATCCCGGAATTTGCCTGGAGTGATTTAGGGACATTACGGAAAACCTGAATCTACATGACCGATCGCGGGTTTGAACCGTCGTCCAGTGTGCTAACACAGCGCCACGTCGATCGGTTTGAATGGAATGGATAGTGTCTCGAAAGGAGGATTAAGATGAACATAAAAAAAGTGAAACGAGGAAAATGGAGTATAGTAGAATTAAATCAGGCGACGCCTAGGGAACTGGATTAGGAACTGAGACTCTTAAAGTAGCACATGAGTTTTTTTATTTGGGCTGCAAAATATCTGATTAAGGGCGAAGCAGAAAGGGTAAAAAAAGAAAAGGAAAGAAAAGAAAGTTTCTGAAGCAGTTAACATCGAGTGTAGCTATAAGTGTCAGGAAGTGTTTCCTGTAAGTATTTGTATGGAGTGTGGCCATGCATGGAAGTGAAACATAGACGATGAACAGTTTAGACGGAACAGAAGCTTTTGAAATGTGATGCTACATAAGAATGCTGAAAATTGGATGGGTAGATCACGTAACTAATGAGGAGGTACCGGAATAGAATTGCGGAGAAGATAAATTTGTGGCACAAATTGAATGGCAGAAGGGGTCGTTTGGTAGGACGCAATCTGAGACATCAAGGGATCACCAATTTAGTATTGGAGGGAAGTGTGGAGAGTAAATATCGTAGAGGAAGACCAAGAGGCGAATACAGTAAGGAGATTCAGTAGTGTGTATGGTAAGTACGGACTCGGAGATAGAGTAACGTGGAGAGCTGCATCAAACGAGTTTTCGGACTGAAGGCCACAACAACAACATGAAAGAACGAAGGTACAATTCAAATTATTATTATATTAAACATTAATATTAAAGGAATGGGACAAACCAGATTAAGTAGACAGGTTGTGAAATTTTTCAAAAGTAGGAGCAACAATACCATCGAAAACGTAAAGTACACGATTGGCCATTAAAATTGCTACACCAAGAAGAAATGCAGATGATAAACGGGTATTCATTGGACAAATGTATTATACTAGAACTGACATATGATTATATTTTCATGCAATTTGGGTGCATAGATACTGAGAAATCAGTACCCAGAACAACCACCTCCGGCCGTAATAACGGCCTCGATACGCCTCGACATTGAGTCAAACAGAGCTTGGATGGCGTGTACAGGTACAGCTGCCCATGCAGCTTCAACACGATACCACAGTTCATCAAGAGTAGTGACTGGGGAATTGTGACGAGCCAGTTGCTCGGCCACCATTGAGCAGACGTTTTCAATTGGTGAGAGATCTGGAGAATTTGCTGGCCAGGGCAGCAGTCGAACATTTTCTGTATCCAGAAAGGCCCGTAAAGGACTTGCAACATGCGGTCGTGCATTATCCTGCTCAAATGTAGGGTTTCGCAGAGATCGAATTAAGGATGGAACCACGGGTCATAACACATCTGAAATGTAACGTCCACTGTTCAAAGTGCCGTTCAATGCGAACAAGAGGTGACCGAGACGTGTAACCAATGGCACCCCATACCATCACGCCGGGTGATATGTCAGTATGGCGATGAAGAATACACGTTTCCAACGCTCGTTCACCGCGATGTCGCCAAACACGGATGCGACCATCATGATGCTGTAAACAGAACCTGGATTCATCCGAAAAAATGACTTTTGCCCTTCGTGCACCCAGGTTCGTCGTTGAGTACACCATCGCAGGCGCTCCTGTCTGTGATGCAGCTGTGTGACTGCTACGGTCGCAGGTTCGAATCCTACCTCGGGCATGGAAGTGTGTGATGTCCTTAGTTAGGTTTACGTAGTTCTAGGTTCTAGGGGACTAATGACCACAGCAGCTGAGTCCCATAGTGCTCAGAGCCATTTGAACCATTTTTTGTGATGCAGCGTCAAGGGTAACCGCCGCCATGGTCTCCGAGCTGATGGTCCATGCTGCTGCAAACGTCGAACTGTTCGTGCAGATGGTTGTTGTCTTGCAAACGTCCCCATCTGTTGACTCAGGGATCGAGACGTGGCTGCACGATCCGTTACAGCCATGCGGATAAGATGCCTGTCATCTCGACTGCTAGTGACACGAGGCCGTTGGGATCCAGCACGGCGTTCCGTATTATCCTCCTGAACCCACTGATTCCATATTCTGCTAACAGTCATTGGCTCTCGACCAACGCGAGTAGCAATGTCGCGATACGATAAACCGCAATCGCGATAGGCTACAATCCGACCTTTATCAAAATCGGAAACGTATGGTACGCATTTCTCCTCCTTACACGAGGCATCACAACGTTTCACCAGGCAACGCCGGTCGACTGCTGTTTGTGTATGAGAAATGGTTGGAAACATTCCTTATGTGAGCACGTTGTAGGTGTCGCCACCGGCACCATCCTTGTGTGAATGCTCTGAAAAGCTAATCATTTGCACATCGCAGCATCTTCTTCCTGTCGGTTAAATTTCGCGTCTGTAGCACGTGGTGTAGCAATTTTAATGGCCCATAGTGTATATATGTGCAGTCCCACGCTACTTTCGTTGTCTCAGAAGGGGATGTTTTGCGGTAGTCGCACGGAGTTATTGCAGTACTCTCGGGTTTTTCAGCCAGGCGAACAGTCCTGTGGAGAATTCTTGTCCTGACAGAAAAATCCGAGAGAGCTGCGCGGGATTAGCCGAGCGGTGTAGGACGCTGCAGTCATGGACTGTGCGGCTGGTCTCGGCGGAGGTTCGAGTCCTCCCTGGGGCATGAGTGTGTGTGTTTGTCCTTAGGATAATTTACGTTAAGTAGTGTGTAAGCTTAGGGACTGATGACCTTAGCAATTAAGTCCCATACTATTTCACACACATTTGAACAAAAATCCGAGAGAGGAAAAGACTCCCTTTCTGAGAGAATGGATACAGACACGAAGAACAGCTAAGACAAAACTCTTAATATGAACCTTGATGTACATCGCGTGATCCAGACACACATAAAAATGTGGCCGTGGCTGGATCAGAGGTGTGGAGTAAGACTGCAGACTTTCTGTACGAGAAGCAGCAGCGATTAGCAAAGCGAACGCTGCGAGGCTCCATTCGCTCGTGGGTCGTGTTCGTGGCGGCCTCAATGCGCTGGCGCGTAGGGTAGGTCGGTGTGAGAGGCGACAGCGCCGCTAAGGGTAAACAGGAGGGGAGGCCTCGGGGAGGGATAACAGAGGAGCAGCAGCTGGCCTGCACGTGTGTGTGTGTGGGGGGGGGGGGGGGAGGCGGGGGGGCAGCTGCCACGTGCGTCCGGCCTGCTACGTCATCACTGACGTCACGTCCTGTCCGGCACTGCGGCCCGCGGACGTTGCGACCCGTGGCGTCCGCTGAACGGATAGCTAGCTTCTGCAGTTCGGCAATTTCGACACGACTGAGTCGGTCAACTCGAGTGCTTCTTGTCACCCAAGGAATGAATTTTCACAGGAGGCATACAAAATAATTGCCACGAATATAGTCTGTCTGTAAACTCAAGGGCGAGCAGCGGTTTTGGTGGGGCAAGTGACCTTTCCCGGAAGAACCCTGCCACTGGCCTACAGGGGCACCCAAAATCAGTTGCCCGTTACTTGTCTAGCGGTGTAGCTCGGCGTGCAGTGATATACGTCGTCTCTGTTCGTAGAATCTTAGGTGCCAGAGTCAGTCAATTGACTTTGTGTACTCACTGATATACTTCAGCATCCGGAAGTTATGGATAATCGCCCTGCATTGCAAGAAAATGTGTAGAATACGAAGAAGAAGAGGTATTTGCAGAGTAACGAGCGTTCGATCATCTCTAATGTTATTACAGCGTGTATTAAAGAGGCGACCCAAAAAGAACTATAACTATAATAATTTACCAGTCCCAATCAATGGGCGGCAATTTATACTAACGTCAGCGTCGCGCAATAGGACGCATAAGGAAGGAACGTGAAAGTAAGCCGCATCGTTTACTGGAATCGCCACGAAGGAAAAGTAATAATTTTGGAAGAAAACCAATCGTTATAGATAGTTTCAAAATCATGTAAAACCTTTGATGCTTATGGAATATCAGATCTCTATCTCGGTCACTATTCACCTGATTCTAAGACAAATTGCTTAAAACATGTGCCCAATAGCTATTCCAAACGCTGAATAAATTTTCTTCGAAACATCTTGGCCTACGAGGTGCGTTCACATATTAATTTTTATTTTTTGGTAAGAGCTTTGTTAATCTACAGCAATGTCATCCTCTTCAAAATATTCCTCATTACATACTGTACAGGCCGGCCGTTGTGGCCGAGCGGTTCTAGGCGCTTCAGTCTGGAACCGCGCGACCGCTGCGGTCGCAGGTTCGAATCCTGTCTCGGGCATGGATGTGTGTGATGTCCTTAGCTTAGTTAGGTTTAAGTAGTTTTAAGTTCTAGGGGACTCAGAAGTTAAGTCCCATAGTGCTCAGACCCACATACTGTACAGTTATACCAGTGCTTTTTCCAATTCCCGAAACACTTTACGAACTATTTCTTCGGGATAGTTTGTAGGTCTCTTAACTGTGCATTTTTAATCTCATCCATGCTTGTAAAACCGCTGTCCTTTAAGGCCTGCTTTGAAATTTTTGTATCACTTGTAAGCCCTTGGTTTACTCATAACAGGTTCACCAAAAGCAATACTTAACATTTCTAAAAATTTCATACACTTTATTCCATTCTTATAACAAAATTTAATGCTCGTTCTCTAATCTATTTTTATACAAAACAAATATTCGTTGATGCTACCACAACACATGTAACCTTTTGGACAGCTGACAACAGAGTAAATACCCAATACGCATAACATTGTACACATACCTTTGAGACAGGTTTACGAAGACAGTGATAAAAAAGTAGTCCAAATCGGACTAATATAACACACAAAATTATAAATTTTTGCTTACTTTTTGAACACTCTTCGTGTTGCAAGAATTGTTAAGTTTCAATGCAGTTGGGTTGGGGTTGGGTTGTTTGGGGGAGGAGACCAGACAGAGAGGTCATCGGTCTCATCGGATTAGGGAAGGACGAACCATCCCGGAATTTGCCTGGAGCGATTTAGGGAAATCACGGAAAACCTAAATCAGGACGATCAGACGCGGGATTGAACCGTCGTCCCCCCGAATGCGAGTCCACTGTGCTAGCCACTGCGCCACCTTTTAGTAGGAACACAAAGTAGGAACAGGCCTTAAATTCTACATATTTATTGCATTATATGGGGTTCGTTTTACGAATAGCAATAGAAGGATATACATTCACATGAACAGCAATTCGGTCCTATGTTTGTAGTAGAATCCTCACTTCCGTTCTTATGTTAATAGCCGGCCGCAGTGGCCGTGCGGTTAAAGGCGCTGCCGTCTGGAACCGCAAGACCACTACTGTTGCAGGTTCGAATCCTGCCTCGGGCATGGATGTTTGTGATGTCCTTAGGTTAGTTAGGTTTAACTAGTTCTAAGTTCAAGGGGACTAATGACCTCAGCAGTTGAGTCCCATAGTGCTCAGAGCCATTTGAACCATTTTATGTTAATATTATTTACTCTATAATGTTGTGTTTCGAAAGAAGCTATTGTTTTTTGTATTCCTTATGGTCTTAATGCATTTGTCTAAAAATACACGCAGCCGCGACGTATCTGTATGCGGCTTCGCCACAGATCTAAAGCTTGCGCCGCGGCAGGACCAGCACTACTTGTGAAGCAGCCTGTAGAAGGGCCCTGTGACGTATCAGGGTAGGCAGAGTGGGGACTCGCTAAGACGAAAGGTGAGCTTTGGAATTGTGTCTCGATAGCGTCTTAACAGTCCAACCTTTGCACATCATTTAGCAGTCTTTTCCGAAATTTCGTTACAGCGATTGGGGACATCAGCTAGTCGTAAGAGACGTCGAAGAGGGCTACAGTAAAAATTTCTTCCGAAAAGACAGAATTCGTAATTAACATTTAAAATGTTTCAAATACACAACCGGCTGAATACAGTGAAGGACTTAGGGGAGATAATACATCGAGGCAGTTTATGAAGGGCGAATCACGTAAAACTTGACAAGTAAATATTGCTGAAATGGGAAGTATTATTCATGTGCCGTTTTCACAGATTGGTAGTCAGGGGCTCATACTGTTAGCCAATAAACGGAATGTAGTAATACTTACAAAGAGTATTTTTTATGGAACCATATATTTTTTTGAATAGAACAGCGTCTATTGACATTATAAAACTAAAAGTAGGGTCAATCACAATGTCAGTGGTGTTCGTCGCAAAATTCTAGTTCGAGTCGTTGACGAAACATCGTATTTGGAAATTTCACACACTGACTTTTGTTAGTGCCATTGAACACGCATGGTTGCTACATACGATGTTGTTATATTTGCCTACAGTGTCCTCGTGTGTTCCTTTAGTGCACTGCGACTTGCTAGTCAGTTGATGTGTGACAGTCCAAGCAATAGGTCGTGATTTTCCAATGCAGAGACAACCGACATGCTCATACCGTGTGGAGAGTGTAGGAAGAATGCGGCTAGATGTCCCAACATACAACTACCATCTCGACCGTTATATATCAGCCTCCTCAGTCAGTTACGTGAAAGTGGTACTGTAACACCTAGACATCGTAACGGAAGGAAATTAGTGACGGCAGAAGAGGAGGAGATTAACGTTCTTGCTGCTGTTTCAAACGATCCTCACGTTAGGTTCCGTCTAATTGCACGACAAACTGGCATGAGCAGATGATAAACGGGAATTCATTGGACAAATATATTATACTAGAACTGACATGTGATTACATTTTCACGGAGTTTCGGCGCATAGATCCTGAGAAATCAGTACCGAGAACAACCACCTCTGGCCGTAATAACGGCCTTGATACGCCTGGGCATGGAGTCAAACAGAGCTTGGATGGCATGTACAGGTACAGCTGCCCATGCAGCTTCAACACGATATCACACCTCATCAAGAGCAGTGACTGGCGTATTGTGACGAGCCAGTTGCTCGGCCACCATTGACCAGACGTTTTCAATTGGTGAGAGATCTGGAGAATGGGCTGGCCAGGGCAACAGTCGAACATTTTCTCTCTCCAGAAAGGCCCGTACAGGACCTGCAACATGCTGTCGTGCATTATCCGGCTGAAATGTAGGGTTTCGCAGGGATCGAATGAAGGGTAGAGCCACTGGTCGTAACACATCTGTAACGTCCACTGTTCAAAGTGCCGTCAATGCGAACAAGAGGTGACCGAGACGTGTAACCAATGGCACCCCATACCATCACGCCGAGTGATACACCAGTATGGCGATGACGAATGCACGCATGCAATGTGCGTTCGCCGCGATGTCGCCAAACACGGATGCGACCATCATGATGCTGTAAACAGAACCTGGATTCATCCGAAAAAAGACGTTTTGCCATTCGTGCACCCAGGTTCGTCGTTGAGTACACCATTGCATGCGCTCCTGTCGTGGTGCAGCGTCAAGGGTAACCGCAGCCATGGTCTCCGAGCTGATAGTCCCTGCTGCTGCAAACGCCATCAAACTGTTCGTGCAGATGATTGTTGTCTTGCAAATGTCCCCATCTGTTGACTCAGGTATCGAGACGTGGCTGCACGATCCATTACAGCCATGCGGGTAAGATGCCTGTCATCTCGACTGCTTGTCATACGAGGCCGTTGGGATCCAGCCCGACATTCCGTATTATCCTCCCGAACCCACCGATTCCATATTCTGCTAGCAGTCATTGGATCTCGACCAACGAGAGCAGCAATGTCGGGATACGATAAACCGCAATCGCGATAGGCTACAAATCGTCGTTTATCAAAGTCGGAAACGTGATGGTACGCATTTCTCCTCCTTACAAGAGGCATCACAACAACGTGTCATCAGGCAACGCCGGTCAACTGGTGTTTGTGTATGAGAAATCGGTTGCAAACTTTCCTCATGTCGGCACGTTGTAGGTGTCGCCACCGGCGCTAACCTTGTGTGAATGCTCTGAAAAGGTAATCATTTGCATATCACAGCATCTTCTTGCTGTCAGATAAATTTCCCGTCTGTATCACGTCATCTTCGTGGTGTAGCAGTTTTAATGACCAATAGTGTAGGTTCCAGCGCTATCACATCTTTCTTCATCAAGAGCTGCCTGGAAACGAATATGAGAATCGTGTCAACTTCCGTACATGGGCATTAAGACAGGATATCCCAGATGTATCACGTATCTTGTGTACTGATGAAGCCACATTTACCAGTCATGGCCACGTAAACCGGCGACACATGCACCATTGGTCTGTTACCAGTCCCCGTTCGCTTCGCCAGATCGAACGGCAGTGTCCAAGGAGTGTAAACGTGTAGTGCAGGATACTGAACCTTCAGCTCATAGGTCCGTTCTTCATAGACAGAACACTGAATTCGCACAAGTATCGCTGCCTCCTACAAGAACACTTCTACAGATGCCAGGAGAACTTTCTCTGCAGACTAGGAGGAACCTGTGGTACCAAAGTAGTGGCTGTGCAGCCTGCAATGCACGCAGTACTACTGCATGTCTTCACGGATTGTTCCCAAATCGTTGGGTTGGAGCCACAGGACCTGTGCCTTGGCAGGCCTGATCTCCAGATTTGAAGCCTGCAGACTTTCTTCAGTAGGGAAAGCTGAAAGACGTTGTCTACGATGTGATATGAACTACACCCGATGAAACTTCCTGGCAGATTAAAACTGTGTGCCGAACCGAGACTCGAACTCGGAACCGGCACACAGTTTTAATCTGTCTGGAAGTTTCTTATCAGCGCACACTCCGCTGCAGAGTTAAAATCTCATTCTGGAAACAACCTCCAGGCTGTGTCTAAGCCATGTCTCCGCAATATCCTTTCTTTCAGGAGAGCTAGTTGTAACTAAGCTGTTACTACGGGTTATTCCTTATTACTGGGAATGGAAATACTTATTGCTTATGAAATTAACGTGAGTGGGGTCGCCACCGACTCTAACCATACAACTAATCAAAGATTTGGTCGAGTCGGAAAATAAATTAAGTTGATCACAGACCAAAAACTCACAAAAATGCATACGTTGTGAGGTCGCTCGTAGGGGATACGATGTAATTAATAGTGTTACCCTTGCACTGTTCACGACAATCAAACATTTAAAATAAAATAACATATGTAAAAACACTGTGCAGAAGATCAGCTCCCAGCAACACACCTGAAAATATGACTTAATCTAAAGCATTTGTTATAAAATACAAGAGGAGACTAATCACTGGACCTGTGCATAAGGAAACGCATTGGATGTGCTAATGGGAAAGCTACGAGGTGAGTGGCTTAGGCGCAAAAACGTAATCTCGGAACACAAGAGAAAATTGTAGATAAAATCATTTATTCCTAAGATAAGGATGTGAGGCATGTACACGATTCCTGATTACACGTGGTTTGTGGAGAAGTAATTTCTAGGTATAGTGCCAAATTCCAACAATATCACATCACACAATCATGTTAACATTATCTAAAACAAACATGCGATCGGACAGTTAGTGATGCCGGTAGCCCAAAAACTATAATGTTCTACCACGTGGTTGGCTCCCCACGGACGAAAGACACATAAAGCAAGGAAAATTTACGAGAAGGCAAAGCTCTAAATATTTAGAAAGGTGAAAGCTTATGCAGGCACAGCTGAAGGCAAACAGACATTCATACAGAAGCGAGTGCTCACTTCTTATCGACACCTTTGTGTGGTGCTCTTACGGTGGATCCAGGTCTGCTACAGAAATTTGCTAAAAGAAAAATCTGCCAAAGTTTTGCATTCCTTGCTGCGACAAGGCAAAGCAATCTTCCAGATTTGAAAAGCGAAACCAAAAGCTAACAGCTCTCCCCTCGCCAAGTAACAACGCGCCACGCGGTCAGTCTAACTCACCCTTCTTCGACTGGAGCACAGCTGTGGACGTTTCCCGTACCGGCGGCAGACTGCCCCCCGCTTCTTCTCCAGCCTCTTCCACGCTTCGCGTGGACCGGAAAACCCCAAGATGCCATTTCCGCCACCAACCTAACGCAGGTGGATTTCTCACAAGTAGCGAAAACCTCTTTGCCTACTTGACCACTACGCGAGTTGGCTATTCTGTGCAACTGCTGCTGAATCTGTACGACTATCGCAGACTTTCTGCAGCAGACTACGCCACCGTCTAGCAACGTGACACACAACCACATTCATTCAATCACACTACTATGAGAGTAAAGAGAAAAGAGAAACAAGGAAAAGAAAGAGAAATGGTAATGAAAATGGGCTACCGGTCTAATGAAAGGTGGCTACAGGACCCTTTCATAGTTCTGCAAGGTTCGCAGGAGAGTTTCTATAGTGTTTGGAAAGTAGGAGACGAGGTACTGGCAGAAGTAAAGCTGTGAGGACGGGGCGTCAGTCGCGCTTGTATAGCTAAGTTGGTAGAGCAGTTGCCCGCGAAAGGCAAAGGTCCCGAGTTCGAGTCTCGGTCCGCCAAACTCTTTTAATCTGCCAGGAAGTTTCATATCAGCGCTGCAGAGTGAAAATCTCATTCTGAACTACACCCGATGATATGCATGGAAGTATTAGTGCAGCCTGCTCGGATATCTTCACTAAAATGCTTTCACGTGTGCAGCAGTCGTTCCATACCAGACTGAAAGGATGTAATGCCGTTGTCAGTGGTCAATTTGAGCACAACTTGCGATGGTCAACTGTCTCGTTAATGGGCAAAATCCATGTAACTAGTGTATTCACTTGCGTTGTTCTCTAGTGTGTGCCACCACAGGTATTGTACAAGCGTCGCTGTGGGAACTTTTTAAAATACGAGATCTCGCAAACGACTCGCAGTAGAAGCCTGCAGCAAATATCTCTGACATTCTAGTTTACTCTACTTCAAACATGTTAATGTAAACAGGCATTGTTCCATTTTAAAAGTGTATCTTTGCACATAAATATACTTTGTAACCATTATTAGTCTAAAACAAGGTCTGTATCCGCGGCTCAGTGTCACCGTCATAGAGTCAGTGGCAACGACACTTTTCATAATGGAAATGAGCGTATGGTATCGTTGGCCGGTAGGCCCCTGTTCGGGGAAGTGCGGCCGCCAAGTGCGAGTCTTATTTCAGTCGACGCCACATTGGGTGACTTGCGTGCCAGTGATGAAGATGGAATGATGATGACGACAACACAACACCCAGTCCCCGAGCGGAGAAAATCTCCAACCAGGCCGGGAATCGAACCCGGGCCCGCTTGCACAGGAGACGAGCCCCTTACCGCCCAGCTAAGCAGGCCGACTACTTTCCATAATATTATTATTACAGTGTTTTGATCCGTTCATAATAGGAGCTGCTGACTATCAACCCACTTTGTGAAAACCACACATCAAAAGCACTTTCCATTTCCGCGATATTTGCGTTCCAAATTTTAGGTGATTACCCCGTACAAATAAGGAATAAAATAGAATCCAGCAAATGTAAACGGCTTATAAGTTAATGATCGACATTTACAACAAAAAATTACACCCAGTAAAAAGGAAAATGTAGCGCTGCAACACTGTCATATACCCGGAATTTCTGTATCCGGCGGAGTGTTTATTCAAATTGAAGAGCTGGGGAAAAACTGAAAGGAAAGTACCATGGAAATAATCGGTCCGAGGAAAACTGGGAGTACCTAGATGAGACGTGATGAAGAAGTGTCCACCCGAAAAAATAAACTGTCTCGTGCTGTCAGGAAAACAAGAATTTCGTTTCATGGTCACTTAGTTCGAATAAACCTAGAAAGACGGACTAAAAAATGTTTGACGTTCTCGACGAGAATCTCAAAACGCAATTCACTTGGCTCAGGGAAGTGAAACAGGACGTAGCAGAAAATAACTTTTCGAAAGCGGAAATCCTAGACAAGAAACAAGATTAGAAAGCTCGTGACTTTCAGGAAATGGTCAGAAACCGCATCACTGTATTTATTTTTATATTTTTGCTACCTGATTAGATTAGGGCCATCAGGCCCTCTCCTACATCGGACTAGTGTTCCTCTCTCTCTCTCTCTCTCTCTCTCTCTCTCTCTCTCGCTCACACACACACACACACACACACACACACACACACAAACACAAGCGTGCACACACACAGTAATTTTTTTATGTTACAGTTTCCTAAGAAATAACAATTTCAATGTTCAAATGTTTGTGAAATCTTACGGGACTTAACTGCTAAGGTCATCAGTCCCTAAGCTTACACACTACTTAACGTAAATTATCCTAAGGACAAACACACTCACTCATGCCCGAAGGAGGACTCGAACCTCCGCCGGGACCAGCTGCAAAGTCCACGACTGCAGCGCCTGAGACCGCTCGGCTAATCCAGCGCGGCTAACAATTTCAATATGAGAAATAGTATTAAAATGATTTGTGTGTCTACAGTGACAATGTGAGTAAGTAATATTTACTACGGACTAAGAAAGTTTGTAGTGACAGTACTTTTACTACTACTACCGCTGTTGCCACTAATAGTGATGGTGATAATAACAATATCAGTAATGACAGTGGCAGATATTTAAAAAAGTTTTAGGTGTACAAAATAGATATTTCCTTATGTAGCGAGTTCTGGAGGAAGGAGATTTAAGGAGACTGCTTGACCTAAGAATACTGGGAAATGAGGGAGATCTGGTTGGAATGAAGACCGTACGAGGATAACGAGTGCGTACAGAGGCATTGGTAATCATTATTGTTGCTTTAGTAGAGATGTTTTTAACTGTCATCTGAAGCTGGAGATGTTATTCGTTTCTCTCATATAATGCTTGAGGTTATTCCAGAGTCGGGTTCGTGCTACTGCGAAGGATTTCGAGAAAGTGGCTGAATGATGGAGTGGGACAGAAAGGATTCTGCTCTGGTGGGAACGGGTGTTTCTGCCGTGTTGGTTCAAATAAGAGCGGTAAGGTCGAGGACAGTCGAGAAAACAGAGGGTATGGCAATCTTTGCACTTGTCTGCACGCAGCCAGGATAGTCGTGAGTCTGATGATGCAGTGTATTCAAAGAGTCGAACATCACAGATAAAACCAACACAGGCATTGGTAACCAGTTCCAGACACCGTAGCTTTCCTGGGGGGACCTTGCAAGATAACGTCGCTGTAATCAATAACTCTACGTAGTTGTAAAAGTTTCTTTTTCAGTTCAAGAAGGAAGACTTCTTTTAATATTTTTGTTGGGCATGGAAATATCCTGATAGCGTCTTCCACATTGCAGTTACATACTCAGTGCAATTTAGATTTTCATCCATTATTACATCCGGACTCTTCCGAGAGAAATTGGTATTTTTCCATTAAGTGTTAAAGGTAGTAGGGATTCCCGATATTTCGTGCTAATGAGCCTAGAATGACCGACCAGTGCCATTTGAATTTTGCCCATTTCGATAGTGCACATAGGTCCGTACTGAGATTCTCGATAGATGTCTTCAGGTCTTACACTTAGATACAGCGAGAGGTCATCAGCGTATATGTGGGATTTGCAGTACGACAAAACTGATGAGACATTGTTGACGTACAGTCAGAATAGCACCCAGTACCGAATCCTGGGGGACGCCTGTATGAACAGATGAAAGAAAACAAGGAGACAGTAAAATAATTAAGAAATACTGGGAAGACCGGAAATCAGGAAAAAAGACAAAATCATGTAAAAAGTGAGTTCACGTGATCCGTAGATGATCGAAATCGAAGGAAGAAGTAGTACCCAAAGATCTTCCGACTGTGCTCTCAGTCGTGGATAAATGTTTCTAGGCTTTGTTGTCGTCTCACTTTCCTTTGTAAACTCAAGCTTTTGACGATTTCCGCACTCGTCATCATCACGAGTTAACTGTCGTACTAATACAACATGTGGTACATTTGCATTTAGTTGGCTGAATTATGTAATGGAGACACCACCAGGTCACGAAACTTGCGTGTGTTATCAGAAAGTATTTATAGACGTCTGTGATAGAGCGACAAGCTAGATTCTGATTCCGGCAGACGGTGGACCAATTAACATGTCTAATTTCCCTGCAGCTTCTCTGTACCGAGCTCCTGTTTCCATACTCCACTAACAGTATCGTCGCTATATTGGTAGAAGCTACCGCTAGACATCCTGACCTCAACTGCTTCTTTCCTATACAGTTGCAGTAAATAGAAGCATAGGATAAGACGTTCGTTTCCTAAAAACGTAGTCGTATGTTTGTTTGTGAGGCTTTGTTACGTAACAGCAGATTTGTCGAAATTGCGATCAAGACTGCTATAAAGAAAGACGGGTAGTATACAATGTGTAAAAGACCCCAAGAAGACCTCCTTACACGAGGCATCACAACAACGTTTCACCGGTCAACTGCTGTTTGTGTATGAAAAATCGGCTGGAAACTTTCCTCATGTCAGCACGTTGTAGGTGTCGCCACTGGCGCCATCCTTGTGTGAATGCTCTGAAAAGCTTATCATTTGCATATCACAGCATCTTCTTCCTGTCGGTTAAATTTCGCGTCTATAGCACATCATCTTCGTGGTGTAGCAATTTTAATACCCAGTAGTATATTTGCAAATACTTTCTCTTTCTATGTTATTTTCACTCCAGTCCCCTGCAGTGATATAGAATTTTATATTTTATGTTTTCAGTTTATTTTACTGAAGGGAACGTGACGTGTTCTGACACTTTCATCTGGATTACACCCTAACATTCCAGATCGTATTGTCACAATGCACTTCCGCTAAGAGAGCGTTTTCCGTGACCTGTCCACGGACAAATGGTACGATAGTGATATGGTTTAGTGCTCCAGGTTCACACTCGTGCCAGCAACTGTACAATTACCGGACGCCACGGCTTCCCAGGTCTCTCAGAAGAGAATCGGCTTTTCGCCTTCCGCTTATGTTAGCCGCAGAGGAGCGGTGGTGTATGTGTTGCAGACAAGTCCGGCGGCGCCATACGTGCGACATTCGGCAAGTACAAGCAGGTCGCCGATCTGAGTGGGTGGTCCGTCTTTGATGTGAAGTCAAAGTTGACCAGTTTTCGTCCAGATGTGCTCTTGAACAACGCTCGACGCATCATCTCCGTTCGAAAGTGTTCACTAACCTATTTATTCTTTTATTTTCTGTTCCCGGCCGCGCAATACTGGGGTTCTGTCTAGTTAAACTGAAAAGAATGGAAAGCGAAAGTACACATTTCGAACACGCACGTGAATTGGATACACGTCCAATCTCCTTCTCTCTCCTGTTTCTGTCCTTCTCCAATTCCCCCTCTCTTTGTCCAACTTCTTGTCCTCCCCCCCTCTTTCTCCCTCACCTCCTCCCCTTCGCTCTCTCCATCTGCTCCTCCTCCCCCTCCCCCCACCTCCTGCCCTTTCAATCTCCTTCCGTCGTCTCTATCATCTGCTCTGGCTCTCTATGTCCACCTGTCTCCTCCGCCCCCCCTCTCTATCTATCTATCTATCTATCTAACTCCTCCTGCTCCCTCTCTCTGTCCATCTCCTCATTTCAGCTTTCTATGTCCATCTCCTCATTTCAGCTTTCTATGTCCATTTCCCCCCCCATGAACCATGGACCTTGCCGTTGGTGGGGAGGCTTGCGTGCCTCAGCTTTCTATGTCCATCTCCTCATTTCAGCTTTCTATGTCCATTTCCCCCCCCCATGAACCATGGACCTTGCCGTTGGTGGGGAGGCTTGCGTGCCTCAGCGATACAGATGGCCGTACCGTAGGTGCAACCACAACGGAGGGGTATCTGTTGAGAGGCCAGACAAACGTGTGGTTCCTGAAGAGGGGCAGCAGCCTTTTCAGTAGTTGCAGGGGCAACAGTCTGGATGATTGACTGATCTGGCCTTGTAACAATAACCAAAACGGCCTTGCTGTGCTGGTACTGCGAACGGCTGAAAGCAAGGGGAAACTACAGCCGTAATTTTTCCCGAGGGCATGCAGCTTTACTGTATGATTACATGATGATGGCGTCCTCTTGGGTAAAATATTCCGGAGGTAAAATAGTCCCCCATTCGGATCTCCGGGCGGGGACTACTCAAGAGGATGTCGTTATCAGGAGAAAGAAAACTGGCGTTCTACGGATCGGAGCGTGGAATGTCAGATCCCTTAATCGGGCAGGTAGGTTAGAAAATTTAAAAAGGGAAATGGATAGGTTGAAGTTAGATATAGTGGGAATTAGCGAAGTTCGGTGGCAGGAGGAACAAGACTTCTGGTCAGGTGTCTACAGAGTTATAAACACAAAATCAAATAGGGGTAATGCAGGAGTAGGTTTAATAATGAATAGGAAAATAGGAATGCGGGTAAGCTACTACAAACAGCATAGTGAACGCATTATTGTGGCCAAGATAGATACAAAGCCCACACCTACTACAGTAGTACAAGTTTATATGCCAACTAGCTCTGCAGATGACGAAGAAATTGAAGAAATGTATGATGAAATAAAAGAAATCATTCAGATTGTGAAGGGAGACGAAAATTTAATAGTCATGGGTGACTGGAATTCGAGTGTAGGAAAAGGGAGAGAAGGAAACATAGTAGGTGAATATGGATTGGGGGACAGAAATGAAAGAGGAAGCCGCCTGGTAGAATTTTGCACAGAGCACAACATAATCATAACTAACACTTGGTTTAAGAATCATGAAAGAAGGTTGTATACATGGAAGAACCCTGGAGATACTAAAAGGTATCAGATAGATTATATAATGGTAAGACAGAGATTTAGGAACCAGGTTTTAAATTGTAAGACATTTCCAGGGGCAGATGTGGACTCTGACCACAATCTATTGGTTATGACCTGTAGATTAAAACTGAAGAAACTGCAAAAACGTGGGAATTTAAGGAGATGGGACCTGGATAAACTAAAAGAACCAGAGGTTGTACAGAGATTCAGGGAGAGCATAAGGGAGCAATTGACAGGAATGGGGGAAATAAATACAGTAG
The DNA here is from genome assembly GCF_023864345.2 of Schistocerca serialis cubense. NCBI lineage: Eukaryota > Metazoa > Arthropoda > Insecta > Orthoptera > Acrididae > Schistocerca > Schistocerca serialis. The sequence goes on along the minus strand of NC_064647.1, from coordinate 198,571,605 downwards.
AAGAAGAATGGGTAGCTTTGAGGGATGAAGTAGTGAAGGCAGCAGAGGATCAAGTAGGTAAAAAGACGAGGGCTAGTAGAAATCCTTGGGTAACAGAACAAATATTGAATTTAATTGATGAAAGGAGAAAATATAAAAATGCAGTAAGTGAAACAGGCAAAAAGGAATACAAACGTCTCAAAAATGAGATCGACAGGAAGTGCAAAATGGCTAAGCAGGGATGGCTAGAGGACAAATGTAAGGATGTAGAGGCCTATCTCACTAGGGGTAAGATAGATACCGCCTACAGGAAAATTAAAGAGACCTTTGGAGATAAGAGAACGACATGTATGAATATCAAGAGCTCAGATGGAAACCCAGTTCTAAGCAAAGAAGGGAAGGCAGAAAGGTGGAAGGAGTATATAGAGGGTCTATACAAGGGCGATGTACTTGAGGACAATATTATGGAAATGGAAGAGGATGTAGATGAAGATGAAATGGGAGATACGATACTGCATGAAGAGTTTGACAGAGCACTGAAAGACCTGAGTCGAAACAAGGCCCCCGGAGTAGACAATATTCCATTGGAACTACTGACGGCCGTGGGAGAGCCAGTCCTGACAAAACTCTACCACCTGGTGAGCAAGATGTATGAAACAGGTGAAATACCCTCAGACTTCAAGAAGAATATAATAATTCCAATCCCAAAGAAAGCAGGTGTTGACAGATGTGAAAATTACCGAACTATCAGCTTAATAAGTCACAGCTGCAAAATACTAACACGAATTCTTTACAGACGAATGGAAAAACTAGTAGAAGCCAACCTCGGGGAAGATCAGTTTGGATTCCGTAGAAACACTGGAACACGTGAGGCAATACTCACCTTACGACTTATCTTAGAAGAAAGATTAAGGAAAGGCAAACCTACGTTTCTAGCATTTGTAGACTTAGAGAAAGCTTTTGACAATGTTGACTGGAATACTCTCTTTCAAATTCTAAAGGTGGCAGGGGTAAAATACAGGGAGCGAAAGGCTATTTACAATTTGTACAGAAACCAGATGGCAGTTATAAGAGTCGAGGGACATGAAAGGGAAGCAGTGGTTGGGAAGGGCGTAAGACAGGGTTGTAGCCTCTCCCCGATGTTGTTCAATCTGTATATTGAGCAAGCAGTAAAGGAAACAAAAGAAAAATTCGGAGTAGGTATTAAAATTCATGGAGAAGAAATAAAAACTTTGAGGTTCGCCGATGACATTGTAATTCTGTCAGAGACAGCAAAGGACTTGGAAGAGCAGTTGAATGTAATGGACAGTGTCTTGAAAGGAGGATATAAGATGAACATCAACAAAAGCAAAACAAGGATAATGGAATGTAGTCTAATTAAGTCGGGTGATGCTGAGGGAATTAGATTAGGAAATGAGGCACTTAAAGTAGTAAAGGAGTTTTGCTATTTGGGGAGCAAAATAACTGATGACGGTCGAAGTAGAGAGGATATAAAATGTAGGCTGGCAATGGCAAGGAAAGCGTTTCTGAAGAAGAGAAATTTGTTAACATCCAGTATTGATTTAAGTGTCAGGAAGTCATTTCTGAAAGTATTTGTATGGAGTGTAGCCATGTATGGAAGTGAAACATGGACGATAAATAGTTTGGACAAGAAGAGAATAGAAGCTTTCGAAATGTGGTGCTACAGAAGAATGCTGAAGATTAGATGGGTAGATCACATAACTAATGAGGAAGTATTGAATAGGATTGGGGAGAAGAGAAGTTTGTGGCACAACTTGACCAGAAGAAGGGATCGGTTGGTAGGACATGTTCTGAGGCATCAAGGGATCACCAATTTAGTATTGGAGGGCAGCGTGGAAGGTAAAAATCGTAGAGGGAGACCAAGAGATGAATACACTAAGCAGATTCAGAAGGATGTAGGTTGCAGTAGGTACTGGGAGATGAAAAAGCTTGCACAGGATAGAGTAGCATGGAGAGCTGCATCAAACCAGTCTCAGGACTGAAGACCACAACAACAACAACATGTCCATTTCCTCCAACCCCTCTGTCCATCTCCTTTTGCTTTCTCTTGCTGATCTTCAGCCTTGTTTATTATTATTGCAAATTAGGATTCTGTGGTATTATTCAAATCATAAACCTATGATTCATCAATAGAACTGGCCTGCTTCATAGTAACTTATCATAGCCTATGTCCGCCCAAGTGTTCGTCAGCGTATTCTGTAAAAATGTGAAATAAATCGGTCAAGAACTTTTAGCGATTTTTGTAATAACTTTTTCCCTTTGCCTAGTACGTATTTATTTAAATATATTGTGTGTGAAAACATGCGCTACTCGAATCTAACGTCGCGTCAAAATTTCGAAGTAGTCGGCGAAGAACTTTCGGAAATTTAAGATTTTGAACATGAGATTTTTGCTAACAACGTGTCCCCTTTATTAAAATATATACACGTAAAAATTTTATGTCTTGGAGTTTTCTGCTTTGTCCGTAATTGGACCACTAAGTGGATTATTTCTGTCAGAATAATCGTTTTGGATTAACGTGTCTACACTTCAACACCTGACCTGCTGCCAGGGGAAAATTATCATTGCTGGCTTGCTCTTGCCACGTGCACTTGGACACACTAACCAACCCAAAAACGTTACTATTCCTAATAGCTATAATTAGTAATCTGCAGATAAAGAAAATAATGACGTAAATTTATTCAGTACATTGTCATATATCATTTGTGTTATACCCATTGTGTTCGTTTGTTATATGGTGTCTCTTGTAGTTTGTCTCTTCTGATCAGGTTCCTAAGGAGTGTTTTGTTTCGTATTGTTTCCTGTGTGATGTTGAGTTGTTCCATGTCATTTCTTAGTTGTTTTTCTTTGTCCTAACCCAGTCCAAGATCTGTCTCGTTAACCTATGTGATGCCATTCTGCTGAGGTGTCCGTGAAACTGTAGTATTCGTTTCCCGATTTGGTCTGTTATTTTTTTCTGTGTGTTCGTATAGTTCTTCAGCTGGCCTCTTTATCCATACCCTGTCTTTTTGAGACGCCCCGTATATTTTCCTGAGTATTTTTCGTTCTGTCTGCTCTTTCTGTTTGATTCGTATCTGTCCTCTACTGTGGTCTCGGCTGCGTATACTGGTAGCATCACCGCCTCGTACTTTCTTATTGAAGTGATTGCGCCGGCCAGGGTGGCCGAGCGGTTATAGGCGCTACGGTCTGGAACCTCGCGACCGCTAAGGTCGCAGGTTCGAATCCTGCCTCGGGCATGGATGTGTGTGATGTTCAAATGGCTTTGAGGACTATGGGACTTAAGATCTTAGGTCATCAGTCCCCTAGAACTTAGAACTACTTAAACCTAACTAACCTAAGGAAATCACACACATCCATGCCCGAGGCAGGATTCGAACCTGCGACCGAATCGGTCGCGCGGTTCCAGACTGAAGCGCCTAGAACCGCTCGGCCACTCCGGACGGCCGTTTCTCCTAGGTACTTGACATTTTATGTTCTGTGTATTGTCCCATATTTTGTGTGTAGTGATGAGTGTTTTTGGGTGCTCATGAACTGTGTTTTCTCTGTAGTCCGGTCTTGACTGCAATTTCGTGTAGTTCCTCCATGGCTCTTATTGTTTCTGTTTCTCGTACCGTTACGATTGCTAAATTGTCTGCGAACGCTGAGCACTTGACTCTTGCTTTCCCTAACAAGACTATTTTCTGTGTCTTTTCCCATTCCTTCTCTATTTTGTCCAGTACTATGTTGAACAGCAATGGCGAAAGGCCGTCACCCTGCCTGACTCCTGATTTCGAATTGTTCTGAGAGCTCTCCACAGAAGTTCACTTTAGATGTCGTGCTTGTTGGTGTTTGTTGAATTATGGTTAGTGTCTTCCTATCTACTCTGTATTCCTTCAGGGCTTTAAAGAGGGTTTCTCTGTCTATTGAGTCGTACGCCTTCTTGAAGTCGACGAGGGTGATGGCTATGTTCTGTTTGTGTTGTAGTACCATCATAAGGTTCCATATCTGTTCAGCGCACGACTTGTGTTTACAGAACTCAGCTTGGTATTTGCCAATCAGGTGGTCTGTTTGCTTCTCTCCATTTAGCAGTGATTTCGAAATTATCTTTTATGTGACAGGTAACAGTGAGATGCCCCTGTAATTGTTTGGGTCCAACACCCCCTTTCTTGTGTAGAGGGTGTATCAGGTGCTGTGCGCCAATCTGTTTCCCATATCTGTTTCCCATATCTGTTTCATGATGTGTATGTGTTCTGTGACATCCGTGTTTTGTAGCTTCCAGAATTCCGCGATGACTCCATCCTCCCTGGTGCTCTATTGTTCTTGAGGGTCTTGATGATTTCTCTTACTTCTTCTATCAATGGCGGTTCCGGGTTCCTCTGTGTCCAGTTTGTCTGTTGGTGATTCTGCGTTTAGTTTCTCGAAGTACTTCACTATGAGGTTATAGTTGGTATTGATCTCTAGTGTGCCGTCCGGTCTCCTAAAGCAGACGTTCGGTGCTTGGTGTTTCATCATGTTTTCTCTGAACCTTCTGTAGAAATTCCTCATGTTGTTCCTTGTGAAGTCTGCTTCTATCTCTTCTATTTTCTGTTTGCCGTAGTTTCACTTTTCCTTACGGTCTGTTTCTGTGTTTTGAGAAATTCTTGCCAGTTTTCTGGTATCTTGTTGCTATTGAACTACTTCCATGTGTTGATTCGTCTTTCGATTGCTAGGTCACATGCGTGGTTCCAGCGGTGTTTCCTGGTTCTCGGTGGTACTACTAATTTCATGGCTTCCTGAAGCTTTCCGCCGGCCATTGTGGCCGAGCGGTTCTAGGCGCTTCTGACAGGAACCGCGCTGCTGCTACGGTCGCAGGTTCGAATCCTGCCTCGGGCATGGATGTGTGTGAGTCCTTATGTTAGTTAGGTTTAAGTAGTTCTAAGTCTAGGGGACTGCTGACCTCAGATGTTAAGTCCCATAGTGCTTAGAACCATTTGAACCTTTCCTGATAGTTGTTCCCAGTTTTGCGTTATTCCTATCTTAATTTTGTCCAGTATTTTCTCTTGGTTGAGTGTCAGATATTCTGGGTCTGGTCTAATGATCTGAGTTTTCTGTTGTTTCCTCTTAGGGATTAGGCGTGTCTTTATCTGTAGTTGGTGATCTTAGTCAAAGAAGTCCTTCCGTGTGTTGATGTTCTGGATTTCCTTCTGTGCTCTCTTGCCATTTGCGAGTTTCCATGTGGTTAATTCTTCTATGGGTTTCTTGAAGTTCGTTGACTTTGAGGTCATGGGTCTGGCACAATTCTATCAGGTGTCTCCCATTCAGGTTTGTGTCAAGGTGTGCTGTGTATCTTCCTGTAACGTGTCTGAAGTTGTTCTTTTCCTAGTTTTACGTTGAAGTTTCCTAGAATAATTTTAGTTCGGTGTGTAGGTATTTTCTTGATTGTCTCCTCCATTACTGTCTAAAGTATCTGTGAACTGTTTCATCTTGCCCATCTTGAGTAGTGTGTTCTCGTTGAGTGTTGCGATGTAGTGTTTTCTGTTTTGTCTTGAGGGAGTTTGAGAAGCTCCGATTATTTTCATGATGTCCGTGAGCCCCCGGAATCCGATGTTCACGACTTTTCCAGTCCATTGACTGGGGCCCGGGGTAGTGAAGTTTTCCTCCTTGTTCCATCATGTGGTTGGATTTGTGGCGTGTTGCCGAGTACAGCCTGATTTTCCGGATCAGAAGGTTGGTTCAGGCCGCCGCTAACATGTGACACAGGCGCCTTTTGTAACCGCCCATTGTGGGAACCGACGTACTGATAGTTTTGGTCCGGCCCGAGTATTTCATTTCCTCGATACCACCTGTATCTAGGAGGCATTTCTCTATCCGCCACCTGGGCAGGCGCCCGGTTGCGGGTCTATCAACCGCCCCGGGAGCGCCATGTATTCAAGCGCTACGTTGTGCCACAATGTCGAAGCAATCTGCGAAGAACATTCGCAGGTTTACGATTTTGTACAAACAAACATTTACATTTTCATTTATATAGATTATATTCACTCCGTTAACAAAGTAATCAATGCATTTATACAAAACACTGTGTCATTACATTAATCTTAGTCTTATTATTTTGTCCCACTGGTAATTTCTTTTTTAAAATCTTCTTTCATTATCTTCTCATATGAAGCTGCTGCTTCAAATCCAAAGTCGTGTCTTGGTGAGAACTGATTTATTGAATGTCGAAGTAAACATGTTGTTATGAAGATTGTTCCAATAATTACATGAAGTAATCGATTTTTTATGTATCTGTCTGTACATCTACATACAAAATTAAACAAAACTCTGTCAGAACAGGCCTGGGAAGACCCAACGGCACCGACCGGCCGCCGTGTCATCCTCAGACCACAGGCGTCAGTGGATGCGGATATGGAGGGGCATGTGGTCAGCACATCGCTCTCCCGGCCGTATGTCACTTTACGAGACCGGAGCCGCTACTTCTCAATCGAGTAGCTCCCTTGTTTGCCTCACAAGGGCTGAGTGCACCCCGTTTGCCAACAGCGATCGGCAGACCGGATGGTCACCCATCCAAGTGCTAGCCCATCCCGACAGCGCTTAACTTCGGTGATCTAACGGGACACGGTGTTACCACTGTAGTAAGGCCGTTGGTTACATCTACATATATAACGTTAAAAAGACCTACGTATATAAAATTTTTGAGTGTTTAGAGGAAATAAAAAGAAACACTTTTTTTATAGACAGAAACATTACTGGTGTATCGTTCCCCCCTAGCATTTCATTCAGTTTATGACACTAGTGATGTTCAGAGATCCCTTTCAAACTGCTTTCTGATGAATTTAGTTTTAGATATGTTGCTGAAAAGTGCGGCCCTTTAAATTAATGTACAAGTGCCAGTCGCGTACTAATAATTGTGTAAACGCTCAGAAGAACCACGTGTTTCATGAATAATGGCTGAAACTGACGTCAAACTGGCAACCAGCTCTTCTGTAGTCTCTGTTGGTGTCTCGAACACCAAACACTTCGTCTGCCCCCACAAAAATATCCGTAAAACATAAGCAATGCCTCTTGGACAACACGCACTATACGACACTCTGAACTTCGCTTAAGGGGGGAAATGATATTAGAAGGTTCAAAGAAATCCGATTTCTTTATTGCATCAATTGTTAGCATAACTATCCAAGAATACGCTGTCAAAATTTCGAAGCGAAATTCGCATTCGTTTACATTTTATGACCATAGAACCAAGTGCACATCGGGTACAGGCTCGGGCTCTTATAGGTATGACTTACTGGAGAGGTGTTTAGGTGGCTGCGCGCAAAATGCGAATGGAAGTTTTAATTCCACTATTTGGCGATTAGCTCCTAAACACTCAGGACTAAAAGTCGTTGCTGGCCTCGTATTTAGCAGCGGGATTATTCAATGAAGAAAATTCATCCCTTCCGATGGTCATGAACGAGGTAGGAGTTGTAGTAGGCACGCAAAGCTTCAATTATGCCGAACAAACGGATAACCACCACCTGAGCCGGCAGAATTGATGTAGTTCATTGGAATCGAAGGAACGTCGGAAAGCACTGGTGCAAGCACAAAACGAAGCTTGTGAGGAAGAAGGATTACTACATGGCGCTGGAATCGCAGATTAATCGGTAAGCATTTTACTTTATTGTTCCTTGAATTTCTAGTGCCCGAGAATTTATTTTTCAAACGCGTTTATCTCGAAATGACTTTTTTCACATTGGCGTGCAGTCTAACTCACATACTATAGAACCGATCATTATGAAAATTGATAGTATTATTCTTTATAAAATTACGGATAATTCGAACCAACTTGTGAGATGATATTTTGATTTTAAGGGTATTTTTCTTTCCATAATTAGAGAAAAAATCGTGAAAATCGATGTAAATTGTTCCAACGCCTGCAAAATTTTAATTTTCATTGTTTTCACCTGCATTGATGTTCATAGTCTTAGAAAATAAGTTATTAATATAAAATCAAAACCTTGTCGATCTCAGATGACAATGGGAATGGGTACACTGCACGCAATTGGAGAACTATACTCACAACCTTCAGAGGACATGACAGCGTAACCTTGTTATTTTTGGCTGAAATTATTCAAATAAATTCACAAAACCTGTTAGAAATGTGAATGAAATGTGGTCAAAATTTAATTAAATTCCAATTAATTCTTCCCACTCCCAAAAAATCCCAAAGAATCAGCGTCATACTGCCTCCTAATGTGGTTTCCCCCCTTAACAGCTTTCATTGAGCGCTAACGGGGGAATGGTGTGCCTGTGACATTTCAGTCTAATTAAAAATGTTTATTATTCGTGAAAATTTAGATTTCGGCTATAAATAGCGATCTTCAGTGCTGAAGTACAAGGAAAATTACAGAATCAAAATTAATTTACTTTACAGAGAACAATAAGTAAGCACCACGTTATCTAATAGCAGCAATCCATTCTGGTCAACTTACCATTTGAGTTATATTTCAACAAACTAGAGGCGGATTATGTCACCTTACTATCTTACAGGTATATAGGTAGAACAAACTGAGGCGGTTGTTTACCGCAAGTGCAGCAGTCTTAGTTGATGTCATGTAGTGACAGTCACGTCTCTATTTTACGATTTAACTGACAGTGTTTTGTTTCAGTACACTAGTTTAAAAAATGCTTTTTCATTTTTTATAATATCTAAAATGAACAAGCATGTTTGCATCTGGCTTTGAAATATTCAAGAAATACCAAATTACAACGCACTTGCTCATTTCTTAGCGGTGAAGCTGTCCGTCAAAACATATGCAAAGGATCATTAACAGGTTCATACAACTATCTTACACAAAACTATTATTTCACATTAGACATAAAAATTTACACATTAAAAAGATTTTGTCGAAGATCGTGTTGATAAAACACAGTTACATACCAAGTTAAAAATTCGTCGGACGCTAAAACCTAGTGTAATCAATCATACCTCTAACATTTAATATAAAAGAAATACAGTCCTTACAAACAATTTGCGTGAAGATTTGTTTAGACCATAGTAAAATAATGATCAACATGACAATGCTGATTTAACCAGGTGCATTTAATAAAAAATACAAACGCCCTCTATTCACGAAAAATTTCTTACACAAACGTATGATGTAATCCAACTTCTTTTCGATGTTTCCGGAAAGACGATAAAACAAACTGACATCATACCTAGACTTTAGGCTAAAACTGAATTGTGATTTGCTTGTTTGGTGGCAAAACAGATATAGCATTGGACAATACCAACACAATGGAAGACGAAAAGATCCACTAACAACTATAAATTATGTTCTCGCGTACTGTCATGCCAAATTTTGTCGATTTAAAGGCAGACCGAAATCCCCATAGTACATTCCTCTTGGACCATACGTTTCTCGACGCGAACCCGTTGTTGAAGAGCTCCCACAAAAAGAGCAGCCGATTTTGGGAGCTCTTCGACGATTCCCTGCTTCAACATCATTGTACACTGTCCCACCTGCATACTGGAGTCCGTAAACACAGGAGCAGCGGATACCCTCGTCGCTGGACTAGAAAGCGAGGTTCTGACCCACGATAAGCGCTACTGTAGATGTCTTCGTCTGGTGTTACATGTTCCTGCAGAAACTATAGAGGAACATCTTGGGAATGTCGTACATGCTTATCTCACTGTACAGTAGGCAGTGAGAGTATCTGGCAGATTTCCGTAAGAATTTGTGTCGTTGCAATTCAGACACTGAAACTCTGCGTCGTAGTTACGTTGAACAGTTGAGCTTAAGGAAACATTCATTTTCGACCGTCAGTTTCTTATCTCGAAGCTCTCTGTTTAGTATATTCTGTCAAGTTCATATTTTTGACCTGAAAGCTTTGTGATACGCTGTTTACTTGAGCTATATCGACGGTTGTCGTATCACGCACAACAAGAGCAGGTCGGAAGCGTCCACCTGTTGCAGTATGTTAGAACATATTTTGAGTTCAGAAATAATAAGTTGTATCGAACCCGAATAACCTCCTCCGTGGCAGTTAGCAGGGACTCCAAAAACATCGATCATGCGAGAGCAGCGTAGCACTGGACTAACATGGCATCCTGAAAGCTGGAACAACGAAGGACACCAAGTGACTGCAAATAAGCGCGCGTCATTCCCCGTGTACAAAATGGGGATAATTATTACAGACCTATATCGCTGCAGTCAGACTGTTGTGCAGTCATGCAACATATTTTATGCTCACGTATTAGGAGGGTTTTGGAGGGCAAAAATCCCATCTAGAGAAACCAGTCACAGATGCTTCATTCACAGATCTTGCGAAACTCAGGTCGCTGTATTCGTCTATGAGACCCAGAACGTCGTAAACAAAGGTGCATGAGGTTGATGCTGCGTCCCGTCCCTTGAACGGCTGGGCAAACGATACTCGCGTTCTAACGGGCTCGATATTTCAGCATTCGATACAGTACCAAGCTTATTCGAACAGTCACTTCACATTTGAATCGCGCAGCACGAGTGCCAGAGACAAGAAACTACGAACTAGCCACAACCATGAGCTGTAACTCCGTCCCAACAGGCCTTGGAAGGCCCACCGGTACCGACCGGCCGCCGCGTCATCCTCAGCCCACAGGCGTCACAGGACGCGGACATGGAGGGGCATATGGTCCCCGTTCTCCTGGCCGTATGTCAGTTTACGAGACCGGAGCCGCTACTTCTAAAAATCAAGTAGCTCTTCAGTTTGCCTCACGAGGACTGAGTGCACCCCGCTTGCCAACAACGCTCGGCAGACCGGATGGTCACCCTTCCAAGTGCTAGCCCAGCCCGACAGCGCTTAACTTCGGTGATCTGATGGGAACCGGCGAGGCAGATGGCTATGGCTATTGCGCTACTTAAAATTTAAAAATTTCTTAAAACATTGCACGAACTCCTAGCTTGTTTGAACAAATGTACAATAAGATTTTTCGTAGAGTGATGCTATGTATGGACATACAAACGTTTATTTGTTTTTTTTTTTTTTTAAATAAAGGTAACAAAGACGAAAATGTTGTCCTCCAAAAACTCGTAATGGACTGAACCCAGTATAACATTCGATTTGCGTACGGGAGACGGTAATGATTTATGAAGTAAGTTGGAAATGAGCAGTTCTATCTCTGTTCATACATTAGAATAACAGATAATAACACTACCGGAAATTTTGGAAATTTGTGGTACGTTCCTGTGCGACCAAACTGCTGAGGTCATCGGTCCCTAACGTTACGCACTACTTAATCTAACTTTAACTAACTTACGCTAAGGACAACACACACACCCACGCCCGAGGGAGGACTCGAACCTCCGACGGGGGAAGCCGCGCGAACCGTGGCAAGGCGCTTGAGACCGCGCGGCTACACTGCGCGGTACATTACGAGAGTTTAATCAGTTTGAAACAAGACGAAAACATTCACGTGAAACACTCGAGGCAGTTAATCTAAATTAAAAGCCGAAGAAAGAAAATATACCAAAATAAAGTAATAGTAATTTTTATCACGAGAATTAATTACAGGGGCAAGTTCCGTCTTGGTACCATCAGGTATCACTAGAACGAGGGACGAGTGAAAGCTCGAGAATTGGAGGGAATCTGAACTGCAGTCTTTTATTTATTTAATAGTTGCTACTGTTACGCATAAAAGATGTTTCAGACTGTGTTTCACAGCTATTTTTATTATTAAAAGCCACGACGCATTAGAAACGCTAAGATAGGTCCTCGTGATAGTACCAACAAAAGTCGCTAGATCGCAGGCCCATCATAAGATCGAACAGAACCCGAGATTCCCCGAACTGTGACGTAAACTGTCGAACAGTTCGAGTCGTGTTCAAACACACCCCTAGCTCTTTGACTCCCGTGAAGTCCCGCACAGAAGTCGAGTGAACATAATACGACCTTACGGAGCACCGGACCAAATATGTGAGTGGATTCAGAATTTTCTAAGAGGTATAAATCAGCACGCTATTCTCAACAGTCAGTACACTGATGTGAAGGTAGTTTGTGGAGTATTCCAAGGGTGTGTTGTAGAGCAGTGTGTACAGGGTGATTTTTACCACCTTGTACAGTCTGTAGGGATTGCTAGATGAGCGGATACGGAACAAAAAAGGTTTAATGAACTTCGGAAATGCATTCTTTTCATGGTAGAGACCTTTTATTCAGTCATACTTTGTTACAGAGACTGCGGTTTAATACCCACTGTACCATGCAACCTCAGTTACAGTGCACAAAGTTTCAACCTAGAGGGTGGTACTATTCCTCATACGTCATGCCCTAGCGCCGTTTCCTGCCACAGTAATTGGTAATGTTGTATCAGGTTCACTTCTCTTGCTGGTTCACCTTGCAGTGGACGTGATACAGCGTTGTATACAATGATCCGTATTCTAATCGAGAGCTTGCCGACATGATGTTTGCTTATGGAAAGACAAGTGGCAACGGGCGGCGGGTAGCAAGTTTGTATCAGCCGACCTATCCACGTCGACAACAACCACACCATTCAATGTTTGCAACAGTGTTTCGCCGTTTGTGTTGACAGCGTCGCTTCATGAAGCAGGTAATCATGAAGGACGTGCCCGAAATGTTCGGACACCAGACTTGGAGGAAAATGTGATGAACACTGTGGAAGGCGACCGCCGTGCAAGTACCAGGCAGTTGGTCCCCCAGGACAGCGTAAGCCAGACGACCGTGTGGAGCATTCTGCACCACAAATTTTGTTGCCCTTGTCACTTACACCGATTGCAGGGCTTACTACCGACAGACGTGCCACATCGGGAGCAGTTTTATCACTGGTTTCTTCACCAGGCAACCACGATTCCGGGATTTGTGTGATCTATCCTATTCACAGATGAGGCCATCTTTACGCGGAGTGCTATCTTCAGCTTTCGTAACAGTCATCTGTGGGATAGTATGCCAAACCCTCATGATACGGTTACAGCGAATCGTCATCGGTGCTGCCGGAATGTGTGGTCCGAGATAATGGGATACCGTGTTTTGGGACCAGTCTTCCTTCCACGTCGCCTGACAGGCCGGAACCATCGACGCATCTTGTGGGTGCCTTTGCCTCCCTTGCTGGAAGAAGTGCCATTGAAGATTCGAAGGGTTATGTGGTTGCTACGTGATGCTGCTCCAGCCCACTTGGCCGTTAACGTCCGGACGCATCTCAATCGTCTTCGCTGGGCGATGGATCGGACGAGGGGGTCCTGTTGCGTGGCCTGCTCGTTCATTGGATCTCAACCCGCGCGGTTTCTGGCTATGGGACCATCTCAAATGGCTCTGAGCACTATGGGACTCAACATCTATGGTCATCAGTCCCCTAGAACTACTTAAATCTAACTAACCTAAGGACATCACACAACTCCCAGTCATCACGAGGCAGAGAAAATCGCTGAACCCGCCGGGAATCGAACCCGGGGACCCGGGCGCGGGAAGCGAAAACGCTACCGCACGACCACGAGCTGCGGACGGGGACCATCTCATAGTGTCGTGTATGCAGAGCCCATTCCAGATGTGTAGACACTCTAGCAAGGTATTCATGCTGACTGTTGGGACGCAGCCTGACCGGTATGAAACTGCGAGACAGTACATGCTGCGGCGCCTACACTCATGCGTTGAGGCACATGGAAACCATTTCCAACACATACTGAAAGTGAAGCTGCATGGCACAGCGCGGCGCAGTCTCTGCAACTATGTACGATCGAATAAATGGTCTCTAGCTTGGAAACCATGCATTTCCGGACGTAAGTTCATTAGACTTTTCTTGTAGCGTATCCTCTCGTCGATCAATCTACGAGGGCAGTTCAATAAGTAATGCAACACATTTTTTTTCTCGGACAATTTTGGTTGAAAAAACCGGAAATTTCTTGTGGAATATTTTCAAACATTCCCGCTTCGTCTCGTATAGTTTTATTGACTTCCGACAGGTGGCAGCGCTGTACGGAGCTGTTAAAATGGCGTCTGTAACGGATGTGCGTTGCAAACAACGGGCAGTGATCGAGTTTCTTTTGGCGGAAAACCAGGGCATCTCAGATATTCATAGGCGCTTGCAGAATGTCTACGGTGATCTGGCAGTGGACAAAAGCACGGTGAGTCGTTGGGCAAAGCGTGTGTCATCATCGCCGCAAGGTCAAGCAAGACTGTCTGATCTCCCGCGTGCGGGCCGGCCGTGCACAGCTGTGACTCCTGCAATGGCGGAGCGTGCGAACACACTCGTTCGAGATGATCGACGGATCACCATCAAACAACTCAGTGCTCAACTTGACATCTCTGTTGGTAGTGCTGTCACAATTGTTCACCAGTTGGGATATTCAAAGGTTTGTTCGCGCTGGGTCCCTCGTTGTCTAACTGAACACCATAAAGAGCAAAGGAGAACCATCTGTGCGGAATTGCTTGCTCGTCATGTGGCTGAGGGTGACAATTTCTTGTCAAAGATTGTTACAGGCGATGAAACATGGGTTCATCACTTCGAACCTGAAACAAAACGGCAATCAATGGAGTGGCGCCACACCCACTCCCCTACCAAGAAAAAGTTTAAAGCCATACCCTCAGTCGGTAAAGTCATGGTTACAGTCTTCTGGGACGCTGAAGGGGTTATTCTGTTCGATGTCCTTCCCCATGGTCAAACGATCAACTCTGAAGTGTATTGTGTTACGCTTCAGAAATTGAAGAAACGACTTCAGCGTGTTCGTAGGCACAAAAATCTGAACGAACTTCTCCTTCTTCATGACAACGCAAGACCTCACACAAGTCTTCGCACCCAAGAGGAGCTCACAAAACTTCAGTGGACCGTTCTTCCTCATGCACCCTACAGCCCCGATCTCGCACCGTCGGATTTCCATATGTTTGGCCCAATGAAGGACGCAATCCGTGGGAGGCACTACGCGGATGATGAAGAAGTTATTCATGCAGTACGACGTTGGCTCCGACATCGACCAGTGGAATGGTACCGTGCAGGCATACAGGCCCTCATTTCAAGGTGGCGTAAGGCCGTAGCATTGAATGGAGATTACGTTGAAAAATAGTGTTGTGTAGCTAAAAGATTGGGGAATAACCTGGTGTATTTCAATGCTGAATAAAACAACCCCTGTTTCAGAAAAAAAAGATGTGTTGCATTACTTATTGAACTGCCCTCGTACAATGCCCTCTGTGGCATCGTAGCGAGAAGGAAGCGACTCTGCCTTCCTTCTCTGATCGCTGTATCACTAACCTGGTGTCTTGCTGCTTCGGTTGTCCCTCGTCGCACAGTAGTAGTGCCCAGGCGCCAGGTTCAGTGAAGGTTCGTGCTCCTGTTGAGGTGGGCTATGTCGGGACGCCAGTTCTTAAATGTTAACAACGTTTTGTACTATACTCGGTTTAATGAAGAGTACTCTGAAACACACGTCACAGACTTTCCAATATGGCGGCTCTTGGCTACGCCATTATACACAATCACACATTGATCACTTTCCATTCTCGTTATACGCGGGCGGTTCAGAAAGTAACCTCCGATTGGTCACAGTGCGGGTTGTGGGGGGAGTAGCGACGCCATCTGTGCGTTCACGCACTCAAAAGGTCAGTCGGCATCAAGCTGTGGTCGAGTGAACGTCGTACCTGCGCTAGTTTAGTTTTTGTGGCAGTTTGAAATGTGTGCTGCAATAGAAAACCCCGCCAAATGTGAAGTGCGTGCTGTCATAAGGTTTTTTACAGCCAAAGGATATTCTGCAGCAGCTATTCATCGTGAGCTTTGTGCCGTGTACGGACCAAGAGTTATGAGTGAAGGAGTTGTCCGTGAATGGGTACGTTTATTTAAAAGTGGACGAGAAAACGTTCATGATGAAGAGAGGAGTGGTAGAGCATCATTGGTGACTGACGAACTCGTTCAGACAGTTGATGCAAAAGTTCGTGAAAATCGACGTTTCTCAATGTCGGAGTTGTCTACTGGTTTTCCACAGATTTCTAAGACTCTCTTGTACGAGATAGTGACAGCAAGATTGGGTTACCGTAAGTTCTGTGCACGATGGGTGCCCAAAATTCTTACCGACCACCACAAAACTCAAAGAATGGCCTCTGCATTAGACTTTCTGTCACGTTATGACGACGAAGGAGAACCATTGTTAAACAGAATCGTGACCGGTGACGAAACCTGGATTAAGTACGTGAACCTTGAGACAAAAGAACAATCAAAGATGTGGGCACATTCAAATTCGCCTACCAAACCAAGAAAAGCCTCGCAAGATTTTTCTGCCAGAAAACTGATGGCAACGGTGTTTTGGGATGCCAAAGGGGTGTTGTTGGTTGAATTCATGGAACGTGGTACGACCATTAATCAAGACGTGTACTGTGAAACAATAAAAAAGTTACGACGGGCTATACAGAACAAACGCCGTGGTATGCTGACTTCCGGTATCGTTTTTTTGCACGATAACGCCCGTCCTCACTCTGCTCGCAGAACAACGGCCCTTCTTGAGTCCTTCAAGTGGGACGTTATCAACCATCCACCTTACAGACCAGACCTGGCGCCAAGTGATTATCACCTCTTCATGCATTTGAAGAAATGGGTCGGGTCACAACGGTTTGATGACGACGAAGAGCTCAAAGATGCGGTCACAGGCTGGCTCCAGGCACAAGCGGGTGATTTTTATGCAGAAGGAGTTTCAAAGCTTGTGAAGAGATACGATAAGTGCCTCAATCGCTATGGAGACTATGTAGAAAAATACTGCAAAGATGTAGTTGTAAGATGTATATATTAAAATATTTTTATTTAACTTGGTGTATTTTTTTAAATCAACCGGAGGTTACTTTCTGAACGGCCCTCGTAGATACTGACCATGGCACGTGGCGTTCACTTACAATTAACTTTATGTCTTGTTTATCACTGCTATATTTACTCGCGACCGTTCTTTAGGAGTAGCCTCCGGTTACTCTCGACAATGCGTTTTGAGCGGCGCCTCGCTACCGGCTCGCCCTGTCTTCCCGTTGCACAGGCTTCGTTTCGTTTGATGGCTCTTAACGAAATGTAATTCCTCCACGAAAGAAATGTACAAAATGTTTATTCGAACGATTCTTATGTATTTTTCATCAGTCTTGGAAAGTTACCAAACAGCATTAACAGATGTGATAGAAAAGACGCAATGAAGAGCGGCGCATTTCGCCACGCGATCGTTTACTGGGCACAAGTGCGTTACGAGAATGCTCCAGAAACTCCTCTGGCAGACGTTACAAGAGAGGCGTTCTGTATCAGAGAGAGGTCGGTCGTGGAAATTTAGCGAGTGTAGCCTACCAAGAAGAGTGGGGCAATTCACCTTCGCAGATACACTTCGAGAAGTCACACCACGTGAAAATCAGAGAAATTAGACGTCGTACAGAGTTTCGTCGATATTCGGTCCTCCTACGCAACATTGGCCAATAGAGCAGAGTGAGAGGGGATGTTAGCGGTACCAGAGACTCCGTCCACCATGCGAGGTAGACTGGCGTGCGGAGTACAGAGCCAGATGGTTGTAGCTCCAGGTAATCGGACAGATGCGGTATTGTTTGACTAACTAAAAGCATTTGTCTCGGTACCACAGCAACGCTCATAAACAAATTTGCAGTCACGTCGGGTATCAACGATATCTGCGAGTATTTTGAGGATTTCCTCGTAGGTAGGCAGTGCTGTGTTGATATGGACAGAGAACCACTGCCAGATGCAGAAGTAACTTCAGGCGTGCTTCAGGGAAGTGTGTTGCGAGGGCTTGTCGTTCGTCTTGTGTATTAATAAACTGGTAAATAATACTGAAAGCAGTCTCACGTTTATAACAGATAATAAACTGTTGTTGTTGTGGTGGTTTTCAGTCCAGAGACTGGTGTGATGCAGCTCTCCATGCTACTCTATCCAGTGCAAGCTTCATCATCTCCCAGTACCTACTGCAACCTACATCCTTCTGAATCTGTTTAGTGTATTTATCTCTTGGTCTTCCTCTACGATTTTTACCCTCCACGCTGCCCTCCAATACTAAATTGGTGATCCCTCGATGTCTCAGAATATGCCCTACCAGCCGATCCCTTCTTCTTGTCAAGTTGTGCCACAAATTCATCTTCTCTCCATTTCTATTCAATACCTCCTCATTAGTTATGCGATCTACCCATCTAATCTTCAGCATTCTTCTGTAGCACCACATTTCGAAAGCTTCTATTCTCTTCTTGTCTAAACTATTTATCCTCCACGTTTCACTTCCATACAAGGCTACACTCCATACAAATACTTTCAGAAACGACTTCCTGACACTTAAATCTATCCTCGACGTTAACAATTTTCTCTTCTTCAGAAACGCTTTTCTTGCCATTTCCGGTTTACATAATAAACTAAACAGTCTACATAATAAACTAATTCCTGAAAAAAGCTGTGCGATAATTCAGATCTTGATAATATTCCAAAGTGGATGAAACATTGGAACCGCTTTAAATCAGTGGTGTACAGACATAATCGGTTCACATGGCTTGTTTCACAGACTTTCTTTTTATTTAACAAATATTATTACACATTTTACTTTGCAGTATAACAGTCCACTTATTTCACAATGGCTCAGACGTTTGCCTCCATTTCTGTCAGTTTTCAAGATTTGCAGGAACCACCTGTGAGCGGTCTGTGCGTCGCTTCTTTAAAAGCACACATAAGTCAAATTATGCTATCCTATGGCTACAACATCAGTGGGTCGGAGTTGTGATCCGTCACCTCGAACATATACCTGGGTGTGACAGTTCGTCAGGATATGATACGGAATTATCATACAGTTTCACTCGTAAGTGAGGGAGGTGAGGTGGTACGTTTTGGATCCTTGGCAGGAAACCGGAAAAGTACAGTCAGTCTACAAAAGAGACTTCTCACATGTAACTTGTGGATCCCAAAAAGGTATATTCAGCGTACACAAGGGGGATCATCTAACAATTCCACCGCAAGAATTGCGGAAATGGAAAGTGCTATTGATGTGCAATTTCCACAAAATGGATTAGTAGTCAGGGGTTCGTATCGTTAGCCAATCAACAAATTCTAATACTACTTATAAAATGAATTTTTTGTGCAAACATACGATTTTTAAATGGAACAACAATGCCTGTTTACAGTAACAAACAAAAAATGGGATGAATTATAAAGTCAGTCCTGTTTGTTGCAGAATTTTAGTTGAGTCATTTACGAGATATCGTATTCTGACAAGTTCCCACACCGACACTTGTACAATACCTGTGGTAGCACACACTAAACAACAATGCAAGTGCATACACTAGTTATGTGGATTCTGAACGGTATAATGAGACAATTGACCGTCACAAGTTGCGTTCAAAATGGCCACCGACAGCACGAACACACGTTTCCAGTCTGGTATGGAACAACTGCTGCACACGTGTTACCATTTCAGCGGAGATGTCAGGGCAAGCTTGCAGTATTATGTCGATGCATATCATCGGGTGTAGTTTGTATGTCCTCGTAGACAGTGTCTTTCAGCTTTCCCCTCAAAAAAGTCTACAGGTGTCAAATCGGTACGACCAGCCGGCCAGGTTGAAAATGGTTCTAATGGCTCTAAGTACTATGAGACTTAACATCTGAGGTCATCAGTCCCCTAGACGTAGAAGTACTTAAACCTAACTAACCTAAGCACATCACACACATCCAAGCCCGAGGCAGGATTCGGACCTGCGACCGCAGCAAAAGCGCGGTTCCGGACTGAAGGGCCTAGAACCGCTCGTCCACAGCGGCCGGCCTGGCCATGTTCCTCTGCGTCCAATCCAACGATTTGGAAGCAAATCGTGAAGCCATGCTGTAGTACTTCTTGCTTATCCGTGGAAAATTGGCTGTGACGAGGCTGCGATACCTGTGTGCGTTCAGTGTCCAAAGAATGTTCCTATGAGCGGATGGTACACTGTCCCACACAACACGTTTGCACTTCATGGACGCTGATGATCGACTTCACGAACCCAACAGGGATTGTCAACTGACCAATAGTGCATGTTTCCGCGGTTTACCGAGCCCTGATTGGTAAGTGTGGCTTCGTCACTAAACAAGGTACATGATACATCTAGAGTATCCTGTCTTAATGCCTATGTACGGGAGTTAACACGATTCTCATAATCGTTTTTATGCAGCTCTTGATGGAGAAAGATGAGATAGGGATGGGATCTGTGTCGATGGAGAATGAGTAGGACTCTTGTCTGACTCACGCCACTTCCTCGAGCCATTGCGCGGGAGCTAACGTTCGCGTCAGCTGTAACAGCAGCAAGAACATTAATTTCCCCTCTTCTGTCGTCAGTTGTTACTTTCTCTTATGTTGTCTAGGTGTTACACTACCAATTTCACGTATCTGGTTAAAGAAGTTGATAAATAATTGTCGAGGTGATTTTCGTATATTTGGATATCTTGCAGCATACACCGTGCAAGAACGAACTGCATTTTTGCTACACTCTGTCTACATCATCAGCATGACGGCTTTTCCTGCGTTGGTAACTCCAATCGCCAATCACGACCTATTGCTTGGCCAGTCACTCAGTAACTGACTAGGAAGTCACATTGCAGTCAAGGAACACACAAGCACACTGTAAGCAAACATAATAACATCGTACCTATTAACTACACAGGTTGAATGGAGGAAACAAGTGTCGGTGTGGAAAATTTTCAAAATGCTGTATCTCGTAAACGCGCTAGAATCCTGCAACAAACACTAGTGGAATTCTAATTTATCTTACTTTTAGTTTGTTAATGTCAATAGGTATTGTTACTTTTAAAGAAGTGAATGCTTGCACAAAATATACACCACAATCCGTTTATTGGCTAACAATTTTAGCTGCTGACTTCAAATCCATAGTGTGGAAACCGCACGTCAATAGCAGTTTTGATTTCCGCAATATTTGCGGTGCAAGTTTTAGGTGATTCGCCCTGTATGCAGAAGGGCGTTGTGAATGCTGATTGCTTTGCTTGACTCACCAGAAAACCTCACGTAAATGTTGAAACACCTGATTTGGCAAAATACCGAAGACAGACGCGAACTATAAAAACTTAATAAAGCCTCAACGACCAGTACTAAGTGAAGAATTTTGACATGTTCGCCTATCGCTCGTTCAGGGTCCGTGAAGACCGTATCAGACTAATTATGGCGAGCACAGAGGAATCAAGTAGTCATCCTCCCCGCGCTTGAAAAGGAAGAAACTGTGAAGTTTAGTAATGTTAAGTACCCTCTGCCATGTATTTGACAGCGGTTAGCAGAATCCGTACGTAAAAGTTGCCTGAGTTGTCTGCAACACAAACGCCACGACTGCTACGCTGGTAACATAAGCGGAAGGGGCAACGCCGATTTCGCCTCGAGAGTGTAACGTGGTAAGCTGCAGAGTTTGGTAGCCACTGGACTTAAATCACGAATGTGACCATGAAGCACTAAACCATATGTACCACGATCTTACAATTAGTCTACAGCTATACCACAGAACAGGCAATAATAGTCCTCCTAACAGAACTGGATTGTGACAATAAGATCTAGAACGGTGGTTGTCAAACATTTTTGCTCCGGAGTCAATACTGCCATTGTGGGGTAGGATCTCGGGCCGCATATGTATCGCTCTTATTATTAGTTGGTAACGTAACCTACGTAAATTAGTATGTTATGCGCTTCCAGTAGATTAGCTATAGTAAGACTTACGTGTCCGAGTACTGGTCGTTAAAAGTCGGTACTATTCGGAACACTTGAACTGACTGTTCTCGCTTTCAGACTACTGCCATCCTCAACGGCCCAAAGATGTGTAAGTGGCAGACGAATTTTTGTTTCCGTAGGCGGATGATTTATTGGTTAATAACAGTAATTGTACTTACACTCAAATGCATTATGCAATATGAGGCAAATCACAAATGTTTACTACGTATTCCAAATGTCATTTTTTTTTCTACTCAATTTATATTCGTGTTCCTAAGTAGAAGTACGAGGCCTATTCAAACAATTCAGGAACTTCGAACAAAAAATTTTTCGACGCATACTTTTACTTATTGTGCATCGTCTCCTTCCAAATACTCTCTTCTACACCCTTGATACACCACACCCAACGCCGTCTCCACTTCAGTAAGCAGTCTTAGAACAAATCTTGCTGGATAGCGCGAAGCTCCGTCTGCGAATTTTCTTTTATCTCTTCTATTGTTGCAAATTTTCGTCCTTTCAACGGGGTTTTCAACTTTCGAAATTGAAAAAAGTCCGCAGGGGCCAGGTCTGGAGGGTACGGAGGATGAGGCAGCGCAGTGATTTCGTTTTTTGTCAATAGTCGCGCACCAAGAGGGATGAATGTGCGGATACGTTATCGTGATACAAGAGCCATAAATTGTCTCGCCACATTTCATGTCGTTGCCTTCTCACATTTTCTGGCAGGCGTCACAACACGTCCCGATATTACCATCGATTAAAAGTTTGTTCCTGTCGCACGACTTCATGGTGAACTAATCCTTGAAAGGCAAAGAAAACTATGAGCATGGCTTTGACATTTAATCAGACCTGATGAGCTTTTTTCGACCTTGGAGAACTTTTCCCGACCCGTTGTGTAGATTCAACCTTGGTCTCAACATCATAACTGTAGACCCACGTCTCATCACCGGTTATGATTCTCTTAAGGAACACCTCGTTCTCATTTCCGCAATCGAAAAGCTTTTCACAGATTTGGAGGCGAAGGCCCCTCTCTTTAATTTTATCCATATTTTTGCAGCTTCATCCATCTTCATGTGTAATTCGTCTTAATACAGGGTTTATTTGTTTTCTTGAATGAGATGTAATGCATATTCCTGTCACGAAAAGGTTTGATTTAAGGTTACGAACTTCGTAAGTCAGACGCGGAAAATATGTGTGAAATAGTGGAAAAGATGAATAGTGTACACTTACCAAATAATCCAAGAAAAGCGTTTTCAACGTTTTAGTAACAGTACAACTTTTTCCTCCATCGTTTTCAAGCATATCATTTCATTCAAGAGGGACATTCGCAAGTACATGTTTCAAAACACTTCACAGATGTTCTTGCACATTGTGCGGTCAAAGATGAATTTTTCATAGTGCTAAAGATATAATTATTAAACAATTGTCATATGCAGGAAACAATTGACATATGCAGGAAATAACTTAAGAACAGAACAGAAAGTTATTTGAAATAGCTATGGCTTGCGAAATCTGTTTGTTCATTTAACATCGATTCTGGTTTTTTTGATTTCGTGGAGGTACATCTGAAGTTGTTCTGACAGATTTAGGGTCTTACCATTGGCTTCATTATGTAATACTACCAAATTGTTTTATAGATTGTTGATGACATGTTTCGTTTCCAACATGTGTTGTGCAATGACTGATTTTTCAGTGGTTGAACCTGAAAGCCTTTAAATGTTCTTGAAAACGGGTTTTGAAGTTTATGCCTGTTTTCCCTACATAGTAGGCAGGACAACTGGGGCATGACACTTTGTACTCTCTACTGTTGTTGTATGTTTATGTATTTGATTTTATGTTATGCATGAGTAAGTTTTCTAATTTATTTTTAGTTGAGAATGAAACTGTTAGATTTTTTTTGGGGGGAGGGGGGGAGGGAAGCTTAGCATTTTTTTTTTTTTTTTTTTTGTGATATGGGGTCCAGGTGTGGGATACTGGCGATTATTTTCTCTTCTTTCATAGTGTTGTCATTCTTTGTTTTGCTTTTGTGTATTTTTCTATCTAAATTTTAAATTGTTTAGGCTGTGTAGCCATTGCTTATGGCAATGCTCTTTATTGTATCGATCTCATTCTTGAGGGTGCTTACTTCTAGATCAAGAGAGTGTACTCTGTGTAGCATAGACCTAAATGCAGCATGTTTCTGTGTGGTGGGATGGCATGATGAATTGTCCAGTGTTATGTCTGTGTATGTGTGTTTTCTGTGTATTCTGACCTTCTGTTTTTGTTGATGTTTGGTGATGTTACGGTCCAGGAAATTTATGCTTTTGTTGTCCTCATGTTCTATTGTGAATTTCATGTTTTTGTAAGGTCTTTCTAGCCTTGACCCGTGAGTCGCGGGACGAACTTGGCGGCAACACGATGCATTTCAAGACGTTGCGTCAGGATTTCATGACATGATCCACCTGAAACGTTACATTCTTCTGAAATCTATCGGACTGTTAGTCTTCGTCTGGCACGCACAGCTTCGTTGACGTTCCTGACAAAAGCGTCGTCGGTGGATGCCGAAGGGGGCCATCTTTGACTATTGTTCGGCCATTTTTAAGCCACCTGAAAAATTCGTAATACCGAATACAGCTTAAGCACTCATCACTGTAGGCTTCCTGCATCATTTGGTGTGTCTCTGAAAAGGTTTTCTTGAGTTTGAAGGACAATGAAATGAAGAAGCGTTGCTCCTCTAACTCTGCCATCTCTAAATTCGCAAACTGTGCGACACAACACTCTACTCAATACATCACTGAACAATGACTGACGGACATACAAGGTCTCATGAAAACACGACCACCCCATTCCAGCACCGCCTCCGAATTTTACTGTTGGCACTACACACGCTGGCAGATGACGTTCACCGGGCATTCACCATATCCACACCCTGCCATCGGATCGCCAGTTTGTGTACCGTGATTCCTCACTCCACACAACGTTTTTCTACTGTTCAATCGTCCCATGTTTACGTTCCTTACACCAAGCGAGGCGTCGTTTGGTATTTACCGGCGTGATGCGTGGCTTATGAGCAGACGTTCGACCATGAAATCTTTCTTACCTCCCGCCAAAGTGTCATAGTACTTGTAATGGATGCTGATGCAGTTTGGAATTCCTGTGTGATGGTCTGGATAGATGTCTGCCTATTACACATTACGACCCCTTCAACTATCAGCTGTCTCTGTCAGTCAACAGACGATGTCGGCCTGTACGCTTTTGTGCTGTACGTGTCCCTTCACGTTTCCACTTCACTATCACATCGGAAACAGTGCCCTAGGGATGTTTAGGAGTGCGGAAATCTCGCGTACAGACGTATGACACAAGTGACAGGCAATCACCTGACCACGTTCGAAGTCCATGAGTTCCGTGGAGCGCCCCATTCTGTTCTTTCACTATGTCTAATGACTACTGATCTTCGTACATCCATAGTTGAAATGGAGGACAGTGGGACGTCAGCTGGTATAAATTTATATTAAAAATGAAGAACTTCATCCAGCTGTATTTAAGGTGTCGATTTTATTTTGGCAACTAGTTTCAACGTTGTACCAACTTCATATTCAGGCCCATACACTTGTTGACGTCAACTGCGTGCGTCTGATACTAGAAGTCAGTGGTGAGATATGGACTTGCTCCGTGTGGAAGGTGGGTAGTAACTAGTAGTAACTAGTATCTAGGATACTCACCACTGACTTCTAGTATCGGCCGCACGCTGTTGACGTCAACAAGTGTATGGGCCTGGATATAACATTGGTACAACGTTGACACTAGCTGCCAAAATAAAATCGACACCTTCAATACTGCTGGAGGAATTTCTTCATTTTTAATATAGAAATGACTACTGAGGTCGCTGATACAGATTAGCTGGGAGTAGGTGGGAGCACAATGCACCTAATATGAAAACCGTAGGTTTTGCAGGTGTCCGGATACTTTTGATCACATAGCGTATCATACTAAATTATTGTCAGTCTAAACCCTTTAACAAATGAAATTTCAATTTTTCATAATCTAATCAAAACTTATATACCGTGGCTGCCACGGCATAATTACCTCGAGGGAACACGATCTCTCTTTGAATCACCTTGCGCTTACGTTGGTGCGCACTGCCGTGAATCGCAAACGGGACTGGTACATCGGAGGTCACGTTTTGGCGTTGTTGCTTTCATTTCTGTTGACGTAGACAAGAAGTTCCTCACATGTTGCCACTGCTCAGTCAAACCTCAGTGAATCTACGTCGTTGTAGCCGAATGAATCTGTTACGTTGCACGAGAGAAACGTTTTGATAGGCCTTGTGTCTCAAGCAATCCACCTTGTATTGATGGAAAGAGGTGAAAATTCACTGGAATTGTAAGACAGAGCAAGTTGCCTTGGGTACGTAGAAGTAGAAAAGAGAAGGCACAAGAAGAGGTAGCGGAGGAGACGAACGGAAAGCGGCCCTCTACCGCAACGCCTGGTGTGACCCCGTGACCTTTGAGAGAAATCCTGGCACTGCCCGATAGGCGGTGCTGCGCGCGCCTGCTGATATTGGATGCTGTTTGCTCTGCTCGGAAAACTCCGCCTTATAGGAGACACCCCGCCCCTCGCCCCCGGGCGCTGCCGGCAAAATGCAGAAAGCCCTCAAGTTTTAATATCCGCGTCGCGCTTCTTTACGTCCCTTCGGAGGCGAAAGGAAATTCCGTGTATGTGGACGTATTACTCTGCGGAGATGGAGGCGCGTTCCAATTTGTTTCCGCTCCCGTCGCAGTAATGGATTTCTCTGGCGAGTCATGAACGACGAGAGCGGCAGACGAGAGTAATCACGTCTCGATTAAAGGCGGCATAAGGGGCGCGGATCAGACGTGCAGCCCTGGAGCTCCTGACGAATTCAGAGAGCAAAGCAAATAAAGGTCGAAGCAGTTGGTGATTGCAAACCACCTACAGTCGGTACAGGTTTAGTTCCTCTTTCCATTTCCCCATATCCTTTAACTTCAGGTTTTCAATTGCACAGGTTGTTTCACAATTCGTGTTACACACTTCTAGAGGTTGTAGGGGGGACTTACAAGGGGAGCCTCCATACTTTAAATCACGGATTTTGATGCCCTTCAAATATGTTGTAGAAGCATTCACCCTGGGTACCTGGCTATCAGTTTTTTTAGCGACGGGCCTTGGGTTCACGGATATCGCGCTGGAGGTACCGTTTTCGAATCCTGTTCGTCTGCTTTTGTTTGTCTTTCCAAAATCGATCGAATTTTTCAAGTTTATTTCAAAGAATATCAACAAACAGTGTAAAGTCTGCGAAATTATAAAGATATATGCAGTTATTAATTTTTCTATCATACAATATTACAAAATCTTATTTTTCATCGTCCACATTGCTTGATGCGCCAGAACAATATTGTGGGTGATACTTATCATAGAAACAACCGAAGCACAAATTTTAGCACCACCACGCGCATTTTATGAAAGCAACCGTCTTGCAAAAATGGTTCAAATGGCTCTGAGCACTATGGGACTTAACTGCTGAGGTCATCAGTTCCCTAAATTTTTTTTTTTTTTCATCAGTCTACTGACTTGTTTGATGCGGCCCGCCACGAATTCCTTTCCTGAGCTAACCTCTTCATCTCAGAGTAGCACTTGCAACCTACGTCCTCAATTATTTGCTTGATGTATTCGAATCTCTGTCTTCCTCTACAGTTTTTGCCCTCTACGGCTCCCTCTAGTACCATGGAAGTCGATCCCTCATGTCTTAGCAGATGTCCTATCATCCTGTCCCTTCTCCTTATCAGTGTTTTCCACTTATTCCTTTGCTCTCCGATTCTGCGTAGAACCTCCTCATTCCTTATCAGTCCACCTAATTTTCAACATTCGTCTATAGCACCACATCTCAAATGCTTCGATTCTCTTCTGTTCCGGTTTTCCCACAGTCCATGTTTCACTACCATACAATGCTGTACACCAGACGTACATCCTCAGAAATTTCTTCCTCAAATTAAGGCCGGTATTTGATATTAGTAGACGTCTCTTGGCCAGAAATGCCTTTTTGCCATAGCGAGTCTGCTTTTGATGTCGTCCTTGCTCCGTCCGTCATTGGTTATTTTACTGCCTAGGTAGCAGAATTCCTTAACTTCATTCACTTCGTAAGCATCAATCCTGATGTTAAGTTTCTCGCTGTTCTCATTTCTACTACTTCTCATTACCTTCGTCTTTCTCCGATTTATTCTCAAACCATTCTGTGTACTCATTAGACCATTCCGTTCAGCAGATCATTTAATTCTTCTTCACTTTCACTCAGGATAGCAATGTCATCAGCGAATCGTATCATTGATATCCTTTCACCTTGTATTTTAATTCCACTCCTGAACCTTTCTTTTATTTCCATCATTGCTTCCTCGATGTACAGGTTGAAGAGTAGGGGCGAAAGGCTACAGCCTTGTCTTACACCCTTCTTAATACGAGCACTTCGTTCTTGATCGTCCACTCTTATTATTCCCTCTTGGTTGTTGTACATATTGTATATGACCCGTCTCTCCCTATAGCTTACCCCTACTTTTTTCAGAATCTCGAACAGCTTGCACCATTTTATATTGTCGAACGCTTTTTCCAGGTCGACAAATCCTATGAAAGTGTCTTGATTTTTCTTTAGCCTTGCTTCCATTATTAGGCGTAACGTCAGAATTGCCTCTCTCGTCCCTTTACTTTTCCTAAAGCCAAACTGATCGTCACCTAGGGCATTCTCAATTCTCTTTTCCATTCTTCTGTATATTATTCTTGTAAGCAGCTTCGATGCATGAGCTGTTAAGCTGATTGTGCGATAATTCTCGCACTTGTCAGCTCTTGCCGTCTTCGGAATTGTGTGGATGATGCTTTTCCGAAAGTCAGATAGTATATCGCCAGTCTCATATATTCTACACACCAACGTGAATAGTCGTTTTGTTGCCATTTCCTCCAATGATTTTAGAAATTCTGATGGTATGTTATCTATCACTTCTGCCTTATTTGACCGTAAGTCCTACAAAGCTCTTTTAAACTCCGATTCTAGTACGGGATCCCCTATCTCTTCTAAATAGACTCCTGTTTCTTCTTCTATCACATCAGACGAATCTTCACCCTCATAGAGGCTTTCAATGTATTCTTTCCACCTATCTGCTCTCTCCTCTGCATTTAACAGTGAAATTCCCGTTGCACTCTTAATGTTACTACCGTTGCTTTTAATGTCACCAAAGGTTGTTTTGACTTTCCTGTATGCTGAGTCTGTCCTTCCGACAATCATATCTTTTTCGATGTCTTCACATTTTTCCTGCAGCCATTTCGTCTTAGCTTCCCTGCACTTCCTATTTATTTCATTCCTCAGCGACTTGTATTTCTGTATTCCTGATTTTCCCGGAACATGTTTGTACTTCCTCCTTTCATCAATCAACTGAAGTATTTCTTCTGTTATCCGTGCTTTCTTCGCAGCTACCTTCTTTGTACCTATGTTTTCCTTCCCAACTTCTGTGATGGCCATTCCTCTTCAACTGTACTGCCTACTGCGCTATTCCTTATTGCTGTATCTATAGCGTAAGAGAACTTCAAACGTATCTCGTCATTCCTTAGTACTTCCGTATCCCACTTCTTTGTCCCACTTCTTTGCGTAAAACTTAGAACCACTTAAACCTAACTAACCTAAGGACATCACACACATCCATGCCCGAGGCAGGATTCTGAACCTGCGACCGTGGCGGTCGCGCGGTTCCAGATTGAAGCCCCTAGAACCGCTCAGCCACCCCGCCCGGCAACCGTCTTGCAGGCTCACGGTTTCTTCATGAGCAATACCAGGAAACACAATTCCTTTGCACTCAAAAGATTTCTTGTTCATCCGCCAATTTCGATGCGATCCATGCGTATCTAATCATGCTTTCAAAATTAGGTGCGCTGAATTGATGTAGGATTAGAGAATGTAATTTTATCGAATCTTCCCTAGAGGCGTTCTCTCTGTTGTCTTTCATCAAGTCGGGAAAATACTGAATAATTTTCGTGAAGATTTTCACCTGTCGGTAAAAATAAACGTCGCAAGGCAGGCAATAAGAGTGCACTTTGGTGGGACCACTTTTAGGGTACAGGTGCTCGCTTTCTTTTCATCAGTGGATATCGTATAAAGTTGAATCGGTTTCCCCTCCCCACGAATCGATAATGTGCAAAAAATTTTTTTGTCCCACGGAAGAGCTACAGAACGCAAAAATTCTTCGTGCACCAGTTTTTCGTGTCCGCAGCTCGTGGTCGTGCGGTAGCGTTCCCGCTTCTCCCTTCCCGCGCCCGGGTTCCCGGGTTCGATTCCCGGCGGGGTCAGGGATTTTCTCTGCGTCGTGATGACTGGGTGTTGTGTGATGTCCTTAGGTTAGTCCTTAGGTTAGTCTGAGTTCTAGAGGACTGATGACCATAGATGTTAAGTCCCGTAGTGCTCCGAGCCATTTTTGAACCAGTTTCGTGAACTTCCCGGATTTCGTGCAGAACACGACTACATTTCTGTATTTCCCAGTTAATTCGTCTACTCATTTTTGAACGTTAGGACCAAATTTGCCGGACGGTTCTTGCATGCATAAAAAAAAAAACATATGGGAGGAGGATTCGAACACGGTACCTCCAGCGCGGTAGCCGCGACTCTCTACCGCTGCGCTAAGCTGACTTGCTCGGAATATATGTAATGTTCAGGCTATACACAGAATGAACTTCAAAATCGATTTTCTCAAAAGTCACGGCCCGTCGCTAAAGAAACCGGATAGCCAGGTACTCGGGGTAAGTGCCTCCACAAGATACTTGACGCGCATCAAAATCCGTGATTTACAGTATGCAGGGACCGCTTGCTAGTCGATCAAGTTTTATACATGAACCCCTGCCCGGAAACGTCATTCAAGGACGCTACAGAGCGTCAAAGTTATAGGCGCCGACGTCTGTAAATCTATGTACACTCATGGAAATTGAAATAAGAACACCGTGAATTCATTGCCCCAGGAAGGGGAAACTTTATTGACACATTCCTGGGGTCAGATACATCACATGATCACACTGACAGAACCACAGGCACATAGACACAGGCAACAGAGCATGCACAATGTCGGCACTAGTACAGTGTATATCCACCTTTCGCAGCAATGCAGGCTGCTATTCTCCCATGGAGACGATCGTAGAGATGCTGGATGTAGTCCTGTGGAACGGCTTGCCATGCCATTTCCACCTGGCGCCTCAGTTGGACCAGCGTTCGTGCTGGACGTGCAGACCTCGTGAGACGACGCTTCATCCAGTCCCAAACATGCTCAATGGGGGACAGATCCGGAGATCTTGCTGGCCAGGGTAGTTGACTTACACCTTCTAGAGCACGTTGGGTGGCACGGGATACATGCGGACGTGCATTGTCCTGTTGGAACAGCAAGTTCCCTTGCCGGTCTAGGAATGGTAGAACGATGGGTTCGATGACGGTTTGGATGTACCGTGCACTATTCAGTGTCCCCTCGACGATCACCAGTGGTGTACGGCCAGTGTAGGAGATCGCTCCCCACACCATGATGCCGGGTGTTGGCCCTGTGTGCCTCGGTCGTATGCAGTCCTGATTGTGGCGCTCACCTGCACGGCGCCAAACACGCATACGACCATCATTGGCACCAAGGCAGAAGCGACTCTCATCGCTGAAGACGACACGTCTCCATTCGTCCCTCCATTCACGCCTGTCGCGACACCACTGGAGGCGGGCTGCACGATGTTGGGGCGTGAGCGGAAGACGGCCTAACGGTGTGCGGGACCGTAGCCCAGCTTCATGGAGACGGTTGCGAATGGTCCTCGCCGATACCCCAGGAGCAACAGTGTCCCTAATTTGCTGGGAAGTGGCGGTGCGGTCCCCTACGGCACTGCGTAGGATCCTACGGTCTTGGCGAGCATCCGTGCGTCGCTGCGGTCCGGTCCCAGGTCGACGGGCACGTGCACCTTCCGCCGACCACTGGCGACAACATCGATGTACTGTGGAGACCTCACGCCCCACGTGTTGAGCAATTCGGCGGTACGTCCACCCGGCCTCCCGCATGCCCACTATACGCCCTCGCTCAAAGTCCGTCATCTGCACATACGGTTCACGTCCACGCTGTCGCGGCATGCTAACAGTGTTAAAGACTGCGATGGAGCTCCGTATGCCACGGCAAACTGGCTGACACTGACGGCGGCGGTGCACAAATGCTGCGCAGCTAGCGCCATTCGACGGCCAACACCGCGGTTCCTGGTGTGTCCGCTGTGCCGTGCGTGTGATCATTGCTTGTACAGCCCTCTCGCAGTGTCCGGAGCAAGTATGGTGGGTCTGACACACCGGTGTCAATGTGTTCTTTTTTCCATTTCCAGGAGTGTATATACAGGGTTATTCTGTGATGATGTTAAGAACTTTCTAGGCTGATGGAGAAGGATAAATTTGTCAATTTGAGGTAAGAGACCATGTACTGGAAACGAACGAGTCTGAAGTTACAAGCGAAAACAGTTTTTATAGGACTGACAGTGAAGTCACCAGTGAAGTCAAAAATCGTACTGGTGACACCTGAAAATGGTCTAAAATCGAAGTCTAGATTGTGGACAGTGTTATTGCACAACCAGTCAAACGGCGGTTGTATGTTTCAAAATGTTTTATACGGCTGTGGCTTCACATCAGAATCATTAACTAAAGCTTCTTCAGACAGCACTCTCAGTTACTGACTTCAGGACTGTCCCGCCCACTGCACTCAGAGTGACGCAAGGAACACATCGGTACCATTCCTCGCCATTTTTGCGGAATTCAGCAGATACCACACACAGGTCTTTGTCTCTGATATGTTGATGGCGCTCTGTCAAATGAAAATCCCTTTATGAACAGCACTGAAGACATTTCTTAATCCGCCTGCCATCCAAGAAGCTCTGTCTGTTGTATGGATGTGCGTCCTCAGCATGTGAATAGAGGAACCCATTCTTATAAAAGTGATGTACTATGTTATTTTGACTTTCAGTAAATATACGAAGGTAAGTCAATAATTATCCGCGAAGTAGTTATAACATTTTGTTGCAATCAAATAGGAAACGTACAAGAACATCATTTTCCGACATAGTCTCCTTGCGTTTCAACGCACTTGGTCCATCGTTGTACAAGCTACCTGATGCCCCCATAAAAGAAGGTTCTCGGTTGAACTGCGAGCCAGGAATGCACCGCTTCTTCCACTGCTTCGTCCGAGGCAAATCGACGGCCCCTTAATGCCTGTTTGAGTGGACCAAACAAGTGACATTAAGAAGGGGCAAGATCTGGACTATACAGAGGATGGTCCAGTACTTCAAATTTGAGTTTCTGGAGCGTTTCAGCAGTGTGGGCAGCAGTATACGGGCGGGCATTGTCGTGCAACAACATAACACCTTTTGACAGCAATTCTCGGCGTTTGCTTCGAATTGCAGGCGTTAGCCTGGCGGTAAGCATCTCACTGTAACGTACACTGTTTATTGTTGTGCCCCTT
Organism: Schistocerca serialis cubense; assembly: GCF_023864345.2. NCBI lineage: Eukaryota > Metazoa > Arthropoda > Insecta > Orthoptera > Acrididae > Schistocerca > Schistocerca serialis. Next base: position 198,538,538 of record NC_064647.1, on the reverse strand, counting down.
TCCCCATAATGTTGCAGTACTGGACCTTGTATGTCCCAAAAAACCTTAAGCATCAGTTTTCCTGCGGACGGTTGGGTCTTGAACTTTCTCTTGCACGGAGAATTTGGATGTTTCCATTCCATACTCTGCCGTCTGCTCTCCGGTTTGTAATGATGGATCCATGTTTCATCACCAGTAATGATCTTTTCAAAGAAGTTGTCCCCTTCGTTACCACAGCGATCCAAGTGTTTTTGCAGATGTTCAAGAGCGTTTGTTTATGCAACTGTGAGAGTTATTTTGGGACCCATATTGCACAAACTTTATGAAACCCAAGTCTAATGAGAAGGTATTGAATAGAATTGGAGAGAAGAGAAATTTGTGGCACAACTTGACTAGAAGAAGGGATCGGTTGGTAGGGCATGTTCTGAGGCATCAAAGGGTCACCAACTTAGTATTGGAGGGCAGCGTGGAGGGTAAAAATCGTAGAGGGTGACCAAGAGATGAATACACTAAGCAGATTCAGAAGGATGTAGGCTGCAGCAGGTACTGGGAGATGAAGAAGCTTGCACAGAATAGAGTAGCATGGAGAGCTGCATCAATCCAGTCTCTGGACTGAAGACCACAACAACATTGTGGCAGAACCGTGACTAATTTGCAGACGATGTGCCACTTCGTCAATAGTTTATCGGCTGTCTAAGGGAATCATTTCACGTGAACGCTCAATGGTTTCCTCATTTGTGTTGGTATAAGGTCGTCCGGCTCCTTCATCGTGCGTAACACTCATGTGACCGTTTCGGAATTTTTCAATCCATTCGCAGACACTCTGTTGTGGCAAAACACTGTTCCCGTACTGTACCGAAAGTCTTCGACGAATTTCGGGTCCTGATACCCGACCACAAAAGACGGATCGCTGAACATCGCTCTTCTTTGGTGCAAATAGACAGCGGAGCAGCCATGATTAACAGCACTGTAGCGATAGCGAAACAAACTTAGCAGCTTGAAAATTGCAAAGATATAACAACAAACAAACAAAGCATGCGTCATTAACGTAAAACGGCAGTACTACCAAAATAAACAAAAATATAACTAAATTGCGGATAATAATTGACTTACCTCGTGCATTAACGCATCTTACTTAGATACCTATTTTGATTAGTTGGATACAATGACGCACTCTGCCTCCGTACGTCAAATTACCCCTTACATAAAACTATCGTTCCACACTCGCACTTTGCTTCAGAGAAATAATGATTACGTATTCATGAGTATTAATGTGCAAGGATACGCATAATAACTGAAACTTCTCTTTTAACGTAATTTGGCTTTCCTCTTAGAAACTAGAGATCAAATATCTGAAGAAACAAAAACAAAACACACTTTAGGTTCTTGCCCCGACAACTAGCAAGTAACGGTCCTCGCGTTCTGTACACTTACTTGTATAATTGAGCACAAGATGGCAGCACCGATCAGGTAAGACTAGCTCTCACAGTTGAAGACGTATTGACGTCAGTCATTTTAACCCGGTGCGCCAAATTCCCCTACAGTGTCACTATAACGTTGACCAATGAACGTACCGTGTCTAAAGATTTGAATCTCCGTATCCTCATGCAACGTCCTTCTCCTCAGCATAACGCCTACATCACCAAAACGATTTTGTTCGACAATGTTCCGTGGAGCATGACGTGTTCCCACCTTTCGCCGTACAATGATACATCCAGCAGTGTTGAACATGGTGGTACAGTACTTAATATTCATAACAAAGTACAGATGCAATACTGTACACCAACGAAAGGATCGGTGCTTTTCCTCGCCAGCGAGCGTACAGGAAATTGTTGTCTGAAGAAGTGTATCGGTCTGTTCGGTCACTGCACTGCATAGTTAATTCAACAAGATAATGAGCCGCTCAAGTTCGTCCCACTTTGTGTCACAATGACTTGAGAGACACTCCACAGACATGATAATGAGTGCAAAAAACTGCGTAGTGCCTCGTTGCTAGTCACGTCATATAATTTGGTGCATGACGTTGAGAATCGATATGAAACGGGACAATTACGAAGTCAACTTCAGGAAAGGTGAATGGAGGATTTTGTGGAGAGGTTCTGGAAAAGAGGTATGCTTTTGTAAAGGAAATGATGTCGCTAGTGGGACCAGTTTCGTTGATCCACTGTTTGAGTATCCATGACAAAGTTGCGAAGTTAATGGGAACATGTCCACCATTTGTACAGATGTGGATGATGTAGTTACAATGATGTTAACAGTGCATATTATGGCGAACAGAGACACGCCGAGTAGTCAACTCCAACTCCCTCTGTGAGTCCAGTGCTTCAGATAGTGTAGAGAATTAGATATGCTTACGGCTCATATAAAGATACAACTCACTAAGTGCTGTCATCCTCAATTAATGGATGAGTAAAGTCTACGTATTCACGAGTCGTGGACGACACTTCTCTTTCACGTCCACCTCGACCCCCTTGACAGGTATGTGGTTCACACCCAGGCAGCGATTCTTTGCAAAGTGTATGTGTAAAATGTTTGAGTGAATTCGGACCAGTGGTTTAGGAGCAGGTTGAAAGGTATGTACATACGTACACACATACCGCGTGATCAAAAAGTCAGTATAAATTTGAAAACTTAATAAACCACGGAATAATGTACATAGAGAGGTAAAAATTGACACACATGCTTGGAATGACACGGGGTATTATTAGAACCAAAAAAAAAAAAAAAAAAAGTATTGCTAGTCGTGTGAAAGATCTCTTGCGCGCGTCGTTTGGTGGTGATCGTTTGCTCAGCCGCCATTTTCGCCTTGCTTGGCCTCCCAGGTCTCCAGACCTCAGTCCGTGCGATTATTGGCTTTGGGGTTACCTGAAGTCGCAAGTGTATCGTGGTCGACCGACATCTCTTGGGCTGCTGAAAGACAACATCCAACGCTAATGACTCACCATAACTCCGGACCTGCTTTACAGTGCTGTTATTCCTCGACTACAGCTATTGCTGAGGAATGATGGTGGACATATTGAGCATTTACTGTAAAGAACATCATCTTTGCTTTGTCTTACTTTGTTATGCTAATTATTGCTATTCTGATCAGATGCAGCGCCATCTGTCGGACATTTTGTGAACTTTTGTATTTTTTTGGTGCTAATAAAACCCCTTGTCATTCCAAGCAAGTGTGTCAATTTGTACCTCTCTATTTACATTATTCCGTGATTTATTCAGTTTTCAAATTTATACTGACTTTTTGATCACCCGATACATAGCTTTCGTAATGTGTATGGATACATAACTTTTTATCGGTTGAACAAATTATGAGCTTCAGTCCCTCATACGGGAGAGATACAATTGTTGTATGCATCTTTACGTGCTCACTGAGCGCTCAGAGTTGAAAAGAGCGACGTGACGTGATCGACATATAAAGATAGACATTGCCCAACATACCTGTTCAAAACTTCACCAGATTTTCACTGTGCTTTCCATTTCGCCCTTGATCGGACCTTACTTTCTGAACAGCCCTCGTGTAGACTGGAATAGACCGTGCTTGGCGCAAAAGTATATAGACATCAGTCAGGCATGAATAGGAAACAAAAACTAACAAATACATTCTGCAAGGGCGTGTTGAAAAGTAATCCCTTGTAAATTTTTATGTGAAAACTCTTCAAGTTTTTTCAAGTAGATAAACCTTTATTAACATTCTACATCTTTATTCTTCATGTCTTATATATTTATTTCCCAACACAGTCACCCTGGTGACGAACACATTTCTTTCAGTGTGGCGGTAGAATGTTTGACAATGTCAACGGAGCCGCAACCTCACATCTGCTTGCACCGCCTCATCACAATCAAAGTGAATTTCTCGAAGGTGTTATTTAATTTTTGGAAACACTCCATTTTCCTTCATTACGAGCACGAACAACCCAACTTCGCACGTTTCTGCTGTCAATACAGTCATCACCAAATACAAATATAATTCTCCTACGTTATGAGGGCTATTCGGAAAGTATGGAAAGGTAGGTCGCGAAATGGAAACCACAGTGAAAATCAAAACCGTTTTATTTGCAACCTTTAGCTACACCTTCCAGCTACTTCTCTACACAGTCGCTGCTCAGACTTAGACATTTGTCATAGCATTGTACCAAATTTTCAATTCCCTCGTTATAAAAGACAGCCGCCAGTGCTTTTCGACAATTTTCTACTCTGGGCTGCAGCTCGTGGTCTGTGCCAAAATATAGTCTTCATAGCCAGCGGTTCATCTGTCCAATCGCCGGCGTTTTCCTTGCAGCTCGGTTTTCAGACGGTCCAATAATGACGAATAATATTCACCTGTAATAGTTTTACCCTTTTACAGATAATCGATGAGGATTATCCCTTGCGAATCCCAAAAGACAGTCGCCATAACCTCTCCGGCCGAAGGAATGGTCTTCACCTTTTTTGGTGCAGATTCTCCCTTGGTGGTAACCAATTGTTTAGATTGTTCTTTGATCTCAGGAGTATAGTAATGTATCCATGTTTCACACACAGTGACGAAACGACGCATGAAGTCCTGCAGATTCTTCCTGAACAGCTGCAAACCATCCTTGCAACACTTCACACGGTCCGTTTTTGGTCAAGTGTGAGCAATCACAGAACTCAGCTTGCGGATAGCTTTCTCATGCCCAAATGTTTATGCAAAATATTATGTACCCGTTCATTCGAGATACCAACAGCACTAGCAATCTCACGCACCTTAACTCTTCCCTCATCCATCACCATATCAGGGCGTCCAGAACGTTCAGCATCACTTGTGCCCATACGGCCACTCCGAAAATTTTGAAACCACTTATAAACGGTTCTAATCGAAGGTGTAGTTTCGTCGTAATGTTTATCAAGCTTCTCTTTAGTCTCCTGAGGCGTTTTGCCTTTCATAAAGTAATGTTTAGTCACCACACGACATTCTTTTTCGTACATTTTTTGATAGTCACTCGACTTCCTTGATTCACACGAATGCCAAACACAAAGAAATAGACCAATATGGCTGAAACTTGGTGTGCGTTCTTTCCAAAGATGCTACTAACTGAACATGATCTCGATACGTGCCGGTGGTGCCATCTCTCGGACTTTCCAAACGCCCCTCTTATTAGCCGATTACTGTTACTTATCTTGCTTGGCTGTCTCGTTATCTAGGGTGTACATTTCAACACAACAGAAAGGAGTTGTTAAGTTACTTTGCCAGTATGGCCAGCAGCTGAAACTATTATGGCGCGTTTGGCGCTTAAAATTTCTCTAAGTATTACGAACACAGCTTCCACTTTCTTCTAGAACAGGATGTAGTTCAAACGAATTTTATTATAACTGTCTTATTTGAAATTGTTGTCCAGGTACAGATAACATAATGATTTCTGGAAATAATTACTTATATAACGATTTAAGGGACTAATAATTAATAATGAAGATTGAAAATTTCAAATTTTGACAATATAAAATCAGTTTCGTGTTTTTATGTAACTGTCGTTTGAATTATCAATAATAAAATTAGAAAAATTAAAAATGAAAGAAAAAATTTTGTTTACTTGAAAACTAAAGCATAATAATATTAGTTTCACTGCAAAGTGGTTTTTGAGTCATTTAAGTTAACAACTGTGATAACTAATTTTCATGGTTTAATATCAATGTTGCTAAATATACGGGGTGTTCAAAAAGTCTCTCCGTACTGCCGTATGGCTGTTACCCGCGCGTGCCGTATGCCGCAGTTAACATACCGAAATGAAACTCAGTGCAATACAAGTTATTATTTATTGAATATTCATTTTCACTTACAAATTTTCACATTAAATGTTGAAAGTGTCCCCCCTGTTGTTGAATACAAAATTCAATTCGTCAAATCATGTCTCCAAACACAGGCTGTAACATTTCTTCTGTAACAGAAGCAGTGAAAGTGGATATTGCAGTTTTCAATTCATCGATGAATGCTGGACGGTTTTTATAGACGGTTGCTTTCGATGCACCCCAGAAGGAAAAGTCAGGTGGTGTTAGGTCAGGCGATCGTGGAGGCCAAAGTCCCTGTGAAATTATGCGATCACCAAAAACATCATCAAGCAGTGACACTCAGACGCGAGCTGTATGCGCGGTTGCACCATCTTGTTGAAAATAACCGTTCAGTATTTCACTTGACACAAGTTCTCCTATGAACGGGTACAGAATATCACTGCAGTATCATTGTGCGCTTATTGTTTCGTTGAAAAACATGAGACCCACAATCCGACGTCTAGAAATTGCAATCCAAACTTCTATTCTCACAGAATTAAGTGGTTCCTAATGAATACACAATGAATTTGCAATACTCCACGTATGAGAATTTTGCGAGTTCATGTACCCGGATAAATGAAACCACGCCTCATCAGTGAAAAACGTTTCATTATGAATATCCCTTCCATTTTGTTGAAGGAAATTTTTGAACTGTTGATGATAATAATGCAGTCTCTTGCCATGATCAGTATTTTTCGGATCTTGCACGACTGTCACTTTGTATGGGAAAAGTTCTAATTTTTCCCTCACAGCTGTGTGGGCCGTTCCGACACTAACATCGATTTCCTGGGCGAGTTTTTCTTACTGACTTGTTCGGACTCACGGACATTTTATCGGAAATATCGGAAATATCGAATAGTTTATCCTCAGACGACCACTTCTCGGTGCATCTGTCACTGAATCCATACTTCGAAATTTGTTAATCAAATCTCGCACAGTATAAAAATGGTTCAAATGGCTCTGAGCACTATGGGACTTAGCATCTCTGGTCACCAGTCCCCCAGAACTTAGAACTACTTAAACCTAACTAACCTAAGGACATCACACACATCCATGCCCGAGGCAGGATTCGAACCTGCGACCGTAGCGGTCACGCGGTTCCAGACTGAAGCGCCCAGAACCGCTCGGCCACACCGGCCGGCTCGCACAGTATAGCAAATTTGGAGTGTTGTCCCCGGAAAAGCTGAATTCAATGTTTGAAGAACCGAAACTGTTTATTTACCACCACCTTTGAACACCTGTTCGACTAAAAACACACGTTCTTCAATGGTTAGCATTTTAACAGTGACAAAAACGAAACAAACGAACAAAGGAAGTAAACTTAAACGTTCATGTCAACGCGTAACGAATACACACAAACGATACTACTGACGCTGGCTGAGATAAATGAAACAGTGGAATGTTGGGAGAGTCCACTTGAAGGGAAGTAACCCGGGCAGGCGAACCATCATACGGCACTGCGCAGAGACTTCTTGAACACCCCGTACTATCAGAAAAGTTTTTTTTTTGTGATTAAAATGCTTGCTCTTATCTTTAGATGTGGAATATATAAATGTAAGTATAAAATTAAGTAAGGCCGAAATTTATACGGAATTGAACATTTCAGATGAAATAGGAAAGTTCTGAGGACATAAGATTCATTACACCTATCACTCAGCCAACGACTATCGTACATTATCCTAAGTTTTCGTTTGGAGTTAATAGTTTGGGGAGGGGGGAGGAGGAAGGATGTACACTACTGGCCATTAAAATTACTACACCAAGAAGAAACGCAGATGATAAACGGGTATTCATTGGACAAATATAGTATACTAGAACTGACATGTGATTACATTTTCACGTAATTTGGGTCCATAGATCCTGAGAAATCAACACCCAGAAGAACGACCTCTGGCCGTAATAACGGACTTGATACGCCTGGGCATTGAGTCAAACAGAGCTTGGATGGCGTGTACAGGTACAGCTGCCCATGCAGCTTCAGCACGATACATCAAGAGTGGTAACTGGCGTATTGTGAAGAGCCTTTTACTCGGCCACCATTGACCAGACGTTTTCAGTTGGTGAGAGATCTGGAGAATGTGTTGGCCAGGGCAGCAGTCGATCATTTTCTGCATCCAGAAAGGCCCGTACAGGACCTGCAACATGCGGTCGTGCATTATCCTGCTGAAATGTAGGGTTTCGCAGGGATCGAATGAAGGGTAGAGCCACGGATCGTAACACATCTGAAATGTAACGTCCACTGTTCAAAGTGCCGTCAATGCGAACAAGAGGTGACCAGGACGTGTAACCAATGGCACCCCGTACCATCACGCCGGATGATACGCCAGTATGGCGACGACGAATACACGCTTCCAGTGTGCGTTCACCGCGATGTCGCCAAACACGGATGCGACCATCATGTGGAATAGGTACGAGCATCCTTCGCGCTGCTCTGTACATTGGCCAGAGGAGTATCCTCTGCTACCACAGCGTCTCCAGCGTGAGGTGAGTGAGACCTCAGGGTGTAGCTGTGTGCTGACTGCCCCCGCTAGAGCTGCAGCTGAGGCTGGGTTCCGTTTGCGCCGACCTGCCCGCGGATATTGCGCGACCGGTCGCCATGTTCGCTCGGGACTCCAGTTTCGAGAGCGGGACGGGGCGGGATGGCGTCATCCGCTAGTGGCGCAGGTAGCCGCCAGATGGCTACACTCCCATCTGTACGCCGCTTGCCTACACAGCTCTATAACGCAAGGCCACTTCGGCCGCTATTACGCTATCATATTTCTTTGACAAAGAAATATGATGAAATATACGTCAGATATCCTTTACAAAAATCTTCGACGTGGCGCTTAAAATGTATGTGCAGAAGACAGGGAACTGTGACACTACGATTTCTTCATACAGAAGAGAACTACTCCAGCAGACCTCGAAAACCACAATGAACATCAACCAAAAATAATTATAGAAACATGCGAATCGGTTTATGAAGCACTGAATGTGTAATATCTAAAAAGTAGTTCAAATGCCTCTGAGCACTATGAGAATATCTGAGGTCATCAGTCCCCTAGAACTTAGAACTACTTAAACCTAACTATCCTAAGGACATCACACACATCCATGCCCGAGGCAGGATTCGAACCTGCGACCTTAGCGCCTAGAACCGTTCGGCCACAACGGCCGGTGGTACTTGATATTCCTGAAACAAGCAAGTGCTGGTGGTTGTGGCCGAGCGGTACTTGCTGAAGCAAGTGCTGGTGGAGTTTGGAAGATATGCCACTGGACATTAGCTACGAATTGTGGTTCTATCACGACGGTGCGGCAGTACATTCTGCTATTCGCGTCCGAAACCATCTGGACTTAATCTACGGGGACAAGTGGATCGGTCGAGGTGGACCACCTGCTTGGCCACGAAGATCCCTAGAGAGATCCCTGGAAAAGATAGCCACTCACACTGGCAACACGAATGTGCATTTCGTGGAAATGTTTCAGCGTCACGATCGGCCTCATCTTAATACAGCCGTCAGGCGTAATAACATGAGACTTGGGGGTGCGCTGATGACAGAAAGCATGGGTCACATTTCAGTGGTGTCAGTGGAGTCTATCAGCAGGACAGGTTTCACTAGACATGGCCTGCACCTCAACAGGTATGGGAAGGGGAGGTTGGCAAAGCTTATAGGTGACAGCATAGGTGCGGTTGGTGGGATCACTCATGGGAAAATTCCTGCAGTAGTGGGTGTTAGAGATGCACTTTTTTGGACTGAAGTCAGCTGATAGGTATTCCTGCTTAAGGGAAGTCTCTCTAACAAAGGAACCACTTTTGACAAAGCTTAGGTATCCGAGTAATGAGGGAATTAGTATATTTCATCAAAATACACAAGTTATTAGAGATAGAGTTATAGGTGTTGACTCTGAAATTATTGGTATATTTGAACACTTCTTAAATAAGGAGATAGTTCAGAGGCTTCCTTTACCAGGATACAGGTTGGCTGGCAGCTTTTCTAGGAGCTCTTTGCGGTGTGGGGGAGTAGCCATGTATGTGGAAAACGGCATCCCATTTGAGTCAATTGATGTTTAAAGTACTGCATTGAAAAGTAGTTAAAATATTGTGCAGGTGTGGTTAAATTTAATGGAGCTAAACTTCTAACTGTTGTTATTTATAGATCCCCAGACTCTGATTTCACAACATTTTTGCTAAAGTTAGAGGAGGTTCTTGGTTCACTTTATAGGAAATACAAAAAGTTAGTTATATGTGGTGACTTCAATATTAATTGTATAAGTGATTGTGCAAGGAAGAGGATGCTGGTAGACCTCCTTAATTCATATAATCTTATGCAAACCGTATTCTTTCCAACGAGAGTGCAAGGGAACAGTAGAACAACCATAGACAACATTTTTGTTCATTCCTCATTACTAGCAGGGCAAAAAGGTGAATGGCCTTTCAGATCATGATGCACAAATTTTAACTCTAAAAGATTTTTGTGCTGCAACACGTGTTAAATATAGTCATCAGCTGTTTAGGAAAGCTGATCGAGTTGCTGAAGAGACCTTTGTAAATCTTATCAAGGAACAAGAGTGGCAAGATGTTTATAGCGCTGATACAGTAGACGATAAATATAATGCTTTTCTCAAGACTTTTCTCGTGCTCTTTGAAAGTTGCTTTCCGTTAGAACCTTCAAAACAGGGTACTAGCACAAACAGGCAGCCTGGGTGGCTGACTAGAGGGATAAGAATATCTTGTAGAACAAAGTGGCAATTATATCAATACCTTAGAAACAGTCAGACTCTAAATGCAGCAGCCCATTACAAACAGTATTGTAAGGTGCTTAAAAAAGTTATTAGAAAGGCAAAAAGTATGTGGTATGCAGATAGAATAGCTAAGTCTCAGGATAAAATTAAAACCATATGGTCAGTCGTAAAGGAAGTGGCTGGTCTGCAGAGACAGGTCGAGGATATAGAATCAGTGCGTAGTGGGAATGTCCGTGTTACTGATAAGTCGCATATATGTACAGTATTTAATAATCACTTTCTGAATATAGCAGCTGAACTAAATAGAAACCTAGTCCCAACAGGGAGTCATATAGCGCTCTTAGAAAAAAGTGTTCCGAGACTGTTACCTGAAATGCTCCTACATGATACTGACAAGAGGAAGATTGAGTTAATAATTAAATCACTAAAGACCAAGAACTATCATGGATATGACGGGGTATCTAGGAGAATACTGAAGTAATGTTCTATGTATGTTAGCCCAGTACTTAGCCATATCTGTAACTTTTCCTTTAGGAGTGGTCGGTTTCCGATCGATTAAAGTACTCGGTAGTGAAGCCACTTTATAAAAAGGGAGACAGGGATAATATTGACAATTATAGACCTATTTCTATGCCATCGGTGTTTGCTAAAGTTATCGAGAAGGTTGTATATACAAGGTTACTGGAGCATTTAAATTCACATAATTTGCTGTCAAATGTTCAGTTTGGTTTTAGAAATGGTTTAACAACTGAAAATGCTATATTCTCTTTTCTCTGTGAAGTTTTGGACGGATTAAATAAAAGATTGCGAGCGCTAGGAGTTTTCTTTGATTTAACGAAGGCTTTTGACTGTGTTGACCACAAAATATTACTGCAGAAGTTGGACCATTATGGAGTAAGGGGAGTAGCTTACAATTGGTTCGCATCTTACTTTAAGAACAGAAAGCAGAAGGTAATTCTCCGCAATATTGAGAGTGGTAGTGATGTTCAGTCCCAATGGGGCACTGTTAAGTGGGGCGTTCCCCAAGGGTCGGTGCTGGGGCCACTGCTGTTTCTTATTTATATAAATGATATGCCTTCTAGTATTACAGGTGATTCAAAAATATTTCTGTTTGCTGATGACACCACCTTGGTAGTGAAGGATCTTTTGTGTAATATTGAAACAGTATCAAATAATGTAGTTCATGAAATAAGTTTGTGGCTTATGGAAAATAATTTGATGTTAAATCACAGTAAGACTCAGTTTTTACAGTTTCTAACTCACAATTCAACAAGAACCGATATTTTGATCGGACAGAATGGGCATATTATAAGCGAGACGGAAGAGTTCAAGTTCCTAGGCGTTCGGATAGATAGTAAGCTGTTGTGGAAAGCCCATGTTCAGGATCTTGTTCAGAAACTAAATGCTGCTTTATTTACCATTAGAACAGTATCTGAAATAAGTGACACTTCAACACGAAAAGTAGTCTACTTCGCATATTTTCATACGCTTATGTCGTATGATATTATTTTTTGGGGTAATTCTTCTGATTCAAAAATGGTATTTTTGGCTCAAAAACGGGCTGTTCGAGCTATATGTGGTGTAAGTCTGGGAATTCTGACATTGCCCTCACAGTATATATTTTCTTTAATGTCGTTTGTTGTTTGCAATATTAGCCTATTCCCAAGAGTTAGCAGCTTTCACTCAGTTAATACTAGGCAGAAATCCAATCTGCATGTGGAATGCACTTCCTTGACTCTTGTGCAGAAAGGAGTGCAATATTCTGCTGCATCCATTTTCAATAAGCTACCACAAGAACTCAAAAATCTTAGCAGTAGCCCAAACTCTTTTAAGTCTAAACTGAAGAGTTTCCTCATGGCTCACTCCTTCTATTCTGTCGAGGAGCTCCTGGAAGAGCTAAAAAATTAAGGAAATTCCAGTGTTACATTGTTGTGTTTCTTTATTTAAACTTACTTGTCACCTGAATATGTTTTTTCTATTTCATTTTATCTGTTTCTAGTATCGTGTTATAATTTCATGTATTGACTTGTTCCATGACCATGGAGACTTCTCCTTAATTTGGTCCCACAGGACAATAAATAAATAAATAAAAATAAAAATAACTCCTTTGGACTTCTCCTTGTGGGACCACATCAAGAGCGTTGTTTACGAGACCCGTCTCCAGGCGGTGGAGAGATCTGCTTGCACGGATAATGGTTGTGGCAGAAGTGATTAACCATACATCACGCAAAATGGATGAAGTTTATACGAAATTACTGCGTAGATACGCTGTATGCACCGAACTTGGTGGTCATCATATCAAACAGCTGTTCGTAATAGCACAGTAAATAGGAATAAAATCTGTACATCTAGTTTTCCTTGTTACATGGATACGAACCGTTTCCGGACATGGGTCTAAAACTTGATTTACGAAGTCCCAACTCTCGAAGTGTGTAACGTGAACTGTTAAACACCCTGTATATTTCGCCCGATTGTATGATACTGTGTGTCCGAGGAGGTATTGTCAGTACTCAGGGGGTACGACACGAACGATCATTCGAAGAAAAACATTCTAGAAAACACGAGCTCTGAAATACAAATCTTAAGAGCTAAGAGCGTCTATTCATATTCGATACTGTGAAACACTGCAAGCTCCTTGCTTTCCAGATTTTCAGGTGCGATAGAATGGATCAAACCGAGAAGATATTTTCTACTAAACTTGGCCTCTAACACGCATACCTTAACAGTTACAGACACTTGTTCAGTAGAAGAGATGTTTCACAGTACCGAAGATCAACAAGCTCTCAGGGTATGGATTTCAAAAGTAGAACTTAGAACAACTTAAACCTAACTAACCTAAGGACATAACACACATCCGTGCCCGAGGCAGGATCCAAGCCTGCAACCGTAGCGGTCGCGCTGTTCCAGACTGAAGTGCCTAGAACCGCTCACCCACTGCGACCGGCAGGTATGGATTTCAGAGATCACTTTTACTACACCTTTTTACTTCGAATGATCGTTCCGGTCATATTGACTATTCGTCTTTACGCACCCCATATACACCATTTTCAGTACTTGAACTATTACTGGCACAAGGAAAAAAAAAATGGTTCAAATGGCTCTGAGCACTATGGGACTCAACTGCCTGTGGTTATCAGTCCCCTAGAACTTAGAACTACTTAAACCTAACTAACCTAAGGACATCACACACATCCATGTCCGAGGCAGGATTCGAACCTGCGACCGTAGCAGTCGCACGGCTCCGGACTGTGCGCCTAGAACCGCGAGACCACCGCGGCCGGCTACACAAGGAAGAGCACTCGATACTTACACAGGAGACTGCGTTGTGATGTCTTCAACATATCATTTGTCATGAAGTTTCCTTAGCTTCTTAACGCATATTAAGGTGGCTACGGAATATAACACCCACAGATTGGGCCATTGCTGGTGCTGATTAAGGGTTTAGGGAGAATGAGGATCTGATATCATCATTCCTCACAGGACAGAACCACTGTAACCCACCTGTCTACATGTAAAGTAAATTCCATGTGCACATGAGAGAAAATTTTCTAAACATCTGTGTAATGTGTATCTGAGGTGGCGGGTGAGTTCCACCCTATTCACCTAGTCGTATGTGGGATACCATCTGAAAACAACATCCAGGCTGGACACCACACCTACCCTCCTCGTTTATAAGCTGGGCGAATTCTAACAGGAGCTGGTGCACTTCCCCCTCCCAGATAGAATGACATGCTACTACACTACTGGCCATTAAAATTGCTACACCACGAAGATGACGTGCTACAGGAGCGAAATTTAACCGACAGAAAGAAGATGCTGTGATATGCAAATTATTAGGTTTTCAGAGCATTCACACAAGGTTGGCGCCGGTGGCGACACCTACAACGGGCTGACATGAGGAAAGTTTCCAACCGATTTCTCATACACAAACAGCAGTTGACCGCCGTTGCCTGGTGAAACGTTGTTGTGATGCCTCGTGTAAGTAGGAGAAATGCGTACCATCACGTTTCCGACTTTGATAAAGGTCGGATTGTAGCCTATCGAGATTGCGGTTGATCGTATCGCGACATTGCTGCTCTCGTTGGTCGAGATCCAATGACTGTTAGCAGAATATGGAATCGGTGGGGACAGGAGAGTAATATGGAACGCCGTGCTCGATCCCAACGGCCTCGTATCACTAGCAGTCGAGATGACAGGCATCTCATCCGCATGGCTGTAACGGATCGTGCAGTGACGTCTCGATCCCTGAGTCACCAGATGGGGACGATTGCAAGACAACAACCATCTGTACGAACAGTTCGACGACGTTTTCAGCAGCATGGACTATCAGCTCGAAGACCATGGCTGCGGTTACCCTTGACGCTGCACCACAGACAGGAGCGCCTGCGATGGTGTACTCGACGACGAACCTCGGTGCACGAATGGCAAAACGTCATTTTTTCGGATGAATCCAGGTTCTGTTTACAGCGTCATGATGGTCGCATCCGCGTTTGGCGACTTCGCGGTGAACGCACATTGGAAGTGTGTATTCGTCATCGCCATGCTGGCGTGTCACCCGGCGTGATGGTATGGGGTGCCATTGGTTACACGTCTCGGTCACCTCTTGTTCGCACTGACGGCACTTTGAACAGTGGACATTACATTTCAGATGTGTTACGACCTGTGGATCTACCCTTCACTCGATCCCTGCGAAACCCTACATTTCGGCAGGATAATGCACGACTGCATGTTGCACGTCCTGTACGGACCTTTCTGGATACAAAAAATGATGGGCAACATCTATTAGGCGCACTACGAATGTAATGTTGTGGACATGTTGGGAGTGTGGATCTCACGGGGAGCGTGCAAGGGATAAGTCCCTGCAGACGCACTATCCTCTGTGCCCGCGGTGGCTCAGATGAATAGAGCGTCTGCCATGTGAGCAGGAGATCCCGGGTTCGAGTCCCGGTGGGGCACACATTTTCAACATGTCCCCAACGAAGTGTATCAACGCCTGCTTGCAGCTAGGGTGTCCATTTAATTATCATTTTACAGAAAATGTTCTACTGCTGCCCTTGCCAGCACATTCTCCAGGTCTCTCACCAATTAAAAACGTCTGGTCAATGGTGGCCGAGCAACTGGCTCGTCCCAATACACCAGTTACTACTCTTGGTGAACTGTGGTATCGTGTTGAAGCTGCATGGGCAGCTGTACCTGTACACGCCATCCAAGCTCTGATTCAATGCCCAGGCGTATCAAGGCCGTTATTACGGCCAGAGATGGTTGTTCTGGGTACTGATTTCTCAGGAGCTATGCACCCAATTTGCATGAAAATGTAATCACATGTCAGTTCTAGTATAATATATTTGTCCAATGAATACCCGTTTATCATCTGCATCACTTCTTGGTGGAGCAATTTTAATGGCCAGTAGTGCAGTCGCCAAAACTGCGACACTAGCTGGTGGATTCCATCCTTGAAGCTAGTAGGCTGCTGTCGGATCTAGGCCTGGACCCAGTCATATACTGCGTCGTCTGTTGGGAATCGATATCCGAGAATAGCTTGTTTTAGAGGTCCAAACACATGAAAGTCACACGGTGAAAGCTCGGGACTGTACGGTGGATGATTCAGCGTTTCCCACCGAAACTGCTGCAGTGTCGTCTTCACCGCATTGGCAGTTTGTGGGCGGGCATTATGATGCAGGAGGATAACGCCACTGGACAACATGCAACGGCGTTTAGACTTGATGGCTCATCCAAGGTTCTGTAAAGTGGATTGATGACGCTGGGCATTGATGGTGATTCACCGTTCCACGAACTCGACAAGCAGCGGGCCATTGTGGTCAAAAAAGGAGGACATTACGAGAAATGGTGCCCTCGACCTTTGATCTCTTTGCAGGTGGTGAAACTGCTTGCTCTGACGCTTCCTTTCCTGTTCAAAATGGTGACACCATGTTTCGTCACCTGTAATGGAAATGGCGTCATTCGCCTGGAGGCCCCTTACAGGGCAGGCCCGGCCGCCTTGGTGCAGGTCTTATTACATTCGACGCCGCATTAGGCGACCTGCGCGCCGGATGGGGATGAAATGATGATGAAGACAACACAACACCCAGTCCCAGAGCGGAGAAAATCCCCCATATAGCCGGGAATCGAAGCCCGGCCCGCAGGACGGCAATCCGTCACGCTGACCATTCAGCTATCGGGGCGGACTTCGTCACCTGTGACAATACGGCACAAAAAGTCGTTTTCCTCATGATAACGTTGCAGGTGACTCAAAGACAGCGCCATTCGATTATTACGCTGTCCGGCGGTCAGTTGGTGGGGAAAACACTGCGCACAAATTTTTCGAAAGTTCGAGTGTCGATACATTATGGTGTGGGCGGTGCCCACGCTTTGACCCAGTGACCGATGGATCTCGTCCACGGTGATTCTGCGGTTGTCCAAGACTAAAGTATTCACTTCCGCAACCATTCCCGGTGTGATGACAAGATGAGCCTGTCCAGAACGAGCATCGTCTTCCGCTGATTCGCACCCCTCAAGGAATCGTTTGCGCCATTCCACAACACTTGAACGACTCAGACTCAGACTGTGCTCACCGTACACAGCCTTCATCCGTCGATACATTTCACGGCCTCCAAGTCCCTCCGCCGCCAAAAATCGTATCACTCCTCGTTGTTCCTGCTTACCCGCCTGCATGTTCGGTTGTTGTTGTTGTGGTCTTCAGTCCTGAGACTGGTTTGATGCAGCTCTCCATGCTACTCTATCCTGTGCAAGCTTCTTCATCTCCCAGTACTTACTGCAACCTACATCCTTCTGAATCTGCTTAGTGTATTGATCTCTTGGTCTCCCTCTACGATTTTTACCCTCCACGCTGCCCTCCAGTAATAAATTGGTCATCCCTCGATGTCTCAGAACATGTCCTACCAACCGATCCCTTCTTCTAGTCAAGTTGTGCCACGAACTTCTCTTCTCCCCAATCCTATTCAGTACCTCCTCATTAGTTACGTGATCTTCAGCATTGCATGTTCGGTAGTGGACAATAACTTGTGTGATTACCTTCTCTTCGGCGTGAAACCACACTGGCGCTGTGCAACATCAAACGGTGCGCTCGCGTCAGTCTCTCTACCAATAGATGGCACCACCATACCCGCAGTTAATTGGTGCCACCTTACGTGTAAGGCAACGGTAGACGCACTGACCAGGTTTCATTTGAATGAACCTCATACTTGTCACCGGTTCTATTTCTTTATACACTGTTTCATTTGAATTTATTCTCCAAACTCTGTGTTTTTGGAATTTTTGATTTATACATTGTCTGAGTGTCCTTTCTATTTTGAGTAATCTGTCTATTGCTACATTGTTGGTTATTTTAAATATAATTTCGCTAGCATACGTTATTTGCGGCTGTGTGACTGTTTTGTAGTGTTTCAGTTTTGTAGCTATTAAGAGGAATTTTTTGTGTTATCGGTAACATGATGTTTTCAATCAGTTTGTTTATTCTGTATGTGCACGTGTAAAACACACCTGTCTTAAAATCTAGGCCGCAGATATCTGTAAATAGCAGATAATATCATCATCATCAAGACTGATTATGCCTTTCAGCGTTCAGTCTGGAGCATAGTCCCCCTTATAAAATTCCTCCATGATCCCCTATTCAGTGCTAACATTGGTGCCTCTTCTGATGTTAAGCCTATTACTTCAAAATCGTTCTTAACCGAATCCAGGTACCTTCTCCTCGGTCTGCCCTGACTCCTCCTACCCTCTACTGCTGAATCCATGAGTTGCTTCTCCCATGCGTGTAACATGACCCCACCATCTAAGCCTGTTGGCCCTGCCTGCTACATCTATAGAGTTCATTCCCAGTTTTTCTTTGATTTCCTCATTGTGGACACCCTCCTGCCATTGTTCCCATCTACTAGTACCTGCAATCATACTAGCTACTTTGATATCCGTAACCTCAACCTTATTGATAAGGTAAACTGAATCTACCCAGCTTTCGCTCCCATACAACAAAGTTGGTCGAAAGATTGAACGGTGCACAGATAACTTAGTCTTGGTACTGACTTCCTTCTTGCAAAAGAGAGTAGATCGTAGCTGAGCACTCACTGCATTAGCTTTGCAACACCTCGCTTCCAGTTCTTTCACTATGTAGCCATCCTGTGAGAATATGCATCCTAAGTACTTGATACCGTCCACCTGTTCTAACTTTGTAACTCCTATTTGGCACTCAATCCGTTTATATCTCTTTCCCACTGACATTACTTACGTTTCGGAGATGCTAATCTTCATACCATAGTCCTTACATTTCTGATCTAGCTCTGAAATATTACTTTGCAAACTTTCAACCGAATCTGCCATCACAACTAAGTCATGCACATACGCAAGACTGCTTATTTTGTGTTCACATATCTTAATCTCACGCAGTCAGTCTATTGTTTTCAACACACGATCCTTAAATAGTACGAACAACAGATAGTAAAATAAAATAAAAGTTCCTTCATAACCATGCACTGTTTTTTTTTCCTTTTATTGTTTTTCGATTCCCCCCCACCTGGGGAGGGGTGGGCTGAGAGCAACTTAACACGTTGCTCTACAGCAGAGAGAAAAGGTAAACAAATAATGGAGAACAAACAATATATAAAGAGGCAATAAAACGGTGACTTCGTTAAAAACAGTAAAATGGCGGAAAGTGGCGCAACGTAAAATACTAAAACACGGCGCCGACGATGTGGATGAATACACACATGAAGGAGACATGCACGTGTTTTTTAACACGGCGACAGTCTGGTTTCTGTTCGCATGAGATAAAAACATAAGTAGCGACAGTATGGTGGCTGTTCGCAACACTGACAGGGGACGCGCAACACTGGACACTCATTTATAACAACACTGTAGAGGCGACACGGCGGCAGATGGGGGTGGGGGGGGGGGGGACATGCACTGGCATGAGGCAGAAAGACACATCCTTCCTCGCCCGTTGTAGGTGCAGGAGTGCGCCCTGGACTACTTTACGTGCTGAATAAAACTGTTGCAGAGAAGTATGGGCACTCAGAGAGTCGGAACAGAGGTTTAATACTGCATAGTGGACAACGAGATGTGTATCTGAAAATACGCGCAGCACATTTACAATCGTTTTAAGCCTGAACCGCCGCGACGCATTTGTAGCATTGTGACCCGTTCACAGCGAGGTACAAAGGCTTGTATCGACTCCATTTAGCTCGCTAATGCGATTACCGCCGGGAGTGGCGATCTATCGAATCAGCTGGCAGTGGATCGACCCTGCTGCTGTAAAGCTATTCGCCGACGAGGCCTGTTTTATCGCTTCTCTGTTCGAGAAACGCGTCATCGTTTTCCGTGTTAGTGAATCGGTAACGTTCGTGTCGTCCGCTCCAATATTTCAGAGCTCTGCCGACATTTTTTGTAATAAGACACATTCATTGGTCTCGTGTCAAACGCGAGGTCCCGCTGAAAAGTAATGCTTCCTAAATTTTTATGTGAAAACTCTTCAGGCTTGTAAGTAAAACAGACTGGGTTAACATTCTGCATCTTTATTCTTTACTTTGTTGGAGAGGGGGGGATTATAAAAAGGGGAAGAGATACACACATCAAAAACAGTTTTGCATCACCACGGTACCCAGAACTCCTGAAGAGAAACGTTGACTGTGGATATTGTATCACAGACTGTTCAGAGATGTCACTAAACCCGCTCAAAGATGTAAACAACCATTCATGATCAGAGCCTATTACACGGCGGGCGGTACACGGCTCGTGTTGTCTGTAGTTCAACCACGTCTAAACGGTCAATACCGTGGTTCGATCGCGTCCGCGCTTTTTACCAGGAAGGGCTCTCAACAAGAGAAGTGTCCAGGCGTCTCGGAGTGAACCAAAGCGATGTTGTTCGGACATGGAGGGGGTACAGAGAGACAAGAACTGTCGATGACATGCCTCGCTCAGGCCGTCCAAGGGCTACTACTGCAGTGGATGACCGCTACCTACGGATTATAACTCGGGGAAGCCCTGACAGCAACGCCACCATATTGAATGATGCTTTTCGTGCAGCCACAGTACGTCGTGTTACGACTCAAACTGTGCGCAGTAGGCTGCGAGATGCGCAACTTCACTCCCGACGTCCATGGCGAGGTCCACTTTTGCAACCACGACGACACCATGCAGCGCGGTACATATAGGCCCAACAACATGCCGAATTGTCCGGTCGGGATTGGCATCACGTTCTCTTCACCCTTGAGTGTCGCATATGCCTTCAACCAGACAATCGTCGGAGACGTGTTTGGACGCAACCCGGTCATGCTGCACGCCTCAGACACACTGTCCAGCGAGTGCAGCAAGGTGGAGGTTCCCTGATCTTTCGGGATGGTATTACGTGGGGCCAATGTACGAGGTGCATTCAAGTTCTAAGGCCTCCGATTTTTTTTCTCCGGACTGGAAAAAGATAGAAACATGCGCATTGTTTTAAAATGAAGTCGCGTTCATTGTCAATACGTCCCAGAGATAGCAACACCGTACGGCAGATGGAATTTTACCGCCAGCGGCGAGAATGAGAACTGTTTTAAATACTTAAAATGGCGACGTTTTCCTTACTTGAACAGCGTGCAATCAATCGTTTTCTGAAATTGCGTGGTGTGAAACCAATTGAAATTCATCGACAATTGAAGGAGACATGTGGTGATGGAGTTATGGATGTGTCGAAAGTGCGTCCTTGGGTGCGACAGTTTAATGAAGGCAGAACATCGTGTGACAACAAAACGAAACAACCTCGGGCTCGCACAAGCCGGTCTGACGACATGATCGAGAAAGTGGAGATATCTATTTTGGGAGATCGCCGAATGACTGTTGGCATTTCTGTGGGTTCTGTGCACATAATCCTGCATGACGACCTGAAAATGCGGAAAGTGTCATCCAGGTGGGTGCCACGAATGTTGAAGGACGACCACATGGCTGCCCGTGTGGCATGTTGCCAAGCAATGTTGACGCGCAACGACAGCATGAATGGGACTTTCTTTTCGTCGGTTGTGACAATGGATGAGACGTGGGTGCCATTTTTCAATCCAGAAACAAAGCGCCCGTCAGCTCAATGGAAGCACACGGATTCACCGCCACCAAAAAAATTTCGGGTAACCGCCAGTGCTGAAAAAAATGATGGTGTCCATGTTCTGAGACAGCGAGGGCGTAATCCTTACCCATTGCGTTCCAAAGCGCTCTACGGTAACAGGTGCATCCTACAAAAATGTTTTGAAGAACGAATTCCTTCCTGCGCTGCAACGAAAACGTCCGGGAAGGGCTGCGCGTGTGCTGTTTCACCAAGACAACGCACCCGCACATCGAGCTAACGTTACGCAACAGTTTCTTCGTGACAACAACTTTGAAGTGATTCCTCGTTCAAAATGGTTCAAATGGCTCTGAGCACTATGGGACTTAACATCTATGGTCATCAGTCCCCTAGAATTTAGAACTACTTAAACCTAACTAACCTAAGGATGTCACACAACACGCAGCCATCACGAGGCAGAGAAAATCCCTGACCCCGCCGGGAATCGAACCCGGGAACCCGGGCGTGGGAAGCGAGAACGCTACCGCACGACCACGAGATGCGGGCTGATTCCTCGTGCTCCCTACTCACCTGACCTGGCTCCTAGTGACTTTTGGCTTTTTCCAACAATGAAAGACACTCTCCGTGGCCGCACATTCACCAGCCGTGCTGCTATTGCCTCAGCGATTTTGCAGTGGTCAAAACAGACTCCTAAAGAAACCTTCGCCGCTGCCATGGAATCATGGCGTCAGCGTTGTGAAAAATGTGTACGTCTGCAGGGCGATTACGTCGAGAAGTAACGCCAGTTTCATCGATTTCGGGTGAGTAGTTAATTAGAAAAAAAATCGGAGGCCTTAGAACTTGAATGCACCTCGTATGCCGCTGGTGGTCATGGAAGGCGCCGTAAGGGCTGTATGATACGTGAATGCTATCCTCCGACCGTTAGCGTAACCATATCGGCAGCATATTGGCGACGCATTCGTCTTCATAGAAACAATCCGCGCCCCCATCGTGCACATCTTGTGAATGACTTCCTTCACCATAACGACATAGCTCGACTACAGTGGCCAGCGTGTTCTCCAGACATGAATCCCCTCGAACATGACTGGGATAGATTGAAAAGGGGCTATTTACGGACGACGTGTCCCGCCAACCACTCTGAGGAATCTACGCCGAATCTCCGTTGAGGAATGGGACAATCTGGACCAACAGTGCCTTGATGAACTTGTGGGTAGTATGCCACGACGAATACAGGCATGCATCAATGCAAGAGGACGTGCTACGGGGTATTACAGGTTCCGGAGTGTACAGCAATGTGGACCACCACGTCTGAAGCTCTCGCAGTACGGTGGTACAACATACAGTGTGTGGTTTTCATGAGCAATATGCAAAACGACAGTGAAAGCGACTGCAGCTGACTGTCTGATTGCGACTCCCGCACCGTCGCTAGACGCTCGCTTCAGCTCTGAAACCTGCCTACTCAGTAATACTCCTCTGTGTGATCTGCTCTGGTACAATACCGTGTCCGAGTGAGATTGGCTGCTTGCGCACTGGCCAGATTGGTACAGAGCACAGGAATAAAGGGGACTTCTACTGTACAACTGCTGTTAAGACTTCTTAATTTCATTCTGTTTAGAGAGCCGTATTCTGACTTCCAATCATCCCTTGAGCACGCAATACCGGCGATTAGAAACGTCATCCTGATTGCCCAGAGATGTCCGTGTTCAAAATAACTTGATCTCTTACCGCAATTAAAATACAAGTGCTGTTCTAATTACTTCATATTAGAAGTCCATAAAATCCGACACCTTACAATGTCTACATATTTATTTCTCAAGACAGTCACCCTGGCGGCGAACACATTTCTCCCAATAAAAGATCTGTTTTTTTGTAATCGTCACTGTAAAATAGTGGTTTCTTAACTTTTTTGTAAGGCGACCCACTATGTTTCTGGAAACATTTTCGCGACCCAGTATATACATAACTATACTCCACCACTACAGTCAATACGCAGTCTCATATTAACATAATATGAGACTGAACTTAGAATTGTATGAAAAAATGATTTGCTGAGTAATAATTTTGAAAATGGCAAAGGAATCATGGATAAAGAAAAGAAACAATATTTTGTCCGATAGCAATTTTATTTCATGCAAATTAAATGGCGAACTTAATGAGATTTGTGGTATTGTTTGGTCTTGGTATTAATGACACTTTCTGTATCCGGACTGAAGCTTGTTAGTTATAGTTGTAAGTCGTTTTGCAAGCAAAGTTTGTTTCTATATTTAAAAAAAAACAAGGTAGAAAAAGCACGTTCACATAAGTAAGTAGGAGTGAATCCCATTGGTTACTTAAAAGTTATGTTTGCAAGCACTCGATAGTTTGCCCTTAATTTGATCCAAAATGGGATTAAGCTTAATTCTTGAAACAAAGGTTTCTAAGAAGAATCACACGATAGTCCTATCAGGGAGTCTTCCTTAGATGCCGACAGTTTTAACTTTTTACGATTGTTCTCTTCAAACGGATTACTTATCCATAGCAGTTCATCGGGAATTCTTGGAAAGTAATACCCACAACAAAAAATCAATATTAAGTAACACTCTTGGATAAGCAAACAACTGTCAGTAGGATTAACGTGAAGCTATCAGATTCTTTTGAGTTCGCTATGTAGAGGCCCCTATCATTTTGAAAATGGAGCTGGTTGAACATAATTGTTACTTTTCTGTATTCGGTGAAAAAGAATACCATCAAAATTATAAGTGATTACTAGTAAAATTATTTCAAAATAAGTACCTGAAACTAGAAGCCAGTGCTTCAAGATGTTCCTTCATGGCAGCTGCTGTTTCCTCGTTAACTTTGATTCCGTATGTTTCTAAGAAGTGCATCAAAACAGCTCTCTTTCACTTTACTGGACCACCTTTCAAGTTTTTTAATAGTTGCTTGTATTTTATCTTGAACGTAGGTCTCGTGGACATCCTTCCTTCGCAGCGATAAATTGAGGTTATTACGAGCACTGAATATGTCACCCAAATATCAAAGGTGTATTAGCCAGTTTCGTCATTTAACATGTCCAAGAAATTGCTCACAGATTTCGCATCACTTTTGCCCTCCAACAGAAAGATTCTTAGCTCGTCTCGAAGCTAAAATAAACATGACAGCACTTTCCCTCTTGACAACCAGTGTACTTGACAGGGCAGGAGAAGTGTTTTGTTCAAAATGGTTCAAATGGCTCTGAGCACTATGCGACTTAACTTCTGAGGTCATCAGTCGCTGGAACCGCGCGACCGCTACGGTCGCAGGTTCGAATCCTGCCTCGGGCATGGATGTGTGTGATGTCCTTAGGTTAGTTAGGTTTAAGTAGTTCTACGTTCTAGGGGACTGATGACCTCAGATGTTAAGTCCCGTAGTGCTCAGAGCCACTTCATCAGTCGCCTAGAACTTAGAACTAATTAAACCTAACTAACCTAATGACATCGCACACATCCATGCCCGAGGCAGGATTCGAACCTGCGACCGTATCGGTCGCCCGGTTCCAGACTGTAGCACCTAGAACCGCACTGCCACTCCGGCCGGCAAGTGCTTTGTGCTCACTGCCCATTTCATCACAAAGTATGGCAAACAGTCTTGAATTTTTGGGTCTAGATTTAATTAAATTTACAGTTTTCATTGCGTCTTTAATGATTTACTTTAGGCTTACAGACAGATCTTTACATACAAGGGACCCTCGGTGCAGGCTACAGTGACTCCACTGAACAGAAGGGCCAACAGCGATCACTTTGGCAATCAGAGCTGAGTAAAAGCCAGACATAGCACGGGCAGCAACAGTCGTTAGTGCAATTCATTTTGTCTACTCTATTTCATTCTCTACCATAAAGCCATCAAAACACTAAAAATTTCTTCCCCTGTTGCTGTCATTGGGAAACATTCACGAATGCTTGTTTCCTTCTTCTGTACTCCCATCAAATTCAAACCTAAGAAAAGGTAAAAGAATGGCCTTGCCGGCTATATCTGTGCTTTTATCAAGATGAAGTGAAAAATAGTCACATTGTTTGAAAACTGATCATGGACTGTTTTAAAAAAATCGATCCTTCTCTTTACCGTTGTGTTTGATAGGGGTATTTGGTCAATTAGTCTTGTGTGCTTTTCGCTAAATAAAGCATCAGGTATTATTTTGACCGATGGTAAAATAATATTCTCTCCTACGGTTGGAGCTGACCGCTTTTTGGCTATCAATAATGAGAGTCGATATGCAGCTATTGTAGCTTGCTTATTTTGTTCCGCAGAAGTCGATTTTGTCGTCACTGATTTTTACTTTATAAATTCTACTATTCTGGATGTTTCTTTGATAATTGTCTTTCCAATTTTGAAGGTTTCATACTCCCGTTAGCAAGTACTTCAAAGCACAAAACACACTGGAAACGGCTCTTGATCTGTGCCAGAAAACACAAACCCATATTTCCAATAATCATCACTGCATTTACAAAGAAAAATGTTGCCTTCTTCTGGAAGGAGTTCAGTTCCCTAACTTCACTGTCAGCTGTAGGTGTATTATATGGTACACTGGTACCGGATGCGGAAGGTTCGTCATAATTATATGAAGTCAGTCTTTAGCGGCACGATCTTGCTTTAATCCACGCGTCCATTGTGATCTAAAATGAAACAAGCCGTCACAATAAACACGCATGCACACACTATACTGACAAATAAACAAACGAAGGACGCTCTCACAGTCAAATGGTTCAAATGGCTCTGAGCACTATGGGACTAAACTACTGAGGTCATCAGTCCCCTAGAACTTAGAACTACTTAAACCTAGCTAACCTAAGGACATCACACACATCCATGCCCGAGGCAGGATTCGAACCTGCGACCGTAGCGGTCACGCGTTTCCAAACTGAAGCGCTTAGAACCGCACGGCCACACCGGCCGGCGCTCTCACAGTCATGAGTCACATTGCCGGAAGTGGAAGGGAAAGCGGTGCTGCATTATCGCACCGGAACCGCACTGCTGCAACAGTCGCAGGTTCGAATCCTGCCTCGGACATGGACGTGTGCGATGACCTTATGTTAGTTAGGTTTAAGTAGTTCTAAATCTAGGGTACTAATGACCTCAGACGTTAAGTCCCATAGTTGTTGGGGCCATTTGATAGTTTGCCTTTGTCCCGGCCTCTCCTCTGCTTGCACCGCTTAGATCATGGAGGCAAAAAAAAAAGGAGAGAGATGGCGGTATAGACTTACGCTGTGCGTCGTTTTGAAGCCAGAGTGGGCGGTGCCTCCTGCCATCTTAAATAGCCTGAACATCAGCAGACTACTGTATAGCCGGCCGAAGTGGCCGTGCGGTTCTAGGCGCTGCAGTCTGGAACCGTGAGACCGCTACGGTCGCAGGTTCGAATCCTGCCTCGGGCATGGATGTGTGTGATGTCCTTAGGTTAGTTAGGTTTACCTAGTTCTAAGTTCTAGGTGACTAATGACCTGAGAAGTTGAGTCCCATAGTGCTCAGAGCCATTTGAACCATTTTGAACTATTGTATATGATTGCTTGTTGTTCGTTATTTATGTCGTGTCCAAGCAACAGCTCTTTTAAAGACTAAAAATTACAATGCGTATGTGAATAACATAGTGTCAGGAAGGTAATTTCGAACGTTTTTCTGTTTTTGAATGCGTACTTGTAATACGACATGTTTGGCCTCATTAATGTAACTTGTTTTTCTTGATATACGGGTATTTCCAATAACCAAGCAGACAGGGTTGTGATGTGAAAACGATGTTTTCGCAACCCACGTAATTCCAGTTTTGTGACGATAGCAAATGAAGCTGGAACTCCGAAACCAATGCTTGTTTGCTTACTGGTGTCGCTTCTTGTCCGTTACATTTTCAGCTTTCAGCTCGTACGCACAACATTTTTAATGTTCACGTTTGCCAAAAAACTTGCCTAGATCTTCTTCGCTAGCCCACGAACGTGTGGAATGAGGCATGTACCAAGGGATGCTACCACATCTTGTGCATGTCAGGAAAGTGAACAAGTACTGAAATGTTTAAGAAACAGAACTGCATGTTGAATAGAGATATTTATAAAACAATTACGTCTGCACACAACCAAAGCACTAGATGTTATTTGGTATGGGTGCGAGCACGAAAGTCGATAGTTATTCCCAACGGTCGAAACTGGGCATGGGCACATCAATGAAATCAAGGGGAAGTAAACCATGAGGATATACAGGGTGTTCATAAATGAATATCGGGGTTTTAACGTTTTATAATATGGTTCAAATGGCTCTGGGCACTATGTGACTTAACTGCTGAGGTCATAAGTCTCCTAGAACTTAAACCTAAGTAACCTAAGGACATCACACACATCCATGCCCGAGGCAGGATTCGAACCTGCGATCGTAGCGGTCGCGCGGTTCCAGATTGTAGCGCCTAGAACCGCTCGGCCACTCCGGCCGGCGCTTTATAATATTTATTATAGTAATCTTACAGTTATAAATGATATGTCAAATGAAAGAGCAACTCAAACGGTTTTACCAAGAACCTTATAAATGTTCAATGTGAGCACCATTTGTCACACAGCACACATCAAGTCTATAGCCGAGATCTTCCCAAACGTTGATAAGTGATTGTAGCAACAGCGGCTTCAATCCGGTTTCTTAATTCAGGGAGGTCTGCTGGTAGCGGAGGCACGTACACACGATCCTTGATGAAGCTCCAAAGGAAAAAAATCGCATGGCGTCAGGTTGGGTGAACGTGGAGGCCATGTAAAGCAAGCCCTGTCATTGGGCCCCTTGCGGCCTATCCAACTTTTCGGAAGAACTGCATAGAGGGCTGTTTTTATTGGGCCTTTCGATTCTTTTTATTTGTGAAGGATCTTTAGTGGCGATTTGTGGTCTTATTAATCATTACGTGCCGTTTTGGACTTAGGTGGTTTGCGTATCCAGGATGTCAGATTTTCGGTGTTTTACGAAAGTATTTCGACTTAACATCTGACTTCCACCGATCACTGTGTTCTCTTGTGCATTCAAGCAGCCAGTTGAGAGCCGGAAACGTTAAGTCGCTGGGTCACAAATCGCAGTGGAGCAACTTCCCTGAATTAATCGTTCAAGACAGCCTCTAGAGTATTTTGAAGAAGACGAAAGCGTCTGCAATACACCTTATCGGCCGAACGAAAACTACGACGCGTGGAAGGCTGCAGCGGCCCGTCTAAAGTGATAAACGTGGACAGCTCTGTTCTGCCAAAATCACCAAGGCTGTCGGAGCCCTACGAACATACGACAAAACGACAAAGTGCAGAATTCATTTCTGATGGCTCAGCAAGAACGAAGAAGGTGCGAATGTGACGTACGAGTTAAGCAATGTCCCAAGGAAGGAGTTTTCTGACAGTTTCGCACAGAAGTATGAACGTTCCGCGTCTTTTACTCAAGTTGGGGAGACTGCGTGGAGTAAAAGCGTTCAAACCGCCCGTTAAAACCGCTTTCTTAGATGTTCTCTGTTTTTGTTAAACCAGTTCGAAATTTTATAAACTGACGCGGGCATATCTTCGTAGAATAAATTCCTTTATTTCTTTGTATGATCACAAATGTTAGGCCCTCAGACAAATGGTTTCGGTCAGCGTCACTGCCATCTTCAGATCTGTTTTAAAAACATGCTCTAATGTAATGGAGCCCACAGTGGCATCCTTTGACGATACCACTGTTGCCGCGCTAAATCAGGACATGTTTTTGAAACAAATGTGACCGAAACCGGTAGTCTGAGACCCTAATATTTACTATTAGAGACGGAAATAAAGAGATTTATTCTACAGTTTCTGAATCACTGTTCGATTCGCGACCATTTCGCAATTTTCTGAAGCATACTCTCGTGTTGTACGCTGTATTTCAAGAACTCACCAACAAGTTGTCAGAGGACGGCAGGCCATACAAACTGGATGCCTAGTTTTAGGGACGATCTCTTTTACGAACCTTTTATGTGGGCTATGCACTTGAGTGTTAATACGGAATGTACTGTAGCCAATGCTTAATGAGGGGCAGTTCTTATAAGAAGCTTTCAATGTGGAATTTCCTGGCAAATCAAAAATGTGTGGCAAACTACGACTCTAACCTATGTCCTTTTCCTTTTTCGGGCAAGTCCTCTACCAACTGAGCTATCCGAGCACGAGTCACGACCCGTCCTCACAGCTGAACTGCCGCCACTAACTCTTCTCCTACCTACCAAAGGTGCTGACATGACAGGGCTTCCGGGTTCGTGTCTCGATGCAGCACACACTTTTATTGTGCCAAGACGTTTCAAAATCAAATGGCCATTTAAGTACTATGGGACTTAAAATCTGAGGTCATCAGTCCCCTAAACTTAGAACTACTTAAACCTAACATACCTAAGGACACCACACACATCCATGCCCGACGCAGGATTCGAACCTGCGACAATAGCAGCAGCGGGGTTCCGGGCTGAAGCGCCTAGAACCGCTCGGCCACGTTTCAACTACTGTGTTTGGGAGACCATTTTTCGTAATAACTTGCAACCTCCCCACAATAATTTAAAATCATTAATATAAATAAATATCGTCATTCAGTGTAACCTGCCCACAAAATTCTTTCTCATTTGTAACCTCCCCACAAAATTTCTTTTCACATTAACCTCCACACAAAATTCTTTCTGATTTAATCTAAGCTCAAAATTCATTCACATTTAGCGTAACGTCAAAACAGAAAATATTAACATAAATAATATTCACGTTTAGTGTAAGGTCAAAACAAAAAAATTCCTAAACCTCTCAACAGTAAAAATTATAATTATGTCGTTCACATTCAGTGTATCGTCCCAATAAAAAATGAATTCAGTAACCTGGTAATAAAACAATGTAACTAACCTCTGAATTAAATTGCCGCTCACTTATGACTTTTCAATAATTCACTGTGAATTTAACCTGGTAAATTTTGGACGTCAGCAGTGCTGCGTCATGGCCCTGAAAGATCATTCTGAATAAAAAAGGAAAAATTCTTAACTCAATGAAGTCGCCGGATAACGCATATATATCTGCTCTTACAATAAATTTTTCTGGCACAGCCCTGTGCAATTCTGGCCGATAGATCTGTCATTTATGAAAGGAAGCAACAGATTTTTTTTTTTTTGTAACAATCGGGATGATCATGGATAGGAGAAATTAGTAAAGTCTTTAAACTGAAATGAATGGTTGTTAAAAGTTACTTTTTATGAGGAGGATTATTATTACGAGATTTTTAAAACATTTACATGCGACTTGAGATAACATTACTACATATGCGCGAGGCTGCTTTTTACCTTGTACAATAACACTCAGGCTCCGGCATCGCTGCACCGCGACCGAGCCAGCCAACTCGATACACCAGACCAGACCAGAGCAGACTCGAGACTAGCAACAAGTTACTGCTACAGCTACACAGTTCCTACTGCAGTCAACACTGCTCTCTGGTCAGAGATTCTCTTATACCTTGCATATCGCAGGCAGCGCATGAGCAATACATCGAAATTACATCTGCTCGGACCTCTTACAAACTTCATCGCAAACTTACTTGCCAGACCATCCAACTATAGAGAAAAAAGAAATTTAAGACCGCTGACTTCCAACGTTATGCGTCCATTCTCTGATGACAATGTACACAGACTCCTTCAGTGGTATCTTGTTCCAAATATTCTGGACTCTACCGTAAGTTACTTCTTGAAATACGAACTAAACCGAAGCACCGAAGCGCCAAAAAAACTATTACAGGCGTGCGCATTCACATACTGAGATATGTAAACAGGCAGAATATGGCGCTGTGGCTGGCAACGCCTACATACGACAACAAGTGTCTGACGCAGTTGTCAGATCGATTACTGCTGCTACGGTGGCAGATTATCAAGGTACCAATCATGTACTTCTGATGACTGCACGACACAAAGCTTTACGCCCGGCCGGGGCCCCTCAACACCGGCATTGAACTGTTGATGACTGGAAACATGTTGCCTGTTCGGACGAGTCTCTTTTCAAACTGTATCGAGCGGATAGACGTGTACGGGTATGCAGACAACCTCATGAATCCATTAACCCTGCATGTCAGCAGGGAACTGTTCAAGGTGGTGGAGGCTCTGTAATGGTGTGAGGCGTGTGCAGTTGGAGTGATATGGGACCCCTGATACGTCTAGATACGACTCTGACAGGCGACGTACGTAAGCATCCTGTCTGATGGCCAGCATCCATTCATGTCCATTGTGGATTCCGACGGATTTGGACAATTCCAGAAGGACAATGCGACACCCCACAGTATCAGAAGTGCTACAGAGTGGCTCCGGGGACACTTTTCTGAGTTTTAAACACTTCCGCTGACCAGCAAACTACCCAGACGTGAACATTATTGAGCATATCTTGGATGCCTTGTAAAGTGCTCTTGAGAAAAAGATCTCCACCCCCTCCTACTCTTACGGATTTATGGACAGCCCTGTAGGATTCATTGAGTCAGTTCCTCCTGGCACTACTTCAGACATTAGCCGATTCCATGCCACTTCGTGTTGTGGCACTTCTGCATGCTAGCGGGGGCCCTACACGATATTAGGCAGGTGTACCAGTTTCATTGTCTCTTCAGCAGATGCAAATGTTTTACGTTTAGATACCATTGTACAATATTGTAGGTAATAAGATACAATGAAGTTATTCTTGTGCAATCTGAAACAGTAGACTCATCTCACCTTTACCACCCTTTCTTCCTTGTGCCTTCGGTCTTCTCTCCGTTAGCGAGTTTTCCAGCTCATGTTTTCTCATAGTGTGGCCAAAGCTGCTCAGTAAATGTTTCAGTATCCGACTTCCCAAAACCACAATTCAAAAGTGTCAATTCTACGTCGTTCAACCTTTCCTATGGTCCAGGTCTTACGCCGTCATCACAGCTGGAAACCTCAGGATGCATTCTATACGGACTACTTAAATCATTGTCTAGATTCGACATTGCCTTACTGCCAAGTAACAAGCGTCTCTTGATTTTGTGGTTTGCAGTCACGATCAGCAGACGTCTGGGAGCCGAATAATTGAACATCTCAACTTTCTGCCATCTGTATGACATCGTCTTATTATTTAAAGTTACATATATTGATTCCAGCTATTTGAATTCCGGTTGTTCTTCGTCCAACCCGGCATTCGTCACAGTGTGTTCTCCATACAGAATGAATAAAAAAGGTGCAATATCCAACCTTGCCGTAGTACTTTCTGAATCCTCACCCATTTATTTGTTCCGTATATGGTACTCACAGTGAATTCTTGGTCACAGTATAAATTCTGTGCGAAGAAAATAACGTGCTCTAGTACTTCCATGTTTTTAAGTACTTACCATAATTTATTATGTTCGACATAATCAAACGCTGTTTTCAGCTGTAGAATACGAGTCATAATAGTCAGTTTAAGGTAGCTACTGTATTGGAGTACAGCAGTATAAACGCCTCTTACAGCGAAAACAATTCAGTGGTTTAGCATTCGAATTTACAGTGTTTCGTTTCTTAACGCGTGGGGTGCCCCAGTGCAGCGGCAGCACAACGTACAGGTTTGTTTAGCGGGTCAGTATCCGCAGAGTCTGCAGGATTCACTGCAGCTAGTTCCGCTGTTGCACGCGAGATGTCTCGCTTGGCCTTACAGCTGCCTGCTACTTCACCTCCTGTATCTGCGGTAACGAGATTACTTAAAAGCCGTTTAAAGATGCGATTTTAAGAGTTTCAAATCAAATTTGAGATGTCCTGTCCTTTCACTTCGTTGTAACATGCTCCGATGGATGTATTTTTGAGGTTTTTGTGTAACGAAACAATTGCAGTATGGGCAGGCAACTCTGAACCCGTAATATTGCAGTGATCTTACTTCATATTTAGCTTCTCAATATCACTAAGGGTTTCAGTAAATCAGAGGAAGCCTTAACTTGTCGCCATTTCTACGTCCTGTGGCCCATGGTCACAATGTTACGTGGTAAACAATTAAAAATCATCCTTATCGGGCCTTCCAAAGCAAATATGAGGATAAAATGCCGAAATGACGAGAAATTTTTCCGATTCATAACTGCTGATACGCTTGATTCGTTTAGCATAGTGATTCCCAACCTAGGAGTTGGGACGACCCCACGAGGGTTAAAATGAAATTTTCTGTGGGGGTAGCAACAGAAAAGGTTCTATTACGTTTCAGTCGTTATTCAGCATGTAAAACATAAGGGCCTGAAAAAAGAAAAAAAGAATACTTGATCTTGATATCACTGTACATTACTACATGTGGCGAAGATGTTTTCCGATCAGTGAAGAATTTTGTTGAGGAAATGAGAAACGTTGGTTAAAAAATGGCTCTGAGCACCATGGGACTTAACTGCTGAGGTCATCACTCCCATAGAACTTAGAACTACTTAAACCTAACTAACCTAAGGACATCACACACAATGCCCAAGGCAGGATTCGAACCTGCGACCGTAGCGGTCACGCGGCTCCAGACTGCAGTGCCTAGAACCGCTCGGCCACTCCGGCCGGCAGACACGTTGGTCGTGGCCGTTTGCTCTTCATTCTACATACTGGTGAAAGAAACTGCTCCAAATGCAACTTTGATTCACTGCAAGATACAATCGCTGTGCTTTGGCATTGAAGTCACTTCCACCTACTTTGCTGAATGCACTCACTCATATAGTGAAGAGTGTAAACCACATCCGAGTTAGTGCACAAGACATACGTTTTCAGAAAGACTCATGCAAAGGGTCTGGAGCCAAATTCGATCTGCTCTTGTCCCACACAAATGTGCAATGGTCATGACCTAGCGCCGTGCTGCCTATGGTGCTCGAGTGACCACAAGTAACAGTTTTGTTTCTGGAAAGGGCGAGGACGAAAAAGGACCGAGACTTACATGCGAAAATAACAAATAGTGTTTTTTATTTCCTAAATGACATGTCTTTAAATTTTTATGTTGAAATAAATACTTTTAAGCCCGGCTTGCAAGAAAATGTAGTACATTATATTTGCAAAGGATAAACTCGCCAATTTGCTTCACAGATTGGAACTTTCCCAGTGTAGGCCTCAAGTTCAGGACTTTTCTGTGTTCCAAGGACTGATGGTGACGCTCAAAATCAACAGCAAAATACACTGAAGCGCCAAAGAAAGTGGTATAGGCATACGTGTTCAAATACAGAGATATGGAAACAGGCAGAATACGCAGCTGCGGTCGGCAACGCCTACATAATACAAGTGTCTGGAGCAGTTGTTAGATCGGTTACTAATGCTACAATGGCAGGATATCAAGATTTAAGTGAGTTTGAACGTGGTGTTATAGTCGGCGCACCAACGATAGGACAAGTATCTCCGAGGTTGCGATGAAGCGGGGATTTTCCCGTACGACCGTTTCATGAGTGTACCGCGAATATCAGGAAGCCTGTAGAACATGAGATCTCCGAGATCGCTGCGGTCAGAAAAAGAACCTGCACGAACGAGACCAACGACGACTGAAGAAAATCGTTCAACGTGACAGAAGTGCAACCTTCCGCAAATTGCTGCTGATTTCAGTGCTGGGCCATCAACAAGTGTCAGCGTGCGAAACATTGAACGAAACATCATCGACATTGGCTTTCCAAGCCGAGGGCCCACTCTTGTACCCTTGATGACTGTACGACACAAAGCTTTACACCCCGCCTGGGCCCATCAACACCGATATTGGACTGTTGATGACTGGAAACGTGTTTCTTGGTCGGACGAGTCTCGTTTCAAATTGTGTTGAGCGGATGGACGTGTACAGATATAGAGACAACCTCATGAATCCATGGACCCTGCACGTCAGAACGGGACTGTTCAAGCTAATGGAGGCTCTGTAATGGTGCAGAGCGTGTGCAGTTGGAATGATATGGGACGTGACAAGTACGTAAGCATCCAGTCTGATCACCTGAATCCATTAATGTCCATTGTGTATTCCAGTGGACTTGGGTAATTCCAGTAGGATAATTCGACACCCTAAACGTCCAGAATTGCCACAGAGCGGCCCCAGGTTTTGAGTATTTGAAACATTTTGTTGCTGTGAGCTACTCTTCTGAGCTTAACCACTCCCGCTTGCCACCATATTCCCCAGACATGAACATCACTGAGCATATCTGGGATGCGTTGCAACGTGCAGTTCAGAAGAGACCTCCACCCCTCGTACTCTTACGGACTTATGGACAGCCCTGCAGGATTCATGGTGTCATTTCCCTTCATCACTACTTCAGACATTAGTCGAGTCCACGCCACGTAGTGTTGCGACACTTCTGCGTGCTCGCGGGGGCACTACACGATATTAAGCACGTGTACCAGTTTCTTTGGCTCTTCATTGTATTCAATGTAAGTGAGCACTTACCGTCGTTAGTAATTTCTATCAACAACGTTTTCCTGAACTGGGGAATCGACAAGTACATACCGTTTTCAGTACATCTGGGGTCATTTTCAGAGGGTAAAGCTTAAGCCAAAGCAGGATTTCTTGAACTACGTGAAGAAACCGTACCGATGATAACGAGTATCCATTATTATCACAGAAATTCTTTAGAGTACTGATTCGAACCGTCACAGCTTATAGGTGTGAAAGTGAGTTTACGATTATGCTGACGATCAAACAGAAAACAAAGACTAGATTGAACTTGGTGGAAGATTTACTATGTTGATTGGCTGAGACGAAACCGACTGCGAGAGATCGTTAGAACTAAGCATTAACAACCACCTCATTGAAATTCATTATTTTTTGCTATAATATAAATCCTATAAAACAAAGTGAGTGTTGTTTTACTTGAAAGAAATATTACGCAGTTTACCGTATTTTTGGAAACAGGAATTCTCAAAAAAAAAATTTACTGTCTAAAAGTTTATTTACATATTAATACCTGTTGGGGGTACGGGATACTATAATACGATCTCGTTCAGGTCTAATGGTTTCAGAGCAGTTGGATACTATTTACCAATGCTTTTTCTCGGTGTTGAAGATGGAACGCACATTAGGTTGTAAAAAGCTGTATAAAAAGCTGTATTAAATTATTACCTTGCACATTTCGTAGAGATTTGTAAACACTTGCTCCATTTAATGGTGCAGTGTTTTTGTGTGTAGGGAGGAAGATATAAACTGAGTTAAGCCTGCACGTGATGGACGAAGCAGTAGGGTTGGTTCAAATGGCTCTGAGCACTATGCGACTTAACTTCTGAGGTCATCAGTCGCCTAGAACTTAGAACTAGTTAAACCTAACTAACCTAACGACATCACACACATCCATGCCCGAGGCAGGATTCGAACCTGCGACCGTAGCGGTCACGCGGTTGCAGACTGAAGCGCCTTTAACCGCACGGCCACACCGGCCGGCAGTAGGGACACGGATAGCAGAGTAGCAGAAAATACCAACTAGTCTCAAACAACGGTCTAAAATTGAGGAAGGAGTTTATGAGAAAGAAGTGTGGGCACAGCACTGTATGCTGGTTAATCGTGGACTGCGGGAAAACAGGGGAAAGAAAAGAAAATTAAAACCAGCGATTTTGGTAAACATTTTTGGAATACAGTGATCAATTGTTATATTTAGATTAAAGTTCAGTCTTGATCACGTTATGTCTGTTTTAATGGGTAACCGGTTTCGGTTTTTTCTATAAAACCATCATCAGACCCATTGGCTCCCTTGGGTTGGTAGGTGGAGCTCTCCTTGCTGCTGTGCAGTTGACTGCACAGCAGCAAGGAGAGCTCCACCTACCAACCCAAGGGAGCCAATGGGTCTGATGATGGTTTTATAGAAAAAACCGAAACCGGTTACCCATTAAAACAGACATAACGTGATCAAGACTGAACTTTAATCTAAATAAAACCAGCGAGATGAGATGTTAGAAATGGACGCTGAATGTAGCCATCAACCTCCTTAGAACATTTGTGGTTGCCTGAAGGTAGCCACTATGTTATGGTGAAAAATTAAACTCTGGCACTGTTCACAGCTGAATGTAAACGCTTTCTTTTATTTGTGATACGTATTTTATTCACGTTGCGAGGCAGCTAATTAGTTCTCTTTGTACCCTTTTTGCTACAAGCTTTTTAAAAGCGACAGAAAACTGCGGACGCAAAGTAACTTGACCGCAACCTTTCTCCTCTGCGCTGTTACTTGTTGTACGCCACTCTTGTTTTTGTTCTCTTTCAGGTAAGCCCCGGAGGACTAGGGCAGACGTGCCGCCTTGCCTCAGATGAATCTGCTGTGGCGACTGCCTCACTCCTAAGGTCTGTATGCGCTGTTAATTACATTTGTGGGTTCCCTTTACTAACAAGAAAATGTGTCTGCCTGCTAGCGGACGGAATAGAAATCACATTTTTGAAAACGGGCACAACTTTCATTTAGTATTTTTTACCGATTTCGCTCTTCAAATGATAAAGGGCATAATCAAAATATACTCTGTAAAAGATACAAATTGAGATAATACGGAAAAGTTACATTGACGTCACGTAACGTACATATTGTGTTTCCAGTATGGTGATTTAGTTTAAAATTGGCTGACAGCGTTAAAGATTGCGTTTGCAGTTGGCTGACAGCTCTAAAGATTAATCTGGATGTGCTATAATACTTAAACTTACGTTTTATGTATTAATTGATGATACTGGCAGCGGCAAAGATTAACAGCACTGTAACGTCCGTGGTACAGTGTACACAAAGATAATTTGCAACTACAGAAACTTACATTTTAATCGCCTCTTTTTATCGGCGTGTGCGTAGAGATCGTCTATCTGCTTATCTTTCAAAATAGATCTATAAAAATTGCAATATCTTTCAAAATACACTGTAAAAATACATATTGGAAACTATATATTTAAACTTTTTAATAAATATGCACTCAAAATTATCGTTTTTTAAAAAGGGTTACATCTCAATCAAAGGAAAAATGCAAATGAAACTGGTGGAAATTAATTTTGAAAAGGGGTAAAGTTAATAAAGAAAGTAAATGTGCGGCCGTTACGTTAACAATTAACTAGCGGTAATTAGATATTTGAGATTTGGGGGAAATTACGGTCGCCAGTCCTAAGGACAATTACTATAGTAACTGAAAAAGAAAGGTTATTACACATATAATTAGCACTAGAAGCGTGGCAACTGAAGGTTGACACGTGTAGTGTGAAAACTGAAAGTTTGTCAGAAGTAATAAATCTCGCTACACTCTGACTTAATTTAGCAAAAGAATTAATAAAACCGGAAAATCGAAAGTTAATTTAGTGACTGAAGTTAATAGTGAGCTTTCTTTTTGAAGCACATCGAAATTCAGTAAAATACGGTTAGTCTTGGACTACCTCAACAATCATTTCAAAAGCAACTTGACTCTACGCAATTTAGAAATAAGAGATTTAACTTTGAACTTGAATTAAATGATTCTGAACAATTAACAATAGTAAAATTTTGTACGTACCAAGCTGAGCTGCAGTCACAGGTAAGCTAAAATATACTAACAAAACTCGCACTCTTGATTTGTGCTCGTGTAATCTACATATTGTAGCCAGCTATGAATACTTTAACTGAACTTTGAAATTAAAGCAGTGAAATCTAATTATATTATTTTAATGCTGGCGTTTGAATTTCAACGACATTCAGGTTCATTTCGGAAAAGGAAGGGACCCTGCTTGGCAATGCAATTGGGACAATGAGCAACAAAGGTCCATGCTACGTTGCTGTAATTTTTGTGATTTGAACAGTTTGAAAAGCTGAGGTCTGCCATACAGTTCTGAAACTTTAAGTGCTTTTAGTCTTCCTTGTTGGTTGATTGATGGTTTGAAGCCGTCGATCGAGGAGGTGGCGACAGTCACTCATTGTCGGCCGTCGCTGTTGCAGAAGCTGGATGTTGGCGCGCCTTTTTCTCGACACGGTCACCAGACGAAACGGGCTCTTGATGTGCGCCAGCTAATGCTTCCCGTCCGCGACACCATGTCAGAAACTATCATCGCAAGTCGAGCGCAATTAAATGCTGCCAAACCCCGAAAGCGCGGCAACTCGCGGGAGCTTCACACAACACACCTGCTCCACTCGCTACTCCAACCAGACCCCTTCTGCCCGCGCTCCACGCGGCAGAGTTAACACTACCAAAGATCCTACACACTTTGATTCTTCACACGACCTAGCGATGTAATCGTTCGATAGCAGTTTTCCCTAGGCAAGACCCAGCGTAAAAATACAAATAATCTTTACACAACAAACCAATTATACATCGACATAAATGCATAAATATATATATACAAATAGTAAAACAATTACAATATGTAAAGACACAGAAATATCATATATTCAGGTAGCAAAAATAAGGAAAACTAATTATAGTACAATAGATGGAAATAGGAGGATATGCATTTCCGGCGTTACACACTGTGCAGAAAAACATTAAACGAAACAAAAGCAATACTATAGGCAAGTCAGTAGGGAATAAAAGGTATGCTACACTCACATACAAAGGTCCTATAACAGACGGTACAGCGAGATGTTTCCCAAGACATGAAGTAGAAGTTGCAATTCGAACTAGCAACTCCCTTAAACTCGCACTAATACCCAGTCTGTGAATGGTAACTGTAATATTCTGTCTAAACCTAAATAGAAATATGCTTTTCTGTGCTGGACTAGATGATTTGAATTATTCGTAATAAATGTACATGCATATGTAGGCTTTCTGTAAACTTTAAAAATACGTTTCCCGTTCGATCTAGTAATTGGCAAATTGAGAAAACTGATGCTACTGTCAGTTTCATGTTAAAGTGTGATCTTAATGCCTGAACTTGGTAGAATAAAAACTTTTTGAAGCTAGGTTTCCCTTGTAAGTAGCGCTTGACGCGATTCCCACTTCAGGTTGATCGAAAAGCCAGTGACAATCCCATTCTGCTGTTTGAATAAGTCACCTCCTGTTCCATCAACAGCAGAAATGATATGCCAGCCAGCGTTGTACCGGTCCATTACGTGGGACGTAATCGCATCTACTTGTTTAGTTGCGTTTATAGGGGTCAGATTTTACGCTACGCTTGACCTCAATAGTTTTTCGGTCTGCTACACTGCTGCAGTATGGCTGTAACACACGACAGAATTCCTGCAGAGGCTGATTGCATAGCATAATGGTTAGGGTACTGTCCTCACATGAGGTGTGGGTTCAAATCTGGTCAAGTTTTAAAACTGTTTGTTTTCAAATCTTCACCGAAATGACATTGAGCGTTATTTTTATTCAATTAATTGGTTAAAATATATTTCTTTATTTCTGTTCCTATGTAACACACTGTAATCATCATAATAAGCTTTTCATTTGCTCTCATTTCTCATCCTATCATTGTTGTTTTCCTTGTAATCTTTACTC
This sequence comes from Schistocerca serialis cubense, assembly GCF_023864345.2. Taxonomy (NCBI): domain Eukaryota; kingdom Metazoa; phylum Arthropoda; class Insecta; order Orthoptera; family Acrididae; genus Schistocerca; species Schistocerca serialis. The sequence continues at coordinate 198,497,727 of NC_064647.1, read as the reverse complement.
ACATGATTTTAATAATTCTTATGTATTAAGTTAGATTTAATTTCTTCCGTTTTATCTTCCTAGATTTTCGTCAGTGTTATTGCATTCGTTATTTATATTCCTCATTTTGCCTGAATATCGTTTTACTTCAAATCCGTTCTTTCTTTCACATTTTCATCTTCGTTATTTTGTCCCCAGCCCAATAAAAACATATGTCTTAAATGTTTGTACGACGATTACCGTCCCAAAAAATGTACATATTGGAACTAAAAATAAATTTTGCGTACATTCCACTGTCTACATCAGGGGAGTATTCCGGCTTTTGTTTTATAAATCATAGACTGCCATTCTCAAATGTTTAATATTATGACAGTTAAATATGAGTATTTAAATTCACATGTACAAAACTTCCAAGTGGGAAAAGAATGACAGGGAGGAAAAAACGATAGTAACTGAGAAAGTTTATATGATGTGAAATTAAAATGATGTGATACAGGAATAGAAATAAAAAAATTACACTTAAGCCAATTAATTGAATAAAAATAATGATCGAAGTCATGTCGATAAAGGTTTAAAAATAAAGAATTTCAAACCACCTTAGCAGTTCCGATTCCCACAACCTTCTGCAGATGAGGACCCTATCTTAACCGTTACGCTATGCAACCAGTCTCTTTGACATTCCGTTATTAAATCTGTAAAGAATTACGTGATATTCCGATTTTTTTTCGTCGAGTACTCGCAAACGAGACCCCACCAAGGTGAATGGGTGCAGGGTCGGCTACGTGGGACCTTAACCTACACCACCTAAACCACGGTATAGGTGGTTTTAAAAAGTCGATCGCGCCTCTGGAGACGTCTCCTTGAGAGCGGTGAAACAATATAATTACGTTTCAGCTCGAAAGCTGGCCCGAGTATTTAGACACACACAATTTATTGTCTCAGGAAAATGGAAGTGGACGTTATAGATGTGAACCCAAAATTTCGTAAATGAGAAACTTCTATTGAACGCAGAAAGTAACTTATACAAAGATCGCAGTAAGGAAATGGACATTACTGCTAGTACTGTCGTAGTATAAAATCTGCACCAGTGACTCTTAATACACTGAGGTGACAAAAGCCCATAGGATAGCGATATGCACATATACAGATGGCGGTAGTATAGCGAACTCAAGATATAAATTTTAGCAGTTGAAACAGACAGCCAACCAGTTGCAATAAATGGTGGTTTTCAGATAACCTTTACTATGGTTTCGACGGATTTAAATCCGTTTTCTTCAGAAGTACAAACTTGCATGCAATACATAATATAACTTACAATCAAAACGTTATGAATCAATATTACGTGTCAAACAGAAAGCACTCTCTGCAACAAGTGTAGGGATGTCACAAACAACATGATATATCCAGAATGAGATTTTCACTCTGCAGCGGAGTGTGCGCTGATATGAAACTTCCTGGCAGATTAAAACTGTGTGCCCGACCGAGACTCGAACTCGGGACCTTTGCCTTTCGCGGGCAAGTGCTCAACCATCTGAGCTACCGAAGCACGACTCACGCCCGGTCCTCACAGCTTTACTTCTGCCAGTATCTCACCTCGTGATATATACCAGCACAGAACAATTGGTACTGCAACCCCACCCTGAGATACCTTGGCCTCACCTTCGACTATCACCTCACCTGGGCCTCTCATCTCCTGACGATCCAGCAGAAAGCCCATACCCGCCTCAGCCTCCTGAAACTCCTATCTGGCGTGACTTGGGGATTGCATCCACAATCCTCCACACCTACAAATCCCTCATGCATCCTATCCTCTGTCATACGAGCACTGCCTGGATCTCTGTCCCTTCACCCCCCCCTCCCCAGCTTTTATAATGCTCTCCAAGTTCCAGAAGGCCACAAGCTCTGCCTTGCCTTCCCCGTCCACCTTATGGCTCCTGTATGACCTCATCTCCTTCCACCCCTCATCCTTTTGCTCCAACATACCCCGCATCCCTTACACTGTCCACAGACTTGATCCCTCTCCACCCCTTGCCCACTGCTGCACCTTCATCGTTGTATCCCTCCCACTCTCCACCTTCACACCCTCCATCACCTTCATCAGGGCAATTTCCAACACCTCCCCCTCCCAGATGATGAACTTCACTGTGACTTCTACCCTTCCTACCAACTGTAGCCTGGTCTTGTACCCCGTTCCCCAGGCCCCTCCTTTTCCTGTCCCTTCCTTCCCCCAGAGCTATTTTTCCTCCTTCCCCCCCCCCACCATTGAGTCTCTGCACCCCCTCCTCAGCTGTTTCCCTCTACCATCCTTCCCTCCCCAACCATCACGTACAATGCCCCATTTCCTCTTCTCTTACCCCCTCTAGCACTACCCATTCCCCCCCCCCCCCCCTTTTTTCTCTCTTGTCCCTCGTATCCGTATCCCAGGCAGATCCCAGTTTGTTCTTCATCATCAATGTGCTACATCAGTGTTTTGTTCGGTGCTGCTCTGCAGTGATCATTCTGTGCTACACTGCGCAACTTCTATGCTCTGGCCATAATTCACCTTGTGTTCTTTCAATTGTCACAGTGTGTGGTTTTTAGTTTGTACTAGTTTTTTTAAAATTTATCTCCATTTTTACAATCCCCTTTTGTATGCTTCCTTCCATTATGTTCCCCCCTTTTTATATCTCTGTTTCGCCCTATTTTCTCATTTATGTTGTTTTAAATGTGTCCCTGTTATGTGCTTACTGTCTCTCGGCTGAAGAGCGGTGCTTATGCTGCTCCCAGCCTGCCCCAGATGGGGAACTGAAATTCAATAAACAAAAAGAAAAACGTAATACTGACAAGCTACCGAGCGAGATGGCGCAGCGGTTAGCACACTGGACCTGCATACAGGGGACGATGCTTCAAACCTACATCTGGCCATCCTGATTTAAATTTTCTGAGATTTTCCTAAATCGTTTCAGGAAAATGCCAGAATGGTTACTTTGAAAGGGCACTGCCGACTTCTTTCCCCATCGTTTCCTAATCTGACGGGACCGATGACCTTGCTGTTCAGTCCCTTCCCCCAAATCAACCACACAACCAACTGACAGACTTCACATTAGCAATCAGTCTGTAAAGCCGTCTCCACATGACATGCGTCAGCAACGGTCTGTGTGTCCATCTATAGAAGTTAAGGCCCCTAGCACCGCCGGCCGCGGTGGCCGAGCGGTTCTAGGTGCTCAGTCCGGAACCGTGCGACTGCTACTCTCGAAGGTTCGAATCCTGCCTCGGGTATGGATGTGTGTGATGTTCTTAGGTTAGTTAGGTTTAAGTAGTTCTAAGTTCTAATGGACTGATGTCCACAGCTGGTAAGTCCCATAGTGCTCAGAGCCATTTGAACCATTTGAGACCTAGCAGCATCACTAAAACCAATCTCTTAAAATAACAGACCACTTAACAGTTGACTGAGGGAGAGTGGAGTGTGGATACAAGGGAAACAAATCCTGAAGCGCATGCGCCGATAAATATGTACGCTTGGTGGTATAGACAGCCAATAAGCGTATGCACACTGAAATTTTCTAACAAAACTACACCATGTGAAACAACAAGTATCGAATAAAATGTTGAAAAGACAAATATGAGGGTGGGAACTTTAATAGTGGCAACTATTTATCTACAGCTCGTACAAATAGATACGTGTTTCAAAGTTTGACTGACCTTCAAAGTAGTCACCAGCATTGTGTATAACCCGATGCCAGCGATGAGGAAGTCGTAAGATATTCTTAGCAGTGCCAGTTGTGTTGACAGTTCGAGCGGCGTGGTCTATTGCCCGACGAATTTGTATCAGTTCTGAAGCGAATGCCGTGAATTATTTCTTTCAGCTTAGAAATCGAGTTGAACTTATGAGGGCTTAAGTCAGGGGAGTGAAGTAGATGGTATAGCACTTAGCAGCCCCATCAGTCAAACAAATCAGTAACAGCTTGCACTGTACGTGGTTGAGCATTGTCCTGCAAAATGATGGTCAGGTCTTGCAGAAAGCGTCATCATTTCTGTCTCTGTGCTGTTCATTTTTGGAACACAACGTACGACCAGCTTAGAGACAGAAGTGATGACACTTTCTGCAGGACCTCACCACCATTCTGCAGGACAATGCTCAAGCACGCACAGTGCAAGCTGTTACTGATTTGTTTGACTGATGGTTCAAATGGTTCAAATGGCTCTGAGCACTATGGGACTTAACATCTGAGGTCATCAGTCCCCTAGAACTTAGAACTACTTAAACCTAACTAACCTAAGGACAGCACACAACACCCAGCCATCACGAGGCAGAGAAAATCCCTGACCCCGCAGGGAATCGAACCCGGGAACCCGGGCGTGGGAAGCGAGAACGCTACCGCACGACCACGAGATGCGGTCTTGACTGATGGGGCTGCTAAGTGCTATACCACCTACTTCACTCCCCTGACTTAAGCCCTCGTAAATTCAACTCGATTTATAAACTGAAGGAAACACTTCACGGCATTCGCTTCAGAACTGCTACAAATTCGTCGGGCAATAGACCGCGCCGCTAGAACTGTCAACACAACTGGCACTGCTAAGAATATCCTACAACTTCCACATCGCTGGCAAAGGGCTATACACAATGCTGGTGACTACTCTGAAGGTCAGTAAAACTTTGAAACACGTATCTATTTTGTACGAGCTCTAAATAAATAGTTGCCACTATTGAAGTTCCAAACCTTGTACATAAAATATCATAGCATAAGTTGAGAGCCTTATCAGTACCTTATAGTATAGAAATAGTGATGTCTGTGCGTAAGTACATTATTACAAGCATAATGATAGCAATGAAATTAATATCACCTCCAGCACATCATCGTGTGAGAGGTAAAAACGCCAATGCATAAGCACGCTATTAACCCTCGCAAGATGTGTGAGGTCATCTTAGACCCCAAGGCTTGTTTAACAACGAAAAACAGTTTTAATGTGAGTTTAGACTACTCATCCTCCAGATATGCTATTCACAGACCTTACGGTAAAACAGGGTAAAATATTTATGATCATATCACAGTTTGTAATACAACAATTTGAAACTTTTGCTGTGGGGTCAGAAAATACCTAAGAGATACAATATGTTACTTCCAGTGATTATATATATATATATATATATATATATATATATATATATATATATACAGTTTTGTTAAGAAAATAAATCTTAGTAACAATGGACCTTATAAATAAACTTCATTTGTACATTGTTGTGAACAATGAACAGAAAATACATTCACGTCCATTGTCACAACAAATTCAAAGTTTGGAATTGAGTTTTGTGGGAGGAAGAAGTGGTGTTACAGTTTATTCGTCATGGATGGTGATATACGTTTTGCAACGAGCTACAGTCTCTAGCAGGCAGATTTACAGAAGAGTGGTAGTGATAATCAATTTTTGGGCGAGGATGACAGCGAAGCTGATGGAGATATGATAGAGGAAGATATACAGGGTGTACAAAAAGGTACGGCCAAACTTTCAGGAAACATTCCTCACACACAAAGAAAGAAAATATGTCATGTGGACATGTGTCCGGAAACGCTTACTTTCCATGTTAGAGCTCATTTTATTACTTCTCTTCAAATCACATTAATCATGGACTGAAAACACACAGCAACAGATCGTACCAGCGTGACTTCAAACACTTTGTTACAGGAAATGTTCAATATGTCCTCCGTCAGCGAGGATACATGCATCCACCCTCCGTCGCATGGAATCCCTGATGCGCTGATGCAGCCCTGGAGAACGGCGTATTGTATCACAGCCGTCCACGATACGAGCACGAAGAGTCTCTACATTTGGTACCGGGGTTGCATAAACAAGAGCTTTCAAATGCCCCCATAAATGAAAGTCAAGAGGGTTGAGGACAGTAGAGCGTGGAGGCCATGGAATTGGTCCGCCTCTACCAATCCATCGGTCACCGAATCTATTGTTGAGAAACGTACGAACACTTCGACTAAAAATGTGCAGGAGCTCCATCGTGCGTGAACCACATGTTGTGTCGTACTTGTAAAGGCACATGTTCTAGCGGCACAGGTAGAGTATCCCGTATGAAATCATGATAACGTGCTCCATTGAGCTTAGGTGGAAGAACATGGGGCCCAATCAAGACATCACCAACAATGCCTGCCCAAACGTTCACAGAAAATCTGTGATTGCACAATTGCTTGCGAACTCTCGTGTGGACATGTTGATTGTGAAAATTTACAATTTGATCACGTTGGAATGAAGCCTCATCCGTAAAGAGAACATTTGGACTGAAATGAGGATTGACACATTGTTGGATGAACCATTCGCAGAAGTGTACCCGTGGAGGCCAGTCAGGTGCTGATAGTGCCTGCACACGCTGTACATGGTACGGAAAACAACTGGTTCTCCCGTAGCACTCTCCACACAGTGACGTGGTCAACGTTACCTTGTACAGCAGCAACTTCTCTGACGCTGACATTAGGTTTATCGTCAACTGCACGAAGAATTGCCTCGTCCATTGCAGGTGTCCTCGTCGTTCAAGGTCTTCCCCAGTCGCGAGTCATAGCCTGGAATGTTCCGTGATCCCTAAAACGCCGATCAATTGCTTCGAATGTCTTCCTGTCGGGACACCTTCGTTCTGGAAATCTGTCTCGATACAAACGTACCGCGCCACGGCTATTGCCCCGTGCTAATCCATATATCAAATGGGCATCTGCCAACTCCGCATTTGTAAACATTGCACCGACTGCAAAACCACGTTCGTGATGAACACTAACCTGTTGATGCTACGTACTGACGTGCTTGATGTAGAGCAATGAGTCGCATGTCAACACAAACACCGAAGTCAACATTACCTTCCTTCAATTGGGCCAACTGGCGGTGAATCGAGGAAGTACAGTTTATACTGACGAAACTAAAATGAGCTCTAACATGGAAATTAAGCGTTTCCGGACACATGTCCACATAACATCTTTTCTTTATTTGTGTGTGAGGAATGTTTCCTGAAAGTCTGGCAGTACCTTTTTGTAACACCCTGTATAGATCAGAGATGAAGTGGATATAACTGTGAAGGAGATGGTAATGGTGTTCAGGTAACGAGAGCATCTACTGTTTTGTCTAGAAATGGACAGATAACATGTAACACAGTACCACCTGATGTGCACAAGCAGTTTTCAAGGAATGTAATTCGTGAAACTGCGCATATTCCACATCACCTTTTACCACAATTACAGAGAAGGGCAGATATTTCAGGTTCTTTTTTTATCACCAATCACATGCAGATTGTAATAGTAGTGCATACTAATAATCATGCAAAAGATAATAAAATTCTGTAGCCAACTCTTGAGCACTGGAGACTGAACTTGATTCTACAGAGCTGCAGGCGTTCTTTGGTCTACTACTAATAGGTGACCTGATAAGGCACGTGGGAAGCCTCTGAGTGAAATTTGGTCAGAAGAGTATGGCTTATCTATTTTTCGAGCCACATTGAGCTTTACCAGATTTCGTGATATTTAGTTGTGCCTCCAGTTGGATGATAAACTTTCGAGGGAAGAAAGAAAAGCTGCTTCTGCATTAAAAGCTGAACCTGTAAGTGCTGTGTTTGAAATGTTCATTGATGCATGAATTTTGTCTTATGTCCCTGGACCTTATATTACAGTTGATGAACATCTGTGTACTTTCAGGGGACGGTGTCCATTCAAGGTGTACATTCCTTCGAAACATGGAAAATTATGGGATAAAAGTGTGGGCTGCTGTAGATTGTGAGACCAATTATGTCATAAATGCACAAGTTTATACAGGGAAATATTCTGAAGGAAGGGAAATAAGGAAAACGAGTGGTACATGGTTTAGCTGATCACCTGAAGGGAAGTGGTAGGAAAATTACCACTGAAAAACTTTTTATATGTTTTGATTTGGAACAAGAACTTCTTGCTAGTAAATTGACACTCGTGGGAACACAACCGGAAAGAGATACCTAAAGAAATGTTGCCATCAAAACAGAGACGTCCGTTATGGGCCACTTTTGGGTAAACACAGAATAATGTTTTAGCTTCGTATGTTCCTACACAAAATAAATCAGTCATTTTGTTCGTGTACTCTGCATCAAACAGTTGATGTAAGTGAGCATGAGGACGAAAAACCTGAAACAATAATGTTCTACAATTCAACGAAGTCAGGAGTTGATACAGTTGATAAGACTGCTAGACATTACTCAGTGGTGGTTCAAAATGGCTCTAAGCACTATGCGACTTAACATCTGATGTCATCAGACCCCAGAACTACTTAAACCTAACTAACCTAAGGACAACACACACATCCATGCCGGAGCCAGGATTCGAACCTGTGACCGTAGCAGCAGCGCGGTTCCGGTCTGAAGCGCCTAGAACCGCTCGGCCACAGCGGCCGGTACTCAGTGGTGGAATAAGAAGATCGCCACTTGCTGTATGTTTTGATATACTAGATTTAGTTTGTCACAGTGCTTAGGTTCTGTATCTTAAATGTTTACATTATATGAGAAACAAAAATGCTAGGAGAGAATTCCTCTCAGGACTAAGAAAAGAACTAGTCAAACCTCATATTGAACGACAAATCCTGTCGCCCCAGTGCAGACCACTCCGCATTCGTTCAGCAATAATATCTTCAGGCTTCAAGGATCTTCTAAAGAAAAAACAATGCGATAACCAGGAAGTCGATGTTCCGGATCTGGAAAGAAATCAGTGTGATTCCTGCCCAAGGTCAAAGGACGAGGAAGCGAATCAACAATGTGACGAGTGTCACAAGTTTGTCTGTAAAGAACGTGATAGGGTGTGTCGTATAATGATTGTTCGTCATATGACACGGAGAGCAAGTAGGAGGGTATTTCTAATAAAATGCCATGTAAATGATATTACACATAATATTAATACATTACAGTATTGTTACATAGTGTGTGGGTTACGAATATTTCGTCTTAAAATAATTTTTGGAACTAAACAAAATGTTTTCACAGTTAAAACAAATGTAGTAAATACTTACAAAGTAAATGTATCTTAATTGTATTAAGAAATTGTGTAATTGTAATATCAACATCGTGCATATGTTTCTCAATAACTTATAATTACTTTTGTGGACATAATTCAAATTTTATCGCCATAAAGTTGCTTGAATCACTTTAGGGTCCAAAAAGACCTCAGGCATACAGTACGTTTTTCCGGAGGTGATACCATGCGAGGGTTAAACATAATTACAGTTGTTTGTTGTTGTGGTCTTCAGTCCGGAGACTGGTTTGATGCAGCACTTCGTGCTACTCTATCCTGTGCAAGTTCCTTCATCTCCCGGTACTTACTGCAACCTGCATCCTTCTGAATCTGCTTAGTGTATTCATCTCTTGGTCTCCCTCTACGATTTTTACCCTCCGCGTTGCCCTCCAATACTAAACTGGTGATCCCTAGACGCCTCAGAATATGTCCTACCAACCGATCCCTTCTTCTAGTCAAGTTGTGCTACAAACTCCTCTTCTCCCCAATTCTATTCAATACCTCCTCATTAGTTATGTGATCTACCCATCTAATCTTCAGCATTTTTCTGTAGCACCACATTTCGAAAGCTTCAATTTTCTTCTTGTCTAAACTATTTATCGTCCACGTTTCACTTTCATGGATGGCTACACTCCATACAAACACTTTCAGAAACGACTTCCTGACATTTAAATCTATACTCGATGTTAACAAATTTTTCTTCTTCAGAAACGCTTTCCTTGCCATTACCATTCTACATTTTATATCCTCTCTACTTCGACCATCATCAGTTATTTTGCTCCCCAAATAGCAAAACTCCTTTACTACTTCAAGTGTCTCATTTCCTAATCTAATTCCCTCAGCATCACCCGTCTTAATTCGACTACATTCTATTATCCTCGTTTTGCATTTGTTGGCGTTCGTGTTATATCCTCTTTTCAAGACACTGTCCATTCCGTTCAGCTGCTCTTCCACGTCCTTTGCTGCCTCTGACAGAATTACAATGTCATCGGCGAACTTCAAAATTTTAATTTCTTCTCCATGGATTTTAATTCATACTCCAATATTTTCTTTTGTTTCCTTTACTTGTTGATCAATATACAGATTGAATAACATCGCCGGCCGAAGTGGCCCTGCGGTTAAAGGCGCTGCAGTCTGGAACCGCAAGACCGCTACGGTCGCAGGTTCGAATCCTGCCTCGGGCATGGATGTTTGTGATGTCCTTAGGTTAGTTAGGTTTAACTAGTTCTAAGTTCTAGGGGACAAATGACCTCAGAAGTTGAGTCCCATAGTGCTCAGAGCCATTTGAACCATTTTTTTTAATAACATCGGGGATAGGCTACAAACATGTCTCAATCCCGTCCCAAGCACTGCTTCTCTTCCATGCCCCTCGACTCTTATAACTGCCATCTGGTTTCTGTACAAATTGTAAATAGCCTTTCGCTCCCTGTATTTTACCCTGTATTTTGAAAGAGAGTATTCCAGTCAACATTGTCAAAAGCTTTCTCTAGGTCTACAAATGCTAGAAACGTAGGTTTGCCTTTTCTTAATCTTTCTTCTAAGATAAGTCGTAAGGTTCGTATTGCCTCACGTGTTCCAACATTTCTACGGAATCCAAACTGATCTTCCCCGAGGTCCGCTTCTACCAGTTTTTCCATTCGTCTGTAAAGAATTCGCATTAGTATTTTGCAGCTGTGACTTATTAAACTGATAGTTCGGTAATTTTCACATCTGTCAACACCTGCTCTCTTTGGGATTGGAATTATTATATTCTTCTTGAAGTGTGAGGGCATTTCGCCTGTCTCATACATCTTGCTTACCAGATGGTAGAGTTTTGTCATGACTGGCTCTTCCAAGGCCGTCAGTAGTTCTAATGGAATGTTGTCTACTCCCGGGGCCTTGTTTCGACTCAGGTCTTTCAGTGCTCTGTCAAACTCTTCACTCAATATCATATCTCCCATTTCATCTTCATCTACATCCTCTTGCATTTTCATAATATTGTCCTCTAGAACATCGCTCTTGTATAGACCCTCTATATACTCCTTCTACCTTTCTGCTTTCCCTTCTTTGCTTAGAACTGGGTTTCCATCTGAGCCCTTGATATGCATGCGAGTGGTTCTCTTTACTCCTAAGGTCTCTTTAATTTTCCTGTAGGCAGTATGTATCTCACCCCTAGTGATATACGCCTCTACATCCTTACATTTGTCCTCTAACCATCCCTGCTTAGCCATTTTGCACTTCCTGTCGATCTCATTTTTTAGACGTCTGTATTCCTTTTTGCCTGCTTCATTTACCGTATTTTTGTATTTTCTCCTTTCATCAATTAAATTCAGTATTTCTTCTCTTAACCAAGGATTTCTATTAGCCCTCGTCTTTTTACCTTCTTGATCCTCTGCTGCCTTCACTATCTCTCAAAGCTACCCAGTCTTCTTCTACTGTATTTCTTTCCCCCATTCTTGTCAATCGTTCCCCAATGCTCTACCTGAAACTATCTACGACCTCTGGTTCTGTCAGTTTATCCAGGTCCCATCTTAAATTAAATCTTTAGATTTAATCTACAAATAGATTGTGGTCATAGTCCACATCTGCCCCTGGAAATGTCTTACAATTTAAAACCTGGTTCCTAAACCTCTGACTGACCATTACATAATCTATCTGATACCTTTTAGTATCGCCAGGATTCTTCCAGGTATACAACCTTCTTTTATGATTCTTGAACCAAGTGTTAGCTATGATCAAGTAATGCTCTGTGCAAAATTCTACCAGGAGGCTTCCTCTTTCATTCCTCACACCCATTCCATATTCACCTACTATGTCTCCTTCTCTCCCTTTTCCTACTATCGAATTCCAGTCACCCATGACTATTAAATTTTCGTCTTCCTTCTCTATCTGAATAATTTCTTTTATCTCATCATACATTTCATCAATCTCTTCATCATCTGCTGAGCTAGTCGGCATATAATCTTGTACTACTGTGGTAGGCGTGGGTTTCGTATCTATATTGGCCACAATAATGAATTCACTATGCTGTTTATAGTAGCTTACCCGCATTCCTATTTTTTTATTCATTATTAAACCTACTCCTGCATTACCCCTATTTGATTTTGTATTTATAACCCTGTATTCACTTGACCAAATGTCTTGTTCCTCCTGCCACCGTACTTCACTAATTCCCACTATATCTAACTTTAACCTATCCATTTCCCTTTTTAAATTTTCTAACCTACCTGCCCGATTAAGGGATCTGACATTCCACGCTCCGATCCGTAGAACGCCAGTTTTCTTTCTCCTGATAACGACGTCCTCCTGAGTATTCTCCGCCCTGAGATCCGAATGGGGGACTATTTTACCTCCGGAATATTTTACGCAAGAGGACGCCATCATCATTTAACCATACAGTAAAGCTGCATACCCTCGGGAAAAAGTACGGCTGTGGTTTCCGCTTGCTTTCAGCCGTTCGCAGTACCAGCACAGCAAGGCCGTTTTGGTTATTGTTACAAGGCCAGATCAGTCAATCATCCAGACTGCTGACCTTGCAACTACCGAAAAGGCGGCTGCCCCTCTTCAGGGTCCACACGTTTGTCTGGCCTCTCAACAGATACCCCTCCGTTGTGGTTGCACCTACTGTACGGCTATTGTATCGTCGAGGCACGCAAGCCTCCCCACAAACGGCAAGGTCCATGGTTCATGGGGGGATAATTACAATAAAGAGCAAAAATTCATAGGTCTTTGAATAGCGGCAAACGTAAAAAAAGTGGGGTGGCATCAAGATCTTACTACAACATAAACAGGCAAACGAAACTAAAAAATGGTTCAAATGGCTCTGAGCACTATGGGACTTAACACCTATGGTCATCAGTCCCCTAGAAGTTAGTACTACTTAAACCTAACTAACCTAAGGACATCATACAACACCCAGCCAGCACGAGGCAGAGAAAATCCCGGACCCCGCCGGGAATCGTGGGAAGCGAGAACGCTACCGCACGACCACGAACTGCGGATAAACGAAACTCTATGCACAAAATTATATAATAGAGTCTTGAGGAAATGAACCATTCGCAAAGGCTCCCAGCAGTCGTGCAATGATATTTTTGCGAACAGTATGGGTTTGAAACCATTGAAAAATTGTCTACAGGCGAGCTGCAGCTGGCCGTTTAACACATTCACATCTGTGCGTTCAAGATCTCTAATTCTTCCGAAGTCCACCCTACCCCTTCGATTTCTCTGTGAACAATAACTGTGTCTTCCAAATTTTTCGGAGTGTGGTTGGCAATCAGTAGATGGTCACCAAACGTAGGAGTTACGTATGTTAGCTCCCTTCTTTCCTAACAGATGCTCTTTGTATCCTGTCCTTACAGTACTGCCCGTTTGATCAATGTAATAGCATCGGCAATTATTGCAGGTTAGTTTCTCAACACCTGAACTGGAAAATAAGTAGCCAGTATTTTAAACAGTATGGAAAAGTTTTCTCTGCAAACTACTGTCTCTAGAGAAAGAAACGTAAGTTATATTTATTCACTAGAAGACCTTCAGTCCTATAAGAAACATTTATTAAGAAGGGAATGCATGTGATTTTCTTATTGTGGGAGGAAAGGTCGTTCCACGACGTCGAAATGTTTTGAGAGATTTTCTTTCTGAAGATGTGATCTACCATGCCATGGCCATACACGTTATTACTGCAATCGATTTAATGACATTTTGACTAATTTACACTACTGGCCATTAAAATTGCTACACCAAGAAGAAATGCAGATGATAAACGGGTATTCATTGAACAAACATATTAAACTAGAACTGACATGTGATTACATTTTCACGCAATTTGGGTGCATAGATCCTGAGAAATCAGTACCCAGAACAACCACCTCTGGCCGTAATAACGGCCTTGATGTGCCTGGGCATTGAGTCAAACAGAGCTTGGATGGCGTGTACGGGTAAAGCTGCCCATGCAGCTTCAAAACGATACCACAGTTCATCAAGAGTAGAGACTGGCGTACTGTGAAGAGCCAGTGGGTCGGCCACCATTGACCAGACGTCTTCAGATGGTGAGAGATCTGGAGAATGTGCTGGCCATAGCAGCAGCCGAACATTTTCTGTATCCAGAAAGGCCCGTACAGGACCGGTCGTGCACTATCCTGCTGAAATGTAGGGTTTCGTAGGGATCGAATGATGGATAGAGCCACGGGTCGTAATACATCTGAAATGTAACGTCCACTGTTCAAAGTGCAGTCAATGCGAACAAGAGGTGACCGAGACGTACAACCAATGGCACCCTATACCATCACGCCAGCTGATACGCCAGTATGGCGATGACGCATATACGCATCCAATGTGCCTTCACCGCGATGTCGCCAAACACGGATGCGACCATCATGATGCTGTAAACAGAACCTGGATTCATCCGAAAAAATGATGTTTTGCCATTCGTGCACCCAGGTTCGTCGTTGAGTACACCATCGCAACGTCAAGGGTGGTCACAGCCATGGTCTCCGAGCTGACAGTCCATGCTGCTCCAAACGTCGTCGAACTGTTCGTGCAGATGGTTGTCGTCTTGCAAACGTCCCCATCTGTTGACTCAGGGATCGAGACGTGGCTGCATGATCCGTTACAGCCATGCGGATAAGATGCCTGTCATATCGACAGCTAGTGATACGAGGCCGTTGGGATCCATCACGGCGTTCTGTATTACCCTCCTGAACCCACCGACTCCATATTCTGCTAACAGTCATTGGATCTCGACCAACGCGAGCTGCAATGTCACGATACGATAAACCGCAATCGCGATAGACTACAATCCGACCTTTATCAAAGTCGGAAACGTGATAGTACGCATTTCTCCTCCTTACACGAGGCATCACAACAACGTTTCACCAGGCAACGCCGGTCAACTGCTGTTTGTGTATGAGAAATCGGTTGGAAACTTTCCTCATGTCAGCACGTTGTAGGTGTCGCCACCGGCAACAACCTTGTGTGAATGCTCTGAAAAGCTAATCATTTGCGTATCACAGCATCTTGTTCCTGTCGGTTAAATTTCGCGTCAGTGCACGTCATCTTCGTGGTGTAGCAATTTTAATGGCCAGTAGTGTAGCTGACTGGCAGGCGATAAAGGGGCAGTAACGAGACGGTGCATGACTGTGCATTGGTGGAGCTGTCATTTGCAGTTAAGTAACTTTTGTGAAAATTGCAACTATTTAAGTATAGGAACTGCTCTCAAAACGACGTAAAAATTTAATCGTGTATTCCCTACTACTGCGCTTTCTCCGCCAGGAGGTTTTCGATACTGGCTAACGTTGCAATCTTAATGTCCAGCAGGAAATACCTTCCACTGGTCTATGTTAACTTGGACTGTAGCAAAACAGCGTGTTTATTACCTGGCGTCTGCTTGCTGAGACTGTCGAGTACAAATTACCTCCACCGGGGGGGGGGGGGGGGGGAGGGGGGGGCACACGGTAAGTGGATTTCCGTGTCATTGTCTGGGGCACGTGACACACGAGTCTCGGCAAGCACCCGCCTGTACAGGAAGAGTCGATCCACCTCCTAATTTGGCGTGCGCCACTACATCACGGTGACTGCGATAGCCCTTATCTGCAACTCTCAAACGGAGAGACGTCACGTGCAATTAGCAGGAGCGGCCGCTTATCTCGCTCCGGGAACACGCTTCCTGATCCTGCATGCGTCCACGGAGTGCAGCGGCGATGTACGCCGACGCTTGCGGCGATTGCGCTGAGTGGATTTGCCTATAAACAATCTTCAGGCTGTGGCGGCGCTTACACGGTGAGGACGGGAGAAACTAACGGGTTAAAACCGCCACCGGTATTTTAGTTTTGAATAACAGGTATCTTTCGGTATTTGTTTGGTCTCGGCTATAACAGATAATGAACAAAGTAAGAGCATATGGACTATCAGACCAATTGTGTGATTAGATTGAAGAGTTCCTAGATAACAGAACGCAGTATGTCATTCTCAATGGAGAGAAGTCTTCCGAAGTAAGAGTGATTTCAGGTGTGCCGCAGGGGAGTGTCGTAGGACCGTTACTATTCACAATATGCATAAATGACCTTGTGGATGACATCGGAAGTTCACTGAGGCTTTTTGCGGATGATGCTGTGGTATATCGAGAGGTTGTAACAATGGAAAATTGTACCGAAATGTAGGACGATCTGCAACGAATTGACGCATGGTGCAGGGAATGGCAATTGAATCTCGATGTAGACAAGTGTAATGTGCTGCGAATACATAGAAAGAAAGATCCCTTATCATTTAGCTAGAATATACCAGGTCAGCAACTGGAAGCAGATAATTTCATAAATTATCCGGGAGTACGCATTAGGAGTGATTTAAACTGGAATGATCATATAAAGTTGATCGTCGGTAAAGCAGATGCCAGACTGAGATTCATTGGAAGAATCCTAAGGAAATGCAATCCGAAAACAAAGGAAGTAGGTTACAGTACACTTGTTCGCCCACTGCTTGAATACTGCTCAGCAGTGTGGGATCCGTACAAGATAGGGTTGTTAGAAGAGATAGAGAAGATCCAATGGAGAGCAGCGCGTATCGTTACAGGATCAATGAGTAATCGCGAAAGCGTTACGGAGATGATAGATAAACTCCAGTGGAAGACTCTGCAAGAGAGATGCTCAGTGGCTCGGTACGGGCTTTTGTTGAACTTTCGAGAACATACCTTCACCGAGGAGTCAAGCAGTATATTGCTCCCTCCAACGTATATCTCGCGAAGAGACCATGAGGATAAAATCAGACAGATTAGAGCCCACACAGAGGCATACCGAGAATCCTTCTTTCCACGAACAATACGAGACTGGAATAGAAGGGAGAACCGATAGAGGTACTCAAGGTACCCTCGCCACACACCGTCAGGTGGCGTGCAGAGTATGGATGTAGATGTAGATTTCTTACTTTTGTATTTGCTCATTGTTGTAGGTTAGCAGCGTGGGATTAGCCTAGCGGTCTACGGCGCTGCAGTCATGGACTGTGCGGCTGATCCCGCCGGAGGTTCAAGTCCTCCCTCGAGCATGGGTGTGTGTGTTTGTCCTTAGGATAATTTAGGTCAAGTAATGTGTCAGCTTACGGACTGATGACCTTAGCACTTAAGTCCCATAAGATGTCACACATTTTTGTTGTAGGTTAGTAGGCGCCCTGCCGTGCTCCTTGTAAGTTGTTTTCCGTTACCTGCGCTTGTTATTTGTTGGTTTTAATAATATACACTGAAGCGCCACAGAAACTGGTATAGACACGCTTACTCAAATACAGGCACAATACGGCGCTGCGGTCGGCAAGTGTCTCGCGCAATTGTTACATCGGTTACTGTTGCTACAGTGGTAGGTTGTCAACATTTAAGTGAGTTTGAACGTGGTGTCGTAGCCGGTGAACAAGCGATGGGACACAGCATATCCGAGGTAGCGATTAAGTGGAGATTTTACCGTACGACCATTTCACGAGTGTACCGTGATTATCAGAAATAGGGTAAAACATCAGATCTCCGACATCGCTGCGGCCGGAAGAGGATCCTGTAGGAACGGGAACAAAGACTGAAGAGAATCGTTCGACGTGACAGAAGTGCAACCCTTCTACAAATTTCTGCAGATTTCAGCTCTGGGGCATCAACGTCAGCGTGCTAACGATTCAAAAAAAATGGTTCAAATGGCTCTGAGCACTATGGGACTCAACTGCTGTGGTCATAAGTCCCCTAGAACTTAGAACTACTTAAACTTAACTAACCTAAGGACAGCACACAACACCCAGCCATCACGAGGCAGAGAAAATCCCTGACCCCGCCGGGAATCGAACCCGGGAACCCGGGCGTGGGAAGCGAGAACGCTACCGCACGACCACGAGATGCGGGCGCTAACTATTCAATGACACATCATCGGTATGGGCTTTCGGAACCGAAGGCCGACTCATGTACCCTTGATGACTGCACGACGAAAAGCTTTATTACTCGTCTCGGCCCGTCAATGCCGACATAGGACTGTTGATGACTGGAAACATGTTGTATGGTCGGAAGAGTCTCGTTTCCAATTGTATCAGGCGGATGGACGTGTATGGGTATGAGGCTCAAAAAATGGCTCTGAGCAATAAGGGACGTAACTGCTGTGGTCATCAGTCCCCTAGAACTTAGAACTATTTACATCTAACCAACCTAAGGAAATCACACACATCGATGCCCGAGGCAGGATTCGAACCTGCGACGGGAGTCGCGCGGTTCTAGACTGTAGCGCCTAGAACCGCTCGGCCACTCCGGCCGGCGGGAATGAGGTGTCTGTCGCCTTTAAGGCATTCTTGACTAACATAAACTCATCTCGCCCTTCCTCAACGGTAACTAACGCGCACGATCGTTGCAGCGTCTATGTAAAGCAAACTTAATTTGCATCCTCAAAGTGGCGCTATTAGCTCTACTCTTACGCGACTGGCACTAAATTTGAATAAACGTCATCCTTCAGATGTAGAAATACGCCTACCAACATATGTAGCATAACTCCTTTTTGTTGTTGCAATCTTTTTCCATCAGTGTACTACCATGTAACTTCCCGTTGCGAAAGTAAGGTGAGAAATATACGGCTGAACATCTTCGGTTACAACTACTTCAGGCATACTCTGTAGCATTTCACTATGCTATATCGACACAACAAAACCTGAACATGTTTTGGCCAGTGACAAAAATTGTCAGGTAAGTGTGCAGGATGGCAACAGCTCTTTACGAATGTACACTGCACGTCTGCAGGTATGCTTACAAGTGCCGTAGAAGTTGCATGTTGCGGGCCACAGGAATTGCAGTTAATTCTTCGCAGACATTGTCGGGCTGTGTTGCTCGACAATGTTTTCGGTAATAAATCTGCGTGCCAGAAGTGTCTACACCAGTGTCTGACACTGTTACAGGAAGCATGTACGTCGATAAGCTTGAGAACTTTCTTTTCCCATTCCCGGGTTCGATTCCCGGCGGGGTCAGAGATTGTCTCTGCCTCGTGATGGCTGGGTGTTGTGTGCTGTCCTTAGGTTAGTTAGGTTTAAGTAGTTCTAAGTTCTAGGGGACTGATGACCATAGATCTTGTCCCATAGTGCTCAGAGCCATTTTTCTTTTCCCACAGTTGGAGACTGATTCGCATGACTTCATTTACCAACAGGATGGAGCACCGCCACACTGGCATCTGGAAGTGCAGGAATTTTTAAATCAAAGGATTGCTGAACGATGGATCAGTTGCACAGGACCAAATGATTCAGCCTTACACCACTGGCCTCCAAGGTCACCGGACCTGACGGTATGTGATTATTTGCCGGCCGCGGTGGCCGTGCGGTTCTAGGCGCTCCAGTCCGGAGCTGCGCTGTTGCTACGGTCGCAGGTTCGAATCCTGTCTCGGGCATGGGTGTATGTGATGTCCTTAGGTTAGTTAGATTTAAGTAGTTCTAAGTTCTAGGGGACTGATGACCACAGCAGTTGGGTCCCATAGTACTCAGAGCCATTTGAACCATTTTTGTGATTATTTCTTGTGGCGGTTTATAAAAGACTGTTTATTTGCCTCCGTTACCAACAACAGTGGATGAACTGAGACATCGCATAACAGCAGCTGTGGAAGCTGCAACTCAGACACCCTCGCTGCAGTGTGGGAACAACTTTAATACCGCATTAACATATGCCGTGCATCTCAACGGGTTATTTTGAACACCTATGAAATCGTATGAAAAAAAAACCATTTGAGTTTCCCGTTCATCAGAAAACAAAATTCATTGTATATATCAGCGTACACTCCGCTGCAGAGGGAAAAATCTCATTCTGAAAACATCCCCCAGGCTGTGGCTAAGCCATGTCTCCGCAATATCCTTTCTTCCAGGAGTGCTAGTTCTGCAACGTTCGCAGAAGAGCTTCTGTGAAGTTTGAAAGGTAGGAGACGAGGTACTGGCAGAAGTGACGCTTTGAGGGAGGGTTATGAGACGTGCTTGGATAGTTCAGTGGTAGAGCACTTGCCCATGGAAGGCAGAGGTCCCGAGTACGAGTCTCGGTAAGGTACACAGATTAAAATTGTCAGGAAGTTTCATTGTATATGTTTCTTAGTTTCAGGAATACAGACGTGCCAAATCGGATGATTCTTTTCGATACACCCTGTATTTACGTGAAGTTAAGCCATTTCGCGAAATTCGGTTCAAATGGCTCTAAGCACTATCTACTTAGCATCTGAGGTCATCAGTCCCCTAGACTTAGAACTACTTAAACCTAACTAACGTAAGGACATCACACACAGCCATGTCCGAGGCAGGATTCGAAGCTGCGACCGTAGCAGCAGCGCGATTCCAGACAAGCACCTAGAACCGCTCAGCCACAACGGCCGGCGTGAAATTCGGAAAATTGTGCAATGAAAAATTGAGGTCGCTATATTTTTGCGATTGCTGCATATTACATAATATGTTGTTGCATATGAAATTTAGCTAACATATTGAATTTTTCTTTAGACGTAGGTGGAGGTCTCTATCTGTCTCTAATCTCAAGAAAATTGATCTGATGTAGCACATTCATCTGCGATCGCGCCGCGCCAGCGATAAAACCAGAGTGAAATATCCACAACATTCCTAATGTTTCATAAATGGTATGAGACAGCAGAATGGCATTTTCACAAATGATAGCACGCAAAGAGAGGATTATTTTGCCATATGCTTACTATGCGAAAATTCTTTATCTACTGTGCTATTCCAATAACTATAGACTTTTTCGGTGAAAGAATGTAATTTTTTTTGGTCATCGATAAATGGTGAAACGAGATAACATATCTGAAGACATTATACGATTTTTACTACCGAGGATGTGCTTTTTCATAAGCTACTGACTTTACTTTTTCTCTATTCCTCGCTTAATAAACTTAATAAACCACTGTTTTAGAATTCTCTCGAAGTTGTGTCTGCAGAGCATGTTGGTGAGGTGAGACAGTGTAAACTACACTGTATTTGGCAAAAAAAAATCAGATTTTCACATCGCAACTGGAGGAATGTGTAGGTTGTAATCAAAATTCGCCACTCATGACGCTTCTCTGAAAGTTCAAATGGTTAACAACCAAGGCGAAAACAAATCGCTGCATTTTCGGCGGATTTTTTTCTAGAGACTAACGAAAGCAGAGGTGACAGTAGATCGTTTGGAATGGTCACCATGCAAGTGTGGGCGTGGAGAAGCCCCACTTAATATTTACAAAAAGTGTGACCGTAGGCTTCGGTTCAGAACGGCACTTCTGCTGCAGCGCTCTGAGCGACCCCCACCACTGCCGCTCTCCCCACCCTTCTCCAGCCGACAGCGCATCTAGCGGGAACGGCAATTTGAGCGCACTATACGTGCGCTAATTTGCTCAATGTCTGCGAGAGAAGGAGGAAGCAAGAATGAGAGTGAGAGACGGAAGCGCTTAAATTAAAAATGTAATAAAACCGCGACACAATAAACCACTGAAACGAAAAAAGTAATATGTATTGATCAAACAAGGGAATATCCAGGATGGCATGTAACATTATTATTAAACGGATAGTTTTGCTACTCACCATGTAGCCGAGATTCTGAGTCGCAGATAGGCGCAACAAAAAGACTGTCGGAAAGCGAGCTTTCAGCCAATATGGCCTTCGTCGAAAATACACACATACACACACACACGCATGCAAACGCAACTCACTCACACATGAACACAGTCTCTTGCAGGTGGCAGCGATATTCGTAATAATAATATGTACTCCTTCTTTAAGTCTGATGTAAGTACTAATAAGCCCGCCGCTGTGACCGAGCGGTTCTAGGCGCTTTAGTCCGGAACCGCGCTGCTACTACGGTCGCAGGTTCGAATCCGGCCTCGGGCATGGATGTGTGTGATGTCCTTAGGTTAGGTTTCAGTAGTTAAGTCTAGGGGACTGATGATGACCTCAGATGTTAATTCCCATAGTGCGTAGAGCCGTTACGTAGTAATACCTGATCCCTGCGTCGTCAAGTCTGGAACTTCAAAATGGTTCAAATGGTTCTGAGCACTGTCGGACTTAACTTCTAAGGTCATCAGTCCCCTAGAACTTAGAACTACTTAAACCTAACTAACCTAAGAACACCATACACATTCATGCCCGAGGCAGGATTCGAACCTGCGACCGTAGCGGTCGCGCGGTTCCAGACTGTAGCGCCTAGAACCGCTCAGCCACCCGGCCGGCAGTCTGGAACTGCTAAGTAAATAAAAAAGCTTAGGAAATTAACAGCAGCTCTCATTTCTAGATCATAATACTTTCACTATTGCTGGGTACAAGCCTCTTCTGTTCGGCGTCACCTCTTCCAGTTTCGCGCGACCCGCATCCACACCTCAAAATAGCTACCGAAGTTATAATTACCTATTACACAAAATATGAAAACCAATCCGTCTTTTTTGATTAGCCTAACGTCCTACCATATTTTTACATAATGATGTAAGAACTTAGTTTCATGCATTAATCTGTCCTACAAGGCCTCTGTCCTGGAGTGGCTTGCGAATTTTTCGGAGTAAATTAATTAAGACTCAGCGATCAGATATTGTTGTTTTGATATTTACCTACGTCGCCTAAGGAGCTTAATTGTATTTAAATTTCGTACTTTATTGTTTTTAGATGTATTGTTTCTTATTTTATGTGCTTAGCCGCTCCCGACGATACAACGCTTCGATCAAAATATTACTACTTACATTAAACTCAAAGGGGCAATGCATTTTATTTTTTTACGTTTCATTAATTTTCCAATTTAAGAACTTCATATTTTACTTTACGTTTTACTAGTAGTCACGGTACAGCTTGACACACTACTCCCACACTCACACAAATACTTTCCAAGACGAAACACGAATGCGATTTGCGTGTTTCTTTTTTCATTCACACATATATTCATTGTCTATGTTTTAGTATATGTGTAGCTAATTTAGGTAATATAAGCAATAAACAGTGGCGATAACCGCAGATAAAGTCGGGAGAAAATGGGCTACCTTTGCGCTCTCTTGCAATACGCTGCGTGAACTATCAGGGCAAAGTCATTTGGCTTAGTACTCAATTATAGACCTCAAAAAGAACTACAAAAAATTTTGCGAATGTACATGTTTATCTTTTACATTGGAGTCAAAATCTCCCTTTTTCTGCTTTGTAAGTGCTGAAATGGGTGTCTCCAAAAGACGGGATCGTCATTGGTCGTCAACCGTAACAGATAAAACGTATGACCTCGCGGTCTCTAGTAAGATCTTTTTGAGCTGTACAACCTGGTACTACGTAACTTGATGTAGCTCTTATGTATTACGTAGCGTATATCAAGAGAGCGCTCTGGCGGAAAATATATTTAGTTAATTTAGCTGATTAGTTTGAGCGTCTGAAGGAACGTTCATTGAACATAGCTAAGAACCATCCCGATTAAACCAGCTTTCAAATAAAAAAACTGCATTAAAACCGGACCTTTCGATGTTCAGTAGTTTAATTTGTTCCAGTGTTATTGACACCTCTAGCACTTAAGCTCTTTGACAATGACGCAACGTATCTTTGACAAGAATGATACAGCAGTGTAATCTCGTAGTTGTTGCGTTTGAACTGGTGCCGTGAATCGTTTGATTTTCTCTCTCTCCAGTGCGGCGTCTAAGTAAATACTGCCAAGAAATGTTAGCGAAGTTAAACGTAGGTAGTCGAAGATCAGATGTTCCAGCAGCATGGAATAAAACAGGAGTTACTGTGATCTATTCGGACTACAAGCCTCTTCCATACCCGGACGACGTGGTGAATTATCGTCACGTGATCATACACGAGGAGCTTCCACAGAACACGTGGCGCGGCTGCGAATTGCAAGTATACGTCAGAAAAGTGAACTCTCCTTCAGAATTTTGGATAAATTTATGCGGCTTAGATTATTCCAGGAAACTAGTTACTCTGCGCTCTAATATGATAAGGTTCTATGAGCAAGCAGATGAGAAGTATCGTCTTCCCAGTAATGCCGTTCAGCTCGGTCAGTTTTGTGTATGTATGTACAGAAATGAATGGCACAGAGCCAAGATCGTAAATACAGCCGATAAAGATGAAGATCTAGTGGATGTCTTCCTCATTGACTGCGGAGGTACGGTTACCGTGAGTACGGATAATCTGAGGTTTATGCATAAAACGTTCGCCTACTTGGCGATTCAGAGTTTTCGTGCAGATTTACCCGACGTAAGGCCGAGAAACAGTGCAGACTGGCCGACAAGTGTGTGCGAGTTCTTCCGTGAAGAAACGTCCGGCAAAAAGTTTCGGGCAAAATTGGTGGACATGGAAAGCGAAAGACATTCAGTGTCGCTGAAACTGTTCGACGTCAATGGGAAAAGCATCAGCGAAAAGCTTTTGTCTAATAACATGGCGGCGGCAAAAATGGAAGACGTCGACTCTCCGGACACTGTGACGAGAGGTAGGGAATATGACGATTCCAGAGGTGAAGCTAGATCAGCAGAAGTCAAGAATGTCGTAGAGATCGCATTAGAAGCGTCGCCACGTTCCAAAGGTGACGATTCCCTGGCCGAAGACGAAGAAACTGGTTCGCACTCCGCAAACGCACCTGTCAGTTGGAGAAATGTCGAGCACAGAGACGTGACTATTGGCGGGAAGAGTCTGTTACTGGTGACAGTTAGAGGCAAACTTTATTTCGTTCTGTCGGACTTCCTGGAGGCTTTCGCAGTGCTGCACGAGCACGTTGTCCTGAAACTGCTGGAAGCGTTTCCCACGCCCGTGGTGGTCGAGAAGATGGACTGCGAAGAGCAGTGGCTGCTGCTGCGCCGATTGCGGGGGCGGAGGGTCCGCGGGCTGACGCAGTTTGCCAACCAGGGTGTCCGTCCCCGCGTCCATCTGCTGCCCGTGGACGTGGCCTCCCAACTCCTCACGTTCCTCGGAGAAGACGCCGGCCACACGATTTTCGCGCGCAGATTTGTTTCCTCTTTATTTTAGGGCACAGCTTGTGAGATACTGTGTTTCAAAACATTTGACAGGTACTTGTGTTACGTCTGTTAACCGTTTGTTATCCATTTTTATTTTTATTTCACCGCTGTTACTTATGCGTCGAAAGAGTAAAATAATTTTAAAAAATAGTGTCTTTGCCGTCCTTGACCTTTAATACATAAACGCGTGAGCGCGAATAGTTCTCGAGCAAAACAAGAGAACATCAAAAGTAACCGATAAGTATGAGATCAGAGAATAAATAGGGGTCACCGATAACACTCTTCACCATCTTAAACCCTCCGTTGCTATTAATTTATGATAACCCTACAGCATAAATGTTTTAAAATTCTGTACATTCTGTTCGCTTTATTTATTCTGAAACATTTTTAGTGGCCTGGAATATATTTTGATTTAATTACAGTAACTTCTTGTACAGATATCAACTACGTATTTGCAAGTTACAAATATTTATGGTTATACTGTCAAAAATCGATATTTTGTGGTATTTTCTATTTGTGTGTTTCCTTCATTCGTATTAAATATGTTACTCCTGCAGACCACGTGTACTTTTTCAAAGGAAACAATTTATTTGTTAGCGCTGTGCTGTAAGGATTAGAAATAGCTACAGAACACGATATATACGAATATTACATAGTAATGTATTTACATTTTATATCCCGCGCTTGACATAAAATGCGCTTCTGCTATGTTACATCTGTTAACCGTTTGTTACCCACTTTAATTTTTATTTCACCGCTGTTACTTATGCGTCGAAAGAGTAAAATAATTTTAAAAAACAGTCTTTGCCGTCCTTGGTCTTTAATACATAAACGAGAGAGCGCGAATAGTTCTCGAGCAAAACAAGAGAACATCAAAAGTAACCGATAAATATGAGATCAGAGAATAAACAGGAGTCAACGATAACATCTTTATCACTCTTCACCATATTAAACCCTCCGTTGCTATTAATTTATGATACCCCTACAGCATAAATGTTTTAAAATTCGGTAAGTTGCCTATCGACGCCGCGGGCTCCAAACGATAGATATCGAACGTGCGATTCTAAATCAATCACGTAACTGTGATGGCGGGCGTTATGATAGATTATTTGTGAGATGCTAGGAAAACCCAAACGATTTATGACGGTAGTGAGTGGGATGTCTGGTATTGTAGACGTTTCTTCTGCCGATTACCCCACGTGGAAGAATCTAATTCAATGGTTATGCAGTGTAGAAAATTGTTTGAATTTTTTCCGGAAATGTGATATTCTACTGATATTTTTGCGTTACATTGGCAGAGTCTACACAGGTTACGGCATATACGGAATGCTTCCCGCAGCATGCACACAATCGGACTTTCCCATGACGACAATGTCGACGACGAATGAGGTAATTAGTTTCTTTTGTAATTACAACTCTTCTTTTGTCGTTGCTGTAGTGATCACTATAAACATTTTCATAATGCCCGCCACCACAGTCGCATGATCGACTGAGAATCGCACATTCGATATCTATCGTTTGGAGCCTGCAGCTTCGATACGCAAACATTCTTGGAAATTACCTAAAATTCTGTACATTCTGTTCTCTTTATTCATTCTGAAACATTTTTAGTGGCCTGGAATATATTTAGATTTACGTACAGTAACTTCTTGTACAGATATCAACAACGTATTTGTAAGTTACAAATATTTGGTTTTCCTGTCAGAAACTGGCATTTTGTGGCATTTTCTATTTGTGTGTTTCCTTCATTCGTGCCGGCCGGAGTGGCCGAGCGGTTCTAGGCGCTTTAGTCTGAAACCGCGCGACTGCTACGGTCGCAGTTTCGAATCCTGCCTCGGGCATGGATGTATGTGATGTCCTTAGGTTAGTTAGGTTTAAGTAGTTCTAAGTTCTAGGGGACTGACCTCAGCTGTTAAGTCCCATAGTGCTCAGAGCCATTTGAACCGTCATTCCTATGAAATGTGCTATTCCCGCAGTTCACAGGTACTTTTTCAAAGGCAACAATTTATTTGTTAGCGCTGTACTGCAAGGATTAGAAATAACTACAGAACACGGTATATACGTTTATTGCACAGTAATGTATTTACATTTTATATCCCGCGCTTGACATAAAATGGGCTTGTGCTATGCATCGTGCTTCGTTGTTGTTGTTGTTGTTGTTGTCTTACATTACTGTGCAATAAACGTATATACCGTGTTCTGTGGTTATTTCTAATCCTTGCAGCACAGCGCAAACAAATATTCAGGAAGTGATAATTCCAGTTAATGCTGGAATTGCAGCAACTACTGGCTGATTAACGATAATTTTATTTCGCGTAATCTGTTTCGGGTGCTCTGCAAATCCACAGTGACATTTAGTCTTGTTAGTTTGTAGAAACTAGGAAAAGTGACGGAAGTGTTCGAGACGTTTTCCTTGCGTAGTTCTATGATAACAGTAGAAGAAGAGAATACTATCTTGTACAGATGGGTAATTCAGGGCAATGCTTTCAAGTATATCATAACGAAGAAAGTGGTTACAGCCACGCGTTGCCTGCAGTTCACCAGAATCCAGCTGTTACGGAACGTTTGTTGTACACAAATATTATTCCGAGTCAAAGCACGAATAAAAAATACATGAAATCAGTAAATAGGAGGCTTTAGTGTTCCTTGTTCTTCTGTAGTTTGCATCCAACAAATGAGTAAATTACTCTTGCTGAAAGAAACATAAATATCTCTCACAGCCATAGTATATTAATTACTTGTATTGAACGTATTTGCATTTGTTTTAATCTAGGTATTAAGCGCCGATTACGTAGCATAGTTTGATTACTCAAAAACTGATTTTTTGGAATAATTTGGTCATCACCTGTTGGGTGGTACACTTCTTTTAGCTGTTCAAGCGAAGTTAAAGAAATATAATACAATTGATCAGTTAATGGGAATACGTAATTCACAAAGCAGAATACAGCGTTACGTATGTGTGGGACGGCTCATTTTGTATTACTGCTTGGTATTTGCCCATTGCACTGCGTTTTAAAGACTTTTTTAGTACTACTCTTTAGCTTTCTAGTTGATGTGTAGCCGTCTCTTTCAATCGTCGTTGTTTCAGGCATTTGAGTGCGTTACATCCAGTTGTACATAAGGCAGACCATTAAATTAACAAAAAGTCTATTGTCATTTCTCTTTAAATACTTTTAACAGTCTCTCTCTCCCTCTCTCCCTCCCTCTCTCCCTCACACCAGTTAAAACTCAGAACTGTTGTATAACAGCTATTTGTTTCACAGATGTTTCATTAGGCGGGGCCAGTTCCAAGACATGCTACACAGGGTGAATAAAACTTCACTCATTGAAGACCATGAATCATAGATAACCAAATTGCTATGGAATGTGGATATGAACGAACATTATAGGCAAACTGAATCACAAAAACAAAAGTAAAAGGAGCCCTACCACAGAAACAAAAGCAGATCACCAACATACAAATACAGGCACACCAAATATGCACGCACGCACACACACACACACACACACACACACACACACACACAGACACACACACACACACACACACACACACACATAGAATAAATTAATGTCAACATTCCCAGCTGTAAATTCGCAAAGCAGCTATAATACATAAGACTGAAGAAAACCACAGCATGTGCTAACATGGTTTATACGTGAGGAATGGTCAGTGTTCAGGGATATGACAGGAACCATCATTCGATACAGACAGTCTAGTAAACACGGCCTCTAAAGTGAATAGCTTCAGAAGTATGAGCACTTCATCTTCGCCGCAATGAAACACATCTCTTCTATTGAACAAGTTCTCATAGCTCTTACCGCATGCATCTTAGAACCGATGTTTACTGGACTGTTCGTGTCGTTCGTGTCATATCCCTGAATTTTGGCCGTTTCTTTTGGACAAGCTTTACAAAATATTGTTTTCTGTTTTTCAAATTTGTGAAAACTTTTCTTTAAAACTGAAGTTATGTACCGACAGGTACTTAAGAGCAATTTTCCTGTTACATAATGGAAAGAAAATTTTAAAAAATACTTACGATACTGTAACTTCTGCGAAACATGTCTGTGCAAAACGAAGAAAAAAATGTGTTTGCTCAAGGCGGAACCTATTCGAAACCGAATTTGTAAGCAAACACTGATACAAAGAGTGAGTTTCAATCTCAAGGAGAACATTATTCTACAATTCGAGCAGCCACACTTTCAAGCGAAAGCCACCGAGCGTGACACATCTGAAGAGTTTTTCTAGGCTCGTGTCCATCAATTACAGTGGCAGAGGTTTGTACAGCAGAACGGGCAAACCAACTATAATTTATCGGTAAACATCCCGAAGCTGAAGTAATTGTAGCTGGGGTAAACGACATCGAATCGTGATCAGACTGTCATTCATTTCGAAGTTTGACATAAACTCCACTATTCATCCATGTCATTACACTGACGTTCGCTTTGATGTTCTTTACTCTTGCCCATGCAGTGACACCATCAGCTTCATAGATGCGTCGCCCAGGAAATAACAAAGAAGTGAAACTCAAATCCATTTTGTTACGACTGAAATACACAATCATAATTCCCATAATAATTTTGAAACTGTGTCAGACTCCGTTGAATAAATCTTGTAAAAAAAGTTTCTCAAAATGAGGCACCAAGACACAATTCATTACTACACCACATTTCGTTCTATGACTTTCAAATTGCAGCTGCAGTTCCATTGCTATTAAAAGTACGTTTGCGAAGTTTATGGAGATCATCAGAACTATGTATATAGGGTGTTACAAAAAGGTACGGCCAAACTTTCAGGAAACATTCCTCACACACAAAGAAAGAATATATGTTCTGTGGACATGTGTCCGGAAACGCTTACTTTCCATGTTAGAGCTTATTTTTATTACTTCTCTTCAAATCACATTAATCATGGAATGGAAACACACAGCAACAGAACGTATCAGCGTGACTTCAAACACTTTGTTACAGGAAATGTTCAAAATGTCCTCCGTTAGCGAGGATACATGCATCCACCCTCCGTCGCATGGAATCCCTGATGCGCTGATGCAGCCCTGGAGAATGGCGTATTGTGTCACAGCCGTCCACAATACGAGCACGAAGAGTCTCTACATTTGTTACCGGGGTTGCGTAAACAAGAGCTTTCAAATGCCCCCATAAATGAAAGTCAAGAGGGTTGAGGTCAGGAGAGCGTGGAGGCCATGGAATTGGTCCGCCTCTACCAATCCATCGGTCACCGAATCTGTTCTTGAGAAGCGTACAACACTTCGACTGAAATGTGCAGGAGTTCCATCGTGCATGAACCACATGTTGTGTCGTACTTGTAAAGGCACATGTTCTAGCAGCACAGGTAGAGTACCCCGTATGAAATCATGATAACGTGCTCCATTGAGCGTATGTGGAAGAACATGGGGCCCAATCAAGACATCACCAACAATGCCTGCCCAAACGTTCACAGAAAATCTGTGTTGATGATGTGATTGCACAATTGCGTGCGGATTCTCGTCAGCCCACACATTTTGATTGTGAAAATTTACAATTTGATCACGTCGGAATGAAGCCTCATCCGTAAAGAGAACATTTGCACTGAAATGAGGATTGACACATTGTTGGATGAACCATTGGTAGAAGTGTACCCGTGGAGGCCAACCAGCTGCTGATAGTGCCTGCACACGCTGTACATGGTACGGAAACAACTGGTTCTCCCGTATCACTCTCCATACAGTGACGTGGTCAACGTTACCTTGTACAGCAGCAACTTCTCTGACGCTGACATTAAGGTTATCGTCAACTGCACGAAGAATTGCCTCGTCCATTGCAGGTGTCCTCGTCGTTCTAGGTCTTCCCCAGTCGCGAGTCATAGGCTGGAATGTTCCGTGCTCCCTAAAACGTCGATCAATTGCTTCGAACGTCTTTCTGTCGGGACACCTTCGTTCTGGAAATCTGTCTCGATACAAACGTACCGCGCCACGGCTATTGCCCCGTGCTAATCCATATATCAAATGGGCATCTGCCAACTCCGCATTTGTAAACATTGCAACGACTGCAAAACCACGTTCGTGATGAACACTAACCTGTTGATGCTACGTACTGATGTGCTTGATGCTAGTACTGTAGAGCAATGAGTCGCATGTCAACACAAGCACCGAAGTCAACATTACTTTCCTTCAATTGGACCTACTGGCGGTGAATCGAGGAAGTACAGTACATACTGACGAAACTAAAATGAGCTCTAACATGGAAATTAAGCGTTTCCGGACACATGTCCACATAACAGCTTTTCTTTATTTGTGTGTGAGGAATGTTTCCTGAAAGTTTGGCCGTACCTTTTTGTAACACGCTGTATATGTTTGTATGGTATGCCTTATAAAGGGCCAAGAAAGCCTAAACTTGACCTATCTTTATAGTTTCCTTAATTTTTCTAACAAATTCGCGCAGCTTCCTCGACGATGAACATACGCTAGACGACGATTCTTTTGTTTTGTTTTGGTGTGTTGTACAGCTCACAGTGTTTGGCATGAAAAACGGATTTACGAAATTTACACTTCACCTTACCTCTTTCAGCAAGAACCTAAGTTAGTCAGCGAGAACCTAAGTTAGCCAGTCTTAAAATAGGGGATATTTTAACCGCTCTTTTCAAGATTACTGCTGGTATTCCGGAGACATTTTAAACTGACACACAAATATTTTCTTTTTGTACGTACAGTGTCCCAGGAGGAGCGGTCAGTTTTCTGAGATATGACAGGCGTGCTCATTTGAAGCAAAAAAAACGTCATATGGACATATGTACAATTCCGAGATAGAAAAAATTTGACGTCACTTTCGTATATTTTACTTAAATAACTGAAAAACCACGGCATCTAGCGAAATCGTTCTGCAGCACAAAAATTAAACTACTTTAAATTTCCTTAAAATAAGATTTTATTCGCTATTGCCAGCTAGAACTAATAGTTGGCTCGAAGATAGCGAGAGAATATTGAAAATCTCGCGATAGGCGCTTGCGCAGTAGCTTAGATAGCTTTTGTAGATCTGTGTGAGGTAGTTTACCGACGTGATGGAACACGAGTGTTCCATATCAGATTTTTCGTCTAGACTACCTCTACACCATTCTAATGGCCGTCCGGTGTGGCCGTGCGGTTCTACGCGCTTCAGTCTGGAACTGCGTGACCGCTACGGTCGCAGATTCGAATCCTGCCTCGGACATGGATGTGTGTGATGTCCTTAGGTAAGTTAGTTTTAAGTAGTTCTAAGTTCTAGGGGACTGATGACCTCAGATGTTAAGTCCCATAGTGCTCAGAGCCATTTGAACCATTCTGATACGTTGCAAACAACGGCAGTTTAATGAATAACATAGAAAATAAATAACAATGCACATTAAATGTGTTGTATCTCGGAAACCGTATGTCGATATGATGTTTTTTGCTTCCAATGATCGTTCCTGTCATACTCGTTGATTGGAACTCTACGCTAGAGATAGAATACTGTGAGACGTGCAAGAAGCGATGCATGGAAGGAGTGCCTGTCTAGGCGACATCAGTACGTCAATCTGGAAAGTTCGCTGTAGTGTCATTACCAATGTGTTTTGAAGCAAGAAATATAGATGACAATAAATTAGGGTAATTTACGTTTAGTAGTATATTTTTCTCCTTATTCTTCTCTTTATTGACTAGGGAAAAGTTGCTACTCGCCATATAGCGGTGACGCTGAGACGCAGTTACGCACAATAAAACGCCTGACGCAAATAAGCTTTCGGCCAGCAAAGCCTTCGTCGAAAATAGACGACAGGCGCACACACACACACACACACACACACACACACACACACACACACACGCAAACCCAACTCTAACATACATGACTGCAGTCTGGCAACTGAATACATTCCATCCTGGATTTTCCATTGTTTGATCTGTGGAAATTTAGATACGGGCAGAAATTCATGACGCACTTAATATAAAAAAAGAAATTAATCCTCCGTTATTCACGCGAAAATTCGTAACATGGTCACTCACGCGGATGATTGGTGTCATCCACAAAGCAAGCGGTCTATTTGTACACTTTGAACGGTATTTACGACTGGTTTTATGATTTTTTTATTAAATCTAAATATAATAGATTTAATATTAACATTTGAAACAATTTGACCATTCGAAGAACGATATCTTCAGCTGAATTACTGGCGTTACATGGTCCCTCTTGTTGCTTACCGACGTACGATTTTAAATTCAAAGTGTAAGCTGTTTTTACTTCAACCAAAGCAAACACTTTTAACCCATACTTTGCTGGTTTGCTAGGAATATATTGCCTGTACGAGCAGTTTCCTTTAAATGCCGAAAGCTGTTCGTCAACAGTAAGATATTCACTAGGTGAAAAATATTTTTGGTAGTTGTTCGTGAATAGTTCAAGTACCTCTCTGATAGCTCTGATAGCAGCCAACTTGTCAATCTCTCTGCAAACACCCCTATGACGGATATCATCAAACCTCAGACAGAAACATGAATCGGCTTCACTGATGCATAAATAACATGATTCAAGTCCGTTTTCCTTTGAGTTATCCCACAATTTCGATAAACTCTTCGTAGAACATCTTAAAGATCCACATAGATACAACAAACCAATAAAAGTTCTGATCTCTATCGCATCTGTTTCTTTAGTGTCCCTTTCCCTAGGTAAGTTACCACGAACTTAATTGATGTATATATTAGTGCATGTTGGGATAATGTTTATTATGTTTTCATCCAAGAACAAATTCGGAATTTCTATTTCTGTCTTTTTTTATACGCGTTTGATTTCTTGGTCCAGGCAAATGCTTAATAAAATTACAAGATCTGCTTTTAACACTGTTAGGATATTTATTTTTCCTCCGTTTAGTTATTCCATCTTCCCTAAAAAATGCATTCTCTTGAGTTGCTTATTCCTGTGATTCACATTCATCATTTTCTGACACTTCTTGTTCTGTTCCTGAATCATGACCGCTTTCATGAACAGTATGAGATGAAGAAACTTGCACAAGATAGAGTAGCATGGAGAGCTGCATCAAACCAGTCTCAGGACTGAAGACCACAACAACAACAACATCCTCAGTCCTGAGTTAGCGCTATCAGTGTGAGCATCTTCATCACTCAGCTCATTGAACCATTCCAGCCATAGATTAGGATCTCTACTAAACTTTGTCCGAGATTTTTTGCCTTTGACGTTTCTTACACAATTTAAAAATAAAGAGAATACTAGGTAACATGGAAGGTAACTGCAATCAGTTTAAATACGTCTAAATTTATGTACATGAAAGATCGATTGAATCTAGGGAAGCAATAAAGTAATACAGACTTACTTTGTTTCAGATTGTGGCAGCAGAGCTCGCAGGGATGACAAGTGTCCTCCAAACTATAATAATGTTTCATAAACAATGTATCTTTCGTAACTGAAAGACAACAATGATTGGAGCTAACAGCCGGAGAGTTAACAGAAAGGTACTGAAAATGGCGCGAACTCAATCCAGCCCTGTTGGACAAAATTGAGCGGGAAAGTCATGTGGATAAGGAGTGTCATCCGCGCGGACGAATGAACTATTTTTCCCCACAAACACGACAATGCAATAAGCCACTTTTAGCGGGAAAAAAGGCTAAAGTGACAACACTGTATTTTCTCACAACCTCCTGAACCAGGGCTCCCTATAGTTCTGGATCGGCAGAAGACGGTCTACGTCTGCCCACTGATGTTGTGTCTCCTTGGCTAACAATGTAGTACCAATGTTTATCGCAGCCGTTACGAAGTGATTGTCGCACCGTGCCGTGGGAAACCTGTAAGCGAATGTGTGTAGTGCGCCAAGGTTACCGGGAAGTGACCTCAAAATGACGTGTACTTGTCTTCCAGCACATTCATCGACTGCTGTTGAGTTTTACGGAAGTAAGGCGTGTGCGCGAGTCGCTGTGAGGGTGGAGTGGTGTGGCTTTCCATGCTACTCACTACTGATGAAGTGACATACAAACCTCCACATGTCAGGCATTCAGATCGGTGTTAAACGTTATATGTCGATAGACTGTCAACCAGAACTCCAATTTAGAATGAGATTTTCACTCTGCAGCGGAGTGTGCGCTGATATGAAACTTTCCTGGCAAATTAAAACTGCCCGCGAAAGGCAAAGGTCCCGAGTTCGAGTCTCGGTCCGGCACACAGTTTTAATCTGCCAGGAAAGTTTAAAACTTCAATTTAGTTCGTAATATGTGATTTCGCCCGGCAGAACGGGAGTAAACGTTAATTAAAACTAATACCACAACTACGGAGCACATCAAAAGCATAACAGTAAGTAACTAATACATGTTGCATCCGTGGGGAAGTTGGTAGAGCGGTAGATGGGACAACGTGTTAACAACATGTAAAAGGATAGTATTTACTTTATATCAATGTTCTCTAGGCAGTCTGCCTTCGCTTCGTTTCTCTGAAAGTAGTAACCTATAGAGTACATTTGTAGTTTCACAGAATATACAGTCGGAACAGAAAAATAAGAAACAATTGCACCACACGTGCGGAAGTAATAGTAGTAATAATTAATAATAAACAAAGTAATACGATCAATAATAAGTACATATCGTTCAATTACGAAGCGAAAGCATACTGCCAAAGGAACATCGTTACAAACTCCAAAAATCATTTTACATGTCAGGAAAATGTTCTCCCATACAAGTCTCTCGCATAAACAGTTAAAAAAATTCCCATCAGTGGCGTCCAAAGCGGGATCTGTGGTACGACGACCGAACACTCTACCTTCTCACCCACGCGAGATCTGCAGAAAAATAACTCATAGATCCGCTTTTCCTGCTCTCCTTGTTCTGGTGATACTTTTAACTACCATTTATCCATATTCCAGTCGATGACAGCATACAACACGAACTAAACAGATGTTTTGGTTAACGATACGGCAACGTTATCGTGTTGAGGATAAACTGTAGTGTCCGAAACCACCCGTGGGCTTTGACCAATGACACCATATCTAACCCAAAGATGTTAGAGAGAGACAATATTTGGAGGCAAAAAAAAAGATCGACTCTTACAAGGAGGACAGGCCTACCCGAAATCAGCGATTTCCTCCATATGTATAGCGTATGCAGGTCTTGCCCAGAAATGAACGAGAAAGAAGTGGGAGCCCCAGGTGGCCAAGATTTCGAGGCATGAGCCATTAACGTTAGCGTAGTTTCCACGTAGCGTTTGTCGCGGTGGAAAGAGTGCAGAACCATAATCCGACGCTCGTGAGGTCGAGTCAATGTGGAACTTTTTTTATTTCTAATTTTTACGTTGCGGACCTGTAAGACAAAAAAAAACAAATAGCGCTGTTTATATGGTACTTATTAATATTTTCATAAAAGAAATGAAATGGAAAGACAAAGGAAAATTTTGGATTGAAAATGAAGCGGTTCCTGCAGGATAACAAATGTCTTCTCTTCATTGACTCGTGGAGGGACGGAAAAATCCAAAATTATACGTCGCGATTTTTCGAGGTGAAGAAGATTTGCTGTCGTTTAGTATTAAAGTGATTCCCCCAAAACCTCTGCGCTAGTGTAACCCCGCTATGTTTGTTTTTGTCTTCAGGTAAATGTCGCATCGAAGAGCTTCAATACTGCTCTTATCTCATCGAGAGAAAAATAAATCGCATCCCGAGAAGACTGCACCAGAAACATTGCATTGCACACCACTAGCTATCTTCGCCAATATTTGGCGAAATGACGCGTTACAATTGGTTTGCAGCAAAACTGTGCGATTTTACGAATGTAAGCCAACTTTGTTTTTCTATAGAAACTTTAAAACGGGCATGTAATTGTAAAAATGCAGTTTTTGCTACGTCTTCAAGATGCCGAGAAAATTACTGTTTCCCTTGTTTTTATGATGAATATCGCCCCAGCTCTGTAAAATAATAAAAGAATCTAATTTTATATCCAGAGTTCTCGTGTACGCCCTAAAGCCCTTTCTGGAAATTTATAAGCAATTCTGAATTTCCCATAGCCTTTTCTTTTCATGCCTGCTAGGAAAATAATAATAAACGCATTGAGCATTCTTTCGGATTATTTGCCGAGTAAGTTACGTAAAAATTTGAGAAAAGAAGTTCCGCACATGGGACTCGATCCCACCACATTCGGATTACTGCACTTTATACTGCGCCCACAGCGGCTTGAAAAGTACACTTAACATGCCACGCCCAACCCACACCGAGAACGCAGTTTTTTTTTTTTTTTTTTTTTTTTTAAAGAAACAACTGGTCATCTGAAGTTCCCCCTTCTGTCACTTTCACTTCTCGTCAAGCCGTGCATGTACCATAAATTTGGACAAAATCGGTGATAACGAATAGGTGCAGCCCTCTTGTTAGCTTAAAGGTCCTTTCACACCAGCATAGTGTATCTCGAGCTACGTCTTCGGAAGAAGTCATGCGCGTAACACGTACCTTGACTCGGGAGATACGTACCCTTTGAATCGAAAGCTACGTATTATGCGCTACGTTTTCTATACCAGCTTTATACCTACCAGTTCAAAAACTTCCGGAACTTGGTCCATAAATTTTTTTCTGCGCTTACCTTTTAGTTATTGCGCATGGTCTCCTTCGAAATACTCTCCTCCATAACTGAGTCATTTCTCCAAACGCCGTTTCCGCTTCCGGAAGCAGTCTTGGTATGCCTCTTGCTGGATCGCGCGAGGCGCCGTCTGCGAATTTTCTTTTATCTCGTCTATCATTGCAAATATTCGTCCTTTCAACGGGGTTTTCGACTTTGGAAATAAAAAAAGTTCCCGGGGGCCTGGTTCTCTCTCGCGCGATCCAAAAGCTCCTCACAGATTACGAGGCAAAGGGCTTTCTGGTCTTGAGTCATGAACCGTGGGACGAACTTGGTGGCAGCACGATGAATTCCAAGATACTGTGTCAGGATTGTATGACACGATCCAACTGAAATTCTCCTGCAATCTCTTGGGCAGTCCGTCTCCGAATGGCACGCACAATTTCATTGATGTGCCTGACATGACCGCCGTCAGTAGAAGTCTAAGGGCGTCCTGAACGAGGAACAGCTATTGTCCGGCCATTTTTAAACCGTGTTACCCATTCGTAATACCGCGTACGGCTTAAGCAGTCATCACCGTAGGCTTCCTGCATCGTTTGGCGAGTCTCTGGAAAGGTGTTTCTTCAGTTCCACGCGAAATGTAATGCAGGCGCGTCTGCCACCTTGAAATTTGCGATCTGTATGACACAACGCTCTACTCAATACAGCTCTGCACAGTAACTAACAAGTAGACTTGGCCACTGTTTCTATGTTTCGATACAGTGTATCGATACGTGGAACTGTTTCAGTGTTTCGGAACGGTTGTGGTTCACTGTTTCGAAACAGTGGTGTTTCATTCCGCCCCTGGCTCGGACCAGATTCGATCTCGAGCCAGACACAGAAACTGTATCGTTGTTTCAAAATAAGGCTGTTTCAGTCCACCTGTGCCTGGAACGGACTAATTGTATCGAAACAGTGATGTTTCATTCCACTCCGTGTCGGACGAGATTCGGGCTCGGCACAGGTACTGAAGCACAACATACCACTTCATGAAACTCTTTCAAGAGTTTCGAAATCTTTTTGACAAGCAATAGCATGAAGCTTAAGATATCCGAAAATAAAGCTTCGTTTCTAGCTGACTGTCCTGTTTCGAAATGGCGTAACATCTGCTTTATAAAAACTAACAAAACAATAAAACAACGCATACTATTCACATTCAAAATAATAAATATCTGAAAATCAATCAGTTAAATTACACTTTTTTTATAACATACGTTTCTCTGTTCATGTACAGTAATCATATTAAGAAACGCAAGTAAGAATAAAAAAAGGCGTAGAGTGACAGTTATTAGACATATACATAAATTTGATGTAGGTATAATTGCAAGCAATCTGTTTGACAGATCACTAATAGTGTAATGGTGTATGGGAAGGGCTGGGAAGCATGGTGAATTTATAGTAACGGTTCGAAACACCTTGAAAGACAAAAAAATTTTCTGTTATTTATTCGAATTATTTGGCGTTATTTGTGAGTCTATAGTCACTGTGCCTATTATCCACAATGATTCCCTTTGTGTAGATGGAAATTAGCATGATGGGTATATTACCCATAGAAACGGAATGTGTGTTTCTGCAGTTTGCTCCCACCTCCAGTTCCGTTCGTGGTGGTTCTTCTGTCTTCAGCTATGGCTGTCCTCAGCCATTTGAAAAGTATCAAAGTCACGCGACACGAAAGCAGCGCATTTGCTGCAGGAAATACGAAACTGCCAAGACGCCTAAGTGATAGTTTCATACTTTCTGCGACATGATTAGCGCTGTCGCACCTCATTTGTGTTTATATGGACATACTTATACAGTAGACATTCAAAATGATAAAATGTGTAGGTTTATTAGAATACAAAACACAAACTGTTTCACTGTTTCGAAACAGCGTATCGAAACATTACATTGTACTGTTTCATTTGTTTCGAAACAGTTACGTGTTTCAGTTTGCCCATCTCTACTAACAAGGCATAGAACAATGGAACTTCCGGCAGTTACACATTAAACACAGGCGTGTGCAGGGATGGCAACCTCGCTTCGCTTCAACATATCATTGGCGCGGAATTTTGTGAACAAACCTTGTGTTTGCTCATTTGTTGAGATGATGTGCTAACTTTAGTGCGGTTTATGGATGGTATTAGAAATAGCATTCGGTGTGATGATGAGCAGTTGTTATTAGTTTCAATATCAAATAAATAGGTTTGTGTTCATCCGATAGATGTTAGAAGGACAGTGCACAGCGAATACTACTACGTAATGCAAGAATTACAGCTTGGCGATAAAAAAACTTAAAACTTATTTTAGGCTTACTGAAAAACAGTTCAGTGAAGTTTTATCCCTCATCGACATAAAAAAAACAACATATTTCAGAAAATCATAACCTCCTGAAGAGCGGCTAGCTATCTGTCTAAGGTAATGAGTTCCTTGCCCGCAATGTCAAAATAGAAATGTAGCCTATTTGTATAAGATTGTAGAAAATGGAATGCGTTCATGCGTGTAGAAAGGATCTTTGCATCGTAATTCAAAATAACACAGGCAATGCAATATTGTATTGTATTATATTACACGAGTATATTTGTCGAATCTCGTGATAAGGCAAAATATAAAAAGTTATATACATATGTTAACAACCCACAACCACAACAAGAAATCTGTGAGAGAAATATTTTCTGTTTGAGTTTAAAGTTCATGAGGTTTCTGCTTAAAGTATTTAAATTTTGATTTCAGTTGTTTCTTCTGAACAGTTTTCCGCTACCAAATCAACATCTGTGTCTTCCTCCAGTGATCGGAGCAATGCATCAGTTTCTGTAAGTGATCCATCAAGTTTACGGTGAAGGATCCTTGGATCGTTGTAATAGTTCTTACAAGGGAACCTCCCCATCGCACCCCCCTCAGATTTAGTTATAAGTTGGCACAGTGGATAGGCCTTGAAAAACTGAACACAGATCAATCGAGAAAACAGGAAGAAGTTGTGTGGAACTATGAAAAAATAAGCAAAACATACAAACTGGGTCGTCCATGTGTAATATAGGCAATATTAAGGGCAGTATTGGTCGAAGAGCGCCGTGGTCCCGTGGTTAGTGCGAACAGCTGCAGAACGAGAGGTCTTCAGTTCAAATCTTCCCTCGACCGAAAATTTTAACTTTTTATTTTCAGTTTATGTGAAAAACTCTAATGTTTTCATCACTTTTTTTGGAGTGATTATTACATCCACAAGAAAACCTAAATCGGGCAAGGCAGAAGAATCTTTTCACCCATTCGCCAAGTGTACTAGTTAGGTGGGTCGACAACATATTCCTGTCATGTGACGCACATGCTGTCACCAGTGTCGTATACAAAATATCAGACGTGTTTTCCTGTAGAGGAATCGGTTGACCTATCAAATGTTTTCGGTTCCCATTGGAGAGGCACGTCCTTTCATCTACTAATCGCACGGTTTTGCGGTGCGGTCGCAAAACGCAGAGACTAAACTTATTACAGTGAACAGAGACGTCAATGAACGAATAGACAGATCAAAACTTTGCGAAAATAAAGAAAAACTTTTCACTTGAGAGGAGACTTGAACCAAGGACCTCTCATTCCGCTGCTGCTCACGCTAATCACGTGACCACGGCGCTCCTGAGTTCAGATTTTCCTTGATGTTGCCTATCTTCGTATGGACTACTCAGTTTGTATATTTTGCTTATTTTTTCATAGTTCCACACAATTTCTTCCTGTTTTCTCGATTGATCTGTGTT
The DNA here is from genome assembly GCF_023864345.2 of Schistocerca serialis cubense. Classification (NCBI taxonomy): domain Eukaryota; kingdom Metazoa; phylum Arthropoda; class Insecta; order Orthoptera; family Acrididae; genus Schistocerca; species Schistocerca serialis. Next base: position 198,456,550 of record NC_064647.1, on the reverse strand, counting down.
CAGTTTTTCAAGGCCTATCCACTGTGCCAACTTATAACTAAATCGAAGGGGGGTGCGATGGGGAGGTTTCCTTCCCTTGTTAGCTGACCATGTTAAGCTGCGAGAGGAGATACTTCAAGACAACTGCAAGTTTGACACACTACCGACGGTATTAAACGCTTTGTGTCATTTTCATCTTCAGCTCGGTTTACCGTGTCTAAACTTTGTTTACTCTGTTTTGTAACCTTCGAGGCAGTTCTTTTACCAGCATTGATACTCTGCAGAAAAACAAATCTATTTCAAACTTGCATCCATTGTGGTTGTCGAATACTGTGACTGCAATATGAAAAGGTTTTCAGAAATTACCACAACCAGTCACCTTTTTAAATAAATGTATTTCAGTAATCCATGACCGGTTTGGAGTTTCCTAGCAGCACATCATCACATGGTACATATATACATACAGTGTAACTTTGTGAGGCTTGCTGTGTATATGCAGTACAGTTTTATGAAATATTTACAATATAAGCTCTACTTAAAGGTGTTACAGTTAACAGACTCTGTGTATATACATCATCAGATGGTACATATAAAGGGTGAGTCACCTAACGTTACCGCTGGATATATTTCGTAAACCACATCAAAAACTGACGAACCGATTCCACAGACCGAACGTGAAGAGAGGGGCTAGTGTAATTGGTTAATACAAACCACAAAAAAATGCACGGAAGTATGTTTTTTAACACAAACCTACGTTTTTTTAAAAATGGAACCCCGATAGTTTTGTTAGCACATCTGAACATATAAACAAATACGTAATCAGTGCCGTTTGTTGCATTGTAAAATGTTAATTACATCCGGAGACACTGTAACCTAAAGTTGACGCTTGAGTACCACTCCTCCGCTGTTCGATCGTGTGTATCGGAGAGCACCGAATTACGTAGGGATCCAAAGGGAACGGTGATGGACGTTAGGTACAGAAGAGACTGGAACAGCACATTACGTCCACATGCTAACACCTATTTATTGGTCTTTTTCACTGACGCACATGTACATTACCATGAGGGGTGAGGTACACGTACACACGTGGTTTCCGTTTTCAATTACGGAGTGGAATAGAGTGTGTCCCGACATGTTAGGCCAATAGATGTTCAATGTGGTGGCCATCATGTACCGTGTGTACCGTGATGTACCTGCAACCCCAGAAGATATGAAACAACCTATTGTGGCAGCCTGCGGCGACATTACACCAGATGTACTGCGGCGTGTACGACATTCATTACGCCAGAGATTGCAACTGTGTGCAGCAAATGATGGCCACCACATTGAACATCTATTGGCCTAACATGTCGGGACACACTCTATTCCACTCCGTAATTGAAAACGGAAACCATGTGTGTACGTGTACCTCACCCCTCATGGTAATGTACATGTGCGTCAGTGAAAAAGACCAACAAAAAGGTGTTAGCATGTGGACGTAATGTGCTGTTCCAGTCTCTTCTGTACCTTAGGTCCATCACCGTTCCCTTTGGATCCCTACGTAATTCGGTGCTCTCCGATACACACGATCGAACAGCGGAGGAGTGGTACTCAAGCGTCAACTTTAGGTTACAATATCTCCGGATGTAATTAACAGTTTACAATGCAACAAACGGCACTGATTACGTATTAGTTTATATGTTCAGATGTGCTAACAAAACTAACGGGGTTCCATTTTAAAAAAACGTAGGTTTGTGTAAAAAAACATACTTCCGTGCATTTTTTTATGTTTGTATTAACCAATTACACTAGCCCCTCTCCTCACGTTCGGTCTGTGGAATCGAATCGTCAGTATTTGATGTGGTTTACGAAATATATCCAGCGGTAATGTTAGGTGACTCACCCTGTATACATACAGTGTAACTTTGTGACGCTTGCTGTGTATATGCAGTGCAGTTTTATCAAATATTGACAATATAAACTCTACTTAAAGGTGTTACAGTTAACAGACTCTGTTTATATATATATATATATATATATATATATATATATATATATATATATATATATACAACGTGCTGACATGAGGGAAGTTTCCAATGACTGTTAGCAGAATATGGAATCGGTGGGTTCAGGAGGGTAATACGGAACGCCGTGCTGGATCCCAACGGCCTCGTGTCACTAGCAGTTGAGATGGAAGGAAACCATGGCTGCGGTTACCCTTGGCGCTGCATCACAGACAAGAGCACCTGCGATGGTGAACTCAACGACGAACATGGGTGCACGAATGCCAAAACGTCATTGTTTCGGATGAATCCAGGTTCTGTTTACAGCATCATGGACGCATCCGTGTTTGGCGACATCATGGTGAATGCACATTGGAAGCGTGTATTCGTCATCGCTATACTGGCGTATTACCTGGCGTGATGGTATGGGGTGCCATTGGTTACACGTCTCGGTCACCTCTTGTTCGCATTGACGACACTTTGAACAGTGGACGTTACATTTCAGATCTGTTACCACCCGTGGCTCTACCCTTGATTCGATCCCTGCGAAACCCTACATTTCAGTAGGATAATGCACGACCGCATGTTGCAGGTCCTGTACGGGCCTTTCTGGATACAGAAAACTTCGACTGCTGCCCTGGTCAACACATTCTCCAGATCTCTCACCATTTGAAAACGTCTGGTCAGTGGTGGCCGAGCAACTGGCTCGTCACAATACGCCAGTCACTACTCTTGATGAACTGTGGTATCGTGCTGAAGCTGCATGGGCAGCTGTACCTGTACACTTCATCCAAGCTCTGTTTGACTCAATGCCCAAGCGTATCAAGGCCGTTATTATTGCTAGAGGTGGTTGTTCTGGTTACTGATTTCCAGGATCTGTGCACCCAAATTGCTTGAAAATGCAATCGCATATCAGTTCTAGTATAATGTATTTGTCCAATGAATACCCGTTTGTCATCTGCATTTCTTCTTGGTGTAGCAATTTTAATGGCCAGTAGTGTATTAATTTCAACAAATCAAAAATTACTTTAACCAGAGGTCCCACCGGGGCATTAACTGTACTACATTGTACTTTAAAGTAAGACCATCGTACTCTGGCGAAATATTCTGTTTAAAATAATTTTATTACTTGCGGGTCCTGAATCGCCAATGCGGACTGTGAAAACTCCATTTTTTTCTGGTGCTTCCACATTTTCAAGACCACTTTTTCTCTCTCCTTCTGACGGCATTCCTATGGACATCTAGCATCTGCTTTTATAGTAGCCTCTGTAACTACAACGATTCATTAGAAATCTCGTTACTGGAGACTCATACAGTACTGCTACACAGTTGGCATTAGTACTGATCGTCGACTGTAAACGAAGTGTCTGACTCATTTTGGCGTATAGTACAACCATTGTAAATGTGTACATGCCAATACCCACTAAAGATTTTAGGAAGGAACGTTGCTGCAGGATTTCACGACATGTGGAATTTTCCTCACTGCATCCGGGCAATAGATGGAAAACACGTCCGAATGAAGGCACCACCTTCATCTGGATCGTCTTTCTAAAATTTCAAAATTTATTACCTCTCAGTGTTGTTGGGTTTGGTAGATGCTGACTACAAAGTTTGTAGCCGCAGAAGTGGGATCATACGAAAAGGATTGCGATTCCGTCACATTTGCAAACAGTGCACTAAGGAGAATAATGTCTACCTACAGCCTTGCAGTGCCAAAAGGTGAGCCCCTGTTCTATATGGTGCCGTGAGAGATGGTTTCCCCTCGCAGCGCCGCATGATTCGTCCCTATCCACGTAGAAATCTTTACGATCAGAAGAGACTTTACCGATACAGTGTGAGTGGGTACAGACATGTTGAAAACTCTTTTGGCAGACTCCCCAACGGTGGAGATTGTAATTTCGGCCATTGCAGCAATCTTTACATTCTACGTAAATTAATAATAGCCACAGTAATACGACACAACTGTCCGTGCAGTAAAGGTGACATTACAATGGTGACCAGAAAAAATTTTGGATGCCTACACCACATGCCGGAAATCTGAGAAAACTGCTGCTGCATCTACAAAGGAGAACACCGCAATTATGAAACCCTTTGTCGATTTTTTTAACTCCCCTGAAATAAGCGTGCCGTGGCAGTGGCGTCACACTGCTATCAAGGAACTACAATCGACTTATGTCAAATAAATATTCGTTTAACACTGCACCATGTTTCAAGTGACAACTTTCTGCAGATAAACACTACTGAAGACTTAAGTATAATGTCTGATGATTAGTTTATTTTTATTTGACAAAGGTAGATTGTTTACAAACAGTACACATTGAAGATGAGGGTGCAAACCCTAGAAACGCGTGGTGCTAGTAGGAAAATGTGACTGATACAGTTTGTCTTCGTCATCAAAATCGATCGCCGGCCGCGGTAGCCTAGCGGTTCTAAGCGCTTCAGTCCGGAACCGCGCTGCTACTACGGTCGCAGGTTCGAATCCTGCCTCGGGCATGCTGTGATGTCCTTAGGTTAGTTAGGTTTAATTAGTTCTACGTCTAGGGGACTGATGACCTCAGATGTTAAGTCCCATAGTGCTTAGAGCCATTTGAACCATTCTGAAAAACGATCGCAGATTCCTAATTAGGCCCATTATGGACGGAATACGATTATTTTTATTTTATTATACATTAGCGTCTAATAGAGGAAAACGGTAACAAATATTGGTAGCCTTGTAATTTTCTAAATTAGGCATTTTAGTTAATGAGTCAGTTTCAAATTAAGTTACAATAATAGTCTTTTCATAAAATTAAATGGATGTGGATTAGGAAGTATAGAGATGTATAGAGATGTATTGTTTATATTTGTAGCGTATAACGTGTGGTGGCCACATTATCCAGGTCTGTCTGCTTATTTGGAGAATAGCTTTTTTCAGTCACACCATGTAATCTTTGGATGAGGAATTCCACCTTAGGCAAGACACCCTTGGAGCTTATTGTACTCAGACATGTTTCAGTGCATTCTGTAAAATCGTTATTACATATTAACGTTTAGAGAAAACATCTGGTACAAAAGATTTACGATTGTGAATGAAGTGATTGTTATCAAATATTGTACATGGTTTGTTTACACTTCACAGTTGAGATATGTGTTACTGGGCTGATGCACTGTATGTTGTTTATTACAATATGCTTGCACTTCTAATTTTATTGCTTATTTGGAAAAAGGTGGATTTATGCAGTACATGAAATCTGTTTAATGCTATTGATAATGGTAGCTGTAAGTCTGATACACAATCTGCAACATGTCTCCTGCCAGCAAATGTTCTTTAAATTTATCCATGTTTTTTAGTTTGCGTTTCCGAAAGAAAATGAGTATATATCGGGTTATTTGCGTGTTACTTACGACTTTGATGTTGTGGTGTTCGTCTCCTTTGTGTGTGATAACGACCATTTTTCTTTTGTAGTTTCACAGGCATTTTCTGGGATTTTTCGAACTTTCAGAGTATTTTCGTCGCCTTTACCTGCTGTTGTGCTGTGTAGTATTCATTTGCTTCGTGACGTGTTTGAGTGAGGAAATCAGATTTGAAGTGTTTCCGGGTGTTGTCATCATCATTTCATCCCCATCGACGCCCTCCGTCGCCGAAGTGTAGTCAAATGGAACGGTCTACCCGACGGGAGGCCCTAGCCACACGACATCATCATCATGAGAAGAGATCAGTGGTTTTCTGGGGATACATAGTGTATGTCCTTTGTACTTTCCAGTCATCAGTTGGGCCTCGATGATGTTATTCGATAGCTGTTTGACGATCATCCTTGTTCCATTACATGGTTTTGGTGAGTTGAGATTTCTGAGCAGTATGATCGGAGACCCAATTTTTAGTCGAAGACAATGTATTGGCATTCCTGGTACTTCCAAAGAGTTTAGAAATTCTGTAGAGAAGTTCACAGTTTCTTCAGCGTTTACCACCATGTCGATTGATTTGTATGTTCTCTCTTCAACGGGAATTTTCTTTTGAATATTAAAGCTGATATCATCTAAAATATTATTCTTAGTTGCCAAAGTTTCCCTTTTAAATAGCCAGTTGAGATTGGTATAGTTGTGAATAATGTTTGAATAAATGTAGTTGATGCGTTCGTTTTCAGCCGTGGCTGTGTTGCAGAAATCACATTTGAATTTAATGACACCGATCGTCTGACCAGTAGGATATGTGACTGCCTATTTGTAAAAGTTGTTGAGGGAGATTTTCTGTTGTTTCGCCATTCCATAGTTCAACTCTCACCTTTGTTGTTAATCGCAATATTTGTATGTGTGGCCAGAGATTTGATTTTTTTAAACGTGCTATGATCTCTTCCTCTGGTGTTGACTTGGAGATAACTAGAAACGTTTATTAAAAACCCCTTGAGAGTATGAGTAAAGGTCCTCCCACCACTTCACAGTTTCCTCGCAAGTCTTGTAATGTTCTGTTCATGGCTTCGAGTGATTTGTATGTGCCAGTGTCCATTCGTCCCAGAAGATATTTTTAGCTTGCTTTAGAAGTTCAACCAGTCCAGATACTCTTGCCATTTTACATATCACGAATTGTTATTCGGCTATATTTAATGGTAGTTATAGGACGGAATGGCCAGATGATGCTAGTGCCAATGTGATGTGTGAACTGGCAACATCTCCTCCTCTTTTACGTTTGGGCATTGCCTAAAATATAAATCAAATCAACTTTTTATTGACAAATACACTAAGTACACTTTACGCACTTTTCTCACTTTATTTTCGATTTATATTCCATCACTGTATTACTTTGACTACTCACACTTCACTTCTTCCCTTCGTCTGTCTGCTACGGTCGCAGGTTCGAATCCTGCCTCGGGCATGGATGTGTGTGATGTCCTTAGGTTAGTTAGGTTTAAGTAGTTCTAAGTTCTAGGGGACTGATGACCATAGATGTTAAGTCCCATAGTGCTCAAAGCCATTTGAACCATTTGAACCTTCGTCTGTGATAAGAAATTGACGTTCGAACCCATGACTGGTCTTGCCTTATATACCCCTACCAATGGGTAGCCACTTCGAGAACATACGAAAAGGATTCGAATTATCCACAGTGTTTTAGAACATTCCACAACATTTGAGAGTGTTCTGGAATATTCCACAATGATCTGCGATGTTCCCGAACATTCTGGAATCTTCCCGAATGTCCCAGACCATTCCCGAACACTCCAGAACGTCCCGAATCATGGTGGAACATTCCGGGATGTTATGGTATGCTCTCGAATACTCTAGAATGTTGTGAAATTTCTAGAGAGCAAGCCCTTAGGGTACAGACGGAACCTTCTTCACGGATAGGGGATAAGGGCTACCACAACATATAACTCCCTTGATCGTACCAGGACTTGTTTCTAAATTTTAGCGGCACGCACATTGTAATTTACTTTTATAATATACTAATTAATAGGTCCAAGGTGTCAGTAAAAGTCGCTGGAATATTGTTGCTTTACGACATCATCGGTATTTATTCATAAATTCGTGCCACTTTCGACAACACCACTTGTTAAGTAAGCGCATTATGGAACATATCAACACAACACAAAAAAGTTGATAGTTATGTTGCCCAATCTCGACAACAACTGCAACTCTTAAGGTGCGCTTGGCTCTTAAAAATAGTATTACGTACATAATAGCTTCCAAATCCTACCAGAACAGGATGTAATTGTTGTTGTTGTTGTGGCCTTCAGTCCTGAGACTGGTTTGATGCAGCTCTCCATGCTACTCTATCCTGTGCAAGCCTCTCCATTTCCCAGTACCTACTGCAGCCTACATCCTTCTGAATCTGCTTAGTGTATTCATCTCTTGGTCTCCCTCTACGATTTTTACCCTCCATGCTGCCCTCCAATACTAAATTGGTGATCCCTTGATGCCTCAGAACATGTCCTACCAACCGATCCCTTCTTCCAGTCAAGTTGTGCCACAAACTCCTCTTCTCCCCAATTCGATTCAATACCTCCTCATTAGTTATGTGATCTACCCATCTAATCTTCGGCATTCTTCTGTAGCACCACATTTCGAAAGCTTCTATTCTCTTCTTGTCTAAACTATTTATCGTCCATGTTTCACTTCCATACATGGCTATACTCCATACAAATACTTTCAGAAACGACTTCCTGACACTTAAATCAATACTCGATGTTAACAAATTTCTCTTCTTCAGATACGCTTTCCTTGCCATTGCCAGTCTACATTTTATATCCTCTCTACTTCGACCATCATCAGTTATCTTGCTCCCCAAATTGCAAAACTCCTCTACTACTTTAAATGTCTCACTTCCTAATCTAATTCCCGCAGCATTACCCGACTTAATTCGACTACATTGCATTATCCTCGTTTTTTTTTTTTTTGTTGATGTTCATCTTATATCCTTCTTTCGAGACACTGTCCATTCCGTTCAACTGCTCTTCCAAGTCCTTTGCTGTCTCTGACAGAGTTACAATGTCATCGACGAACCTCAAAGTTTTTATTTCTTCTCGATGGATTTTAATACCTACTCCGAACTTTTCTTTTGTTTCCTTCACTGCTTGCTTAATATATAGATTGAAAACATCGGGGATAGGCTACAACCCTGTCTCACTCCCTTCCCAACCACTGCTTCCCTTTCATGTCCCTCGACTCTTAAAACTGTCATCTGGTTTCTGTACAAATTGTAAATAGCCTTTCAATCCCTGTATTTTACCCCAGCCACCTTCAGAATTTGAAAGAGAGTATTCCAGTCAACATTGTCAAAAGCTTTCTCTAAGTCTACAAATGCTAGGAACGTAGGTTTGCCTTTCTTTAATCTTTCTTGTAAGATATGTCGTAGGGTCAGTATTGCCTCACGTGTTCCAACATTTCCGGAATATTTTACCAAAGAGGACGCCATCATCATTTAATCATACAGTAAAGCTGCATGCCCTCGGGAAAAATTACGGCTGTAGTTTCCCCTTAAAATGAATTTTATTACGACTGTCTCAACAGAAATTACTTTTCAGGTATAATTTACGTAATTTTTCTGGAAATAATTATTGATTTAAAGGTTTATGCACTTAATAAGTAATTTCGACGGTTGCAAATTTTGAGAATATAATAACTGTCCCCTTCCTTTCTTTGTATAATTGCCAGTTGAATTATCGATAGTAAGATTAGAAGAAATAGGAATGAAAACAAAAATTTTGTTTACATGAAAATATAAGTATATATTTATTATTTTCACTGTGAAGAGGTATTTGACTCATTTAAGTTAACAGTTGTGATTAGTCTACTAATTATCAAGGTTCAAGATCGATGTTGCTAAATGGATCAATATGAAAAATAAAGTTATATTATCAGAAGAATAGTGTTTTGGTAATCGAATATAGGCCCAATTTTCTTTAGATGTGGAATATATGATTTAAGTATAAAAATTAAGTCAAGTCGGGCCGAAATTTATACGGAACCGAAATTATCAGGTGAAGTACAGAAGTTCTGAGGGCGCAAGGTTCATTACAATACTTACAGTAAGCAATATTACGTTGTTTGCTATCGTATCTGATGCTGCGATTTTAATGGCAATTTAGTGTATGTGGACAGGCTGCAGTAAATTGACAGCGGCTCAATGCAAATAATGGCGGCGTCGGGAGCCAGGTACAAAGCCGGCGAGCGCGCGCGCAAGTTATGAGCCGTGTCTCTTCTGTGGACGTTATTAGGAGGTGCGTGAAGACCGACGAAGCGTACCGCCATCTACGTGCAGTGCGCCGGTGAAAGATGGCGCCATATTTGGAGCTGCGCGGAATTTCTGGCCTGTGCGGTACCCCCGGCGCGCGACGCCAATAAAGAAATTTTTCATTCTGCGGATGGAGGCGGCGCCATGTCTGAGAGCCCGCCGCTGGGGATGACGGGAATTCCGATTAGAGACGAGCACCGCGATATTTTCTGCGCTCCGAGAAAGTGCTGCGCCGCCATTTCTTCGCCCGTAAGCCCCCGGATATTTTTTTTTCCCCATCGACCGACAAGATCAAGGGACGAAATGACCGCCCCTGTGATGGAAAAGGAATTCTGGTCCTTTGATAGACTCGTGCTGGCATCTGCTGTACGCCTAGCAGCGGCCGCTGCATTCCTGGGGAAACGTACGACGCTCTCCTAGCCGCTATGAAAACGTGTCTGGCGCGCATCTGTACTACTCTAATACTCTGCTTTCTATTTTTGCTATTCCCTACTCCGTAACAATGTTTCGATACTTTCACATTGGGCACACTTAGGGATAGGAAAAGCGGACCAGTTAAAACCGCTACCGGTGTTTTAGTTCTGAACAGCCGGTATTTTTTTGGTCTTGGTTGTAACAGATGTTTTTATTTTTTAGTAATAACCGAGAGTGAAAAACCGAAATATCATTTAGCCATAGCAATAATGCTAACACTTTTTGTTTTTAAATAATCTTTTTAAAAGAAATTACTAATTTTTATTAGTAAAATTTGCATTGGTTTGCCGGCCGGAGTGGCCGAGCGGTTCTAGGCGCTTCAGTCTGGAACCGCGCGAACGCTACGGTCGCAGGTTCGAATCCTGCCTCGGGCATGGATGTGTGTGATGTCCTTAGGTTTGTTAGGTTCAAGTAGTTCCAAGTTCTAGGGGACTGATGACCTCAGATGTTAAGTCCCATAGTGCTCAGAGCCATTTGAACCATTTTTTTTTTTTGCATTGGTTTCACATATTGTGTTATTATAGAAAATGGCAAAAGCGATCAGTGCCATTTCCACGATAATGCTGTTATGCTGTTATAATGTCGTTATATATTGTTATGGTGATATAATATTGTATGTAGATTCCACTGAAACACCAATGAAACAATATGCTTCCTTTTAAGTAGTGCTGAAAAGGAAATGAAAATGTATTGTACAGCTATGATATGATGGAACACTTTGCCTCATACAGAACGTAGTCAGTGATATTAATTCCGAATATATCAGAGATTATGTAAGACTTTATAATAAAATTCTTTGCATCGACACCTGTGAAAATTACGGTAATACCTACGATATATGAGCCACCTAACATACAGTGTAATCTAATAAGAATAATTGCTCCATTGTGGAAACAATACTGTCGTCACATGGATGACATCGTGCTGGATAATAAAGGTTCCCCATATATATATATATATATATATATATATATATATATATATATATATATATATATATATATATGTTACATCATGTAACGCAGATACGAGATACATATACGTGTGATGACACATATAGCACTGTTCATATCAATCGTATCTTAAATACAAACACGTAAGTAGTTACTGTATGAACCATTTATCACTGATGCCTTTATTATCCAACAGCTTTGGTGTTAAAATGTGTTTATTTTATTTTTTCAATAATGTCCCTGTGCCATGCGTCGTCGTGGCCTAAGGTACACATGTACGTGAATGTACAAGTCTTAGCCAACCTGGTGTATGTGGTAGTTTCTTGCTGTCGCCCGATATCCGTTACAATACAGAATGTCTCCAATCTTAGTCTGAAAGTATTTTTACGAAGTTACGTAGCTTTGAAGCTCTGTACAATTTTCATTTGCTTTAAAAGACTACGGTTTGCCTGCCATTTCTATGAAATAATGAAGGAGGGAGGAAATTATAGTAACAGTAATAAATCAAAAACTTAGCAACAATTCATTAATAGTAGGGGAAAGTGTATTCACTTAGTATTTAACCGACCAATCTGGTAGATGAGAAGGTTAAAACAAACTTTTCTTAAAACAAATTATTATGGTTACAGCAGCCTAATGTGTAACACAAACCTTAAATGTCAACGCATCTATGAAACTGCTCATTCGTACTCTCAGCCACATCGTCTGGCAAGAATACGCGACATGTAGTGAAAGAAGACGCACTAACATAAATCACATGAAGATTCACCCTGTCCTTCATAACCTGTGCATTCTTCATGCCACCATTGGGAGCAGTTATCATACTTAATCCATTCTTCCGTGATAGGCTCCTTGTAGAATTCGCCACATCCCGGGCAGTTCAAAACGTCAGATCCCTCCTCGATCTTGAAGATGATGGCGCTGTTCAGTCCAGATCAGCCCTAGAGATTCTGCGTTGTTGGTACTGTTATTTCGTCCCATGTTAATTTTGTTTCGTTTAAACTGCTTGTCTAACAATGCATTTTTTGTACTGAGGTCCAGACAAAATTTCAGATTTTTTTGCCATTTTTGTTGTGGTTTGATTATATTTTGGCAGTAGATAAATACTGGATAGGCCTACTACACCTGTTCGTACATCAGCTCTCTGAACTTCAGTTATGTCACTGTTTCCAGTTTTTTCCTGGTGACTGCACAGACAAAACGTATGTAATTGAGGAGCATCATTTGTCCTTGAGCTCCTGTTAAACTCCTCCTTCGGGTGTTGGAAATTCGGCTCTCAGTGATTTCTGATGAAGCAAAGTCTTCTGCTGTGAAGACATCCGGATTCAACGGGAATACTCCCGTTGACTCGAAGGATATCTCACCTGTTCGGGTTGGGACTACTGTAGAATATGCACCTCGAAAGAAAGCACTAACGTTTACTGCCTAGTTGGTCTTCATGGATTAGTAACCGCTAGGAACGGAGAGGGTGTGGGGGAGTTAAAGAGTACGCCCGTAGTCTTTCCCTGTTACAACGTACTCTTAACCGATGCGCCAAACAGTTAAAAAAATAACAAATGTGTCACTGCTTGGTTCCGCTGTTTGTCATGCCGTGCTTTGTTCCTCACAGAATGGTGATTTTTTTGGTAAACAATTTTATTATTTAGTGCATACCTAGGCAGAACTTTTGCTTACGATGTACAGCTTGAAGATTACATAATTTGAAACAAAAACTTATATTTACCTGCTACAAGCAGTAAATGTGGCGGAGCTCTTCGAGATTACATGTGATGTCGTCGCTATAGAACCAACAACTGAATAGTTTTTCGATGTCAGTCAGTGTTGCCAGTTTAGAGAAAGTGCAACTACGAACTCCTACCCGACCTTACCCTATATAATAAAAATAGAAAATAGCTAATCTGCTGCCTGTGTCTACGTAACATGCTTTCATCTTTCTGAAGCCCTTGAAAACGGACAAATTAACACGAACGGAAGTTCTTCAACCTTATTTTTCATCCTTTAGCACTGACTATTCGCAATGCCCAAATAGTTTTATGATCCCTCAACTGCGACATGATATTTGAACAGTGTTTCGAAAAACTGGAATCAGTAGAAGAATACTCGTGATATTTTCGTAGTATTCGACCACTTGTCGCTTTTCGAGAAGAGTAGCGAACGGTGGACAGAATAATTTAGTATTTTGATTTTACATATCTTGAAACTGAGAGAGTCAAAATTTTTCAGCCTTTGTTCGATTTCTACGTTTATTACAGGAAGTAACAGGAATAAGAAGCCAAATATCGGTTACTTCAGGAACTGGTTTTTTTCGAGCAGTTTTAACTGTCAGCATAAACTGGCATAAAAAAAACCAATGTAACATAAAATCGGTCCTTTAAGCGATAATCGCCATCCCTAGGTCAGTAAGAGCTTGTAGTCACTCATTTTACTAAGGTTTGAAAGTCCTCTTGATGCTTTTCCGTGTTTACGATTTAAAAATTGGGTTGTTTTGAAAATCAGCCTTATGCAAGCACAATTACTTTATTTTTGTATTTACCCAGACATGTTTCGACACCTATGTGTCATCTTCTGAGGGTCAGTTTTTAGTTCTGTAAAGTACAATATCAAATTTATAATAGTTTATCTATTGTAGACCTAATAATTACAATATGTGTATTTCGCTTCGTTTTGTTTAGACGCTCATCTTAAAATTACATCGCTAAATGAACTGCATTTTTATACATTGGTTTTTGTTCCCTTTTTCGTCGTTTATTTGACAGCATGTAAGCTGGAAACTAGCCACGAAGAAAATTATTGTGTATTTGTGAAGAACTGTTTTGTGGGAACAAGTAACGTGCGATTCTGTACTTATATTTCTCATTCTGTTGCGTGTCTCTGGTTGATGTCTCGATCAATTGCTACTCAGTGCGCTGTTTCCACGCATTTTCCACAATATTTTCTCTCACTAGTTCACCTCACAAGTACTTTCTCAAAATGTGGCGAAAGGTGGTCTGAGGAGACAGTTCTGACTCCATACTCACAAGGGGAGGCCGCCAATTGTGAAATTCAGATTCGATTCATACTGCGCATAATAAAAGCTCATGGCCAGAGGTGTAATGTGGCAAAGCACCAAGATGCACTTCTCAGCCGTTGTCGAGAAAATCGACAGTAAAAAGAAACCGTTGCGGTGAAATACTCTCTACGATTTATAATTTCCTACAGCGTCGTGGCGCAGCGGTAAGCGCTCGGGTTCGTTATCCGAAGGTCGCCGGATCGAATCTCGCGCCATGCAAACTTTTTTTTTTTAGTATTTGTTTTTTGTAATTCAAATACATAATTCGAACGTTTGACTTGCACTATACGTATTCGTTTCGGAATATCGTTTCTACGTCTTCCGTTAACTACACGTGTAAACATTATGAAGACAATAACATTTGTGAAATACAACTATGTTTGCGGAAAACATAATCATGTTCGAAGTCGTCAGTTTTTCCATGATAAACGACTTTCAGCAACTTATTATATGCATAATTGTTGCAACTGATTACCGGGAATATATATATATATTTGAATTACAAAAACCAAATACTAAAAAAAAAGTTGCATGGCGCGAGATTCGATCCGGCGACCTCCGGATGGCGAACCCGAGCACCTACCGCTGCGCCACGACGCTGTAGGAAATTGCAAATCGTAGAGAGTATTTCACCGCAACGGTTTCTTTTAACTCTCGATTTTCTCGACAACGGCTGAGAAGTGCATCTTGGTGCTTTGCCACATTACACCTCTGGCCATGAGCTTTTATTATGCGCAGTATGAATCGAATCTGAATTTCACAATTGGCGGCCTCCCCTTGTCAGTGAGAGGTGTTGTGTTATTGTCGCTGCTCACTTGTTCATCGTTGGTCTTATGTTTGTTGTGGCGCTAATTTGGAATGTTTCGTCAGAAATATTGTGTGGCTGCTGGGAGCGAGAAATGCGTGCGCGGGAGAGAGAGAGAGAGAGAGAGAGAGAGAGAGAGAGAGATGGAAGATGTGGTGGGGAGGGAACCGAGAAAACCGTTTTCCGATATTTGTGACTGATTGTTATGTTTTATGTGAGGAGGTGCCTTTGTATAGTTCATTGAGTGTTCCAAACAGTGTTTTGTTGCTCAATGTTGTACTTTCATTCAGAACTCTGTTTCCTTGATACAACTGAACAGTGGCCTTGACAGTAACTGTACAACTTTAGTTAGGGTAATATGTGTAGCCGCGCAGGGTTAGCCGAGCGGTCTCAGGCGCTGCAGTCATGGACTGTGCGGCTGGTCCCGGCGGAGGTTCGAGTACTCCCTCGGGCATGAGTGTGTGTGTGTGTGTGTGTGTGTGTGTGTGTGTGTGTGTGTGTGTGTGTGTGTGTGCGTGTGTGTGTGTGTGTGTTTCTCCGTAGGATAATTTAGGTTAAGTAGTGTGTAAGCTTAGGGACTGATGACGACCTTAGCAGTTAAGTTCCATAAGATTTCACACACATTTGAACATTTAATATGTGTATATGTGTGTGTCACTATTTTGTTTGCACAGTCACAGTTCCTCCATCTACCTCGGAACACCTAAACCTGATATGAACTGTGTGAGATGTTCTACCCATATGGTCCATACACATCAGATGTGAGCGACCAAATCATTCGCTCAGACTGTCCAGAATCTTATTCGAACCAATCATGAACAATTGTGACCGAGGGACATGACGCATTGTTATCCACAACAAGAATACCACGAATGGCAGGAAATGGTCTGCAAGTAGCCGAACATAACCATTTCCGTACAATGATCGGTTCAGTTGGACCACAGGACCCAGTCCATTTCATGTAATCACATCCCACACCATTATGCAGCCATGACCAGCTTGCACAGTGCCTTGTTGGCAACTCGGGTCCATGGTTTTGTGGGGTCTGCGCCACATACCCTACCATTAGCTCTCCTACAACTGAAATCGGGCCTTATTTGAGCAGTTCCCGGGTTCGATTCCCGGCGGGGTCAGGAATTTTCTCTGCCTCGTGATGACTGGGTGTTGTGTGCTGTCCTTAGGTTAGTTAGGTTTAAGTAATTCTAAGTTCTAGGGGACTGATGACCATAGATGTTAACTTCCATAACGCTCAGAGCCAGCCACTTATCTGAGCAGGCCAAGGTTTTCCAAAAGGGTTGAAATGGCCCTGAGCACTATAGGACTTAACAACTGAGGTCATCAGTCCCCTAGAACTTAGAACTACTTAAACCTAACTAACCTAAAGAAGGACATCACACACATCTATAACCGAGGCAGGATTCGAACCTGCGACCGTAGCGGTCGCGCAGTTCCAGACTACAGCGCCTAGAACCGCTCTTCCACTGCGGCCGGCAAGGTTTTCCAGTCGTCTATGGTCCAGCCATGGTTATAAGCACAGGGGAGGCCCTGTAAGCAATATCCTGCTGTTCGAAAAGGTATTAGCGTCGGTCGTGTGCTGCTGTAGCCCATTAACACCAAATTTCGTCGCACTGTCTTAACGGGCACGCACGTTCGTCGTACGTCCGACATTGATTCCTGCGGTTATTTCTGGCGGTGTTCCTTGTCTGTTAAAACTGACTAATCTACGTATAGGCCGCTGCTCCCGATCCTTAAGTGAAGGCTTTCAGCCACAGAGTTGTCAGTGGTGAGAAGCAATGCCTGAAATTCGGTATTTTTGGCACACTCTTGACACTGTTGATATTGAAATATTGAATTCCATAACGATTTCCCTAATGAATGTCCCATGAATTGTCACATTCCTCTCCGACTACCGTTGAGCCTCCAAAGTTTGTTAATTACCGTCCTGCGGTCATAATCACATCAAAAACTTTTTGACATGTATCACCTGAATACAAATGACAGCTCAGCCAATTCACTGCCCTTTTATTCCCTGTGTGTGCGGTAACACCAGCATCTGTATACGTAGATATCGCAATCCCTTGAATTGTCACATCAGTGTATGTTTGTGTGTTATGCTTAGGAACATTTCTATATATGAAATATTCTTCAGCCGATAGAGGGATCTTTTGTGCGCTACTGACTCTACGAGCGCCAAGTTGGAAGGAGGAGAAGATATTTTTGGAACGTTTTAAAGCTCTTTTAAAGTTTTTAATAATAATAATAATAACCTCTTTTCTATCATCCGTATGTTACATTTAGGAAGATCTTTTATGTATTATATTACTCCATGGAGGGCACTTCTGAGCTCTGTGACCTTGGCACCAGTTAGGATACTTATAAATAAATTTTAAAATTTTTCGTAAATGTTTTATAGAGTTCTTTTAAAACGTTTTAATGCTATTGAATTCCGCATCAGTGTTTCATGCTATGCTTATTAGCGTTTTTTATTTTATAAATTACATCAGTCCACTCTGTAGAGATAGAGCGCGCTTTTCAGCGCTGTAGCAATTGCACCGATCAGGAGCTGAAAAGAAAAGCATTTTATAAAGTCACAGCATGGTAGTGTGTGGCTAATTACGACACTGAACTTTCAGTTCCATATTCTACAGGTTACTCTGCAACTGTAACAAATGCTGTGTTGTACAACTATTGTATTGTAACTAATTTCTGAAGAATTTTGAAGTTTTCCAAATATAAATCTTAAACCGTTAGTAGTTTGAACCAAAGTGTAATTTAAACGTTTTGTGAAGTTAGTTTGCCGGCACGAAAGCTGTAATGTGGAAATAAAGGAATGCAATGTGGAGGCTTAATCTGGACAGTTCCAATTACTTCTTCCATTTGTAGAACTGTACAAAATATTCAGACATTGCTAACTGACCCTTATGTTTCACTTTTCCTTCGAGGCATACTGAACTTGTCGACACATTTACTATTCCTACCCGAGAAATAGCGCCCTGATCTCAGAGGATAATGGTACCAGTAGCGACATGAAATCGAGTGTTCATATGGCAGTGGTAGCCATGTGGCCTGGTGGCCCATAGATAAGCAGTCGGCAGGGCACACGTGTGGGGGTTACGGGCAGGCTCTGTAGGGGAAATGCCGAGAAATGGAGACGAAGCGCTGTTCTAGAGCTACTCTCACATTTTTTTCTAAATATTAAGTGGGGCCCCACCACGCCCACATTTGCATGGTGACCAATCAGAAAGATCTACTGTTACCTCTGCATTAGTATCTAAAAAGAGTTCCGCTGAAAATGTAACAAAAGGAGAGATTTTTTTTTGGCTGGCTTGTTAACCATTTGTAACTTTCAGAGAAGCGTCATAGTGTCGAAGTTTGAGAAAACTTACATTTCTCTTGTTGCCATATTAATATGTGCTCCTTTGGCAAAACAGTGTGAAGTTTATACGATGTCTCCTCATTAACATGTTATGTGGACGCAGTTGTGACTGTAAGCTAAAGCAGTGGTTTACTAAGTTTATTAAGTGAGAAACTGAGGAAAAGTAAGTTCAACGGCTTATGATAAAGCACATCCTCGGTACAAAGATAAACTTGTAATGTCTTCAATTACGTTGTTCCAAAACCAACAGCATTTCTCGTTTCACCAGCTATCGATGGTCCTTAAAAATTACGTTCTTACATCGAAGAAGTCTCTATTTTTTTGGAATAACACAGTAGATAATGAAGTTTTGCATAGAAGCCATATCGGAAAATACTCTCCTCTTTGCATGCTATCATTTTCGATAGTGTCGTTTCGATATCTCGAACCGTTTATTAAATACCAGCTCAGGTACCAGGCTTCACTCAGGAAGTTGATATGAGATTGAGTGGTAGCTGGAATTAAAGGATTAGCTTTAAAGTATAAGAGGTACAAAAAATTGATAACATATTACTACTATTTGCTATACTTGTATACAAACAACATTTTTCGTTTTATTATCTGGGATATACAGGGTGGTCCATTGATCGTGACCGGGCCAAATATCTCACGAAATAAGTGTCAAACGAAAAAACTACAAAGAACGATTGTCTAGCTTGAAGGGGGAAAGCAGATGGCGCTATGGTTGGCCCGTTAGATGGCGCTGCCATACTTCAAACGGATATCAGCTGCGTTTTTTTAAATAGGAACCCCCATTTTTTATAACATATTCGTGTAGTACGTAAAGAAATATGAATGTTTTAGTTAGACCACTTTGTGATAGACGGCACAAACGTATAAGTACGTGGTATCACGTAACATTCCGCCAGTGCTGACGGTATTTGCTTCGTGATACACTACCCGTGTTAAAATTGACCGTTTACCAATTGCGGAAAAGGTTGATATCGTGCTGATGTATGGCTGTGGTGATCAAAATGTGTGCTATGTATGCTGCTCGGTATCCTGGACGACATCATCCAAGTGTCCGGACCGTCCGCCGGATAGTTACGTTATTTAAGGAAACAGGAAATGTTCAGCCACATGTGTAACGTCAACCACGACCTGCAACAAATGATGATGCCCAAGTAGGTGTTTTAGCTGCTGTGTCGGCTAATCCGCCCATCAGTAGCAGACAAATTGCGCGAGAATCGGGAATCCCAAAAACGTCGGTGTTGAGAATGCTACATCAACATCGATTGCGCCCGTACCATATTTCTATGCACCGGGAATTGCATGGCGACGACTTTGAACGTCGTGTGCAGTTCTACCATTGGGCACAAGAGAAATTACGGGACGATGACAGACTTTTTGCAAGCGTTCCATTTAGCGAAGAAGCGTCATTCACTAACAGGCGGTAACGTAAACCGGCATAATATGCTCTATTGGGCAACGGAAAATCCACGATGGCTGCGACAAGTGGAACATCAGCGACCTTGGCGGGTTAATGTATGGTGCGGCATTATGGGAGGAAGGATAATTGGCCCCCATTTTATCGATGGCAATCTAAATGGTGCAATGTATGCTGATTTCCTACGTAATGTTCTACCGTTATTACTACAAGATGTTTCACTGCATGAAAGAATGGCGATGTACTTCCAACATGTTGGATGTCCTGCACATAGCTCGCGTGCGGTTGAAGCGGTATTGAATAGCATATTTCATGACAGGTGGATTGGTCGTCGAAGCACCATACCATGGCCCGCACGTCACCGGATCTGACGTCCCCGGATTTCTTTCTGTGGGGAAAGTTGAAGGATATTTGCTATCGTGATCCAACGACAACGCCATCTAGCGGGCCAACCATAGCGCCATCTGGTTTCCCCATTCGAGCTAAAGTTTCGTTCTTTGTAGTTTTTTCGTTTGACGCTTATTTCGTGAGATATTTGGCCCGATGACGATCAATGGACCACCCTGTATATGTACTTTTCTTTCAAATTTTCTACACGAGAGCAAGCTGCGTATAGTTGACCGTGAGAAAAGCAGGGGTCTTTGAGGCTAATACCGCAATATTTTAAAGCTTGGCTGTGGCTAATTTGATTGGAAATTATATTATCTTAAATCTGAGTGGCAGTTCAGTAGAGATCAGCGGTATTTTTGGGATAAATAGTATGTGCCCTTTGTACTTTCCAGTCATAATTTAACATCGATGATGTTTTTCGATAGCTGTTTGACGATCATCCGTGTTCCTTTACGTGGTTTTGATGAACTGTAATTTCTTCGTAGTGTGTTCGGAGATCTAATTTTAAGTAGAAAGCAGTGTTGGCAATCCTGGTACTTGCAAAGAGTTTAGAAATTCTGTTGGGAAGTTCACGCTTTCTTCAACATTTACCATCTTGTCGATCGAGTTATATATTCTCTTTTCACCGGGAATATTCTCTTGAATATTAATGTTGATTCGTCGACAATATTATTTTTAGTCGCCAAAATTGCCGTTTCAAATAGCCACTCCGGACTGGCATAGTTGTCAACAAAATTTGGATAAATCTGGTCGATGAGTTCGTTTCCAGCAGTGGTTATGTTGCAAAATCACTGTTGAGTTTAATGATGCCGGTCGTCTGGTTTGCAGGATATGTACCTTCGCGTATTTGTATAAGTTATTGAGCAAAATGTGCTGTTGTTTCGTCTTTTGATAGTTCAAGTCTGAAATTTTTTGTTAGTCGCGCTATTTGTATGTGTGGCCAGAGACGCGATTTTTAAGCATGCATTTATCTCGTCTGCTAGAACTGTTTGTCAAAAATCTCAGTGATATTTTCATGGCTGGCTTGAGTTCGCAGTTTTTCATTATAAGATTGTATCGCGATTCTTGATTCTTGAGCCCATTCATTTCGTTGTTCTTCGGTTTCTCTGCTTCTCACATTGCTCGTTATTGTTCGTTGGGAATTTAAACGTGCTCTGCGCTCTTCGTTTGTTTAATCTTTTCGCTGTTCTTTTTGTTTTCCTTTGTTTGCTTCAGAACTGGCAAGATCTCCTTCTCTCTAACGTTTGGGCGTCGTCTAAAATATAGATAAACTTTTAATTAACAAGTACACTAAGTAAACTTTAGACACTTTTCAAACTTTATTTTCGATTTATATTCAATCACTGTATCACTTAGACAACTCACACTTCACTGCTTGTTTTTATTCACTCACTGCACTACTTCGGTTCCTCCCTTCCTCAGTGATAAGACACTGACGTTCGAACCTCCGACAGGTCTTGTTTTATACACTCCTATCAATGGATAGCCCCATCAGTGGCGAGTTCCAGAACATCCCAAAAAGGCTTCGAATGGTCCATAATGTTCCAGAACACTCCACAATATTCGAGAGTGTTCTGTAATGTTCCCGAACATTCTGGAATCTTCCACAATTTTCCAAACTACTCCTCAACATTCCAGAGCATCTCGGATCAATATGGAACATTCTGGAATGTTGTGGAATGCTCTCTTGGATGTTCTCGACTACTATCGAATGTTCTGCAATGTTCTAAAAATTTCTAGACGGCGAAACTTTCAGCCCTTATATTTTCGAAAGCTCGCCCGTGAGGTAAAAACGGTCATCTTCTTCATGGATGGGGGATATAGCCAGCCACTTCATGGATGGGGGATATAGCCAGCCACACAATATCACTCACTTGATCTTACCGGGATTCATTTTCGGGTTTTAGCGGCACGCAGATTGTAAACTTAATTTTGTAATATATACTGATGAGGAAATTGTGGACATTTCATCTTGGCTTTATCGCTGGCGCGCGTGGTCGGAAATGAGTGTGCTACATCAGTTTTTCCATTCGTCTGTAAACAATTCGTGTTAGTATTTTGCAGCTGTGACTTATTAAGCTGATAGTTCGGTAATTTTCACATCTGTCAACACCTGCTTTCTTTGGGATTGGAATTATTATATTCTTCTTGTAGTCTAATTAAGTCGGGTGATGCTGAGGGAATTAGATTAGGAAATGAGGCACTTAAAGTAGTAAAGGAGTTTTGCTATTTGGGGGGCAAAATAACTGATGATGGTCGAAGTAGAGAGGATATAAAATGTAGGCTGGCAATGGCAAGGAAAGCGTTTCTGAAGAAGAGAAATTTGTTAACATCCTGTATTGATTTAAGTGTCAGGAAGTCATTTCTGAAAGTATTCGTATGGAGTGTAGCCATGTATGGAAGTGAAACATGGACGATAAATAGTTTGGACAAGAAGAGAATAGAAGCTTTCGAAATGTGGTGCTACAGAAGAATGCTGAAGATTAGATGGGTAGATCACATAACTAATGAAGAAGTATTGAATAGGATTGGGGAGAAGAGAAGTTTGTGGCACAACTTGACCAGAAGAAGGGATCGGTTGGTAGGACATGTTCTGAGGCATCAAGGGATCACCAATTTAGTATTGGAGGGCAGCGTGGAGGGTAAAAATCGTAGAGGGAGACCAAGAGATGAATACACTAAGCAGATTCAGAAGGATGTAGGTTGCAGTAGGTACTGGGAGATGAAAACGCTTGCACAGGATAGAGTAGCATGGAGAGCTGCATCAAACCAGTCTCAGGACTGAAGACCACAACAACAACAACAACATCAGATCAACTCTCTCGAAATTGGTGTCAGATAAAGACCTCCACCCAAATTAAATAAAACTTTAATATTTCAGAGTAATTTCGTAGATATGAACATACCATGTGATTTGCACCAAACTCCAAATCATAGTGATTCTCATATTTCACTGTAAACTCCATCGATTATCGCGACGTGTCTGACGAATGCAAATGTCACAATAATTTTGACGATTAACAAAATTAATGGCAAGTCATGATGAAGCTGATATATAATGGTATAAGTAACTGAAAAATGTATTTTTTTACCGAATAGTTTCTGTAAAATGGTTTGAGAGACATCGCAGGGCATGCGCCTCGATTTCAGCAGCACGTCGCTGAGTGGCCGAAAACGAGTGAAATCGCCCAGCACTTTATACAAAAATTGGTCACTGCACATCGACCAGCGCAGCCTTCGCGGACTTCGTTTTCCTTACTGTCTCGCGTTGTTCGGACACCTGCTGCGAGTCTTTCTATTGGGCCCCACTTTGGCGCGCACAACACAAACACCCAGTCCCCCATCGAAGAAATTCTAACCCCTCTTGGTGCCGAACCCGGTACCATGAGATATAGAGGCTTGACACAAACTGCGGAGGACGTAGTGATTTGCATCAGAAACTTCACTGGACAACTATATACCTCCAGGGAAAGAAAGATATCTTTGGATTTTTGTATTTTGCAAAGAAAAGTATACTCTTTCAAGAGGTGATTAACGCAAATGCTGATTAGGAATTCCATTCATTTCTGTGGGTAATTTTTTCGGCGTATTTTAGTCTCGTCTGTTTCAAAGTTACTATTAGAAGTCATAAAACTTGCACATGCTACGAAAAGATCACAAAAAGACAGCGTTACAAGCTAAGTGTGAAACAGAAACTTGGTTCAAACATTTTTCGCGACCATATTTGTCGTTGAATTTCTGAATGCCTCTTAGAGCTAACATAAAGAGATGCTATGAAACTTACACAATGTGCACAATGCAGCCTATTGAACCATATTGCCAAGTTTTGCGGCTTCACAACTATTATTCACGAAAATTGAGCCCCCCCCCCCCTCTACAACCCTTCTCCGGATAGCCGTACGTGTTTCCGGTGGTCGGAAATAGGGATGTCGGTTACTGCTGAAACAACCGCTTTTCGGTTACGTCGTATTTTTTTTTTCTGCGCCAGTTAAACCAGAGTGTTAAAACAGTTCAGAATAACAGGTTTCTGAAATAACCGATTTTCAGTTTTTTTATTCCTGTTATTTCCTGTATTAAACGTTGAAATCGAACGAAGAATAGAAACTTTGGTCTCTACCAGTTTCAAGATACATAGGATCAAAATATTAAATTAATTAGGCTTGAACACTACTAAAGAGTCACCAGTATTCTCCTACTGAATTTAATTTTATAAAACCCTGCTCAAAAATCATGTAGCAGTCGGGAATCGTACCAATATATCAGCATTACAAAGGATTAAAATTCTGGCTGTAGAAGTCCGTTTTTTGTGTTAATTTGTCCATTCTCAAGGGCTACAAGCGGATAAAGGCATATTATGTAGACACCATGGGCGTACCCGGCGAGGGCCAAGGGGGGGCAGCTGCCTCCCCCCCCCCCCCCCCCCCCCCAGGAGATATTCGCGGTTTATACTAGTTTTTCTGTTTTATTTAATAAGAAATGCTGCATGTTTTCTCGGATTGTACAAGTGCATTCTTGTATTTAAAATGTTTATTAAAAGCAGTTTTTCACTGGTTTACTGTTTTATTTAATAAGATACGCCCTTGGTAGGCACAGGTAGCATATCAGCTACTTTCTGTTTTTATTGTATACTATGAGTGAATTGTTAAGTTTTTAATTTGTTGCTGTTATTACAATTCCCTTTCTCTTTTATGATTTCATAGCAATGGCAGACTAATCTTTACTCTCTTGAAGCTAATGAAGCATTGTACTTCGTTGCTACGTCACTTAGAAAAAATATTTCCAGAAAGGGGCTGGTGCCATTCTGCAATACAACGGATGTCCGACGACGACAGCGAACAACTGCCGTATAGACCAGGTGGGGGCAAGTCCTGCACGCTGCACGTACACACGACAACAAAAATGGTTCAAATGGCTCTGAGCACTATGCGACTTAACTTCTGAGGTCATCAGTCGCCTAGAACTTAGAACTAATTAAACCTAACTAACCTAAGGACATCACACACATCCATGCAGGATTCGAACCTGCGACCGTAGCTGTCCCGCTGTTCCGGACTGAGCGCCTAGAACCGCTAGACCACCGCGGCCGGCCACACGACAACACGAACATTATTGTCTCAGCAGTGCTATTGATGTGTTTGTTGTGCTTTTCTGTCGGCATTGTTATTCAAATTGCACTAATCGCTTTTTCCGTTTTCTATAATAATGGAATATTTCAAACCAATGCAAATTTTACGAACAAATATTACACCTTTTTTCAAAATGATTTATTTAAGAACAAAAAAATTTAGCACTGCTGCTACGGGTAATTGATATTTCGTTTTTTTTCTCGTTTATTAGTAAAAAATAAACACCTATTATAACCGAGACCAAACAAATACCGTAAAGTACCGGTTATTCAAAACTGAAATAACTGTATCAGTTTTTACCTGTCGGTTTTTACCATCCCTAGTCGGAAAGGTACGCCGGTCCCGATTCGAATCTTTACGGCGATTTAACGACGCGGGTCGGTTGTCAGCCAGCTTCGATGTTGTTTTTTGGCTGTTTCTCACATCCCACTAGATGAATGCTGCGCTGGTACCCAAGTTCCGCTTCAGTTACACGATTCACAAACGTTTAGAAAACTTTCCTTAACTTTCACATGAATAGCACCACACGCTGACAATTGGGGTACACACGTTGCGTCCCAGAGGGTGAAGGAATGGCGACCTAGAGGAAATCTGGCCGCCCCTTAGACAGTTGGGGTACACATGTTGCGTCCCAGAGGGTGAAGTGGTGGCGACAGAAAGGAAATCCGGCCGCCCCTTAAACTAACCTTGCCAAACCTGGTGAGAATTATACCGACCATGCGCCGATGTGGGATAAGGGTACAAGAATATGAACAAGAATCACTGAAATACAGCGTTTCAGATGTATCCAAAATTTCTGGTATGTCCCTATGACCTTATGTCTCCCTCCACTTAAAATGTTCGCACTAAGAAAGCATTAAAATTTGTGAACTATAGAGTTATATATCTTCTTTCGCGCGTTTTGGAAACCAGCAAAGAAAATATGAACAAAATCTGAGAATACTGACTCTGTTACCCGTAGACCACTTCACATTGAATCAAGTTGCGTCTTTTCGTTCAAAAACGCTGCTTGTACATTTTATAAATGCTTTCGTCGGCACATATGCCCTTGTTAGCTCGAAGAATGTGCAAAAAAGTATTGGACATACAGGCAACAGCTGACCGTTGAATTTGGGGCAACGCTTTTATTGTATTTTGATGTTCGTATTGATTTATTTATCCTTTGTTTTGTAATGTATCTCTATGTAGGACACAAAAAATAACGGTTCATAGAAAGCGCTATAGCTCTACATCCAGTTACCTGGAGAGCGGCATTCGCTCAGTTGCATTTTTACACTCCTTCCCTTCTACAGTAGGGTGACCAAACGTCCCGGAAAACCGCGATTGTCCCGGTTTTCATCTCTGTGTTCCGGTGTCCCGAAAATTTATTTCGGGACGCTCAAAAGTCCCGGAATTCAGTTTTTAAATACATTTCGTGGAACTTTCTCAAATTTTTGGGATTTCGCTATATTAAAGGAAATACAGTACAAGAAATTAATATCTTTTAGCTTATTTGTCTAAAACCTCCATTGTCCCGTACTACTAATCACAGTATCAGTACTGATACACTCAGGCGATAATTTACTTTCAGCGGTACTTTGGCCAACAAGTAGTAAGTTGTATTATTGTAACAGAGCTATGAAACCGTCCGATTGTCGCGCCACTTACTCACACACTCATTGTCAGAACAGTGTAGTAGTTGATGTTTTGTCAGACGAACCGCAATAGTTTTTTCTCATATTAGTGGTATTATTGCTGCAGTACTGTGAAACGCAATGCCGAAACGTGCCTGCACGTTCAGTGACTGTTATTCCAAGGAATGGAATTTCATTAAGAAAGGTCGTTTTGATTACGAAGCAGTGTGTTCCGTATGTAACTGTTTTATTAGTATAAGTCATGGTGGACGTTCCGACATAGTTGATCACATCAGGTCAAAGTAACACATAAACAGGTACAGTGCACCAAGCTGCAGTAAAACTCTACAAAATTATTTTGTGAAACATCAGTCAAGTGAAGAGACGAAAGTTCGAGCAGCCGAGCTTACACTAGCCTACCGCACGGTAAAACATCACCAAACTTATAGATCTAGTGATTGTACTAATAAGCTTAACAGCATTATGTTTGATGATTCTTCCATTGCAAAAAAGATTAGTTCAGCAAGAACTAAAGTGTCAGCCTTAGTGAAAGGAGTTTTTGCTCCCCAGAGTGTAAAGGAAAGCCTTGAATACATCAAAAAGTCTTCTTTCTACGGGATATCCACTGACGCCAGCAATCATAAGGCCACTAAAATATTTCCGTTTGTTGTTCAGTTTTTCGATATTAATCAGGGAATTCATACCAAACGTTTGAAGTTGAGTTCCCTATCTAATGAAACATCTGACGAAATTTCAAGAATTTGTGTGAATGCTATCGAAACGTTTGATCTTGAGAAAAATAAATGTGTGGCATTTTGTGGAGACAACACCAACACAGACTTTGGTGGTTTGAAAAGACAAGGCAAATGCAACGTATTTACCAAATTAAAGGCAACGTTGCATGAAAACATTGAAGGCATAGGGTGCCATGCACATGTTTTACACAATAGCGTGCAGACATCTGCTGACATTTTAAGCTGTGATGTTGAAACTATCGTCATGAAGGTATACTCACACTTTTACATATATACTGTTAGAACAGAGAGGCTTAAGGAGTTCTGTGATTATGTGGGAATTGAATATATGAATGTAATGTTTCACTCGAAAACTCGCTGGTTATCACTGTTTCCAGCAGTTGAGAGAGTAATCCTCTTGTTTGAACCGTTAAAAGATTTTTTCCTAAGTGAAGAAAAAGACCCCAAAATATTGGTTCAGTTTTTCAGTAAGCCTTTAAGTGAAGCCTACTTATGGTTCAATCACAGCCAGCTTAGCACTTTGCAGCATGGGATAAAGGAAATTGAGGGAAGCACGAAAAGTGTAATAGAGGTAAACGATGTTTTGAAAAATACTCTGGAAACTGTTACTAACAGGAGAGAACAGCAGTTCATTTCTTTTAATGTTAAATCTGTCCTTAAAAGAGCAGAAGTATCAGAAGCAGCGGAAAGGAGTTTTAAAGAAGAAGTTAACAAGTTTTATGACACTTGTGTAGAATATCTCAGCAAGTGGAGCGCCTCATATTTACCCTCATCGCTGGTGTTTGATTGGATGTTACTGAAGAGAGTGCCAAAATGGGAAAGTGTTGAAGAGACAGTTTCTTATTTGAAGAGTAAAGAGATTGAAACTGATGATTCCATTCTCTTTGATCAGTTCGGCATACTGACAAATTTTGTTGAAGAAAGTCTTCACAAGTGGAATGATGAAAAAAAAGACACCATTGGAATGTCATGAGAAGTGGGTGAGTTTTTTTAAAAGCTGTGACTGTCTTCAGCATTACTCTGAGTTGGTAATAATTGCAAGGTATTTATTTGCAATCCCAGCCCATAATGCCAATGTGGAAAGAATATTTTCGTTCATGAATATCCAGTGGACTGATGAAAGAAACTACAAAAAGGATTGTGCCGAGTTTTATCACTGTGTCTCAAAGAATAAAGACATGATCAAGAAGGCTGGAGGCAGTGAAAAATACCCTTTTCTCCAAGGGCAGTCAATTCCATCTATAAGTGCTCACAAGGGAACCTCCCCATCGCACCCCCCTGAGATTTAGTTATAAGTTGGCACAGTGGATAGGCCTTGAAAAACTGAACACAGATCAATCGAGAAAACAGGAAGAAGTTGTGTGGAACTATGAAAAAATAAGCAAAATATACAAACTGGGTCGTCCATGAGCAAGACGGGCAACATCTAGGAGAGCACGAATTTAGGAGCGCCGTGGTCCCGTGGTTAGCGTGACCAACTGCGGAACTAGAGGTTCTTGGTTCAAATATTCCCCAGAGTGAAAAGTTTACTTTTTTTATTTTTGCAAAGTTATGATCTGTCCGTTCGTTCATTGACGTCTCTGTTCAGTGTAACAAGTTTTTGTTTTGCGACCGCACCGCAAAACCGTGCGATTAGTAGCCGAAAGGACGTGCCTGTCCAATGGAAACCGAAAACATTTGATTGCAAGGTCATAGGTCAACCGATTTCTCCACAGGAAAACACGTCTGATATATTCTATACGACACTGGTGACGGCATGTGCGTCACATGACGGGAATATGTTGTCGACCCACCTAACTTGTACACTTGGTGAATGGGTAAAAAGATTCTTCTACGTTGCCCAATTTAGGTTTTCTTGTGGATGTGATAATCACTCTCAAAAAAGTGTGAAAACATAAGAGGTTGTCACATAAACTCCAACAAATGAATGCAACAGTTTCACAGTCGCACAGTTTGTCAAAACATATGTTTTTAACGTTTTCAAATTTTTCCGTGTGTAGACCGTCAAATCCTGCATATGTCCAAGCAAATCTGAACATGTCCTGGAATTTTGGAGAGCGAAGTTGATTATATGTGAGTGCCTGAACTTTGATAATTGTCTGAAAAACCGAGCGAGGTGGCGCAGTGGTTAGACACTGGACTCGCATTCGGGAGGACGACGGTTCAGTCCCGCGTCCGGCCATCCTGATTTAGGTTTTCCGTGATTTCCCTAAATCACTCCAGGCAAATGCCGGGATGGTTCCTCTGAAAGGGCACGGCCAACTTCCTTCCCTAATCCGATGAGACCGATGACCACGCTGTCTGGTCTCCTTCCCCAAACAACCAACCAACCAACCAACCAATTGTCTGAAAATAAAAAATTAAAATTTTCTCCCGAGGGAAGACTTGAACCAAGGACCTAGCATTCCGCAGCCGCACACGCTAACCACGGGACCACGGCGCTCTCGTGTTTGAACTGACCTGGATGTTGCCTATCCTTCACATGGACTGCTCAGTGTATATTTTGCTTATTTTTTCATAGTTCCACACAACTTCTTGTTTTCTCGATTGATCTGTGTTTTTTTCAAGGCCTATCCACTGTACCAGCTTATAACTAATTCTGAGGGGGGTGAGATGGGGAAGTTCCCTTGTCAGTAATATTAAAGCTCATGTTAATATTAATTGATTAAAAGTTGAATGGCTGTAAAATTTTGTAAAATCGTAATATATTTCTTTATTACTCTATACGTTTATTAAATGTCATTAATTATACAGATAATCTAGATTATATCAAACCTTGTATCCTCTTATTAGTTATAATAATCGGGTTAACAAAATGTATCAACAAAACATTAATATTTAAAATTGAGAAACATGGGTACATGTGGAATGATGTCTCCATTGGCACCCGGGTGAATGTGTCCCGGTTTTCACCGAAAATAATTTGGTCACCCTATTCTACAGGCCTCACTGCCGGTGAAGCAAGTTTCTTTTGAGCCGTTTGTTGCTGAGTCTCTCTCTGTCTCTCTCTCTCTCTCTTCGTTCAACGTAGAGAAGGGACCGAACTCATCTAAAAGTTGGTAGAAGACATTTTTACGGTTGTTATAACTCTAAGGAAAAAAGTGCGACATTGATTAACACAGAGTTCGTGACGAATAGCTCTGACCCAACAAAATGTCCCACTTTCTGAACGGGAACAGTCTTTTAATTTCGAAGCAGAGAACGGCGGTGAATGTATAAAGCCGAGCACATTCACATCTCAGAACACTGCTGTATCGTTGACAATGCCTCGTCCAGGGGTCCAGCTGCCCGTATAAGGAATCCGTTGAATGGAGTCAATTTCACTCTGTGAGACACAACGAAATTAATTCCTAGAAATGAAAGGATATCACATTATTTTACGGCACTTTCATTTTATATATCCGTCCTAATTCAGGTCTCCTTAACGTTTAGATGGCAGTCGGTGACTGTCTGCTATTAAAACGTAGAACTATTTTGAATATGTAGTTCCAACAAAGAAAAGAACTGTTAAAATTCATTTCGAAACCTACAGCTGTCATTTATTTTGCACAATTGGCTATTCGTTTCCGTCAGTCACCATTTTCAGACATAGCCTAAAACGAATAAATAAAACCATCAGAGATTACACAGTTTACAGGGAAATATGAGATAAATAGTATTTCACGTACTGGCACAAGCGGCAGGAATGATAGACCATAATTTAAACAAAAGTAATTTGCTCTTTTAAGCCCAACACAGTAGGTAAAAAATTTATCACAATAATAACTGCGTACGATAATTTTCGTCAAGAACCAAGTCTATATCGACAGCTAGTAACACACTGACAGAAGTAATTAGGCCAAACAGTCAAGTATACAGTCAAAGACAACGCCATGTCAGAGCAAAACTAAAGTACACACTAGCAATTGCAGTATCACTTTGCTGAGAGGTAGATTATAATCTTTAGTTTCAAGTAACCATTGTACAATAATGAGCTAGATCGTGAAATTCCATATATACAAACGTAATACACCAAGAAATGCCACACTGGCGACCTTCGAAATCTTAAATACACCGCAACTGTCGAAAATAAATCAGGTTACATCATAGAAAACCATCTAATGCCATCAGTACACCAGGTAAAGCCACATTGGCGAAATTTTGAGTATTACGAGTACAAAACATGGTAACTGCCAAAAAATAAGTCAGCTGGGAGATATTACTGAGCTAAGACGTTGATGCGTTAACAAATGAAAACTAAAATAGCATATACTAGCCAGTAAACATCAACTCAAAAAAAGATGCTTCCTAAAATCTTTGTACGACGTGTTTTAGATCACAGAGGTAGCCAGTGCGGCATTTACTTCTTGTTGTATTACGTTTGTACAGGGTGTTTCAAAAATGACCGGTATATTTGAAACGGCAATAAAAACTAAACGAGCAGCGATAGAAATACACCGTTTGTTGCAATATGCTTGGGACAACAGTACATTTTCAGGCGGACAAACTTTCGAAATTACAGTAGTTACAATTTTCAACAACAGATGGCGCTGCAAGTGATGTGAAAGATATAGAAGACAACGCAGTCTGTGGGTGCGCCATTCTGTACGTCGTCTTTCTGCTGTAAGCGTGTGCTGTTCACAACGTGCAAGTGTGCTGTAGACAACATGGTTTATTCCTTAGAACAGAGGATTTTTCTGGTGTTGGAATTCCACCGCCTAGAACACAGTGTTGTTGCAACAAGACGAAGTTTTCAATGGAGGTTTAATGTAACCAAAGGACCGAAAAGCGATACAATAAAGGATCTGTTTGAAAAATTTCAACGGACTGGGCACGTGACGGATGAACGTGCTGGAAAGGTAGGGCGACCGCGTACGGCAACCACAGAGGGCAACGCGCAGCTAGTGCAGCAGGTGATCCGTTCGCCGTGTTGCAGCTGCGGTCCAAATGACGCCAACGTCCACGTATCGTCTCATGCGCCAGAGTTTACACCTCTATCCATACAAAATTCAAACGCGGCAACCCCTCAGCGCTGCTACCATTGCTGCACGAGAGACATTCGCTAACGATATAGTGCACAGGATTGATGACGGCGATATGCATGTGGGCAGCATTTGGTTTACTGACGAAGCTTATTTTTACCTGGATGGCTTCGTCAATAAACAGAACTGGCGCATATGGGGAACCGAAAAGCCCCATGTTGCAGTCCCATCGTCCCTGCATCCTCAAAAAGTACTGGTCTGGGCCGCCATTTCTTCCAAAGGAATCATTGGCCCATTTTTCAGATCCGAAACGATTACTGCATCACGCTATCTGGACATTCTTCGTGAATTTGTGGCGGTACAAACTGCCTTAGACGACACTGCGAACACCTCGTGGTTTATGCAAGATGGTGCCCGGCCACATCGCACGGCCGACGTCTTTAATTTCCTGAATGAATATTTCGATGATCGTGTGATTGCTTTGGGCTATCCGAAACATACAGGAGGCGGCGTGGATTGGCCTCCCTATTCGCCAGACATGAACCCCTGTGACTTCTTTCTGTGGGGACACTTGAAAGACCAGGTGTACCGCCAGAATCCAGAAACAATTGAACAGCTGAAGCAGTACATCTCATCTGCATGTGAAGCCATTCCGCCAGACACGTTGTCAAAGGTTTCGGGTAATTTCATTCAGAGACTACGCCATATTATTGCTACGCATGGTGGATATGTGGAAAATATCGTACTATAGAGTTTCCCAGACCACAGCGCCATCTGTTGTTGAAAATTGTAACTACTGTAATTTCGAAAGTTTGTCTGCCTGAAAATGTACTGTTGTCCCAAGCATATTGCAACAAACGGTGTATTTCTATCGCTGCTCGTTTAGTTTTTATTGCCGTTTCAAATATACCGGTCATTTTTGAAACACCCTGTATATATGGAATTTTACGATCTACCTCATTATGTACAGTGTTTACTTGAAACCAAAGATTATAATGTTCCTCTCAGCAAACTGATATTGCAATTGCTAGTGTTTACTATAGTTTTATCTCTGACATGAGGTAGTCTTTCACTGTATCCTTGACTGTTTGGCCTAATTACATCTGTTAGTGTGTTACTAGCTGTCGATGTGGACTTGCTTCTTGATGAAAATTATCGCACACTGTTACTACTATGAGATTTTTTTACGTACTATGGTGGGCTTAAAAGAGCAAATTACTTTTGTTCAAATTATGGTATAACTTTCCCGCCGTTTGTGCCAGAAAGTGACATAATATTTAAACTCACATTTACCTGTAAACTGTGTCATCTCTAATTGTTTGATTTATTCCTTTTAGGCTAAGCCTGAAAACGGTGACACGGAAAGTAATAGCGAATTGTGCAACATAAGTTACGGTTGAATGTTTCACTGTGAATTTTAACCATTATTTGGCAGCTGAATGTAACCACCTGCAAACATACATAAGGAAGAGAACGTTCATATGAGAATGGAATGGCATCCAAGCATTTAATGAGTTTTATTTATATTCTGCATTGCTAGAAATTTTCTGCATAGCTGTACTGCAAGACAGAGAGTGGAATGCAGTATATACAACAAATAATACAGGATGTTGGGTGTAAGTAGGTATCACTTTGAGATCACATATCGACGATAGGCAATGAAAACCTTGTCTCTGAAAACTCATAATTCCAGTAACCAATAACTCCATAATCAAAGAGAGATTTAAAAGTGCATGAATTTCTCTAATCCCTCAACGATTTTGCGTTACGTGCGAAACTTAACAAAACTGAGTTACGATATTTTAATAATAATAGTAATAATAATCGATATATCTCGGACCCCTTTGAAATCCACACTGGCCTAAGACAAGGAGATGGACTATCCCCGCTATTGTTCAACATCGTCCTGGACAAAGTAATGAGCGAATGGGAAGCTGAAGTCAGGAGACAAAACACCTGGAGACCAGTCACATTAGGAAGGAAAAGACTGGAAATCCCTTACCTAGCATTCGCAGACGACCTAGCGATACTGACCTATGACCCAACATCAGCAAAAACACAGATCGAAATCCTGAAAGAATGCGCCGAGAAAGTCGGCCTACAAATCTCTTTTGAAAAAACGCATGTCCTAACAAGAGAAGGCGACGACATCACAACCAAGTACGGCAAAATTAAAGGGGTCACACACTTCAGATACCTAGGCGAAATTATCGAACCGACCGGAACAGAGAAACTGGCTTACGAAGACAGACAACAGAAGACACGGAAATCACTAGGCATGGTACGAAACGTCTACAACAAACAATGCATTTCCAGAAACACCAATATCAGACACTATAACACAGTGATCAAACCCGCCGTACTGTATGCCAGCGAAACACTGGCACTCAACAGGAAAATCAAAATTGAAGAAATCAAAAAAGAAGAACGCAAAATCATGAGGAAAATTTTAGGAGGAAGACCCACACCAGATGGCTACAGACTACAGAAGAACTCAACAGTAGAAGCATATTCGAACATCGAGAACGATATGAGAAAAAGGCGCCTTAAATTCTACGGACATTTAGATAGACTCCCTGAAACAAGACTCACCAAGAAAATTCTAGAACACATCAAGACACTTAAAGTCTCGACACCCTGGATGGAAGGAGTCCGAAAAGACCTACAAGCAATTGGCACCACAACACCACAGACAGAAGCACCTTCCGAAAACACATAGACAATTGGGAAGTAAAGTCAGAAGCGCTAAAACAGCGGACCAAACAAGAATGGTCTGAGGAGAGAAAAGAGGCCCTCTCCAAGAGAATGAAGGAGTACTGGAAGGACAAGAAGAACAAGCCTTCAAAGTCATAAGCTTAACGATTTCCTTTTAGGGAAAATTCGCCAACAATAATAATAATAATCGATATATAATAAAAGAAACAATATGTACAAGCTGTTTCAAAAACGACTTCGCAACTTTAAAAATTCATGTAAATTTATTGAAAGAAGATATAGAGCTGTGTTTAGTGTTATTTTGTAGGGAAACACATCAAGTTTTTTTAACTTAAACTAAAGATGTTATATGTGGCTTCCGTTGGTTATCCTGCACACATCCCATCGGTAGTCGATTCCTTCCCAAATCGCTCTAGCATTGCAGGTGTAACTTGCTCAGTGACGGCGTAAATTCTGGCTCGAAGTTCAGATAGAGATGCCGGCACACGAGGTACAAACACAATACCCTTGATGAATCATGTTCTACATCCTGGAGGACCTCCTCACTACGGATCAATTGGAATGAAAGTTAAAAAAAATCCCCATAAAAAAAAATCTCGCGTGGTGTCAGGTCTGGGGAATGCGGGGGCCATGGAATTGGTGCATCACGGCCAATCCAAAGCGGTCTCTGAGAAAATCCCGGCCGTGAGCCAGATAGTGGGGTGGTGCACCATCTTGCATGAAGTAAACATTTCGTTCTTGGTGACTCTCATCGATCTTCGGTTCTTCAAACCAAAACATACAGCTAGGACGCTTGGGTGCAGTGAGGCAGCAATCTTTCACGCAATTGCCGCTAGCGCTCCTTACGGTGCGATTCGGCAGTAGGGAATTACGCGAGATTAAACTTGATGTATTTTCCTACAAATGGACACTACATTCACCTCTGTAGGTACTATGAATTAGTTTATATGAATTTCAAAGTTCTAAAGTCCTTTTTGAAACTCCCGTTAGGTGTCCGACTTACCCGCATGTTGACATCTCTCTGTTACATATATGTAGATGTGGGAGGAGGAGAAATTCAGTAATGTTTTATTTTAAAAATACATTAGTTTTTGTTTTCTTCCCAAACGTGTCACATCTCATTTCTAAATCGTGACTCTTGGGTAAGCGGTGTGTATCTAACAAAGTACAGCTTCTTAAAGTGGAAACTTTATGTCGCTGTTCGTGTCATGTCTAGGAAAACTTAACAGCAGTTGCAGGAGCATTCCACAAGGAACGCGGCCTGCTCTCAGATCTTTTGATCGTGAGATCTCTAACAGGAAGTCCGTTATCTATAAGACTGGTGCAGAAAGAAACCGCGCTCTTGGCGTACGACATGAATCCTCACATCGCTTCTGATCGCTGCAACCTCCACATTCCGAGCCCGTGCTATTGGTATGCGGTACCGGCATTGCTTACCTCTGGTCGTTTCTTTGGCTGTCTTACGGCCACAGCTTTCTACAGAACGTATAGGAAGCAATTCTCCCACATGTGGGATAGCTGGCATACCACGAGCCTGCTGAAAACGATCGGAATTCTAATATCTCGCATAGTATGCAGTGATTTGTCGCGTAATTTTTGCAGCGGGTAATCGTCTTACAACTCAGGACTCAAGAACGCGTGGGTTCTTGTGATAATGGTTGGAAACTACTTCAGCTTAGGATGCGAAGCGTTCTAGCGAGGGGTACGCGATACTAACGTCACTACCTCTCTAGGTGTCGAAGGTAACTGTGCGGAAACTAGAAGTGTTGTTTCCAGAATGAGATTTTCACTCTGCAGCGGAGTGTGCGCTGATATGAAACTTCCTGGCAGATTAAAACTGTGTGCCCGACCGAGCCTCGAACTCGGGACCTTTGCCTTTCGCGGGCAAGTGCTGAAGTGTTGTTGCCGCAATGACACTAGGAATCTAAATCGAACAATGCTACACTATGTGATAAAAGAATCCGAACACCTGGCTGAAAATGACTCACAAGTTCGTGGCGCTCTCCATCGGTAATGCTGGAATTCGATATGGTGTTGGCCCAGCTTTGATGACAGCTTCCACTCTCGCAGGCATACGTTCATTCAGGTGATGGAAGGTTTCTTGTGGAATGGCAGCCCATTCTTCACGGAGTGCTGCACTGAGGAGGGGTATCGATGTCGATCGGTGAGGCCTGACACGAAATCGGCGTTCCAAAATATCCCAAAGGTGTTCTGTAGGAATCAGGCCAGGACTCTGTGCAGGCCAGTCCATGACAGGAATGTTATTGTCGGATAACCACTACGCCACAAGCCTTGTAAACAACGTTTTTCGACTGTTCAATCGTCCAATGTCAATGGTCTGGATAGATGTCGGCCTATTATACATTACGACCCTCTTCCACTGTCGGCGGTCTCTGTCGGTCAACAGACGAGCTTTTGTGCTGTACGAGTCCACGTTTCCACTTCTTTCTCCGCCTCCGTAGCGTAGCGTTACCGCTTACCACGCAGGGGGCCCGGGTTCGATTTCCGGCAGGGGACTGGGTGTTGAGTGTCCTTCATCATCATTTGCATCATCATTCACTCGCAAGCCGCCGATGTGGCGGCACCTAAAAAGGAGTTGTAATACGGCGACCGAACTGCCCCGAGTGGGGCCACTTGGTCAACAACATCATACGATAATTTCCATTTTTTTTCCCACTTCACTATCACTTAGGAAACAGTGGACATAGGGATGTTTAGGAGTGTGGAAATCTCGCGTACAGACGCATGACACAAGTGTCAACTACAGATGCATGACACAAGTGACATCCAATTACCCGACCACGTTCGAAGTCCATGAGTTCCGCGGAGCGCCCCATTCTGCTCTCTCACGATGTCTAATGACTACTGAAGTCGCTGATATGGAGTAGATGGCACCACAATGCACCTAAAATGAAAAACGTATGGTTTTGGGCATGTGTGGATGCTTGTGATCACTCACTCACTCACTCCGTCGTCAGCCACGAGGGGTATATCGGGACCATCCGACCGCCGTGCCATCCTCGGTGGAGGATGCGGATAGGAGGGGCGTGGGGTCAGCACACCGCTCTCCCGGTCGTAAGATGGTATTCTTGACCGAAGCCGCTACCATTCGGTCGAGTAGCTCCTCAATTGGCATCATGAGGCTGAATGCACCCCGAAAAATGGTGACAGCGCATGGCGGCCTGAATGGTCACCCACCCAAGTGCCGACCACGCCCGACAGCGCTTAACTTCGGTGATCTCACGGGAACCGGCGTATCCACTGCGGCAAGGCCGTTGCCTTACTTGTGATTACATAGTGTATATTACTCAGGTCTGTACACAGTTTTGTGTGTGCCCCGCGACTCAGACTCTGGTCTTCTGGTTCTAAATCTGGGAACGGTTGTCTCCTACTGCAGCTATTTTTTCGGATACAGTGGAAATACTAGGTGCCAATAGACACGTTGCTCGATTTGTGTGTGTGTGTGTGTGTGTGTGTGTGTGTGTGTGTGTGTGTGTGTGTGTGTGTACGCTACTGGCTATTAAAGCTGCAATACCGCGAAGGATGGAACATAACGAAATTGTTGGTGTGCAGTATAGCAGGGAGATTAAACCTGTACGTGATCTGGGGTTTACAGGGTGTGAACTTTAGTACAGACAACTGCCAAAGCCATTGTATCCAACTGACGAGTAACACTACCCCAGTGCCATTCGCCGATTCCGATACACTTCGAATACGTCGTAGACTAGGTCAAAATATG
Source organism: Schistocerca serialis cubense (assembly GCF_023864345.2). Taxonomy (NCBI): domain Eukaryota; kingdom Metazoa; phylum Arthropoda; class Insecta; order Orthoptera; family Acrididae; genus Schistocerca; species Schistocerca serialis. The sequence continues at coordinate 198,417,499 of NC_064647.1, read as the reverse complement.
AGACACGTGTCTTTTTATACGTGCCGGTACGGCCGTTAAACTGGTTAAACCCTCCGGAAGAAAACGCTGTTGTTATTTTTCTGATCACATATCGTCTAATCAGTGGGAGATACAAGAAATATTTTGACACATTCATTTCTATGGTTGCTACTGTGCTTCACAATTGTGCAATCACATGTTTAAACATTTTGATGTATTTCGAAATCGTACCCTCACCTCATAATATTGGAAACAGTCAAAAGCTTATGTGTAGTAAATCCAACAGCATATTCAACAACACATTCAGTCATATATGCTAAAGTAACGTCCAAAAGACGCAGTAGTGATAAAGTTGCAAGTACCCCTAAATACCGCTGTACGCACGCTCTGTCCGCCATATGACGCTTGTCATACATGGCGATAGTGTTGTTTGCAATTTCGCAGTACATCCATAAAAGAAGGGCTCCTGAAGGATTGAACTGAAACAATAACGCCCGAGGATAACCAACGTGGAGGTGGCGAGAGGCTATTTCCGTTTCGTTTTTTCATGGTCTTTGTTTTATTTGTTTGTTGTTTGTTTCTCTCTCTGGTTGTTTGGTTTTGGACATAACGTTTGACATCTACTTCGTTATGTGTACCACAGACATCTGATAACTGCAATGTTATTGAATAATTTACAGCATGTATCACAATTTTAAAGCAATAATCAATAGGAGATTCACATTTATCAGGTTTTCTGTTCTACCGTATCTTCCTTCGTCGTCTGCGTTGTCGTTGTTGCCGTGAGGCACCGTTATACCAAGTGGAAAGGCGAGTCGATCTTAGAGCATGAGATATGGTAACCTTAAGTCATTGACAACACACAACGGTCACGGTAGCACCTGATTCCAGAATAGCTGCAGTAGTTATGATCTACGAACTACCCCCTCTTGACCAGGTCCCCAAAACTTAACTCGTAACGAGATCCCTTCGAAACAAATTGTCATAAAGATCATCTATAAAGGCTTCGTACAACGATAAGAAATGTTTCAGTTTATGAAATAATAACAGATACGACCAAACTGTCTTGTTTCTTCTGTTTTATTTAACGTAACTTTGTTCACAGTTTTATTTTGCATTCACCACTCATTCACATTCTGATGTGGAGTATATGCGAGTGCCTGAACCCTAACTCCTAAGTTCCATCGAAACGCTTTGATGAACAGTTTTGGTTGCTCGACATCAACAGTCAATGATAATGATACAGTATTTTGTAATTGACTCTTCTAGTTTAGCCACCGCCTCCACGAATGTTTGTCATGCGTAAGACAAACACTTTTCTCTCCGATCCGTAATTATTAATAGTTCGCGTAAAAGTTAACGTTTTTCTCCTTTTCATAAATTGGAGCCCGCTCTTCGCGATATAATTAAAAAAAACGGTCTCAATACCGCGTCCCTCGTGAGATGTGTATAGATTTATCCCGGAACTGACCGCCCTGTAGGTGTACTCATTTTAATGACCACACTTCACTATCCGCGATTTCGTGTAACTAAATGTCATTTTGTTACTCTGATTCTATACCGTAGTCATTTAAAACTCGCCCCTATATTTTTTCACTACGCACAATTAAGCACTTCTTTAATTGTTTATTTCTTAGAGTAAACGCGAAAAATGACGCCGTATCATCGGCTTCGTCGATATAAAGCAAAACACCTTAATATGCCCAATTTTACCTCTTCTTATAGGATCGGCTACCTTACTCATTAATTTACTGCATATTATTTCCATTAACACTAAACAGGTATCACCGTTGTATTTTAATTGTATTCAAAAGCATGTTATTATGACCAAACAAATCGCGCGGCGTGCGTTTTTAACTACAGCTTTACACTCGCCCAGCCTTTATTCATGCAATATTATAAATACATATACAGACAGGACCGAAAGATCGATCTCTCTACCGTAACCAATAGAGGCAAATACGCTATTCAAGTTCCGTTACATCTATCTTGACTCGTATTGTCACACTGTGATGTATCCATTTTTGGACCAGGCATACCTAAACATGTTCACAAACCGAGGGGATGAAAACTGATAATGAATCAAAGATTGAATTTTCAGGATATTATTCCTCAGAAGCAAATTTACATCATAGCTCTACGGTAGAATTAAGTCACAGGTTTTAGTAAACATCGCCGGCCGCTGTGGTCGAGCCGTTCTAGGCGCTTCAGTCCGGAACCGCGCTGCTGCTACGGTCGCAGGTTCGAATCCTGCCTCGGGCATGGATGTGTGTGATGTCCTTAGGTCAGTTAGGTTTAAGAACTTCCAAGTCTAGGAGACTGATGACATCAGATGTTGAGTCCCATAGTGCTTAGAGGTATTTGAACCTTTTTTTATTTTTTTAGAAAACATCAAGTGTAAACATCAAGTGGCTGGTAGTTCCAGCAGGAATTGTCATAATTTTTTCGTCCTTATTACCTTTGTCAACGTTTTTAAATTACTTTTCCGTTTGTTCTGTTCAGGAATCCAAACACGGAATGCACGGAAGAAAACACGAAATTGGTATCAACCGTGTGAGAACCGTGTATGTGTGAAAGGATTTCATTCATTTCTGGTTTCAGCCGAAAACGAACCGAACCGAATGGAACTGCATACGTGTGAATCAGGTCTAAGAGTCGAACACCCTCAGTATCGAGATGGACAGGACAAGCAACATGAGGTCGTTCGTTATCTTGTTGAAAGATAATATCACGGAGACTTCGAGAATGTGGCAGATGCAATGTCGTCAGGAGGTCGCAAATGTGACGGCTGCAGTGTGGACTAGCGCTTGCTGAAACTAGAAGTGACCGTGCTGTGTTATCAGTGGCGTTGCAGCCCACCACACCATATTCTGCGCCCGTGTCATGAAGCCGAATGCAATCTATCAACGTTCGTTCTCTTTCTAACCCCTACTTTGGCAGAAGCGCCAAAGCTGTGCCCCCTTCCAACACACACACTCCCTTCCAGAACGAAGTACCTTATAGCATTTTTTTTCTACACATACAGTACTTAGGAGATTTTCTAATTTGACAAACTGCCTATTTGCTTCTGTCTCGGGTTCTTCGGCCGACGTTCATCTAATGATTTTACTGACGTTTCACCAGCACGAGTGGCTGGCATTGTCAAAGCTTCACCCTCCATTGCCGGTGGTGAACTGGAGCCGAGCTCGCGGCCGCAGTCTATATGTACCTGGCGCGCCAACGTCCGAGGGCTTCTCCGCGGTCATTTCCGGTGCGGTTCTCCTCTTGCTACATGCGACGGTGCATTTTTACCTGTTTTGTACTGGTATTTTATTTTTACTTTTATCTGCCTGTTTTGATGTGCTGTGTGCAATCTTGAAATTTGAGCATTTACAATTCTCGCAAAGATCGCCTCTGAATTGATCCTTGTTTAACAGATCTTGGCTGCACTCGTCAACATTTATTTTGGGAACGGGCGCTGATAACCTCGTTGTTGTACGCCCTAAAACACTAATCATCATCATCATCGTTCGCTGCAGTGCGGGAAGCCAGGATCCGTTTACCTCAAGGGGCTAGGACGTCAAACGGGCCGACTTGGAGCAGGAGAGGCACCACAGGACATTTTAATTTCCACTGCCTATACTTTTACAAGTAAATTCATAAAACTTTGTCAGCATGACCAGGAAGGATTCACAATTCACACTAATAGCAGGCCGGTCGAATTGGCCGTGCTGTTCTAGGCGCTACAGTCTGGAACCGAGCGACCGCTACGGTCGCAGATTCGAATCCTGCCTCGGGCATGGATGTGTGTGATGTCCTTAGGTTAGTTAGGTTTAATTAGTTCTAAGTTATAGGCGACTGATGGCCTCAGAAGTTAAGTCGCATACTGCTCAGGGCCATTTGAACCATTTTGAACTCATAGCAGTGGAAGTTCGAAAACATAACGAAATGATTTTTTTTTTTTTTTTTTTACATGTGAAATTTCATCATCCTTTTCACTACGGCAGTATTTGTTGCTGTAGGTACACTTTTCTTCAGAAGTAAGAGAGATTCTTCGATGAATTTTGCACAGCATACAAACCATACTTAAAGTCTATGAAACTCTAGAATTTTCCAAATCTATTAAAAGCTGTGGTAAAAATTGAGGTAATTAACTATAAAATTTGTCTTTTTTTTGTAAACATGAAGTTTAAAATATAACAGTTCATTCGTTTTTTCATAAATTAAATAGATTGTAGAGTTTCGTACACCTGTAAGTATGGTATGTATGCTGCGCAAAATTCATCGAAGAATCTCTCTAACATATGAAGAAAAGTGTACCTATAGCAACAAATGCTGCCATTAGTAAGTGAAAAAATGATGAAATCTGACATGCAAAAAAAATTACTTCGTTATGTTTTCGAACTTCCACTGCAATGAGTGTGAATCTTGAATCCTTCCTAGTGATGCTGACAAAGTTTTATGAATTTATTTGTAAATGTATAGACACTGGAAATTAAAATGTCCTGTGATGCCTCTCCTGCTCCAAGTCGGCCCGTTTGACGTCCTACCCCCCTTAAGGCTTTCCTCTTTCTTGTTGAAGCTGTTCCCGTGTTTGTGTATTTCCACAGCTTCTCGAAACAAGCGGGTGTGATAGTGCTTCTCTACAGCCAGAACTTCCGTGTCAGCAAATTTTATTACGTGGTCGGTCTCACTCAGCGCGTGCTCTGCCACGGCCGATTTCTCCACCTGCCCCAACGTGCAATGTCGCTATGTACTTTGATCCTGGTGTTCGCTGACCGTTCAGTCATTCCGACATAAACTTTTCCGCATGTGCATGGTAAGCGGTATATTCCCGACATTGCAAGTGGGTCCCTTTTATCCTTTGCCGATCTAAGACATTCTTTGATCTTCCTTGTCGGTTTGAAAATTGTCTTTACGCCGTGTTTGCGCAATACGAGGTGCGGCTAGAAAAAAACCGGACTGATGCTGGAAAAAACATTTATTTACCATTATTTACAATTTCATGTTATCTCCTTCAATGTACTCTCCTCCTCGGTCTCTACACCGCTCCATACGAATTTTCCACTGTTAATAGCAATGCTGCAGATCATTTTCGGTAAGTCCATACATTACTTCCGTCGCTTTTTCTCTTACTGCTTCAACAGTTTCAAATCTAGTTCCTTTCAAAGCTGACTTGACTTTAGGGAAAAGAAAAAAGTCACAGGGGGCCAAATCAGGTGAGTAGGGTGGATGATCTAAGATGGGAATGTTGTGTTTTGCCAAAAACGTCTTCACTGACAACGCACTGTGAGCTGGGGCATTGTCTTGGTGAAGGATCCATGACTTTTTTCTCCACAAATCGTTCCGTTTTCTCCGTACTCGCTCACGTAGGGTAGCCGGGACGCTAATGTAGTAATGCTGATTCACTGTTTGTCCCTCTGGTACCCAATCAATGTGCACAATCCCTTTGATGTCAAAAAAAACAATCATCATTGCCTTGAATTTCGATTTTGACATTCGTGCCTTTTTTTGTCGTGGAGAACCAGGAGTTTTCCAATGCATCGATTGGCGTTTAGTTTCGGGATCGTAAGTAAAAAACCACGATTCATCGCAAGTAATAACATTTTGTAAGAAGGTGGGATCACTTTCAATGTTTTCCAGGAGTCAGAACAAATCATTCTTCGGCGTTCCTTCTGTTCAATTGTGAGACACTTTGGAACCATTTTTGAACACACTTTGTTCATGTTGAAACTTTCATGACGAATCCGCCTAACACTTTTCTTGTCAACTCCTGTTAACTCAGACACTGCTCTGATTGTTAAACGGCGATCTTGTCGAACAAGTTTACCGATTTTTTCAATGTTTGCATCAGTTTTTGCTGACAATGGTCTGCCAGTGTGAGTGTCATCACTGGTGTCTTCGCGGCCATCTTTAAATCGTTTAAACCACTCAAACACTTGTGTTCGCGATAAACAATCATCGCCGTACACTTGTTGTAACATTACAAACGTTTCACTTGCAGATTTTCCTAGTTTGAAACAAAATTTGATGTTAACACGCTGTTCTTTCTGTACACTCAACATTTTCCGACGCACAGACAAAACGTCAACTACTTAAAACAGACGCCACGGGCAGACTGAGTGCAGGAGGCAGATGAAACTCGAGCAGTAGGCGGAGTGAGAGTCACTGACAGGCCACGCGACTTTCAGCCTTATTGCATTCGTTTTATTGTTTCACCAGTACTAGTCCGGTTTTTTTCTAGCCACACCTCGTATACCGCCGATTCTGTCCGTCACTGTGGGAATGTACGGCAGAAACGCCGTACCCGACATTTCTTTCCCTGATTTCCTACTTCGCCGAGTGTTTGGCTCTGTTACGCTTCTAATATAACTTGTGGAGTAACCTTTGCTCCTCAGAACGCTTTCCAAGTGTTGCATTTCGCTTCTGAGGTGCTGCGGCTCACATATTCGTCCTGCTCGCGTTATGAGCGTATGAATCGCGCTTCTTTTCTGGCCCGGGTGGTAGTTTCATAGTTTTTGCAGGTATCGGTTCGTGTGTGTCGGTTTTCGGTACACGCTATGTCCCAGGTGTTCGCCGTCCCTTGTGACTAGTACATCTAGAAATGGTAGTTTTTTGTCCTTTTCTACTTCCATGGAAAATTTTATGTTGGTGTTGAGTCTGTTCAAGTGTCTTAGGAAGTCACCGAGCTCTTCTAGACCATGGCACCACACAGCGAAAGTGTCATCGACGTATCTGTACCACACCTTAGGTTTACAAGTCGCCGAGTTCAGTGCCTGTGCTTCGAAATGCTGCATGAAGACCGTGTAAACACACTGCCATGGGGTACTCTCTCACTTAACCTGTCTCCTTTTGTCTTTCTTTCTCACTGAAATTGTCTCCACCATTCCTCGGCGTCTCAAAGATTCTGGGGATCCAACTTATCTTTTCCCCTATACCAACGCGGTTAAAATATCGGTCAAAAATGCGCTCTCCCCTGTAGCTATGCCTTAAATTTCGTTGGTCTGGGAGGCTGCAGAACTCGAAAACCTATTTATGGTCTCCAATCATCTATATTTTTCATTAGTCGCACTTTTGCTGTCACTGCTTTTGTCTGCATCCATCTCTCTTACTCTTTTTCCGGAACTATCACTGTCCACTAGTACTTCCTCTCTCTTTGGGTACCACTGCTATTGTCTTCATCCACTTCTCTTTCTCCTTTACTGCCACTTGATATCTCCCACCAACACAGTCTTCTCTCTCTTTCTCTCCCTCTGGCACTGTCTCCTCTCTCTTCCACAGTCACTGTCTCTGTGCGACTCTCTCTCAGCACAAATAAGCATGAATATGTTCACATCACAAAATTTTTGGTGAGGCAGGCGGAATGAGGATTAAGGCCGCTGTATCCCCACTTTTCTGTCAGGTCTTTTCAAGAGGAACATATTCACCTTTTTTATGCTCCGAGAGCAGCATTTTTCTTCTGTGATTTCCCCAAATTGCTTCAGGAAAATGCCGGAATGGCTCCTTCAAAAGGGCACAGCCGCTTTACTTCTCCATCTTTCCCTAATTACAGCTTTTCCTCCACCTCTAAGGGTCTCTTTGGCCACGGGACGTTAAACACTAATGGTTCAAATGGCTCTGAGCACTATGGGACTTAACTTCTGAGGTCATCAGTCCCCTAGAACTTAGTACTATTTAACCCTAACTAACCTAAGGACATCACACACATCCATGACCGAGGCAGGATGCGAACCTGCGAGCGTAGCGGTCGCGTGGCTCCAGACTGTAGCGCCTAGAACCGCTCGGCCACTCCAGCCGGTGTTAAACACTAATATCCTCGTCCTAGGTTCCTTCCTGGTTTTGCAGCGAACGCGCTGATATCTTATTAGTCCCCTTAAATTTCAACATGGTTTGTAGCACCGCATCTTAGACGCTTCAATTCTTCTCTTTTCCGGTTTTTGGTCAAATGCTTGAGACCGTAAACAACAACTTGGACTTTTTGGCCGAATTTTCATAGGCAAACGATGAGTTGAAAGTGGCCAAATGTGGTATCAACCTGACCAGCATGAGGCCTACTTTTGCGAGGAAAAATTTGAAAGTAGCCTAATCGGGGTTATTACGCTTTTGAAAAAACCAAAAATAAAAAAGACTTAAAAAGTTAGAATGCTTTGTGAAATTATTTGCCTAATAGTAGGAAATACAATAGACTAGAGAAACATTTGACATGCCTTTGAATACTCGTCGAAATCTACGACCCAAATATCCTCTAGTACCCTCTAAAATTCAAAGATTGAGATTTACATTCTGAGATGGCACCACATTTCCTATACATGATTCAAACACGAATCAAATGTTTCACTTATCTATTTTTTACCTTTCTCTTAGACAAATCACTTCACAAAATATTTGAGCATTATTACGAGATATATATGTGGGAGAAAATACGCTGAAGAGCCAGAGAAAGTGGTACACCTGCCTATATCGTGTAGGGCACTCACGAGCACGCAGAAGTGCCGCAACACGACGAGGCATTAACTCGACTAATGTCTGAAGTAGTACTAGAGGGAACTGACACCATGAATCCTGCAGGGCTGTCCATAAATCCATAAGAGTACGAGGGGGTGGAGATCTCTTCTGAACAGAACCTTGCAAGGCATCCCAGTATGAAACGTCCCCTTAGAAAAATTATTGAATTACTGTGCTGGTAAACGCCTTACGTTATTTGATTTTCAAACAGCTGAGTAGAACTGAACGTACTCAGACATTTCGCTCTTTACTTATTCTGATCAACACTAAACGGACACACAATATTTTTTAGCGCAACGCAATCTGACTTTCAAAAATCCCTACAAAAGAATGGCCTCGACTAACAATAACCTATAACTTTCATGAATCACTTACCTCACAAAAATCTCCGATACTCGAACTACTGCAATACAGCGAGCGCCACTACTGCCAGCTAAATAAAAGATTCTAACTACTGAAGGCACTACCTACTGATAGGCATACTAAGCAAATGAAAGATTTTGATAGAGAACAAACAATGTATTTACGTTAATAGTGTTCAAAAGTCATAATATATCTTTGCCTTTACAGGCGCCTGCTTGTGTCTGTGTGTGTGCGGATGGGTATGTGTGTGTGTGTGTGTGTGTGTGTGTGTGTGTGTGTGTGTGTGCGCGCGCGCGCGTGCGCATACCCCTTCTTTCCCCCTAAGATAAGTCTTTCCGCTTCCGGGACTGGAATGACTCCTTACCCTCTCCCTTAAAACCCACATCCTTTCGTCTTTCCCTCTCCTTCCCTCTTTCCTGATGAGGCAACAGTTTGTTGATATATATATATATATATATATATATATATATATATATATATATATATATATCAATTCATGACATCCAGTCTTACAAATTTACTGTCTCCGATGGACATACGTCCAGATCATCCGCTCTCAAAACTCCACAATCTCTCTCCTCACATCCACAACTGCTGGCGGCTCACCTCCAACTACGCCCGGGTTCCCGGGTTCAATTCCCGGCGGGGTCAGGGATCTTCTCTGCCTCGTGATGACTGGGTGTTGTGTGATGTCCTTAGGTTAGTTAGGTTTAAGTAGTTCTAAGTTCTAGGGGACTGATGACCTCAGATGTTAAGTACCATAGTGCTCAGAGCCATTTGAACCAATCAACAGTCCAATGTCGTTGACAGGCCCAGGCGAGGCGAAAGGCTTTGCGTCGTGCAGTCATCACGTGTACACGAGTGGCCCTTCGACTTCGAAAGTACATATCAATGATGTTTCATTTGAATGGTTTGCACGCTAACACATATTGATGGCCGAGCATATAAATCTGCAGCAATTTGGGGAAGGGTTGCACTTTTGTCACATTGAACGATTCTCTTTAGTCGTCGGTGGTCGCGTTCTTGCAAGATCTTTTTATCGCCGCAGCATGTCGGATATTCGATGTCTTACCGGATTCCTGATATTCATGTTACACTCGTGAAATGGTCGTACGGGAAAATTCCCACTTCATCGCTACCTCGGAGATGCTGTGTCCCGTCGCTCGAGCGCAGACTATAACAAGCGTTCAAACTCACTTAAATCTTGGTAACCTGCCACTGTAGCAGCAGTAACCGATCTAACAACTGCGCCAGACACTTGTTGTCTTATATAGTCGTTGACCGCCACAACGCCATATTCTGCTTGTTTAGATATCTTTGTATTTGAATACGCATGCCATCTGGCTTGTGTTCTTGTATTAGAGTGTAACTCTGGTTTTCTTGCGCAATTATAGTATTTCTAATTTTTTTTATCACGTCAGTATAAATGGTATTTGAAATTTCTTGTCTTATTGAAGAAGAACCGTGCCAGATGTGTACGTTGAGTCATACTTCCACACACAGAACAGTTATACTTGTGCTTTGGTTTCGTAGGTTTTATAGTTGTTGGGGACTTAATTAATTAATTGTGTTAACGAAAATTTTCATTTCATTCTCTGTTGTTGTTCTATGCAGTCAGATTGCGTACAAAAACTAGTCAGGGTCAACCGTTTACGAGACACAGCGTAATCGGACATACAGCTACCAAAAATAAAAAATGATTTTCAAACTTAACAATTAAGACCCCATGCATAGTATGTTATTTGACTTGTGTTGATATTTACGCCATCGGATTTTAATAGCAAGCCGTTTCACAATTCACAACATTTTTTCCTACAGTGACTCGCACTGTCGAATATGGATAATATCACTGTGACCCCTTCATGGTTACTGCACTAGCAAAGTGTTTTGCCTTTGAGGAAACAAAATAATGGCGGAATTGTGGAGGGCTTGTACAACACAGTATACCTACTCCGGAAATATGAAAATTAGGTAATGCAGATATGAACTAGAAAATGGATAATGTAAGCAAGGTTGTCCGAAACGTAAGTGGTATCCTTATCGGGCTGAAACAGTGGAAGAGAGTTTTCCTCCCCAAAATAATACTCAACTTGTCTAACGCTGATATTTGATACGATTCTCCAGAAATCGAAGCCTGTAGTGACCTTGAACGTCTGGATTGCATTGCCGTTTCTCTGGAGCAAAATGCGAGGAGCGGTCAACGTTTGGTGTCTAGACGGTAAGGAACGCACTGCATTTGTGACTTGCATGAAGCACGGAGTTCATCCGGTGCATCTGTCTCGCCCTTTTGTTGGGCGAGCCTCCACGCACGTGTACGCGTTTATTTTCGAGACACTTTTGCAGGGGACGCTAAAAATACGAGCGCACGTCTGGAGAGCATGCAGATAACCGTCGCAGGGTGATTTACTACGGGTACGTGTATGCGAACACCTCTCCAAGACTGTCTCTTTCAGGGGCAAACTAGTAAAGAATCCAACACTCCATTTTGTAAAGAATCCAGTTCACTTACTCTCAGACGTCTGAATACTTTCCGAATGAGTTAATGTGTTCAATACTTGCTGTTAAGCATGTAAAATCCTTATGGCTGAAGACATAAAACCATAATTACCTCGGATTTATTAGTTTCGGATTATTCGCATGTAGGCTAATGGAAAAGTTTAGACAAGGTTTGAATTGTTAATGTAGGTTGATTCTTATAAAGAGGAAGACAGCAACCAGCCACTATTAATACTGCTATTTATTTAAGTAAATTGCGCCGTAACCGATTTCGAACTCACAAGTTTATTATCAGACGGCTGTTCACAAGATTTACGAGATGCACTTTACATAAGCGTCACTTTTCGATTTTTATTCTTCCACTGTGGTCAAATGTTCTTTGTGTGTTGGTGCCCTACGGTATAAAACTGTGTTAGAAGCGCCATATGTGAACATAACTAACCTCCAAACAATGAAAGACAGAGTAAACAAATATGTGACGTTAAGTCTTTGTGGTACTTACATCGAAAATTCCACGCAATTTTGTTGCGAAGTTGCAGGATTGTATTTTTCAAATATTTCAAAATATTTGCAGCACTTACATGATTTGCAAATCATCGTATTGTGCAAAGCACCACATACACACACACCAAAAAGTATTTGCCGCATGGGAAGTTGACACAAAGGCTGCAGTTTTACAAATTCCACAGTGTCAGATATGTTATCGCTCAGAGATTACAATATACAGATTGCTTTGATTTCACAGTATGATTGTTTTTAAAGAATAGACATAACATAATCAAAATTAATACACAAAGATAAACCTTACATTATGAGCATATAACATTACATATGAAGTTAACAGATGTAGTAACCAGCTTGTGTGAATCCTACTTACATGGTATTATCTAAATACTGTGTAATATACAGGGAGCAACACAGAGGTGAGATAAAATGAATAATATGACAGTAACAATTATGTCATATGGCGCACTGAAATTTTGGATCAAGTATAGTTGCAGTAATGTGTGACTAAGCAGGTGGCTATATTTTGCTGTAAAGGAGGGCCAAAGAAGTTCTTGTAATACAATATCTACATTACTTTAATTTGACAGTGAAATTTTATTTATTTTTTTTTTCTTTTCTTCGCAAAGAATCAAGGTAACATTACAAGAATTTATATTACAAAGAATAAACGTTATATTATGAGCATGCTCGTTGAATATGGTATGACAACTTCACATATGGCAAATAATTTTTGGTGTGTGTGTGTGTGTGTGTGTGTGTGTGTGTGTGTGTGTGTGTGTGTGTGTGTGTGTGTGGTGCGTTGCACAATATGATGATGTGCAAATCATGTAAGTGCTGCAAATATTTTGAAATATTTGAAAAATACAATCCTGCAACGTCGCAACAAAATTGCGTGGAATTTTCGATGTAAGTACCACAAAGACTTAACGTCACATATTTGTTTACTCTGTCTTTCATTGTTTGGAGATTAGTTATGTTCACATATGGCGCTTCTAACACTGTTTCCTACCGTAGGGCACGAGCACACCAAGAACATTTCTCCACAGTGGAAGAATAAAAATCGGGAACTGGCGATTATGTAAAGTGCATCTTGTAAACCTTGTGAACAGCTGTCTGATGATGAACTTGTCAGTTCGAAACCGGTTATAGCGCTATTCACTTAAATAAATAGCAGTATTAATAGTGGCTGGCTGCTGTCTTCTTCTTTGTAAGAATAAACCTACATTAATTGTACACAGCCACGCTCTCACCATGTCATTTTTAGACAAAATATCACTAGGTTTTAATCGTGTTTAAAGGTTGGTGTGAGCCGCTAAGTGCTCTGATTATGAAAGATAGGATGAGTATAGTCCGGGTAATTTGCGCTCTGTTTTAAGAAAGGCTACCTGTGCACACAACTCAGTGTTCATGACTTCATATCTCGTGCGCTAAGTACCATAGAACGATAGAATTTTATAGGTACATTCAGTGGTATATGGGGACCCTGTATGCAAAATGTGTCGGGAATAGGTGATGTATATTGCAGATTTACTTGGACTTCGGACGTGATGAAAACTGGGATGTTAAAATAATATTTTCCAACATGCTGATAAATGCTTTTAACTGCAGATGTATTTTTCGTAAGCATTTACAAGGAGGTTCACACATAAATTGTCTTCTACCAACATGACTGACAGCAACTGATACAGACTTTGCGTCATCGTATTGGCCAAACTGCGACTGACTCAAGTGCTTGTGCTTTGCACCGCTCAGTATATACCCTACCTTAACAAAACATGTTCTTTGGCCTGTTGTCAATAACAGTTATTTACTGATTTAAAATGAAAAATTAATGACTTGCAACAAACTCTTAGTACTGTTTTAAAGACAATGAATGGTGATTCATTCTGCATACATTTCTCGATACCGTTCTTCTGACTTTTGTGTGAAAATTTGGTTATGAAGTTACAATAACAATACCTATCGTAAAATCATCAACTACATCTTGATGTCACGTTTCATTTTATTCCTAACATTAACTGAGGTACAGTATAAAATGCCAAAACGGAATTTCAGTATTTAATTTCGTAGTATCAAATTGACTGAACATCGATAGTGTTTACATCAGAATGTTCGAGAATCGTCATTGAAAAAGTTAATTACAACTGGTCTAATTCTAATTATAATTTCGTAAAGCGCACAAGTCACGTTGAATACATCAGATGACTGATAAATGTTCCAAAAGCCTGTTTTTTAGGTACGTAGAAATTTAAGAATTTTACCATTTAATTATTGGTTTGATTACAACATAGATATTTGTCCTGACATTTATATGGCAGTGTAATAATGCAATCACGAGAATGAAATTATAAATTTAACTGAAATTTGCGACAGTATATTAATTCACAACAGCAGGTTTTCTAGTTATAACTTCCTGTTAATTACAGTCAAATGATCTAAAATAATGTTAATTCGGTATATGAGTGAACCACACAGTTTAATTTGCTGATAGAAATCAAGAAAAACCATTCTGACTAACTTTTATCCGTTACATACAATAATACAATATACATTAGATGAGTATGTGCCAAGCAAGATCGTAAGGGATGGAAAAGAGCAACCGTGGTACAACAACCGAGTTAGAAAATTGCTACGGAAGCAAAGGGAACTTCGCAGGAAACATAAACGTAGCCAAAGTCTTGCAGAGAAACAAAAATTACACGAAGCGAAATGTAGTGAGAGGATGGCTATGCGAGAGCCGTTCAACGAATTCGAAAGTAAAGGGGACTGATGACCTGAGATGTTAAGTCCCATAGTGCTCAGAGCCATTTCAACTTCTTTTTTGTGTTGGACAGCCTGCCTCGGTGTGCCGCAGTCATGCTGGTGAGGCCGACACTCACAGTTTAAAAAGTGGATCTGCGCGTCTTCCATGTCCTGTCCTCAGACCGTTGAGAGTTGACCATACCTTGCGGCGTTGACCAAACCCAGCAGCGACTGTCTCCGTAATACAATGTAATAGGTTAAATCTTGCTGGGACAGTCTGGAGCCAATCTCTGCTCCAGGAATTAGTGATGTTAACCATAGGTAGACTAGAATGAGATTTTCACTCTGCAGCGGATTGTGGGCTGATATGAAACTTCCTGACAGATTAAAACTGTGTGCCGGAGCGAGACTCGAACTCGGGGCCTTTGCCTTTCGCGGGCAAGTGGGTCGTGCTTGGGTGGCTCAGTTGGTCTCGGTCCGGCACACAGTTGCGCGTTCAGCTGCAATTTGAGTAGCGTTAGGAAGAAGTGTTTCTCCGTACTTCTCTAAAATTTGTATATCTCAAAAGCAAAGCAAATACTATAAAGATACTGCCTGTACTATTGTAGTTGGCATTATTAAGTGTAATAAAGGATTTCGTGGGTTGTCGAGATTGGCGGTGGAGCAAACAAAAGAACAACTGCCCGAAGTTATATGACTATTAGGCGACTTCTACCGATTCCGAACCAGTGTGTGTGAGCGCCGAAGAAAGTTTGCCAAATAGTTGGTCCTTGAGAAGTAGCAACTGTTAGTGCTGATATTGCCTCCTGTTCCATCAAAATTATCACAGTTATTTAATTCGGTTACGGTGAACGGCGCTTTTACTGCTACTGGTGAGATCGTTCTACGTGCTGGGTGAATTCCAAACGTAAGCAAGATATGCATAGTACGGCGCCAAAGAACAAAAAGCAGTGCAATCGACTGAGAAGGAAAAGTTTGTGACGCAGATACAGAAGACCCCAAACTCCACAAATCAATTTTTTTTTTTTGCCACGATATGTGTTTCCCTGTGATTGCTGCGATCATTCCGTTGGGCAAACTTCACATAGGGAAGTTGCCGTACCGCATCCTGTATAAGGCTTTTCCGAGTTTCCCAAATTTTGATGAAATAATGACCACATTCCTATATTTGCTGCGTATTTATCCGCTATTTTTTGAATCCTCGGCTCAAAATTTTTCTTTGCCTTTCTTTTTATGCCTTTTATGACAGTGTGGATAAATCTATTTAAATAAAAATCGATTCCAGGTTGTATGAAAGCTCATTGCCTGATGACGGGTTGACTTATTTGGTTGATTTTTGTTTTTGTTTTGTTCGTAGTTGACAGGACACGGTTTGTATGAAAGAAAACTTTTGGAAAATGCAACGGAAAAGTCTTAAATTAAAATCATTGTGTAAGATGGACTGCTGAGAATGTCTCGACCGATTTGGCTGATTTTTTTGTTCGTTGTTTTCGTAGTTGTGGATGATAATGGTATTTTTGGTATGAAAAAGAAAATAAAAAAGTTATTGTGTTCAGTTTTACAGTTCTGCACTGACATGTTTTCATAACAAAAAAATCGGTTTGACATATATACACTCCTGGAAATGGAAAAAAGAACACATTGACACCGGTGTGTCAGACCCACCATACTTGCTCCGGACACTGCCAGACGGCTGTACAAGCAATGATCACACGCACGGCACAGCGGACACACCAGGAACCGCGGTGTTGGCCGTCAAATGGCGCTAGCTGCGCAGCATTTGTGCACCGCCGCCGTCAGTGTCAGCCAGTTTGCCGTGGCATACGGAGCTCCATCGCAGTCTTTAACACTGGTAGCATGCCGCGACAGCGTGGACGTGAACCGTATGTGCAGTTGACGGACTTTGAGCGAGGGCGTATAGTGGACATGCGGGAGGCCAGGTGGACGTACCGCCGAATTGCTCAACACGTGGGGCGTGAGGTCTCCACAGTACATCGATGTTGTCGCCAGTGGTCGGCGGAAGGTGCACGTGCCCGTCGACCTGGGACCGAACTGCAGCGACGCACGGATGCACGCCAAGACCGTAGGATCCTACGCAGTGCCGTAGGGGACCGCACCGCCACTTCCCAGCAAATTAGGGACACTGTTGCTCCTGGGGTATCGGCGAGGACCATTCGCAACCGTCTCCATGAAGCTGGGCTACGGTCCCGCACACCGTTAGGCCGTCTTCCGCTCACGACCCAACATCGTGCAGCCCGCCTCCAGTGGTGTCGCGACAGGCGTGAATGGAGGGACGAATGGAGACGTGTCGTCTTCAGCGATGAGAGTCGCTTCTGCCTTGGTGCCAATGATGGTCGTATGCGTGTTTGGCGCCGTGCAGGTGAGCGCCACAATCAGGACTGCATACGACCGAGGCACACAGGGCCAACACCCGGCATCATGGTGTGGGGAGCGATCTCCTACACTGGCCGTACACCACTGGTGATCGTCGAGGGGACACTGAATAGTGCACGGTACATCCAAACCGTCATCGAACCCATCGTTCTACCATTCCTAGACCGGCAAGGGAACTTGCTGTTCCAACAGGACAATGCACGTCCGCATGTATCCCGTGCCGCCCAACGTGCTCTAGAAGGTGTAAGTCAACTACCCTGGCCAGCAAGATCTCCGGATCTGTCCCCCATTGAGCATGTTTGGGACTGGATGAAGCGTCGTCTCACGCGGTCTGCACGTCCAGCACGAACGCTGGTCCAACTGAGGCGCCAGGTGGAAATGGCATGGCAAGCCGTTCCACAGGACTACATCCAGCATCTCTACGATCGTCTCCATGGGAGAATAGCAGCCTGCATTGCTGCGAAAGGTGGATATACACTGTACTAGTGCCGACATTGTGCATGCTCTGTTGCCTGTGTCTATGTGCCTGTGGTTCTGTCAGTGTGATCATGTGATGTATCTGACCCCAGGAATGTGTCAATAAAGTTTCCCCTTCCTGGGACAATGAATTCACGGTGTTCTTATTTCAATTTCCAGGAGTGTATAAACATATATATATATATATATATATATATATATATATATATATATATATAAACTATGTGATCAAAAGTATCCGGACACCTGGCTGAAAATGACTTACAAGTTCGTGACACCCTCCATCGGGAATGCTGGAATTCAATATGATGTGGGCCCATGACAGCTTCCACTCTCTCAGGCACATGTTCAGTCAGGAGCTGGAAGGTTACTTGCGGAATGGCAGCCCATTTTTCACGGAGTGCTGCACTGAGGAGAGGTAGCGATGTCGGTCGGTGCGGCCTGGCACGAAGTGGGCGTTCCAGAATACCCCAAAGGTATGCTATAGGATTCAGGTCAGGACTCTGTGCAGGCCAGTCCATCATACAGATGTTAATGTCGTGTAACCACTCCGCCACAGGCCGTGCATTATGAACAGGTGCTCGATCGTGTTGAAAGATGCAGTCACCATCCCCGAATTGCTCTTCAACAGTGGGAAGCATGAAGGTGCTTAAAACATCAATGTTGGTTTGTTCTGTGATAGTTCCACGTAGGACAACAAAGGGTGCAAGCCCGCTCCATGCAAAACACGACCATACCATAACACCACCGCCACAGAATTTTACTGTTGGCACTACACACGCTGGCAGATGACGTATACCGGGCATTCGCCACACCCACACCCTGCCATCGGACCGCCACATTGTGTACCGTGATCCGTCACTCCACACAACGTTTTTCCACTGTTCAATCGTCCCATGTTTACTCTCCTTACACCAAGCGAGGCGTCGTTTGGCATTTACGGATGTGATGTGTGGCTTATGAGCAGCCGCTCGACCATGAAATCCAAGTTTACTTACGTCCCGCTTAACTGTCATAGTACTTGCAGTGGATCGTGATGCAGTCTGGAATTCCTGTGTGATGGTCAGGATAAATGTCTGCCTAAATACACATTACGACCCTCTTCAACTGTCGGCGATCTCTGTGAGTCAACAGACGAGGTCGGGCTGTTAGCTTTTGTGCTGTAGGTGTCCCTTCACGTTTCCGCTTCGCTATCACATCGGAAACAGTGGACCTAGGGATGTTTAGGAGTGTTATGATTTCACCTACAGACGTATGACACAAGTGACACGCAACCCCTAATCACATTCGAAGTCCGTGAGTTTCGCGGTGCGCCCCATTCCGCTCTCTCACGATGTCTAATGACTACTGAGGTCACTGATATGGAGTATCTGCCAGGAGGGGGCAGCTCGATATGTAAAAACATATGTTTTTGGGGGTGTCCGGGTATTTTTCATCACATAGTGTATATATAATATATAAAAGAGGAATGTTGTTACTGTAAATCGCGAAAAGTTCTTGACTGATTTACTACAAATTTTTACACGACTCTCTAATGAGCGTTCAGACGGACATAGGCTATATGCATTGTGTACGTAAAGTCCGTGAACACTTTCAATTATTTATTGCACAAGAACCAAACATTGTACAGACATCATACACATGTGATTTTGAAGAGAATCTCTGGCAGATTTTTTTTTTTTTTTCCATGTATACCGCCACAGCGTATTTTGATAATTTGCCGCCAGTCAGCGCTAGTTGCAAACATGGCGAGTTCAGTTGCGGACCTTTCTGTGTGTTGGAGTTCGACAAAAACAAGTGAGCTACAGCTGTTCAACGGATGTTTAGAATCAAGTGCGGTAAGAAGCCACCAACAAGGAAGGCCATTTACCACTGGCACAACAAATCCGTTACGACGGGTTGCTTGTGCCGGGAGAGAATACGGGAAGTGACCGCCGCAGTCGACGATGGAAATGTCGTGTGGCTAGGACCTCCCGTCGGGTAGACCGTTCGCCTGGTGCAGGTCTTTCGAGTTGACGCCACTTCGGCGACCTGCGCGTCGATGGGGATGAAATGATCATGATTAGGACAACACAACACCCAGTCCCTGAGCGGAGAAAATTTCCGACCCAGCCCGGAATCGAACCCGGGATTGACAGTCTGTCACGCTGACCACTCAGCTACCGGGGCGGACGCAGTCGACGATGCCATGCTGGGACGTGTATGGCAAGAATTCGATTACCGTATTGAGGTCTGCCGGGTCACTCATGATTCGCATATCCAATATATATATATATATATATATATATATATATATATATAAAACTTTAAGAGTTTCTCTTCAAAATGCAATGTGTATGACATCTGTACAATGTTTAGTTCTTGTGCAATATATATATATATATATATATATATATATATATATATATATATATATATATGGGGAAGTGTTGTTACGACAAATCTAGAAAAGTTCTTCCAATTTTTACACGATACTGTACTGAACATTCAGATTCAGACAGAAATGGACATAGACAACAAGGGGGAGGGGAAGATAGGCAGAGAAAGGGGTGGAGGAGGTTATGTACAGAAAGTGAGGACAGGAGGAGATGTACGTAGAGGGAAGGGGGATGAGGAAATGAGCAGAGGAAGGATGGCAAGAAATATGGGATGTATATGCAATTCCATATACATTTAGCAACTGTGAAGCATTACCGGTTACCCAGTACGATATATTGAGTATTATTTCGGTTTATTTTCAACGTAAGGAACGTAAAAATTGAATATAATAAAATGTTTCGGCCTAGGAACTCGGCCTCACGATCCTCGGACAGCGTTCTGTCTGGAAGCTATATTGGCATAAACGGCTGATGCTTTGCCCGATCCGCGTCATAAATGTTATTTCCTTTTAAAGCTTGGCCATCTGGATCACCCACTTCTGTCGCTTTCATTCCTGGCCAAGCGCTACATACGAGGTGCGACAATAAAGTAATGAGACTGATGTGAAAAAAAAAATGTTGCTTACCGTTTTAGTCAAGTTTAGTGTTGTCTCTTTCAAAGTAGTTCCCTTCTGATTGCACAAACTTTTTCCAGGGCTTCTGTCATAGACGGTAACATTTCTGGAACTCACCTTCCGTAATATCCTCCAAGACCCTCGTCACAGCTTTTTGTACATCTTGTGTTGTTTGAAAACGGTGTCCCTTGACCGCCATTTTGACTCTTGGAAATAGAAAAAAGTCGCATGGATGTGGTAGTACTGAAATTTGAAGTTAAGAATTGCTGTACTGACAGAACAGTACGGGACCATTTTTGCACAAATCTTTCTCACACCAAGATCGTAAGTTATTATTAGACGAACCGTTTCTCAATTGATGTTCAGTTCTTCTGCAATCATTTTCACTGATAATAGTACGAGTTCACGCACCCTGGCCAAGTTGACATCCGTCCGTTAGGTTGATGGTCGTCCACTGCGGTCTTCAACATTCGTTCTGCCTCCACTAAACATTTTATGCCAACGAAAAACTTGAGCTCTTGGCATGACCTCCTCTCCAAAAGCCTTCTGAAGCTTACCGTACGTTGTCGTCGCGTTTTCACCCAATTTAACGCAAAAAGAAATGGCATACCTTTGCGCAATATTATGCGGTTCCATTTCCGTGACGAGAGACACAAACACGTGTTAACTTATTACAGCACAACTCACGACTGAGCAGTTGCGTCGATGTGACGTAACGTTAGCGACAGCCCCGGACGGTGCACAAGTCCCGCCCAATCACCCCCCTCCACACCAATCCGTATCCTAAGCTCCGCGCATGGTCTGCCGCATGTTCTAACATCAAAGTTGTTCGTATCACAGATATGCCAGTCGTAACAAGGGAGAAAATCAGTAGTTAGTACGAAATACAGTTTTTCCGGTACCATTGTGAAAAGAATTAGAAATATGTTCATTGAATATGAGAGTTGAAAAACCATCAATAAGAATGAAAAATAGAAATGGTATCCACACTGTCTTTTTTATTTCATGAGCTTTCATCTGCACTATATCAAAAAATCTTATATTTGTTAACTGCAGTGAGCGCAAATTTCCGTCACCTCGAGTAGAGTAAGAAATTCTGTTGGGAAATATTAATTGGTAGTATCGCCAAGGATGCTGTCCATTATCTCGATTGCCTAAAGTCAATGTTGTGCATAAACAAGACAAAGTCGATGTCTTGGTTTATTTCTGATTACCTCATTAAGATTAAAGAATATAAGAGTGGAATAATGTAGAAATGCGTAATGCAAGCAGTCAGATATTTGTACAGTGACATTCTTCATTAATATTTGCCTGTGTAACGGGTGAATTTTTACTTGTGAACTCTTATGACTGCTTGCTTATAGCAGACACGAGATTACTTTGAGTTCTTCAGTATTTGAGAGCTTTAGAGCTGCCTATTGTTAAACATATGTACATAATTTCGTCAGTGTCATTCCAACACATCTTCTCGTATGTCTGTTAGATATCAGTTTTGACGGCAGTTGGCCAGAACAGTCAAGATTTGGTACCTTGTGTATGATAACTTTATTGAGAGTGCGTATCTATGTTTCATTTTGACACTATTACACAAACTGCTAAGAAGTACTAACAGCACAACACTGTTAGTATGAACAAATGCGGGAAAACAAAAAACGACGAACAGGAACACGACGGCGACGAGGACTACCAAAGATCATATTGATGCTCTCTTGGTTGGTGTGTCGGGAGGTAGGTGTGGAGGGGGTAAATGGACGCGGCTTGTGCACATGTCCGGGGCTGTCGCTAACGTTTCCTTCCATGTGCCGCTTGGACTAGAAGCAGCTTATAGACCAAGGTCAAAGATATTATGCCTACGCAAGCCTGCAGGGCTGCCACATCTTGCAAAGAAAATCAGTCTCATTACGTTTTTGTCGCACTTCGTATGTCACAAGTTTGACGAAATCTGTGACGATGATTAGCCGCGGTCCCCTTGGCAATACCGTTTCCAGGTGCGCTGCGAAAGATAAGCCAGGAATATCGCCACTGATTCCCATACCGGTTGCGCCTCGCCGCGGTACGTACATTAATGCAAACGTGGGCCAGAAGACGTCGTGACAATAGATTTACTGCGACACCAACAATACTCTAAACGCGCGCGACCCGGTCGTGCGTTCGTGTAGTGGCAGCCCTGCCTGCTATGCACACAATGCGCCGCCGGTCGCCGTCCGTTATGCCCCTCCTCTGTGTGTTCTTCCGTTCTGCCCTCCAACTGCTCTCCTTTCCTGTTGCTCCCTACACTTTTTCCCCTTCTTATTTCGCGGAGTCGCCGTCCGTATAAACGCTTGTCCGGCTTTTTCAGGCGTAGCCAAAATTATGAAAGGCGCGGTGCGGCGCGTGTACTGTATCCAGCGGACACGGCCCCCGCATTCTGTATGCCGCTCATTCGTTTGCTCCGGGACTCCGTAAATTTCCCCTAGCAGGCAGCAACTCCTTATTCGCATGCCATGGCGTATTTTTTTTTTTTTCCTCGAGCCGTAGCAAAAGCTCAACATCCTCAGGCCGGTACGTTTTATTCTTCATCGTGGGGGATTATAGTCGTTTATGACAGATATTAGAGGTTGGGCAGATGTTCGTGTAGCAGAGACAATTCTAAAGTATTCATAACGTGTATAGTGGCACAGTGACCATTGTACAAGGACATGTCTGACGAGTCTGGTAAATTTCCATGAATGAATGACCCATTTTTATTGTAGAACTATGTGATGCAGAGACCTGGACGTTGAGGAAGGAAGATGCAAGAAGATTGGAGGCACTAGAGATGTGTATATGGAGAAGAATGGAAAAAGTGAAATGGGAAGACCGAGTAAGGCCGGCCGGTGTGGCCGTGCGGTTCTAGGCGCTTCAGTCTGGAACCGCGTGATCGCTACGGTCGCAGGTTCGAATCCTGCCTGGGGCATGGATGTGTGTGAAGTCCCTAGGTTAGTTAGGTTTAAGTAGTTCTATATTCTAGGGGACTGATGACCGCAGATGTTATGTCTCATAGTGCTCAGAGCCATTTTTTGAAGACCGAGTATCAAGAAGAGTTGGAGAAGAAAGAAACATGCTGAAAGTCATCAGAAAGAGAAAACGGAACTGGATTGGACATTGTTTGAGCAGGGACTGTTTATTGAAGGAAGGAATAGAAGGAATGGTGGAGGGAAAAAGGGGAAGAGGAAAAAGAAGATATCAAATGCTGGACAATATCAAAGGAGGCAAATATTCAGAAATGACAGTCATAAGGCAGCCATAAGGCAGAATACCGTACTACTACTCGCGGTTCACGGTTGGTAAGCGTGATTGTTCCAAGGACCACCCGAAGGATTTCAACAACGTAAACTGTACAGTTCATTGTTGACGGCCGTCTGAATTGGTCAATATGTCGACTGTGATTGAAAATGGAGTAAACAGTGTTTTGTACTGTTATTAAACAATTTTATTTGAAGGGCTGGACTGTTGCATGAATCAAATAGAAATGTCTGAATTCACACGTACTCTGCTCCACCACTGAAAATGGCTCATATGGCTCTGAGGATTATGGGACTTATCATCTGACGTCATCAGCTCCCTAGAACTTAGAACTACTTAAACCTAACTAACCTAAGGTCATAACACACATACAAGCCCGAGACAGGATTCGAACCTGCGACCCGTAGCAGTCGCGCGGTTCCGGACTGAAGCGCATAGAACCGCTCGGCCACCGCGGCCGGCTTCACCACTGTAGACAATTTACTTTTGGATTAATGAATTCAAACGTGGTCGGAAAAGCATCGAAGATGAAGCTCGCTCCGACCGTCCAATTGAGGTCACCAGAAAAGAAACATTTGACAGAATCCCTGTTATCGCAAAAAACGACCCCCAAATAATTCGTGACAATACTGATAAAAATTCGAGAGAATGCTGAGACTGTAGGCATATCAACTGAGCAAGTGCATAATATCCTGCGTGGAAAATTGGCTGTGAAGAATGGCTCAGAGCCGACAGTAGTGGAGCAGTGAGCATACTGACCAAAAGCTCCGTTATCAGTGGTGTCATATTATTGCTGAGACAATTGCTCATGTCCTTAAAGGTCATGCCATTACTAGCGCCATGTACCAAGTACAAGGATGGAAGGGCCTCCACCACTGCCTTTCTACACATTTTGCACGAAGCACTCCCCATCCAGAGCGGCCTCTGCATTTGTGGGAGTGAGACTGAACTACAGTTTGCATTTATGACATAGTTCTTTGACACCAGCACCCTCAACCACCACCCATTCACTTTTCCAGATTCAGCATGAAGCACCTCCCGCATCTCACCCTCATGCTCCTGCGTGCTCGTGTGTACCTGTTTCTTCTCTGCAGTTATGACTGACGTCTTAAAATTCGTTTAAGGACTGACTCATCAGTCCTCAGATTGATAAATTCGATTTCCCATATTGGAACAAGTAGACAGCGTATTTCTCTATAAACGGTTAAAAACCAACATTCACAAACGAATACAAATGACGAAATAGGAATTGCTATTTGTTGAAAATAAGTCCTTTTTTATCATAAACAGTTTCCCACAAGCTCTGAAAATATAAATAAAGGCATGTCTACTTTGACATCCTACACCAGAGGATGACTGCACTGAAAAATCGATGTTTCTCTACAAATAATTAAAAAGCTACATTTTCTTGGAAAATATAAATAACCAATTACGAATTCGTATTTTTTTGACATGATTTTTATCTTTAATGCCACCACACAATACCAGAAAATGTGAAATAATACCAAATTGATTTTTTCCAATCACCACTGTAGAATCATGACCATAGTTCGATTTTTTGTGTCACGCCAATAGATGGGTCCAATAGCGATTAAAAAGTGCACAGATCGTAAATTAGTTATTTTCTGTGTCTGAGATGTTGCGAATATTCTAAAATGTCCACAAAATACAGCATCAGCGCGAAAAAAATACGATGTTTACCTTGCTGGTATAGATTAATACGTGAAAAGCGCTGCTTGGTGTAACAATATTGCAAAAAACAAGTCTGCAGTGTAAAAGAAAACATGAGAAACTGCCTGTATACACATATTTGCCAGGTTAGTGTCGAAAATTACGTTCGACAATGTGAGATTAAATATTCGATATTGCAAAGCTAGCCTGACCAGGCCTGTAAGTGTAGAAAAATAAGCGTTAGGTAAGCAGGCAGACTGAATATAACTACCACAACAAAGCCTCAAATAAAATAACTGAGTGATTGTCAATTGTCATATATTGTCAAGTTCTAATGTGCTGTAAATGATTCGACTACAGCAGAAAGGTGGAGCCGCAGCAGTGTTAGTGATCAATGACAAGCCGATACTGCTGACATAATGCCTTCAAACCATGTCATTCTACATATAATACATCTTAAAGTTCACATGGATTGCTGTATGTATAACACTTTAGCAATCCTACGAGCTTAGCCATAATAGTAGAATATACCTGTGGCGATGCAAATGCCGTTTGCTAAAGTGAATTTCCAAATCCACAGTCATAGCCAGATTTCGTCATACACTGTGTTTAAAGCAGTATGTAAGTTTCGCCTGCACATCAGAAGGAGCTTTTTCTTTGTCCAGTTATATTCTTCCCTCATTGCTACATTAGTCTTTTTTCTTAGGACTTGCAGACTAAAATTGTTTGTGGGCATTAGACCTAATTTGGCGATATCTATATCTGATTGTACTGTGGAGAACAATATCCTGGATTGAGATAAATATGTTTCCCCTGCTTTAATGTAGCGCTTCGATGTAATACTTATTTTGCCTTTATTGTAATCTGTGTGAAGAATCTCCATGTAGTTTGTAGGTAATTCATTGAAACGGTAATGTAAAGTGTAATATATAAGCTTTTCCCACTCTTGAGTGTCAGTAAGGGTTGTTTGCACACCAGTTAGTTTTTGCGTATTCTTATTATCCAAGCCGGCCGCGGTGGTCTAGCGGTTCTAGGCGCTCAGTCCGGAACCGCGCGACTGCTACGGTCGCAGGTTCGAATCCTGCCTCGGGCATGGATGTGTATGATGTCCTTAGGTTAGTTAGGTTTAAGTAGTTCTAAGTTCTAGGGGACTGATGACCACAGATGTTAAGTCCCATAGTGCTCAGAGCCATCTTATTATCCAAGTAGACAAACAGCAGAACGCTGTTAAACATCACACAGCAACTGTGCTGTAAGTTATTAGTTAGCTGACACCACATGAATGTGATTGGCATGGAGTACAGTGAAACATATACTGTTTATTAGAGTCTAATACACTTAAACAGTCTTGCACGGCGTGAAACACACGATTCATTCTGTAACTGTATATCATAGCTTCCAGCCTGGTAATACCACGCTCCTTAATCAAGGAGTACCATGTGTTGGGGAACATTACATAATCCATAAGATGGTTATCAATAACTTTGTTTATTCCCACGCTTGCGATTTGACGTATAAATTTATTATATGTCTTTAAAAAAAGTGGATATCAGCCACGGTAAACAATCTATTCCAACTGTTGTATCGTTTCCGTAATCACATTAGTGTTTTCTTCGCAGTATTCTTCCATGCAGAAGTTTTAGTTTGATATTTGTTAAAAATTCCAGCAAAAGCTTTCGTTATGTCCAAATCCAAAAGTTAATAGTTATCTGCATTAACCCACTGCAATATTCCACGCTTCTCTTGCACAAGAACCTCCAATTTAAAGTTGGTTAATTCGGCCTTCTGTGGTGTAGCAAAATGATCTTTATACTTCCCAGAAATACACTCCTGGAAATGGAAAAAAGAACACATTGACACCGGTGTGTCAGACCTACCATACTTGCTCCGGACACTGCGAGAGGGCTGTACAAGCAATGATCACACGCACGGCACAGCGGACACACCAGGAACCGCGGTGTTGGCCGTCGAATGGCGCTAGCTGCGCAGCATTTGTGCACCGCCGCCGTCAGTGTCAGCCAGTTTGCCGTGGCATACGGAGCTCCATCGCAGTCTTTAACACTGGTAGCATGCCGCGACAGCGTGGACGTGAACCGTACGTGCAGTTGACGGACTTTGAGCGAGGGCGTATAGTGGGCATGCGGGAGGCCGGGTGGACGTACCGCCGAATTGCTCAACACGTGGGGCGTGAGGTCTCCACAGTACATCGATGTTGTCGCCAGTGGTCGGCGGAAGGTGCACGTGCCCGTCGACCTAGGACCGGACCGCAGCGACGCACGGATGCACGCCAAGACCGTAGGATCCTACGCAGTGCCGTAGGGGACCGCACCGCCACTTCCCAGCAAATTAGGGACACTGTTGCTCCTGGGGTATCGGCGAGGACCATTCGCAACCGTCTCCATGAAGCTGGGCTACGGTCCCGCACACCGTTAGGCCGTCTTCCGCTCACGCCCCAACATCGTGCAGCCCGCCTCCAGTGGTGTTGCGACAGGCGTGAATGGAGGGACGAATGGAGACGTGTCGTCTTCAGCGATGACAGTCGCTTCTGCCTTGGTGCCAATGATGGTCGTATGCGAGTTTGGCGCCGTGCAGGTGAGCGCCACAATCAGGACTGCATACGACCGAGGCACACAGGGCCAACACCCGGCATCATGGAGTGGGGAGCGATCTCCTACACTGGCCATACACCACTGGTGATCGTCGAGGGGACACTGAATAGTGCACGGTACATCCAAACCGTCATCGAACCCATCGTTCTACCATTCCTAGACCGGCAAGGGAACTTGCTGTTCCAACAGGACAATGCACGTCCGCATGTATCCCGTGCCACCCAACGTGCTCTAGAAGGTGTACGTCAACTACCCTGGCCAGCAAGATCTCCGGATCTGTCCCCCATTGAGCATGTTTGGGACTGGATGAAGCGTCGTCTCACGCGGTCTGCACGTCCAGCACGAACGCTGGTCCAGCTGAGGCGCCAGGTGGAAATGGCATGGCAAGCCGTTCCACAGGACTACATCGAGCATCTCTACGATCGTCTCCATGGGAGAATAGCAGCCTGCATTGCTGCGAAAGGTGGATATACACTGTACTAGTGCCGACATTGTGCATGCTCTGTTGCCTGTGTCTATGTGCCTGTGGTTCTGTCAGTGTGATCATGTGATGTATCTGACCCCAGCAATGTGTCAATAAAGTTTCCCCTTCCTGGGACAATGAATTCACGGTGTTCTTATTTCAATTCCCAGGAGTATAGTTTCCAGTGCTTTTATGCCGATTTTTTCCAGTGTTCCTCACGCTGTCACACTGTCATTCCCATGTAGGAGACAAGGTAGCTTCGCACTGACACCATTTTTCAAAGTGATGAACTTGGAGAATTCACTAAATAGATAACCGATAAATGATCCTAACACCTCCTTCTTTAACGTTACACACTACCCGTTTCCTAACTGTGAATGACAGTCCTCTTGATGACAGATTTTAACAACCATAATGTCATCGCAAAACGGTTATAAGGGTTGTAAGCACACTTAAATTATTCCTGTTAAGGAGTGTACCATGTTTGATGTAAATATACTACCAATATAAGTAACAAGATTGTCCATGTTCTACGGTAAAAACCACAAACCAAAGTGTTTGTAGATTGGTCTCTTCTTCCTCCCTAATAGCACACTGGAGGAAGACATTTCAATACGTTCCATTACCACAGAAGCCTCCTTTTTCACTCTAAAGATCAAAGTTGGCAGTACTTCTGATCACGTTATCTTCCACGCATTCCTTCTGAATTTGTGCGTGGATCTAATTGTAAACTCCTAGGTAAGTTGCGCTATTGTGTGTGTACACTTGCCAATTCATCACAGGGTTGTCGGGCGTTGGGCAATTGTGGTCACGTGTCAGACATCATGAGTCAAGTGCCATGCATTGGGTGTCATGTATGGGGGGGATCATGTATCAGGCGTCAGGTGTGAGAGATCAGGTGTCAGGCAACCAGCACTCCCATTTGAATCTGTGTTCTGTTAATGGTAGACAGCAAGGCAACACCTCATCCCAATGTGCAGGTACAACCAACTGCAACCAGTAGTGCAGCAACATAGGCGTAAAGCAGGCAGAGAAGCGAGGCTTCCGATGTCACTCTGGGGAGGCAGAACCACCTTGAGAATTCCGAGTTAACGATACCATGATCTGCAGTTTATAAAGCTTGAGATATAAATGCATGCATCTCTGTGTAACATATTTTTAACCATGATACACAAGCAGTGTATGGTTTCTATCAAGAAGTAGGGAGGTGGAACAGCTTTAGATAAGATATGTATTTATTCAATATTTAACCATTTCTCCCATATTCCTGTGGTGTCACCGCCAGACACCACACTTGCTAGGTGGTAGTTTTAAATCGTCCGCGGTCCATTAGTACGTGTCGGACCCGCGTGTCGCCACTGTGTGATAGCGGACCGAGCGCCACCACAAGGCAGGTCTCGAGATACGGACTAGCACTCGCCCCAGTTGTACGGACGACGTAGCTAGCGACTACACTGACGAAGTCTCGCTCATTAGCCGAGCCAATAGTTAGAATAGCCTTCAGCTAAGTCAATGGTTACGATCTAGCAAGGCGCCATTAGTAACATTGCATGTATCTAAAGAGTCTCACTTGTATCGCCACAATCTCCAGATGTACCAGAAGGATGGATTAAAGTTAAGTATTCCAGAAGCTACGTACTTTTCTTTATAGCATTCATTACGTATTCTGTTTCAGACCTCACGCACCCTGCTTTGGCTTAGCGCGTGCCTTTCGGCTTCCTCTCATTGTGTCTAGGCTGTCTTGTCTAGACACAACATTTCCATATGTAAATATACGAGTATAAATATCGTCGTATTACTTACTCAACCAGCTGTGGTTTCCCTATTTATTTATTCCATCAAACAATAATAGTCTCAATCCAATTGGGGTATCTAATTATTCACCCAAGTGACAAATCTGAGAGCCAAAACCAACGCTAAAAGTACACACACACACACACACACACACACACACACACACACACACACACATATATATATATATATATATATATATATATATATATATATATCCGCCAGGGAAGCCGAGAGCACTAACACGCTGCTTCCCGTATTCGTGTAGGCGGATTAACGACGAGGGCCAATGTGCCGATCAGCCTGGATGTGGTTTTTAGGCGGTTTTCCACACCCCGCTAGGTGAATAGCGGGCTGGTCTCATGTTCCGCCTCAGTTACACGGCTCACAGACATCTGAACACTTTCGCACTATTCCATGGATTATATTCGACGCAGACAGAGTACACTAATTGCGTCCTGGGGGGTTTGGGGTGGCGGCAGGAAGGGCATCCAGCCACCCCTTAACCATTAACATGCCCAATCCGATTAACAATGGCTGATCCTGCGTCACTGTGGGAGAAGGCTCAAGCGATATATATATATATATATATATATATATATATATATATATATATTGCTGTTGGAGACAGCCGGCCGGAGTGGGCGAGCGGTTGTAGGCGCTACAGTCTGGAACCGCGCGACCGCTACGGTCGAAGGTTCGAATCCTGCCTCGGGCATGGATGTGTGTGACATCCTTAGGTTAGTTAGGTTTAAGTAGTTCTAAGTTCTAGGAGACTCATAACCTCAGAAGTTAAGTCCCATAGTGCTCAGAGCCATTTGAACCATGTTGTTGGAGACAGTGTGTTGACATTATTCTGCTGTAAACACACACAGCATAGTTACACTGCATCGTGTGTTGGCTTCCAGAGGCGGAGGCAGGGGTTGTGGCGGCCGCAGAGGCGACGGCGGCGGGTTTGGCGGCGGCCTAATTGGAGCTTATGCAGCAACGTCACCTTTTGTGCACTACACCGGGTCATATGTGGATGTATCCATACTGAACATTACCCAAGAATATAGATCCACCCCAAGCACTAACCTGGACTTCACACATTTGTACCTACCCTGAACACTATCGCCAGATGTACCACATTACTGATTCTGCCCGAACAATATTCCCAGTTGTAGCACTTCCCTATGGACATTTTTGTCTTGATTTGTTGCAATGTTTCGAAGCTGAGGGGGAGGCCTTCTTTCCCCGGATTGATACAGGTGATGAGACCTGGGTTCAGCATTTTGAGCCCGAAACAAAACGACAGTCGATGGAATTGCGCCATTGCCACTCCCCATATAAGAAAAAAAATTCAAAGCAACTGCTTCCGCCAGTAAGGTCATGATAACCGTGTTCTGGGACTGTGAAGGTGTGATCCTCACTGATGTGACGGTACCATTAATTCAGAAGCATCAGTCAACACATTAACAAAACTCAAGACGCGTTTCTGACGACTTGCCGCCACAGCAACCCAGGAGATGTTTTGTTGCAACACGATAACGCTCAGCCTCACACATGTCTGAGGACTGCTGAACACATCGCAAAATAATGTTGGACTGTGTTACCCCATCCACCCTACAGCCCTCACCTAGGCCGCTCGGTCTTCCACTTGTTTGAACCATTAAATGATGCCATTACTGGAAGACATTTTGAGGACGATGAGGAGGTGATTCACACAGGAAACACTGGCTCCGCCACCAGGACCCTTGAATAAAATGTTCTCGGGTTTCCAACCGCATCAATTGGTTAAAACTACATGAGCTTTCGGCCAAGCACTCCTTGGCCATTGTCAAGTGTTATGACTGCCAGTGGGCTGTTGGTGCGCCCTTATATACGCTAGCTGCCGGCTGTGACGTCACTGGTGCCCATGACATTGCCACATATGGGCATGTTTTGAGTGGGCGTTCGATGTGCCCTCTTCAACCGCGCGATCGCTGGATCCCACGCAGCGCTGAGCTGCAAGCCACCGTCTCTATTCCGGGTGTTTGCGGTAATTTTTACTTCAATAGCTTCGTTTATTAAACTGTCCCAGATTGCCGTTAGTGCGAGCCACGACAGAGGTATCGTCAAATTTTATGTGATGACCGTTTTCTAACGCATGCTCAGCTAACGCTGATGTCTCTGGACAGCGTAGGCGATAATACCTCTCATGTTCTTTCCTGCGTTGTTCCACAGTACGCACTGTTTGTCCGATGTACTTCTGGCAACACTCACAAGGTATTTCGTAAACTCCAGGTGTTCTGAGACCTACTGCGTCTTTAACTGGTCTCAGTAATTGACGGATTTTCGTTGGCGGCCTGAAGATCGATTTGATCTTGTATCTTTCCAACAGGCGGCTTATCTTGCCCGACACAGAGCCACAGAATGGCAGCAAAGCAAGTTTCTTTTCCTGCTCTTCGTCGCTGGTCTTATTCTGATATTTCCCAGAAAGCACTTTTTTCACTTGATGGGTACTGTAGCCGTTATTCGTGAAAACCTTGCGTAGATGGCTCAGTTCGTGGGGCAGGTTGTCGTCGTCTGATATTATTCTTGCAGGATGCACCAATGTTTGCAATACTGTGCGCTTCTGTGCTGGATGATGATGGCTGGTAGCGTGCAGGTACAGGTCTGTGTGGGTGTGTTTTCTGTAGACGCTGTGGCCAAGGCACATCGAACGCCGACTCAAAACGTGCCCATATATGGCAACGTCACGGGCACCAGTGACGTCACAGCCGGCAGCTAGCGTGTATAAGGGCGCACCAACAGCCCACTGGAAGTCATAACACTTGGCAATGGCCAAGGAGTGCTTGGCCGAAAGCTCGTGTAGTTTTAACCAATTGACGCGGTTGGAAACCCGAGAACATTTTATTCAATGTTATCGCCGCGAGACTCTGCATTCATACATACACACCCTTGTTTCGCACTGGGCGAAGGCCATATAACGGGATGGAGACTACGTGGAAGAATAGAGTGTGTAGATAAAACAGCATTCTTTCGTGTGTGTGAGCGGTGTTGCGGCTCGCGTCGGTGCTTTGGAGGTTTCCGCCCTATGTTGGAGGCCAGACTGTATCGTTTAGTTGCCATGGTTGCGGTTGTTTCTCTTCTTCTCGTGTTGTCTGGCGCCACTCCGTTTCGCAAGCGTTCCTAGTCCGCTAGTGGCAGCAGCGGCGGTTATCGATATGTGGTAACTGTTGCCCTACCTTTCTACATCTACATCTACATCCATAGTCCGCAAGCCACCTGACGGTGTGTGGCGGAGGGTACCTTGAGTACCTCTATCGGTTCTCCCTTCTATTCCAGTCTCGTATTGTTCGTGGAAAGAAGGATTGTCGGTATGCCTCTGTGTGGGCTCTAATCTCTCTGATTTTATCCTCATGGTCTCTTCGCGAGATATACGTAGGAGGGAGCAATATACTGCTTGACTCTTCGGTGAAGGTATGTTCTCGAAACTTTGACAAAAGCCCGTACCGAGCTACTGAGCGTCTCTCCTGCAGAGTCTTCCACTGGAGTTTATCTATCATCTCCGTAACGCTTTCGCGATTACTAAATGATCCTGTAACGAAGCGCGCTGCTCTCCGTTGGATCTTCTCTATATCTTCTATCAACCCTATCTGGTACGGATCCCACACTGCTGAGCAGTATTCAAGCAGTAGGCGAACAAGTGTACTGTAACCTACTTCCTTTGTTTTCGGATTGCATTTCCTTAGGACTCTTCCAATGAATCTCAGTCTGGCGTCTGCTTTACCGACGATCAACATTATATGATCATTCCATTTTAAATCACTCCTAATGCGTACTCCCAGATAATTTATGGTATTAACTGCTTCCAGTTGCTGACCTGCTATTTGGTATCTAAATGATAAAGGATCTATCTTTCTGTGTATTCGCAGCACATTACACTTCTCTACATTGAGATTCAATTGCCATTCCCTGCACCATGCGTCAATTCGCTGCAGATCCTCCTGCATTTCAGTATAATTTTCCATTGTTACAACCTCTCGATACACCACAGCATCATCTGCAAAAAGCCTCAGTGAACTTCCGATGTCATGCACAAGGTCATTTATGTATATTGTGAATAGCAACGGTCCTATGACACTCCCCTGCGGCACACCTGAAATCACTCTTACTTCGGAAGACTTCTCTCCATTGAGAATGACATGCTGCGTCCTGTTATCTAGGAACTCCTCAATCCAATCACACAATTGGTCTGATAGTCCATATGCTCTTACTTTGTTCATTAAACGACTGTGGGGAACTGTATCGAACGACTTGCGGAAGTCAAGAAACACGGCATCTACCTGTGAACCCGTGTCTATGGCCCTCTGAGTCTCGTGGACGAATAGCGCGAGCTGGGTTTTGGGGCGACGTCGTGTGAGTGTGGAGTCGGTTGGGGACTGAGGAGGAGTCAGGTCCGCGCAGTGTGAGAACACGCTGGGGCCGCTGGTGGCGCGAATGGACTGCCGGATGGAAGGGCTGTGGACACGAGGCTGCACAACCTCGTCGTAAACCGGATCCTGCAAGCTTTAAGATGAGTGCACTTGAATTCAAGTAGAGAAACCTCTACCATTGTGATATCTCGCGATTGTCCAGTGACTTGGGTCTTGTTTGTGCTCGTAGTGTCCCCGAGGCGAAGAGCAGCGAATGGAGTGCTTGGGGAACGCGCATCTGATTAGCTTTCCTCGACTTCTTATTACTGCTTACTGCTTTCAGTTTGTTACAATCTGTTAAGTTCAACCGGCGGCATTTTTCCTGCCTGGTGGCCGCGTACGCCCCTCATTATGCACCACCGCCTGCGAGATGCATGCACCAACATAGAGAATTGGTCACGAAAGTGGAGACTCCAATTCAATGCCCAGAAGAGCCAGGCCGTGATCTTCACAAGGAAGAGACCAACCGTGGTTCCAGCGCTCCAGCTATTCGGAGAAGAGAGAGAATGGAAACCAACAGCCACTTATCTGGGGGTCATCCTCGATGCAAGACTCACGTGGCAGCAGCAGGTCACTGTAGTCAGGAGGAAAGTTGATCAGCGTCTGGGGGCTCTGTAGCCCCTCCTCAATGAAAATTCGACGCTCTCAAGTGAGAATGGCCTCAAGATTTACCGACTATTCATCCGCCCCATTATGGAGTACGCCAGCGTTGTATGGGGAAATGCAGCCACAAAGCATCTCTCCAGACTTGAAGCACTGCAGAACAAGGCCTTAAGAAGAATAATGCACGTGCACTCGCAGTTTCCAACGAGATATCTGCGTGACATAACACCTGAGCCAGAGATATTACCACGCTTCCAAGAAGTTGCCGCCCGCTTTTATGCGATGAAGGAAGACGCCGGAAATCCCCTTATCCGGAATCTAGGAGCCCCTGATGATGAAAGGGCAGTATATCAACGACCCGTAGCCCTGCTGCATAGATGAAAGCCCCAGCAGGCCTACATGATGTCACACCAATAACTAAACAGATGACAGATACACCCCACAAATAGAGATGCCACACCTCCTAACCAGATGTTCCTCTCCCGTAACACACACAGAAGAAGTAGGAAATGCCCAAAGGTAAACCCTACCTTACAAACAACGGAAGGATAGTAATTAAGAAGAAGTGGGTAGGAGCGTACGCCCCAGTTACATGCCCTGGGGTTCGGTGTATGTAACGACAGGGTAATTTTCCTGGCCTTGCCGCTGCTGTCTGGTAAGGCGTGTAATTTTGACAACTTTCTTGATTGTAGGCCGGTTGGTGATTTTTTTCAACTCTGGTGATAGTGATTCCATTCATGTTTCGGGCGCTGTAAACACTGTATTCTGGGGACATAGTGTAGACAGCCGGTTCCGGCTTTGGTGTATTGTTCCATCGTTGTATTTGTTTTTTTCGCACGTCAGGTAGCTTCAGCAAGTTATCATTAGTCATTCGTTGGACTGCCACTAGTCTGGTTGGTTGGTTGTTTGGGCAAGGAGACCAGACTGCGTGGTCATCGGTCTCATCGGTTTAGGGAAGGATGTGGAAGGAAGAAAAGCAACTGGAATCACTCAATAGAGGAAAGTCCACTGGACCTGACGGGATACCAATTCGATTCTACACAGAGTACGCGAAAGAACTTGCCCCCCTTCTAACAGCCGTGTACCGCAAGTCTCTAGAGGAACGGAGGGTTCCAAATGATTGGAAAAGAGCACAGATAGTCCCAGTCTTCAAGAAGGGTCGTCGAGCAGATGCGCAAAACTATAGACCTACATCTCTTACGTCGATCTCTTGTAGAATTTTAGAACATGTTTTTTGCTCGCGTATCATGTCATTTCTGGAAACCCAGAATCTACTATGTAGGAACCAACATGGATTCCGAAAACAGCGATCGTGTGAGACCCAACTCGCCTTATTTGTTCATGAGACCCAGAAAATATTAGATACAGGCTCCCAGGTAGATGCTATTTTTCTTGACTTCCGGAAGGAGTTCGATACAGTTCCGCACTGTCGCCTGATAAACAAAGTAAGAGCCTACGGAATATCAGACCAGCTGTGTGGCTGGATTGAAGAGTTTTTAGCAAACAGAACACAGCATGTTGTTATCAATGGAGAGACGTCTACAGACGTTAAAGTAACCTCTGGCGTGCCACAGGGGAGTGTTATGGGACCATTGCTTTTCACAATATATATAAATGACTTAGTAGATAGTGTCGGAAGTTCCATGCGGCTTTTCGCGGATGATGCTGTAGTATACAGAGAAGTTGCAGCATTAGAAAATTGTAGCGAAATGCAGGAAGATCTGCAGCGGATAGGCACTTGGTGCAGGGAGTGGCAACTGACCCTTAACATAGACAAATGTAATGTATTGCGAATACATAGAAAGGAGGATCCTTTATTGTATGATTATATGATAGCGGAACAAACACTGGTAGCAGTTACGTCTGTAAAATATCTGGGAGTATGCGTGCGGAACGATTTGAAGTGGAATGATCATATAAAATTAATTGTTGGTAAGGCGGGTACCAGGTTGAGATTCATTGGGAGAGTGCTTAGAAAATGTAGTCCATCAACAAAGGAGGTGGCTTACAAAACACTCGTTCGACCTATACTTGAGTATTGCTCATCAGTGTGGGATCCGTACCAGGTCGGGTTGACGGAGGAGATAGAGAAGATCCAAAGAAGAGCGGCGCGTTTCGTCACCGGGTTATTTGGTAATCGTGATAGCGTTACGGAGATGTTTAATAAACTCAAGTGGCAGACTCTGCAAGAGAGGCGCTCTGCATCGCGGTGTAGCTTGCTCGCCAGGTTTCGAGAGGGTGCGTTTCTGGATGAGGTATCGAATATATTGCTTCCCCCTACTTATACCTCCCGAGGAGATCACGAATGTAAAATTAGAGAGATTAGAGCGCGCACGGAGGCTTTCAGACAGTCGTTCTTCCCGCGAACCATACGCGACTGGAACAGGAAAGGGAGGTAATGACAGTGGCACGTAAAGTGCCCTCCGCCACACACCGTTGGGTGGCTTGCGGAGTATCAATGTAAATGTAGATGTAGATGTAGAAGTCGGCCGTGCCCTTTCAGAGGAACCATCCCGGCATTTGCCTGGAGTGATTTAGGGAAATCACGGAAAACCTAAATCAGGTTGGCCGGACGCAGGATTGAACCGTCGTCCTCCCGAACGCAAGTCCGGTGTCTAACCACTGCGCCACCTCGCTCGGTGCCACTAGTCTACGTTTCCATCTTGTGAAGTGAATGCAGTTCTTGGCTGCCTGTCTCATCGCTCGCGAAGGTGTTTGTTCTCAGAGGTCGATTCCTGTAGCACCGTCTGTGACTGGTCCTTGTGTTTTATTATTGTATTATTTATTATAATACCTTGTAATGCTTACATCAGAGGTTGTGTGTGCCTAGTTAATAGTTCTGGTAGTCTTCTGGAATAAATATACCAGTGTAAGGGTTGGAAGAGGGTGATTTCAAGGAAAGGTTTTCTGAAGAAGAGAAATTTGTTAACATCGAGTATAATTTTAAGTGTCAGGAAGTCGTTTCTGAAAGTATTTGTATGGAGTGTAGCCATGTATGGAAGAGATGTGCCCGATAAATAGTTTGGATAAGAAGATAATAGAAGCTTTCGAACTGAGGTTCTACAGAAGAATGGTGTAGATGGGTAGATCACATAACTAATGAGGAGGTGCTGAATAGAATTGTGTAGAAGAGAAATTTGTGGCACAACTTCACTAGAGGAAGGGTTCGGTTGGCAGGACATGTTCTGAGGCATCAAAGGATCACCAATTTAGTACTGGAGGGCAGCGTGCAGGGGAACAATCGTAGAGGGAGACCAAGAGATGAGTACGCTAAGCAGATTCAGAAGGATGAAGGTTGCAGTAGGTACTGGGTGATGAAGAAGCTTGTACAGGATAGAGTAGTATGGAGAGCTGCATCAAACCAGTCTCTGAACTGAAGGCCAAAAAACAACAACAACAACAACAACAACACAAGGGTTCTCTTGCAAGGTTTAACATTATTTTATTTCAGTCGTTTGGTGATCAGTTGCTTGTTTGTTTCAAATTAAGCTTTGATATTGTATTTGCTGTTTTACGACAGGTTTCTAAATCTTTTTAATATAATTGTTGTTCCTAGTGTGTGAGGCCTTCAGCGATAATTGTGGTTATTTGCCTTAAAATTGTAATTTGGTATTGGTATTTTTAGCAGTAAGCCTTAAAACCTTGTTTGCTGCCATGTCTTGCGTCTGATGCCTTCTGCTGTGCTTGTGGCTACGTATCTGTAATATTTTAATTTTTGTAAGTTGTAAATTGCAGCTAGCTCTTAAACATTCTTAATTTATTGCCATCCTTGGCGTATAAGGCCTTCAGTGGCTTGTTTTTAAAACATTATCTGTTGTATCTGTATTTTATGGTGATTTGCTAAATTGTTACGCACTGAAAACACTATTGTTTTACACAGTTGTTCATTCCTTCATTAATAACGTGTGGTTTTTTATTTATTGTTGCGTCTGGAATAAGTATAAAAGGCAACCAATAGTAAATTGACTATGGCCCCGTCGACAATCGTAACCGAATCCTGCCTTCCCCTTCCTACCAGATCTCAGTGTGTAATTCACATTATGTTCAATAAAGAATTGTTGAGAAAAAATGTGGTGTATTCCTTTCTGGGTAACCCTTGTACATAACACCCACGTTTGGAAACGTCATCCAGCGACGCTACAAGGCGTCAACGCTATGGGCACCAAGACGTGTAAATGTATATGTATAGAGGGTGACTGCATGATGCTGTTACAAACTTTCCATGATGATGGAAATGGGTAAACTTTATCAATTTGAGGTAAGGGTACCGGGAACGAATGAGTCGAAAGTTATGAGCGAAAATACACTCCTGGAAATTGAAATAAGAACACCGTGAATTCATTGTCCCAGGAAGGGGAAACTTTATTGACACGTTCCTGGGGTCAGATACATCACATGATCACACTGACAGACCCACAGGCACATAGACACAGGCAACAGAGCATGCACAATGTCGGCACTAGTACAGTGTATATCCACCTTTCGCAGCAATGCAGGCTGCTATTCTCCCATGGAGACGATCGTAGAGATGCTGGATGTAGTCCTGTGGAACGGCTTGCCATGCCATTTCCACCTGGCGCCTCAGTTGGACCAGCGTTCGTGCTGGACGTGCAGACCGCGTGAGACGACGCTTCATCCAGTCCCAAACATGCTCAATGGGGGACAGATCCGGAGATTTTGCTGGCCAGGGTAGTTGACTTACACCTTCTAGAGCACGTTGGGTGGCACGGGATACATGCGGACGTGCATTGTCCTGTTGGAACAGCAAGTTCCCTTGCCGGTCTAGGAATGGTAGAACGATGGGTTCGATGACGGTTTGGATGTACCGTGCACTATTCAGTGTCCCCTCGACGATCACCAGTGGTGTACGGCCAGTGTAGGAGATCGCTCCCCACACCATGATGCCGGGTGTTGGCCCTGTGTGCCTCGGTCGTATGCAGTCCTGATTGTGGCGCTCACCTGCACGGCGCCAAACACGCATACGACCATCATTGGCACCAAGGCAGAAGCGACTCTCATCGCTGAAGACGACAAATCTCCATTCGTCCCTCCATTCACGCCTGTCGCAACACCACTGGAGGCGGGCTGCACGATGTTGGGGCGTGAGCGGAAGACGGCCTAACGGTGTGCGGGACCGTAGCCCAGCTTCATGGAGACGGTTGCGAATGGTCCTCGCCGATACCCCAGGAGCAACAGTGTCCCTAATTTGCTGGGAAGTGGCGGTGCGGTCCCCTACGGCACTGCGTAGGATCCTACGGTCTTGGCGTGCATCCGTGCGTCGCTGCGGTCCGGTCCCAGGTCGACGGGCACGTGCACCTTCCGCCGACCACTGGCGACAACATCGAAGTACTGTGGAGACCACACGCCCCACGTGTTGAGCAATTCGGCGGTACGTCCACCCGGCCTCCCGCATGCCCACTATACGCCATCGCTCCAAGTCCGTCAACTGCACATACGGTTCACGTCCACGCTGTCGCGGCATGCTACCAGTGTTAAAGACTGCGATGGAGCTCCGTATGCCACGGCAAACTGGCTGACACTGACGGCGGCGGTGCACAAATGCTGCGCAGCTAGCGCCATTCGACGGCCAACACCGCGGTTCCTGGTGTGTCCGCTGTGCCGTGCGTGTGATCATTGCTTGTACAGCCCTCTCGCAGTGTCCGGAGCAAGTATGGTGGGTCTGACACACCGGTGTCAATGTGTTCTTTTTTCCATTTCCGGGAGTGTAATTCTGACATCTGTGACTAGAATACTTTTACTGAGAGTGTAGCATAGACAACTTTCAGAGGTGGCAGTATGGACCAAAACAAGGAAGAAATGTCAAGTAAACATGGGTTCAAAAGTGCATATCTGAGAAGCCATGAGCACTTGTCCATTCTCGCTAGTGTGAAACACATCTACTCCATTCAACAAGTGTTCATAGCTCCTCAGGTACGCATTGTAGAGCCGATATTTAATAGACACTTTTTGTTGTTTTGGTCCATACTACCACCTCTGGAAGACGCCTACACTACAGTCTTAGCAACAACATGTATCCCACTGTCAGAGGTTTTCGCATATAACTTTCGACTCATTCGTTTCGAGTACAGGAACCCTTACCTCAAAGTGATAGATTTATCCTTCTCCATCGACTTTGAAAGTTTGTAACATCATCACGGAATCACCCGGTATACACGATGCCCCATTTATCTTGACCACTCTAAATAACTGTTTGTCCAGATGCAAATTACAAAATGTATCATGCAAATGTTCTTTAGCCGTCAGTGGGACATCAATCAGCATGATTGTCTTCATTGTAGCTTAGTGTTTTACAAAGATATGAACAGCGGTATGACTTTTTTAAATGGCATCCTGTATTTTTTAATTCGGTAATTCACTTCCTCTCCTAAAGACGTATTCAAAAATGTATCACAGTGTACCATTCACTGAAACACAACGTTATTGATTACTTAACACAAAACTGACTTTGAGTCCGGGATCACAAACTCGTCCACTTGCTGCAGTTGCCGAAAAACAAATGAAAAGCAAGTAAAAACGTAACACAAAATTGACTTTCACTCTCCTGTACCACTGCCCAGGATTAGAACATTCAAAGGTGCTCAAAGTGGTGGCCCTGGACACCGATACACTGGTGCACCAGTT
Organism: Schistocerca serialis cubense; assembly: GCF_023864345.2. Taxonomy (NCBI): domain Eukaryota; kingdom Metazoa; phylum Arthropoda; class Insecta; order Orthoptera; family Acrididae; genus Schistocerca; species Schistocerca serialis. Next base: position 198,375,580 of record NC_064647.1, on the reverse strand, counting down.
GAATGAAAGAATTGTTTACTGCTTCCAGTGTTGCCTGCCGAAGAGAATCACGAGCAAGCACGATACGTTGCTGTATGCCCTCCGGAATTGTTGGAATATCACCACATGTCTATCGTCCTTAATGCATCCCCAAAGAAAAAAGTTCAGAGGATTTAATGACCTAGCAGGCCAAGTAACTGTTGCTCCTCGACCACTCCATCTGGCAGGATACCTTCGGTTCAGCACACGACGTGCACGCAAGGCATTATGAGGGGGACACCCATCTTGTTGATACCACACAATCATTCTGGTTCCTAGCGGCACTTCATCCAGAAGAGGAGGAAGAATTCGTCTGAGGAAGTTGGCTAACGCTGTACTGTTTAGACTACCATTGATGAAATAAGGAACAGTAATTGTAGTACCAAGCATCCCACACCAGACGTTAACTCTCCATTGACGCTGATGTTCCATCTGTCTATACCATCGAGGGTTGTCGCTGAACCAATAATGCATGTTCCTTGTATTTACCTGTCCTTTGTTTGAGAAGGAGCATTCATCGGTAAATAGAACATTGGAGAAGAAGTTCGGGTTGGCGAGGATTTGCTGCTGTGCCCACTAACAGAACTGTACACGATTCTGGAAATCATTCCCATGCAATTCTTGATGTAGGTGTACATGGTAAGGACGGAACCGGTGACGTGTAAGAATGCGATGTACTCTGGTTTTACGAATGCCAGTCTCATGTTCAAGCTGTCGTGTGCTCATATGTGGATTCATAGCAACGGAAGTGAGAACAGTAACTTCGGCAGTTTCGTCTGTGCGAGTGCTACGACGATTGCGTTGTCGTGGGTTGAAACCTCCTGTTTCCTGAAGCGTCGCAACAAGACGAGACAACATCCGTCAGGAAGGTGGGTTCTTGTCAGCATATCGCTCTCTGTACAATTCCGCTGCTTGCGTAGCATTTCGCCTACCTTCAATAACAACAACAAAAGAAACGTTATGTCGATGCAGTTTGTAGAAAGGATAGCCTTTATTGTATGTCTACTCTACACAACAGTATTTAAAAGGACTAAACTGCCGGCCGGAGTGGCCGTGCGGTTCTAGGCGCTACAATCTGGAACCGCGATACCTCTATGGTCGCAGGTTCGAATCCTGCCTCGAGCATGGATGTGTGTGATGTCCTTAGGTTAGTTATGTTTAAGTAGTTCTAAGTCCTAGGGGACTGATAACCACAGCAGTTAAGTCCCGTAGCGTTCAGAGCCATTTGAACCATTTTACATTTGTCCTCTGTCAACGTCAGCGCGTGGATGTGTTCCATTACCCCGAGTAGCTGCACTAAGCGCTGGGGGCGTCAACGTCAATGTTGTGTTATGTAATTAATAACGTTGTGTTTCAATGAATGGTAGACTGTGATACATTTTTGAATAGGTCTTTAGGAGAAGAAATGAATTACCGAATAAAAAAATACGGGATGCCATTTAAAAAAAGTAACACCGCTGTTCATAGAAAGAATAAAGCTACAAGGAAAGCAATCATGCTGATTGATGTCCCCGTGATGGCTAAAGAACATTGGCTTGAAACATTTTGTAATTTGCATCTGGACAAACAGTTAATTAGTGTGGTCAAGATAAATGGGACATCCTGTATACGTACATTTACAGGCGCCGGCGCCTATAGCTTTGACACTGTCTAGCGTCGTTGGGTGACTCTTCCGGACATGCGTTCCTGCGTAAAACTTGATCTACTAACAAGGGAACCTCCCCAACGCACCCCCCTCAGATTTAGCTATAAGTTGGCACAGTAGATAGGCCTTGAAAAACTGAACACAGATCAATCGAGAAAATAGGAAGAAGTTGCGTGGAACTATGAAAAAAATAAGCAAAATATACAAACTGAGTAGTCCATAAGCAAGATGGGCAACATCAGGGGTATCTGAGCTCAGGAGCGCCATGGTCCCGTGGTTAGCATAAGCAGCTGCGTAATGAGAGGTCCTTGGTTCAACTCTTCCCTCGAGTGAAAAGTTTAATTTTTTATTTTCAGACAGTTATTATCTGTCCGTCCGTCCGAGGCGAGGTAACTGCGTCGTAGTATGGTGACGCATCACCTAAATAAACATCCAAACAAGACATATGTTTTGCCGGCCGGTGTAGCCGTGCGGTTCTAGGCGCTTCAGTCTGGAACCGCGTGACCGCTACGGTCGCAGGTTCGAATCCTGCCTCGGGCATGTATGTGTGTGAGGTCCTTAGGTTAGTTAGGTTTCAGTAGTTCTAAGTTCTAGGGGACTGATGACCACAGATGTTAAGCCCCATAGTGCTCAGAGCCATTTGAACCAGCCAAAACATGTGTTTTGACAGAGCACAGGAAAAATTGTGCGACTTTGTCACATAAACTACAACAAGTGAATGCAACAGTTTCAAACTCTTATGTTTTCATCACTTTTTTGGGAGTGATTATCACATCCACAAGAAAACCTAAATCGGGCAAGGTAGAAGAATGTTTTTACCCATTCGCCAAGTGTACAAGTTAGGTGGGTCGACAACATATTCCTGTCATGTGACGCACATGCTGTCACCAGTGTCGTATAGAATATATCAGACGTGTTTTCCTGTGGAGGAATCGGTTAGCCTATGACCTTGCGATCAAATGTTTTTGGTTCCCAATTCGAGATGCACGTCCTTTCGTCTATTAATCGCACGGTTTTGCGGTGCGGTCACAAAACACGGACACTAAACTTATTACAGTGAACAGAGACGTCAATGAACGAACGGACAGATCATAACTTTGCAAAAATAGAGAAAGAAAACTTTTCACTCGAGGGAAGACTTGAACCAAAGACCTCTCGTTCCGCAGCTGCTCACGCTGCTCCTGAGCTCACACTATCCTTGATGTTGCCTGTGTTGCGCTTGGACTACTCAGTTTGCATATTTTGCTTATTTTTTTCATAGTTCCACCCAACTTCTTCCTGTTTTCTCGATTGATCTGTGTTCAGTTTTTCAAGGCCTATCTACTGTGCCAACTTATAACTAAATCTGAGGGGGGTGCGATGGGGAGGTTCCCTTGTAAGTGCTCTTCGCAACCTGTAGAAGTGTGTGACGTGACTTGTGAAACCCCTGTAGATGTTTCCATTGTGACTGAGGCATCGAGCGCTACCGCACGCCGTGTCTGGTATCGGAGGAGTCGAGCGCGGCGGCCCTACCCACGCAGACACCGTCGAGCTCGATGCGCGGTTCCCTCTTTGGCGTCCTCCCTGCGCCTTCTCCGCTCTGCTGCGGCGAGATAACCCGAGAGCAGGGCGGCTCCGTATTTATAGCTGGCGATGGCGCGGCTGCGCATGCGCGCGCGTGCATATAACGTAGTGCACCGCACCGGGCCGGGGGGCGGATCGCAGCTTGAGATACCGGCGCGTCGCCATTGTGCGAGCCGATTTATCGCCACCTCGCAGCCAACCCGCCGGACGACTCTTTGTGAGATACCGACCGCTTCGCCGCTCACCCCAGGCGTTCATCGGCGCTTTTCAATACAGCCTGCGACAAAAAAAAAAAAAAAAAGTCACAGGTGTATTCGTCCAGCTATCTTGATTCAGGTGCCTTCCGTAAATCACCTCGGACGGTAAAAGCATTCTTTTCCCTCCGTTGTACCGTACTATACGCATATCTACACTACTGGCCATTAAAATTGCTACACCACGAAGATGGCGTGCTACAGACAGCAAGAAGATGCTCTTCTATGCAAATGATTATCTTTTCAGAGTATTCACACGAGGTTGGAGCCGGTGGCGACAGGAGGGTAATACACAACGCCGTACTGGATCCCAACGGCCTCGTATCACTAGCAGTCGAGATGACAGGCATCTTATCCACATGGCTGTAACGGATCGTGCAGCCACGTCTCGATCCCTCAGTCAACAGATGGACACGTTTGCAAGACAACAACCATCTGCACGAACAGCATGGACTATCAGCTCGGAGACCGTGGCTGCGGTTACCCTTGACGCTGCATCACAGACAGGATCGCCAGCGATGGTGTACTCGACGACGAACCTGGGTGCACGAATGGCAAAACGTTATTTTTTCGGATGAATACAGGTTCTGTTGGCATATAAACTTGTACTACTGTAGTAGGTGTGGGCTTCGTATCTATCTTGGCGTGGCGAAAGAGGGAATTAGATTAGGAAATGAGACACTTAAAGTAGTAAAGGAGTTTTGCTATTTGGGGAGCAAAATAACTGATGATGGTCGAAGTAGAGAGGATATAAAATGTAGACTGGCAATGGCAAGGAAAGCTTTTCTGAAGAAGAAAAATTTGTTAACATCGAGTATAGATTTAAGTGTCAGGAAGTCATTTCTGAAAGCATTTGTATGGAGTGTAGCCATGTATGGAAGTGAAACATGGACGATAAATAGTTTGGACAAGAAGAGAATAGAAGCATTCGAAATGTGGTGCTACAGAAGAATGCTGAAGATTAGATGGGTAGATCACATAACTAATGAGGAAGTATTGAATAGGATTGGGGAGAAGAGAAGTTTGTGGCACAACTTGACCAGAAGACGGGATCGGTTGTTAGGACATGTTCTGAGGCATCAAGGGATCACCAATTTAGTATTGGAGGGCAGCGTGGAGGGTAAAAATCGTAGAGGGAGACCAAGAGATGAGTACGCTAAGCAGATTCAGAAGGATGAAGGTTGCAGCAGGTACTGGGAGATGAAGAAGCTTGCACAGGATAGAGTAGCATGGAGAGCTGCATCAAACCAGACTCAGGACTGAAGACCACAACAACAACAACAACAACAGGTTCTGTTTACAGCATCATGATGGTCGCATCCTTATTTGGCGACTTCGTGGTGAACGCACATTGGAAGCGTGTATTCGTCATCGCCATACTGGCGTATCACCCGGTGTGATGGTATGGGGTGCCATTGGTTACACGTCTCGGTCACCTCTTGTTCGTATTGGCGGCACTTTGAACAGTGGACGTTACGTTTCGGATGTGTTACGACCCGTGGCTCTACCCTTCATTCGGTCCCTGCGAAACCCTACATTTCGGCAGGATAATGCACGACCGCATGTTGCAGGTCCTGTACGGGCCTTTCTGGATACAGGAAATGTTCGACTGCTGCGCTGGCCAGCACATTCTACGGATCTCTCACCAATTGGAAACGTCTGGTCAATGGTGGCCGAGAAACTGGCTCGTCACAATACGCCAGTCACTACTCTTGATGAACTGTGGTATCGTGTTGAAGTTGCATGGGCAGCTGTACCTGTACACGTCATCCTAGCTCTGTTTCACTCAATGCCCAGGCGTATCAAGGCCGTTAATACGGCCAGAGGTGGGGTACTGATTTCTCAGGATCTATGCACCCAAATTGCGTGAAAATGTAATCACATGTCAGTTCTAGTTGAATATATATGTCCAATGAATACCTGTTTATCTTCTGCATTTCTTCTTGGTGTAGCAATTTTAATGGCCAGTAGTGCAGAAGCTGTCGTCCATCCCACCCTATGAGTGGAAACGGAAGGGCAGCTTTGAAAGCTTAAGTTTCCTGATTAATTGCTTTGAATTCTATGAAAAAAAAAATACAGGTCAGCCTGAAACTTTTTTTTTTCTTTACGCGACAGAGGGCTCTGTAATTGGAAAAATCAAAATCGGTACAGGCTCTAGAACGAGGTGAAGACAATCCCAATGGTGGTTTGGAAGTTGAGGCGATGGTTGTGTCCACGGTGACCTTCCTGCCTGGACGTCGGTACTCGCTCCCATCATCTGACACAGAGACGCACTCTCAGAAACAGCTGTCACCAAAGAAACATAAGAAGTGGAAGATGACCTCAGCCATTGAGCTCACAACACGGTGCGAGCCAATGCGATCTCTCGGCACCACAATGGACTTCCCATGGACGCCTCCACGCCGGATCAATACCCGTGTTCTTCCACCAGGCTGGCTGCCGATTCACTCTTGTCGAACGTGGAGCTGTTGATTGACGACCAACACCATGAACGATGCCCTGTGTCATGTGAAGTATCCCAGCAGCCGCCATGTTCCGTTGGGTCTCTGAAGACCTTAGCACTCACCTGATGGCATGGGCGGATGATAGTATACCCGACTCTTCGGCCGACAATGCACAGCCACTGTTGCCTCGGCGGCACAGGAACGACAGAATGTGTTGTGCGGTGAAGGGGCGGCTCCACGTGGTTGAGCTGCTGCTGAGGTTACACTTCCTCCGCCTGTTGATATGGAAGTCCCACTGCCAGCATACCAGCTCAAGCTTTCATCATTCCCAGCATGATCAACACACGTCTCAAACTTGAAGAAGCGTTGTGCGGTAAGCTCATCGTGGCGGATGTGGGTGTTGCTGTACTGCAGGAAGTTCGACCGGAGAAATTCCCAGATTTCAATGGGTTTACTACTTACGTCACTCCTGCTGCTACGGGAGGCAGTGGAACCGCTGCCCTAATGCAAAATGGAACAGAGGTAACCAATGCGATATACTTCCCATCAGCATGGAGACTGGTGGGACGTAATCATTGACCCTTGAGTCCCCTGCATATCGAACACCAGGGGACTCATGGGTCGATGTTTACATCCCATCTGGGACAGATAAAAGGCGAGACCAGTCAAGATTTTATGCTGAACAACTTCCTTCTCTCGTCTTGGGCCATCGGCATGGAGACTGGTGGGACGTAAACATCAACTCGTGAGTCCCCTGCGAATCGAACACCAGGGGACTTACGAGTTGATGTTTACGTCCCATCTGGGACAGATAAAAGGCGAGCCAATCAAGATTTTATGCAGAAGAACTTCCGCCTCTCGTCTTGGGCAGCTGTAACCTCATCAGAATTGGCGGACAATTTTATAGTGTGCTCTCTCAGAAAGGCCAACAACCAAACTACTCTCCGTGCCCTGAACTGCGTCCCTTGGTGATCGCCCAGGTTTTACTTATGTGGCTAGTCACTTCGCCAGCACACTCGATTGCATCTGCATATCCTATGACCTTGTGACGGCGACTCTAGCAACACATTGCTGGCCTACAACTTTCTCAGACCATAGTGCATACATTTGCACAGTCAGCCTCTAGCGGTGGGCGGTGTGGAGATGTCGGGGATTATGGAAACTGAATGCGTCACTCCCACAGGATCAGGAATGTAAACAAATCGTAGCAAGTAAGTGGGTCTCCTGTGAACGTTGATTGCTGTGGTATGCATCTTAGCTTGAATGGTGGCTCGAATACGTCAAATGGGGTTTAAAATGTGCGCTTGTTGGTTATGGTAGTGAAAGATCACACTGGCACTCCCATAGCTGCTATGCGCTTCTCCAAGAACTCATGGCGCCCCCTTCATCCCCCCCCCCCCTACTGCCAGAAGGAGATCCAAAGCGAAGGTTCTCTCCTGTACACGCCATATGCTTGAAGGTGTTGTGGTACGAACGTGATGCCAGCACAGGATCGGCGACGAATCTCCATCCATGCGTCACATTATCTCCAAACGACGACAAAGATGGCGAAAACTGATACACACTTTGGATCTCCCAGATGGTCGCAGGTTGACAACCAATGCGGACATGGCCCATGCATTCGTCGACCACTATCACAGGCTATATCAGGATGATGCAGCTTTGGCAGCAGTCTGTCAGACCCTCACACTTGCTGACGTCAGTATCCATTTTGGAGGAGATCAGCAATGATGATGTTGTGGACTCCCTTGCCAGGGAGACAGTTAAAAAATCACTAGGACCAGATGGTTTTTCATTGGATTTCTACCAGACCTTTAAGTATCTGGTTAGCCAAGCTGTCTAAGGCGCTGCAGTCATGGACTGTGCGGCTGGTCCCGGCGGAGGTTCGAGTCCTCCCTCGGGCTTGGGTGTTTGTGTTTGTCCTTAGGATAATTCAGGTTAAGTAGTGTGTGAGCTTAGGGACTGATGACCTTAGCAGTTAAGTCCCATAAAATTTCACACACAAAAAAGTATCTGATGGCCCCATATTGCCATAGTACCAAAAATTGCTATCATTAGCGGTTCCCATTCCCTCGAGTTTCGTGGGAGGTGTCGTTATTCCGATTCCCAAACCAACTGGAGACACGTGGAATGAACTTTACCGCCAGATCACCCTCCTCAACTGTTATTTAAATATCCACCAGAATTTTGGCGGGGGGGGGGGGGGGTACCTCTTAAGCCAGTATCGCAACAAGTTGCTTCGTGTGAACTAGCATCTTTGCGGGAAGGGGGGGGGGGGAGCAGTACTAACGAACAGCCTTTAGCGACCATCGAAATGCAATCATCGTTGCGTTGGCCTATGCTGCCCTTGTCTCCGTGGACTTTGGTTGCATATTTGATAAAGTGACCCGTTTTATCCTGGCTGCTGGAATGGATCGGACAGCCTTCCCAGCTACCTTTACCTGCGGGATCATGCACTTCCTCCATGGCTCATCAAGTGTGATGATTAATGGTAGGTTGGAAGGACACATCCCCGTCTTACGTTTGGTCTGACATGGCTGTCATTTCTCAGTGATACTCTATGCAGTAGCAACAAACAACACCATTTGGGCATTACGCTGAGAGGAAACACATTCCAGTGCCAATGGCTTAGTCTTTTTCCCCTGTTCTGAGGAGAGGAGCCGATAAAGAAATGCGGCAGGCAGCAACATGGACATGATCAAGTCTTCTGCCATGGAAATCGGCAGAGAGCTCCGGGAGGGGAGTATGTCATCTCAAAGGACAATGGATGCACCTCGTTGTTTGGGCATCATATTTACGAAAGATGTCCGCCGAATTATAAACGGCTTTGACAAGCTCTTTACAGGGCATCCGAGACCACTTTCTACGAGCTTTAGATATCGTCCAATGGGACGCCTTCATTAACAGAGATGGTGTCCTGAATACCTCATTCGGCGCAGATCCTAGTGATGACAGCAGTGACGGTACAGCAGATCCAGGCTGCCTTTGGCTACTCTGACAGTCATGCATTTCTCTTCAAGATCCACTATGATGCCCTCACCCTCCCTCCTCGCCGATCGCTGTGGCCGAGCGGTTTATTCGCTTCACTCCGGAACCACACGGCTGCTACGCTCGCAGGTTCGAATCCTGCCTCTGGAATGGATGTGTGTGATGTCCTTAGGTTAGTTAGGTTTAAGTAGTTCTAAGTCTAGGGGTCTGAACACCTCAGATGTTATGTCCCATAGTGCTTGAGCCATTTGAACCTCCCTCCTTGCAGCGGAGTACTGGGGATTATCAACGTTCGAGCACGTGCCCATTTATATCAACGCCATGATCAGAGATGTGGACCCATCGTCGACACAGTTTCACCTGTCCCCTCACTGATGAAATGGCGCCTTCGTCCTGCCTGCCCCCTATCACACTCGCTCCCATCGCGCCTGCGCTCTCCCACATCAAAACATTCTTCCTCGGTTATAGCTACAGGGTGTTTCAAAAATGACCGGTATATTTGAAACGGCAATAAAAACTAAACGAGCAGCGATAGAAATACACCGTTTGTTGCAATATGCTTGGGACAACAGTACATTTTCAGGCAGACAAACTTTCGAAATTACAGTAGTTACAATTTTCAACAATAGATGGCGCTGCGGTCTGGGAAACTCTATAGTACGATATTTTCCACATATCCACCATGCGTAGCAATAATATGGCGTAGTCTCTTAATGCAATTACCCGAAACCTTTGACAACGTGTCTGGCGGAATGGCTTCACATGCAGATGAGATGTACTGCTTCAGCTGTTCAATTGTTTCTGGATTCTGGCGGTACACCTGGTCTTTCAAGTGTCCCCACAGAAAGAAGTCACAGGGGTTCTTGTCTGGCGAATAGGGAGGCCAATCCACGCCGCCTCCTGTATGTTTCGGATAGCCCAAAGCAATCACACGATCATCGAAATATTCATTCAGGAAATTAAAGACGTCGGCCGTGCGATGTGGCCAGGCACCATCTTGCATAAACCACGAGGTGTTCGCAGTGTCGTCTAAGGCAATTTGTACCGCCACAAATTCACGAAGAATGTCCAGATAGCGTGATGCAGTAATCGTTTCGGATCTGAAAAATGGGCCAATGATTCCTTTGGAAGAAATGGCGCCCCATACCAGTACTTTTTGAGGATGCAGGGACGATGGGACTGCAACATGGGGCTTTTCGGTTCCCCATATGCGCCAGTTCTGTTTATTGACGAAGCCGTCCAGGTAAAAATAAGCTTCGTCAGTAAACCAAATGCTGCCCACATGCATATCGCCGTCATCAATACTGTGCACTATATCGTTAGCGAATGTCTCTCGTGCAGCAATGGTAGCGGCGCTGAGGGGTTGCCGCGTTTGAATTTTGTATGGATAGAGGTGTAAACTCTGGCGCATGAGACGATACGTGGACGTTGGCGTCATTTGGACTGCAGCTGCAACACGGCGAACGGAAACCCGAGGCCGCTGTTGGATCACCTGCTGCACTAGCTGCGCGTTGCCCTCTATGGTTGCCGTACACGGTCGCCCTACCTTTCCAGCACGTTCATCCGTCACGTTCCCAGTCCATTGAAATTTTTCAAACAGCTCCTTTATTGTATCGCTTTACGGTCCTTTGGTTACATTAAACCTCCGTTGAAAACTTCGTCTTGTCGCAACAACACTGTGTTCTAGGCGGTGGAATTCCAACACCAGAAAAATCCTCTGTTCTAAGGAATAAACCATGTTGTCTACAGCACACTTGCACGTTGTGAACAGCACACTCTTACAGCAGAAAGACGACGTACAGAATGGCGCACCCACAGACTGCGTTGTCTTCTATATCTTTCACATCACTTGCAGCGCCATCTGTTGTTGAAAATTGTAACTACTGTAATTTCGAAAGTTTGTCCGCCTGAAAATGTACTGTTGTCCCAAACATATTGCAACAAACGGTGTATTTCTATCGCTGCTCGTTTAGTTTTTATTGCCGTTTCAAATATACCGGTCATTTTTGAAACACCCTGTATGTGCACTTGAGTCTCCCGCAGTAGCAGGACTCCTGCAGCACGTGATGTGGTTGAAAGACGATACCCAGGAGTGGCGTCGCCAACATTGCAGCGAACGCTCCGCCAGCGATATTTTACGACGGACATTCGCGCCACGTGGTAGCTCGTCGTCAGCGATAAGCTTCCGACAAGATACAGACTGCATAACATTGCCCTGCAGTCTCGAGTCTCGAGTGATAGACAGGAAAGAACATGTCCTGGAATGTGGACCTTATGTCGAAGTGTGGCTTCTAATTCAGAAGATGCGTGCCTTCGGTCTCAAAGAGTTCCACCCCGCACGACCGAGCCAGGGGTGCTCCTTTGCCCTGTTAAGACCAGCTTTCTCCAATCAAAGACACATGCTACTAACTGGATCAAAGGACTTTCTCTGCACTACCTTTCTCTTGACGGTCTCAGAGGTGCTTGACTTCTGGTCTTCGTTACAGGAACGACGCGGCCAATTGCAATACATTTCCAGATATCGTAAGACCTTTATTATTATTATTATTATTCGTTACAGTCAACTTTGGACTACGCTAAGCATCAGTCATTTCTTGTGCTTTTTCTTGCGTTCTTCCCAGTACTTCTTCATTCTTTCTGAGTGGGCTTCTTTACGTTCTTGCGACCAGGTTGTTCCCGTCTTCTTTGATTGCGTTCGGTCTTTGAATCCCTGTATTTTGTTGATGGCATTCCTATATTCCATTCTGTTGTAAACTGTCTCTGGTATAATGTTCATTTCTGCAATGTCTTCTTTTACTTCTTTCAGCCAGTTAATTTGTGTCTTTCTGCTTTCCATGTATTCCAGGATTTTCTTTGCCGTTCTTTCTGGTGCCATTCTTTTGACATGCCCATAGAAACTCAGTCTTCTCTTTTTAAAGGATGTTGTCAGTTTTTCAATTTTCTCGTATAACTCTTTATTGGATCGCAATTTATAATCCTGTCCATCCTTTTCAGGTCCTAAGATCTTTCTCAGTATTTTTCTCTCTTTTATTTCCAATTTCTCCAACAGACGTTTTCTGTTCAGTGGGATGCATTCAATCGCATACAAACTTTCTGGTTTTATTACCGCATTGTAGTGCCTGAGCTTGGCATTGATGGAGATCGACTTTTTATTGTATACATTTCGGCATAGCTGGTATGCCGTTTCCATCTTTATTGCTCTTTCCTGTAGTGAAACATTTGGTAACCCTGTCGGTGTAATCCATTCCCCTAGATACTTAAATTTATGAACTCTCTTAATTATTCCATATTTAGTTTGCAATGTCTGTGTTGGGTCTGTTTTGTCCTGTATCATCAGTTCTGTCTTTTCATACGATATTTGTAGACCTGTCTTCTCAGCGATCTCATGCAGCATTTCTATCTGAATCTTTGCTGTTTCGATGTCATCTGCCAATATTGCCATGTCATCAGCAAATGCCAGACATTCAATTTTTGTTTTATTTCTTCCTAACGTTATCCCATTTTTCACTCCAGCTTCTGCCATCTTCTTTCTCCATTCCCTGACCACTTTTTCAAGGACAATGTTAAACAACAGCGGGGAGAGCCCATCCCCTTGTCTAACACCTGTTCCAATTACAAACGGTTGTGACAATCTACCCAAAAACTTCACTTGCGATTTTGTTCCCGTAAGGGTTTCCTGGATTAGACTTTTGCTTTTATCATCAATCCCAAATTCTTCTAATGTGTTAATCAGAGTTGGTCTATCAATAGAATCATATGCTTTTTTGAAGTCTATGAATGTAATTACTAGATTTTTCGATGTGCGTGCGCGAAGTTGTATTATGGAGAGTAGACTGAATATCTGTTCACTGCATGATCTTCCTTTTCTAAACCCAGCCTGATATTCACCCAGTTCTTTCTCTACCTGATTTTCAATCCTGTTTTGTAGTGCCTTGGATAGGATCTTATAGGCCACTGATAACAATGAGATACCTCTGTAGTTATTTGCATTTGTCTTGGCACCCTTCTTATGTAACGGATGAATCAATGCTGTCTTCCATTCCTCCGGAATCTTCTCTGTATTCCAAATCTCTTCAAACAGCGCCTCGAAATTATTTATTAAGTTTTCTCCTGCGTATTTCAGTAGTTCCGCGACTAACGAATCTTTACCAGATGCTTTATTGTTTTTCAATCCTTTCAAGATCTCTTTAATTTCTTCTTTATTAGGTGGTTCAGAGTCTGGTAGCTTATTCTTAGGCTTCTCAAATGTCAAGGTTTCATCAGGTCTTTTGCAGCTTAGCAGCGTTTCAAAGTAGTTCGCTAGGTGTTGGCAATTTTGTTCCACGCTGGTGATCAGATTTCCTTTTTCATCTTTGAAGCAGAGTGTCGGTGGTTTATATCTTGTTATTGTAGTTCTGAATGTTTGAAAGAAATTGCGTGTATTATTCTTAGAAAATTCATCTTGTATTTTCTGTATTTGTTGTGTGTCATATTTCCTTCGTTCACTTTTAATGATTTTCGTCGTTTCACGTCTTTGCGTTTTGAACTGCTCCCAGTCAGTTGGCCTTTTGGTTGAGTTGTATTTCTCCCAAGTTCTGGCTCTTTTCTGTAGTGCTTTCTCACAGACCTCATTCCACCAGGGATGCTTTTTCTTTTTGGTTAGTAAAATTGTTTGTTCTGCTGCGTCTCGTATTGAGGTTGCAATTTCTTCCCATTTGTGACTTTTGATTTTATCTGTCTTTTCCTTGTAGTCGTCTAAGACTTGCTGATTGAGCATTAAGTCCTGTACTCTGTATTTGGCTATTTTTGTTTCGTCACTCTTGTGACTTCTTTCTGGTGTTAATTTCATCTTAATTTTGGTCAGATAATGGTCAGAATCAAAGTTGGCCCCTTTCACCACCTGTACATCTTGAATGTCCCTTGAATTATCATAACTTATTGCCACGTGATCAATCTGGAACTCGCCAAGTAATTTGTTCGGTGATTTCCATGTTGTTTGTTTTTTGGGATTCTTCTGGAATTTAGTTGTCATAATGTTCAATTTGAATTTCTCACAAAACTCTACTAATCTCTGGCCATTCATGTTAGTTTTAGTGTGTGCTGTAAACCTCCCTGTGCTTTTTGATAATTCGTTTCTTCCAATTTGTGCATTAAAGTCTCCTAACAGAATTGTAGTGTGTTGCTCAGGGATCTTCCCTATTGTTTCTTCCAGTTCCTCCCAAAATGTCTGCACTTTCTCTGGATTTTGTTGGTTGTCTTTATTTATTGGTGCATGGGCATTTATAAGTGTGTACTTTTTATTTTTATTTCTGAATGTTATCAATGATATTCTTGGTGGTTTAAATTTAAATTCTAGTACCTTAGTAGAAAATGAGTTATGTATCACAAATGCTGTGCCATATACCCGAAGACCTTTTGTATTCTTTACTATCTGTGCTGGTTTCCCTTTATAAATCCTGTACTGGTCTGCCTGTACTGTATCCTCATCTGGGTATCTTGTTTCTTGTATAGCCAGAACTTTTAGTTTGTGTTCATCCATTAGTTTTGTCAGTTCTTTTTGTTTACCTGTTCTCAGCATTGAGTTCACGTTCAGTGTTCCTATGAACGTTTGATGTCTGTTCCTATGTTTAGCGTTAGGGATCCTAGGACCCTCCGACTGGTCTGTTGCGCAATGATGCTGGGCCCCCGGATCCGAATGCCCAGCTTCGGCGGTATTACCACCACGGGGAGGAAACTTTCTCATTGCACCTTCCATTTCTGATACTTGGTTAAAGCTGTTGTTTCCAGAGGTATACACCTCCTTCCACTAAGACTTAGTTCGCTACACTAAGAAGTTAATTCAGGCCGCTCCTCTGGAGTACAGACGCCTTTCGCAGCCGCTTCTCTGAAGTACAGACGCTGCTGATTGAAGATAACTCTTCCGCTCCAAAAGCCGTTGGGACATATAGTGTCTTCTTCCGCCTTCTGGACCGTTGGTTAATCTTCACCTCTACCGCCAGTTCCGCCGTTCCGATGATCTTCATCTCCGCCTTCACTGCCGTTGAGGTCTTCACCGTTACCCTGGCAAGGGACCCTTACGAGGTACTATCACCCGGGCCAGGTGAACCAAGGTTTTTTAACGAGGTTGTTACTCCTCCCCCTCCTCCTTTTTCAACCGGGCTTGGGACCGGCTTTGGCGGAGTTCGTAAGACCTTTAGTGATTATTTAAACAGAGTATTCAAGGGTACCCCCTCCCCGACCTCGCTCCCCTCCTGCCTCCTTCCCATAGCTTGGTAGTACCGAGTAAGAGAATTTGATTCTGGTGAGCACTGATTTGAGTCTCGACACCACGGACTACAAGACTGTATTCCGAGAAGACATATCAGAGATCCCGCTTTGGAGAGTTGGGACAAAACAGCGTTTATTTTCGGGTGTTTTCGAGTGGTCTCGTGTCCTGACATATGTGGGAGAGGGAAAAATGGGTTACTGGTCAGTCTGCGCTCCCGAGCGGTCCAGAGCAGAAGGCAGAAGGACAATTCTCAGTGAAGGCATTTGATTGTTTTCTTCTATCTGAGCCAACACTGGTACAGGCGTTTACTAGGAATGCAGGTGGTGAGACTCGGTAGGGAACTCGTTGTGGAGACTCTTGGACAAACAGGGTTTTGAAATAGTTGTCTATTCCAGACAGGACTAAATAATACACTGGATGCTAGGGTTAGAAAAAGCGTGAATATCACTGTTACAACAGAAACCAGTGCAGAAGTCCCAGGTGTGGATGCTACCCACAGTAGCAAACATCAGCAGCATCTTAAGGCAACAACTTAGTTGCAAAACAAGACGTACTGAATGTGACACTGTTCACTGAGGCACTCCAAGTGAGAGAGCAGACTTAACGCGGAGCTGGACCGAGGCTGGAGTCGACGGACGCGGATTCGGCGCACAGATCGTCTGACTGAGCACTCCGCCGAAATGCGGAATCCAGGTGTTTTAAAGAGTCACGTGCGGGCACTGTTTTTCCCACTTAAAGCCACCCAGCCAATCTCGCAGGTCTCTTGCAGGCGCCTGCCAATCACGGTTTAGTTAGGTCCCCTCTACTGCTCCTAAGGCGGGGATGCTAATGCAGTCCGTATTTGGTATCGACATTCTTCAGCTGAAAGCTAAACGTAACTTCTCTGCCAAATAAGGCTTGCATCATTATTGTTATACGTCATTTAGCCCCACCCCTCGGGCTCCCCGGAGTATGGACTGCTAGGTCAACGGTTTTTGGCGTTTTCGCTCGCTTTCTAACCCTTGTGAGCCTACTGACGTTGCTGTTCTCAGGGCTTGCATCAAGCTGGCTTTATACGCTAATATATGCCTGTTAGTTACAAAATTCAACCGTGGCAACCTACCACAGCGTCTAGACGACAAATGAAGTTACATGTTAATTCCTTGAATAGTATCTAACGCCCTGGGACCGCGTCTGGGGGCGTCTGCATTTTCAGAAGGCTCTCCCCTTACGGTTTACCTCATGCAACAATATCACTCCTAGTTTCGTCTGCCTTCAGCATCGTCTCTGCTTCCGCGCCTTGGAACGCCTGTCCTCCTTACTCACAGCTTCAAGATAACACCACAGTAGCAGGGAATAATCAATATATTACAGTGGTCGTCGATCTTATACTGTACTATCAGAAGGATAGCCTCAGTTTTATTGTATTCTGTTTTATATTTTTTGTTAATAAAATACACTGCTGTTAAAAAAGAAATGCAAAATGTGGTGTCACCGCCAGACACCACACTTGCTAGGTGGTAGCTTTAAATCGGCCGCGGTCCATTAGTACATGTCGGACCCGCGTGTCGCCACTGTCAGTGATCGCAGACCGAGCGCCACCACACGGCAGGTCTCGAGAGACTTACTAGCACTCGCCCCAGTTGTACGGACGACTTAGCTAGCGACTACACTGACTAAGCCTTTCTCTCAATTGCCGAGAGGTAGTTAGAATAGCCTTCAGCTAAGTCCATGGCTACGACCTAGCAAGGCGCCATTAGCATTATATTGCATTTATCTAGAGAGAGTCTCACTTGTATCATCAAGAACGCTGTATACAAATGATGGATTAAAGTTAAGTATTCCAGCAGCTACGTACTTTTCTTTATAGCATTCATTACGTATCCTGTTTCAGACCTAACGCCAGCCTGCGTGAGTTAGCGCGTGCATCTTGGCCGCCTCTTTCAATTAGTGTGCGTAGTGTTGGCAAGTCTGCCGACACTACACAAAACGCCATAGTTCTGTAATGGGAGAGTATCTGGTTCGAATCTTCCTAACATCAATTTTTTTTAAATTGTATATTTTTGTGTAATGGAAATTGTAATAAACAAGTAGTGAATAACAAAAATATGAAAAAAGAGGGTAGGTGGGAAAAAATAAAAAAAAATAAAAAAAATAGTTAAGGCGATATCTCGAGATAAGTGAGAAATCTTGGTTAGGGGCCTGGTTCGGCACAAATTTTTACTTGTAGACATTGGATTTGTTTCGGGCCAGTTTGCAGCTTATGTCGAAATTTCTCTTTCGTCGTGTTACATTCTTCTTGAGGTCTGGGGCTATTTCGCCTGTGTGATACATCTTACACATCAGCGGCTAAATAATCGAGCTGGGGAGAATGAAATGTATGGCGCAACTTAACTAAAAGAAGGGATCGGTTAACAGGACACATACTGAGGTAACAAGAAATCGTCAATTTGGTAGTGGAGCGAAAATTGAGGCATAAAAATATAGAGGCAGTCCAACGTTTGACTACAGTAAGCGGCTTCAAATGGGTGTAGATTGCGGTAGTTATGCAGAGATGAAAAGGCTTGGACAGAATAGACTAGGACGGAGAGCTCCATCAAACCAGTCTTCGGCTCAAGACAACAACAACGTAGTATTAGTTTTTTTTCTAAGTCGCTGTGTAAATTACCAAGCAGCCAGGTGTTGGTTTCGTACACATCAGGAGACAGAAATTTATTTTGCACATTATGTTATGATGTTGTTTGAGAATATGAGCACAAAATTTTGATTGTGTCTTCCTGAAATTGCGAAATATTTTCTTAGTATGATGATGCAATCGCTTAGATTTGCGTTTCGTCCAATTTTCATCCGTGAAGACTAAGTTAAGTCTTCTTCTTCGAATTTTCCGTTCTTGCATTTCCGTTTACTGAGCTACGGATCTAACAACAATTATCGGCTTTGTTCGACGGTTATAATGTTTGCGGTTTGTTTACTGTGTCACAGCGTCTTAGTTTTGGTTTCCAGAATATTGATTTTGTTTTGTAATCGGTTATATCTTTCAAATTCTGAAGGTGGCAGGTGTAAAATACAGGGAGCGAGAGGCTATTTACCATTTTTACAGAAACCAGATGGCAGTTATATAAGAGTCGAGGGGCACGAAAGGGAAGCAGTGGCTGAAAAGGGAGTGAGACAGGGTTGTAGCCTATCCCCGATGTTATTCAATCTGTATATTGAGCAAGCATTAACGGAAACAAAAGAAAAAATTGGAGTAGGCATTAAAACCCATTAAGATAAATAAAAACTGAGGTTTGGCGACGACATTGTAACTCTGTCAGAGACAGCAAAGGACCTGGACGAGCAGCTGAACGGAATGGACAGCGACTTGAAAGGAGGATACAAGATGAACATGAACAAAAGCAAAAAGAGGTTAATGGAATGTAGTTGAATTAAATCAGGTGATGCTGATGGAATTAGACCAGGAAATGAGACACTTAAAGTAATAGATTAATTTTGCTGTTCGGGAAGCAAAATAACTTATGATCGAAGTAGGGACGATATAATACATAAACTATGGCAATGAAAGCGTTTCTGAAGAAGAGTATACGTTTAAGAGTCGCGAAGTCTTTTCTGAAAGTATTTGTATGGAGTGTAGCCATGTATGGAAGTGAAACATGGACGATGAATAGTTTAGACAAGAAGAGAATAGAAGCATTTGAAATGTGGTGCTACAGAAGAATGCTGAAAATTAGGTGGGTGGATCACGTAACTAATTAGGAGGTATGAAAAGATTTGGGGAGAAGAGGAATTTGTGGCACAAATTGACTTGAAGAAGGGATCGGTTGGTAGGACATTTTCTGAGGCATCAAGGATCACCAATTTAGTATTGGAGGGCAGCGTGGGGGGGTAAAAATCGTAGAGGGAGACCAAGAGATGAATACACTAAGCAGATATGTGGGTTACAGCAGTTATTCGGAGATGAAGAAGCTTGCACAGGATAGAGTAGCATGGAGAGCTGCATCAAACCAGTCTCTGGACTGAAGACCACAACAACAACAACGACGACGACGACATGTGTTGTCTGTTCCAGATGAGTCAGTGGGCGTTTCGTGATTTGAACACTTTGTCTTTGATTCCTTAGATATTTAAGTTGCTTGAAAGTTTTGTTTATTTATTTATTTTCCTTACTAGATCATACGCCCCAGTACGATTTCCCCTCCTGTTTCAACGTCTTCATTTCAGAACAGCACCCGCATTTTTTGTGGGCTCTATTACGATCTACGTCTTCCCCCACAGTTTTTACCCCCTACCGCTCTCTCTAGTGCCATGTAAGTTGGTACGTCTCTAGCGATGTCCTATGATCCTATCCCTTCTTCTTTTCAGTGTTTTCCACATATTCCTTCCCCGCCGATTCTGCGGGGAACCTCCTCATTCCTTACTTTTTCAGTCTACTTGATTTTCAACGTTTTTCTGTAGCACGACATCTCTAATGCTTCCATTCTCTTCTGTTCCTAGTTTTATTACTGTCCACTGTTCACTAACAGACGATGCTATCCCTCCGAGCGTACATTCTGAGAAATTTCTTCCTGCACCTAAAGCCACTGTTTTGATGCTAGAAAACTTGTCTTGGAGACGAATGCCGTATTTTCATGTGCTAGTTTGCCTCTTATTGTCCTCCACGCTTATTTTGCTTCAAAGTTCGCAGAAAGTCCTGCGCTTCTAGTACTTCGTGGTCACCAGTTTTGACGTTAAGTTTATCGCTGCTGTCATTTCTGCTCTTCCTCATTACTTTTGTCTTTCTTGTGCTTACTCTCAGCTCAATAAACCATTTCTTCGTTCTGTATGTACTGTAATTCTGTCAAGCGTTCGCTGAGGATAGCAGTGTGGTCACGGAATCTTATCATGGATATGTTTTGAAACGCGTATGTATTTAGTACAGCGATGGCGAGGCATGACAGAATCTCTGACCAGAGAGTTATTTATCGTTGCTAGTCTGCGCTTGACCGCGCGAGAGTTCAGTTGCAGTTGCTGTCGAGTTGCGAGAGAGTTCAGTTGCATGTAGGGAGTCGGCAGGTGCATGTAGTAGCGCGCGAGAGACAGTCGCAGTTGTGTGTGAGGAGTCGGCGAGGGTCGACATGGGACTCTGGTCAAGATTCAGGACGAGGTATATTTTTTTAAATAAGGTAATGAAGCAGCATTGCGCTCATCTGACAATGTAAGGCATCTTAAGTGTAATTAATTTGTTCAAGAATCGCCCCAATAATAATTTTGTTTTCAAACCAAGCATTTTAACGAAACAAACATTTTATTGAAAGAAAATTTCCCATGCATTTCCTTAAAGAAAAAATTTACTTAAGTTCAAAGAATTTTTGCGATGCATTTCCTCCAAGCTATGGCGAAAAATAAGAGCAGATGCAATTTTACTGAGGTAAAAACAGGGCCTAAGATCGACATTTCGGTCTATTTGCGTTTTCATTGTCACTGAGATTTCATTATCATTGAATTGTCTTACATTTTTGTGGGCAGCTTACATTTGGCTCAGATTGGTATTTCTCACTTAATTGTCATTGTCAATAAATTATTTTATGTGCTGGGAGGTTACACTAGGTTCTATTCCCGTTAACATTTAATTATTGTCATTTCAAAATTCTCCGGGGAGGTTACACTTGGCGACATCCGGCCAGGATCGTATTTCTTTGGGAATCTTCTAAGAAACAGTCAGATATCTGCTCTTATTTGCTTAAATATAATTAACATTTGGCGCAACGCTTTTACTAATTTTGTAAATTTCTTTCCTCAGATCATCGGCAATTCGTTGCTCTGTTGTATTTGTGTGTTGTTTTTGCATTGTGCTTATTTATTTTGTGAATAATTTTGACTGTAGCAAAAATGCCGCGAAAGACTGTGAATAGTGTATCGCGAAGTATTATGAATGAAATTACCGACTTAAACAACGTGACCGATAGTAATTGCGACACGCAGTGTAATGATGACAATCCTGCGTTCACTGACAATCAATGCGTTCCAACCACTAATGATGATTTTTGTCTTAATGATGAACAAACGAACTCAATTGTCTCCTCTGTTAATTTGACGACAATTGATGACGCGGGGAGCTCTATTGTAATGTGCGCTGCCCAGCTTAACACACCTGGTTTGGAAAATTTAAGTAACCTACAGACAAATTTTTCTAATGAAAATGGAAAGTGTACTGAAAGTACGACGGATACATTAAATTCCGAAATAGCGACGCACAGTGCACATTCGATAAGCAGACCTTTTTGTGAGTCACAGAATGACCAAATGGTCACACAAAATGTGACAATTGCAGGTACACCACTAAACAACACGGAGAATAGAAATGCTAATATTGACTTTGAACAAATTATGGCAAGGTTGCTACAACAACAATTTAGTGAAAATAACAAACAGTTTAAAGAAGATTTCAAACAACTTAATGAACAGGTCAGACAACAGAATGAAAAACAAGACAATCTTAATAAAAAACTAGACAACAATAATGAAGATCTCAAACAACTTAGTGAACAGGTTAGACAACAGAGCGAAGATAATAAACAAGATAATGAAAAACTCAAACAATACTTTAATGAAAAATTAGACAACAATTCCAGACAACTTAGTGAACAAATTAGAGCCGTTGCCGCGCAATGTCATGATACTAAGGAACAGTTGCGCGAGGAAATTGAGGCTTGTTCAAGAAAAAGTAGCGAAGAAATTAGGTCTCTTGCTCAGTTTAGAAAACAGTTTTCTCTCTGACTTTTCACTTCATTCCTGAAATGTTTTATCACCATTATTGCTTATTCGATGCATAAGACTACGTCCCTGTCTTACACCACTTTTAACCCGAGTAGTTTGTTGTTGTTCTTGCATTCTTACTCTTCGCTCTTGTTTCTTGTAGATACTGAGACACAATTTCGCTCAAAAGTATTTTGTAGAAAGCACTCGTTACAGTTGCTTAAAGATGAGGTTGTAAGAGAAAAAATACTGCCAGTGGCTAGTTGAAATCATAAAAGTATAATACATTTGGTACAAAATCACATTTGATTTAATCACAGTTATCTTACATTAAAACAGAAATAACTGTTCTTCTGCCTCAAAGTAATTTGTAGGTCTATGTATGTAACCATAATAGAAAACTATTTTGGAATCTGAAAAGCAATTCAGTATTTCCTTGCGTACCCATGGGCTTTGATTACAGCTGCACATCTATGTTACATTGACGCCATAAGCTTTTGTAATAGGTCAAAAAGGAGTTTTGACTCTTCATCCAATAACGCATCAGCAAACTGAGCCTTGTTTGAGCAGCTTCTACGACGAACAGGTCGATCGAAAGCATCCCAGAGGTGTTCAGGTGTTCACTTGGATTTAGAACCAGGCTCTGATTTGGACACTCCAAAAGTTGGAGCTCTTATCTGAAAAAAAAGGACACAGTTTCAGAGACTTTAGTGGTCTCATACAGATATGATTTCATTTATATAGACTGAAGCGGCGAGTGAAAATTTGTACAGCGGCTGGGAATCGCAGCCGGGTCTCCTGCTTGCTAGGCACCTGGGTTTCAGGCTACATCCCCCATTTACATTCGATGTGGAGGTGCTATTCCAGAACATGGAGAGATTCGGCAGTGCTATTCCAGAACATGAAGAGATTCGGCAATTCTGACCGTGCTGAGGGGGAATTAAAAGTACTCTGTGGCGGCAGTGAGAATTTGACTCGAAGAGGGAGGCATGCCAGAGTAATCCCTGTGGTTTTCTGAAGCACTGTGCTAAGGTGGCTTAGTGGTCAGACCACCTGACTTGTAAGCAGCAGACCCAAGTTCGATTTCTGGGCTCGGTACAAATTTTCACTCACCGCTTCAGTCTATATACATGAAATAATTATTCTGAATGGCCGGACATGTGTTTTGAATCATTGTCCTGTTGAAATATCCAATTACATGGCGTATTATTTCTCCCATCCGGACATATACTATCTTCTAAACGCCACTGTGCAGGAAACGTTCAGTTTTGCCCTCTATTTGGACTCGAAGACGAACCCCACGTCTAGAAAAACATACCCACACCATGATGCTTCCACTACCGTCCTTAGTGGTCGGTACCTGATGCTTTCTATTGTCCCTCCACACACACAATTGGAAGAAAATAATTTAATTTACTTTCCTCACTCCATAAAACCCTAGACCAATCTGTAACATTCCAAGTTTGATGTTTATTTGCAAACTCATTCTGGCATTCCTATTCTTTGAATTTATGAGTGGTTACCGTTATGGTCGTCTACCATTTAAATCACCTGCTACTACAACTTTTGTAGTCCTGTCTTCCTCAGTTGCGTGTAATATTACGGTATAATGATAATTTTTACTTATAGACCGTCTGAAACACACATCAGCACAGGCTCCCTAATACACTTAATGAAGGAAATGATAAGATAAAACAAAAAACCTCTTCCCCCTTCCTTCACCTTCTGGACACACACACACACACACACAGCCAAATATATATATATATATATATATATATATATATATATATATATATATATACCAAAACTGCGCAGAACAGATCTGGAATCTGAAAATGATTCTCCAGATGAGAAACACCCGAAACACAGTGGTCACTTCTGTAGATTTTAAAAATACCTACGACTCAATAGACAGAGTAGCGCTCTGCAACACGCTGGAAGAATTCAGCATTGACAGAAAGACAAGAGCAATCATTCGGCAAATATTAACTGACACAGTATCCAAGGTCAAATTTATGGGGGATATCTCTGAGAGAGGACCCGTGGTCTAGGGGTAGCGTCTTTGATTCATAATCAAAACGTCTTCGGTCCCGGGTTCGATCCCCGCCACTGCCTAAATTTTCCCGCCACTGCCTAAATTTCCGGCATAAGAAGTCAGCCTAATTCTGCCAACGGCCTTGTCAAAGAGGGCGGAGGAGCGGATAGAGGTTCAGGGCACACTCTTGGCCTATGAGTGGGAAATTTCCCCTAAAGGCGGAAGAATCAGCAATGATGAGGATGCAGAAGGCAGTGGAAACCACTGCATTAAAGACACGTAACGTGTATCCACAGGACATTTTTCATTCCACACAACGTTCTTCCACTGTTCAATCGTCCAATGTTTACGTTCCTTACACCAAACGAGGGTCGTTTGGCATTTATCGGTGTGACGTGTGGCTTATGACCAGCCGCTCGACCATGAAATCAATTTTACTCACCTTCCGCCTAACTGTCATAGTACTTACAGTGGATCCTGATGCAGTTTGTAATTAATGTGTGATGGTCTGGATAGATGTCTGCCTAGTACACATTACTACCCTCTTCAACCGTCGGCGGTCTCTGTCAGTCAACAGATGTAGTTGGTCTGTACGCTTTTGTGCTGTACGTGTTCCTTCACGTTTCCACTTCACTATCACGTGGGAAACAGTGGACCTAGGGGTGTTTAGTAGTGTGGAAATCTCGCGTACAGATGTATGACACAAGTGACACCCAATCACCTAATCACGTCCGAAGTCCGTGAGTTCCGCGGAGCACCCCATTCTGCTCTCTCACGATGTCTAATGACTACTGACAAGGGAACCTCCCCATCGCACCCCCCTCAGATTTAGTTATAACTTGGCACAGTGGATAGGCCTTGATAAACTGAACACAGATCGATTGAGAAAACAAGAAGTTGTGTGGAACTGTGAAAAAATAAGCAAAATATACAAACTGGTCATCAGTCTTGGCCACATAGGCAACATAAAGCAGAACGTAAGCTCAAGAGCGCCGTGGTCCCGTGGTAGAGTGAAGAGCTGCAGAAGGAGAGGTCCTTGGTTCAAGTCTTCCCACGAGTGAAAATTTTATTTTCTTTAATTTTGCATAGTTATTATCTGTCCGTTCGTTCATTGACGTCTCTGTTCACTGTAATAAGTTTAGTGTCTGTGTTTTGCGACCGCATCGCATAACCGTGCGATTAGTAGACGAAAGGACGTGCCTCTCCAATCGGGACCGAAAACATTTGATCGCAAGGTCATAGGTAAACCGATTCCTCCACAGGAAAACACATCTGATATATTCTATACGACACTGGTGACGGCATGTGCGTCATATGACAGGAATATGTTGTCGACCCACCTAACTTGTACACTTGGCGAATGGGTAAAAACATTCTTCTACCTTGCCCGAATTAGCTTTTCTTGTGGATGTAATAATCACTCCCAAAAAAGTGATGAAAACATAAGAGTTTGTCACATAAACTGAAAATAAAAAATTAAAGTTTTCACTCGGTGGAAGATTTGAACCAAGGACCTTTCGTTCCGCAGCTGCTCACGTTACCACGAGACCACGGCGCTGCTGCGGTCCCAGTGTCCTTAATGTTGCCTATGTTGCCATGAACTACTCAGTTTGTATATTTTGCTTATTTTTTCACAGTTCCACACAACTTCTTCCTGTTTTCTCAGTTGATCTGTGTTCAGTTTTTCAAGGCCTATCCACTGTGCCAACTTATAACTAAATCTGAGGGGGGTGCGATGGGGAGGTTCCCTTGTGAGGTCGCTGATACGGAGTACCTGGCAGTAGGTGGCAGCACAGTTCTCCCAGTGTTTTTGTGGGTGTCCTGGTACTTTTGATCAAATAGTGTACTTTTGATCTCTACTGTATTTAACGGAGTTGAACTGGCGTCGGTTGGTGTTACTATCCCAAACTGGCAGACAGTTTTAATCCGTTGGTGAGTTCCGTGTTGTGTTTCAGTTTCAAAGATTTATACTAGCTGTATAATCCTTTTGACGCGAGTAGCACATATCGTGTTAGCCGTTTACAATGGTGACATTCAGGAAGTGCTACAAGAACGCACAACATGTTGCAGATAGCGTCGTAAATTCCCATTTAGCAATTGCCGGCAGTCTCACTGATTACCGCGGGATTTAGTGCCGGAACGCCTCGCGCTAACGAACAGCGAAGCGGGTGACAGCTCTGGTGGACGCGGTATCCGGTCCGTTAAATACGCGTCACTGGGTCCGGACGCCACATGCCACAGGCCGCTGCGATGCCAAAGAAGGGTCCGTGGTGGTGGTGGTGGTGGTGGTGGTGGCGGGGGGGGAGGGGGGGGGTCAGTGGGACTATATGATCGCCTCGAACGGGCTCGAGATTTCCCGATACATAGCGGCGCTAGATACGGTATCACAATTTCTAGACTTGTAAGTAGGCTGTTTAGGTTTTTATGTTGGTAACGCTACGTAGCGCTCTGTATGAAAATCATTGACTGTGCTGTGTGCAGTCTGTGGCTGGTTGGCATTGTTGGAATATTCACTATTGTGGTGTTGGGCAGTTGGATGTGAGCCGCCAACAGTGGTGGATATAGGGAGTGAGATGGCGGAGTTTTGAGAGCGGATGATCTGGACGTGTGTCCATCAGAGAAAGTAAATTTCTAAGACTGGATGTCATGCACTGATATATATACAGAGTGCTACAAAAAGGTGCGGCCAAACTTTCAGGAAACATTCCTCACACACAAATAAAGAAAAGATGTTATGTGGACATGTGTCCGGAAATGCTTAATTTCCATGTTAGAGATCATTTTAGTTTCTTCCACCTACGCTCAATGGAGCACGTTATCATGATTTCATACGGGATACTCTATCTGTGCTGCTAGAACATGTGCCTTTACAAATACGACACAACATGTGGTTCATGCACGATGGAGCTCCTGCACATTTCAGTCGAAGTGTTCGTACGCTTCTCAACAACAGATTCGGTGACTGATGATTGGTAGAGGCGGACCAATTCCGTGGCCTCCACGCTCTCCTGACCTCCACCCTCTTGACTTTCATTTATGGGGGCATTTTAAAGCTCTTGTCTACGCAACCCCGGTACCAAATGTAGAGACTCTTCGTGCTCGTATTGTGGACGGCTGTGATACAATACGCCATTCTCCAGGGCTGCATCTGCGCATCAGGGATTCCATGCGACGGAGGGTGGATGCATGTATCCTCGCTAACGGAGGACATTTTGAACATTTCCTGTAACAAAGTGTTTGAAGTCACGCTGGTACGTTCTGTTGCTGTGTGTTTCCATTCCATGATTAATGTTATTTGAAGAGAAGTAATAAAATGAGCTCTAACATGGAAAGTAAGCGTTTCCGGACACATGTCCACATAACATATTTTCTTTCCTTGTGTGTGAGGAATGTTTACTGAAAGTTTGGCCGTACCTTTTTGTAACACCCTATATATATATATATATATATATATATATATATATATATATATATATATATATATATATATATATATATATATATATATATATACACTCCTGGAAATTGAAATAAGAACACCGTGAATTCATTGTCCCAGGAACGGGAAACTTTATTGACACATTCCTGGGGTCAGATACATCACATGATCACACTGACAGAACCACAGGCACATAGACACAGGCAACAGAGCATGCACAATGTCGACACTAGTACAGTGTATATCCACCTTTCGCAGCAATGCAGGCTGCTATTCTCCCATGGAGACGATCGTAGAGATGCTGGATGTAGTCCTGTGGAACGGCTTGCCATGCCATTTCCACCTGGCGCCTCAGTTGGACCAGCGTTCGTGCTGGACGTGCAGAACGCGTGAGACGACGCTTCATCTAGTCCCAAACATGCTCAATGGGGGACAGATCCGGTGATCTTGCTGGCCAGGGTAGTTGACTTACACCTTCTAGAGCACGTTGGGTGGCACGGGATACATGCGGACGTGCATTGTCCTGTTGGAACAGCAAGTTCCCTTGCGGTCTAGGAATGGTAGATCGATGGGTTCGATGACGGTTTGGATGTACCGTACACTATTCAGTGTCCCCTCGACGATCGCCAGTGGTGTACGGCCAGTGTAGGAGATCGCTCCCCACACCATGATGCCGGGTGTTGGCCCTGTGTGCCTCGGTCGTATGCAGTCCTGATTGTGGCGCTCACCTGCACGGCGCCAAACACGCATACGACCATCATTGGCACCAAGGCAGAAGCGACTCTCATCGCTGAAGACGACACGTCTCCATTCGTCCCTCCATTCACGCCTGTCGCGACACCACTGGAGGCGGGCTGCACGATGTTGGGGCGTGAGCGGAAGACGGCCTAACGGTGTGCGGGACCGTAGCCCAGCTTCATGGAGACGGTTGCGAATGGTCCTCGCCGATACCCCAGGAGCAACAGTGTCCCTAATTTGCTGGGAAGTGGCGGTGCGTTCCCCTACGGCACTGCGTAGGATCCTACAGTCTTGGCGTGCATCCGTGCGTCGCTGCGGTCCGGTCCCAGGTCGACGGGCACGTGCACCTTCCGCCGACCACTGGCGACAACATCGATGTACTGTGGAGACCTCACGCCCCATGTGTTGAGCAATTCGGCGGTACGTCCACCCGGCCTCCCGCATGCCCACTATACGCCCTCGCTCAAAGTCCGTCAACTGCACATACGGTTCACGTCCACGCTGTCGCGGCATGCTACCAGTGTTAAAGACTGCAATGGAGCTCCGTATGGCACGGCAAACTGGCTGACACTGACGGCGGCGGTGCACAAATGCTGCGCACCTAGCGCCATTCGACGGCCAACACCGCGGTTCCTGGTGTGTCCGCTGTGCCGTGCGTGTGATCATTGCTTGTACAGCCCTCTCGCAGTGTCCGGAGCAAGTATGGTGGGTCTGACACACCGGTGTCAATGTGTGCTTTTTTCCATTTCCAGGAGTGTATATATATATATATATATATATATATATATAATGACTTTTGAACACTATTAAGGTTAATACATGGTTTGTTCTCTATCAAAATATTTCATTTGCTAACTATGCCTATCCGTAGTTAGTGCCTTCAGTAGTTGGAATCTTTTATTTAGCTGGCGGTATTGGCGCTCGCTGTATTGCAGTAGTTCGAATAACGAAGATTTTTGTAAGGTAAGGGATTCATGAAAGGTATAGGTTATTGTTAGTCAGGGCCATTATTTTGTAGGGTTTTTGAAAGTCAGATTGCGTTGCGCTAAAAAAGTATTGTGTGTCAGTTTAGTGATGATCAGAATAAGTAAAGAGAGAAATGTCTGAGTACGTTCAGTTTTTGCTCAGCTGTTTGAAAATAAAATAACGTAAGGGTTTTATCAGTACAATCATTTTTAATTTTTCTATGGTGACGTTACAGACTGTTCGAACAATTACGTGACACTTGACTCGAGCAGCGCGAGTGGAAGGAATACGTGAGAAACTGTTCACCAATTGCAAGAACGAGCTGTGGCTCTACTTAAAATTTTACAGTTTCTTGAAACTGAGAAGAAACTAGCATTAAATCCTACCACTGCACAGGAGGCTGTATTTCTCAGTAAATGTGACAGACGAAGGCGAAAATCTTGGCCTCCAAAAAAAATTACTTTACAGAACCCAGAACAGTACCTTTTTTTTGATGAGAGACTAATGATTTATGAACACAATAGCTTTTAAATCCTGCTCTACATATTATAAGAGGTAAGAAAGTTACATGTCAGTTTGAAGACAAGAATGCAATGTTCAGATGGAACAAGGTAGAAAATTAGCGAAGAATTAAATGCTGAACAAACTAAATATATTGTGGTAAACTGGCTGTAATTGCAATCTTGAGGCGGGACGGTGTGGCCGAGCGGTTCTAGGCGCTTCAGTCTGGAATCCTGCCTCAAGCATGGATGTGTGTGATGTCCTTAGGTTAGTTACGGTTAAGTAGTTCTAAGTTCTAGGAGACTGATGACCTCAGCTGTTAAGTCCCATAGTGCTCAGAGCCATTTGAATCATTTTCTGGAATCTTGAGGAGAAATTACAGCAAAAAACCCAGTTTGCGAAAGCTCGAGAATTGGACAGAAACTTGGTTAGAGCCTTTTTTCATTTGTTATTTGCCAGTGTTACACATGACCTGAACAGCAGAACATATTTTTATCTACGTTTCAGTTATTGTTATTATTAAAATCTATAGCATATTAAAAACGCTAACCCTCAGATGTAGACTGGTACCAAATGTTGTATAGTGACAGAATATGAACCAAAACTCAGATTTACGAGAGGTATTCGGAAATTAAGACCCGATCGGTCGCGAAATGGAAACCACTGTGAAAATTTGATGGAGTTTTGCACAGATGTATTCTGTAGTGTATCTTGTATGCCCGTCGATAGCGGCACGTCGCTCTTTTCAGTTCTGAGTGCACACAGAGCGCGTAAAAATACCTAGAAAGTAGTGTCTTCACACAGATATGTGGGCCTGGTGAGAGATTTCGCCTTATGTATATGCAGCCCACATAAGACACCTGTCATGCGGTTCCTTCTTCGTGACGATTCTCGGCCGCATTTGTCCGCAGCTGTGGTCTAGCAGTCTGCTGGCACGGTAGCTCAGCGTGTTCGGTCAGAGGATTAGCTGCCCTCTGTAATAAAAAAAAACTGAGTTAATCGATCAACGATGAACGTGAACAAGCGTCATGGGACGTCCGCCCCAAACTAATTGAACGAACAATAGCGGCCAGAATGAGAAAATAAAACGAGCTTGCATTTAAAGAAAAAAAGGAAAAAAGTCGCCAGCGTTGCTCCCTGAGGATCACAGGGTCCCGGGTTGGGGGTTTTCTCTGCCTGGGGACGGTGTGTTTGTGCTGTCCTCGTCATTTCATCATCATCGTCATCATTTGTGAGAGTAGCTAGATTGCATTGTGTCAAAATTGGACTGTGTACAAATTGAGACTTTGTACGGGCGCTGATGAGCGCGCAGTTGAGCGCCCCACAAACCAAATATCATCATCATCATCATCATCATCGGCTGCATTTGCAGGGGCAGTGAAGATGCTCCTGCAGCGTTTTCGATGTGAATTGTTTAACGGCCTACAAAACAGTCGTTAATCGGCTCCCCTTGAGTTTCATCTCCGCTTACACGAACTGCTGGCTATGTAGACAACGAGCTGTATACCATCGTAGAGAATTGGCGGAAAGCACTGGCGGTTATGGGAAAGGTGGTACAACGCTAGGACAAAGCCTTAAGTAGGAGCGGTGACTATGCAGAGAAGTGGCTGGAAGGTGTAACTAACTGTTGCAAATAAAACAGAGTTAATTTTCACTGTGATTTTCATTTGGCAGCAGATCGGAACTTACTTTCCCAAAAGCTCTGGTAGTTTGTTCGGTCGTCCAGGAGAACATGCGTATTCGGTAAGTAATAACAACTGGCCTACAAAGCATATGAAACGCATTACCGTGAGCGTCTGCCGCATACAGCTCACGTGAGGTAGTCGGTAGGGCGTTAATTTGGCGCACCAAGAGTTATGGGTTCGAGCCATGGTCTTGATAGTTTTTATACTGCAGTATATTTGAAACTCAGACTATACAGATGGTTCAAATGGCTCTGTGCACTATGGGACTTAACATCTGAGGTCATCAGTCCCCGAGAACTTAGAACTACTTAAACCTAACTAACCTAAGGACAACACACACATCCATGCCTGAGGCAGGCTTCGAACATGCGAGCGTAGCGGTTCCAGACTGAAGCACCTAGAACCGCTCGGCCGCTGAGGCCGGCCACAAGGTATTCTCCAAATGTAAATGGACTGTTCGGAATTTATACCAACGTTCTATTGGCAGTCAGCTTTCGCTACGTCCATTTGAAAGCAACAAACGTATAGAGTATATTTGTAGTTTCATAGAATGAACATGGGTATCCCGTGGTCTAGGGATAGCGTCTTTGATTCATAATCAAAACGTCTTCGGTCCCAGGTTCGATCCCCGCCACTGCCTAAATTTTGATAAATAGCCAGCATTGGCGGCCGAAGACTTCCGGCATAAGAAGTCAGCCTCATTCTGCCAACGGCCTTGTCAAAGAGGGCGGAGGAGCGGATAGAGGTTCAGGACACTCTCTTGTCCTAGGGGTGGGAAATTGCCCCTAAAGGCGGAAGAATCAGCAATGATGAGGATGCAGAAGGCAGTGGAAACCACTGCATTAAAGACACGTAACGTGTATCCACAGAACATGTGGCCTGTAATTGAAGAAGTGTCATGATGATCTCTCCATTGGCAAAAGATTCCGGAATAGTCCCCCATTCGGATCTCAGGGAGGGGACTGCCAAGGGGGAGGTTAGCACGAGAAAAAGATTGAATAATCAACGAAAGGATAACGTTCTACGAGTCGGGGCGTGGAATGTCAGCAGCTTGAACGTGGTAGGGAAACTAGAAAATCTGAAAAGGGAAATGCAAAGGCTCAATCTAGATATAGTAAGCGTCAGTGAAGTGAAGTGGAAGGAAGACAAGGATTTCTGGTCAGATGAGTATCGGGTACTATCAACAGCAGCAGAAAATGGTATAACAGGTGTAGGATTCGTTATGAATAGGAAGGTAGGGCAGAGGGTGTGTTACTGTGAACAGTTCAGTGACCAGGTTGTTCTAATCAGAATCGACAGCAGACCAACAACGACAACGATAGTTCAGGTATACATGCCGACGTCGCAAGCTGAAGATGAACAGATAGAGAAATTGTATGAGGATATTGAAAGGGTAATGCAGTATGTAAAGGGGGACGAAAATCTAATAGTCATGGGCCACTGGAATGCAGTTGTAGGGGAAGGAGTAGAAGAAAAGGTTACAGGAGAATATGGGCTTGGGACGAAGAATGAAAGAGGAGAAAAACTAATTGAGTTCTGTAACAAGTTTCAGCTAGTTATAGCGCTGTTCAAGAATCACAAGAGGAAGAGGTATACTTGGAAAAGGCCGGGAGATACGGGAAGATTTCAATTAGATTACATCATGGTCAGACAGAGATTCCGAAATCAGATACTGGATTGTAAGGCGTACCCAGGAGCAGATATAGGCTCAGATCACAATATAGTAGTGATGAAGAGTAGGCTGAAGTTCAAGACATTAGTCAGGAAGAATCAATACGCAAAGAAGTGGGATACGGAAGTAATAAGGAATGACGAGATACGTTTGAAGTTCTCTAACGCTATAGATATAGCAATAAGGAATAGCGCAGTAGGCAGTACAGTTGAAGAGGAATGGACATCTCTAAAAAGGGGCATCACAGAAGTTGGGAAGGAAAACATAGGTACAAAGAAAGTAGCTGCGAAGAAACTATGGGTAACAGAAGAAATACTTCAGTTGATTGATGAAAGGAGGAAGTACAAACATGTTCCGGGAAAATCAGGAATACAGAAATACAAGTCGCTGAGGAATGAAATAAATAGGAAGTGCAGGGAAGCTAAGACGAAATGGCTGCAGGAAAAATGTGAAGACATCGAAAAAGATATGATTGTCGGAAGGACAGACTCAGCATACAGGAAAGTCAAAACAACCTTTGGTGACATTAGAAGCAACGGTGGTAACATTAAGAGTGCAACGGGAATTCCACTGTTAAATGCAGAGCAGAGAGCAGATGGGTAGAAAGAATACATTGGACGCCTCTATGAGGGTGAGGATTTGTTTGATGTGATAGAAGAAGAAACAGGAGTCGATTTAGAAGAGATAGGGGATCCAGTATTAGAATCGGAATTTAAAAGAGCTTTGGAGGACTTACGGTCAAATAAGACAGAAGGGATAGATAACATTCCATCAGAATTTCTAAAATCATTGGGAGAAGTGGCAACAAAACGACTATTCACGTTGGTGTGTAGAATATATGAGTCTGGCGACATACCATCTGACTTTCGGAAAAGCATCATCCACACAATTCCGAAGACGGCAAGAGCTGACAAGTGCGAGAATTATCGCACAATCAGCTTAACAGCTCATGCATCGAAGCTGCTTACAAGAATAATATACAGAAGAATGGAAAAGAAAATTGAGAATGCGCTAGGTTGTAACGCCGGAAATGCATATCCTCCTATTTCCATCTATTGCACTGCAAATTTTTTTCCTTATTTTCTTACCTGAGGATATAACATTTCTGTGTCTTTGTATATTGTAATGGTTTTGCTATTTGTATATATATATATATGCATTTATGTCGATGTATAATTGGTTTGTTTTGTGAATATTATTTGTATTTATACGCTGGGTCTGGCCTAGGGAAAACTATACTATCGAACGAATACATCGATAGGTCGTGTGGAGAACGAAAGTGTTTAGGATCTTCGGTAGTGTTAGCTCGGTCGCGTGGAACGCGGGCAGAGAGGGAGAGTCTGGCTGGGGTGGTGCAGTGGAGCAGGTGTGTTGTGTGCAGCTCCCGCGAGTTGCCGCACTTTCGGGGTTTGGCAGCATGTAATTGCGCTCAACTTGCGATGATAGTTTCTGACATGGTGTCGCGGACGGGAAGCATTAGCTGGCGCACATCAAGAGCCCGTTTCGTCTGGTGACCGTGTCGAGAAGAAGGCGCGCCAACATCCAGCTTCTGCAACAGCGACGGCCGACAATGAGTGACTGTCGCCACCTCCTCGATCGACGGCTTCAAACCTTCAATCAACCAACAAGGAAGACTGGAAGCACGTAAAGTTTTAGAACTGTATGGCAGACCTCAGCTTTTCAAACTTTTAAAATTGTTGCATCACAAAATTACAGCAACTTAGCATGAACGTTTGTTCCTCATTGTCCCAGTTGCATTACCAAGCAGGGTCCCTTCCTTTTCCGGAATGAACCCGAGTGTCGTTGAAATTCAAACGCCAGCATCATTCGATTTCACTGCTTTAATTTCAAAGTTCAGTTAAGGTATTCATAGCTGGCTACAATATTTAGATTACACAAGCACAAATTAAGAGTGCGAGTTTTGGTACCGTATTTTATCTTACCTGTGACTGCAGCTCAGCTTGGTACGTACTAAATTTTACTATTGTTAATTGTTCTGAATCATTTAATTCAAGTTCAAAGTTAAATCTCTTATTTATAAATTGCGTAGATTCAAGTAGCTTTTGAAATGATTGTAGAGGTAGTCCAAGACTAACCGTATTTTACTGAATTTCGATGTGCTTCAGAAAGAAAGCTCACTATTAACTTCAGTCACTAAATTAACTTTCGATTTTCCGGTTTTATTAATTCTTTTGCTAAATTAAGTCAGAGTGTAGCGAAATTTATTACTTCTGACAAACTTTCAGTTTTCGCACTACACGTGTCAACCTTCAGTTGCCACGCTTCTAGTGCTAATTATATGTGTAATAAACTTTCTTTTTCAGTTACTATAGTAGTTGTCCTTAGGACTGGCGACCGTAATTTCCCCCAAATCTCAAATATCTAATTACCGCTAGTTAATTGTTAATGTAACGGCTGCACATTTACTTTCTTTATTAACTTTACCCCTTTTCAAAATTAATTTCCACCAGTTTCATTTGCATTTTTCCTTTCATTTAGATGTAACCCTTTCCTCCCTCTTTACCGACAGATTAACTTCGGTGACGGTTTCCATTCGGTACACGCGGTTTAATTTTTCACTGTCATTAAGGTCGAAGAATGAGGGGGAGGTTACAATCAGCTTAACAGCTCATACATCGAAGCTGCTTACAAGAATAATATACAGAAGAATGGAAAAGAAAATTGAGAATGCGCTAGGTGACGATCAGTTTGGCTTTAGGAAAAGTAAAGGGACGAGAGAGGCAATTCTGACGTTACGGCTAATAATGGAACCAAGGCTAAAGAAAAATCAAGACACTTTCATAGGATTTGTCGACCTGGAAAAAGCGTTCGACAATATAAAATGGTGCAAGCTGTTCGAGATTATGAAAAAAGTAGGGGTAAGCTATAGGGAGAGACGGGTCATATACAATATGTACAACAACCAAGAGGGAATAATAAGAGTGGACGATCAAGAACGAAGTGCTCGTATTAAGAAGGGTGTAAGACAAGGCTGTAGCCTTTCGCCCCTACTCTTCAATCTGTACATCGAGGAAGCAATGATGGAAATAAAAGAAAGGTTCAGGAGTGGAATTAAAATACAAGGTGAAAGAACATCAATGATACGATTCGCTGATGACATTGCTATACTGAGTGAAAGTGAAGAAGAATTAAATGATCTGCTGAATGGAATGAACAGTCTAATGAGTACACAGTATGGTTTGAGAGTAAACCGGAGAAAGACGAAGGTAATGAGAAGTAGTAGAAATGAGAACAGCGAGAAACTTAACATCAGGATTGATGGTCACGAAGTCAATGAAGTTAAGGAATTCTGCTACTTAGGCAGTAAAATAACCAATGACGGACGGAGCAAGGAGGACATCAAAAGCAGACTCGCTATGGCAAAAAAGGCAATTTGAGGAAGAAATTTCTGAGGATGTACGTCTGGAGTACAGCAATGTATGGTAGTGAAACATAGACTGTGGGAAAACCGGAACAGAAGAGAATCGAAGCATTTGAGATGTGGTGCTATAGACGAATGTTGAAAATTAGGTGGACTGATAAGGTAAGGAATGAGGAGGTTCTACGCAGAATCGGAGAGGAAAGGAATATGCGGAAAACACTGATAAGGAGAAGGGACAGGATGATAGGACATCTGCTAAGACATGAGGGAATGACTTCCATGGTACTAGAGGGAGCTGTAGAGGGCAAGACAGAGATTGGAATACGTCAAGCAAATAATTGAGGACGTAGGTTGCAAGTGCTACTCTGATATGAAGACGCGCGGAAATATTAATAGTAATAATTATAACAACAATAAGAATTATAGTTATTATAATACTGTCACACGTTTAACGGAATTCTTTCTTTATTCATCTGTTCCGATTGTTTATGTTCATTCTGTGAAACTACAAATGTACTCTATATACTTTCTACTTTCAAATAAACAAAGCGGAAGCGGAATAGCAATAAAACATTGCAATAAACTTCGGAAAGTGCCTTTATATATTAGGAGTACACTGATGAACCAAAATATTTTGACCAACTGCTTGTTTGTAAGCCTTTGGAACGAAGGTTCAAATTCACTATGTGACTTAACATCTGAGGTGATCAGTCCCCTAGACTTAGAACTACTTAAACCTAACTAACCTAAGGACATGACACACATCCATGCCCGAGACAGGATTCGAACCTGCGACCATAGCAGCAGCGCGGTTCCTGACAGAAGCGTCTAGATCCGCACGGCCACACGGCCAGAGCGTATCAGGGATCCGACAGTTTCTTGGTAGGTTTGTGACATTAGATGTCTACGCACAAGTCGTGTAATTCACGCAAATAACGGGCCGCTGATTTGAGTAAGCAGTGATGGCGCCAGATAGCGACCCAAATGGTTTCCATAGGATTTACGTTGGGGGAATTTGGTCGCCGAGACATCAGCCTGAATTCACTGTAGTGCTCCTCAATCCACTGTTGCAGGGTTCTGGCTCCGAGACACGGTACTATCATGCTGCTGAAAGATACCGTCGTGGGGGAAGACATCAAGCCAGAGATGATGCAGGTAGTTCGTAGCTATCAGCGTGTCTTCGATCACTACTACAGGCCCCATGCAAGCACAAGAAAAAGCCTCTCGTGGCATCATACTGCTCCTATCAACTTGATTCCGTGGCGCGCTGTACGTTTCGAGCCGCCGTTTACCTCGATGACGG
Source organism: Schistocerca serialis cubense (assembly GCF_023864345.2). Classification (NCBI taxonomy): domain Eukaryota; kingdom Metazoa; phylum Arthropoda; class Insecta; order Orthoptera; family Acrididae; genus Schistocerca; species Schistocerca serialis. The sequence continues at coordinate 198,337,986 of NC_064647.1, read as the reverse complement.
CGTTTGTGGAGACAGAAGCGACTTAGTGCAGCGAAAATCTGACTCACCCAAAGAGCCGACAACTTTCCATTCATCGACGGTCGAATCCCGATGGTCCCGTGCCCACTGCAGTCGTAACTGACGATGTCGCAGGGTCAACATCTGAACAATCAGGGCTGGTCCGCTGCAGAGCTCTATGTTCAACAGTGTGCGATAAACGGTGTGCTCCGAAAAACTTGGGCATGCACCAACATTGTGCTCTTTTGGCAGAGATGCCACAGATCACCATCTGTCCTGCTTTAAAGAGCAGACAGGCCGCTGAACCTCACGTTCTATGAAGAGTCGTGGACGTCCAACCATTTAGCGCCTAGTGGTAGTTTCATTCTCCTTCTACCTCTTTCCGTAGAAGCTCACGACAGTAGCACGTGACCATTCAACCAGCTCCGCCGTTTCACAGGCTTTACGTAATAATAATCTACCCTTTGCCAAAGTCCCACCCCATCTATGTGCACACCTAAAAGGCCACTGAAGGCTTTACTCCTCCCTGGCGACCTTTGACGGACAGCATTTCTCCAGGTGTGATGACCAAGTAGAATACTTTACCAGTGTTATCCTTACTGCCGCAGAACGTTCCATTCCTTGCACTTCATCTTTTCTGCACCGTGTCTCAATGGATTTCTCCATTTGCAGCACTAATATTCGCTAGGGTGATCCCCCCTCTGTGCCTGCTCCGCTTAAATACTTTTGTTACCGCGTCACATGCCCAAAATCTTACCAGGCGGCATCCAACGTCGCATTGAGCAGTGGTCATAATGTTTTGGCCCATCAGTGGATATTATCCCATGTAACAGTTTCACACTTACTGAAGTACAAAAACAGATACGATCAGGGTTCGAACCTGCGATTCTTGGTACAGCGAACTGACACTTTACCGACTGCCCCGCAGGACGTATACACAAAGGAGGCTCACGGTTACCCATTTGCTGTGGACCATGGGTCGGGTGTTATTTGCTACTCACGTTCACGCACATTCTTGTGGACGACAGCACGTAGCACAACCTGTATCGGAGTTCTGAGTGATGCTCTGTCGATGTACAGCGCTTGGTACCTTTTGTATCCTGCCTGGAAGGCGGCGTGTGGGTGTCCTCCTGAAATCTGACAAAGAGGCCGAATGAAAGGAATCGAGTAGCAGCAGGTGAGGTAAAGCTTTCGGTACTGCAAGTGAAGTAAAAGTGGTATTACTGTAGTATATATGCAAACATGTTACATTACTGCCCATTAAAATCGCTACAACAAGAAGGAATGCAGATGATAATCGGGTTTTCATTGGACAAATATATTTTACTAGAACTGACATGTGATTACATTTTCACGCAGGTTGTGTGCATAGATGCTGAGAAATTAGTACCCAGAACAACCACCTCTGGCCGTAATGACGGCCTTGATACGCCGGGGCATTGTGTCAAACAGAGCTTGGATGGCAGTTTGAACACGATACCACAGTTCACCAAGAGTTTTCAATTGGTGAGAGATTTGGAGAATGTGCTGGCCAGGGCAGCAGTCGAACATTTTCTGTATCCAGAAAGGCCCGTACAGGACCTACAACATGCGGTCGTGCATTATCCTGCTGAAATGTAGGGTTTCGCAGGGATCGAATGAAGGGTAGAGCCACAGGTAGTAACACATTTGAAATGTAACGTCCACTGTTCAAAGTGCCATCAATGCGAACTAGAGGTGACCGAGGCGTGTAACCAATGCCACCCCATACGATCACGCCCGGTGATACGCCAGTATGGCGATGACGAATACACGCTTCCAATGTGCGTTCACCGCGATGTCACCAAACACGGATGTGACCATCGTGATGCTGTAAACAGAACCTGGATTAATCCGAAAAAATAACGTTTTGCCATTCGTGCACCCAGGTTCGTCGTTGAGTGCACCATCGCAGGCGCTTCTGTCTGTGATCCAGCGTCAAGGGTAAACGCAGCCATGGTCTCCGATCCGATAGTCCATGCTGCTGAAAACGTCGTCGAACTGTTCGTGCAGATGGTTGTCTTGCAAACGTCCCCATCTGTTGACCCAGGAATCGAGGCGTGGCTTCACGATCCGTTACAGCCGTGCGGATAAGATGCCTGTCATCTCGACTGCTGGTGATACGACGCCGTTGGGATCCAGCACGGCGTTCCGTATTACGCTCCTGAATACGCCGATTCCATATTCTGCTAACAGTCATTGGATCTCGACCAACACGAGCAGCAATGTCGCGATACGATAACCCGCAATCGCGATAGGCTACACTCTGACCTTTATCAAAGTCGGAAACGTGATGGTATGCATTTCTCCTCCTTACACGAGGCGTCACAACAACATTTCACCAGGCAACTCCGGTCAACTGCTGTTTGTGTATGAGAAATCGGTTGGAAACTTTCCTCATGTCAGCACGTTGTAGGTGTCGCCACCGGCGCCAACCTTGTGTGAATGCTCTCAAAAGCTAATCATTTGCATATAACAGCATCTTCTTCCTGTCGGTTAAATTTCGCGTATGTAGCACGTCATCTTCGTGGTGTAGCAAATTTAATGGCCAGTAGTTTACATAACGTTAGGTGATGAGCACGTAGGTGTGCAGCCAAAAGTCCACATAAGAAAGTCTCAACTGTAAGCTAGCTAAAGTGGTTATCGGGCGTCTGCTCTTCAGGAACTGGGCAAGTGGAGCGGCGCTCGTAGAGCTGCACAGCGTCGGCCTGAGGGCGCTGTCGTCGGCGAGGATCTTCCGCTCTCGTAGTGCCAACCTACGCTGTGGCGTCGGAACTATCGGTACCACAGTACCTATCTGGCTGTGAGACATTTGTAGGTGTGGGTACAAGACCGCGCATGGAGATATAAAGAACAATCACTAGATCGCCGACAGGGCGAAAGATCAAACAGAATGCGAGATTTCCCGAACTGCGACATAAACAGTTTGAGTCGTGTTGAAACACATCCGAATTACACGCCTCAGTAAATACCCATATAGGCCGCGGGTCAGCCGTGGGTGGTGGGGAGGGTGATTTGGGATGAAGGGGGGGGGGGGGGGCTGATCTTCGGCACGAGGCCCGCTGCCGTGGAGCTCTGTGACAGGAATCGCGTGGAAAATTCCGCCGCGCCGGCCCCTCTGTCCGTCTGCAACTGCGTCGAATGGCGCCGATTCGTTGCGGCCGCCCAGACGGACCTCTCGTTAGCGGCGACGTGCGGCCGTCACTAACTGGGACTTGGCGAGCGCCAACGATTTGCCGTCAAGTTGTCGCCGCTCTACACGACAGGTTTTTCTTCGCGTAGCTCCGCAGATCCCATTTATTTTCGTTCTGTTTCGATCCCGCTTTCCCCGTCTCTGTTGGGATACGTAGTTATCCGGCACCGTTTCAGTCTCTGGAACACCTGTGGTAACTATCGCCGTACACGACTCAGTGGAGTCGGCGCCAGCCGACAAGATTCGGCTACGCTCGTTACCTACCTCCCAGGGCGGGAGACCGCTTGTCACACTGTCCCTCACGTACGGCTTCTAATCCGAGGTGCGCCCACGACTCATCCCCAGTGACTATTTGAACCGTAATTTTGCACTTTCAAATTATTTTCTTAAAGATTTTACTTTATTTACTAGCGATTCACCTAGAACAGTAACACATTCAAACACAGTAGGTGAGCGTGGAAGTAGTTGCCAGGAATTATCTGATGGAAAATAAAATTACCTTTAACAAATATGAATCTTATTCCTGAAAGCCTTTTCAAAACAGATTTAAAATTACAATCAGAAAGCACCCTCTAAATATCAATTTTCAATTATTCAGACAGAATAACAACAAAAAAAAAAAAAAAAGGTTTAAAGTAGGAGCCTTCGGGCTGAGAAGCTTCCGCTCCCTTTCAAGACGGCCGTAGTCACGACCGCTCACGACGACGTCTGAAAAACTACACTGGTGCAAATCTGCAACACACCAGATTACTTTAAACTAAAAATTTTAACAACTCACATAAACACATTAACGATGCACCCCGTAAGAGGGATGGAAATGGTACAAACACTTACACTAAAAAATTATTTGCCGCCAAAAGTGCAATTTGTTTTTAAAAGGGCTCTTACGGTGGAAGGGTGGCAACTTTAAAAAAATGACGATTTAAATAAAATCCTTGATATTCAGACACATAAAATGTACAACATGCTCTACATTACACATATACTGCCTCGCAAGATGATAGGCAAGATAAAAACAACCTTCAGGAATTCGGCCTTTACCTTAATTCTATAAATTCGTTAATACCGAATCCGACAAACATGACAGAGGCAGCTACTAACGTACGGCAAACCGACAGACAGACAGACTGACACTAACTGCCTAACAAATGCGGACGAGGGACAGACGAGCAAGCTGGGGACGAGATACTGACCAAGGAAACTTTTGTGGCGGTGTTTGTAGCGACAAACAATTCGCTGTCGAAACGGCTTACGAAGTCACCGCCACACTTTTAATAGCGGGCCGACCGGTCCGCTGGAACAGTGAACAGAAAGATGAAAACCCAAACACTCTGATTAAATAAAAGTCGGTACTTATCTTTATTCACGAAGATACAGCAACACAATAGTGAACTCCGTGTCTACAGAAATCTGTCTAGTTCGAGTCGGAGCGGCTAGGTCAGCGTCGGCTGACGACAAACAACAACTCTGCTGCGATGAACACAAGACTGACTTGCAAGTACACAATTCGGTGGCGAGTATACAACTGAGCGGCGAATCCAGAACTGTCCTAGCGCTCGCGACTCCAGCGCTTAAGAAGCCAGAAGCCAGCGGTGGCGCGCGCAGACTTGCGGCGATTTCCTGTCTCGCTGGCGCTGCTTATGCGGACGGCGTCCGGACTTTGATGCTGCCAACCTTTTGGCAGCGGGCTCGGGTGGCATTACTGGCTAGGATATAACAGAAACAAGTAGAATTTAACAAGTAAATCAAACAACATATCACGAATCACTTCTAATAAACTGCGATTTCTGGCGAACACCTGGCGCAGCACCCCAAAACGCTCTCCCGGACCGTCCGCTGCCAGCTGCTTCAACGGACGCAGGAAGGCGCGCCGATCTCTCGTCTAACAGCGTCGCAGCTCGCACCGGCCAGACCGATGTCGTGGGTTCACTCCTGTCGGTCTCGTGTCGACCGCGAAGTCACTACCCCTCGCTATAGGCCGCGGCCCACTGGACTGACGTGGTGACCTCACATGCGCCGACGCTCAAGACGGACAAGTCATCTTGTGTCTCAGTGCGCGACCCACCAACCGATTGATGCAACCGCCAACGACCACTACCCAGACTAACTCGAGCAGACTGGCGGCCTAACACATACTAGCACTTCGGACGACAGACAGTCACTGACTGCCCCACAATGACCCACTGACCAACTCTTTTTTATTTTATTTTATTTTTTTTTTTGGTCGTCTACTGACTGGTTTGATGCGGCCCGCCACGAATTCCTTTCCTTTGCTAACCTCTTCATCTCAGAGTAGCACTTGCAACCTACGTCCTCAATTATTTGCTTGACGTATTCCAATCCCTGTCTTCCTCTACAGTTTTTACCCTCTACAGCTCCCTCTAGTACCATGGAAGTCATTCCCTCATGTCTTAGCAGATGTCCTATCATCCTGTCCCTTCTCCTTATCAGTGTTTTCCACATATTCCTTTCCTCTCCGATTCTGCGTAGAACCTCCTCATTCCTTACCTTATCAATCCACCTAATTTTCAACATTCGTCTATAGCACCACATCTCAAATGCTTCGATTCTCTTCTGTTCCGGTTTTCCCACAGTCCATGTTTCACTACCATACAATGCTGTACTCCGGACGTACATCCTCAGAAACTTCTTCCTCAAATTAAGGCCGGTATTTGATATTAGTAGATTTCTCTTGACCAGAAATGCCTTTTCTGCCATAGCGAGTCTTGATGTCCTCCTTGCTCCGTCCGTCATTGGTTATTTTACTGCCTAGGTAGCAGAATACCTTAACTTCATTGACTTCGTGACCATCAATCCTGATGTTAAGTTTCTCGCTGTTCTCATTTCTACTACTTCTCATTACCTTCGTCTTTCTCCGATTTACTCTCGAACCATAGTGTGTACTCATTAGACTGTTCATTCCGTTCAGCAGATCATTTAATTCTTTTTCACTTTCACTCAGGATAGCAATGTCATCAGCGAATCGTATCATTGATGTTCTTTCACCTTGTATTTTAATTCCACTCCTGAACCTTTCTTTTATTTCCATCATTGCTTCCTCGATGTACAGATTGAAGAGTAGGGGCGAAAGGCTACAGCCTTGTCTTACACCCTTCTTAATACGAGCACTTCGTTCTTGATCGTCCACTCTTATTATTCCCTCTTGATTGTTGTACATATTGTATATGACCCGTCTCTCCCTATAGCTTACCCCTACTTTTTTCAGAATCTCGAAAACCGTCTCATAGCGCCCCTTAAATGCACGTGAATAGGCTGCCTTTCCCCTTTCCCACCAGAGGGAGACACTAAAGCTGCGACTGCCTCAGCGGCGCCACCGCCAGAAACGGAGGGCGACTGCTTTACACTACGCGCTGCGGCGCTCTCTTCAAAACAGCAAATTTTACTACGGCTCACCATTCCTTTCAGAAAGTCACGCCCTTCTGCAGCATAACGCGTTAGGTGATGCCAGCTTGTCATCATTCGCTGGCCCTTGCGGCTGTCTGTCAGGTTCCTAGGCACCTAGTCAGCACTAACTTTATGAAATTTCAACGTGACATGAGCGCTGCCGTACACTGGACATGTTGAAGTGCTGCAGTAGGGTTCGCTGTTGCATACGCCGGTCGGTCAAAATTGCTCGCTTAGTGGCTTCGACATTCTGCGAGGTTGCAGCTGTTACCGACCGGCCGGAGCGCAGGGAATCATTAAGGTTCACACGGCCTTCTCGGATGAATGCACACCACCTGGAGACATTTCTGCGGTCCATGCTGTCATCCCCATACACGCCACGCACGTCCCCGTGAATTTCATTCGCTTTGTATACTTTGGCCCACAAATGTGAGGGTTAGAACTTTAATAGTGGTAACTATTTGTTTATAGCTGGTACAAAATACACTCCTGGAAATTGAAATAAGAACACCGTGAATTCATTGTCCCAGGAAGGGGAAACTTTATTGACACATTCCTGTGGTCAGATACATCACATGATCACACTGACAGAACCACACGCACATAGACACAGGCAACAGAGCATGCACAATGTCGGCACTAGTACAGTGTATATCCACCTTTCGCAGCAATGCAGGCTTCTATTCTCCCATGGAGACGATCGTAGAGATGCTGGATGTAGTCCTGTGGAACGGCTTGCCATGCCATTTCCACCTGGCGCCTCAGTTGGACCAGCGTTCGTGCTGGACGTGCAGACCGCGTGAGACGACGCTTCATCCAGTCCCAAACATGCTCAATGGGGGACAGATCAGGAGATCTTGCTGGCCAGGGTAGTTGACTTACACCTTCTAGAGCACGTTGGGTGGCACGGGATACATGCGGACGTGCATTGTCCTGTTGGAACAGCAAGTTCCCTTGCCGCTCTAGGAATGGTAGAACGATGGGTTCGATGACGGTTTGGATGTACCGTGCACTATTCAGTGTCCCCTCGACGATCACCAGTGGTGTACGGCCAGTGTAGGAGATCGCTCCCCACACCATGATGCCGGGTGTTGGCCCTGTGTGCCTCGGTCGTATGCAGTCCTGATTGTGGCGCTCACCTGCACGGCGCCAAACACGCATACGACCATCATTGGCACCAAGGCAGAAGCGACTCTCATCGCTGAAGACGACACGTCTCCATTCGTCCCTCCATTCACGCCTGTCGCGACACCACTGGAGGCGGGCTGCACGATGTTGGGGCGTGAGCGGAAGACGGCCTAACGGTGTGCGGGACCGTAGCCCAGCTTCATGGAGACGGTTGCGAATGGTCCTCGCCGATACCCCAGGAGCAACAGTGTCCCTAATTTGCTGGGAAGTGGCGGTGCGTTCCCCTACGGCACTGCGTAGGATCCTACGGTCTTGGCGTGCATCCGTGCGTCGCTGCGGTCCGGTCCCAGGTCGACGGGCACGTGCACCTTCCGCCGACCACTGGCGACAACATCGATGTACTGTGGAGACCTCACGCCCCACGTGTTGAGCAATTCGGCGGTACGTCCACCCGGCCTCCCGCATGCCCACTATACGCCCTCGCTCAAAGTCCGTCAACTGCACATACGGTTCACGTCCACGCTGTCGCGGCATGCTACCAGTGTTAAAGACTGCGATGGAGCTCCGTATGCCACGGCAAACTGGCTGACACTGACGGCGGCGGTGCACAAATGCTGCGCAGCTAGCGCCATTCGACGGCCAACACCGCGGTTCCTGGTGTGTCCGCTGTGCCGTGCGTGTGATCATTGCTTGTACAGCCCTCTCGCAGTGTCCGGAGCAAGTATGGTGGGTCTGACACACCGGTGTCAATGTGTTCTTTTTTCCATTTCCAGGAGTCTATATTCGTGTTTGAAAGTTTTACTGCCCTTCAAAGTAGTCACCAGCATTGTGTATAACCCGTTGCCAGCGATGTGGAAGTCGTAGGATACTCTTAGCAATGCCAGTTGTGTTGACAGTTCGAGCGACGCGGTCTATTGCCTGACGAATTTGTAGCAGTTCTGAAGAGAATGTCATGAAGTGTTTCCTTCAGTTTAGAAACCGAGGTGACCTTACGAGGGCTTAAGTCAGGGAAGTGCGACAGGTGGTATAGCACTTAGCAGCCCCATCGCTCAAACAAAACAGTAACAGTTTGCACTGGATATACTTCAAGGTTGTCCTGCAAAATGATGGTCAGGTCCTGCAGAAAGTGTCATCACTTCTGTCTCTATGCTGTTCATTTTTGGTACACAACCCACGACCAGCTTCGAGACAGAAGTGATGACACTTTCTGCAGGACCTGACCATCATTTTGCAGGACAATGCTCAAGCAGGTACAGTGCAAGCTGTTGTTGATTTGTTTGACTGGTGTGGCTGCTATGTTCTATACCACCTACTGCACTCCCCTGACTTAAGCCCTCGTGAGTTCAACTCGATTTCTAAACGGAAGGAAACACTTCACGGCATTCGCTTCAGAACTGCTACAAATTCGTCGGGCAATAGACCACGCCGCTCGAATGTCAACACAACTGGCTCTTCCAAATCGCTGTCAACTGGTTATACACAATGCTGGTGACTACTATGAAGGCCACTGAAACTTTAAAACACGTATCTATTTTGAGCCAGCTGCAAATAAATACTTTCCAACGTATCTATTTCGAACCAGCTGTAAATAAATACTTGCCACTATTAAAGTTTCAATCCTCGTATCTAACAGCTGCACGTGAAAACAAAATACCGTCTGTAGCGCAAACTTAAAACTACACCGTCGTGAAATTTCAACATTCCAGCTGCATTACCAGCGAAGATAAAAATTATTGTGCGTTGCTTTTCGATCCTTCCCCGTATTTGACGTTAAGAATGTAATCGAGAAAAAGTTTAATATGGCGAATTTGCGCTCGATTATAAGCTGTATTTATATAGACGGATGCTGTCTGCAAACTGTGTAGCGAATAGAGTGACTACCGAACAAACAGTAAATTGAAACATTGTGTCTGCTTCTAACGTTTTGCTGCATGAACATCGAAAATGTGATAATCTATCGTCATTCGTGGAAACAAAGTATTAAGTTAGCTTTAGTATAAGTATTGTAACCGTCCTTAAGCGACGTTGAAAGACATTGATCTATTCTACGACACTCGATAACATTGACATGTTACACGTGCATGTGTGTCACCTTGAGGGCAGAGATGAACGATGTCTACGACTGAGTGGTAATATACGGGGGTTATTCGGAAACTAAGGAACGTCGGTCGCGAAATGGAAACCACAGTGAAAATCCGATGAAGTTTTGCACAGGTGTGTTGGGCAGTGTCTCTAGTATCCCTGTTGACCGCGTTACGTCGTTTTTTTTAGTTGTGAGCACACAGGGAGCACATAAAGGTACCTAGAACGATAGTGTATCCCGCCAAGTACGAGGGCCTGGTGAGAAATTTCGCCTGAAGCTATGCAGCCAACAATACATAACTGTCGTGCGTTTTCTCCTTCAAGACAATTTTCAGCCGCATTCAGCAGGGGCAATGAAGATGCTCCTGCATCGTTTTCAATTGGAAATGATTGATTACCCACAATGCAGACCGTAATTGTTTCATCTCTACTCACATGAACCGCTGGCTACGAAAACAACATTTTGGCACAGACAACTAGCTGTAGGCCAGCGTAGAGAATTGGCGGAAAGCACTGGCTGCTACCTTCTATAACGAGGGTATTTGAAAGTTGGTGCAACGCTACGACAGACGTCTAAGTCGGATCGGCGACTATGGAGATAAATAGCTGGAAGTTGTAGCTAAATGTTGCAAGTAAGACAGTTTTGATTTTCAATGTGGTTTCCATTTCGTGACCTATCGTTGCTTTCTTACCGAATAGCCCTAGTATATATACACTACTGGCCGTTCAAATTGCTGCACCACGAAGATGACGTGCTGCAGACACTAAATTTAACCGACAGGAAGAAGATGCTGTGATGTGCAAATGACTAGCATTCACACAAGGTTGGCGCCGGTTGTGACACCTACAACGTGCTGACATGAGGAAAGTTTCCAACCGATTTCTCATACACAAACAGCAGTTAACCGGCGTTGCCTGGTGAAATGTTGTTGCCGGCCGCGGTGGTCTAGCGGTTCTAGCCGCGCAGTCCGGAACCGCGCGACTGCTACGGTCGCAGGTTCGAATCCTGCCTCGGGCATGGATGTGTGTGTCGTCCTTAGGTTAGTTAGGTTTAAATAGTTCTAAGTTCTAGGCACTGATGACCTGAGAAGTTAAGTCGTATAGTGCTCAGAGCCATTTGAAATGTTGTTGTGATGCCTCGTGTAAGGAAGAGAAATGCATACCATCACGTTTCCGACTTTGGTAAAGGTCGAACTGTAGCCTATCGCGATTGCGGTTTATCGTATCGCGACATTGCTGCTCGCATTCGTCGGGATCCAATGACTGTTAGTAGAGTATGGAATCGGTGGGTTCAGGAGGTTAATACGGAACGCCGTGCTGGATCCCAACGGCCTCGTATCACTAGCAGTCGAGATGACAGGCATCTTATCCACATGGCTGTAACGGATCGTGCAGCCACGTCTCGATCCCTGAGTCAACAGATGGGGACGTTTGCAAGAGAACAACCATCAGCACGAACAGTTCGACGACGTTTGCAGCAGCATGGACCATCAGCTCGGAGACCGTGGCTGCAGTTACCCTTGACACTGCATCACAGAAAGGAGCGCCTGCGATGGTGTACTGTACGACTAGCCTCGGTGCACGAATGGCAAAACGTCATTTTTTCGGATGAATCCAGGTTCTGTTTACAGCATCACGATGGTCGCCTCCGTGTTTGGCAATATCACGGTGAACGCACAGTGGTAGCGTGTACTCGTCATCGGCGTACTGGTGTATCACCCGGCGTGATGGTATGGGGTACCACTGGTTAAACGTCTCGGTCACCTCTTGTTCGCATTGACGGCACTTTGAACAGTGAACGTTACATTTCAGATGTGTTACGACCCGTGGCTCTATCCTTCATTCGATCCCTGCGAAACCCTACACTTCAGCAGGATAATGCACGACAGTATGTTGCAGGTCCTGTACGGGCCTTTCTGGATGCAGAAAATGTTCGACTGGCGCCCTGGCCAGCACATTCTCCAGATCACTCACCAACTGAAAATGTCTGGTCAATGGTGGCCGAGCAACTGGCTCGTCACAGTACGCCAGTCACTACTCTTGATGAACTGTGGTATCGTGTTGAAGTTGCATGGGCAGCTGTACCTGTACACGCCATGCAAGCTCTGTTTGACTCCATGCCCAGGCGTATTAAGGCCATTATTACGGCCAGAGGTGGTACTGATTTCTCAGGATCTATGCACCCAAATTGCGTGAAAATTTAATCACATATCAGATCTAGTATAATATATTTGTCCAATGAATACCCGTTTATCATCTGCATTTCTTCTTGGTGTAGCAATTTTAATAGCCAGTATCATAGAAACTGTCAACAGATGTCCGTGCGATTCTGTTCTGCACGGAAGATGGCATTCCGGTCAACGGACAACTACCCCAACAACATTGGTGTGAGGGCATCCCTCAAACAGGGTAGTGTTCGCCCTGTAGTCCCACATCCACATTACACAGCCACAGACGGTGCAGTATGGCGTAGAGAAGACGCCTACCAGACTCTCTGAGGTGGAGGGCTGGTTCAAATGGCTCTGAGCACTATGGGACTTAACATCTATCGTCATCAGTCCCCTAGAACTTAGAACTACTTAAACCTAACAGCACACAACACCCAGTCATCACGAGGCAGAGAAAATCCCTGAACCCGCCGGGAATCGAAACCGGGATGAGGTGGCGCCACAAGAAGAATGGAAGAAGGACAGTTGCAAACTGATGCTGCCTGACGGCTTAATGTGAATCCTTCTGTTGTTTCTCGGACGTGCTCACAGTTTATAGAGACCGAAACTGTATCCCGAAGACCAGGGGAGGGCCGACCACGTGTGACATCAATGGGAACAGACCGCTTTTGGCTTTTGGCTGTAAGGACACCACAGTACCGCCTTAGTACTGCACTGCAACTGGTATATGGTCGTGTTGCATCGGGACAAATTGTGTACAGAAAGATTCGGCGGAGTGGTCTTTTTTGTCGGAGACCTGCTGTATGTGTACCTCTGACGCGTCTTCACAGAAGGGAGCGTCTAGAGTGGAGTCGACAACATGTCACCTGGACAGTGGAACAGTGGGCCAATGTTCTTTTCACAGATTATTCCCGATTTGATGTGGAGAATGGTTTTCACGGATTCGCATCTGGAGAGAACGTGGAACACGATTTCGCGATCCAGGCATTGTGGTAACAGATCGATGTCGAGAAGGATCCCTCACGGTGTGGGCAGGGATTATGTTGACCAGTCGGATACCTCTCCATGAAACTGTTTGGGTGAATCGGCAAGGCTCAACTGCTGTCAGGTCTCATGACGCGATCTTGGGATCTCACGTACGGTTGTTCCGAGGAGCTGTGGGCCCAGACTTCGTACTGATGGACAATAATGCTCGACCTCGTAGAGCGCAGATGATTGAGTTTCCTTGGAAACGGAAGATACTGCAGTACGGCGTGGCCTGCTCACTCTCCCGATTTGAATCCCACAGAACATGTCTGGGATGCACTGGGGAGACGCGTTGCATCGCATCGGCATCCACCAACCACTCTCCAAGACTTGGGAGTAGCTGTGCAGGAAGAATCGGCGTTATTACCTCAAAATGAGACTGACCTATATTGCTGCCAGAAGTGGTCACACCCCATACCGAAGGCATTAACCTGTAGTCAGAACGTCTGTGCAAATCCGGCAGGTTGGAAAATACGAAGAGCATGATTGTCTACCGTGATGCATAATGCGATTGTTTACGTTCGCGTATTCTTTTCATTGTTTTTACTTTACTGTTACCTGTTTATACTGTCTTGCGACAAAATAAACGTAACCTTGCAAATCTTCCGTTTGTGCTTTAATTTTGGCAGCAATGTACAGTGATTCACGAAGAAGGTTTTGTGTGTAATTTATAAATATTTCGCACAAATTCTCTGATATATGTTGAAAAACGATACCATTGTCACCTATCGAACAGCTGCCATCACTGAAGAGAGCGGTAGTGCCCCGACAATGCAGCGCTCAGTACCTGATTGGCATCTGGTGTGATGGTCTAGCAGGGGAGTGTGTGGCTGCAAACAGAAAGGTTGTGGGATAGAATCCTGGCTGGACCACGTTTCTGCACTCAGTGATGTGCATACACGAACTGCAAAGTATGGCAATTTCTGACTGCCAAATTCTGCTTCCCTCAGATCAGTAATTGCTCTTTATTCACTTCAAATTCTTGGAACAACGCTCAGAGAGTTACTGAAGTATCGTAACAAGTACGATTAATAACGAAAAGATGACAACCTCATCATCAGTCTGTAATTTGAGACTTACACACTCTGTGGCATTGGTCCATTACCTAGCTTGCAATGAAAGCAGTGCGTTGCCCTCGACAGCGGGTGTTCATCAGAGACAAGGATATCATCTGGAGCGCCTCAGGGAAGTGTGATAGGACAGCTGTTCTTTTCTATGTACATAAATGATTCGGATGATAGGGCGGGCATCAGTGTGCGATTGATAGCTGAATGCTGCTGATGCTGTGGTGTACAGTGAAACGTTCCCTTTGAAAAATCATGGATTACTGTGCTGGTAAACTTCTATGTTATTTGATACAGAGACAGCTGAGTATAACTGAAGGTACTCAGACAGTTCTCTCTTTACTTATTCTGATCATCACTAAACTGACACACTATATGTTTTTAGCGCAACGCAGTCTGACTTTCCATAATGCCTACAAAAGAATGGCTCTGACTCACAATAACCTATACCTTTCATGAATCACTTACCTCACAAAAATCTTCGTTACTCGAACTACTGCAATACAGCGAGCGCCAGTACTGCCAGCTAAATAAAATATTCCAACTACTGAAGGCACTAACTACTGATAGGCATAGTTAGCAAATGAAAGATTTTGATAGAGAACAAACAATGTATTTACCTTAATAGCGTTCAAAAGTCATATATACAATCCTGGAAATTGAAATAAGAACACCGTGAATTCATTGTCCCAGGAAGGGGAAACTTTATTGACACATTCCTGGGGTCAGATACATCACATGATCACACTGACAGAACCACAGGCACATAGACACAGGCAACAGAGCATGCACAATGTCGGCACTAGTACAGTGTATATCCACCTTTCGCAGCAATGCAGGCTGCTATTCTCCCATGGAGACGATCGTAGAGATGCTGGATGTAGTCCTGTGGAACGGCTTGCCATGCCATTTCCACCTGGCGCCTCAGTTGGACCAGCGTTCGTGCTGGACGTGCAGACCGCGTGAGACGACGCTTCATCCAGTCCCAAACATGCTCAATGGGGGACAGATCC
Organism: Schistocerca serialis cubense; assembly: GCF_023864345.2. NCBI lineage: Eukaryota > Metazoa > Arthropoda > Insecta > Orthoptera > Acrididae > Schistocerca > Schistocerca serialis. The sequence continues at coordinate 198,322,892 of NC_064647.1, read as the reverse complement.
GGAGATCTTGCTGGCCAGGGTAGTTGACTTACACCTTCTAGAGCACGTTGGGTGGCACGGGATACATGCGGAAGTGCATTGTCCTGTTGGAACAGCAAGTTCCCTTGCCGCTCTAGGAATGGTAGAACGATGGGTTCGATGACGGTTTGGATGTACCGTGCACTATTCAGTGTCCCCTCGACGATCACCAGTGGTGTACGGCCAGTGTAGGAGATCGCTCCCCACACCATGATGCCGGGTGTTGGCCCTGTGTGCCTCGGTCGTATGCAGTCCTGATTGTGGCGCTCACCTGCACGGCGCCAAACACGCATACGACCATCATTGGCACCAAGGCAGAAGCGACTCTCATCGCTGAAGACGACACGTCTCCATTCGTCCCTCCATTCACGCCTGTCGCGACACCACTGGAGGCGGGCTGCACGATGTTGGGGCGGAGCGGAAGACGGCCTAACGGTGTGCGGGACCGTAGCCCAGCTTCATGGAGACGGTTGCGAATGGTCCTCGCCGATACCCCAGGAGCAACAGTGTCCCTAATTTGCTGGGAAGTGGCGGTGCGGTCCCCTACGGCACTGCGTAGGATCCTACGGTCTTGGCGTGCATCCGTGCGTCGCTGCGGTCCGGTCCCAGGTCGACGGGCACGTGCACCTTCCGCCGACCACTGGCGACAACATCGATGTACTGTGGAGACCTCACGCCCCACGTGTTGAGCAATTCGGCGGTACGTCCACCCGGCCTCCCGCATGCCCACTGTACGCCCTCGCTCAAAGTCCGTCAACTGCACATACGGTTCACGTCCACGCTGTCGCGGCATGCTACCAGTGTTAAAGACTGCGATGGAGCTCCGTATGCCACGGCAAACTGGCTGACACTGACGGCGGCGGTGCACAAATGCTGCGCAGCTAGCGCCATTCGACGGCCAACACCGCGGTTCCTGGTGTGTCCGCTGTGCCGTGCGTGTGATCATTGCTTGTACAGCCCTCTCGCAGTGTCCGGAGCAAGTATGGTGGGTCTGACACACCGGTGTCAATGTGTTCTTTTTTCCATTTCCAGGAGTGTATTTGCTGCGACATTCAGAACCTGCAATCTTTCTTCTCATTTAATTACCAAGTCCGATTATTTTCTTTCTCAAATGAATAAATGCATTTTCAGCACAGTTCGTTTTACCCAGGCCACGAGGAATGATAGTACTTGGAATGTACGTGCCTCTATCCCGATCGTACGTTCGCATTCATTTGACTGTATACCAACGTAACTACACCTATGACCCATTTCCTTTACGATATATATTCTTATTTTGAACCACTCACTCGCGAATGTACGTGTCCCCTTAATTTTGTGCAGTCAGTCGGGTGTATTCTTTAATATCGTTACTTTTAATATTCAGTGGCTTAGTTTCCACAATTGACCTTTGCCTGTGCCGCAACGACGCTTCACGCGAAATACTTATAACGTGACATTCATAAACCTCTCATTCCAAGATTACGACACCGGCTGACTAAGCTTCTAATAGGGCGGTTACATCGACTTACTTCTGAAACAGTCCTGGCATTTTGAATACGTCGTCGTTGGTTGAACTGCTTGATCTGGATTAAGCCTCTTGAGTCTCGGAATAATGTAAGCATGCTAGAGCATTTACTGTCTGACAGGAGATGTAACGCGAGAGTAACACGACGCTCAACTTGGCGCCCGTGGTGCATTACGTTTGCTTTACTCCTCCCCCCTGTCGTGAGTTTGCTAGAGGCTCTCGCATCTCAGCGACGCGGCCAAATTGCCTGTCGCTAGCGGAACACGAACCTCGAGCCGACTTCCGCCGTGATGGACCAAGCTACGCTGCCCTCTCGGATGGGCCCTGACTAAGCGTTCCGCAAACAGCGTTCTGCAGACAGCCACACGGCGCCGAACAAGCTGTGTAAGGTTTGAGCGGGCCGTACTGGGCAGCCGACGACTCAATATTGGAAGGGCGGACGGCTCCCATTTGGAATTCTTCGCGGTCCTCTGCGTTACTACACAAGGAGAACTCTGTGTACGGGTCCACAGCTGATCGGTATACGAGGTGCATTCAAGTTCTAAGGCCTCCGATTTTTTTTCTAATTAACTACTCGCCCGAAATCGATGAAACTGGAGTTACTTCTCGACGTAATCGCCCTGCAGACGTACACATTTTTCAAAACGCTGACGCCATGATTCCATGGCAGCGGCGAAGGCTTCTTTAGGAGTCTGTTTTGACCAATGGAAAATCGCCGAGGCAATAGCAGCACGGCTGGTGAATGTGCGGCCACGGAGAGTGTCTTTCATTGTTGGAAAAAGCCAAAAGTCACTAGGAGCCAGGTCAGGTGAGTAGGGAGCATGAGGAATCACTTCAAAGTTGTTATCACGAAGAAACTGTTGCGTAACGTTAGCTCGATGTGCGGGTGCGTCGTCTTGGTGAAATAGCACACGCGCAACCCTTCCCGGACGTTTTTGTTGCAGTGCAGGAAGGAATTCGTTCTTCAAAACATTTTCGTAGGATGCACCTGTTACCGTAGTGCCCTTTGGAACGCAATGGGTAAGGATTACGCCCACGCTGTCCCAGAACATGGACACCATCATTTTTTCAGCACTGGCGGTTAGCCGAAATTTTTTTGGTGGCGGTGAATCTGTGTACTTCCATTGAGCTGACTGGCGCTTTGTTTCTGGATTGAAAAATGGCATCCACGTCTCATCCATTGTCACAACCGACGAAAAGAAAGTCCCATTCGTGCTGTCGTTGCGCGTCAACATTGCTTGGCAACATGCCACACGGGCAGCCGTGTGGTCGTCCGTCAACATTCGTGGCACCCACCTGGATGACACTTTTCGCATTTTCAGGTCGTCATGCAGGACTGTGTGCACAGAACCCACAGAAATGCCAACTCTGGAGGCGATCTGTTCAACAGTCATTCGGCGATCCCCCAAAGCAATTCTCTCCACTTTCTCGATCATGTCGTCAGACTGGCTTGTGCGAGCCCGAAGTTGTTTCGGTTTGTTGTCACATGATGTTCTGGCTTCATTAAACTGTCGCACCCACGAACGCACTTTCGACACATCCATAACCCCATCACCACATGTCTCCTTCAACTGTCGATGAATTTCAATTGGTTTCACACCACGCAAATTCAGAAAACGAATGATTGCACGCTGTTCAACTAAGGAAAACGTCGCCATTTTAAGTATTTAAATCAGTTCTCATTCTCGCCGCTGGCGGTAAAATTCCATCTGCCGTACGGTGCTGCCATCTCTGGGACGTATTGACAATGAACGCGGCCTCATTTTAAAACAATACGCATGTTTCTATCTCTTTCCAGTCCGGAGAAAACAAATCGGAGGCCTTAGAACTTGAATGCACCTCGTATTTCAGTGAAATGACTAAGTAACGCGAAGGGCAGGTGCTATCAAATGTGTCGGGTGTACATAGTTTTTATGCGATATAATAGAGGTCACTAGCTGACGGACACTGTTGGAGTCGTAGTCAAAATATTGTCAATTTTACTTCCGGGTTTGTTTGTTTAATTTTCTAATTGTATGTTAATTACTACTATTATAATGGATGGTGGACTCCGTGTGGTTCCCAAGTCGTGCAGCGACCATTAGCCATAAAATTACCAAATATGCAGCAACCAGTCGCAAAATCATGTTTTATTTATTCACTTTTGCAAATCGATTTGAACTGAATAATAGCCATCATCGGTGCTTTCAACCAATATGTACAGAACCAATCAAAATTTGTCTTTGAATCAGAACAATGAATGCTGCATAAATAAATTTCGAAAACCCACAAATATAAAATTAATTCCCTCTTAAGAAAACTACTTTTCCGAAATCATACTCTCATTTCCCCAGTACCTTAAACTGACGAAATAGTTTACAATAAATTCACCGGTACGAATGACTAACACACACATAATGTTTGACCTCTGCTTAAGACAGTATTGCTACTACAGGTCACATATTCGTTGAAAGCACCGATGACGGCTGTTATTCAGTTGAAATCGATTTGCAAAAGTGAATAAATAAAACATGATTTTGCGAGTGGTTACTGCATATTTGGTAATTTTACTATTGTTATGTTTCGTTATGAGACTGGAAGAAGGTGTGAATGTGAAATACTGTTATACTATACAGTGAAGTAATTGGTCACACGAGTAATATTCGAGAATGACGGGGCCAGTTTACCGTAAAGTGTGGCGGGAAATTCGAGTTAATGCACAAGATGAAATTCAGAACATTTGGAGACACTTGAGCCATTAACCACTAAGCGTCTGTCTTACTCGAGAACTCAAACATTTTGTTTCGAGTGGCTGATATTAGCAACATTTGTTTTTGAAGGAACAACCCCTTTGTAAACTTTCGGTGAAAGATTACAATAAACTGGCTACGGTTATGAATGAGGTGTGCATGTGGACTTTTCAGTCTTCGTACAGCTTAGAATAAGGCTTGGTAGTAACTGGTGTACGCAAACTTACCGTAATGGAGTGAAATTTTACGCACGAAAATATTTACATTTAACTACTCCTTCCACTGACAAAAAAAATTTAGTGCGACTTGGGTTTGTAAAGTTCACAGCTGCTTTTGTACAGCTGAGAACTGCATTTCTGTGACTTCAAGGAGGCGTGCGACTGCGAAGAGATTCTCCGCAAGGTGAGTGGATGTTTGCAACGCACTGCTTCGCCGCAACTTCCATTTTGTTTATTTCTTTGTTCGCTACTTATTTAGGGATCGTAGCCGATTTCTCGAACGCTCCCGTATAAAAATGATACATGAAGAATGAGTCTCGTTATAAAGATACAAATTCTGCTTAGATGCATTGTAACAGCGTTATACTGCCATTAGTTTATGTAAGAGATTATACGATATTCGTCCCTACAGAACAAGAAATGTAAAATCTGTTGTGACTTGGCAAGACAGCCGAAAGGCACGCGTTAAGCTCACGCAGGCTGGCGTGAGGTCTGTAAAATGACAAGGTCTTTATAGTAGCAAAAATAGTACGTAGCTTGTGGAATACTTAACTTTAATCCATAATTGGTGAACATTGGTCTGACGGTACATGCATCACAAGATAAATAGCAATTGATAATGGCGCCTTGCTAGGTCGTAGCAAATGACGTAGCTGAAGGCTATGCTAACTATCGTCTCGGCAAATGAGAGCGTAATTTATCAGTGAACCATCGCTAGCAAAGTCGGCTGTACAACTGGGGCGAGTGCTAGGAAGTCTCTCTAGACCTGCCGTGTGGCGGCGCTCGGTCTGCAATCACTGACAGTGGCGACACGCGGGTCCGACGTATGCTAACGGACCGCGGCCGATTTAAAGGCTACCACCTAGCAAGTGCGGTGTCTGGCGGTGACACCACAAAATCTTGATAGTGAACAACTGCAGTGAGCGATTTCGTTCTGGTGTACTTCATTAGAAAGCCGCCTTTAGCGGTTTCAAATTTATACATTCGTCGTCAGACGGCCTACACGCTTTTAGCAAAACATGGAGACGTTGATTTTAAAAAATGAACACAGTGACGACCGCGGAAATCTTTCTTTTTATGGGATCCGGTTTTGGACACCTTCTTCAGACCTTCTTACTGAAGTATGAACACAGAATGGATTCACGGGGAGATCTGATAATTCCAGTAACATATAAAATACGTCATATTCAACAAATATGGTTGTTGTTGTGGTATACAGTCCAGAGACTGGTTTGATGCAGCTCTCCATGCTACTCTATCCTCTGCAAGCTTCTTCATCTCCCAGTACCTACTGCAACCTACATCCTTCTGAATCTGTTTAGTGTATTCATCTCTTGGTCTCCCTGTACGATTTTTACCCTCCACGCTGCCCTCCAGTACTAAACTGGTGATCCCTTGATGCCTCAGAACATGCCCTACTAACCGAACCCTTCTTCTAGTCTAGTTGTGCCACAAATTTCTCTTCTCCACAATTCTATTCAGTATCTCCTCATTAGTTACGTGATCTACCCATCTAAACTTCAGCATTCTTCTGTAGCACCACATTTCGAAAGCTTCTATTCTCTTTTTGTCCAAACTATTTATCGTCCACGTTTCACTGCCATACGTGGCTATACCTTTCAGAAACGACTTCGTGACACTTAAATCAATACTCGATGTTAATAAATTCCTATTCTTCAGAAACGCTTTCCTTGCCATTGCCAGTCTACATTTTATATCCTCTTTACTTCGACGATCATCAGTTATTTTGCTACTCAAATAGCAAAACTCCTTTACTACTTTAAGTGTCTCATGTCCTAATCTAATTCCCTCAGCATCACGCGACTTAATTCGACTACATTCCATTATCCTCGTTTTGCTTTTGTTGATTTCCATCTTATATCCTCCTTTCAAGACACTGTCCATTCCTTTCAACTGCCCTTCCAGGTCCAGGTGTCTGACTGTGGTTTCTGTACAAATTGTAAATAGCCTTTCACTCCGTGTATTTTACACCTGCCACCTTCAGAATTTGAAAGAGAGTATTCCAGTCAACATTGTCAAAAGTTTTCTCTAAGTCTACAAATGTTAGAAACGTAGGTTTGCCTTTGCTTAATGTATGTTCTAAGATAAGTCGTAGGGTCAGTATTACCTCACGTGTTCTAACATTTCTACGGAATCCAAACTGATCTTCCCCGAGGTCGGCTTCTACCAGTATTTCCATTCGTCTGTAAAGAATTCTTGTTAATATTTTGCAGCCGTGGCTTATTAACCTGATAGTTCGGTAATTTTCGCATCTGTCAACCCCCGCTTTCTTTGGGATTGGAATTATTATATTCTTCTTGAAGAACAAATATTAAACAAAGATATTATAGCGATGATGGAAGGCGGTGCGGTGGATGGAGCGGATATTGTAACTCTACGAACTCCAACTGTTTTGGAGAGCAACGCAGTTGCCGGCCGGTGTGGCCGAGCGGTTCTAGGCGCTTCAGTCTGGAACCGCGCGACCGCTACGGTCGCAGGTTCGAATCCTGCCTCGGGCATGGATGTGTGTGATGTCCTTAGGTTAGTTAGGTTTAAGTAGTTCTAAGTTCTAGGGGACTGATGACCTCAGATGTTAAGTCCCATAGTGCTCATTGCCATTTGAACCATTTGAACCAGCAACGGAGTTGTTCCGTTAGACACTCGATACATACCGAATCACGTCACCGATAGCCAGTCAGGCATATACGACGCAAAACAGTTATTACAATAAGGTATATACAGAATCGTTACACGGAAGGTAACAACAAATGAAGAAACAGGTACATTACATCGTACAGGGTGAACCTTAATAAAACCGATAAAATGGAGGGACGGATTCCTGACTGGAAATGGACGAAAAGAGGTCATAAACAGATGCGGAGGCGATACAGAGCCATGAGTAGCAGCCATGCTTTCGAGTCTATGTGGCGGCACCAGCCGCCCTGTGGACTCGGTGCCCTAGTGCAAGGGCAGCCAACTCGCGCCGCACTGGTGCGGGGGGGGGGGGGGGGGGGGGCGTGTCACGCCGTCCGGATACAGCGCCCACCGCCGTCGTCATCGCACATGGATACTGGTGAGAGGATAAACGCCCCCAAGATTTATAATTTTTGTGTTGTTTTGTGTTCCAGAGTTACTGATATAAACGCAGTCATTGCACGTTTTATTCATGTAAACAGTCTGTTCATTGTTTCTTTTCCTTCTTTTGTCATCAGTGACTGGTTTGATGCGGCCCCGCCACGAATTCCTCTCCTGTGCCAACCTCTTCACCTCACAGTAGCACTTGCAGCCTACGTCCTCAATTATCTGCTTGACGTATTCCAATCTCTGTGTTCCTCTACAGTTTTTGCCCTCTACATCTCCCTCCAGTCCCATGGAAGTCATCTTAACAGATGTCCTATCATCCTGTCCCTTCTCCTTGTCAGTATTTTCCACATAGTCCTTTTCTCTCCCATTCTGCACAGAAACTCCTCATTCCTTATCTTATCAGTGCACCTAATTTTCAACATTCGTCTGTAGCACCACGTCTCAAATGCTCCCTCTGTTCCGGTTTTCTCATAGTCCATATTTCACTACCATACCAGACGTACATTCTCAGAAATTTCTTCCTCAAATTAAGGTCGATATTTTATATTAGTTCACTTCTCTTGGCTAGGAATGCCCTTTTAGCCATAGTTAGTCTGCTTTTGATGTCCTTGCTCTGTCCGTCATTGATTATTTTACTGCCGAGGTATCAGAATTCCTTAACTTCATCTGATTGGTGACCATCAATACCGATGTTAAGTTTCCCGCTGTTCTCATTTCTACTACTTCTCATTACCTTCGTCTTTTTTCGATTTACTCTCAGACCATACTGTGTACTCATTAGACTGTTCATTCCGTTCAGCAGATCATGTAATTCTTCTTCACTTTCACTCAGGATAGCAATGTCATCAGCGAACCATATCATTGATATCCTTTCTCCTTGAATTTTAATTCCAGTCCTGAACGTCTCTTTTATTTCCGTCATTGCTTCCTCGATGTACAGATTAACAGTAGGGGTGAAAGGCTACATCCTTGCCTTACAACTTTTTTAATACGAGAACTTCGTTCTTGGTCGTCCACTCTTACTATTCCGTCTTGGCTACTGTACATATTGTATATGAAGGTCTTATTTCAATTGTGGTACAGGTCAATTTTTGTTCATATTGAGATACATAGTCCTAAAGTTATATGAGCGCTGAAAAATCTGCAGTTGAGATACCAGAAAGATTGAAGCATATGGCTTCTTGCTAGAGATGAACCTTTCTTTCTGTTTGTTTGGCTCATTTATTTCAGAAGCATTATAGACAGGAAAATGGAGGTAATGGGCTTGTACGACTATTGAAATAAGCCCTTTATATGATCCGTCTCTCCCTATACCTTACCCCTACTTTTCTCAGAATTTCGAACATCTTGCACCATAATAGACTGTCGAACGCTTTTCCAGGTCCCTTTATTCTTGCTTCCATTATTAGCCGTAACGTCAGAATTGCCTCTCTCGTCCCTTTACCTTTCCTAAAGCCAAACTGATCGTCATCTAGCGCATCCTCTATTTTCTTTTCCATTCTTCTGTATGTTATTCCTGTCAGCAACTTGGATGCATGAGCTGTTAAGCTGATTGTGCGGTAATCCTCGCACTTGTCAGCTGTTGCCGTCTTCGGAATTGTGTTCAAAAAATGGTTCAAATGGCTCTGAGCACTATGGGACTCAACTGCTGAGGTCATTAGTCCCCTAGAACTTAGAACTAGTTAAACCTAACTAACCTAAGGACAACACAAACATCCATGCCCGAGGCAGGATTCGAACCTGTGACCGTAGCGGTCCTGCGGTTCCAGACTGCAGCGCCTTTAACCGCACGGCCACTTCGGCCGGCGGGAATTGTGTGGATGATGCTTTTTCCGAAAGTCAGATGGTGTGTCGCCAGACTCATACATCCTACACACCAACGTGAATAGTAGTTTTGTTGCCACTTCCCCCAAAGATTTAAGAAATTCTGTGGAATCTTATCTACCCCTTCTGCCTTATTTGATCTTAACCTCTCCCAAAGTCTTTTAAATTCTGATTCTAATACTGGATCCCCTATCCATTTGTTTATCAATCCTTTAATCTCATAACCTTTTCGGTGTTTGTATTCATTTAATTACTGACGTCACTTGATTATTGGCTTCCAGTGTGTGGCAATCTCATTAGTCATCTACATGTCATTTCATGTCAGACAGCAGAGAAGAATTCTCAGTTCACTACATTTTAGGCGCCCAGCGTTGGGCGATCTCGTTGCGATTTGCATGCTGTGTGATGTTACAAACAACTCTCGACTTCACTGCTGTGGCTTTCTAATGACTTATCAGATTCGTCTTGTATGTTAAACAACATGCAGCTCTAGGCATTTTTAAGTTTCCCCCATTACAGACATCTCCTTCTACTTAAATTTTGAACAATGACGGAGGTAGATGCAATCTTTCCAACCGTCTTTACCCACCTTTGCAAGTTCAACCTCACCGTCTTTCATTTTAGTAGGTGCTGTATGTTTCTTCCAAAGCTGCTTCACTATTTTCCTGTATCGGTGGACTTGCTTAGTGCACCTCAGCACTTCCAACGTTTCGGTGCAGTCTGCATTGTCTGAAGCTCACAAACAATTGTTTATTGATTCTGAACCAATTTTCCCTTGATATCTGAGATCACTGTTACACCCGCAGGACAGAACAGATAGTTTAATTTGTGGAAAGGGGTCAAAATGAGTGGCTGTCAGTTGCACTCGGAGATATTACCTTATACATTTGACAAACATTAAAAGAGAAAAGGAAACATTAAAAGCAGAGCAAGCCAAATGGCTAAATGGGCCATTCAATCTCATGCCTTATGGTCAAAACAACTTTAATTTAAAATTGGTTGAAGGCCAATAACTTAAGACTCAGAAACAGGAACTTGAATTTAAAAGGCGAAAGGCCTTATCTTAAAACGTTTCTCTAAAGTAGGCTGAAGGCCCAAACAATTTCAAGCCCGAAGGGCAACAACCATAACTTAAAATCGGCTGAAGGCCAATAACAAAACAGGAATTTGATTTTTAAAAGGCAGAAGGACTTATCCTAAAAATTTCTTTAAATCAGGCTGAAGGCCCAAACAATCTTACGCCTTATGGGCAGCCGGCAGATATGGCCGAGAGGTTCTAGGCGCTTCAGTCTGGAACGGCGCTGCTGCTATCGTCGCAGGTTCGAATCCTGCCTCGGGCATGGATGTGTGTGATGTCCTTAGGTTAGTTAGGTTTAAGTAGTTCTAAGTCTAGGGGACTGATGACCTCAGATGTTAAGTGCCATACTGCTTAGAGCCATTTTTTATATAATCTAAATTTCACTCGTTGCTGCATATGATGTAACACGCACCAAGTGTAAATTCATGGCTACCCATATTTTGCACTACAAACATTAAGAATTTCGCGCAGTAATTTGTCTGACATCGAAATATCACATTAACTATGGTCATTAACGAAATGATAGGCAGATCACCATGAAGCTGACGAATAAAGCTGTAAGATGTGCAAGAATCAGAGTTTATTCACGAATGATTTCTTTAAAATCGTTTGAGAAAGATTGCAGATCGGTCGGCTTGCACGGTTTGTTGTTGAGGCATTCAAGCGAGCTAGACAGGTTGCACGGACAGCACACGGTGGCAACTACGCCACCCACCATTCCCTGCGTCCTTAACTGTCAAAAGTCGAAACTAATTTTAAACGCGCTATAAAGCGAGCCAGCGTGAGGCTGCGACGCAAAGCCGAGTTCGTAATGACCGAATGTGTCCCCCTCTTTCTGCTACACTCACTTAGCAAGCTCTTAACTGCTGTGTCGGTCCCTCACTACGTGCTCTTATGAAATACACTACTGGCCATTAAAATTGCTGCACCAAGAAGCTGACGTGCCACAGACGCGAAATTTAACCGACAGGAAGAAGATGCTGTGATATGCAAATGATTAGCTTTTCAGAGCATTAACACAATGTTGGCGCCGGTGGCGACACCTACAACGTGCAGACATGAGGAAAATTTTTCCAACCGATTTCTCATACACAAACAGCAGTTGACCGGCGTTGCCTGGTGAAACGTCGTTGTGATGCCTCGTGTAAGGAGGAGAAATGCGTACCATCACGTTTCCGACTTTGATAAAGGTCGGATTGTAGCCTATCGCGATTGCGGTTTATCGTATCGCGACATTGCTGCTCGTGTTGGTCGAGATCCAATGACTGTTAGCAGAATATGGAATCGGTGGGTTGAGGAGAGTAATACGGAACGCCGTGCTGGATCCCAACGGCCTCGTATTACAAGCAGTCGAGATGACAGGCATCTTATCCGCACGGCTGTAGCGGATCGTGCAGCCACTTCTCGATTCCTGAGCCAACAGATGGGGACGTTTGCAAGACAACAACCATCTGCACGAACAGTTCGACGACGTTTGCAGCAGCATGGACTATCAGCTCGGAGATCATGGCTACGGTTACCCTTGACGCTGCATCACAGACAGGAGCCCTGCGATGGTCTACTCAACGACGAATCTGGGTGCACGAATGGCAAAACGTCATTTTTTTCGGATGAATCCAGGTCCTGTTCGCAGCTTCGTGATGGTCGCATCCGTGTTTGGTGACATCGCAGTGAACGCAGATTGGAAGCGTGTATTCGTCATCGCCATACTTGCGTATGACCCGGCGTGATGGTGTGAGGTGCCATTGGTTACACGTCTCGGTCACCTCTTGTTCGCATTGACGGCATTTTGAACAGTGGACGTTACATTTCAGATGTATTACGACCCGTGACTCTACCCTTCATTCGATCCCTGCAAAACCCTACATTTCAGCAGGATAATGCACGACCGCATGTTGCAGGTCCTGTACGGGCCTTTCTGGATACAGAAAATGTTCGACTGCACCCTGGTCAGCACATTCTCCAGATCTCGCACCAATTGAAAACGTCTGGTCAATGGTGGCCGAGCAACTGGCTCATCACAATACGCCAGTCACTACTCTTGATGAACTGTGGTATCGTGTTGAAGCTGCATGGGCAGCTGTACCTGTACACGCCATCCAAGCTCTGTTTGACTCAATGTCCAGGCGTATCAAGGTCGTTATTACTGCCAGACTTGGTTGTTCTGGGTACTGATTTCTCAGGATCTATGCACCCAAACTGCGTGAAAATGAAATCACATGTCAGTTCTAGTATAATATATTTGTCCGATGAATACTCGTTTATAATCTGCATTTCTTCTTGGTGTAGCAATTTTAATGTCCAGTAGTGTAGATAGATGCTTGAAAAATGTGTTCCGAGGTAAAAAGTATGCTCGTCTCGCTTCCTTTGCTTTCCCGTCCTCTTTTCCGCTGAATTCTTACTCCTTAATCTGCAGACAGTGTCTTTGACCTGACCCACAAGCGACGTAATGACGCGCTTCGTGCTTCCATTCTGTGCTGTAAAAGTACCAACAGTGGAACACAGAAGAGACTTGCAGGGGATCAACAAATGTGGTGGAGCAGCGGCTGGCAGTTGGTCCTGAATGTAGACGTACAGGGCACAAGAAGGCCAAGAAACTCAGGGACAGCAATCTGGAGCGACCTGCAATTGAAGACCACGCGAAACACATTCTAAGGAAGGCAATCTCCAACTGAGATTCACTGGCAGAATCGTAAGGAAACATTTGTTCGACCGATTATTGAGTACTGTTCACGAGACTAGGACCCGTGCCTAGTAGGATTAACAGAAGAGACAGAGAAGATCCAACGAAGAGCGACACGGTTCCTCATCGGATCTTTTAGTCACTGCGAGGGCGACATGAAGATTCTCGAGTACCTCCAGTGGCAGGATCTGCAAGAGTGCAAGAGAGGTGATGCGCATCACGGAGGGCTTCACTGCTGACATTGTGGGAAGAGTCGCGGAAAGTATTGGTGCCACCTACACGTTGTTGTTGTTGTTGTTGTTGTGGTCTTCGTCCGGAGACTGGTCTGATGCAGCTCTCCGTGCCACTCCATCCTCCTCTCTTCTGTTTCTTTCTGTCTGGTGTTCCTCTGTCCTGTTCCTGTCTGTAGTGTTTGTTGCTGCATTTGTGTTCTTTTAGCGCCTGGGGGGACGTCTCCTCCTCCTTTGGTTTTTATCTGCTCCGTAGATTTTCGGCTCGCCTGATTTTGGAATGGGGGACTGATGACCTTCGCTGTTGTCCCCCTTAAACATACCAACAACCACCACCACCACTCTATCCTGTATGAGCCTCTTCATCCCCCAATAACTACTGCAACCTACATCCTAATGAATCTGCCTACTGTATTCATCTCTTGTTCTTCCTCTACGCATTTTACCTCCCACACTTCCTTCCAATACTTTCCTAGATTTCTCAGACTCTGTCCTACCATCCAATCCTCTTCTTCTAGTTAAGCTGTGCCACAAATTTCTCTTCTCCCCAATTCTAGTCAATACCGCCTTATTAGTTATGTGATCTACCCATCTAATCTTCACCACTCTTCTGTAGAATAATATTTCGAAACCTTGTATTCCCTTCTTGTCTAGATTTATCGTCCATGTTTCACTTTCATACATGGCTACCCTCCATACAAATACTTTCAGAAAACACTTGCTGAAAGTTAAATCTATACTCGATGTTAACGAATTTCTCTTGCTCAGAAACACTTTTCTTGCAGTTGCCAGTATACGTTTCACATCGTCTCTACTTCGACCATCATAAGTTATTTTGCTGCCGAAATAGCTAGACCCATCTACTAGTTTAAGTGTCTCGTTTCCTAACCTAATTTCTCTCAGCACCACCTGATTTAATTCCACTATATTTCATATCATCGTTTTACTTTAGTTGATGTTCATCTTATATCCTCCTTTCAAGACACTATCCATTCTGTTCAACTGCTATTCCAAGTTCTTTGCTGTCTCTGACAGTATTACAATGTCATCGGCAAACCTCAAAGTTTTTATTTCTTCTCCCTGCTCCAAATTTTTCTTTTGTTTCCTGTATTACTTGCTTCATGTACAGACTGAATAAGATCGGGGCTAGGCTACAAACCTGTCTCATTCCCTTCTCACCCACTGCTTCCATTTCATGCCCGTCGAGTCTGCCACCTGGTGTGTGTACAAATAGCAACGAGAAAATTAGAGACAATGGAGAAGTTTACCGACAATCACTCTTCCCATGCCCCATTCGCGAGTGGAACGGGAAAGAGGGGTCAAATAGTGATATCAGAAGTGCACACCGCACGGTTGTCTGAGAGATATACACGGTGTTTCTAACATATTTTTACAAACTTTGGGGACGGATTCCCTGCACCAAGACAAGAAGAAAAATTCCTGTAAACATGGGCTGTAAAATGCATACATAAAGAGCTATGACAACTTGTTCACCTTCGCTACTGTGAACAAGTAACTGCTCTTAGTTCTTACGGTACGCACTTTTGACCCCATTTATACTGGATATTTTTTTTCTGGTTTTGTTCCATACTATCTCCACCTAAAAAATAAAAAACAAAGAGCTTGCAGTAGTAGAGATGTTTTTCACACTATCGAACAAGAACATGTTGCCATAGCTCTTAAGCTACATATTTTGGAGTCCATGTTTACTAGATATTTTTCCCTTGTTTTGCTGTGAGGAAGCTGTCCTCAAAGACTGTAAAAATGTTTCTGAAACGCACGGTAGACGGAGATGTGGTACCAGTGTAAACAAAACACCCACGTGGCATCTCTCTAAAGGCCTCTACGTCGACGGGAAAAACTCCCATCATCCTCCATTTCTTTCACACTCCAC
Organism: Schistocerca serialis cubense; assembly: GCF_023864345.2. NCBI lineage: Eukaryota > Metazoa > Arthropoda > Insecta > Orthoptera > Acrididae > Schistocerca > Schistocerca serialis. Next base: position 198,307,627 of record NC_064647.1, on the reverse strand, counting down.
TAAAACATGTTTCCACTTCACGGCTGAAAAAGAAAATGGTTCTGAGCACTATGGGACTCTTCTGAGACACTTCTGGGACACTTCTGAGGTCATCACTCCCATAGATCTTAGAACTACTAAAGCTAACTAACCTAAGGACATCACACACACTCATGCCCGAGGCAGGATTCGAACCTGTGACCGTAGCGGTCGCGCGGTTCCAGACTGTAGCGTTCACGGCTGAAAAATGTCCCGGAAGGAATGTACTAGCTTGAGTGATTACTTCCTTACGCCACATGTGAGATTAGGTCACGTGAAGAAGAACACGTTCGAAACATCCATTTTAGTTACGATATTACGGCTTTTCAGCAGTTGAAGACTCTATATTATACCCATGTGATGAATGTACTCCGATTCCCATTTCTCTCGGAATATTACAGGCTGCACTCCGACGGTGGCAAGATATTAGATCACAACCACCTGCTACTCTTACGAGATTACAGCCTCTAATGGATAATAAGGGAGATCGGTACACTAACATTAAAATCAGCTCAGCCGGAGATCTTCGTCTGCACACACCATCTCCCGTACGCTGCCAGTGGCCAGTTTTTCACAGCAAAATTACTTTCACCCGCATGTCTTGATTAGACGATTCCCTTCCGCACAAATGACTTAATATCTACTTCAGCCGCGCGTCCAGTGCAACTACGCCGGTTGCAACTACGTACTGTGTTGCCTAGAAGATGCTCTCCTTCCAACACTGCCGACAGATAGACGGGGCTAAAGAAAAACATTATCTTTGTGCGGAAAAATAATCACAGTTGCTTTGTAACGGTTGAGAAAGGTTATTTGCCTCGCCTTGTATACGCTTGGCTCCGAGGAATATTGCCTGGGTGTTGTGCAAGCCCTCTGAAAATTAGGTTTGCCGTAAATCGGACAGTTTACTCGCGACGGTGCGAGTTCTCGAAGGCACTGACAAATGATACGAGGTCCACATGCTGCTAGGCGAACCAATTGAATAAAGGTAGGCGGCAGTCGCTGTTGTCGGCACAGCCCACAATTTCTGGCCAGGTAATAACGTCACTGTACAGGGTCGTTAAGAGTTCGAATGGAAAGTCGGTGCCGGGGCTTAGGTTGTGTGACGGGTCGCATCGTAATACACTGGCTTGCGACAGAGTGACGGACGAAAAGATTGCTCAAAATCAGAATTTTTTTCCTCCGTACTGGAATGCAGTAGACAAATGGAGTTTCGTACAATGAATAGAGCATCGATTGAGGTTTTTATTGGTATTTTTTATTGAAAAACATCAATATTTTCACTGTGTAATAGGAATTTTCCGAGGCAGCTCTGAAAGGAGGTAAATCGACGTTTGTCGCCGTAACTCCGGTTGTGGTTATCTGAAACGTAAAGTTAACATGTCATCCTGATCCTTACAGATGTAATTTTAGTTCGTCGTGGAGATTCGCAAAACAATTTTTTTTGGCGAAATTATACACTCCTGGAAATGGAAAAAAGAACACATTGACACCGGTGTGTCAGACCCACCATACTTGCTCCGGACACTGCGAGAGGGCTGTACAAGCAATGATCACACGCACGGCACAGCGGACACACCAGGAACCGCGGTGTTGGCCGTCGAATGGCGCTAGCTGCGCAGCATTTGTGCACCGCCGCCGTCAGTGTCAGCCAGTTTGCCGTGTCATACGGAGCTCCATCGCAGACTTTAACACTGGTAGCATGCCGCGACAGCGTGGACGTGAACCGTATGTGCAGTTGACGCACTTTGAGCGAGGGCGTATAGTGGGCATGCGGGAGGCCGGGTGGACGTACCGCCGAATTGCTCAACACGTGGGGCGTGAGGTCTCCACAGTACATCGATGTTGTCGCCAGTGGTCGGCGGAAGGTGCACGTGCCCGTCGACCTGGGACCGGACCGCAGCGACGCACGGATGCACGCCAAGACCGTAGGATCCTACGCAGTGCCGTAGGGGACCGCACCGCCACTTCCCAGCAAATTAGGGACACTGTTGCTCCTGGGGTATCGGCGAGGACCATTCGCAACCGTCTCCATGAAGCTGGGCTACGGTCCCGCACACCGTTAGGCCGTCTTCCGCTCACGCCCCAACATCGTGCAGCCCGCCTCCAGTGGTGTCGCGGCAGGCGTGAATGGAGGGACGGATGGAGACATGTCGTCTTCAGCGATGAGAGTCGCTTCTGCCTTGGTGCCAATGATGGTCGTATGCGTGTTTGGCGCCGTGCAGGTGAGCGCCACAATCAGGACTGCATACGACCGAGGCACACAGGGCCAACACCCGGCATCATGGTGTGGGGAGCGATCTCCTACACTGGCCGTACACCACTGGTGATCGTCGAGGGGACACTGAATAGTGCACGGTACATCCAAACCGTCACCGAACTCATCGTTCTACCATTCCTAGATCGGCAAGGGAACTTGCTGTTCCAACAGGACAATGCACGTCCGCATGTATCCCGTGCCACCCAACGTGCTCTAGAAGGTGTAAGTCAACTACCCTGGCCAGCAAGATCTCCGGATCTGTCCCCCATTGAGCATGTTTGGGACTGGATGAAGCGTCGTCTCACGCGGTCTGCGCGTCCAGCACGAACGCTGGTCCAACTGAGGCGCCAGGTGGAAATGGCATGGCAAGCCGTTCCACAGGACTACATCCAGCATCTCTACGATCGTCTCCATGGGAGAATAGCAGCCTGCATTGCTGCGAAAGGTGGATATACACTGTACTAGTGCCGACATTGTGCATGCTCTGTTGCCTGTGTCTATGTGCCTGTGGGTCTGTCAGTGTGATCATGTGATGTATCTGACCCCAGGAGTGTGTCAATAAAGTTTCCCCTTCCTGGGACAATGAATTCACGGTGTTCTTATTTCAATTTCCAGGAGTGTAGTTATTTGAATAAAAGGCCATTTTTGGATCCCTCTTAGAAATACTAAATACCAGCATCAAAAACATCATCTATGATGAACTAAAGAGTATATAGTTTGCTTCAAGGGACACCAAAAATCATTAAAATCGTATGAAAATAGAAGCTTGCGTGACGACAACCATGCCGAAACACATGGTTTTGAGAAAAACGCGTTTATACACTCATGCTCATAAAGTAAGGATAATTGCAGAATGTTGTACCACGCAATGTGGCACTACACAAAACTGGCGCTAATAGCATGGACACATAGGGAACACACACCACACAGATCTGTAAGTCCATCGGTGATAGGTTGAGAAAACCGTCCCGAAACACATGTGCTACAAAACGCCACTGCTTCCTGAGCATTTACCCCGACATTAATATGGAATATGATTACTATGCACACGTACACAGGCCGCACAACGGGTTGGCATACTCTGGATCAGGTGGTCGAGCAGCTGCTGGGGTATAGCCTCCCATTTTTGCACCAGTGCCTATCAGAGCTCCTGAAATGTCGTAGTGGTTTGAAGACGTGCAGCGATACGTCGACCGAGAGCATCTCAGACGTGTTCGATGGCGTTTAGGTCTGGAGAACAGGCAGGCCACTCCAATCGCCTGATATCTTCTGTTTGAAGGTACTCCTCCACGATGGCAGTTCGGTGGGGCCGTATGTTATCATCCATCACGAGGAAGATGGGACCCACTGCAGCCCATAAAAGGCGGACATACTGGTGCAAAATGACGTCCCGATACACCTGACCTGTTACAGTTCCTCTGTCAAAGACATGCAGGGGTGTACGTGCACCAATTATAATCCCACGTCACACCATCAAACCACGACCTCCATACAGGTCCCCTTCAAGGACATTAAAGGGTTGGTATCTGGTTCCTGGTTCACGCCAGATGAAAACCCGGCGAGAATCACTGTTCAGACTATACGTGGACTCGTCTGTGAACATAACCTGGGACCGCTGTTCCAATGACCATGTACTATGTTCTTGTCACGGCTCTCTTGTGACCAGGAGTCAGTGGAATGCACCTTGCAGGTCTCCGAGCGAATGAATCGTGTCTCTTCAGTCGTCTGTTGACTGTGTGTCTGGAGACAACTGTTCCGGTGGCTGCGTAAGGTCCCGAGCATGGCTACCTGCAGAACTCCGTGGCCGTCTGCGGGCACTGATGGTGAGATATCGGTGTTCTTGTGGTGTTGTACACTGTGGACGTCCCTTACTGTAGCGCCTGGAGACGTTTCCTGTCTGCTGGAATCGTTGCCATAATCTTGAGATCACATTTTGTGGCACTCAGAGTGCCCGTGCTACGACCTGCTGTGTGTGACCAACCTCCAGTCGACCTAGTATTTTACCCCTCATAACGTCATCAGTATGTGTTCTGTGAGCCATTTTCAACACACAGTAACCATAAGCACGTCTGAAAACGTCTGCACACTTACTCGTTGCACCATACTCTGACATGCACCAACACACCTCTGCGTATGTGGACTGTTGCCAGCGCCACCGTGCGACGACCGCAGGTCAAATGTACCGCATGGTCACACCGGAGGTGGTTTAAACCCGCAAACCGCCCACCAGCGCGTTGTTTCTCCATGTATCAGCATTATCCTTAATTTATGAGCATGAGTGTAGTTTGACAAGTATTTATCATATAAAGAAAGAGACAAAGCTTGACACTTACGGGACATCATCGATGACTGCCCCATAATGTCGCCACGTCTAGTGGATTGCCGCTTTCTGCTGCTCCTCATTTTCGTCCTCAAAGCCCTTTTCGTTGGTAAGCACATCGCCGCTGAGGTCTGTATCTTCATAGACTCGGGGCATTTCATCGCCGATTTTGATTTGATGGGCATTTGCGACGTGTATTAACGCAGTTTTGCCTACATTGAATAGACATACTGCCAAATTTGAATCAGCGTCGACTATTTCGCTTCTGCTGGATGTTCTCTTCGGAGCGCATCTCCAGATGAGACTATTGAAACTTCCGTTCACATTTTGAGTAACACCGCCCAGGCAACGCTACAGCAAATCAGGTTTACTCAGATCGGTATAACCAGGGCTGATGCCATCGATAACGACCTGTGGCAACCGGTTCTCTAACGCTGAGCCGTGCCGTGCACGCTCGGCTTCAAACGCTCCAGGAATCGTTACGTTGTGGAGTCCGCGCATAGTATTTTGGGGAATAATTCTTCAGTGTATGTACATTCCAATAAGATCATGTTCGACAATATTGCTGGGTGCGTAATGTGTTGCCACCTGTCGCCATATGAGGATACGAACTTCCAGCATGCTGCAAAAGCTCGAACAACTTTTGATTTCAGTATGCATTATTATCTGTGGTGCCTATATGCTGCTGCTGCTTGGATAAATATGTTTCTGATGTACATGGCAGATTATGAAGCTTTATATACTATAAATTATTTTACAGATTTGTTTGGGTTCCTTTTTGTCAACATATATTACTTGTGTAATTACTCCTGAGTAACGTGCGTGTATGGTTTCACTGTTGAATATGGTAGTTCTTACTTGTTTCATTATCAGAATAGGAAACAGTAATTTCTGATATAATTACAGCAATTTTCTTTCATTACCACTGATGTTATTTACACATATCAGAAAAACTTTTGCGTCACCTCGGTTCCCAGAGTTCCGGAACCTGTACAGAAAATTGGAATAGAGATCCACATAAACATCATTTCCGCCCTTTTTATTGCTCATGAAAACAACACATTGCCTGTTGTACCGCTATACAGCGAGACCTTCAGAGGTGGTGGTCCAGATTGCTGTACACACCAGTACCTCTAATACCAAGTAGCATGTCCTCTTGCATCGATGCATGCCCTTATTCGTCGTGGCATACTATCCACAAGATCATGAAGGCGATTCGGCGTAGATTGGTGGGTCACGTCGTCCATAAACAGCCCGTTTCAATCTATACCAGCCATATTCGATAGGGTTCATGTCTGCAGAACATGCTGGCCACTCTAGACTAGCGATGTCGTTATCCTGAAGGAAGTCATTCACAAGATGTGGACGATGAGAACGCGAATTGTCGTCCATGAAGACGAGTGCCTCACCAATATGCTGCCGATATGGTTGCACTATCGGTCGGAGGATGGCATTCACGTATCGTACAGCCGTTACGGCACCTACCATGACCACCAGCGGCGTACGTCGGCCCCACATAATGCCACCCCAAAACAGCAGGGAGCCTCCACCTTGCTGCACTCGCTGGACAGTGTGTCTAAGGCGTTCAGCCTGACCAGGTTGCCTCCAAACACGTCACCGACGATTGTCTGGTTCAAGGCATAAGCGACACTCACCGGTCAAGGGAATGTGATGCGAATCCTGAGATGTGCATCCGGCATGTTGTTGGGGCCCATCTGTACCGCGCTGCACGGTGTCGCGATTGCGAAGATGGACGTCGCCACAGACGTCGGGAGTGAAGTTGCGCATCATGCAGCCTACTGCGCACAATCTGAGTCGTAACACGACGTCCTGTGGCTGCACGAAAAGCATTATTCAACATGGTGGCGTTGCCGTCAGGGTTCCTCCGAGCTATAATCCGTAGGTAGCTGTCATCCACTGCAGTAGTAGCCCTTGGGCGGCCTGAGCGAGGCATGTCATCGACAGTTCCTGTCTCTCTGTGTCTCCTACATGTCCGAACAACATTGCTTTGTTTCACTGCGAGCCGCCTGGACACTTCCGTTGTTGAGAGCCCTTCCTGGCACAAAGTAAAAATGTGGACGCGATCGAACCGAGGTATTGGTCGTCTAGGCATGGCTGCACTGCTGAAAACACGAGCCGTGTACCTCCTTCCTGGTGGAATGACTGGAACTGATCGGCTGTCGGACCCCCTCCGTCTAATAGGCGCTGCTCATGCATGGCTGTTTACATCTTTGGACGGGTTTAGTGACATCTCTGAACAGTCAATGTTCGGGAGTTCTAGGAACCGGGGTGGTACAAAACTTTTTTGATATGTGTACATTCTTGCCATGTTGCCCACTTGACCCCCCCCCCCCCCCTTCTTTTTGTTCTCCTTCATCTTCATGTTCCTCCCCACGCCACGCCAAATTTCCAGCCCTCCATTGTCCCCCTGTATACCCTCACCCCCGTCTCCATACAAACACACTCCTACCCTACACGACCAGGAGTGTGTTTATCCTACGTCTTTCTCCAGGATGGCAAGTACAGTTTAGGTCCTTTGTGAAAAACAACTTTGTGGTTTAACGTCCGTTTTCACCTGAGACATGTTAGAAAAAGTTGTTTTACCTTCACATATTTTGTAAAGTTTGTTACGATAAAATTTTTATGCTTGTAAAGGGTTGGATTTGATAAAGATTTTTTATCTCCCATTGTTTTGGTTTTCTTTAATATAAATGTTGCTGCTCCAATTTAATGGTTTTTGCGTGGGAGCATGGTCGTACATTTTTCTAATACTCACCATATGTGGCGCTGCTGTGTTTTACTGTTGAGTGATTTTAAATATTTGAGTGTTTTTGGAAAAGATAATAAAAGTATTAATTTTATTGTACGGTTGTTATATTGATTGTTGTATTTTTGTTGGTTGGAGAACGTTCTAACAAATAAAAAAGGTTACCTATATCCTTGTAGGGCACCCCCTTCCCGAGGTTCCCTTACGGCAGTGGAAGGAGTAGACTGCCAGATCACTGTATGCTTCGTAACTGTTCGTCTGCACATTTCTGGCACGGTTTTTGCACTTTCGGAAATACCGTTTTTGACGATGTTACGTAATTTTTGGAACGATGTGTTCGGTAATTTTGACATGTGCTTGAAAAAATTGGTAATACCTGCATTCTACATTACTGTAAATTTGGTTTCCTGCCCTGTAGGATGATTTGAAAATGGATCTCGGCCAGAAAGTAGTCACCGTATGAAAGAAAAATGAAATTTTCTCCCTTATATGGTTTTTCGTTGTACTGATATGACGGTACGTCCAGCACGACCGAATATGATCGTTTTCGTGGTCCAAATGTTATGAGGAGGCGTGTTGTTACACAAGCATACTGACCTCCAAATCTTTGAACACGGTACAGTCCCTGGTCACAGTCACTATGGCAGTGTAATCCTCTTCCATGTGCGTCCTTTCAGGGCTGCATCGGTCCAGACTTTATTTCTATTGATGACAATGCGCGATCGCATCGAACAGCGAACCTTGACGAGCTCTTGGAACGACGGGATATCCAGCGAATGGACTGGACTGCCCGATCTCCCAACTTAAATCCCATCGACCATGTGTGGGAAGAGTTGGGGAAGCGTGTTGCTGTCCGCCCACATGCATCGACAACCATCCCGCAGCTCTCAAACGTGCTGGTGGAGGAATGGAACGCCTTACCACAAGAACTCTTTTACCAACTTTGTGACCACCATGGGACCACGCCCAACAGCGTGCTTTGCTGTCCTTGGTGATCACAAAACCTACACTACTAGCCATTAAAATTCGTACACCATGAAGATCAGGTGCTACACACACGAAATTTACTCGATAGGAAGAAGATGCTGTGATATGCAAATGATTGGCTTTTCAGAGCATTCACACAAGGTTGGCGCCGGTGACGACACCTACAACGTGCTGACGTGAGGACAGTTTCTAACCGATTTCTCATACACAAACAGCAGTTGACCGGCGTTTGCCTGGTGAACCGTTGTTGTGATGCCTCGTGTAAGGAGGAGAAATGCGTACCATCACGTTTCCGACTTCGATAAAGGTCGGACTGTAGGCTATCGCGATTGCGGTTTATCGTATCGCGACATTGCTGCTCGCGTTGGTCGAGATACAATGACTGTTAGCAGAATATGGAATCGGTGGGTTCACAAGGGTAATACGGAACGCCGTGCTGGATCCCAACGGCCTCGAAACACTAGCAGTCGAGATGACAGGCATCTTATCCGCATGGCTGTAACGGATTGTGCAGCCACGTCTCGATCCCTTAGTCAACACATGGGGACGTTTGCAAGACAACAACCATCTGCACGAACAGTTCGACGACGTTTGCAGCAGCACGGACTATCAGCTCGGAGACCATGGCTGCGGTTACCCTTGACGCTGCATCATAGACAGGAGCGCCTGCGATGGTGTACTCGACGACGAACCTGGGTGCACGAATGACAAAACGTCATTTTTTCGGATAAATCCAGGTTCTGTTTACAGCATCATGATGGTCGCATCCGTGTTTAGCGACATCGCGGTGAACGCACATTGAAAGGGTTTATTCGTCATCGCCATACTGGCGTATCACCCGGCATGGTGGTATGGGGTGCCATTGGTTACACGTCTCGGTCACCTCTTGTTCGCATTAACGACACTTTGAACAGCGGACGTTACATTTCAGATGTGTTACGACCCGTGGCTCTACCCTTCATTCGATCCCTTCGAAACCCTACATTTCAGCAGGATAATGCACGACCGCATGTTGCAGGTCCTGTACGGGCCTTTCTGGATACAGAAAATGTTCGACTGCTGCCCTGGCCAGCACATTCTCCAGATCTCTCACCAATTGAAAACGTCTGGTCAGTGATGGCCGAGCAACTGGCTCGTCACAATACGCCAGTCACTACTCTTGATGAACTCTGGTGTCGTGTTGAAGCTGCATGGGCAGCTGTACCTGTATACATCATCCGAGCTCTGTTCGACTCAATGCCCAAGCGTATCAAGGCCGCTATTACGGCCAGAGGTGGTTGTTCTGGGTACTGATTTCTCAAGATCTATGCACCCAAATTGCGTGAAAATGTAATCACATGTCAGTTCTAGTATAATATATTTGTCCAATGAATACCCGTTTATCATCTGCATTTCTTCTTGGTGTAGCAATTTTAATGGACTTGTGTATTAAGGTCCGTGTGCCGCCATCTCTAATGACCTTGAGGATCGTGGTGACTTCAGTGTAATTATTGTCTCTCGAAAATTGCGTTATTTCTGTTCGTGTCATTGCGTATTTCAGTTACCTTCTGTACCATACTGTCGTAGCTTTTTCTACGTATGGTCCAAGTTTCATCGAACTATCGCATTTGACAGTGACACGTCATGCGAAAATTACCTTCTTTGGAAAATTTGGCACATCACTGTACTGTACTAGGTCGCCAGTCAGGAATGTGTTGGCAGCCATGACTGGTCGTTCAGTCCACACAGTAGCACTTGGAGTTGACCACTGTACTCCACTACCACCGTTATTGTTTTCGGTGCTACCTGGCATTCGCTGACTAAGAAATAGTCGCACTGAGACAGCACGGATTTTTCCGAAGTCTTACTCGCGAAGCACTGCAGGGCAAATATATGGTTATGTGTCCGTTGTTTCTGTGATCTTGCGTCCAGAGGAGCCACTCTACTCCACCCTGCGAAGCCCCTTCATCCCTGCATAGCGACCACATCCCACATCCATTTGAACAGACCTTAACGCAGTGAAATCTGAGCCTGCCTCTACAATTTGTTCTCCACGCTCCTCTGCGCTATCGAAATGGCGATTCCTTGATGCCTCAGCATATGCCCTTCACAAGCTGCGAATGGAACAGTGACCCGAAAATTAAGAAAAAATTTCGTTTAGTTCATGTCTATGGTCACAAGCTTGTAGGTTCTCTACCGGTTTCGGTCAGAAATGACCATCTTTAGATCTTTTTTATAAAAAACATGTAAAATGGCTACAGTATATTAGAACATGTTTTTTATAAAACAGATCTGAAGATGGTCATAGCTAACTGAATCCAGTAGTCTGGGGACTAAGTTTCTGACCATAGGCGTGAAATAAAAGAAATTTACTCGGCATGTGTCCTTATCAATCTTTCCATTTCTTTAGTCAGAATGCACTTTAAAAAAAGTATTCTTCACAAATTGAAACAAATTAAAAGAAAACAGCCCTCGGTCACTATTTTTAACGAATTAACCGGGTTTCAACACTGCTATGAGTGTCTTCATCAGAATTTAAATCAAAGAATGGGGTATAACATGGTCACAGAATTATGACTAAAAACGTATGATACAGAGTATAAGTATGGAATCATCGTGAAAGACTGGCAGTAATTATATATCATTTATAAAACAATAAATATGCCAAAAGGGCATTAGCCACAAAAATATTTAAGATAAAAACCGCGATGGCGAGCCACTAAGGGCTGCTCGTTACTTGCGCGGTTACAGGTTGCAAACGAACTCATCTTCTCATTAGTTATCCGATCTACCCAATTATTCTTCAGCACTCACCGATAGCACCAAATTTCTAAAGCTCTTGTTATCTGAACTGCTTTTCGTCCACATTTCACTTCTGTACAAAGTCCAAACGCCAGTCAGATAATTTCGAAAAAGACTTCGTAATACTTAAATTCGTATTAGATTTTCACATCCTCATCTACACTGAAGCGCCAGAGAAACTGGTATAGGCATGCATATTCAAATACAAGAATTTGTAAACGGGCAGAATACGGCGTTGCGGTCGGCAACGCCTATATAAGACAAGAACTGTCTGTCGCAGTTGTTAGATCGGTTAGTGGTGCTACAATGGCGGGTTATCAAGATTTAAAAAGATTTTGAACGTGGTTTTATAGTCGTCACACGAGCGATGGGATACAGCATCTCCGAGGCAGGGATCGAGTGGGGACTTTCACGAGTGTACATTGAATATCATGTACCTCGTACAAGATCAAATCTACGAGATCGCTGCGGCTGGAAAAGCTGCAACAACGGGACCAACGACGACTGAAGAGAATCGTCCAGTGTGACAGCAGTGCAACCCTTTCGCATATTGCTGCAGGCTTCAATGCCGGCCGCGGTGGCCGTGCGGTTCTGGCGCTGCAGTCTGGAACCGCGGGACTGATACGGTCGCAGGTTCGAATTCTGCCTCGGGCATGGGTGTGTGTGATGTGCTTAGGTTAGTTAGGTTTAAGTAGTTCTAAATTCTAGGGGACTTATGACCTAAGATGTTGAGTCCCATAGTGCTCAGAGCCATTTGAACCATTTTTTTGCAGGCTTCAATGCTGAGCCGTCAACAACTGTCAGCGTGCGAACCATTCAGCGAAACATCATCGATATGGACTTTCGGAGCCGAAGGCCCACTCGAGTACCCTCGATGACTGCACGACACAAAGCTTTACGCCTCGCCTGAGTCCGTCAAACACCGACATTCGACTATTGATGACTGAAAACATGTTACCTGGTCGAACGAGTCTCGTTTCAAATTTTATCGAACGAATGGACGTCTACGAGTATGGAGACAACCTCATGAATCCATTGACCCTGCATGTGAGCAGGGGACTGTTGAAGCTGGTGGAGGCTCTATAATGGTGTGAGGCGTGTGCAGTTGGAGTGATATGGGACCCCTGATGCGCCTAGATACAACACTGTCAGATGACATGCACGTAAGCATCCTGTCTGATCACTTGCATCCATTCATGTCCATGGGGCAACTCCAGCAGGACAACGCGACACACTACACGACCAGAACTGCTCCAGAAACACTCTTCACACTTTTCTGGGTTTAAACAATTCCGCTGGCCACCAAACTCCCGAGACATGTACATTATTGAGCATATCTGGCATGCCTTGCAACGTGCTGTTCAGAAGAGATCTCCGTCCCCGATCTCCACCCCTCGTACTCTGACGGATTTATGGACATCCCTGCAGGATTCATGTTATCAGTTTCCTCCAGCACTACTTCAGACATTATTCGAGTCTACTTCAATTTACGTGTATGGTCACAAACTTTTTGTTAACAGATTACCGGTTTCGGTCTTTAATGACCATCATCAGATCTATTTGATAAAAACGAAGTCCTAATGTACTGCAGCCATAGTGGCATCGTCAAATGTGAAATGCGGAATCAGCACCAGCATTTAACATTTGACGATGCCATTAAGGTTGCATTACATTAGGACTTTGTTTTTATGAAACAGATCTGATTGTGGTGTCACCGCCAGACACCACACTTGCTAGGTGGTAGCTTTAAATCGGCCGCGATCCATTAGTACATGTCGGACCCGCGTGTCGCCACTGTGTGATCACAGACCGAGCGCCACCACAAGGCAGGTCTCGAGAGACTAACTAGCACTCGCCCCAGTTGTACGGACGACTTTGCTAGCGACTACATGGACGAAGCATTGCTCATTAGCCGAGCCAATAGTTAGAATAGCCTTCAGCTAAGTCGATGGCTACGACCTAGCAAGGCGCCATAGCAATTGATAGTTATCGTATGAATTGTCTCATCAAGAACGCTGTATACAAATGGTGGATTAAAGTTAAGTATTCCAGCAGCTACGTACTTCTCTTTATAGCATTCATTACGTATCCTGTTTCAGACCTCAGTCGCCTGCTTGCTTAATGGCCGCCTCCCTTAAAAAATGTGCGTAGTGTTGGCAAACTGCCAACACTACACTGATGATGGTCATTAAAGACCGAAACCGGTAATCTGTTAACAAAAAGTTTGTGACCATAGACGTAAATTAAAGGAAACTTACTACATATACGGGTCACTGTTTTTTCGCGACGATGTCACAGCTTGTGATTATTCGAGTCCATGCCACGTCGTGTTGCGGCACTTCTGCGTGTCCGCGGGGACCCTACACGATATTAGACAGGTGTGCCAGTTTCTTTGGCTCTTAACTGTATCTTCTCTGCTTCACCCATCGTCCGCCGACTTGTCAATATTGTGAATAAATAACTGAACTCTAACTAATATTACACTGGTGTCGTTGGCGCTTCACAGGTTTCCAACAGACTTCACGCAGAGGTGCCTCCGCTTTGCCTTCTGTAGATGTATCCACTTTGGCACACACATGCAGAGTGTGTCAATCTCCTTAGCGACTGGCCGTCTCGCCGAGTGTCGGTCGAAGCAAGGAGTAACTGACAAGCAGAACAGCCCTTCGTCGTCGACGTCTGGTTCACGACGGCCCAGTTACTATTATGGTGCAGAGTCGGGTTAGCACGGCAGAGGACAATTTTGCCCGAGCAGCACAAATTGCAGCCAGTTTGCGCGCTAACGCAGACACACACACACTCGGGCCGGCAGCTCTCACGTGCGCCTGCGGACACCCGAAACGAGCAGCCGCCCCCTGAGTTATGTCGCAGAGGCTCCGGTATGCGGGCGCCAACGTCCCCGCCGCAGTGCTCTGCCCAGCATCTTGTGCGCTTAACGGCGCCTTCCCACCACCAGCGTCACGACCTCCAGTCGCGCGCTAGTTGGGACGGGACGCTGCAAATTGCCCTCGTCTGGTCGCCTCTGCCGAGCAGCTCCACAGCCTGGACCTGGTTAAGGCGCGCTGCACAACGGCCGCTTCGCCCGGGACGCGAAATTACGGTAATGGCGACACGACAGTTGCGCAGAGGCCAGCTACGGCAGCGCCACGATTTCTGCCGATAAGAGGAGCAGGAGTACAGCTCTCTGAGCACGACGCGGGCGGCGGCGAGGATTCCTTTACCGGCAGCGGAGTGTGCCGGAGCAGAAATTCTTACTGCACGGTACGACTGAAAGTGGTGATGAAAAATCTCCTGGAAAAATAAATAGGCGATTTAAAGTGAAGAGCCAAAGAAACTGGTACACCAGCCCAATATCTTGTAGGGCCCCAGCGAGCACACACAAATGCCACAACACAACGTGGCATGGACTCGACTAATATACACTGCTGGCCACCGTAAATGCAACACCAAGAAAGACAAGAGGTAGCACAACAAGATTTATTTTGTAGATAACATGTTGACCAAGTATCAAATGATTACGTTTACAGACGTCTGTGACATGTGGTTCCTGCCAGAATCAGTAGCCAGAGTAGCCGCCATTGTTGGAGATCACCGCTGCCACACGTCTCGGCATTGAGTCAAAGAGACGTTGGATGTGTTCTTGGGGTACAGCAGCCCAAGCAGCTTCCACACGTTGCCAAGGATCATCTGGTGTGGCAGCTGGGGATGTAATCTGGGTCACTCGTTGAGCAACCATGGACCACATGTTTTCTATCGGCGAAAGATCCGGAGAGCGAGCCGGCCAGGGAAGCAATTCAATCTGGTTATTGACGAAGAACCTTTGGACAATGCGTGCCACGTGTGGTCGCGCATTATCCTGTTGAAATATGGCTGTGGCCGAGCCCTGAAGGTAAGGAAGGACAACTGACTCCAGCATCTCGGATATGTAGCGCCGGCTATTTAAAGTACCGGCAATGCGTACTGGAGGCGTGCGAGAATAATATCCAATACCGCCCCATACCATAATACCCGGTGCAAGACCAGTGTGGCGGTGCATAATGCAGCTGTCCAGCATCCTCTCTCCACGGTGTCTCCACACTCGAATCCGACCATCGTGGTACTGCAGACAGAAGCGTACCTCGTCAGTAAAGACAACGTCATTCCATTCTGCCGTCCACATCCGTCTGTCATCACACCATTGGCGACGGAGACGTCTGTGGTTCTGCGTCAATGGTAGACGAAGCAATGGACGTCTTGCGGACAGACCACTCTGCTGTAAACGGCGTCGAATGGTACGCGCAGACACTGGATGATGCGTTACAGACGCAGTGTGCTGTGCTATGGTTCGGGATGTCACTGAGCGATCCGTCACTGCCATGCGCACAATTTGCCTATCAGCACGTGCAGTGGTGCACCGAGGTGAATGCGATCGACCACGTCGGTCCGTCGTACCCTCCTGCATCCAACGGTCACATATCCGCATTACAGTTGTTTGGTTTCGTCCAACACGACTAGCGATTTCTCTGTATGATAATCCACAATCTCGGTAAGCCGCTATCCTTCCTCTGTCGAACTCGGATACTTGATCAAAAGATGTTCGCTGTTGTCTACGAGGCGTAACTGATTGTCTTGTGAAACAACCACAAGGTAAACACACGTGCCGAACGTACACTCGTCGAAATCGCCAAACCTTAAATGGCGCTATGAGGTGGCGCCACAGGCGCGCGTGATGTGCGTCTGCGCTGAAATTCTAATCAGTTGCATATCTCATCGCTGCAAACCCATGGTGTAAATTTCACTTGATTCGGTTGCTTCCTTCAGGGTGTTGCATTTATGGTGGCCAGCAGTGTATGAAGTAGTGCTGTAGGGAACTTGCACCATAATTCTTACTGCAAGGTACGACTGATAGAGGTGATGAGAAATCTCCCGGAAAAATAAATAGGCGATTTAAAGTGAAGAGCCAAAGAATCTGGTAACCAGCCCAATTCTTATACGGACCCCGCGAGCACACAGAAACGCCACAACACGATGTGCCATGGACTAATATACACTCCTGGAAATAGAAATAAGAACACCGTGAATTCATTGTCCCAGGAAGGGGAAACTTTATTGACACATTCCTGGGGTCAGATACATCACATGATCACACTGACAGAACCACAGGCACATAGACACAGGCAACAGAGCATGCACAATGTCGGCACTAGTACAGTGTATATCCACCTTTCGCAGCAATGCAGGCTGCTATTCTCCCATGGAGACGATCGTAGAGATGCTGGATGTAGTCCTGTGGAACGGCTTGCCATGCCATTTCCACCTGGCGCCTCAGTTGGACCAGCGTTCGTGCTGGACGTGCAGACCGCGTGAGACGACGCTTCATCCAGTCCCAAACATGCTCAATGGGGGACAGATCCGGAGATCTTGCTGGCCAGGGTAGTTGACTTACACCTTCTAGAGCACGTTGGGTGGCACGGGATACATGCGGACGTGCATTGTCCTGTTGGAACAGCAAGTTCCCTTGCCGGTCTAGGAATGGTAGAACGATGGGTTCGATGACGGTTTGGATGTACCGTGCACTATTCAGTGTCCCCTCGACGATCACCAGTGGTGTACGGCCAGTGTAGGAGATCGCTCCCCACACCATGATGCCGGGTGTTGGCCCTGTGTGCCTCGGTCGTATGCAGTCCTGATTGTGGCGCTCACCTGCAAGGCGCCAAACACGCATACGACCATCATTGGCACCAAGGCAGAAGCGACTCTCATCGCTGAAGACGACACGTCTCCATTCGTCCCTCCATTCACGCCTGTCGCGACAGCACTGGAGGCGGGCTGCACGATGTTGGGGCGTGAGCGGAAGACGGCCTAACGGTGTGCGGGACCGTAGCCCAGCTTCATGGAGACGGTTGCGAATGGTCCTCGCCGATACCCCAGGAGCAACAGTGTCCCTAATTTGCTGGGAAGTGGCGGTGCGGTCCCCTACGGCACTGCGTAGGATCCTACGGTCTTGGCGTGCATCCGTGCGTCGCTGCGGTCCGGTCCCAGGTCGACGGGCACGTGCACCTTCCGCCGACCACTGGCGACAACATCGATGTACTGTGGAGACCTCACGCCCCACGTGTTGAGCAATTCGGCGGTACGTCCACCCGGCCTGCCGCATGCCCACTATACGCCCTCGCTCAAAGTCCGTCAACTGCACATACGGTTCACGTCCACGCTGTCGCGGCATGCTACCAGTGTTAAAGACTGCGATGGAGCTCCGTATGCCACGGCAAACTGGCTGACACTGACGGCGGCGGTGCACAAATGCTGCGCAGCTAGCGCCATTCGACGGCCAACACCGCGGTTCCTGGTGTGTCCGCTGTGCCGTGCGTGTGATCATTGCTTGTACAGCCCTCTCGCAGTGTCCGGAGCAAGTATGGTGGGTCTGACACACCGGTGTCAATGTGTTCTTTTTTCCATTTCCAGGAGTGTATATGAAGTAATGCTTTAGGGAACTGGCACCATAATTCTTACTGCAAGGTACGACTGATAGAGGTGATGAGAAATCTCCCGGAAAAATAAACAGGCGATTTAAAGTGAAGAGCCAAAGAATCTGGTAACCAGCCAAATTCTTATAGGGACCACGCGGGCACACAGAAATGCCACAACACGATGTGCCATGGACTAATGTATGTAGTGCTAGAGGGAACTGACACCTTGAATCTTGCAGGGCTGTCCACAAATACGTAAGAGTACTAGGGGGTGGATATCCCTTCGGAACAGCACGTCCTAAGGCATCCCAGATATGCTGAGCAATGTTCATGTCTGGGGAGTTTGGTGGCCAGCGGACTGTTTCTGGAACCACTCTGTAGCAATTCTGGACGTGTGGGGTATCGCATTGTCCTGGTGGACTTGCCCAAGTCGGAATGCGCAGTGGACATGAATGTATGCAGGTGATTAGACAGGATGCTTACGTACGTTTCACCAGTCATAGTCGTATCTACACGTATCACTCCAACTGCACACGCTCCACACCATTACAGAGCCTCCAACAGCTTGAACAGTCCCCTGCTGACATGCAGGGTCCATGGATTCATGAGGTTGTCTCCACACCCGTATACGTCCATTCGCTCGATACAATTTGAAAGAAGACTCGTCCGACCAGGCAACTTGTCTCCAGTCATCAACAGTCCAGTGTCGGCGTTGACGCCCCCAGGCGAGGCGTAAAGCTTTGTGTCGTGCAGTCATCAAGGGTACACAAGTAGGTGTTCTGGTCTGAAAGCCCATATCGATGATGTTTCTTTGAATGGTTTGTGCGCTGACACTTGTTGATGGCCCAGCGTTGAAATCTGCAGCAATCTCCGAAAGGTTTGCACTTCTGTCACATTGAACGATTCTCTTCAGGCGTCGTTGGTCCTGTTCTTGCAATATCTTTTTCCGGCAGCAGCGATGTCGAAGATTTGATCTTTTACTGGATTTCTGATATTTAATGTCTCTTCTTCTTTTGCTTGTTCCCTTTTTCCGCGCTTTCGCAGGATTGGCACGGTTAAGGGTGAATGTGGCAACGTTAATCTAAGGGATGTCCCCGGATGTCCTTCCTGCTGCCACGCCATACTCCCCGGGACAGAATTAGTGTACCACAGCTCTCTGCATTTAGTGTTGGTTCAAATGGCTCCGAGCACTATGGGACTCAACTGCTGAGGTCATCAGTCCCCTAGAACTTAGAACTGCTTACACCTAACTAACCTAAGGACATCACACACATCCATGCCCGAGGCATGATTCGAACCTGCGACCGTAGCGGTGTTACGGTTCCAGACTGCAGCGCCTTTAACCGCACGGCCACTTCGGCCGGCGCATTTAGTGTAATCCGTGGAACAGTGTGAACGTGGTCAGATGTCTGCGAGTCGTTTAACTGTGGCGCGAGGTGGGGACGAGCCCGGTATTCACCTTATGGGATGTGGAAAACCGCCTGAAAACCTCATACAGGCTGGCCAGCACACTGGCCTTCGTCGGTAATCCGCTGGGCGGATTCGATCCGGAGTCGGCTCGCCTACCCGAGTTCAGGAAGCAGCGCATTAGCGCTCTAGGCTAACCTGGCCGATTCCTGATATCAAGGTACGCTCGTGAAAATCCCCATAGCTGCCTTAGAAGTGCTGTGTCCCATTGCTCGTGCGCCGACTGTAACACCACGTTCAATTTTGGTAACCCGCGATTGTAGCAGCAGTAACCGATCTAACAATTGCGCCGGACACCTGTTGTCATATATAGGCTTTTCCGACCGCAGTGTCGTATTCTGCTAGTTTACATATCTCTGCATTTGAATACGCATGCCTATACCAGTTTCTTCGGCGCTTCAGTGTATTAATCTTTAGCCCTTTCAGACCTGAATGCTCTCTGGAGGGAAGAAAATATTTCTTTGAGTGGTATTGCACTTAGGCGAGCTTTTGCTGTTTTTAGATGCAGGATTTGTGCAAAAATTTGTATCCATTTTCAAAATATAGTACTTACGTTTAGCTTGATTTTATAGACTAAAGCTACTACTTACGATATATTCTCTGTTGTAATAAATAGTAAATGATCATTATATAATTACCATGCAAAATAACAATAACAGTATTGAGTTGTAAGGTGGAATACAGCGAACCAAATACATCCGTTTTTTCTGGTGGTCTTGAACTGCTGCGCGCTGCTACGCTGACTTGTTGGTATTTTCATAGTGATTTCCAGCAGTTGGCAGCACTTGCACTTGATGACGAGATTGAACGTTTACAAATGTCAACGTCAGGTTTACACTGTTAAAAAAAATAATTCTGTTGCACACAGTAAAAGTTCGTGTACAAAGTTGTGGCCAGACGGTCTGAAAGAGTTACCTACACGCGCATAGATATTTATCGTAAGGATACGCGTGACGCATTCATTACGCGACATTGCATAGCGAGCAGAATGCATCAAAATGTGTAAGAAAATGAACCCAAAAACTGAAAGCTGTGTTCATAAGGTACTGAACGCTAAATACGAGCATATGCAGTATGTTTCACAATTTATGTCATACACCCGTAGAGTTTGTAAAGGTTTTACAAAGGAACGCACGTCCGGAAACGTCATCCAACGAAACTAGAGAGCGTCATAGGTTTAGGCATTGGCGCATGTATTTGTACGTACAAGATGCTTCCGTGATGGTGTTACAATCTTTCTAGATTGATGGAGGAGGGTAAGTGTATCAATCTTAGGTAAGGGTCCCTGTACCGGAAACGAACCAGTCAAATGTTGTAAGTGAAACCCTTTCTGATACTTCTGACAGTGAAATACGTATACCCGTACTGTTGATGCTAAGAGTGTAGGGCAGGGAACTTTCAAAGGTGGCGCAGTATGGGCTAAGACAAGGAAAAATGTCGAGTAAACATGGGCTCTGAACTGCAGACCTTAAGATCCGTGAGCACCGGTTCAAGAGAGGAGATGTGTTTCACAGTATTTGTTAAGGTATGCAGCTTAGGTGCCATGTTTACTCGACATTTTTCCTTGTTTTGGTCTCTGAAAGTTGCCTACCCTCCAGTTTTATCAGCAACAGTACCGCTCCATGTATTCCGCTATCAGAGGTTTCAGAACAGTTTTCGCTTAGTTACAAGACTCGTTGCAGTACAGGGAGACTTACCTTCCTCCATCATACAAGAATGTAACATCATCACGGATTCGCCCTGTGTATACATACATCTAAAGGCACCGGCGCATATAAACTTTGACGCACTGTAGCGTCGTTGGTTGACGTTTCCGGACATGAATTCTTGTGTAAAACTTGATCTACTATGTCAGCTCTATACCATCTAGAAGTGTGTAACATGATTAGTACAAACACTATAAAGGATGTTAGGATTATAAGTGCAGATATTTCTATTGGTGGCTAATTATAACATTACATTTGTATTTACTGCATTTGGCGGCTAATAATTGTAGCCATTACAAATGGTTCAAATGGCTCTGAGCACTATGGGACTAAACATCTGTGGTCATCAGTCCCCTAGAACTTAGAACTACTTAAACCTAACTAACCTAAGGACATCACACACATCCATGTCCGAGGCAGGATTCGAACCTGCGACCGTAGCAGTCGCGCGGTTCCGGACTGAGCGCCTAGAACCGCTAGACCACCGCGGCCGGCGTGTAGCCATTACAAGTCGTGTGTTTTTAGGTTGGTTAGTTCCTTCAAGCACACGTGGCAAGAGCAAGCCATTAATGCTTATTTTTCCCTGGGCAGCAGGTAAGATGTTGAAGTTCGGACACTTGCACGCAAGTTGGTTAATCTATACTGACAGGTGTAGTCCAATTGGCGGTGCAGTTACGACCATACAGAAAACATATTGTGGTACATTATGTGACGTGTTCGCAGGAAGACTGTTAAGTTTCCTTTAATTTACGTCTATGGTCACAAACGTTTTGTTAACAGATTACCGGTTTCGGTCTTTAATGACCATCATCAGATCTGTTTCATAAAAACAAAGTCCTAATGTACTGCACCCTTTAGGACTTTGTTTTTATGAAACAGATCTGATGATGGCCATTAAAGACCGAAACTGTTAATCTGTTAACAAAAAGTTTGCGACCATAGACGTAAATTAAAGGAAACTTATTACATATACGGGTCACTGTTTTTTCGCGACGATGTTGGAGGTTGGGAAGACTGTTAGACGCTGGGAAAAAAAAACAGGTGATGGACTGAAATGGTCCATATTAAGTTACGTACCACCAACGACCCTTTGTAAACAATACACTTGTTTATATATTGCGTTCGATTAGCTCCTCTCTCCCTCCCTCCCTCCCTCCCTCTCTCTCACTCTCACTGTCTGCCTCTCCCTTCCCACCCTCCCCCTCGCCATTCTCATAAATTCTACATCTACATCTACATACATACTCCGCTAGCCACCAAGCGGTGTGTGGCGGAGGGCACAATGCGGCCGGCCGAAGTGGCCGTGCGGTTAAAGGCGCTGCAGTCTGGAACCGCAAGACCGCTTCGGTCGAAGGTTCGAATCCTGCCTCGGGCATGGATGTTTGTGATGTCCTTAGGTTAGTTAGGTTTAACTAGTTCTAAGTTCTAGGGGACTAATGACCTCAGCAGTTGAGTCCCATAGTGCTCAGAGCCATTTGAGCCACAATTCGCGCCAAAGTCATATTCCCGCCCCCGCCCCCCCCCCCCCCCCGTCTGTACCAGTCGCGGATCTCGCGAGGGAAAAACGACTGTGTGAACGCCTCAGTACGAGCTCTAATTTCCCTTTTCTTTCAGTGGTGATCATTGCGCGATTTCAAAGTTGGTGGTAATAATATATGCTCTACATCCTCGGTGAAGATCGGATTACGGAATTTACTGAGCAGCCCTTTCTGTTTAGAGCACCGTCTATCTGCAAGTGTGTCTCACTTCAAACTTTCTATGGGATTTGTAATGCTCTCGCGATGGCTAAATGTACCAGTCACGAATCTTACCTTCCTCTTTGGACCTTCTCAATCTCTTGAATCAGACCCAACTGGTAAGGGTCCCATGCAAACGAACAATACTCCAAGACTGGACGATCTAACGTATTGAAAGCAATTTCCTTTGTTGAAGGAATGCATCGCTTCAGGATTCTACCAATAAACCGCAATCTAGAGTTCGCCATACCCGTTACTTGTGTAATCTGATCATTCCATTTGAGATCATTCTGACAGCAATCAGCTATTAGTGGACGTGATTAGGGGTTGTGTTCATCCTTCGCCCTTATAGCGGCTTCAGCTATACAATCAATGCTTTCAGTGAGGTGTCTGAATGTCTTTTGAAGAATGGTAATCTATTCCTCCTGATGAGCCGAAAAGTAGTAATGATCATCGCTGCAGTCGACATTATGACTAATCCCAAAGACGTTGCATTGGTTTCAGGTCGAGACATTGTGGACGCTAGTTCATTTCAGATATGTTTTTGTTCACAAACGATTGCCTCAGTGATGGTGCTATATAGCACGGTGTATTGTCGTGCTGAAACAATCGTCGTCTCCGAATTGTTCTTCTACTGTGCGCAGCCCGCAATGCCTTAAAATATGGTCGTATCCTTCTACATTTAGCGTTTTCTTGAGCACATAGGGTAACAGACCCTAACCACGAATAAAGTCACGATGGCAGGCAACGTTCTCGAGGGATTCGCCAAACCCAAATCCTTCCATCGGACTGCCACAGGGAACCGCGTGATTGATCGCTCCAGATCTCTCGTTACCAGTCATATACTACCGAGTGGCGTCGATCTTGACAGTACTTTATGGGTCGCTTACTACTGACGACAGCAATTTGTGGCTTATGAGAAGATGCACTATGTGATCAAAAGTATTCGGACACCTGGATGAAAATGACTTACGAATTCGTGGCACCCTCCATCGGTAATTCTGTAATTCAATATGGTGTCGGCCCATCCTTAGGCTTGATGACAGCTTCCACTCTCGCAGGCATACGTTCAATCAGGTGCTGGAAGGTTTCTTGGGGAATGGCAGCCCGTTCGTCACGGAGTGCTCCACTGAGAACAGGTATCGATATCGGTCGGTGAAGTCTAGCACGAAGTCGGCGTTACAGAACATCCAAAAGCTGTTCTGTACGATTCAGATCAGGACTCTGTGCAGGCCAGTCAATTACAGGTATGTTATTGTCATGTAACGACTCCGCCACAGGCCGTGCATTATGATCAGGTGTACGATCGCGTTGAAAGGTTCAGTCGCCATTCCCGAATCGCTCTTCAACAGTGAGGAGCAAGAAGGCGCTTAAAACATCAATGTAGGCCTGTGCTGTTATAGTGATAGGCAGAGTAACAAGGGATGAAAGCTTCCTCCGTGAAAAACACGACCACACCATAACACAACCGTCTCCGAATTTTGCTGTTGGAACTACACACACACACTGCCAGATGTTCACCGGACATTCACCATACCCACACCCCGTCATCGGATAGTCACGTTGTGTACCGTGATTCGTCACTCCACACAACTTTTTCCCACCTTTCAATCGTCCAATGTTTACGCTTCTCGTTTGGCATGTACCGGCGTGATGTGTTGCTTATGTACAGCCGCTCGACCATGAAATACAAGTTTTCTCACCTCCCGTGTAACTGTGATAGTACTTGCAGTGCAACCTGATGCAATGTGGAATTCCTGTGTGATGGTCTGGATAGAAGTCTGCCTATTACACATTACGACCATCTTCAACTGTCGGCGGTCTCTGTCAGTCAACAGACGAGGTCGCCCTGTCCGCTTTTGTGCTGTACGTGTCCCTTCACGCTTCCACTTCACTATCACATCGGAAACAGTGGACCTAGGGATGTTTAGGAGTGTGGATATCTCGCGTACACATCGCCTGGGCCCGTCAACACCGACATTGGACTGTTGATGACTGGGAAAATGTTGCCTCATCGGACGAGTCTTCTTTCAAATTGTATCGAGCGGATGGACGTGTACGGGCATGAGGACAACCTCATGAATTCATAGACCCTGCATGTCAGCAGGGTACTGTTCAAGCTGGTGGAGACTCTGTAATGGTGTGGGCCGTGTGCACTTCCAATGATATGGGACCACTGATACGTCTAGATACAACTCTGACAGGTGACAGCCATTCATGTCCATTGTGCATTCCGACGGACTCGGGCAATTCCAGCAGGACAATGCGACACTCCACACTTCCAGAATTGCTACAGAGTGGCTCCAGGAACGCTCTTCTGAGTTTAAACACTTCCGCTGCCCATCAAACTCCCCAGACATGAACATTATTGAACATATGCGGGAAGCCTTGCAACGTTCAAGAGATCTCCACCCTATCTTACTCTTACGGATTTATGGGCAGCCCTGCAGGATTAAGTCAGTTCCCTCCAGGATTCTTAAGACATTATCGAGTCCATGCCATGTCGTGTTGTGGCATTTCTGCGTGCTCGCCGGGTACGATGTTAGGCAGGTGTACCAGTTTCTTTTTCTCTTCAGTGTAAGTCTTGAGTTTGACATTTTAGGGTACTGGTTGATCAAAAAGTCAGTATAAATTTGAAAACTGAATAAATCACGGAATAATGTAGATAGAGAGGTACAAATTGACACACATGCTTGGAATGACATGGGGTTTTATTAGAACCAAAAAAATACAAAAGTTCAAAAAATGTCCGACAGATGGCGCTTCATCTTATCAGAATAGGAATAATTAGCATAACAAAGTAAGGCAGAGCAAAGATGTTCTTTACAGGAAATGCTCAATATGTCCACCATCATTCCTCAACAATAGCTGTAGTCGAGGAATAATGTTGTGAACAGCACTGTAAAGCATGGCCGGAGTTATGGTGAGGCATTGGCGTCGGATGTTGTCTTTCAGCATCTCTAGAGATGTCGGTCGATCACGATACACTTGCGAGTTCAGGTAACCCCAAAGCCAATAATCGCACGGACTGAGGTCTGGGGACCTGGGAGGCCAAGCGTGACGAAAGTGGCGGCTGAGCACACGATCATCACCAAACGACGCCCGCAAGAGATCTTTCACGCGTTTAGCAATATGGGATGGAGCGCCATCCTGCATAAACATTGTACTTTCCAGCAGGTGTTTATCAGCCAGGCTGGGGATGGTGCGATTCTATAACATACCGGCGTACCTCTCACCCGTCACGGTAGCTGTTACAAAACCAGAATCACGCATTTCCTCGAAGAAAAAAGGCCCGATAACGGTAGATATGGATAAATCCAACCCATACCGTGACTTTCTTGTCGTGCAATGGAGTTTCAACGACAGTTCTAGGATTTTCGGTGGCCTAAATTCTGCAGTTGTGGGCGTTGACAGATCCTCGGAGCATGAAATGAGCTTCGTCGGTCCACAACACGTTACTCAACCAATCGTCATCTTCCGCCATCTTCTGAAACGCCCACACCGCAAATTCCCTCCGCTTCACTAAATCGCCAGGTAACAGTTCATGATGCCGATGGATTTTGTACGGATAGCATCGGAGGGTACGCCAAAGTGCCAGCCAAACAGTAGTGTATGGAATGCCGGTGCGACGTGCGACTGCACGAGCGCCGACTTTCCAGTGCGTAGACGAACCCGCTACAGTCTCCATTTCTTCCTGAACTGTCTCAGCAGCATTACGCCTTGTGTTCGGTCGGCCACTACGGGGTCTATCGTCTAAACAACCCGTGGCTTTGAACTCTGAAATCGTTCTCGCCACAGCTGCATTTGTCAACGGACCTTTACCCGTTCGAATCCCCTTCCTATGGCGATAGGATCGTAACGCTGAACTAGCACATTCCCCATTCTGATAATACAGCTCCACTAAAAGCGCCTTTTCAGGTAACGTCAACATGCTGCGACTGCTGGCGCATCTGATTCTCTCTCTTTTTTTTTTCTTTATTGTTATTTTTCACCTCATACAAAGGTGGGCTGGCAACGGATAAATCTACTCCGCTCTTCAGCCACAAGCATTACAATAAAAGAGAAAATGAAGACAAAAGTAACAGATTGGTGGTTAAAAAACAGTAGATACAATCATTAAAAACATGAAGCCGTTCACACACGACGAAAAAAACACGAAAAACTGTTAGCACTGCGCACAAACACTGATATTTAGACCCCAAAGTGAACGAAGGAGCGTGGCGGCGAAAAACACTGAATCACAAACACGATGGCACACACACGAGAAACTGATGGCGATGATCTCCGGCGCGCGAATGACCACTTAAGGTGTGCGAGTCCAGGGACCAGCCAAGAGGGTAAGAAAGTGGTGGGGGAGGGAGAGGGGGGAGCAAAGATGCCAATGGCAGAGGAGATGGTGGGAGGAAGGTAGGTATGGGGGTAGGGGAAGCTCGGAGGGGGGGGGATGGGGAGAAAGGGAGGAGGGAAGGAAGGGGGAGAGAAGGGAGAGAGGGTGCCCACAGGAACAAACTCAGGAAGTGAGAGGAAGGGTCAAAGTTGGTAGGAGGGGTAGATGGAGGGGAGGAGGGCATCATCAGGGAGGGGTAGCTGGTGGAAGCTACCTTGGGAGAGGGTAAGGAGAGTGGAGAGATGGAGAGCAGGTGGGACGTGGAAATACAGGTGCGGCAGCAGATGGGGGTGGAAGAGAATTGGAGAAACAAGCGGGACACTGGCGACCGCTGACAGGGACAGTGCTGGTGGAACAAAGAGTAAGTACTTCATTGTTGTGCTACAAATGTACTTGTACTAATTACTGTTTCTCTGTTACATGACGCACATGGAAAATGACGAATAAAGTGAAACAGTATTAACTGTATAAACGGATGGCACAATAACCAGAAGGAACAAGGACAAGGATTTACAAACCTAACGTAATCGTGAGTGACGCAGCTCAGCCGTAATTAAGGTAGGAAAGCGCAAACGCATGCAGTGGCTGCACCTTGGCTTAGCTCCACTTAAAGCAGAACCTTTTCCTGTCCATATTAAAATCCGGGTAGTGTTTGTGGCAACACACAATTACACTTTGATAATTACTTTTTATGTTCAACAATCGCAGAATTAGAAGACGTAGTGCGCCATCTTGTAAATTTCCGACGCGCAACAAATAACAATCGCGAGATATTTTTATTAATTCAACTGCGAGAGAATTTAAAGATTTAGATTAACAGTAAAGTACAGATAAAAATAATATCTTCACAATGGAATCGAAGAACTTTAATTTGACAAATGTTCATGGACACGTCACCGATTCTGACAATAGTGACGTAAATGATGACGCAATTAGTTTTTCAGCACAACATAATGTAGAAGTAAATACAATTCAATTGCACTCCACAGGGATTAACAATAACGAACCACTTGCAAATGAAACCTTGTGCACAGTCGATGAAGCATCGATTACCAGATCAGATGAAAATATTTCGCGTGAAGTCAGTGAACCTAGCCCGGTTTCGATTCAATCAGACCGTGGCAGAGAAACAATGGCAACAAATAATGGCATAAATACAAACACACAAGCTTCGTCAGTTACGCTTGAGGCATTATATAGTCTGATGTCAAATGTGAGCGAGAAACTGGCGAATCTAGAAATAATGACAAACACAAAATTGTCAAACATGGAAATTGGGTTCCAACAGCAGTTTTCAAGTGTAAACACGCAATTTGAAAACATACACAGACATTTCGATCAACGCTTAAATAAACTCACCAATGAAATCGATCAAAAGATCGAAGACAAAGTCATCAAAACCGTCAATAGTGTATACAATGTATTGGCAAATGACTTAGAAAAGAAATTGTCAGATCTTACAACCAAACAGGAACAGGAACTGACAGAAATAGTAGAAACACACAATCAAACACAAACCGTACAAAAAGAAATACATGAAAACGTACAGGCTATTCAATTAAATTTAACAAGAGTACAGTCCGCATGTGAAGAAATACCTGACCAAGTTAATAAAGTTAACGAAGAAGTCGGTTTTCTGAAACAGGAGACTCGACGTATCAACGCGGACATTATCAAAATAAATGAAACTTTAGAAAACGGTAGTGTAAATGAATCAATAACTGACCGGGAAACAAAACTTTTTGAAAAATTAGGTAATGAAATCAAAGTAGCCGAGGACAGAATACGCAAGGAAATTGCTGGTAGACTGAATGTTTCAAATGACTTGCCTACGTCAAGCAACAGGCAGTGCGACACTTATTCGCCCGTGCCAGATTACGATGTAAATAACGCAGAACATCACGCGCCCAGTCCGGCGTATGTGCACGCACCGGCGCAGGCAAACAATGGCTATTCGCCAAACGCGGTGCTGCAACAGGCAGTAGGCGTGTCGCCTTGCATCTCGACGATTCTAGTCGATGAGAGCCTGTTGAAACATAGACAGTTTCCAGTTTTCTCCACAGAATCCAGAAAAACTCATCCAGTCGTATTCGTAAGAGCATTTAAAAATGTCTTACCAAGAAACTGGACTGAGGCACAGAAGATTAGATATGTAGTAGGCTTCACACAAGGCGACGCACTTTTGTGGGCCACAGACATGGCTGAACAGTGCGTCACCTACGAACAATTTGAACGGGCTTTCTTGGAGAAATATTGGTCTGCTGGGGTCCAAGAAAGACTGCGCCGTGAAGTATTCAACCCACAACCGTTCAACCTCAAAAACGGCGGGTTGAGAAAGTATTTCGAAAAGTACTTGAATAAGACGCGCTATTGGAACAATCCAATACCGCACGTAGACGTCCTCAAAATTCTGAAAAACAGACTACCCGCGAATTTACGCGAAAAATTGGTAACCATACCGGAAAACGACCTTGAGTACTTTCTTTCCGTGCTTGACTCTATTGATCTAATATACGAAGAGCCGAGCACAAGTAATCGGAATGAATATTCCGGAACCAATCAAAACAACGGTAACGGATATCATTTTAATGGCAGTGGACAAAACCCACACAGTTGGCATCCGTATGCGACAAGGCCAAATAATGGAACCTGGAATTACGGGAATCGGAGGAATTCGGCGCCACAGAGACGTGAAGACCGAAGGTATAGTACAGATTACGGTCCACGCCGGTATGGAAATGATAGAAATCACGTGAATGATTGGTCAGGCCCGCGTGATGAAAGGCGGCACACAAATGAAAATTACAATAGTTACAGTAATAGGAATGATAGACCAAGGAGGAATAGCGACGGCCGGTCGCAAGAAAATGTTGCACGCAGCGGTCCGGAAACTAATTGGCGACAGAATAACCACTCAGTACACTTTGTAGAGGTAACGGACACTACTGAAGCAACGCCGTTGTCTCCCCCGGTAAACAACAATCGGTCGTAATGAGCCCCCACCGGCCGACCGATTTGACAACAGGGGGCACAAACAAGCACACATTACATCTTAGACAATTATTTTTAAGATATGATCAGGATGCGACCGTAGAAGATGATCTATGTGAAGAAGAGATGAAAGCACCGGACAAGGTAAGTGACCTCGTGCAGGCTGTAATAACAACAAAAAGATAAGAAAGGTTACAGAATTTAACATTGGACAGGAAGTACTATTACGTACCCACCCAAAATCCTCTAAAATTAAGGCATTAAACAAAAAGTGGCAGTTGTATGATGGCCCTTTCATTATAATAGACAAACCTCACTCAGGATGTTATCTGTTAGGTAACACACGAACGAGCAAGGTGAAAGGGTTATACCCTCACAATGACATCAAGGATTTTTTTCATTAAAGGTTATATGTTATTTTAGCAAAATTGAAATTGTACGACCTTGGATCACATAGTAAAATTGCTGTCATTAACCTAAGAAACTTGCGAACAACTGGGGGCATATGCCAGCTTAAAAACGCATATTTAACCAAACCTAATGAAACATGTGTTACTGTGAGTCTTAACACTATAAAATAAACCATACGGTACTTTTGTAGTCTAACTCAGTTATTTAAGAGAGGGGAACAAAGACAAATTAGCGCGAAGGTCAGAGTTTGTTCGCTTGAGACGAGCAACAAACCACACGTCGAAGTTGCAATCCAACGCTCAGCTCATGAGCACGCGATAGCTGCATGTCAAGACGAGGTCATTGGCCGCGCTGTAGGCAGCGAGCCGGGGAGAAATCTTCCCCCCTTCCATGTCCGATCAGCTGAGCGTATACAAAGCGCGAAGGCGCATGCGCGGTCGAGTCCAGGTGTCACGTGACTATTACACGATGGTGGCTATCACGAATAATGTTCACCAACAATGCAGAGTTTTCCCCGCGCCTACAGTCCAGTCGTGGTACGTAAGCGCGCATGCGCGGAACGTTTAAAAGTTTTGAGACCACTCTTACTATGAGACACAGAGACGAAAGTCATTCAAAAACAAGAAAGGAAAGGGTACACAAGTCTTGTAAATAGTAACTTAGAAAATTTAATTATAAGCTGGTATTACGTAATAAAAGTGAACATGCAAGTACATACTGGTCATGGACGGTATTGTAATATTATATTATACTGAGTAAAATCTTAGCTTGTACGGAAGGAGAAAGAAAATAGAAAAAAAATAAATAGATAAATAATGCAGATATATAACCGGAAGAAAGGCTATGTACACGAGAACAGCACACAATTACATATAGGGAAAAAGCAGCAAAGAGGAAATCAAAGAGATAACGCATACATTTACATTACACAGTAGCGGGCGATTTTCAGAATGAACAACAAGGTAAACGCGGGAATTTTTGGGACTAAGGAAAAGAGTGACACAAGCTTTAAAATAGGAAAATAATAAACAGATCTGTGCAGCGTGAGTAATGAACTGAATCGCTCTCAAAACAAATACCTAGAGTTTATAGAGAGAGAGACACACATTAACGTTAGGAAACACCTGAAGCACTCAGCAAACAACTTTGTAGAATATATAAGCTGTACACGAGGGTACATGTACGAAAGCTAAAGTGTAAAGGAGGAAAATAGGGAATGTTGCGCATTAATGGACTGTAAGGCAGTTATGTATGTAAGAAGAAATATTTAGTTGTAAGTATTATTAGTATAAGGGACGATGCTCAGCACACCCTGAATTATTTTGGAATATTGAAGGAATGGTGCAGGGTACCGAAAAAGGGCCCCACCAGCAAAGTGTATATTATAGTGGTAGATATTTTTTGTGTATAAACGTATGTATGAATGTGTGAAAGGCGAAAGAAGCCCGGTACATGTACGGAACTTAAACAACGTAGAAGTGTATAAGGAAAATTAAACTCTAAGACAACCTCTTATAAACATGTATACCTAACATCAAGAAACAACTTAATTAAAACTGTAAGACTCTACGAGTGTACGAGAAAATGCGAAAAACCTGATACAAAGTGCAACATTAGCGATGCTTCACTCATGTATGCAAAAGGAAGGTATGAATTACTTTACCCACTTGAAACATGAAAGGAAAAATCATGTCAAAATTATATCTTTCACACATATAACAATTTACAGTCACAAAGAATGAAAATGACATCGCCGCTATACGAGAAACAGGTAAGTAGTGTGATCGACGACCTGTAAGCAAAGGAATCGCCTATAAAATGAATTATGAACAAAACGTCATAAAGAATGTCATGCTGCACTGAAGCTATGAAAGTCTGATTGTTCGTGTACATAGATTTTTATGACAACCGATGCATTAAAATGTCTGTATTTTTTCTCCCATGATAACACAAGACGCCTATAAGCGCACTTTAATTGAAGATGATACACGCACACAAGGGCGTGCCGCTATTATGAAACTCTGTACATAGTAATAGTAGTTACACCCTGAACTTCAAAATTTTATGTTTATATGTCCATGTTAAGGTAGGAAGTTTTATTAGGGTTAATGATTTATAAGCACACCAGAACGTGCTTAAGCACAAAACACTGTACATATTAGGGTTATGCTGCATACAAATGATTATTTCGTGCATTTTCAGATTTTATACGCGAAAAACCGTAGCATACACGTAGTCGTTGCCACTACCCTAAGTAGAAGGTAGAAAATTCCCTTCCCAAGCTTCAGTGGAGCGGCTACAGGTGTATTCTCAGCATGCTGATGCATGTCGTTGCGTATGAAGAATACGTAACGGAGGTAAACCTTAATTTATACTCGAGTTCAAGAAGGAAAACAAAGGACTTGTTCCTTCTAACAGATTAATGGGAAAAGGCGAGTGTGTGTGTCAGTAAAATCCAAGACGAAGAAGCCACTATGAGTGGTCAAAAATTTTTTCAATTTTAGTCGATAGTTTTTTCCTGTAGTTTATGTAAACAATGTATTGTATGTATTATATGTTATTCCATTGTATGTGATGTATTTTGTATTTCATGCCAAGTCCCGTGACTTACAAATTATGTGCATTGACCAGAAGTATTGAGGGGAATGAATCTCAGTACAATAGGTAAAAGGGGTTAATGCGAAAAAAAAAAAAAAAAGTGTAGTGAAAAGGAAGTTTCGATCGCAATACTCGCGGTTAAAGTGGTGTGTGTGTAGAAATTAAAATTGTGCAAAGTAGTGCTACTTTGCAAGTGTCAGAGAGCCTAAACGAGTGACAGCGAAAATTGAAGCTTGTATCGTCAAACGACACATGGCGTCACAATAGGAAAGGACAATGCCAAACAAGTTTGACACGGTACGCTTCTTACCAGGAGCTGCATCGACGGGATCGTCCTCCGCCTCGCACATAGTGTGGTGTGTTCTTCGGGGCACATATTCCAATGTACCTCGTCGTATCCAGTCTAAGTACTGGAAGGAACTACAAAAAGCACACGCATACTGAGGTTCGGAAGTCTCGACGGTACCCGCACGTCGGTGTATATTCAGTGCACTGGCGCGCGCATTCAACCAACGTCGCCAGCTAACGGACGACCAAACAATCAGGTGCGCGTATCACCCGCCCACATTCAACACGGGCTAGCGAACAAAGATCGTCGCCCGAGAATAAATACAGAAAGCAATACAAAGACTTAATTTTCACCTCGGATGAGGAAGGAAACATTTGTATGTAACGTTGTATTCAGTGTATATTTTATTGTACAAACTTTACTACATGATGTCATTTTCTCAGTATTAACCAGAACTTTGTATATTAGGATTAAGGTTTGTAAATATTAGCATAAGTATACCAAAAAACTGACACACACTCAGAAATACCAAAGAATTCACAGTGCCATGAAAATGAGACAATAAAAATGAAGTTTGTAAATAAAAGACCCCCAAACCTATCAATTGCAAGGTCGACTACTGTATCCTGTCAATCAAATAAAATTTTCTAGTGACAGTATACAGTAGGGGGGCAGTTGTAATGACACATTCCTATGCAGAGACATACAATATCTTAAAAGCTGCGCCAAAGATAAATTGAGAGGCATGTATATTATAATCTTTGTAAAGTTCACATTGGATTCTCTTTTGTTTGATACTCCAAGGAGCTAAGGGACACTTTCGATTGTTGCCTTGTGGAGGATGGACGTGATTTTTGGACTGTGCGGAAAGGCAGCCATATGGTTGGTAATTATGGTTTGTGCGACGAGCACAGCAAGTCTTATTGTGTTGTGAATAAAAAATAGTGAAAAGTATCGAAGTGTTACGAAAATTATTTAAAGCAACGTAGCATTGTATTCCTTGGTTTCCACCGTCTTCGTGAAGTGAACCGATGCCGACTCATGATGGTACACACGATCAACAAAGAGAAGAACATCGATGACGACTAATGAATTAATATTGTGGCAGAAGGACTAATTCTACGTCTAAGGTGAGAACTCTGATTAACTCAACAATGACGTGGAATTTAAAATGTAAAATGTTTTTTATTTATTTCGCCACACGGTCAAGATGGGATTGGTGAAGGTGTTGGGAGCGCTGCAGGGAGGGGGTGAAGGCATGTGTGGTGTGCGTACTGTAAGACCTTCGGTACACACACCATCAGATTATTTGACTTGTCGCTCTAATGAAGTAGGCGAGTGTCAGCAATATGTCTCGTGGTCTTATTGTGGCGTGTTTATCTTCTGCCGTTAGGGCAGACGATAGAAATGCCACTTGCACGCTTAGAGTAGCAGATTGATGGTGACCAACTTTAAACAGAACATGATTAATTTTCACACACATTTATTAAAATAATAAAAAGCATAGACATTACGTAACTTGATTCTGGATGCTGTTTACAACTGACAATCTAAAGTTCCTTTGGTCTTGGTACTTTAATCTTATTGTCACATATCTCTGATACTTGCCAAAGTGTCTATACATTTATCTTCATGGCTATGTACAAGAATATGGTAATCTTATTAGGCGCAGACTGAAACTTGACTATAGACTGGTACAGACTAATGCAGACTGGTACAGACTAATGCAGACAAATGCAGACTGACTAATCGGAAGTCTGTACACTCGTTATAATACCTCGCGCATTCAGGTACCACAGCGCGAGTGTGATCCACGAGGAGAAAAGGTTCTACGTTAGCAGCAATCTCATTGGCTGCGTTACATATTAATACGCGGATCGGCGGAAGCAGAATTTGGTCCATCTCTAAGGCAGCGCCATCTCGTAGTGCGGAGACGGACGAGAGCTGCGCCTGCGCTGTTGTGCTTAGCGGGGCGCGCTCTGGTAGGAAAGTTGTGTACGCGCTGACTACTCGGAACTATGTACACAACAGCAAGGAAGGCGGTGTTACCGGTGTACTGGAGAAGGTGGACGGGAGTGAAGGTGGCGGCATGTCCGCCGTATACAAAAGGTATAGAAGAGGGGAGAGGACGGAACCTTGTGGCACCCCAGCGTAGGGGAGGAAGGTGTAGGAATCCGTGTTATGGATGGTGACATAGGAAGGACGTCGGGAAGATTCTCTCTCTCTCATTACAGCTCCTTTTACACACGATTCTCATGCGCAGATACTGACGTTTTGCTGTCCAGTGCCATCTGTCGGACATTTTGTGAACTTTGTTTTTTTGGTTCTAATAAAATCCCATGTCATTCTAAGCACATGTGTCAATTTCTACCTCTCTACCTATGTTATTCCGTGGTTTATTAAGTTTTCAAATTTATGCTGACTTTTTGAGCACCCGGTATGTATGATCTACACAGGAGGATGGCCATACAGTAGCGAATCTGTTGGCATAAGCGGTACTCAGGTATTCTGTCTTGTAGGCGAGGGTGTGGAAGAGTGCTCGTTACCGGACAGCTCCGTGCACTAGCTAGCCAGGGACAATAGCAACTACCCGGCTAATTGCCGTCGCGCCTAGCTCTCCCCGGGGCGGCGGTAATCACCTCATTAGCGCGGGCAGCACGCGGCCGCACTCTTAATTGATGTCCGATAGGGGCGAGGGCGCATGCGCGGCGCTGGCCGCCGCCTAGGTGGCCATTAGCCGGCGCGCCAGGTCGGCCATCAGATAAGACCCTGACGCTGCCGGCGTGCGGCCATTATGTGGCGCAGGCTGTGTTGTTCTTCGCTGGTCCCGCCCGAGAGTGCTGGCTTCGTGTGCTCTTCGGGACGCAACCATGTCGCCGCGGGCGGGGAACACGTTGCGTGTTGACTCGCGTCACAGACAGCGTCTAGGTGCTGAAGTGGTCGTTCTCTGCGAGCCACGCTACTTACAAGGAGACTGCACGACCGTGGGGTCCGGGATTTGTGGGCAATTTTGTGTGGTGAAAGAGGACCCCTAACACCTCAAATGGTTCAAATGGCTCTGAGCACTATGGGACTTAACATCTATGGTCATTAGTCCCCCAGAACTTAGAACTACTTAAACCTAACTAATTTAAAGACATCACATAACACCCAGTCATCACGAGGCAGAGAAAATCCCTGAGCCCGCCGGGAGTCGAACCCGGGAACCCGTGCGTGGGAAGCGAGAACGCTACCGCACGACCACGTGCTGCGGACCCGGAAAATCCCGGGAAAAACGGATCAAAAGTTTCTTAGGTGCCTTATGAGCATAAAATGTTAGTACACTGCCGAGCCGCCTCTGGCCTCGGTGATTAGGGCTCGGATTTTTACGCCAGAGGTCTCGTGTTCGATTCCTGCTCTGGCACTTTTTTTTCCTTATGTTTCATTTTCTTCGGTTATTCCACCAGTTATTCAGAAAGTTTCCCAAACCTACATTATCTTTAACAGATTAGTTACATTATTGAATAACAATTATTTTCTTTTTGTCCAACAAAATTCATGGCGGTGGGTTTTCCATTTTTCATTGTAAAGTATCTGAGGAGAAACATTGCCTTTTTAATCAGAATACCAAAGTCGATTGGGAAACATTGAATTTTTATAAATAAAATAATTATAAACAAGAACTGCAGTGGTAATTAACGTAAAAACAAACAAAGCAATAATTTTTGCGACATCTTGCGCAACATATAAAAGCGGAATTTTTACAATCACAGGGCGTTTGCAATAAATCTGTACAAAAACATGCCCCATTAACACTTACGAAAATGTTTCGAGTTTCTGACAGTTTTGAGGCAAACCAGTCATATTAAATCATGTCTCGGAATATTGGTGACGATAATTGATGGTGAATTATAGAATGAATTTTTATACAATCTTCCCGGGAAATTAATTTAACGATTCTCCTGTAACAATGCGCTGCAATTTTAGCAATCAACAGAAGAAGAAAGAAAAATGTGTCGGAGAAGGAATCGAACCCGAGACCTCTGGCGTAAGGGTCCGAGTCTAACCATGTAGGCCAGACGGCGACAAGACAGTGAGCTAACACTTCATGCTCATAAGGCACCTGAGGAACTTGGGATCGATTTTTCTCGGGATTTTCCGAGTAGTGCGTCATAATATTTTCACCACGTGAGGTGTTACGGGTCCTCTTTCACCACACAAAATTGCAGACAAATCCCCGACCCCAAGGTCGTGCCGTCTCCTTGTTAGACTGTCTTAGCAAATGTCGTGGGGTGGTGGGTACAGTCGGTGCAGGTGTGTTGTATGCGCCATCATACTCCTCCTGGGCCAGCTGCAGTTGTATGGGGGACCTTCTCAGATGTGACTGCGCAAATGATTTGTGTAATATGCAATGTCGTCGTGAGCTAACGCCGTTCGAAAAAGGTACTGTGGTAGGTGCCGACGGATGGGGATTTCGATTTCGGCAATGGTGCAGTAATGCGGCGTCAGGGTGTCACAGTCCACAACAGATGAACTAGCGGCCATCCAGCCACCCTCGATGACCATAACCTGCGACGTCTCAGATGGATCGTCAATAGTGACAGGAGGGCAACAGTGCAACAGATCAGAGCGCAGTTCAACACAGGACGTGCTAGACCCGTTACGCAGTGGACAGTCCATAGGAACACGGGTTCGCAGGGTGTGGGAGCTGGTTCCACACACGTGTGCCACCGTTAACCCGATTTCA
Source organism: Schistocerca serialis cubense (assembly GCF_023864345.2). Classification (NCBI taxonomy): domain Eukaryota; kingdom Metazoa; phylum Arthropoda; class Insecta; order Orthoptera; family Acrididae; genus Schistocerca; species Schistocerca serialis. The sequence goes on along the minus strand of NC_064647.1, from coordinate 198,269,740 downwards.
ATGGTCACAACGACTTGCATTTGTCGCCGATCACTCGAGATGGACACTGTAACAATGGCGTAAAGACATCACTCCATCTTCAGGCCACGAGTGGCCTATCGGGACCATCCGACTGCCGTGTCATCCTCAGTGGAGAATGCGGATAGGAGGGGCGCGGGGTCAGCACCCCGCTCTCCCGGTCGTTATGATGGTTTCCTTTGACCGGAGCGGCTACTGTTCGGTGGAGTATCTCCTCAATTGGCATCACGAGGCTGAGTGCACCACGAAAAATGGCAACAGCGCATGGCGGCCTGGATGGTGACCCATCCGAGTGCCGACCACGCCCGACAGCGCTTCGGTGATCTCACGGGAACCGGTGTATCCACTGCGGCAAAGCATATGGTGGGACAAATCATGATTTCAAATGCATCATCCCAATGGGAGGCACCGTGTGTGGTGCAGACTACACCAATCGATGGAGCCCATCTGCCGAGAACGTGTGGTCAAAGACAGTGGCGTCTGTCTTCCATTCTGAGGTATGGAACGGAATAGACCCCAGCTAGTTGTTCTGAAAGGGACTTTGAACGCTCCATGGCACGCTGAGGTGCCAGAGGACCATCTCCATCCATTTTTGGCGTTCCGAGAATCGCCGCATCGCTCCACGTAGCCCAGGAATGATTCCTGGAACATGCAAGAGAGATCCAAAGACTGGGATGATCATCTCAGAGCTTTTAACCCCGTCGAGCACATCTTGGATGTCCTGGAACGCACTCGTGGATTCACGAGCGGTCTAGGATTGATTGCCACCTTGCAAACTATTTGGTGTCAGCAGCTTCCAGAGGAGTGTGAAGGACTTGTGTACTCACTTTCAATGCATCTACACTACTGGCCATTAAAATTGCTACACCACGAAGATGACGTGCTACAGACTCGAAATTTAACCGACAGGAAGAATATGCTGTGATATGCAAATGATTATCTTTTCAGAGCATTCACACAAGGCTGGCGCCGGTAGCGACACCTAGAACGTACTGACATGAGGGAAGTGTCCAATTCATTTCTCGTACACAAACTGTATTTGACCGGCGTTTCTTGGTGAAACGTTGTTGTGATGCCTCGTATAAGGAGGATAAATGCGTACAATCACGTTTCCGACTTTGATAAAGGTCGGATTGTAGCCTATAGCGATTGCGGTTTATCGTATCGCGACATTGCTGCTCGCGTTGACCGAGATCCGATGACTGTCAGTAGAATATGGAATCGGTGGGTTCAGGAGGGCAATACGGAACGCCGTGCTGGATGCCAACGGCCTCGTATCACTAGCAGTCGAGATGACAGGCATCTTATCCGCACGGCTGTAACGGATCGTGCAGCCACGTCTCGATCCCTGAGTCAACAGATGGGGACATTTGCAAGACAACAACCATCTGCACGAACAGTTCGACGACGTTTGCAGCAGCATGGACTGTCAGCTCGGAGACCGTGGCTGCGGTTACCCATGATGCTGCATAACAGACAGGAGCGCCTGCGGTGGTGTACTCAACGACGAACCTCTCTGCACGAATGGCTAAATGTCATTTTTTCGGATGAATCCAGATGCTGTTTACAGCATCATGATGGTCGCATTCGTGTTTGGCGACATGGCGGCGAACGCACACTGGAAGCGGGTATTCGTCATCGCCATACTGGAGTATCACCCGGCGTGATGGTATGGGGTGCCATTGGTTATACGTCTCGGTCATTTCTTGTTCGGAGTGACGGCACTTTGAACAGTGGACGTTACATTTCAGATGTGTTACGATCCGTGGCTCTATCCTTCATTCGATCCCTGTGAAACCCTACATTTCAGCAGGATAATTCACGACCGCATGTTGCAGGTCCTGTACGGGCCTTTCTGGATAAAGAAAATCTTCGACCGCTGCCCTGGCCAGCACATTCTCCAGATCTCTCACCAATTTAAAACGGCTGATCAGTGGTGGCCGAGCACCTGGCTCGTCACAATACTCCAGTCACTACTCTTGATGAACTGTGGTATCGTGTTGAAGCTGCATGGGCGGCTATACCTGCACACGCCATCCAAGCCCTGTTTGACTCAATGCCCAGGTGGTTGTTCTGGGTACTGATTTCTCAGGATCTGTGCACCCAAATTGCGTGAAAATGTAGTGTTATGTCAGGTCTAGTATAATATATTTGTCCAATGAATACCCATTTGTCATTTGCATTTCTTCTCGGTGCAGCAGTTTAAATGGCCAGTAGTGTAATTGCAGTCCACATGGCCAGAGGAGGCCCCACGCGATTCTAGGTGTTTATCTCATGACGTTTGCTAAACCAGTGTACATTGCAGCCCCCTTCCAGAGCTCCGCCCACGCTAAACCAGCCATGTTTCGAACTCTTTGAGTCATAGTCAAAAAAAGGCGGTGTTGTTCGTACAGTGTGCACACTTATGTCCGGTATGTACGCTTCTGAGCCAAATCATAATTAACCTCCTTTGCAACACAGATCGTCAGTGCTTTTGTGTGGCACGGTTTCGTCAAGTTCCTGGTGGGTTTCTGTAGATATGTGGCACCACATGTCTCTAGACAGGCCATGCAGCTCCTGTGGTCTGTGGGCATGTAGCTGGCGCCAGATTGGGTCCCCATGGCAGAAGTCATAGGATGCCTCCCAATATCATGTCAGACCTCTCTTTTTGCCCAGAATAGTAGAGCGACTCGACGTGGAATATACCCAACAAGTCGTTGGAAGCCGCCTGCAGAAATGTTGGGCCATGCTGCCTCTATAGCCGTTTCTGTGAACGGGAACGCGTTATGCAGATTTTGGTGTCACTCGCGTCCATCTAGGAAAGTTTTTATTGAGTTTAACGAAGGCGATGTTGGCCTGATATATTCGACGATGACCTTTGGCTACACTGACTAAAGGATCCTTCTAAGAAATACCAAATTAAGATAACCTGAAGATGCCTAAGTAAGGCGAAACGCGTAGTTGAAAAATAAAAAACTGAAATTGCAATCAAGACTGTTTTTAACCAATAGTGTTAAGCACTGGTTTGCTGTATGCCACATATGGATTGGAAGAATTTCTTCGTTCAAATTGTCCAGAATGTTCTTCAAACGAATTGAGAATATTTGTGGCCTGGTGGCATAGCAAATTGTTATCCTAAAAATTCTATCGTTTTTCGGCAGCAAATGGTCTCTCAACGTAAGAATTTCCAGCTAATGATCGGTTCAATTGGACCACAGGACCCAGATCATTCCATTTAAACGCAGCCAACACCAATATAAAGCCACCATCATGTTGCACAGTACATTGTTGACAAGCTGTGTCCATGGCTTCGTGTGGTCTATGGTACACTCGAGCCCTACCATCAGCTCTTATCAACTGAAATCGGGACTCATCTGCCAGGCCATGGTTTTCTAATCGGCAAGGGTCCAACCGATATGGTCGCGAGTCCAACAGAGGTGTTGCAGGCGATGTTGTCATGTTAGTAAAGGCACTCGCATCGGCCGTCTGCTGCCAAAGCCCATTTGCACCTTATTTCTCCGCGCCGTCCCCATTTTTGGGGAGAGGTTGGTGTCCATGTGGCTGGTGCGCAGTGTTTAGTTCCGTTTGGCTTCTCTCTGTGTTCGCGGCAACTTCTCGTCTTATATCTGGTGGAGCTGTCCCCGCCAGGCTGTAGAGTTTGCAGCCATGCGTTGCTCTCGGGCTTCCCGACGTTACTCTACTTGTAGTGACGTTCTTTAATTATGCTCACCGCAACAGCGTTACCTTGTCACCTCGTGTGTGTGGATACAACCTGGTTTTCCAGTTTACTGTTATTTTTTAACAGATCTGTATCACACTCGCCTGTACTTAATTCGAGCGAGGGCACTGACGTTCTTTAGCGGCCCGAATGTAGTAAGCATCCCTAGGCTCGGCATGAAACACGTTTCTCGCTGTAGTTTAGTGTACATCATGTCACGCCCTCCCTCCCCCCCCCCCTCCCTTCCCCCACGAATCTTCCGGAAGATCTGAAGATAGCATCAGTGTAGGCCGTGGCGCCGCAGTTAACAGCTTCCATTGCTCAGCGCGGACGCAGATAAGGGCTGGAAGTCGCTACGCCTACCTTCTGACCAGCGACGCATTAACGCGTCTAATGGGCGGCTAGTCGGCTACACAGTCCGGCGGAGAACACCGCACGCAGCGGCCGCACTGCCCTTTGTTCACAGTCCGGAGCAGCCGTAAGTGATGACCCAGCAGTTCAGCCACCTCTCCCCGGGCTCGCATTTGGGTCTCGTTGGGATCTACGAGGAGACAGTTTCACTGCTGCCTGGTGCTCTAGCCGATTACTCGGCGTTACTTATCTGTCTTCTATCAGATTGGGAGAGTAATCAAATCAGTCTGCAATACAGGGTAGTCCATTGATCGTGACAGAGCCAAATATCTCACGAAATAAGCGTCAAACGAAAAAACTACAAAGAACGAAGCTTGTCTAGCTTCAAGGGGGGAACCAGACGGCGCTATGGTTGGCCCGCTAGATGGCGCTGCCATAGGTCAAACGGATATCAACTGCGTTTTTTAAAATAGGAGTCCCCATTTTTCATTACATATTCGTCTAGTACGTAAAGAAATATGAATGTTTTAGTTGGACCACTTTTTTCGCTTTGTGACAGATGGCGCTGTAATAGTCACAAACACATGGCTCACAATTTTAGACGAACATTTCGTAACAGGTAGGTTTTTTAATTTAAAATACAGGACGTAGGTACGTTTGAACATTTCGGTTGTTCCAATGTGATACATGTAGATTTGTGAACTTATCATTTCTGAGAACGCATGCTGTTACAGTGTGATTACCTGTAAATACCACATTAATGCAATAAATGCTCAAAATGATGTCAGCGCATTCGAGCAATGCAATACGAGTAACGACATTCCTCTGAACAGCGAATAGTTCTGTTGTGTTGGCAGAAGAGCCAACACCGTGTTACTAGTGGAGGCCCAAATGCACGCGTTTTAGCTCACGCAGGCTGGCGTGAGGAGGGAAGGACTATACTGACGTGAGGTCTGGAACATGACAAGGAATTAGAATTCAGAAAGGGGACGGAATTAGTTTGATACTTAACTTTAATCCATTAATGATGAACGTCGCTCTTGACGGTACATGATTCACAATATTATCTCAATATGGCGCCTTGCTAGGTCGTAGCAAATGAAGTAGCTGAAGGCTATACTTAACTGTCGTCTCGGCAAATGAGAGCGTCAGTAGGCAGTGAACCATCGCTAGCAAAGTCCGCTGTACAACTGGGGCGAGTGCTAGGGAGTCTCTCTAGACTAGACCTGCCGTGTGGCGGCGCTCGGTCTGCAATCACTGATAGTGGCGACACGCGGGTCCGACGTATACTAACGGACCGCGGCCGATTTAAAGGCTACCACCTAGCAAGTGTGGTTTCTGGCGGTGACACCACAGTCCTACTTCCGTAATGTTCGCACATGCATTGACAATGCGCTGACGCGTGTTATCAGGCGTTGTCGGTGGATCACGATAGCAAATGTCCTTCAACTTTCCCCACGGGAAGAAATCCGGGGACGTCACATCCAGTGAACGTGCGGGCCAATCCACCTGTCATGAAATATGCTATTCACAACCGCTTCAACCGCATGCGAGCTATGTGCCGGACATCCATCATGTTGAAAGTACATCGCCATTCCGTCATGCAGTGAAACATCTTGTAGTAACATCGGTAGAACATTACATAGGAAATCAGCGTACATTGCACCATTTAGATTGCCGTTGATAAAATGGGGGCCAGTTATCCTTCCTCCCATAATGCTGCACCATACATTAACTCGCCAAGGTCGCTGATGTTCCACTTGTCGCAGCCATCGTGGATTTTCCGTTGCCCAGTAGTGCAGATTATGCCCGTTTACGTTACCGCTGTTGGTGAAGGACGCCTCGTCGCTAAATAGAACGCGTGCAAAAAATCTGTCATCGTCTCGTAATTTCTCTTGTGCCCAGTGGCAGAACTGTACGCGACGTTCAAAGTCGTCGCCATGCAATTCCTGGTGCATAGAAATTGGTACGGGTGCAATCGATGTTGATGTAACATTCTCAACACCGAAGTTTATGAGATTCCCGATTCTCGCACAGTTTGTCTGCTACTGATGTGCGGATTAGTCGCGTGGTTGACGTTTCACATGTGCCTGAACACTTCCTGTTTCCTTATATAACGTAACTATCCGGCGAACGGTCCAGACACTTGGATGATGTCGTCCACGATACCGACCAGCATACATAGCACACGCCCGTTGGGCATTTTGATGACAATAGCCATACATCAACGCGATATCGGCCTTTTCCGCAATTGGTAAACGGTTCATTTTAACACGGGTAATGTATCACGAAGCAAATACCGTCCGCGCTGGCGGAATGTTACGTGATACCACGTACGTTTGTGACTATTACACCGCCATCTATCACAAAGCGAAAAAAGTGGTCCAACTAAAATATTCATATTTCTTTACGTACTAGACGAATATGTAATAAAAAATGGGGGTTCCTATTTTTAAAAAACGCAGTTGATATCCGTTTGACCTATGGCAGCGCCATCTAGCGGGCCAACCATAGCGCCATCTGGTTTCCCCCTTCAAGCTAGACGAGTTTCGTTCTTTGTTGTTTTTTCGGTTGATGCTTATTTAGTGAGATATTTGGCTCGGTCACTATCAATGGACCACCCTGTATAAGAGCGTACTCAGGATCAGAAATAAAAAAAAGGGGGATTGGGTGGAGAAGGGCTTTCGTGCTTCTGGCGTGTAAGGGGAAGGGGCGGGCGCAGCTGTGCACAATCTGTATCAGAACCAAACTTTGAATCACCAAATATCCTATCTCTTTGCAGTAGGTAGCCCATCCTTACCTTTGGGAAGATCGGTTTGACTTCTGGAGAAAAATAAGGCCGCACGTGTCAGTACATGTCTTACAAGTAAATCTACCCAAGGGCTACACTTCAATTTTGAAAGTCTTTGAGTATGTTTTAGTGTAGAGCAAAATAAGAGACACATTTCTTTTATACGCGCCTATAGGGTCTCGTTAAGGGGGTGAAAAACCCCCTTAAAAAAACTGAATTTAATATTTCTGAATGAATACCGTTGAAACGGTAACAGATATTAAGAAAAACTTCAAACAGAATATTTGTGGTTTTTAATGTACGTTACAACAGTATACACAGAACTGTCGAAAAGGTCATTTCTTTCGAAATCCCGTCGCCCCTCACTATTTTTTTATTTCTACATTTGACAAATAGCAAAACATATAGCATCGCAAGTGCTAAATTCAATCATGTATGATTAAGTGCTGTTCCAAAGACGCGTTTGGCAGAAATAATTTGGAAATATGTCTACATCGCTGTATGTGCGCCTGATGTGTGTGCGCTTCAGTGCTAATTGCCATTTAGGGTTGTTTCATAAGTCTTTCTCAGATAAATATATTTTAAATGTATGTGTTACATATATAGCACTATACACATTTTTCCTTTTAATTTTATGAAATATAAAATATCTTGTGTCGTATTTGTGTTTTTTCTTCAAGTTTAACCTTTTCAGATTTATTTATGTTATACTTGAAACTGTTTCCACAGTACTGTTGTATCTGTAAAATAGTGAGGAAGCCATATAATGAGGAAGCACAGAATTGTTTGGTTAAAAAAATGCTGAATTTTACTTTTTTGACTATTCTTTTTGGGTTAGGTGATGTCCAACAGGGGAGGTGTTGGCTCTCCAGACTTTACTCTGTGTGTCTTATTCTCGTGGGACTTGTTTAAGAACAAAGTGTACATCAATAAACCACGTACTGTGCTTCAATTAAAGGATACCATTGAGGAAGGGATTCGTCCTATACCCCATAACCTTTGGAGAGGATGGTGACAAACTTCACACAGAGGGTCAGTACTTGAAGGACATTATCTTTCACAAATAATTAATATCTATCAAAATTAACATATAATACGTAAACTGTCTTTCACTGTGTACCTTTCGAAATAAAATAAATTGCTGTACCTTAATATGTCACCTTGTAGTATAAATACCATCGGACAACGCTGACTCACCCTGTGAATGCCTAAATTGATGCAGTTACATAGACGCACTCTTCGAAATATACACTTACTGCCAAAATGTCCAAAACGTGCAAACATTCACTCAACAAGGATTTGACACATATCCAGGCTCTGCTTACCACCTAAGTCTGGTTCATTGACTGCATTGCTTGTATGGTACTGCAGCCTAATTTTGGGATCAGGTGAGTGTGTGCTCAGAGAAGAGCGGCAGGAAGCAGCTCGGAAGCCGACGTCAATGATTGATGAGTAGTGCGTGTAAACACAGCTTGCAGCGTTCCAAAAAAACTGTCGTAGCGGCCTACGACAAACGGGTCCCGGTGCCTGTGTAATTTGAAAACGAGCGCGGGACAGACGGACGGACGGGTAATTGAGTTATTAGGCCGCTTCTCCTATTAATCTGCCAGCCGCGCCGCATGCGACCCGTCGTTCGCCGACGAGGCAGTTGCCTGGCGAGGCCTGCGTTCGCCAAGAAACCAGTGGCGGCGAGTTGCCGCCCACGGCGAACTCATGCGGGGGCCGTTGTGGAAGGCGGGTGCCGAGCGTATTCTGCGATAAGCGACGGACAGCAACACAGTTGGGTGCAGCGGACGTGCCGTAGCATCATTTCCCGTTGCGCTTTCGTACCGTGGCTCGACGGCCTACAGATACACTGCTGACCATAAAATGGCACGAAACAAATGTCAAATTAGAATCTGCGAGTGCTTCGATATACCAGGTGGCTATACACTGAAGCGTCAAAGAAATTGATATAGGCATGCGTATTCAAATGTAGAGACATGTAAACAGGCAGAATACTGCGCTGCGGTCGGCAGCGCCTATTAAGACGACAAGTGTCTCGCGCAGTTGATCCGCCCCATCCTCTGTTATGCCAGCGTAGCTTGGATTTCCGCCCCTCCCCAGTTCTATAAAGCCCTCCAAATCCTCGAACGCCATGCGCTCCGCCTCACCTTCTGCATCCGCCTTCCATCCCCCACGGGCATCCTCTAGACCTCGTCCCCTTCCCCCACCTTTTCCTTGAACACATCTGCACACTATATATTGTACGCTGCCTTGATCCCCCTCACCCCCTGGTGCCTCCCTTCCTCTCCACCCCCAACCAGTTGCCACGCCTTTACCGTTGTGTCCTGGCCTCTCTACATCTCCACACCCTCCACCTCCTTTCCCAATGCAACTTCCACCATCTACCCCTCCCGGATGATGAGCTTCGCCCTGACATCTACCCTTGCTACCAACTCCCTACCCCATCTTCCTGCCTCAGGGCTCCCTCTCCTCCCCCTCCCTCCTCCTGAGCGGCTTCCCCCTCCTACTCCCCCGCCCTCTCTTGTGCTCCCCTTCAGTGCCTCTGCACTCCCTCCTGCCCTGTCTTCCCTCTTCCTCTCACGCCCGACGTGTCTCCTGTCTCTTCGTGTACCCACTGATGCCCCACCTCTCTTCATCCCGCCGCTTCCCCTGCTGCCCCTTGTTCTCTCCTCCCCTCCTTTTCCATCCCCTCTGACCTTTCCCTCAGCAGGTCTCACCTGGCAGTTTTATTCTTCGTCGTGTGAGCTCCAAGTGGGTTTTAAGTGTGTTGTTCCGGAGTGTTTTTAGTACTGTGTCCGACTTTTAACCTGTGCATACGCATTCAGTGTCTTCTCTCTGTTTTAAGAATCGCCAACTGCGTTTTTTTAACTTTCTGGTGACCTTTTTAACTGTCCCCCATGAACGTCTCCATGTCAGTGTATTTTTACCTCCATTTTCTCCCCTTACTCTGTTTTATGTTCCCCTTTTTTACCTCCTTATGTATGTATCATTTTATTCTTGTCTTAGTTGTCATGTCACTCGGCTGAAGAGCGGCGGATTGTGCTGCTGACAGCCCTCCCCTGCCCATATGGGGCAGGGAAATGAAATCACAATAAAGGAAAAAAAATTGCGCAGTTGTTAGATCAGTTGCTGCAGTCAAATCCCTGGGCTAGCAGGCCAGAGCGGATGTGGTTATATTTGTGGAAAGGGGCCACAATAAGCTACTGTCAGTTACACTCAACATATAAAGTTTATTTCCTAAACACACAATCACACAAGCATGAATTAAAACTCCCAAAGTTTTAACAAACGATCTCCTTTGATATAATTTAGATCGGCTGAAGGCTACATCGAAAACCCAAGGCACAAGGCCTAAGCAAGGAATTGAGGAACAGGAGTTCTTTTGGAGGTTTCACTTCTTTTGAAAAAAAAAAAAATCTTCAATATAAATAGGCCGAATGCCTTAGCTTAAATTTTTCCCATAGAACTCGGCTGAAGGCCTCACATTAATCAAGAACAGTGTTACAGCTTAAGGCCGAGACAAATATTTTCCAAGTTTAATCTAAATAGGCTGAAAACTCTGCTGAAAGCTGTATATCAACAAAATAATTTAACGCTTAAGGCTTAGGAAGAGAAGCTTTCAATCTGAAAAGGCTGAAAGCCTTATCTTAAAATATTTCGTGTAAAACCGGGATGAAGGCCTCATACTGAAGAATAACAATTCTATGACTTAAGGGCAAGACAAGGATTTTGAATTTTTAATTTAAGAGAGATTAAAACTCGACTGAAGGCCACACACTGTGCAGAAAACAATTTTATGGGTTAAGGCCTAAAGTGAAGAGCTTCTAAGTTTCAACTATAATAGCTTAAAAGGCTTTATCCTAAAATGCTTCACATAATTATCGGCTGAAGGCCACATACGAAACCAAAACAATCTCACGGCTGCCCAGACAAAGAAATTTCCAATTTTTAATTAAAGCTGGAAAACTCGACTGAAGGCCACATAAAAACTAGAAAATATTTCTTGCGGCATAAGGCCTAGACAAAATATTTTATCTTTTGATTTGAAAAGGCTGTAAACTCGGCTGAGGGCCACATACCACCTTGAAACCAATTTACAGCTCAAAGAAATTTCCAATTTTTAATTAAAGCTGGAAAACTCGACTGAAGGCCACATAAAAACTAGAAAATATTTCTTGCGGCATAAGGCCTAGACAAAATATTTTATCTTTTGATTTGAAAAGGCTGTAAACTCGGCTGAGGGCCACATACCACCTTGAAACCAATTTACAGCTCAAGGCCTAGGCACAAGGAATATTCAATTTTAATTTTGAAAGGCTGATACTCGGCTGAAGGCCGCATACCACCTTGAAACCAATTTACAGCTTAAGGCCTAACCGCAAGGAAATTTCAATTTTAATTTTGAAAGGCTGATACTCGGATGAAGGCTGCATACCAAACAAGAAACAATTTTTTTACGGCTTAAGGCCTAAGAAGAAAAGCCTTGCAATTTTAATAAGCTAAAACTCGGCTGAAGACCACACGGAGTACTTAAAACTAAAAAAGGAAATCACTATGTAAAACACAAGGAGCGGCGCTCAGAAGGTTCCAAATGTCAGCCTGGGAAGGTAACACTAACGCACGTTTACGTGAGACTGGCAGCCAGACCGACAACCTCGTAATCGGAAGGCAGCCCAACCGAAAGCCAGCCGACAAACCAACAAATCAGTATTTTCATGTCAGTGCCTGTCTGTTGCGCTGCCCATTCCCGCGCCATCATCAAGCAGTAAGCCTCTGCTATTGTCCTCCAATCCACAGTACCTGTTGACTCTGTGCTGTTCGTGTGTTGTTGTTACTAGTGTTTTAAAGTAGTGACTGTTTTCTTGTGTCGTGAAGTTGTTTAATGGACAATGGCTACCAGAGGATGTATAATCTCGCCAGATTGCTTCTGCCTCATTTGTGGTAACTATACCGATAAAAAGCAAAAAGAGAAACATTTCCGATTTTTTTAAATAAGTATATTTCGCCTATTTTGGTGTAAAGTTAGGCGATCAAGATAAGCCTTGGACCCCACACAAAGTTTGTTCAGTGTGTGTTGAAGAACTGAGGCAATGGTTTCAACGTAAAAAGCAGTCCATACGTTTTGGGAAACCAGTGGTTTGGAGGAAGCCCAAAAATCATAGTGATAATTGCTATTTTTGTTCTTGCAACGTACGAAGTTTCAATTTGGAAAAAAAAATCTATTTCTTACCCTAACACTCAATCAGCCATTCGCCCTGTTCCTCATGGACCTGAAGTATCAATACCCTCTCCTCCAGATTCTTTCGATGATATAGATGATCAGGAGCCGTTGGCTCAGCAAGGTTATAGTGAAGAAGACAGCGATTGCTACGATCCTGGCACAACCGATCCCATTCCATACTCACAATCTGCACTGAACTATTTAGTTAGAGATCTAGGACTTTCTAAAGAACCTTCAGAGGTTTTAGGATCTATATTGAAAGATAAACATGTGTTAGCTCTGGGTACATCCTTTTCTTGGTATCGATCGAGTGAAAAGGATTTTGTATCTTTCTTCTCCCAAAAAGGTGACCTGGTGTTTTGCAGTGATGTTCCTGGACTTATGGCTCGTTTCAAAATTGAATATGCTTCTGATGAGTGCAGACTTTTTATTGATTCTTCAAAAATAAGCCTTAAAGCAGTACTTCTACACAATGGCAAAAAGAATGCTTCTATACCAGTTGGACATTGGGTTCACTTAAAAGAATGTTACGAAAACCTTGAACTGGTTTGGTCAACAAAGTGGCTATACAAAGTTCGCTTGCTTTTCCTGTGAATGGGACAGTAGAGACAGAAAGCAACACTTCATAAAAGAACCTTGGCCCTTGAGAAAAACCTTACAGGTTGTTGTTGTTGTGGTCTTCAGTCCTGAGACTGGTTTGATGCAGCTCTCCATGCTACTCTATCCTGTGCAAGCTTTTTCATCTCCCAGTACCTACTGCAACCTACATCCTTCTGAATCTGCTTAGTGTATTCATCTCGTGGTCTCCCTCTACGATTTTTACCCTCCACGCTGCCCTCCAATACTAAATTGGTGATCCCTTGATGCCTCAGAACATGCCCTACCAACCGATCCCTTCTTCTGGTCAAGTTGTGCCACAAACTTCTCTTCTCCCCAATCCTATTCAATACTTCCTCATTAGTTACATGATCTACCCATCTAATCTTCAGCATTCTTCTGTAGCACCATATTTCGAAAGCTTCTATTCTCTTCTTGTCTAAACTATTTATCGTCCATGTTTCACTTCCATACATGGCTACACTCCATACGAATACTTTCAGAAATGACTTCCTGACACTTAAATCAATACTGGATGTTAACAAATTTCTCTTCTTCAGAAACGCTTTCCTTGCCATTGCCAGTCTACATTTTATATCCTCTCTACTTCGACCATCATCAGTTATTTTGCTCCCCAAATAGCAAAACTCCTTTACTACTTTAAGTGCCTCATTTCCTAATCTAATTCCCTCAGCATCACCCGACTTAATTAGACTACATTCCATTATCCTTGTTTTGCTTTTGTTGATGTTCATCTTATATCCTCCTTTCAAGACACTGTCCATTCCATTCAACTGCTCTTCCAAGTCCTTTGCTGTCTCTGACAGAATTACAATGTCATCGGCGAACCTCAAAGTTTTTATTTCTTCTCCATGAATTTTAATACCTACTCCGAATTTTTCTTTTGTTTCCTTTACTGCTTGCTCAATATACAGATTGAACAACATCGGGGAGAGGCTACAACCCTGTCTTACTCCCTTCCCAACCACTGCTTCCCTTTCATGTCCCTCGACTCTTATAACTGCCATCTGGTTTCTGTACAAATTGTAAATAGCCTTTCGCTCCCTGTATTTTACCCCTGCCACCTTTAGAATTTGAAAGAGAGTATTCCAGTCAACATTGTCAAAAGCTTTCTCTAAGTCTACAAATGCTAGAAACGTAGGTTTGCCTTTCCTTAATCTTTCTTCTAAGATAAGTCGTAAGGTCAGTATTGCCTCACGTGTTCCAGTGTTTCTACGGAATCCAAACTGATCTTCCCCGAGGTTGGCTTCTACTAGTTTTTCCATTCGTCTGTAAAGAATTCGTGTTAGTATTTTGCAGCTGTGACTTATTAAGCTGATAGTTCGGTAATTTTCACATCTGTCAACACCTGCTTTCTTTGGGATTGGAATTATTATATTCTTCTTGAAGTCTGAGGGTATTTCGCCTGTTTCATACATCTTGCTCACCAGATGGTAGAGTTTTGTCAGGACTGGCTCTCCCACGGCCGTCAGTAGTTCCAATGGAATATTGTCTACTCCGGGGGCCTTGTTTCGACTCAGGTCTTTCAGTGCTTTGTCAAACTCTTCACGCAGTATCGTATCTCCCATTTCATCTTCATCTACATCCTCTTCCATTTCCATAATATTGTCCTCAAGTACATCGCCCTTGTATAGATCCTCTATATACTCCTTCCACCATTCTGCTTTCCCTACTTTGCTTAGCACTGGGTTTCCATCTGAGCTCTTGATATTCATACAAGTAGTTCTCTTATCTCCAAAGGTCTCTTTAATTTTCCTGTAGGCGGTATCTATCTTACCCCTAGTGAGATAGGCCTCTACATCCTTACATTTGTCCTCTAGCCATCCCTGCTTAGCCATTTTGCACTTCCTGTCGATCTCATTTTTGAGACGTTTGTATTCCTTTTTGCCTGTTTCACTTACTGCATTTTTATATTTTATCCTTTCATCAATTAAATTCAATATTTCTTCTGTTACCCAAGGATTTCTACTAGCCCTCGTCTTTTTACCTACTTGATCCTCTGCTGCCTTAACTACTTCATCCCTCAAAGCTACCCATTCTTCTTCTACTGTATTTATTTCCCCCATTCCTGTCAAATGCTCCCTTATGCTCTCCCTGAATCTCTGTACAACCTCTGGTTCTTTTAGTTTATCCAGGTCCCATCTCCTTAAATTCCCACCTTTTTGCAGTTTCTTCAGTTTTAATCTACAGGTCATAACCAATAGATTGTGGTCAGAGTCCACATCTGCCCCTGGAAATGTCTTACAATTTAAAACCTGGTTCCTAAATCTCTGTCTTACCATTATATAATCTATCTGATACCTTTTAGTATCTCCAGGGTTCTTCCATGTATACAACCTTCTTTCATGATTCTTAAACCAAGTGTTAGTTATGATTATGTTGTGCTCTGTGCAAAATTCTACCAGGCGGCTTCCTCTTTCATTTCTGTCCCCCAATCCATATTCACCTACTATGTTTCCTTCTCTCCCTTTTCCTACACTCGAATTCCAGTCACCCATGACTATTAAATTTTCGTCTCCCTTCACAATCTGAATAATTTCTTTTATTTCATCATACATTTCTTCAATTTCTTCGTCATCTGCAGAGCTAGTTGGCATATAAACTTGTACTACTGTAGTAGGTGTGGGCTTCGTATCTATCTTGGCCACAATAATGCCTACCTTACAGGTAGGGGTTAAAAATGTTGAGAGGAAAAGCTTTGTGGACCCCAACAAGGTGTTACTTCCAACACTTCACAGTATGTTGGGGCTGATAAAACAATGTGTTAAAGCATTGCCAAAAGAAGGGAAGTGTTTCAGATATCATTGTGGACAGTTTCCTTGTTTATCCGAGGCAGAGCTAAAAGAAGGAATCTTTGTCGGAGCAGTCATTATAAAACTAATGACAGATCCCAACTTTATGCACAAAATGGAAACAAAAGGAAAGGCAGTATGGACATCTTTTAAATTAGTTGTTACCGGTTTCCTAGGAAAGAGGTCCAAATTACAAGACAATCGTCGCACACATGCTCGACAACTTTCAGAAGCTGGGCTGTAACATGGGCATTAATGTTCATTTTCTCCCCTCACATCTTGACTACTTCCCTTAAAACCTTGGTGTGTAAGTGAAGAGCAGGGCGAAAGATTCCACCAAGCCATCAAAGAAATGAAAAGAAGATATCAAGGAAGATGGAACGTCAACATGATGGCGGACTACTGCGCGATTATAAAAAGAGATGATCCCCAACGACTCCACAGCCGAAAATAATTTAAAAGAAACTTCGACAGAAAGCGAAAGCGTTATTATGAGGACTTATGAGCTTAAAGAGAAATGGAAGTGTACTGGAAATGTAATTTAGAACATGATTCATAAATAAAATAAAATTTTGTAACGTTGGAAAAATGTGATGAATTGCTTAAATTTTGTTATTATACCCAAAAATACTCCCTTTTTTGTTAGGAAACCTCACGTGATAGAAAAAAATGTATTACATTTTTGAAATCAGCGCTGAAATGTAGCCGGCCGAAGTGGCCGTGCGGTTCTGGCGCTGCAGTCTGGAACCGCGAGACCGCTACGGTCGCAGGTTCGAATCCTGCCTCGGGCATGGATGTGTGTGATGTTCTTAGGTTAGTTAGGTTTAACTAGTTCTAAGTTCTAGGGGACTAATGACCTCAGCAGTTGAGTCCCATAGTGCTCAGAGCCATTTGAGCTGAAATGTACATAAAAGTCAATTATCAAATTTCAAACAACTTTCAAAAAATATTTTTTTGCAGATCTGTGTTATTATTTTTATTCAAGCAAATTGTTTAAATGTCATTTCTTTGTTTCTAATTCTTTTCTATGTCATTTTCATCATTCTACTGACTTTTTTATTTCCTCTTATTTTTCTTCAAAATTTTCAAATGTGTGTGAGTTCCTAAGGGAACAAACTGCTTAGGTCATCGGTCCATAGACTTACACACTACTTAAACTAACTTATGCTAAGAACAAAACACACACCCAAGCCCGAAGGAGGACTCGAACCTTTGGCGGGTGGGGCCGCGCAACCCATGACATGGCGCCTCAAACCACGCGGTCACAACGTGCTGGTTATTTTTCTTCCTGTCATTCTGTTTTCGTGTGGAATCCGCCTGTGTCGCCCACGATCTGTAACCAAATGCCAATGAGGACAGCTCAACAGTTGGTAGCAAGGCATGTGGTGTAGCTATTGTGATGATACTTCCAGGCAACCACTGATAGCAAGAAATTACAGTTTGCTTTCAACGCTGTAACTGAATTTTTTTTCTGGGTTGTATGGCCGTGGTCCATGGAACTCTTCAATCGCTGACGTTTCGTCCAACGCTGCATTGGATATCTTGGGAGGTGCTCCTGGTTGTGCTGAGTCCGGCCGGAGGTTGAAGTCCTCCCTTGGGCATGGGTGTGTGTGTTGTTCTTAGCATAAGTTAGTCGGCAAGACTCAACACAACCAGGAGCACCTCCGAAGATGCCAAACGTAGCCTTGGACGAAACGTCAGGGATTCAAGAGTTTCATGGACCAAGGCCATACAACCCGGAAGAATTCTCAGCAGCTGAAACATCCGGTTGTGAAAGCCTTCATTGTATGAATTTTTTTCTGTTTTGAGCTTGCTTGTAAAGGTTAGCTGTAATCGTCGCGGAGAAGGCGATTGCGATTTTAGTTCTGATGCGGACTGTTGAATCGCCGTTTTCCTGGATACATAGCAATTCATGTGTTTAAATCCAGGGCTGCGAAATACGTCATATGCCAGAGATCAGTCATTCGTCAGTTAAAATCAGTTGTCTACACAGCATCTCGCATTTCTGTCATACCTCGCGGCGACCGCTTCCAACACTGCTCCGCTTTAACACATTAACAGCATTTGTGAAGTGACCCACCGTGTTTGTGTATCACCTATTATCAAGCGTTAGCGAGCAGCCGATGTTGAAACACCGTAGCGGCAAGTGACTTGTCAGCTATCAAGTAATTTTAATTGGACTATAACGCACCGATCATCTGCCAGCAAAGGTTAGGATGAATCGAGGAAAAGCAACATGGGCACTCAATTATTTACACACGAATACGCGAATGGAAAGTTCGCCAATTTCCATTACTAAATGAATCATCAAAGCCAGGTTGTCACTCACAGCTAAAAGAGCCACGAGAATTAAGTGGGTTTACAATGCACAAAGTGCATCGTGAACTAATAAACACCGTCTTTGGTTCCATCTGAATTTGCGTCAAACGATACTGAAATCATCAATCGCAATAATTTTGCACTTCTCCTTACGATGTAGTTTCGTGGTAGAGGGACCTAACTAAGTCCCATCCAAAAATCACTGCTTCCTTGACAGCCGAGTAGTAACTGCATGCAGCGACTGGCTCCGTCCTCGCCTCAGAAAGTTCTCCTCAAACACACTCATGCTCATAAATTGATCATAATTGCATACTGTGGTGCCACACAACGTGGCACTACAGAAAACTGGCGCTAATAGCATAATCACATAGGGAATACACACGACACATTGACCTTTAAGTCCACAGTATTGGTGACAAGTTGAGAAAACCGTCCCAAAACTAGTGCTACAAAACGCGACTGTTTCCTGCGCATGTACCCCGACATCTGTGCTGTCACCGCCAGACACCACACTTGCTAGGTGGTAGCTTTAAATCGGCCGCGGTCCATTAGTACATGTCGGACCCGCGTGTCGCCACTGTCAGTGATCGCAGACCGAGCGCCACCACACGGCAGGACTCGAGAGACGTACTAGCACTCGCCCCAGTTGTACGGACGACTTAGCTAGCGATGCAACACTGACGAAGCCTCGCTTATTTTCAGAGAAGATAGTTAGAATAGCCTTCAGCTAAGTCAATGGCTACGACCTAGCAAGGCGCCATAGCAATTGATAGTTATCGTATGAAGCATGTCTCATCACGAACGATGTATACAAATGATGGATTAAAGTTAAGTATTCCAGCAGCTACGTACTTTTCTTTATAGCGTTCATTACGTATCCTGTTTCAGACCTCACGCCATTCTGCGTGAGCTTATAGTGTGCATTTCGGCCTTCCCTAACTATATAACAACATCAATATGGGATATGGTCACCATGCACACGTACACAGTCCGCACAACGGATTGGCATACTCTGCATCAGGTGGTCGAGCAGCTGCTGGGGTATAGCCTCCCATTCTTGCGCCAGTGCCTGTCGGAGCTCCTGAAGTGTCCTAGGGGTTTGAAGACGTCCAGCGACACGTCGACCGAGAGCATCCCAGACGTGCTCGATGGGGTTTAGGTCTGGATAACAGGCAGGCACTCCATTCGCCTAATATCTTCTGTTTCAAGGTACTCCTCCACGATGGCAGCTCTGTGGGGCCGTGTGTTATCATCCATCAGGAGGAAGGTTGGACCCACTGCAGCCCTGAAAAGAGGGACATACTAGTGCAAAATGACGACCCGATACACCTGACCTGTTACAGTTCCTCTGTCAAAGACATGCAGGGAGGTCCGTGCACCAATCATAATCCCACCCCACACCATCCAACAGCGACCTCCATACAGGTCCCTTTCAAGGACATTAAGGAGTTGGTATCTGGTTCCTGGTACACAGCAGATGAAAACCCGGCGAGAATCACTGTTCACTTGTCCGTGAACATAACCTGAGACCACTGTTCCAATGGCCATGTACTGTGTTCTTGACACCAGGCTTTACGGGCTCTCCTGTGTCCAGGGATCAGTGGAATGCACCTTGCACGTCTCTGAGCGAATAAGCCCTGTCTGTTCCGTTGTCTGGAGACAACTGTTCCAGTGGCTGCGGTAAGGTCCCGAGCAAGGCTACCTGCAGTACTCCGTATCCGTCTGCGGGCACTGATGGTGATCGGTCTTCTTGTGATGTTGTAAACCGTGGACGTCCCGTACTGTAGCGCCTGGACACGTTTCCTGTCTGCTGGAATCGTTGCCATAATCTTGGGATCACACTTTGTGGCACACGGAAGGCCCGTGCTACAACTGTGTTTGACCAGCCTCCAGACGCCCTAGTATTCTACCCCTCATAACGTCGTCAATATGTGTTCTTTGAGCCATTTTCAACACACAGTTACCATTAGCACGACTGAAAACGTCTGCTCACTTAGTCGCTGCACCGTACTCTGACATGCACCAACACACCTGTGTGTATGTGGACTGCTGCCAGCGCCACCGTGCGACGACCACAGATCAAATGCACCGCATGGTCATACCCCGGGGTGATTTAAACCCGCAAACCGCCCACCAGAGCGTTGTTTCACCATGTGTCAGCATTATCCTTAATTTATGAGCGTCAGTGTATAAACTGCGTCGTATCTGCGTACAGAGCGACTTAACTCGGTGGGGGCACACTGACCGATCACCGGAACCGCGAGACCGCTACGGTCGCAGGTTCGAATCCCGCCTCGGGCATGGATGTGTGTGATGTCCTTAGGTTGGTTAGGTTTAAGTAGTTCTAAGTTCTAGGGGACTAATGACCTCAGAAGTTGAGTCCCATAGTGCTCTGAACCATTTGAACCATTTGACCGATCACCGAGATGCTTACGTCCATAAGAACTGGTAGTTTCTCGAATCAGACGACAGGATGGAAACGCCCACTGCTTTGTGCCTAAAATTCAGTGGCTGAAATTTTGAACACCGCTTCCCAGCGCTTGGATTCGAAACGGCCAAGCATTACGCCACAGGCACCGTTGTGTTTCATGACAGATTGTTGCCAACAGAGCTGCTGGCCTTGAAAATATCATTCGACATAGCTTCCCAGCTGCTACTGCAAGCTAAACCGAGAGCTTCCACATGGATTTTCCTGGCTGGATGCATTTTTCACTACACCCACTTTCATTCGAAATGAGCGACATTCTGGATACGACAAAGGTCGCCGCTCACTGCGTCTTGGGACTGCTGACACCCATTCGAGCGGCCTGTCATGCGGAGGCAGCAGCAGAAATGTTGCAGCTGCGTAAGGACGACCCAATAGCCCTATTCCGTTCCGTTCAGTCGCTCTGCCGATCGGTTTGGTAGGCAACGTCTTAGATGGATCGTCATTAGTGACACAAGGGAAACCGTACAACAAATCACGGCTCCATGGAACACAGGACGCGCTAGATACGTCTCCCAGTGGACAATCCTTAGGAATGTAGGTTCCACGGGCTACGGAAAATGTCACCGCACACGGGTGCCACTGTCAACCCGACGTCATCGGGCACAACGGCTTGCATTTGTCGCCACTCACCAGGGATGGACACTGGAGCAACAGCGTAACGTGGTATGGCCGAAAGAATCACGATTTCAACCGTACTGCGTGTGGCGCACGCCACATGAATCGATGGATACCACATGTCAAGAAGGTGTGGCCACAGGTGGTGGTGTCTCTGTAATGATCAAGGTGTCCATCTCCATCCAATTTTGCCCTTGCAAAACCCTGACGGCTCTTCGCTACTTCAAGATTATAACACGCCGACATATCGCTCCCAAGTCGCCCGGGAATGGTTCAAGAAAAATGCAGAGTAGATCCAAAGACTGAGATGGCCATCCCTGAGCCTAGATTTGAAACCAGTCGAGCATATCTACAATATCACGGAACGCAGGCCCTTGCCATTGATCTTGCACCCATGAACATACACTATATGATCAAAGGTATCCGGACACCTGGCTGAAAATGACTTACAAGTTCGTGGCGCCCTCCGTCGGTAATGCTGGAATATGTTGGCCTACCCTTGGCCTTGATGACAGCTTCAACTCTCGCAGGCATACATTCAGTCAGGTGCTGGAAGGTTTCTTGGGGAATGGCAGCCCATTCTTCACGGAGTGCTGCACTGAGGAGAGTTATCGATATTGGTCGGTTAGTCCTGGCACGAAGTCGGCGTTCCGAAACATCCCAAAGGTGTCGTATAGGATTCAGGTCAGTCGGCGTTGCAAAACATCTCAAAGGTGTTCCGTAGGATTCAGGTCAGGACTCTGTGCAGGCCAGTCCATTACACGAATGTTATTGTCGTATAGCAACTCCGCCATTATGCACAGGTGCTCGATAATGTTGAAAGATGCAATCGCTATTCCGAACTGCTCTTCGACAGTGGGAATCAAGAAGGTGCTTAAAACATTCACGTAGGCCTATGGTGTGATCGCTTCTTAGTTTTGGTTATTGATAACTTGATACCAGTGTCTGAGTTTAATGTGTACAGCACCGAAGATGATCACAATGTGATTGAAAATCAATTCTGCTATCAATAAAACATCAATATTACGACCAACGCTGACCTTCCCTTTAATTAAACATATATGGTCGTTGTGCACACAGCACTCCATGGAGTCGCCATCCAGCAACAAGGGGACCAAGCCCCCTCCATGAAAAACATGACGGTCGCAGGTTCGAATCTTGCCTCGGGCATAGATGTGTGTGATGTCGTTACGTTAGTTAGGTTTAAGTAGTTCAAAGTTCTAAGGGACTGACGACCTCAGATGTTAAGTCCCATAGTGCTCAGAGCCATTTGAACCATTTGAAAAACACGACCACACCGTAACACCGCCGCCTCCGAATTTTACTGTTGCCACTACACGCGCTGGGAGATGTCATTCACCGGGCATTCACCTTACCCGCACCCTGCCTGCGGATCGCCACATCGTGTAACGTGATTTTTCATTCCACACAATGTTCTTCCACTGTTCAATCGTCCAATGTTTGCGTTCCTTACACCAAACGAGGGTCGTTTGGCGTTTATCGGCGTAACGTCTGGCGTATGAACAGCCGCTGGACCATGAAATCAATTTTACTCACCTTCCGCCTAACTGTCAAAGTGCTTGCAGTGTATCTCGATGCGGTTTGGAATTGCTGTGTGATGGTCTGGATAGATGTCTGCCTATTACACATTACGACCCTCTCCAACTGTCGGCCGTCTCTGTCAGCCAACAGACAAGATTGGTCTGTACGCTTTTGTGCTGTACGTGTCCCTGCACGTTTCCACTTCACTATCACATCGGCAACAGTGGACCTAGGGATGTGTAGGAGTGTGGAAATCTCGCATACACCAGTGACACCCAATCACCTGATCACGTTCGAAGTCCATGTGTTCCGCAGAGCGCCCCATTCTGGTCTGTCACGATGTGTGATGACTACTGAGGTCGCTGATGTGGAGTACCTGGCAGTAGGTGGCTGCAAAATGTAACTAAAATGAAAAAGTCATATTTTTGGGGGTGTCCAGATACTTTTCATCACATAGTGCACCAGAACTGGCTGCCGCTCTGCAAACGAGGATTACCAGGGACTTTTAGACTCACTTCTACGGCGTCTGATTGCAGTCCTCACCGAGCGAGATGGCGCAGTGGTTAGCACACTGGACTCGCATTCGGGAGGACAACGGTTCAAACCCGCATCCGGCCATCCTCATTTAGATTTTCCGTGATTTCCCTAAATCGCTTCAGACAAATGCCGGGATGGTTCCTCTGAAAGGGCACTGTCGACTTCCTTTCCCATCCTTCCCTAATCCGATGGAACCGATGACCTCGGTCCCCCTCCAACAAAATCAACAAACCAACCAACTGTAGTCGGCTGTGCCAGAGAAGGCCCCACGCGGTACTAGGTGCGTATCCGATGACACTTGCTGGGTCAGTGTAGGTGCCTGCTTGTTCTCGTATGTGAATCGACCGCGTGCTGCAGCGTCAGCTACCCGACGTCGTCAGCGACAAGTGGACAGCGTGTGGAGCCCGTCCCCATCCCAACTGCACGTGTGTGCGGCTGCCCTCAGCTCCCACTCGTCTTTCTGCGACTGCTGGCCGGACTTTACGACCTCATTAGTCCAACTAACGGCCGACGGCGCGCGCAGCCGGTCCCACAAGTGGCGTTTGGGGTCCGCGCGCGTTTTGCCGCAGAACCGGCCGCTCTGAGCAACGCCGCGCTCGCTAGTTCTCTTTATACGATATCCGCGAGCATCTCTCACCTCCAGCCAAGTTATTTCCTTGCTTCGTACCTATCCCCGCCCGCCCTTACGAGCGCGCTAATAGCTCCACCTGCACCCGTACCTTATTCCCACAGTACCGGGTCTGCGCTCGCCTTTCACAATATTGCTTGTGGATATCTTCTCCCTCGCCGTGCCCGATTTTTTTTAATTGAAGCTGTCTGCGGCACGCACCGGAGTTATTGCGGTTTGTGTGTTTGGTTAAATCTGTTAATCGCAAATCACAATTGAATTATTTGCAATTTTTTAACGAATTTATGGCCATCCTCTACAACTCCGGTTAATTGGGACCTGAAATTACCAGTTTTGCGAGAAAGGCGTCTACTCCGAAAAATGAATGAAATCCGTGAAAGGTAGATGCAGATATAACCGAATCGCTAGAGGTCTGTAGTGGCAGCAATTGTAGCCGTTCAAATGGCTCTGACAAGGGAACATCCCCATCGCACCCCCCTCAGATTTAGTTATAAGTTGGCACAGTGGATAGGCCTTGAAAAACTGAACACAGATCGATCGAGAAAACAGGAAGAAGTTGTGTGGAACTTTGAAAAAATAAGCAAAATATACAAACTGGGTCGTCCATGCGTAAGATAGGCAATATTAAGGACAATGTAAGGCGAGCAGCGCCGTGGTCCCGTGGTTAGCGTGAACAGCTGCAGAACGAGAGGTCCTTGGTTCAAATCTGCCCTCTACTGAAAATTTTGCTTTCTTTATTTTCGCAAAGTTATGATCTGTCCGTTCGTTCATTGACGTCTCTGTTCACTGTAATAAGTTTAGTGTCTGTGTTTTGCGACCGCACCGCAAAACCGTGTGATTAGTTGACGAAAGGACGTGCCTCTCCAATGGGAACCGAAAACATTTGATCGCAAGGTCATGGGTCAACCGATTCCTCCACAGGAAAACACGTCTGATATTTTGTATACGACACTGGTGACGGCATGTGCGTCACATGACAGGAATATGTTGTCGACCCACCTAACTAGTACACTTGGCGAATGGGTAAAAAGATTCTTCTACGTTGCCCGATTTAGGTTTTCTTGTGGATGTAATAATCAATCCAAAAAAAGTGATGCAAACATAAGAGTTTTTCACTTAAACTGAAAATAAAAAGTTAAAATTTTCGGCCGAGGGAAGTTTTGATCTGAAGACCTCTCGTTCTGCAGCTGTTCACACTAACCACGGGACCACGGCGCTCCTCGTCACATATTGCCCTTAATATTGCCTATATTACACATGGACGACCAAGTTTGTATATTTTGCTTATTTTTTCATAGTTCCACACAACTTCTTCCTGTTTTCTCGATCGATCTGTGTTCAGTTTTTCAAGGCCTATCCACTGTGCCAACTTATAACTAAATCTGAGGGGGATGCGATGGGGATGTTCCCTTGTGAGCACTATGGGACTTAACATCTATGGTCATCAGTCCCCTAGAACTTAGAACTACTTAAACCTAACTAACCTAAGGACATCACACAACACCCAGCCATCACGAGGCAGAGAAAATCCCTGACCCCGCCGAATATCGAACCCGGGAACCCGGGCGTGGGAAGCGAGACCGCTACCGCACGACCACGAGATGCGGGCGCAATTGTAGCCGTATGGGATTACAGTAGGTAGTTAACTTTGGACTATATTAGAAATTTAAGTAATGAAGCAATGAAAATTAAACGATCGCCAGATCACTACGTTAGCAGAATTACTGCCTATAATTACTGCCTTTTAATACCTGAGAAAATTACATAAGAATGCTTGCTTGTGTTGTAAGGCGAAAATAGCACAAAATTGATAAATTTTTCTCCGGCCTGATTTCTCATGGCTATGTCACAGTGAACAAATATCTTTCAGTTAAGCAGCAGCTCACGGAAATGAATTAATAATAAAGAACAACAAAACCTCATCTCCATTAAAGTGTGTGGCTGGTCCCGGCGGAGGTTCGAGTCCTCCCTCGTGCATAGGTGTGTGTGTGTTTGTCCTTAGGATAATTTAGGTTAAGTAGTGTGTAAGCTTAGGGACTGATGACCTTAGCAGTTAAGTCCCATAAGATTTCACACACATACATACATACATACATTCTCCATTAAAGAGCTACCTAAATGCAAAAATTTCGTGACGCCACTCACTGTAATGGTTACTCTATTTAATTTTACTCGAAAACTTATTTATGCTTATAAATTACTGAATACTGCCGTTTTGCTTGAAAATTGTCGTAATGATATGGCGTCATTCAATAGTCAGCTTCCTGTGAGTTACATTTACATACTTGTAAAGTCAAAATTTAGATTGTAAAAGAATGGCAAAGTTCGTCATACAATTTTACTGACTTATTGGTTTCATGCCACCTCAATTCTTATTAGTATTAATTAACAATTACTGCTACTAACTTTGTGCAGGTGTTACTATTATTTGCTCAAGATGGTAGCAAACATTTGTGATTGATTGCAGTTGCTTAAAATAGAAAAATGATTTATCCGTGAAAAACGCACAAAAAAAATCTTTTACTGAATCTAGCTCTGTTTTGTGCTGTCTTACAAATTACTGTTTACTACACTAGGCCACTGAAGTGAATTGTAGTCTTGCAAATTATTGAAATTTGAATTACTTTTATGTCTCTGATAATACACTGCAATAGTTTCTCAATCATCAAGACACCTTCGGGTCATCAACAATGGATAGGACAGGTCCTAGTTAGGTATTTTGTGTTAGGTAAAATGAAAGGTCAACACTTAAGTGTAACTCGGTATTATTCAATCACAAAAATGAACTACCACACTGGGTAACCGTATACCAGTATGACCAACTAATTAGTTGGATTTTACTCCAGGTTGAGGTGGCGTCGGTGCAATGTAAGGCAGTGTGTGAGACAGGCCCTTCTTCTTGTAGCTACGTAACAAATATAATTGAGCCCATAGTACTCATCATGTTGATTTGCGGTAGTTATACTGTGCCGATTTACTGCCATACGCTCCGCCTGTCCACACCATGTGTACGCCGAGCCATTACGTGCTTTTAGCACCATTGCTTTACGACCATTACTCAACAAAAGATCCGCTGTGCGTCTCGACGCTACTGTCTCTTCTTAGCACTCTCCCATGCTCTACTCTGCGCTGAACTCAGCTACTGGTGCGGTTGCGTGTCCTGCGATAATGCAACTACCATATTGACTGTACTCTCTGACAACGTCGTATCCGCCTGACTACGCCAGCGTGTCCACTGCCAACTAACATTTCTTTAGCTCTACAATGAGGAAACATTTCATTTCGTCATACGAATGTTATACACTTGTTTACAAACTCTGAGTCAAAGAAAAATACAACGGAAAGTAAAATTGCAAGGAAAAATTTTGGTAGCCCACACAGTTGTGTTATAAATTGTTACACTAGTTTTTAGCAATGTAGTTTGCCATATGGACAAAAAAATTTTAATGAGTCCTGGGAAACACTCTGTTCCTAATATTGCCCCTGCTGTTGTGAGGCAGCACTGTATTCATCGATAAATGCCTGGAGACATTTTGAGAGCAGATTCGACACTTACACAATTTTCACATAAGCTAGTAGTTTAGCAGAGGCCCTACACATAAGAAACTAAAAAAAAATTATTACAGTAATATTTACGAAGTAATGATGTCAGTTCTTCTGTAGTGACTGAATTAGTGGACCAAGTGTTTCCGCATTTTCGTGCAAAACGAAATATCAGACAACCATAATTTCTCGTATGAATGAAATACGATTCAGTATGGATAAAACACTCAGGGAGCTATTGTAAAGTATACAAGGTGTAAATTTTAAGTTCAAAAACCAGAATAACTCGAAAAATAAGCTTCACACGAAAACATGTGTAGAATCCAAAGTTGATAATTTTCGAGGGGGACATCTGCTGGCGCTAAAATTAGCCCGCCACCCCAGCCCCCTGGGGGTGGGGCGGGAGGCAATATTGAAATTTCAAATGGGAACCCCCATTTTTTATTGCAGAATAAGATTCTACATAAAAAACTTCGTACATTTTGTCTTAAACATTTGTTTTGATTCTTGGTAGTTGGCGCTGTAATTCAAGAAAATCCATGTTCTCATTTTTGCGTGGAAAACGGTTACGGATAAATAAAAGATACTTATTTACTTCGTAATTTTGATTCGCTAAAACTAAAACTCTTCCTCTCTCGCCATAGGGCGGGTTTTGAGAGAGGGGTATTAGAGTTTCACAAATATTGACCAAAATATTAATTTTTTCCGCAGATTGGGATAAGTTTTGTTTGTTTCTTGGTCATGAGGCCACGCAACTTTTAATTATCAAACAAATCATCTGACTAGCTAATTAACTAACCAAACATCCTACGAAGTAAATAAGTATTTTTATTTATGCGTAATCGTTTTCCACGCAAAAATGAGAACATGGATTTTCTTGAATTACAGCGCCAACTGCCAAGAATCAAAAGAAATGTTTAAGACAAAATGTACGTAGCTTTTTATCTAGAATCTGATTCTGCAATAAAAAATGGGGGTTCCCATTTGAAATTTCAATGTTGCCTCCCGCCCCACCCCCAGGGGGGTGCTAATTTTAGCACCAACAGATGTCCCCCTCGAAAAAAATCAATTTTGGATTCTACACATTTTTTCGTGTGAAGCTTATTTTTCGAGTTATTCTGGTTTGTCAACTTAAAATTTACACCCTATAGTCACAACACTAATTAAGTAATTCTGGATTTTCATTTTCTTCATTATTACTTTGAAAAATTTGGTAACAATGATTTTGTATCAGACTTTCATAGTAACCATTTCTTTAAATTTTGAGTGATAGGTTGTGCTCCATAATGTTTTCTTCCTGACTCTAAATTACGAAATGGGAGAAGATTCTGACAGTTTACAAGTTCACAAAGAACACTATACCACCTGTGAAAATGAATCGGGGCGAATTATGGTGATGCACAATTCGGAAACGGATCACTAGCAATAGGCTCCAATTCGGCACCAACACGTTGTTCTTCTCAGCTTCAAGATAATCGCAAATTGCACCTTTTAGTACTGACGGCAGATAATTCCTAGCTAAACGAAATGAAGCAACTAAACTAAAAGCTACGAGGTTCACTCCAAAAGAAATGCACAGTATTTTTTTAAAATCCATCTTCTATTCTACATGTTTGAAAGTTTTACAGTGTGTAGATGCAGCCTTTAGCAACAATATTTTCATTTCTCCACGTAATTTCCATCCCTCTCAACTGCCTTACGCCATATTGGAACCAGCGCCTGTATAACCGCACGGTAAAATTGTGGACCAACCTGTTGGAGCCACTGTTAGGCAGCGTGCACAAGGGAGTCATCATCTACAAACCTTGTTCCACGAAGAGAGTCTTTCAGTTACCCAAAGAGATGATAGCGACATAGAGCCAGGTCAGCACTGTAAGGCGGGTGTTTCAGTGTTGTCCATCCGAGTTTTGTGATCGCTTCCATGGTTTTTTGACTGACATGTGGCCGTGCATTCTCGTGCAGCAGCAAAACATCCTGCTTTTGCCGATGTGGTCGAACACGACTCAGTTGAGCTTGAAGTTTCTTCAGTGTCGTCACATATGCATCAGAATTTATGGTGCTTCCACTTGGCATGATGTCCACAAGCAAGAGTCCTTCGGAATCGAAAAACACCGTAGCCATAACTTTTCCAGCAAAAGGTGTGGTTTTGAATTTTTTTTCTTGGGTGAATTTGCATGACGCCACTCCATTCATTGCCTCTTCGTTTCTGGTGAAAAGTGATGGAGCCATTTTTCATCACCTGTCAGAATTCTTCCAAGAAATTCATCTCCACCATTCTCGTAGTGTTTCAAAAGTTCGCTGCATTCTTGTTTCTTTGTGAGCCACTGTGAACATCGTGGGAACCCACCTGGCACAAATCTTTTTTCAACGCCAACACGTTCAGTATTCTGCAAACACTTTCTTCCCCCATCCCAACGTAGCGTGACAATTCGTTCACTGTGATGCTTCTGTCAGCAGTCACCAATTCGTTAACTCTCTGCACATTGTCTGGAGTGTGTGCAGTACGAGGCCTGCCGCTGCGAGGACAACCCTCAATATTCCTGTGTCCGCTTTCATCACGTACCCTGATTTCCCACAGACTAAATGTACTGCGATCGACAGCAGCATTTCCATACACCTTTTTCAACCCCTTGTGGATGTTTCCCACTGTCTCGTCTTCACAGCACAGGAATTCTATGACAGCACGTTGCCTCTGACGAACGTCAAGTGTAGCAGCCATCTTGAAGACATGCTGTGACGGCGCCACTCGCGGGAACAGGTTGAACTAAGTTTGAAAACAAGCGGGAAGGATGTAGCTACACACTGTAAAACTTTCACACATGCAGAATGGAAACTGTGTTTTTACGAAAATAGTGTGCATTTCTTTTGGAGTGACCCTCGTATAAATAGCAAGTAATGCAAACCCCAGGGTCTTTTCGGTAGGGTCGCTAAAACCGAAAGATCTTTTAGCTACGATTATAATCATAATTACAGTAAAACAGGTCAGAAAATTGAACCATTTTTGGTATGGTATCCCCCTACTTTAAATTCAGTGTGTTGGGTAGCGTGCTGGTTTTTCAGAGACGGAGATGGACAAATTATTACTGACAGGCAAGGTCTCAGCGGAAAATAGAGGTACATGAAACTTGCGGCGCCACGTTGTACTATTGCAGCTCATGCAAAATGTTAGTGCAGGTAGTTTTGCTGCATTCTTGAGTAGTCCGTCATCGGTAGTCACGGCAGCAGTCCAAACGCAGCCGCAGGTGATAAGGGCAGCCCACGCGAGAGCCAGCCGCTGCTGGTCTCCGACAAATGCTGCTCGCTGGCACAGCTCAGATACGGTGGCGTCTGCAGTGTGCTTCGCGCACAATACCGCGAACCTCCCATGTAGTCCCTGTATGTCCATCTTTTTAGACATGGTTTCGTCTATTCGATGGAGGATGCGGTTGCGATCAAAGCAGGGGCCAC
This sequence comes from Schistocerca serialis cubense, assembly GCF_023864345.2. Classification (NCBI taxonomy): domain Eukaryota; kingdom Metazoa; phylum Arthropoda; class Insecta; order Orthoptera; family Acrididae; genus Schistocerca; species Schistocerca serialis. Next base: position 198,239,127 of record NC_064647.1, on the reverse strand, counting down.
ACGATACTGCTATTAGTACACAACTGGCAATTCAAATTGCTAGACCAAGAAGAAATGCAGATGATAAACTGGTATTCATCGGACAAATATACTAGAACTCAAGTAGGATTACATTTTCACGCATAGATCCTGAGAAATCAGTACCCAGAACAACCACCTCTGGCCGTAATATACGCCTGGGCAGTGAGTCAAACACAGCTTGGATGGCGTGTACAGGTACAGCTGCCCATGCAGCTTCAACACGATACCACAGTTCATCGAGAGTAGTGACTGGCGTATTGTGACGAGACAGTTGCTCGGCCACCATTGACCAGATGTTTTCAATTGCTGAGAGATCTGGAGAATGTGCTGGCCAGGGCAGCAGTCTAACATTTTCTGTATCCAGAAAGGTCGTACAGGACCTGAAACATGCGGTCGTGCATTATCCTGCTGAAATGTAGGGTCAGGGATCGAATGAAGAGTAGAGCCACAGGTCGTAATACATCTGAAATGTAACGGTCACTGTTCAGAGAGCCGTCAATGCGAACAAGAGGTGACCGAGACGTGTAACCAATGGCACCCCGTACCATCATGCCGGGTGATACACCAGTATGGCGATGACGAATGCACACTTCCAATGTGTGTTCACCGCGATGTCGCCAAACACGGAGGCGACCATCATGATGCTGTAAACAGAACCTGGATTCATCCGAAAAAAATAGCCGGCCGCGGTGGTCTAGCGGTTCTAGGCGCGCAGTCCGGAACCGCGCGACTGCTACGGTCGCAGGTTCGAATCCTGCCTCGGGCATGGATGTGTGTGATGTCGTTAGGTTAGTTAGGTTTAAGTAGTTCTAAGTTCTTGGGGACTGATGACCACAGATGTTAAGTCCCATAGTGCTCAGAACCATTTCATCCGAAAAAACGACGTTTTGTCACTCGTGCACCCACGTTCGTCGTTGAGTACACCATCGCAGGCGCTCCTGTCTGTAATGCAGCGTCAAGGGAAACCGCAGCCACGGTCTCCGAACTGATAGTCCATGCTGCTGCAAACGTCGTCAAACTGTTCGTGCAGATGGTTGTTGTCTTGCAAACGTCCCCATCTGTTGACTCAGGGGTCGAGACGTAGCTGCACGATCCGTTACAGCCATGCGGATAAGATGCCTGTCATCTCGACTGCTAGTCATACGAGGCCGTTGGGATCCAGCACGGCGTTCCGTATTACCCTCCTGAACCCACCGATTCCATATTCTGCTAACATTCATTGGATCTCGACCAACGCGAGCAGCAATGTCGCGATACGATAAACCGCAATCGCGATAGCCTACAATCCGACCTTTATCAGAGTCGGAAACGTGATGGTACGCATTTCTCCTCCTTACACGAGGCATCACAGCAACGTTTCCCCAGGCAACGCCGGTCAACTGCTGTTTTTGTATGAGAAATCGGTTGGAAACTTTCCTCATGTCAGCACGTTGTAGGTGTCGCCACTGGCGCCAACCTTGTGTGAATGTTCTGAAAAGCTAATCATTTGCATATCACAGCATCTTCTTCCTGTCGGTTAAATTTCGCGTCTGTAGCACGTCATCTTTGTGGTGTAGCAATTTTAATGGTCAGTAGTGTAGAATTGAAAGCGATCACCTCAACCATCGCCTGCCGACCTTAGGTCAACCGAGGTAGATTCTTACATGTCGGTCAGGGGAGTGAAGACGGCGTAGTAAACGGCTGAAACTGGTTGCCAAATAAAAAATGGTTAGGTACTTGACGGCTGAAAGGTGTTTAATTTGACATCCTCTCTTATATAGTGTTCAGATTTCGTTGAAGAGAATCTTGATGACTACGGCTTGCCTCACGTTCCTGTGAAGTAGGGTACAGGATTCCCGTATCCGAGCCATGCAGCTGAAAATACGGTTTCGCCTTCTCACAGTCGTGACACACAGGCTTTTGTGTTAGCAGGAGAGCCAACACCGTGTTACGAGCGGAGGCCGAAATGCACGCGTGTTAGCTCACGCAGGCTGGCGTGAAGAGGGAAGAACTCTACTGACGTGAGGTCTGGAACATGACAAGGAATGAGAATTTAGAAAGCCGACATATTTAGTTTGCAAGTGTCATGAAAGGAGGGTATAAGATGCATATCAACAAAAGCAAAACGAGAATTATGGAATGTAGTCGAATTATGTCGGGTGGTGCTGAGGGATTTAGATTAGGATATGAGTCACTTAAAGTAGTAGAGGAGTTTTGGTATCTGGGGAGCAAAATAACTGATGATGGTCGAAGTAGAGAGAAATAAAATGTAGACTGGCAATGGCAAGGAAAGCGTTTCTGAAGAAGAGAAATTTGTTAACATCGAGTATAGATTTAAGCGTCGGGAAGTCGTTTCTGAAAGTATTTGTATGGAGTGTAGCCATGTATGGAAGTGAAACGTGGACGATAAATAGTTTGGATAAGAAGAGACTAGAAGCTTTCGAAATATGGTGCTACAGAAGAATGCTGAAGATTAGATGGGTAGATCACATAACTAATGAGGAGGTATTGAACAGAATTGGGGAGAAGAGGAATTTGTGGCACAACTTGACAAGAAGAAGGGATCGGATGGTAGGACATGTTCTGAGGCATCAAGGGATCACCAATTTAGTACTGGAGGGCAGCGTGGAGGGTAAAAATCGTAGAGGGAGATCAAGAGATGAATACACTAAACAGATTCAGAAGGATGTAGGTTGGAGTAGGTACTGGGAAATGAAGAAGCTTGCACAGGATAGAGCAGCATAGAGAGCTGCATCAAACCAGTCTCAGGACTGAAGACCAGAACAACAACAACAACTTTAATCCATTAAAATAGAACGTCGCTCTTGACGGCACATGAGTCACAATATTATCTGTTCAAAACATATTCTTGAAGACAATACTTATAGTAACTGAATATGGCGCCTTGCTAGGTCGTAGCAAATGAGGTAGATGAAGGCTATGCTAAGCTGTCGTCTCTGCAAATGAAAGCGTATGTAGTCAGTGAACCATCGCTAGCAAAGTCGGCTGTACAACTGGGGCGAGTGCTAGGGAGTCTCTCTAGACTAGACCTGCCGTGTGGCGGCGCTCGGTCTGCAATCACTGGTAGTGGCGACACGCGGGTCCGACATATACTAACGGACCGCGACCGATTTAAAGGTTACTACCTAGCAAGTGTGGTTTGTGGCGGTCACACCACACAGGCAGCTTTCAGCACCGGCCGAGACGGGCACGTCAGTGGGATACGGCCCGCCGGACCCCGCTGGCCGCGTACGCAGTGGCTGGGGTTGGGTAGACGCGTGACTGCGCCCGGGAGAAACCTGTGATTAACGAGGGCGGCCGGAGCGTAGGTGTAAGCTTTGACAGCTGGATAATGCGTGCGGGAGTGTGTGTGTTGTGTGTGTGTTCGTGTGTGTGTGTCCGCGCTTGCATGGAGCTGCACATCCATCAACGCCGACCGCGCCGCCGATGCATCACTTCTGAGCGTGACCCGTCCGTAGTCGGTCGTCCACTACTGGCTGTATAATAGCCGCTGCGCGGTCCTTCGTAGCGAACGCGTCACGCACGACTTACCCGTCCCGGAGCAGTCAGACGTAGGGAAGCCTCTTCCTGAGTCTCCCTGACAGATTAAAACTGCCTGCCAGACCGGAACTCGAACCCGGAACTTAGGATCCGCGAGCGATGCTCTTACCGGCTGAGCCAAGCAGGCACGACCCACTGGTCAATCTCACACTCTCAAAGTGTCCTATTCCCGTGCATGTGTCATTTCTGCACTCCACAAGAAGTGCATGGAGTTGTGGGAGGAAGAATGGCTGGCGGTGACGGCCTATAAACTGCGGTCGGTGAAGTCAACAACTCGGCCGTGGCGTTCCTCCTGCCGGTTGCTCAGGCGGGAGGAAGTGACCCTCACGCGTCTTCTGTCCTCTCATACATAGATTTCTATTAGGCGGAAGGATCCCCCGTTTTGTGACGCTCGTGGTGTGCACATCTCTGTCCGCCACATTTTAACAGACTACATTTTATACCGTGATGCAAGGGCAGAAGCAGAAGTTGATGGGGATCTGCCCTGGCCGGCCAGAGTGGCCGAGTGGTTCTAGGCGCTACAGTGTGGGACCGCGCGACCGCTACGGTCGCAGGTTCGAATCCTGCCTCGGGCATGGATGTGTGTGATGTCCTTAGGTTAGTTAGGTTTAAGTATTTCTAAGTTCTAGGGGACTGATGACCTCAGAAGTTAAGTCCCATAGCGCTCAGAACCATTTTAACCATTTTTTTGATCTGCCCTGTGTTTTAGCTAATGATGAGACGTGTGTGTCTAGGGTTTTAAAGTTTTGTGATGTGTCTCGACTCGGGCCTAAACTTTTAGGCTGGAGGTGCAAAGAGGCTGGCTCCTCCATTTGTTCCTTGCGGTCAGCCGGACACATCCATCTGCTATATTGTTTTAGCTCCCTCTACCACTTTCTTCTTGTGTTTCCCACGTTTTACTGCTGATACCATGCTTCGACCCACGTCTCGGTGTGGTTAGGCCCATATATTTCCAAGCTTGTTACGTTCTGAGTATTTTCTTGACACCCGTCTCAATCTGTTACTGAGCGGGCGCTGAAGACCTCGCCGTCGTGCGCCCATACAACCCTCTCCACCACCACCACCACCACTTACTTCAGAGACTCCTCGTATCTCACCGACTTATTGCAGCGTAGAAGTAAACCATCTCAAGAAAAAGGTAATCCGTCACTGGTATGTAAAGCGGACTTGATCACTGTATATCACGAGAGCGTCAAGTATAAAATGGTTCTGTCAGCAGAGAAGAAGAACAGGTCGCTCAGCAGATTAAGATGGTGACAATAATTGTGGCCTCTTGCTTCAGCCACCTAGGAAAATTGGTAAGGGCTGGATCATTGAGGATTTTACACACTTCATTCACTGGTAGAACACAAATTTATTTTACACAGTTTCACTGCGCCTCCAATTGAAAACGACGTGCCCAATCATTTACTTTCAAAATCAGAAGAATTAATGGGGGGGGGGGGGCAGACAAAATCAGGCAACGCATACACTAATGCACACGCCAATCTTCCAAATAAGCTTTCTTCTGGAACACGGCGTTGCACATTGGCTAAAGGTTCTCAACCACCATGGATAAGTAAAGTTACCACATAAAACAAATTATAATTAAAATAATACAGCAAATACTTGATGACCGGTTTGAGCACTCTGAAGGTGCCATAATCGGATCTTTGTAGTTAGAACGTAACAGGTTTGAGGGAGGGCTTACAAGAGTGAACTATATACATTACAATTATTACAGAACCACATACCTGAAACGTGGATTGACATTTATAAAACCATACGGACATCATGGTATACGAGGCAGACCATCTGATAAAATCATTGTCACAACCAACAAAAAATAATAAAGAATGGCTCTCATGGTCGTTCTTTCCATAAAATATAAAACTGAAGCCACCAGATGAAACTACCACTGCTCGCCCAACACCGATCGGCATAATCACTGCCCCATTCGGCGCAGGCTCACCTGCTGTGATTCTAGCGGTTCACAACCGGCCACCAGATAGCGCTGTCCAAGCAGCGCACACAGTCCCACGGTATAACCACGCATTACTACTAAAACACAACTTTACTACAACTGCTTGTCACATACCCATGCAGAGACCACATTTGCGCATACATTTTCTGTACATACTATAATCACTATGAAGTACGTCAATTACAAAGCACAAGCATCTGAGGCACAGGCATTATCCATTAGCGCAACACTACATATATAGTTTACCTTTATTCATATAAGAACGCCAGGTACATGCACACAGAAAGCTGTTCGTAACACTACTTAGGTACAATGCGAGAGCGATTAAAACCTGTATGCTTGGCTTTACCCGTCTAGGCATTATGGTCTTAGGTCTCAGGTATTGTAAGCGCTAAAAAAGAACATATTAACTCACTATAAAGTCTCTCACTGTCTATACATTCGTTATGAGCAAGGTACGAACAATAATTGTAATGTATATAGTTAACTCATCTAAGCTCTCCCTCAAACCTGTTATGTTATACCTTTACAGACCCGATGATGGCAACTTCAGATTCCTGAAACCGGTCATCTAGTAATCGATATTGAAGCGATCGTGGCTTTTCAATTATTTATAAAACAGAGTGATCGCCCTGTGACACACCATGTGTTCACTGCAAAATTATAATCACTACTGGCCATTAAAATTGCTACACCACGAAGATGACGTGCTACAGACGCGAAATTTAGCCGACAGGAAGAAGATGCTGTGATATGCAAATGATTAGCTTTTCAGAGCATTCACACAAGGTTGCCGCCGGTGGCGACACCTACAACGTGCTGACATGAGGAAAGTTTCCAAGCGATTTCTCATGCACAAACAGCAGTTGACCGGCGTTGCCTGGTAAAACATTGTTGTGGCGCCTCGTGTAAGGACAAGAAATCCGTACCATAACGTTTACGACTTTGATAAAGGTCGTATTGTAGCCTATCGCGCTTGCGGTTTATCGTATCGCGTTATTGCTGCTCGCGTTGGTCGAGGCAGAATATGGAATCGGTGGGTTCAGGAGGGTAATACGGAACGCCGAGCTGGATGCCAACGGCCTCGTATCACTAGCAGTCGAGATGACAGGCATCTTATCCGCATGGCTGTAACGGATCGTGCAGCCACGTCTCGATCCCTGAATCAACAAATAGGGACGTTTGAGAGACAACAACCATCTGCACGAACAGTTCGATAACGTTTGCAGCAGCATGGACTATCAGCTCGGAGACCATGGCTGCGGTTACCCTTGACGCTGCATCACAGACAGGAGCGCCTGCGATGGTGTACTCAACGACCAACCTGGGTGCACGAATGGCAAAACGTCATTTTTTTTCGGATGAATCCAGGTTCTGTTTACAGCATCATGATAGTCGCATCCATGTTTGGTGACATCGCGGTGAACACACATTAGAAGCGAGTATTCGTCATCACCACATTGTCGTTCAAAATGCGTGTGTGAAATCTTATGGGACTTAACTGCTAAGGTCATCAGTCCCTAAGCCTACACACTACGTAACCTAAATTATCCTAAGGACAAACACACACACCCATGCCCGAGGGAGGACTCGAACCTCCGCCGGGACCAGCTGCACAGTCCATGACTGCAGCGCCCTCGGCTAATCCCACGCGGCAAGCCATACTGGCGTATCACTTGGCGTGATGGTATGGGGTGCCATTGGTTACACGTCTCGATCACCTCTTATTCGGATTGACGACACTTTGAACAGTGGACGTTACATTTCAGATGTGTTACGACCCGTGGCTCTACCCTTCATTGGCTCCCTGCGAAACTCTACATTTCAGCAGGATAATGCACGACCGCATGTTGCAGGTCCTGTACGGGCCTTTATGGATACAGAAAATGTTCGACTGCTGCCCTGGCCAGCACATTCTCCAGATCTCTCACCAATTGAAAACGTCTGGTCACTGGTGGCCGAGCAACTGGTTCGTCAAAATACGCCGGTCACTACTGTTGATGAACTGTGGTATCGTGTTGAAGCTGCATGGGCAGCTGTACCTGTACACGCCATCGAAGCTCTGTTTGACTCAATGCCCAGTCGTATCAAGGCCGTTGTTACGGCCAGAGGTGGTTGTTGTGGGTACTGACTTCTCACGATCTATGCACTCAAATTGCGTGAAAAGTAATCACATTTCAGTTCTAGTATAATATATTTGCCCAATGAATTCCCGTTTATCATCTGCATTTCTTCTTGGTGTAGCAATTTTAATGGCTAGTAGTGTAGATATCAGCCACTGAAGCGGCCTAAAATGTCTACCACATCTTGGTATCACCTTGCCCTTCGAATACCACAGAGAGACGGGCGTCCACACCCAACAAACAGAATGAAGAGAGACAAAAATGACTGTCCCGACAGCTCGACATCCTTCTGATAAATCACAACACAAGGCACTTCGGTACTCGATAACTTACATGGGTAATATGACCCCAGTATTGGTTCCCCGGCAACAGCTAACACCACAGCCGAGACACCCCACGGAAAGCTCGTTACAGGTTCGTTCTCTGGCTCCTACTGCCCACCAGATTGGCCACCACGCCCGAAGACGCCACATCAGCTGGCGCTGCGCTCCAGTGGGAATATTTTAGTCAAAGGTCATAAGAATAATGGTACCGATACATGGCGAGAAAGCTCCCATGGCTCAGAGGGTTCATTGACTTCGAATATGGACTCGTCATTCAATGTCAACTCAGTAACAAATCAACCCTTCTAATCTTGCCCAATTCCACTGTTGGTCATGTAACTGAGTAGTGGAAACGCGAAGGAACAACTGTGCTGTCGTGAAGCATCGAGTGCAGAGCGACCAGCGCAGCGCCGTGGAACGGCATCGAGAAGGCACTGACTCCCATGCGCCAATGGAAAGAGCAGGCAGCGCCACACCTCCAGGAAGATAGGAGTACAGCGCCACCCGTCAACGATGATCAAGAAGGCGCTGACTCCCGTGCGCCAATGGAAAGAGCAGGCAGCGCCACACGCCCAGGAAGATAGGAGTACAGCGCCACCCGTCCGCGATGACTTTAATCAGCCGCCCTCCGCCGGTTGGCCCAGTTCGGTCACAGACTTCGAGAGCAGCAGTACTAATAGGAAGCTGCTACTTAGCCTGCGTTCTGCGATTAGTAATAGTGAAAAGTAATAGCATTTAGGAGGCACAAGAAGCGCAGGAAGCTGCCTCATAACGAAAAGTTATATTTCTTTCCTTTCTACACTGAAGAGCGAAAGAAACTGGCATACGTGCCTTATATCGTGTAGTGTTCTCGCGAGCATGCATATGTGCCGCAACACGACGTGGCATGGACTCGATTAATGTCTGCAGTAGTGCTGGAGGGAAATGACACCATGAAAACTCCATGGCTGTCATTAATCCGCAGGAGTACGAGAGGGTGGAAATCGCTTCTGAACAGCACGTTGCAAGGCATCCCATATATCTACATCTACATCCATACTCATCAAGCCACCTGACGGTGTGTGGCGGATTGTACCTTAAGTACCTCTGTCGGTTCTCCCTACTATTCCAGTCTCGTATTGTTCGTGGAAAGAAAGATTGTCGGTATGCCTCTGTGTGGGCTTTAATCTCCCTGATTTTTTCCTCATGGTCTCTTCGCGAGATATACATAGGAGGGAGCAACATACTGCTTGACTCCTCGGTGAAGGTATGTTCTCGAAACTTCAGCAAAAGCCCGTACCGAGCTACTGTCTCTCATGCAGAGTCTTCCACTGGAGTTTATCTATCATCTCCGTAACGCTGTCGTGATTACTAAATGATCCTGTAACGAAGCGCGCTGCTCTCCGTTGGATCTTCTCTATCCCTTCCGTCAAACCTATCTGGTTCGGATCCCACACTGGTGAGCAGTATTCAAGCAGTGGGCGAACAAGTGTACTGTAAACTACTTCCTTTGTTTTCAGACTGCATTTCCTTAAGTTTCTTCCAATGAATCTCAGTCTGGCATCTGCTTTACCGATGATTAATTTTATATGGTCATTCCATTTTAAGTCACTCCTAATGCATACTTCCAGATTGTTTATGGAATTAACTGCTTCCAGTTGCTCAACAGCTATATTGGACCTAAATGATAAAGGATCTTTCTTTCTTTGTATTCGCAGCACATTACACTTGTCTACATTTAGATTCAATTGCCATTCCCTGCACCATGCGTCAATTCGTTGCAGATCCTCCTGAATTTCAGTACAATTTTCCAGTGTTTTTTCCTCGATATACTACAGCATCATACGCAAATAGCAAATGCTTAATAATGTACATGTCTGGGGAATTTGATGGCCAGCAGAAGTATTTAAACTGAGAAGTGTATTTATGGAGCCACTCTGTAGCAATTCTGGGCGTGTGGGCTGTAGCATTGTCCTGCTGGAATTTGCAAGTCCGTCGGAATGCACAGCGGACTGAATGGATGCAGGTGGTCAGAGAGAATGCTTACGTACGTGTCACCTATCAGAGTCGTATCTACACGTATCAGGAGTCCCCTATCACTGCAGCTACACGCGCCCCACACCATTACAGAGCCTCCACCAGCTTGAACAGTCCCCTGGTGACACGGAGATTTCATGGTTTCATGAGGTTGTTCCCATACCCGTACACGTCCATCCGTTCGATACAATTTGAAACCAGGCTCGTCCGACTCGGCAATATGTTTCCGGTCATCAGTAGTCGGATGTCGGTGTTCACGGTCCCAGGCGAGGCGTAAAACTTTGTGTCGTGCAGTCATCAAGGGTACACGAGTGAGTCTTCACCTCTCAAAGCCCATATCGATGCTGTTTCGTTGAATGGTTCTCACGCTAACACTTGTTGATGCCCCAGCACTGAAATCTGAAGCAATTTGCGAGAAGGTAGCACTTCTGTCACGTTGAACGATTCTCCTCAGTAGTCGTTGGTGCTTTTCTTGCAAGATGTTTTTCCGGCTGCAGCGATGTCGGAGATTTATGTTTTACTGGATTCCTGATAGTGAAGGTACACTCGTGAAACAGCCGTACGGAAAAATCCCCACTTCATCTCTACCTGGGAGATGCTGTGTCCCATCGCTGGTGCGCCGACTATAGCCCCACGTTCAAACTTACTTAAATGTTGATAGCCTGCCATTGTACCAGTAGTAACCGATATAACAACTGCGCGAGACACTTGTTGTCTTATATAGGCGTTGCCGACCGCAGTGCCGTTTTTTGCCTGTTTTCTTGTATCTGTAATTGAATACGCATGCGTATACCCGTTTCTTTGGCTCTTCAATGTAAAAATAAAGTGTTCTATTAATAGTCTGCTTATTATATTCCCATTGAGTTATCCGACATGCGTTATTTCGCTTCCAACGTAGCCGAATGCCTTCATTTCGTCTGGTTGTTGGCCAAGTTTTGATGTTTGGTTCAAAATGGTTCAAATGGCTCTGAGCACTATGGGACTTAACTTCTGAGGTCATCAGTCCCCTAGAACTTAGAACTACTTAAACCTATCCAACCTAAGGACATCACACACATCCATGCCCGAGGCAGGATTTGAACCTGCGACCGTTGCGGTCGCGCGGTTCCAGACTGCAGCGCCTAGAACCGCTCGGCTATTCCGGCCGGCTTTTGATGTTAGGTTCGTCGCCAATCTCATTTGTCTTATGACAGAAGACCCTGTTCGTTGTCACGTGTTATTACTTGGCAGCTGACAGTGCGTCGTTCGGATACCTCTCCGGGTGTTATTACGTCTTTACTTACATTTCTTTTCGTTTTTTCAAACGTTCACCGGCTGTATTTCAAATAAAATAACGACAGGGGGCAGCGAGTGAAATTACGGTCAGTATTATAGAGGAATATGTGTCTGTTGTAATGACGTAGAGACACTGGTGCACGCCATCCTTTGTCATTAGACGTCGAATGAGCAGCCATTAGGCAGTGCAGCGTGAGGTACGGCCTCGGAGAGCGTTCGCGGTCCGCTGTCTGGCGGGTCTGCTGCCTCATTCGCTTCTGTGGAGTCGCATAAACTGCAGGCCGGCCCGGCTGTCGTTGTACGTCAAGCGCAGAGGGCTTGGACTGCCGCCATGGGCACGGACGTCTATGACAGCCGCGGGTGTCGCCGGCCGAAGTGGCCGTGCGGTTAAAGGCGCTGCAGTCTGGAACCGCAAGACCGCTACGGTCGCAGGTTCGAATCCTGCCTCGGGAATGGATGTGTGTGATGTCCTTAGGTTAGTTAGGTTTAACTAGTTCTAAGTTCTAGGGGACTAATGACCTCAGCAGTTGAGTCCCATAGTGCTCAGAGCCATTTGAACCATTTGAACCGCGGGTGTCCTACCGAACGTCGTTCGCCGGTGTAATTACCCGTCTCGAACAACAGCTGTGTATTTCAGGCCCCACGAACAATATTTGGTCAAGGGCGTACATTGATTGCTCGTAAATGAAATGCTGCCCTGCGACGCTTTCTTATTTTGTGGGAATTTTCTACATCTGCATCTACACAGATACTCTGCAAGTCACCTTTGATGGCGGAGGGTACCCTGTACCAGAGCTGGCCATTGCCTTTCATGCTCCACTCGCAAATAGAGCGAGGGAAAAACGACTATCTATACGCCTCCACATGAGCCTTAATTTCTCGTATCGTCTTCGCGCTCCTTCTGGCCAATGTATGTCGGCGGCAGCAGAATCGTTCGGCAGTCAGCTTCAAATGCCGGTTCTCGAAATTTTCTCAATAGGTTTCTCTCGAAAAGAGCGATTCCAACTTGAGTTCCGGAAGCATCTCCGTACCATTTACGAGGGCAGTTCAATAAGTAATGCAACACATTTTTTTTCTGAAACAGGGGTTGTTTTATTCAGCATTGAAATACACCAGGTTATTCCCCAATCTTTTAGCTACACAACACTATTTTTCAACGTAATCTCCATTCAATGCTACGGCCTTACGCCACCTTGAAATGAGGGCCTGTATGCCTGCACGGTACCATTCCACTGGTCGATGTCGGAGCCAACGTCGTACTGCATCAATAACTTCTTCATCATCCGCGTAGTGCCTCCCACGGATTGCGTCCTTCATTGGGCCAAACATATGTAAATCCGACGGTGCGAGATCGGGGCTGTAGGATGCATGAGGAAGAACAGTCCATTGAAGTTTTGTGAGCTCCTCTCGGGTGCGAAGACTTGTGTGAGGTCTTGCGTTGTCATGAAGAAGGAGAAGTTCGTTCAGATTTTTGTGCCTATGAACACGCTGAAGTCGTTTCTTCAATTTCTGAAGAGTAGCACAATACACGTCAGATCGTTTGACCATGGGGAAGGACATCGAACAGAATAACCCTTTCAGCGTCCCAGAAGACTGTAACCATGACTTTACTGGCTGAGGGTATGGCTTTAAACTTTTTCTTGGTAGGGGAGTGGGTGTGGCGCCACTCCATTGATTGCCGTTTTGTTTCAGGTTCGAAGTGATGAACCCATGTTTCATCGCCTGTAACAATCTTTGACAAGAAATCGTCACCCTCAGCCACATGACGAGCAAGCAATTCCGCACAGATGGTGCTCCTTTGCTCTTTATGGTGTTCGGTTAGACAACGAGGGACCCAGCGGGAACAAACCTTTGAATATCCCAACTGGTGAACAATTGTGACAGCACTTCCAACAGAGATGTCAAAATGAGCACTGAGTTGTTTGATGGTGATCTGTCGATCATCTCGAACGAGTGTGTTCGCACGCTCCGCCATTGCAGGAGTCACAGCTGTGCACGGCCGGCCCGCACGCGGGAGATCAGACAGTCTTGCTTGACCTTGCGGCTTTGCCCAACGACTCACCGTGCTTTTGTCCACTGCCAGATCACCGTAGACATTCTGCAAGCGCCTATGAATATCTGAGACGCCATGGTTTTCCGCCAAAAGAAACTCGATCACTGCCCGTTGTTTGCAACGCACATCCGTTACAGACGCCATTTTAACAGCTCCGTACAGCGCTGCCACCTGTCGCAAGTCAATGAAACTATACGAGACGAAGCGGGAATGTTCGAAAATATTCCACAAGAAATTTCCGGTTTTTTCAACCAAAATTGGCCGAGAAAAAAATGTGTTGGATTACTTATTGAACTGCCCTCGAACATGTTGTTCGAACCTACGGTAACAACTCTACCAGCACGCCTCTGAATTGCTTCGATGTCTTCCTTCAATCCGACTTGGTATGAATCCCAAACACTCGACCGCCGGTCGTTGTTGCCGAGCGGTTCTAGGCCCTTCAGTCCGGAACCATGCAGCTGCTACGGTCGCAGGTTCGAATCCTGCCTCGGCCACGGATGTGTGTGATGTCCTTAGGTTAGTTAGGTTTACGTAGCTCTAAGTCTCGGGGACTGATGAACTCAATTGTTAAGTTCAAATGGCTCTAAGCACTATGGGACTTACGTCTGGGGTCATCAGTCCCGTAGACTTAGAACTATGTAAACCTAACTAACCTAAGGACATCACACACATCCACGCCCGAGGCAGGATTCGTACCTGTGACCGCAGCAACAGCAGCGCGGTTCCGGACTGAAGCGCCTAGAACTGCTCGGTCACACCGACCGGCAGATGTTAAGTCCCATAGTGCTCAGAGCCATTTGAACCATTTGAAACACTCGAGCAGTACTCAAGAATTGGTCGCACCAGCGTCCTACGTGCTGTCGCCTTTACAGGTAAACCACTGCTTCCTAAAATTCTCCCAACAAACCGAAGCCGACCATTGCCTTCCCTACCACTGTTCTCACGTGCTCGTTCTTTCTCATATCTCTTTGCAACGTTACGTCCAGACATTTAAACGACGTGACTGTGTCAACCAGGGCGTTAGTAATACTGTAACCGAACATTACAAGTTTGGTCTCCCTACTCATCCGCATTAAATTACATTTTTCCACATTTAGAGCTAGCTGCCGTCCATCACGTCAACTATAAATTTTGTCTAAGTCGTCGTCTAACTTCCTACACTCACTCACCACGGCATCATCAGCAAACAACCGCAGATTTCTGCCCACTCTGTCCACGAACTCACACACACACACACACACACACACACGCACACACACACACACACACACAGAGGGTGATCCATTGATCGTGGCCGGGCCAAAAATCTCACGAAATAAGCGCCAAACGAAAGAACTACAAACAACGAAACTTGTCTAGCTTGAAGGGGCAAACAAGATGGCGCTATGGTTGGCCCGCTAGGTGGCGCTGCCATACTTCAAACGGATATCAACTGCGTTTTTTAAATAGGGACCCCATTTTCTATTACATATTCGTGTAGTACGTAAAGAAATATGAATGTTTTAGTTGGATCACTTTTTTCGCTTTGTCATAGATGCCGCCGAAATAGTCACAAACGTGTAAGTACGTGGTATCACGTAACATTCTGCCAGTGCGGACGGTATTTGCTTCGTGATACATTACCCGTGTTAAAATGGACAGTTTACCAATTGCGGAAAAGGTCGATATCGTGTTGATGTATGGCTATTGTGATCAAAATGCCCAACGGCCGTGTGCTATGTATGCTGCTCGGTATCCTGGACGACATCGTCCAAGTATTCGGACCGTTCGCTGGATGGTTACGTTATTTAAGGAAACAGGAAGTGTTCAGCCAGATGTGAAACGTCAACCACGACCTGCAACAAATGATGGTGCCCAAGTAGGTGTTTTAGCTGCTGTGGCGGCTAATCCGCACATCAGTAGCAGACAAATTGCGCGAGAATCGGGCATCTCAAAAACTCGGTGTTGAGAATGCTACATGAACATCGATTGCACCCGTACCATATTTCTATGCACCAGGAATTTCATGGCGACGACTTTGAACGTCGTGTACAGTTCTGCCACTGGGCACAAGAGAAATTACGGGACGATGACAGATACTTTGCACGCGTTCTATTTAGCGACGAAGCGTCATTCACCAACAGCGGTAACGTAAACCGGCATAATATGCACTATTGGGAAACGGAAAATCCATGATGGCTGCGACAAGTGGAACATCAGCGGCCTTGGCGGGTTAATGTATGGTGCGGCATTATGGGAGGAAGGATAATTGGCCCCCATTTTATCGATGGCAGTCTACATGGTGCAATGTATGCTGGTTTCCTACGTAACGTTCTACCGATGTTACTACAAGATGTTTCACTGCATGACAGAATGGAGATATATTTCCAACGTGACGGATGTCCGGCAAATAGCTCGCGTGCGGTTGAAACGGTATTGAATAGCATATTTCATGACAGATGGATTGGTCGTCGAAGCACAATACCATGGCCTGCACGTTCACCGGATCTGACGTCCCCGGATTTCTTTCTGTGGGGAATGTTGAGGGATATTTGCCATCGTGTTCCACCGACAACGCCTGACAACATGCGTCAGCGCATTGTCAATGCATGTGGGAACATTACGGAAGGCGAACTACTCGCTGTTGAGAGGAATGTCGTTCCACTATTGCCAAATGCATTGAGATTGACGGACATCATTTTGAGAATTTCTTGCATTAATGTGGTATTTACAGGTAATCGCGCTGTAACAGCATGCGTTCTCAGAAATGACAAGTTCACAAAGGTACATGCATCACATTGGAACAACCGAAATAAAATGTTCAAATGTACGTACGTTCTGTATTTTCATTTAAAAAACCAAACCTGTTACCAACTTTTCGTCTAAAATTGTGAGCCATATGTTTGTGACTATTACAGCGCCATCTATCACAAAGGGAAAAAAGTGGTCCATCTAAACATTCGTATTTTTTACGTACTACACGAATATGTAATAAAAATGGGGATTCCTATTTAAAAAAAACTCAGTTGACCTATGGCAGTGCCATCTAGTTGGCGAACCATAGCACCGTCTGGTTTCCCCCTTCAAGCTAGACAAGTTTCGTTATTTGTAGTTTTTTCGTTTGACGCTTATTTCGGGAGATATTTCGCCCGGTCACGATCAATGGACCACTCTGTATGTATATGAGAGAGAGAACAACAGCGGTCTTCTCGCACTCTCCTGGGGCACTCCTGACTGTAGTCTTGTCTCCGATGAACACTCGCTGTCGAGGACAACATACTGAGTTCTATTACTTAAGAAATCCTCTAGCCACTCACGTGCCTGTGGACGTATTCCGTATGCACGTAGCTCCGTTAAAAGCCTGCAATGGGACACCAAGCCCAGTGCTTTCCGGATATCTAGAAATACGGAATCTGCCTGTTGCCCTTCATCCATAGTTCGCGGTATATCGTGTGAGAACAGGGTAAACTGACTTTCGCACGAGCGGTGCTTTCGAAAGCCATGCTGATTCGTGAAGCTTTTCAGCCTTAAAAAAGTTTAATATGTTCGAACTGAGAATAGGTTGATGCATTCTGCAGAAAACCGAAGTTAGGAATATCGTTGTATAATTTTGCGACTCTGTTATTTTACCCTACTTTTGTAGTGGAGTCACCTGCGCTTTTTCCAGGGAATCCCCTACATGCCAGAAGAGCGAATGCAGTGCACTTTGATGTAGCCCTAGCCACGTACCCCTAAGTAGATGGGGTTGGACAAAAATATGCAAACAGAGCCAAAATCGTATGCTCGAAGATATACTCATATGCCCCAGTTCGCACTGTTGTGCTTAAGCACGAACAGCACCTGTGCAATGTCAAATGGTTCAAATGGCTCTGAGCACTATGGGACTTAACATCTATGGTCATCAGTCCCCTAGAACTTAGAACTACTTAAACCTAACTAACCTAAGGACAGCACACAACAGCCAGCCATCACGAGGCAGAGAAAATCCCTGACCCCGCCAGGAATCGAACCCGGGAACCCGGGCGTGTGCAATGTCCTCAATGGGAGGAGAGAAGGATGCGAATTCTCAGATATACTCCCGTAATTGCCAGGTAGACCGCAAATTTTCTGTGGAACGGCGTTACTGCACCATGCACAAAGTATTTAAAGATTTACTTGACGACGAAAGAGCAGAAAAAATGGCACTGAGCACTACACGACAACTTCTGAGGGCATCAGCCGCCTAGAACTTAGAACTAATTAAACCTAACTAACCTAAGGACATCACACACATCCATGCCCGAGGCAGGATTCGATCCTGCTACCGTAGCGGTCGCTCGGTTCCAGACTGTAGCGCCTAGAGCCGCACGGCCACTCCGGCCGGCTCTGAAGAGCAGAAAATTACAACAATCGACAGACGAGATTCATTGTTGCGTACACCAAGAAGAACGTCGTGGTATATTTGCGGAAATATAGGAAGTGCCGAAATAGCAAATTTTGCTAATAGCAAATTTTATGAAGTCTCAGGCATTATTGCACTTCTCAGTTGCAACGGTTTTCAATGGAATTGAATGAAGAGTGTGGAGACTTTAAACAGTACGGCAAAGTGCATTGGTTAAGTCAAAGACCATGCCTGGAACGATTTTTTGACTTCAAACCCGCTTTGTTGGATTTATAAAGGAAAAAGGAAAGCAGGAACAAAAGTTAAAACGTCTGTAATGGATCGCAGACCTCACATTTTAAGTGGACTTGACAGCACCCTGCCCACACTAATACACTGCAATGCGGCAAACTATTTATCTCCGATCTGATGGGAATGCATATAACAAGAAAATCGCATTGTGGAAGGAAAAAATTCCTACAAAAAACCTGGTACATTTCACTAAGCTCACTGTCGACAATGGAAACTCGTCTATTGAAGAAGTCCTTGAGCCGGCCGCTCTGGCCGAGCGGTTCTAGGCGCTTCAGTCTGGAACCGCGCGACCACTACAGTCGCAGGTTCGAATCCTGCCTCGGGCATGGATGTGTGTGATGTCCTTAGGTTAGTGAGGTTTAAGTAGTTCAAAGTCCTAGGGGACTGATGACCTCAGATGTGAAGTCCCATAGTGCTCAGAGCCATTTGAGCGATTTGAAGAAGTCATTGTAATCTTGAAAGAATTAAAAGGATAGTTTTGTAAACGTTTCGAAGACATTGCCAATCTTACCTCTGTTTCTGAGCCTGTTCGGCGTTTCAATTGAAAGCGTCCCTGTGCATATGTGGAGATGGGACAGGCTGGTCCCAGTTTAAAAGAGAAATTTTTATGCGTTAAAACTGTCCAGGAGATCTACGTTTTTTTTTTGGGGGGGGGGTGGGGAAGGGATTACACGTCTCCATAATTACTTCCCACATGTGATAAAATATTACGATCAGCACATGTGTGTGAAAGCCTTTTCTAGATTATGAAACCAGGTGACCGATAATCAAGTGGCAAACTGAGTGTGAAGATCCGTGAATGGTCTGTGTCTGTCCACATGCCGACAGTTTGTACCATACGAAAACTACATTATGTCTTCAGTGCAACAAATATAATTATATGTATAATGCTGAAAATTTGTTTTGTTTGTGATCTATATTGTTGGGAAACATGAAATTCAAAGGCAAATCGTTATGCAGTGCGTCTGCAGTGCCATTTACATGCGGCGCTCTCACAGTTGCGCCCTCTTCCCTTCCGTAATGCTCACGGTCCGCAGCTCGTGGTCTTGTGGGTAGCGTCGCTACATCGGGATCACGGGGTCCCGGGTTCGATTCCCGGCCGGGTTGGGGATTTTCTCTGCCCGGGGACTGGGTGTTGTCCTCATCATTTCATCATCATCCTCATCATTCGTGACAGTGGCTAGACTGGACTGTAAAATAATTGGGACTTTGTACGGGCGCTGATGACCGGGCAGTTGAGCGCCCCACAACCCACACATCATCACCACGTAATGCTCAGACAGCATGTCTTGGTTGTGGGGGAAGTGTGCAGCCAGGCAAGAGACCCGTGCCACTGCGCAACTCGGCTCGCATGAGTAATTCTGTGCCGTCCCTGCGTTAAGAGGTACGAGCACTTGCTCATCTTAACTACCGTGGCTGTGGCCCACGCTGGTAGCTTTCCGCCCTCTGTTTCAGGCCAGACCATACCCTTTAGTTGGCATGGTGGCGGTAGTTTGTCTTCTTCTCGTTTTGACTGGCGCCACTCGTTTCGCAAGCGTTGCCTGTCCGCTAGTGGCAGCAGCTGCAGTTATCGATATATAGTGACTGTTGCCCTATCTTTGGGGTGACGTCGTTGTTATTCCGGGTCGTGTGAGTGTGGCAGTTCGGTTTGGGACTCAGGAGGAGCCAGGTCCTCACAGTGCGCGAACACGCCGGGACCGCTGGTGGTCTCGAAGGTGCACGACCTCGTCGTAAACCGGATCCTGCGGGCTTTAAGATGAGTGCATTTCAATTCAAGTTGGGAGAGACCTCCCCATTGTGATATCTCGCGATTCTCCAGTGGCTTGGATTCGTGTTGCTGCTCGCAGTGTCGCCGAGGCGAAGGGCAGCGAGTCCTTGGGGAAGGCGGATCTGATGGTTCAAAAGGCACTGAGCACTATGGGACTTAACATCTGAGGTCATCAGTCCCCTAGAACGTAGAACTACTTAAACCTAACTAACCTAAGGATATCACACACATCCATGCCCGAGGCAGGATTCGAACCTGCGACTGTAGTGGTCGCGCGGTTCCAGACTGAAGCACCTAGAACCGCTCGGCCACACCGGCCGGCTGATTAGCCTTCCTGGACTTCTTATTACTATTTACTGCTTTCAGCTTGTTACAATTTGTTAGGTTCAACCGGCAGTATTTTTCCTGCCTGGTGGCCGCGTACGCCCCAGTTACCTGCCTTGGTGGTTGATGTATGCTGGGGGTTGACGTATGTAACGGCAGTGTTCCCTTCCTCGCCTTGCCGCTGCTGTCCGGTAACGCGTGTAATTTTGACAGCTTTCTTGATTGTAGGCCGGTTGGTGATTTTTTTTCTACTCTGGTGGCAGTGATTCCTTTCTCGTCCCGGGCACTCTAAACACTGTACTTTGGGGAAATCGTGCACACCGCCAGTTCCGGCTTTCGCCTATTGTTCCCTCATTGTATTTGGTTTGTCGGACGTCAGGTAGCTTCAACAAGTTATCATTAATCATTCGTTGGACTGACACTAGTCTGAGTTACCATTTTGTGAAGTGAATGTAACTCTTGGCTGCCTATCTCATCGCTCGCAAAAGTGTCTGTTGCTGTACCTTCTCAGAGGTCGATTCCTGGAGCACCATCTGGATTAGTTGCTTGTTTTTTTTTAACTTTTGTTATTGTATTTGCTGTTCGACAGAAGGTTTCAATTTTTAAAAAATATTATTGCCATTCCTGGCGTGTAAGGCCTTCAGTCGTGTTTGTGGTCATTTGCCTTAAAATTCTAATTTGTATTGGCATTTTAGCAGTAAGCCTTAAAACCTTATATACTGCCGTTCTTGGCTTCTGATATCTTCTGCTGTGTTTGTGGACACTTACCTTTTAATATTTCAATACCTGTAACTTGTAATTGCAGCAAGTTCTTAAACGTTCTTAATTTATTGCCATTCTTGGCGTGTAAGGCCTTCAGCCGTGGTGACAGTGGCTTGTTTTTTTTCTAACACTATCTGTATCTGTATTTTACGGTGATTTGCTAAATTGTAATGCACTCAAAACACTATTATTCACACAGTTGTTTATTTCTTCGTTAATAACGAGTGGTATTATTTTTATTTATTGTTGAGTCTGGAATTACTGTTTTAAAAATAAATGTGTGTAACTGAAAAAGGCAACCAACAGTAAGTGATTACGACTCCTACCAGTTTTTCCCAATGGTCTGTAAAGAATTCCTGTTGCTATTTTGAAGCCGTGATTTATTAAACTCATAGTTCGGTAATTTTCTCACCTGTCAACACCCGCTTTCTTTGGGATTGGAATTTTCCCACCTGTCAACACCCGCTTTCTTTGAGATTGGAATTACTATATTCTTCTTGAAGTCTTGAAGGTATTTCGCCTGTCTCATACATCTTGCTCACCAGATGGTAGAGTTTTCTCATGGCTGGGTCTCCCACAGTTATCAGTAGTTCTAATGGAATGTTGTCTGCTCCTGGACTGATAAACAAATTGATTGAGATAACTTACAGAAACTGTAGATGTATCATTTTATAACAAACAACCTCAAGTTTGATTCACGTGGCGCATTAGTACCCCATTCTGCCACCACTAGCGCCAGCGTAGTATACAGTAAAAATGGCTACTTTCACAGATGTAGAGTGTGTTCGTTGTGTGTTTTTGTTTCATGAAAAGAAATTTACAACAACAGTTTCACTATAGGCCGTGCGTGCGTGTTCCTTCCCTCCCAAACAGTTTAGCCATACTGAAAAACCGAATCTACGCTGTCGTTGTACAAGTTGCTCCGGATTTGCTGCAACGAGTGTGGCAAGAAATTGATTACTGCTGGGATGTTTGCCGCATTACAAATGGTAGTCACGTCGAACCAGAATGATACTTGACACTTTTATGAGAAACTTGAGACTGTTTGCTACAAAATAACATACCTACCGATTCCGTAAGTTATCTCAATAAATTTCTGTATTATTCAGAGCTCGTGAAGTCCTCGTTGACTCACCCTGTATAGTATTTATACTGTACATAAGTAAAAACTATACAGCCTATACCCGTACGAATCTTTATTAGAGCATCGTGTAAAAATCTGAAGTAAATCAGTAAAGAATGTTCGATGTGTTTTTGAAACAACTTTACACAACGTCTTGTCTTTATACGGTAGTGTAGATTTTAACGGGATTGTCATGCTATTCTGGGACATTAAAATGAACTTGCGGTATCATCAGGAAATAGTCTTCCACGAGTTTATGCTGGGAAAGCGGTTTCTAATTGGAAGTGAGTTACAGCTGTAATCAGGCATGAAATGCAAATCTACCGGAAGTCTAGGGGCACGAGCAGTTTTAATTGCAGTCACTAGTTAGCGCGGGAGGTAAACCGATTTATTGAGGAGAGATTAGATAATTCGTCCGCGGGTAGTGTCGTAAGAGACACACACCTATTTTAAAACCAATTAACGGGCTATTATGTGTAATTACCTAATGGAAGCTAGACAGTGTGTCGACTGGCGAAGAAGACATAAATACATATATTTAACTGAGGTTCAGAATGAAACTGGAACCGTTTACAACGTAATTATGTTTTTTTTTCTGTAGAGACGATTATAATTCAAAACACTAAACTAGCTCCAAGTCGTCTAGTGAAACCGAAGTTTTTTTCTTAAACCTCCTTTCTCTCTTGTTTTATTTCGGTCTGTATTAAAGCCCTTGATCAGTTACGTCGCCAGCCCGTCGTTGTGGCCCTTCTAGGATATGCAGTGACGAACAATGTGTGCACGTTGTGGGGAAGGCGAATCAAAGACTACGGTTTATTGGCACAACACTGAGGAAATGCAACAGGTCTACTAAAGAGACGTCCCACATCGCGCTTCTCGGTGCTCTTTTGGAGCACTGATGTGTGCTGTTGAATCGTTTCCAGATAGGACTCACATAGGACATCGAAAAAGTTCAAAGAAAGGCAGCTCGCTCTGTATTTTCGCGATATAAGCGAGGGAGTGTCACGGATACGATACGATAGTTGGGGTGGAAACTACTAAAAGAAAAGCGTTTTTTCGCGAAATTTCCATTCGCAATTCTTTCCTCCGAACGCGGAAATATTTTGTTGATTCCCATCTGCATAGGGAGAAACAACCTTTGTCGCAAAATGAGAGAAATCAGAGCTCTCACGAAAAGATTTAGCTGTCCGTTATTGCCACATGCGCTTAGAGAGTGGAGCGGCTGTGTGATACTCTCAATGTTGTTCTATGAGCCTCATGCCAATCAATCAAGTCTGAATAGCAGGGTGTTCATAGAGAGATAGATCTAAAAGACCATGTAGAAAACAACAGCCTGCAGTCGTATCGGGGAACATACTTAGAATTACGGTATATTAATAATGTTTACTTATGGACCGTCTGACAGCAACTGAATAAAACACAATTTTAGTGCCATACGCGTTTCGCCTTTATTTTCTGCAAGGCATCATCAGTGGCCTGGAATATGTACATATGTTAGCTATTTTATTTACATTTTTGTCATTGTGCCTATAGGTTATAAACAGTTCTGGTGGTTGGTATTTCCTATTAAGTAGTAATGTTTTGAACTGTACTTACAGGTTGCGTGGACAATTTCGTACATATTACGCTCTTGTTGCATTTTTGGTGTTGTTCTTCTTCTTATGAGCGTCAGTTTGCGGTTTTTTTCCCCATTCCACAACACTATGCACTGAACGCTTGTTTTAAAGCAATGTTTTGGTTTCTGTTGCCGACTGTCAAATGTTTTTGCCAACGATCGAATGTTATTGCCAAACTTATGAGTGTAACTATTGAAGTATCTGTGGTCTGTTCGTGTATGCATTTGTGTGTGCGTTTGTGTATGTATGTATGTATGTGTGTGTGTGTGTGTGTGTGTGTGTGTGTTTTTTTTTTTTGGTGTGATATATATTTTTTTGTGCTGTGTGTGTGTGTGTGTGTGTGTGTGTGTGTGTGTGTGTGTGTGTGTGTGTGTGTGTCTCCAGATGATGTGGAGAAGAGTTTTCTTTTTTTTTGTTATTTTTTGTTTTATGTTATCATTTCCTTTACTGAGTGTAGTAGGGAGCCTGTGCTGATGTGTGTTTGTTCATTTATCACATGTTTGTTTTCTGCTATGGCTTTCTGGATGTGGAAGTTTTCTTGCATTTGTATAAGATGTTTGTCATGGTTGCTTATTCTCATTATTTTCATTTCTTGTTCCATGTTTGTAGGATGATGGTTGTAGTGTTTTGAATGCTCTGCAAATGTGGAATGGTTTGTTTCATACTTCCAACATCTGATATGTACTTTGTATCTTGTTTGAAAATTCCTGCCGGCCGGTGTGGCCGTGCGGTTAAAGGCGCTTCAGTCTGGAACCGCGTGACCGCTACGGTCGCAGGTTCGAATCCTGCCTCGGGCATGGATGTGTGTGATGTCCTTAGGTTAGTTAGGTTTAATTAGTTCTAAGTTCTAGGCGACTGATGACCTCAGCAGTTGAGTCGCATAGTGCTCAGAGCCATTTTTTTGAAAATTCCTGCATGTCATGCCTATGTATACTGCATCACAACTTTGACATTGAAGTTTATATATTCCTGATTGTTGGAATATCTCTCTTCGTAGCTGGCTGGCTTAGGTGTGATTGAAGGGTTTGCCCAGGCTTATATGCTATTTTGAAGCCCTGTCTCTTTAGGATGTTTGCAACTCTGTGTGTTAGTTTATGTGTGTAGGTCATGGTGTACCATCTGGTTCTTTTCTGTTTGGTGTTGTCATTGTGTGTGTTTGTTGAGTGTGTTTGTAAGTTTTCAGCTTGTGAGTTCTTTTGTATTGTGGAACTGTTGTGTTTGTTTTTTGTTTGTGTTTTTATTTTTTGATTGAACCTGTGTACCACATCGGTCCATAAGTAAAAATTATTAATATACCGTAATATTACACGCAACTGAGGAAGACAGGACTATAAAAGTTGAAGATACTTAGAATTATTTTTAATGGAAGTAAATTCAGGAACGTTTCTTTTCGGTATGGATGATGGAACACTGCTAGCGGAATTGAACGCTATATGATGACTTTACGTGGTCCATTGATGATCTGTAAGAAGTACTGGCGAAATGTTACGTGCCATTCAAACTTATCTGTTATTTTAGTTTAATTTTTGAATACTTTGTGGTTACGTGCATTCAGGTGACATGTCTTGCGCTGACACGATATCAACCGTTCAAAAACAGTTCGCTGTCATTCTTAAAATCCGTATGGAAAATATTCCAAATGCTTCCTGAGATTTAGAGTCTGTAGTACGTTATTCGGAAACGTATATTTCAGTGTATCTTTAGGTAGAAACAAAATAGAGTGTGGAACAAAAAGTTTTAATGCAAAGAACTTTTAATGCCTAGACCGCGATTTTCAGTATACATTTAAAGCACGATGACTAGTTTCGGTTGTTTCCCACGATCATGTTCTGATCTGTAAGCAAATGGAAGAAAAGTAGCCTAAAAAATTTTTGTACAGTAAACTACGCTATAAAACAAAGTATAACACCTGAACAAAGTATGTGGGTCCATTACTATAAGTGAAAACATACCGTTGAAATCATAAAAAAGTGTTGAACATCCATCATTAGCTGTAGTCAGGCAGTAACATGTGTTCGTATTGTGGCCCAAAAAAACTATGTCAATATGTAGTTAAAACACTACATCGTGAACGAGCCAAGTTGTAAACTTGCCGAAAGAATTTAAGACTAAAAATGTTAAAAAGCTTATACCTGAATCCAACTAAATTTTAGATTAAAAAACTAACAGGGGATTGAAGTTCAAATTACGAGACGGGGAAGCTGTGCCACATGGTTAACTGTTGACATGTCAGACGCAAATCGTATGCAAATATCAAATGATAAAAAACATCAGAGATCAGCGTAGCGTTAGAGTATGAATAACATTCCATAATATCGGCAGATGATGACAATAAGGAAAATGGGCAGCTACAGTAGTAAAATTTGCGTCACATGCCCATGATTTGCAATTGTACAGCAGATATTGTAGTGAGAACAGTATATGCAACGGTAACAAGGATTGTCAGCTGATCCAGAGCTTTAAACATGCAAACCGTATAAAGCAGTCATCCTTATAAAATGGGCACATGTAGAAGATTGAAAGTAAAATGGCACACGTCAAACCTGCCTGACAAGACACGTGAAAAGTAACTGAAATATGCAAGGGCTTCTGCAGGCCGACTGAAGTACCCAAGTAGGTGGCACGGGAGCGCATGCGTTTCATAAAGATTGACATTGTATTATAAACATATTACTTAACACAGTTAAGTTGATTTGTTACGTCTTTACATTTACTATCGGAGTTGGCTTTCCTTATACAGTTTGTTCAGCTGTCATACTTTGTTTTATAATGTGCTTTATTGTACACAATTTTCTTAAGCCACTTTTATTTCGCTTGTTTACAGATCTGAAGATGATTGCAGGAAACAATCGAAAGTATTCATCGCGTTTTAATTGTATGCTAAAAACTGTGCTCTAAGCATTAAAAGTTATTTACATTAAAAATATTTCTTCAATAAACTGTATTAAGACCACCGTCTCATTCCTGATAATGTCAGGCTTCACTAAAAATTCAGAGCAGTGCAAATTTTTGGTAAAATATAAACAGCAAAGAACAGCAGCTTAGGGACATTGCAGTCAAATGTGACACAAGTGGACAGCAGCCAATTGCACTGACGTTTTCAAAACACGTGACGTCACGCCTCGGCGCGGGAGCGCGCGGACACGGAATTTAGCGGCAGTCAGTAGCGAGCCAGTGGGTGTGTTGGACCTTCCATCGAGCTACGGACCCCCTTGAAGATGTCTCCCGCAGTCGGAGACGAAACGTTGGGAACCACCACAGAATTCAACAACCGACCACGGCATAGCAGCCCGGATAATTATAATGGATATGATACAAGTATCGTCATTCAGTATGGCATAACAGCACTGCCCAGTGAGTGTGGTGGATATAATGCTGGGTTAGAGTCCTATAGGCGGAAGGTGCTGATCTGGCAGTTCGCATAGTCGTTTTTACATCGTAATACTGGTCTCCGCGGTATTCCATCTCGTTTCCTAATCGTTATACACTAACTGCAGATGATCTTGCAGGAATCACTCGCATTTACTTAATACAAACACAGAATTGCTCCCCTGTTATTCCTCTTATAAAGGCACATTTTGCTTTCAGACGCTCAGTATATTATTCTAGCATGGTCTGCATTCATCCATGCTTCCACGTATTTCGTATAAGGGTGATTTTTTGTAACTTGTGTGTGCCATAAAAGAATTTAGATACCAGAACAGCAGACTGAAATCAGCAAACAAAAACTATTACGCCTGCAGTAAGAATCCAGACGTTCAACTCGCATTTCCTAACAGTAAACTCCAGCCTCTACACTAATTCCCAATACTGCGTCATTCCAATGTTTATGGACATAACAGTTGTACAGTTGCCATCTGAAGTATTAACCCACAAAAGAAAAACAGATGAAACTGAATATCACCGGCCGCTGTGGCCGAGCTGTTCTAGGCGCTTCAGTCCGGAACAGCGCTGCTGCTACGGTCGCAGGTTCGAATCCTGCCTCGGGCATGGATGTATGTGATGCCAGTTTAGTTAGGTTTAGGTAGTTCTAAGTCTAGGGTACTGATGAGCTCAGATGTTAAGTCCCATAGTGCTTAGAGCCGTCTGAACTGAATATTAACAATAGGCAGTGAAGGTTTGATGATTCGAGCTGTGTTGATTTGGCACTAAACAAAGGAAAAGAAGTGTTACAGACGTAACAAATCCTTCACTTTTCACGGAATGAACCGGCAGCCATGTATTCGATGAAGATTGTTGTCGTAATTGTATCTGACGCGTCTGTACTACCGAAAATAAGCGCGAACGAATGTTACAGACGTCCTAGTATTTGTAGTATGGAGGGAATTGCTCTGTGAAGTCGGAATACATGAGTTTTTCGTCAGAGAGTCGGCAGGTAGCCACTAACCCCGTCCTGGAACTCAAGACTCCTTATTCACTGCAAAATTCTCACACTTCTGTACGAGGGGCGTTTAATAAGTAATGCAACGCTCTTTTTTTCTGAAAGCAGGCTGGCTTTATTCAGGATTTCAATACCCCACTCTTTTGACTACCGAACGCTACTTTTCAACATGATCTGCTGCAATGCGACGGCCTTACGCCACCTTACTGGGAAAACTTGTGTGTCTGCATGGCGTCGCTCTACTGCTCGAGCCGACCGGAGTGGCCGAGCGGTTCTAGGCGCTACAATCTGGAACCGCGCGACCACTACGGTCGCAGGTTCGAATCCTGCCTCGGGCATGGATGCGTGTGATGTCCTTAGGTTGGTTAGGTTTATGTAGTTCTAAGTTCTAAAGGGCCTGATGACCTCAGAAGTTAAGTCCCATAATACTCAGAGCCATTTGAACCATTTCTCTACTGCTCAACGTCGCAGCCATCTTCTTGCTGTGTCAGTAACCTCGCCATCATACACATAATGCTTCCCGTGGAGTGCATCCCTCATTGCGCTAAAGAGACGGCCCTTCATTGGTCTTTACCGTCTTACCTTTGAGTACCCCAACTGGTGGACGAGTATGTCTACCAACAAGGACCAACAGTGATGTCGAACTGTGCAGCTGCACTACTGGCCACTAAAATTGCTACACCACTAAGATGACGTGCTACAGACGCTAAATTTAACCGACAGGAAGAAGATGATGTGATATGCAAATGCCTAGCTTTTCAGAGCATTCACACAAGGTTGCCGCCAGTGGCGACACCTACAACGTACTGACTTGAGGAAATTTTCCAACCGATTTCTCATACACAAACCAGTTGACGGGCGTTGCCTGGTGAAACGTTGTTGGGATGCCTCGTGTAAGGAGGAGAAATGCGTACCATCACGTTTCCGACTTTGATAAAGGTCGGATTGTAGCCTATCGCGATTGCGGTTTACCGTATCGCGACATTGCTGCTCGCGTTGGTCGAGATCCAATGACTGTTAGCAGAATATGGAATCGGTGGATTCAGGAGGGTAATACGGAACGCCGTGCTGGATCCCAACGGCCTCGTATCACTAGCAGTCGAGATGACAGGCATCTTATCCGCATGGCTGTAACGGATCGTGCAGCCACGTCTCGATCCCTGAGTCAACAGATGGGGACGCTTGCAAGACAACAACCAACTGCACGAACAGTTGGACGACGTTTGCAGCAGCATGGACTACCAGCTCGGAGACAATGGCTGCGGTTACCCTTGACGCTGCATCACAGACAGGAGCGCCTGCGATGGTGTACTCGACGACGAACCTGGGTGCACGAATGGCAAAACGTCATTTTTTCGTATGAATCCAGGTTCTGTTTACAGCATCATCATGGCCGCATCCGTGTGTGATGGTATGGGGTGCCATTGGTTACACGTCTTGGTCACCTCTTGTTCGCACTGACGGCACTTTGAACAGCGGACGTTACATTTATGATGTGTTACGACCCGTGGCTCTACCCTTCATTCGATGCCTGCGAAACCCTACATTTCAGCAGGACAATGCACGACCGCATGTTGCAGGTCCTGTACGGGCCTTTCTGGATACAGAAAATGTTCGACTGCTGCCCTGGCCAACACATTCTCCAGATCTCTCACCAATTGAAAACGTCTAGTCAATGATGGCCGAGCAACTGGCTCGTCTTGATGAACTGAGATATCGTGTTGAAGCTGCATGGGCAGCTGTAGCTGTACACACTATCCCAGGTCTGTTTGACTCAATGCCCAGGCGTATCAAGGCCGTTATTACGGCCAGAGGTGGTTGTTCAGGGTACTGATTTTTCAGGATCTATGCACCCAAATTGCGTGAAAAGTAATCACATGTCAGTTCTACACTCCTGGAAATTGAAATAAGAACACCGTGAATTCATTGTCCCAGGAAGGGGAAACTTTATTGACACATTCCTGGGGTCAGATACATCACATGATCACACTGACAGAACCACAGGCACATAGACACAGGCAACAGATCATGCACAATGTCGGCACCAGTACAGTGTATATCCACCTTTCGCAGCAATGCAGGCTGCTATTCTCCCATGGAGACGATCGTAGAGATGTTGGATGTAGTCCTGTGGAACGGCTTGCCATGCCATTTCCACCTGGCGCCTCAGTTGGACCAGCGTTCGTGCTGGATGTGCAGACCGCGTGAGACGACGCTTCATCCAGTCCCAAACATGCTCAATGGGG
Organism: Schistocerca serialis cubense; assembly: GCF_023864345.2. Taxonomy (NCBI): domain Eukaryota; kingdom Metazoa; phylum Arthropoda; class Insecta; order Orthoptera; family Acrididae; genus Schistocerca; species Schistocerca serialis. The sequence goes on along the minus strand of NC_064647.1, from coordinate 198,208,942 downwards.
GACAGATCCGGAGATCTTGCTGGCCAGGGTAGTTGACTTACACCTTCTAAAGCACGTTGGGTGGCACGGGATGCATGCGGACGTGCATTGTCCTGTTGGAACAGCAAGTTCCCTTGCCGGTCTAGGAATGGTAGAACGATGGGTTCGATGACGGTTTGGATGTACCGTGCACTATTCAGTGTCCCCTCGACGATCACCAGTGGTGTACGGCCAGTGTAGGAGATCGCTTCCCACACCATGATGCCGGGTGTTGGCCCTGTGTGCCTCGGTCGTATGCAGTCCTGATTGTGGCGCTCACCTGCACGGCGCCAAACACGCATACGACCATCATTGGCACCAAGGCAGAAGCGACTCTCATCGCTGAAGATGACACGTCTCCATTCGTCCCTCCATTCACGCCTGTCGCGACACCACTGGAGGCGGGCTGCACGATGTTGGGGCGTGAGCGGAAGACGGCCTAACGGTGTGCGGGACCGTAGCCCAGCTTCATGGAGACGGTTGCGAATGGTCCTCGCCGATACCCCAGGAGCAACAGTGTCCCTAATTTGCTGGGAAGTGGCGGTGCGGTCCCCTACGGCACTGCGTAGGATCCTACGGTCTTGGCGTGCATCCGTGCGTCGCTGCGGTCCGGTCCCAGGTCGACGGGCACGTGCACCTTCCGCCGACCACTGGCGACAACATCGATGTACTGTGGAGACCTCACGCTCCACGTGTTGAGCAATTCGGCGGTACGTCCACCCGGTCTCCCGCATGCCCACTATACGCCCTCGCTCAAAGTCCGTCAACTGCACATACGGTTCACGTCCACGCTGTCGCGACATGCTACCAGTGTTAAAGACTGCGATGGAGCTCCGTATGCCACGGCAAACTGGTTGACACTGACGGCGGCGGTGCACAAATGCTGCGCAGCTAGCGCCATTCGACGGCCAACACCGCGGTTCCTGGTGTGTCCGCTGTGCCGTGCGTGTGATCATTGCTTGTACAGCCCTCTCGCAGTGTCCGGAGCAAGTATGGTGGGTGTGACACACCGGTGTCAATGCGTTCTTTTTTCCATTTCCAGGAGTGTAGTATAATATATTTCTCAAATGAATACCCGTTTATCATCTGCATTTCTTCTTTGTGTAGCAATTTTAATGGCCAGAAGTGTAGATATCAGACTGCGATCCGTCGGTCACCTCGAAAGAGAGTGTCCGCACGTTTCAACACTTCAGGAGTCACAGCTGTGTGCGGCAGACCGGCACGCGCGAGATCGGACAGACTCGTACGACCGTGGTTCGATGATGACAAACGCCTCGTCCGTCGACTCGTCGTGCTTTTGTTCACTAGGCAGGTCTCCGTTGACATCCTGCAATGCGTGTGCTCGGTACTCCGGTTTGCCACCAAAAGGAACTCAGTGACAGACGCTTTTGTGAATGCTACATATAGCGCTGCCAACTGTCGAAACTTCATGAAAATATAGCGGGTGAAGCGGCAATATTTAACAATCGTCCATAACAAATTCGACATTTCTTCAACCGAAATTAGCCGATAAGAAAGAAACAAAAACATATGTTGCATTATTTACTCAACGCTCTCGTAGAAATGATTGCCAGTGGCGCTACTAAACTACAGATTTAGCTTTGTCGAGTGTAACGGGGAACACTGTCCTAGAGTGTGAAGAGTCGGTTCTGCCAATCAATCTGAGATGTTTTCGAAGAGTTTTCACATTCATTTGAACGAATATTATCAAACAACATATTTCAAAACATATTTTGTTGAATTTTTTTTGTAAAAATTAACATTAAAACATAGACCTCATGAAAATATCGACGTAAATACACCAGCATGGTCAGATGTGCGGTTTTGTAATAGCAAAGATATGGTATCAAAGCTGAATAAGCTTTTTCTATAAGTTTATCTCCTGTTCCTCTACTTGAGGAATGTAGAATATGGACATTTTTGGCTGGTTTCTTTTGTTAACATCCAATAGGATTTCTTCAATAGATCTGACTCTTTCTCAATTTCAAATTTTCAGTTTTCAGTATCATACTAACTTTATTGATACATGAATAAAAATTGTTGTCAATATTTCTAGATTTCATTTCTGTAACACCTTGCTTGTAATGTTTAAAACAATGTACTTAATGAAATACATGCATCAAAAAAAGTTTTGCACCGCCCCAGTTACCAGAACTCCTGAAGATAGACGCTGACGGTGGATGTACCACAGACACAGTCCCTTTGACTCTTCAGAGATGTCACTAAACCCGCCCAAAGACGTAAACAACCATGCATGAGCAGCGCCTGTTAGACGGATGGGGTCCGACAGCCGATCAGGTCCAGTCATTCCGCCAGGAAGGAGGTAAGCGGCTCGTGTTTGTAGTTCCACCATACCTAGACGGTCAATACCGCGGTTCCATAGCGTCCGCATTGTTACTTTGTGCCAGGAACGGCTCTCAACAAGGGGAGGGTCCACGCTCTTCGGAGTGAACCAAAGTGATGTTCTTCGGACATGGAGGAGATACAGAGAGAGAGGAACTGTCGATGACATGCCTCGCTCAAGCCGCCCAAGGGCTACTACCGCAGTTGATGACCGCTACCTACAAATTATGGCTCAGAGGAACCCTAACAGCAGCAGGTTGAATAATGCTTTTTGTGCAGCCACAGGACGTGGTGTTTCGACTCAAGCTGTGCGCAATACGCTGCATGATGCCCAACTTCATTCCCGACGTCAATGACGAGGTCAGTGTTTGCAATCTAGACACTATCCAGCGTGGTTCAGGTGGGCTCAACAACATGCCGAATGTAGCGCTCAGGATTGGCATCACGTTCTCTTCACCGATGAGTGTCGCACATGCCTTCGACCAGACAATCGTCGGAGACATGTATGGAGGCAACCTCGTCAGGCTGAACGCCTTCGACACACTGTCCAGCGAGTGCAGCAACGTGGAGGTTCCCTGCTGTTTTGGGGTGGCATTATGTGGGGCCGACGTACGCCGCTGGTGGTCATGGAAGGCGCCGTAATGGCTCCACGATACGTGAATGCCGTCCTCCGACCGATAGTGCAACCATATCGGTAGCATATTGACGAGGCATTCGTCTTCATGGACGACAATTCGCACCCCCATCATGCACATGTTGTGGATGACTTGCTTCAGGATAACAACATCGCTCGACTAGAGTGGCCAGCATGTTCTCCAGACATGAACCCAATCGAACGTGCCTGGGACAGATTGAAAAGGGCTGTTTATGGAAGAGGTGACCCACCATCCACTCTGAGGGATCTACGTCGAATCGCCGTTACGGAGTGGGACAATCTGGACCAACAGTACCTTGATGAACTTGTGCATAGTATGCCACGAAAATACAATAATGCATCGATGCAAGAGGACGTGCTAGTAGATACCGGTGTGTACAGTAATCTGGACCACTACCTGTTTAGGTGTCGCTGTATGGTGGTACAACATGCAATGTGTGCTTTTCATGAGCAGTAAAAAGGGCGGAAATGATGTTTATGATGATCTCTATTCCAATTTTATGTACAGGTTACGGAACTCTCGGAACCGAGGTGATGCAAAACTTTTTTGATGTGTGTGTGTTAGCATGTAGATATAAAAATAAGCCTACCTTCAAAAATATATTGAGTGGGAAACTATCAAACATCAGAAATACGGCAGCTTTTGTGTGCTTCCTGTCAAATAAAAATTCCGAGGGCACAACACGTTCTCTATCTCCCGGACTGCCTTTCATAAAAGTGGCAATATTAGTTTCTTGGCCGTCTTGGATAAATTTCTCCAGACGCCGATGTTCACATCAATCGTTTACATAGGCTTATATTCGAATATTGCTAGTGTACTACACACACACACACACACACAGAATGAACACATGTTGAGTCCAGAACCGCGCCCGACGCCGTTCTGGCTCCAGTATGTGGCGCAGCTACTGGGAGAGTGGCGACGCTAAATTGTTGCAGAGTGCCCGCGCGATCGAATCCGCCACTTTGCATGCGCTGCCGCCGGCTGCAGGCTGGCGGGAAAGCGGCTGACGTTTCAATTACGGCCTCCCGGCTGTCCGTCCGACCACGCCCCTGGGCCGCTGCTGCCAGCTACTACCTGCTCACTGTTGGCCCTGCGTCATTACGGACCGACGACCGTAACTGATAGCGCCACGGCCATCCTGCTGTCGAGACGACACCTTACGGCGCTCTCTGACGACCGGGGAGCGCGGCGTCCGTCTCATTACTGCAGTATCTGTACCGCAGGCGGACCGCGTTGTGCATTACATCACCTTAGCGACGGCCGAGTGCTATTCAAGTGCGTTGCATCTACAGACGCCGTCGTCAATAGCAGACTGATATTGGATGATATAAAATTGACAGAATGAGATTTCCACTCTGCAGCGGAGTGTGCGCTGATATGAAACTTCCTGGCAGATTAAAACTGTGTGCCGGACCGAGACTCGAACTCGGGACCTTTGCCTTTCGCGGGCAAGTGCTCTACCAACTGAGCTACCCAAGCACGACTCACGCCCCGTCTTCACAGCTGTAATCCTGCCAGTACCTCGTCTTCTACCTTCCAAACTTTACGGAAGCTCTCTTGCGAAGTTGCAGAACTACGAGGTGCATTCAAGTTCTAAGGCCTCCGATTTTTTATCTCCGGACTGGAAAGAGATAGAAACATGCGCATTGTTTTAAAATGAGGCTTCGCTCATTGTCAATACGTCCCAGAGATACCAGCACCGTACGGCAGATGGAATTTTACTGCTAGCGGCGAGGATGGGAACTGTTTTAAATACTTAAAATTGCAACCTTTTCCTCACTTCAACAGCGTGCAATCATTCGTTTTCTGAATTTGCGTGGTGTGAAACCAATTGAAATTCATTGACAGTCGAAGGAGACCCGTGGTGACGGAGTTACGGATGTGTCGAAAGTGCGTTCGTGGGTGCGACAGTTTAATAAAGGCAGAACATCGTGTGACAACAAACCGAAACAACCTCGGGCTCGCACAAGCCAGTCTGACGACATGATCGAGAAAGTGGAGAGAATTGTTTTGGGGGATCGCCGAATGACTGTTGAACAGATCGCCTCCAGAGTTGGCATTTCTGTGGGTTCTGTGCACACAATCCTGACGACCTGAAAATGCGAAAAGTGTCATCCAGGTGGGTGCCACGAATGCTGACGGACGACCACACGGCTGCCCGTGTGGCATGTTGCCAAGCAATGTTGACGCGCAACGACAGCAGGAATAGGACTTTCATTTCGTCGGTTGTGACAATGGATGAGACGTCGATGCCATTTTTCAATCCAGAAACAAAGCGCCAGTCAGCTCAATGGAAGCACACAGATTCACCGCCACCAAAAAAATTTCGGGTAACCGCCAGTGCTGAAAAAATGATGGTGTCCATGTTCTGGGACAGCGAGGGCGCAATCCCTACCCATTGCGTTCCAAAGGGCACTACGGTAACCGGTGCATCCTATGAAAATGTTTCGAAGAACAAATTCCTTCCTGCACTGCAACAAAAACGTCCGGGAAGGGCTGCGCGTGTGCTGTTTCACCAAGACAACGCACCTGCACATCGAGCTAACGTTACGCAACAGTTTCTTCGTGATAATAACTTTGAAGTGATTCCTCATGCTCCCTACTCACCTGACCTGGCTTCTAGTGACTTTTGGCTTTTTCAAACAATGAAAGACACTCTCCGTGGCCGCACATTCACCAGCCGTGCTGCTATTGCCTCAGCGATTTTCCAGTGGTCAAAACAGACTCCTAAAGAAGCCTTCGCCGCCGCCATAGAACCATGGCGTCAGCGTTGTGAAAAGTGTGTACGTCTGCAGGGCGATTACGTCGAGAAGTAAGGCCAGTTTCATCGATTTCGGGTGAGTAGTTAATTAGAAAAAAAATCGGAGGCCTTAGAACTTGAATGCACCTCGTAGAACTCCTGAAAGAAACGAGAGCTTTTGTAAAGTTTGGAAGGTAGGAGACGAGGTACTGGCAGAAGTAAAGCTGTGAAGACGGGGCGTGAGTCGTGCTTGGCTAGCTCACTTGGTAGAGCACTTGCCCTCGAAAGGCAAAGGTCCCGAGTTCGAGTCTCGGTTCGGCATACAGTTTTAATCAGCCAGGAAGTTTCATAAAACTGACAGTTGACAAAGCCTCCAAAATTATGCACAAACTATCAACACTAAACGCAACTCTGTACAAATTACCTATTAAGACGATAAGGACCTACCACATTGCGATATTTGAAACCATCACATGCTTCGCTGCAAGTGCTTGGGCTCACAGACTGAACATACAGACTAACAAGACAACTGCAAGACCAGATTAACGTAGTGTACTCCTAAGAATGAGCGGAGCCTTCAGCACCACATCACTAGAGACACTTTGCTTTGTGATGGGGACCTGCCCTATAGACATAACAATACGTTGTAGAGCTGCACTTTTCTGGCTTAAGAGGGACAGGCTCGATAAAGTCACCGAAATCACGGGAACCAACATTATGAACAAAACACAGATGAAACAATGGTGGATTCAAACACGGCAGAGTGTGTGATGCATCCGACAAGGGTCGCCGAGTACACTGTTTCTTTCCTGATGTACACGAAAGACTACAACTGAAACATGGCGACCCAAGCCGGGGGATGGTCCATTTCCTGACAGGCCACGGGCCGTATCCGGTACATTTAAACCGTATGGGACAAACTGACGAAGTATGCGTATGCGGAGAAACTGGGACACCACAACATGTCACACTGCTGTGCAACACGATAGCACAAGCGAGACCTATACAAAACGACAACGACATCGCCAGAATAATACGTAATCCCGACGACTGGAACAAAATAAATAGCGCGGCCGATGTTGTACCGAACACTCTGCACGAAGAATACAAGCGCCAAAACCCATATGGAAGGAGACGTAGACAAGAACAAACAACACAACAAACCACATGGGAGGACACAAACACGAGCACCGATTCCGAAACCGAGGGAGGAACACTAAGTGAACATGGCTCAGAAGGGATCAACATGTAATGGAGAAAAAGAACAATGCCTGACACTGCATGCCACAACACAGTCACAAAGAACACATCAGTCATAAAACAAATAAACACCAGCTCCACATACTAAGACTGTAGTAATAAGGTCGCTTGGGAGGAGAAGACTCAAAGAACTTTTATTCCGAGGCTCCTCCTCCCCAATGACATCCTGCATAGTGTTTGAAGTATACTGCACACAAGTAGTCTTGTATTGCTCGTCTTATTGTGTGCAGCCAGAAGTACATTCTCTTCTCTATTCAAAGCTACAATCAGTGAATTTTATATATCAGTAATGTATTATTTAAGGAATAATGCACTCAGGTGGTAATGAACTATATTCTATTTCTACTGACGTATTACAAACGTAAGTGTATTTCACATGTAAAACTAAAATTCATGTATTCCATGTATAAAGTGCTCAGTCAGCATTTAACCTCTATAAACATACATTAGCACAAACCATTTCAGATAAGAATACCTCGACGTTGTACCGAGACCTTCTCATGTGAAATAGGGAGAAATAGGCCATTATCAGCCAACATGCTACTTAGACTATATTACACATCCAAGTACAGCATATCACTTCCCTCTACATACTGCAAATTATTTTCACCACACTCATTGTATTACATTTTTCTTTTTTTAAATTTTTCTTTCACATTTCCATTACATAAACTATATTCTCATCAGCTAGGTAGTAATAAATTATATGGAATCATTTTGACAATTGTTAACCATTCAATTCGCTGTAACCTCCGAGAAATCTTTATATATTAGGTTCTTTATATTTAAAAAAGCATTAACAACTGTATACCAATAAGATTGTAACAGTGAGAAGTCTTTGCTGTTAGTTTCAGAAGCATCCGACCCACCTTACATTTAAGGTGTTGGGTTAGTCTGTACTGTTAATGAAATAAAGAAATACTGGATAATGTCAGTGATCGCCCAACTGACTTAGTAGGCAGGTAGGACCATTGTCAGGCACATGGGGAAACTTACTTCCTACCACTTGGTTCCTTCCACATTTTCTTTTTTTTTTTTTTTTTTTTTTTTTTTTTTTTTTTTTTTTTTTTTTTTTTGTCATCAGTCTACTGAGTGCTTTGATGCGGCCCGCCACGAATTCCTTTCCTGTGCTAACCTCTTCATCTCAGAGTAGCACTTGCAACCTACGTCCTCAATTATTTGCTTGACATATTCCAATCTCTGTCTTCCTCTACAGTTTTTGCCCTCTACAGCTCCCTCTAGTACCATGGAAGTCATTCCCTCATGTCTTAGCAGATGTCCTATCATCCTGTCCCTTCTCCTTATCAGTGTTTTCCGCATATTCCTTTCCTCTCCGATTCTGCGTAGAACCTCCTCATTCCTTACCTTATCAGTCCACCTAATTTTCAACATTTGTCTATAGCACCACGTCTCAAATGCTTCGATTCTCTTCTGTTCCGGTTTTCCCACAGTCCATGTTTCACTACCATACAATACTGTACTCCAGACGTACATCCTCAGAAATTTCTTCCTCAAATTAAGGCCGGTATTTGATATTAGTAGACTTCTCTTGGCCAGAAATGCCTTTTTTGCCATAGCGAGTCTGCTTTTGATGTCCTTGCTCCGTCCGTCGATGGTTATTTTACTGCCTAGGTAGCAGAATTCCTTAACTTCATTGACTTCGTGACCATCAATCCTGATGTTAAGTTTCTCACTGTTCTCATTTCTACTACTTCTCATTACCTTCGTCTTTCTCCAATTTACTCTCAAACCATACTGTGTACACATTAGACTGTTCATTCCGTTCAGCAGATCATTTAATTCTTCTTCACTTTCACTCAGGATAGCAATGTCATCAGCGAATCATATCAATGATATCCTTTCGCCTTGTATTTTAATTCCACTCCTGAACCTTTCTTTTATTTCCATCATTGCTTCCTCGATGTACAGATTGAAGAGTAGGGGCGAAAGGCTACAGCCTTGTCTTACACCCTTCTTAATATGAGCACTTCGTTCTTTATCGTCCACTCTTATTAGTCCCTCATGGTTGTTGTACGAGGTGCATTCAAGTTCTAAGGCCTCCGATTTTCTTTCTCCGGGCTGGAAAGAGATAGAAACATGCACATTGTTTTAAAATGGGGCCGCGTTCATTGTCAATACGTCCCAGAGATGGCAGCACCGTACGGCAGATGGAATTTTACTGCCAGCGGCGAGAATGAGAACTGTTTTAAATACTTAAAATGGCGACGTTTTCTTTACTTGAACAGCGTGCAATCATTCGTTTTCTGAATTTGCGTGGTGTGAAACCAATTGAAATTCATCGACAGTCGAAGGAGACATGTGGTGATGGAGTTATGGATGTGTCGAAAGTGCGTTCGTGGGTGCAACAGTTTGATGAAGGCAGAACGTCGTGTGACAACAAACCGAAACAACCTCGGGCTCGCACAAGCCGGTCTGACGACATGATCGAGAAAGTGGAGAGAATTGTTTTGGGGGATCGCCGAATGACTGTTGAACAGATCGCCTCCAGAGTTGGCATTTCTGTGGGTTCTGTGCACACAATCCTGCATGACGACCTGAAAATGCGAAAAGTGTCATCCAGGTGGGTGCCACGAATGCTGACGGACGACCACATGGCTGCCCGTGTGGCATGTTGCCAAGCAATGTTGACGCGCAATGACAGCATGAATGGGACTTTCTTTTCGTCGGTTGTGACAATGGATGAGATGTGGATGCCATTTTTCAATCCAGAAACAAAACGCCAGTGGGCTCAATGGAAGCACACAGATTCACCACCACCAAAAAAATTTTGGGTAACCGCCAGTGCTGAAAAAATGATGGTGTCCATGTTCTGGGACAGCGAGGGCGTAATCCTTACCCATTGCGTTCCAAAGCGCACTACGGTAACAGGTGCATCCTACGAAAATGTTTCGAAGAACAAATTCCTTCCTGCACTGCAACAAAAACATCCGGAAAGGGCTGCGCGTGTGCTGTTTCACCAAGACAACGCACCCGCACATCGAGCTAATGTTACGCAACAGTTTCTTTGTGATAACAACTTTGAAGTGATTCCTCTTCTCCCTACTCACCTGACCTGGCTCCTAGTGACTTTTGGCTTTTTCCAACAATGAAAGACACTATCCGTGGCCGCACATTCACCAGCCGTGTTGCTATTGCCTCAGCGATTTTCCAGTGGTCAAAACAGACTCCTAAAGAAGCCTTCGCCGCTGCCATGGAATCATGGCGTCAGCGTTGTGAAAAATGTGTACGTCTGCAGGGCGATTACGTCGAGAAGTAACGCCAATTTCATCGATTTCGGGTGAGTAGTTAATTAGAAAAAAAATCGGAGGCCTTAGAACTTGAATGCACGTCGTCCATATTGTATATGACCCGTCTCTCCCTATAGCTTACCCCTACTTTTTTCAGAATCTCGAACAGCTTGCACCATTTTATTTTGTCGAACGCTTTTTCCAGGTCGACAAATCCTATGAAAGTGTCTTGAATTTTCTTTAGCTTTGCTTCCATTATTAGCTGTAACGTCAGAATTGCCTCTCTCGTCCCTTTACTTTTCCTAAAGCCAAACTGATCGTCACCTAGCGCATTCTCAATTTTCTTTTCCATTCTTCTGTATATTATTCTTGTAAGCAGCTTCGATGCATGAGATGTTAAGCTGATTGTACGATAATTCTCGCACTTGTCAGCTCTTGCAGTCTTCGTAATTGTGTGGATGATGCTTTTCCGAAAGTCAGATGGTATATCGCCAGACTCATGTATTCTACACACCAACGTGAAAAGTCGTTTTGTTGGCACTTCCCCCAATGATTTTAGAAATTCTGATGGAATGTTATCTATCCCTTCTGCCTTATTTGACCGTAAGTCCTCCAAAGCTCTTTTAAATTCCGATTCTAATACTGGATCCCCTATCTCTTCTAAATCGACTCGTGTTTCTTCTTCTATCACATCAGACAAATCTTCACCCTCATAGAGGCTTTCAATGTATTCTTTCCACCTATCTGCTCTCTCCTCTGCATTTAACAGTGGAATTCCCGTTGCACTCTTAATGTTACCACCGTTGCTTTTAATGTGACCAAAGGTTGTTTTGACTTTCCTGTATGCTGAGTCCGTCCTTCCGACAATCATATCTTTTTCGATGTCTTCACATTTTTCCTGCAGCCATTTCGTCTTAGCTTCCCTGCACTTCCTATTTATTTCATTCCTCAGCGACTTGTATTTCCGTATTCCTGATTTTCCCGGAACATGTTTGTACTTCTTCCTTTCATCAATCAACTGAAGTATTTCTTCTGTTATCCATGGTTTCTTCGCAGCTACCTTCTTTGTACCTATGTTTTCCTTCCCAACTTCTGTGATGGCCCTTTTTAGAGATTCCTCTTCAACTGTACTGCCCACTGCGCTATTCCTTATTACTGTATCGATAGCACACTATCTTGGAGTAACCCTCGACCGGCATCTAACGTGGAAACAAACTGTGTATTGGCTTCTGTCTTGGGTTCTTCGGCGGACGTTCGTCCGATGATTTTACTGACGTTTCGCCTTCACGAATGGCTGGCTTTGTCAAAGCTTTCGCGAGTTCGACGCCAGTACACCGCCAGCAATGGAAGGTTAAGCTCTGATAATGCCAGCCACTCGTGCTGGCGAAACGTTAGTAAAACCATCAGACGAACGTCGGCCGAAGAACTCGAGATAGTGGCCAAGAAAGCTTTAACAATTTTGTAACGTGGAAACCTCACCTACTACCATCCAACAGAAAGCGCACAGTAGACTAAAACTACTAACAGTCTGAAGGAATTGCACCTCTCCAGTATCTTCCATACCTACAAAATCCTGATCTGACGCATCCTCTGCTGTACAAGTATTGCATGGATGTCAACTGCACCAAAGTTCTATAAGTCCCTCAAATCCTCCATGCTCTCTCTCTCGTCTTATCACCTCTCCTCATCCACATCGAACACATCTCCTACACTATCTGCAAACTAGATTCCAGTAACCCCATTTTCTCGCCTCGATCACCAGCCCTGGTAAGGTGCTTCAGAAACGTATCCCTCTGTACCTATGTGTACACACACTCCATATACTATCCCAATGCAACTTCAGCCAACTCAACCTCCCACACAGTGAGATCTGTCGCTACCAACTTTAACCCTTTCCCACATATCCCGCTCTACATCAGGTTTCCTGTCTCCTTATGCCTCTCAATCCATCACTATCCCTTTCCACTTGTACAACAACCATCCACCATTACTCCTCCGCACCTTCTCTCTTACTCGCCATCTGCATACCCACTATCTGCTTCGCCTCCTATCATCTCCACAGGTTCCTCAACCAACATCTCTTTACCCACACCCCTCAGCCTCTACGTATCATAGTCTCTCCTTCCATAATACCTCTCACCCACTGCAGGTCCTACGGTTGTTAAGTGAAACTACAGTGCTTCAGCGTTCTTCCATAGAAAAATTTCACCTCATTGCAATTAAAAACACATTTCTATATATTCCTTGTCATTTCAGCCACCCGTCACTGATCTTTTAAATTTAAAACGACAACAGTCGTCATAATTTTTGTCCTCTCATATTTGCTATATCATTCAGAATGCTCTTGGCTGAACAGTGGAGCATTGTACCTTTGACTGCCCATTCCCCATCCATGTGGAGCGAGGGGTATGAAATAACAGTAACAAAAAAGGAAACAACAGAAATCATTTTGAATCATTTCTCTGGGTGTCATTTAAGATGGAGTCGTGAGAAACTGCGTTTCAGTGGCTACATATTGTTTAAAAATAAGAATACGTTATTGCAGTTACTGTCCTTCTACCTTGCATTCTCTATTTCTTCGTTGGTGTAGCCAACATCTCACACAGATCTTCGACTGATTCCGTATTTCTGGATTTCCGGAAGGCTTTTGAAACTGTACCACACAAGCGGCTTGTTGTGAAATCGCGTGCTTCTGGAATATCGTCTCAGTTATGTGACTGGATTCACGATTTGCTGCCAGAGAGGTCACAGTCCGTAGTAATTGACGGAAAGTCATCGAGTAAATCAGAAGTGGTTTCTGGTTTTCTACAAGGGAGTGTTATAGGCCCTTTGCTGTTCCTTATCTATATAAACGACGTGGGAGACAATCTGACCAGCCCTCCTAGGTTGTTTGCAGATGACGCTGTCGTTTATCGACTGTTAAAGACATCAGAAGATCAAAACAAATTGCTAACGATATAGAAAAGATATCCCTATGATGCGAAAATTAGCAATTGACCCTAAATAACGAAAAGTGTGAGGTCATCCACATGAATGCTGAGAGGAATCCGTTAAACTTCCGTTACAGCATAAATCAGTCAAATCTAACGGTCGTAAATTCAACTAAATACCTAGGAATTAGAATTACAAACTACTGAAATTGGAAGTAACACATAGAAAATATTCTCAGGAAGGCTAACCAAAGACTGCGTTTTATTGGCAGGACACTTAGAAAATGTAACAGATCTACTACGACACTGCCTACACTACGTTTGTCTGTCGTCTTTTAGATTACTGCTACGCGGCGTGGGATCCTTACCAGATAGGATTGACGGAGAACATAGAAAAAGTTCAAAGAAGGGCAGCACGTTTTGTATTATCGAAACTATGGGAGAGAGTGTCACTGAAATGATACAGGATTTGGGCTGGACATCATTAAAACATAGGTGTTTATCGTTGCGGTGGAATCTTCTCACGAAATTCCAGTCACCAACTTTCTCACGCGAATGCGAAAATATTTTGTTGACATCGACCCACATAGTGAGAAACGGTCACCATTAGAAAATGAGGGAAATCAGAGCTCGTACTGAAAGACATAGGCGTCCGTTCTTTACGCGCAGTATACGAGACTGGAACGATAGAGAATTTTGAAGGTGGTTCAATGAACCCTCTACCAGGCACTTAACTGTGATTTGGAGAGCATCCATGTAGATGTATATGTAGACTGAAGACGGTCGAGTGCATGACCTGTGTGCTGTTCCCTCGTGATTCCATTTGTTTTAATGTCAGCTCCAGCAAGTGTATGATCTATGGCACCTGTCCTGCGTGCTGGTAGTCAAAGTCAGTTTTCTGCTGCGTTCTTGATGTCATTATGTTTTGGTGATTTTGTGTAGTGTGATATCTTTTTGTATATGTCTTGAGGAGAAAGAGTGGACTACCGTTTCAACAATATAGGGTGCTACTTAAAAAAGACGTTCAGTTATTCACATCTTGCTAACAAAGAAAGTCACAAGACAGACAATCGTGCTGTATCATCTCTTCATCGTCGTCGTTGTGTCGTTCTTTCCCATTCGCGAAACTCCATGTGCATCTCGTTCGGTTCTAATATTACTCAACAACTTCCTGACATAATTTCGTCTTTTACCTCAAATGTTCAAATGTGTGGAAATTCCTAAGGGACCAAACTGCTGAGGTGATCGGTCCGTAGAATTACACAGTACTTAATTTATACTAAGAACAGCATACACACCCATGCCCGAGATTGGAGTTGAACCTCGGGCCGCACAATCCGTGACATGGCACCTGTAAGCGCGCGGCCACACAGCATGGAGTCTTTTACCTGCTTTAAACAGATAAATCTTCAGTTCCTTAGCAGTCAGTCCTGACAAACTCTCTAGTTCTAAAATGTTGGTAACTGTGATAGTGTAGCTGACATTACATTGTCGCGAATGAGAGACTGTAAAACAGAACTCAGTTCTTCTGACAGCAATGACCAATTGACAGAATGAGATTTTCAATCTGCAGCGGAGAGTGCGCTGATAATAAACTTCCTGGTGGATTAAAACTGTGTGCCGGACCGGGACTCGAACTCGGGATCTCTTGCCTTTCGCGGGCAAGTGCTCTACCAACTGAGCTACCCAAGCACGACTCACGCCCCGTCCTCACAGCCGTACTTCTGCCAGTACCTCGTCTCCTACCTTCCAAACTTTACAGAAGCTCTCCTGCGAACCTTGCAGTACTACCACTCCTGAAAGAAAGGATATTGCGGAGACATGGCTTAGCCACAGCCTGGGTGATGTTTCCAGAATGAGATTTTCACTCTGCAGCGGAGTGTGCGCTGATATGAAACTTCCCGGCAGAAAAAAAAACTATGTGCAGGACCGAGACTCGATCGCGTGGAATCAAGTCTATTGTAGTACGGACAGTGTTAGTTACCGAGAATAATGTTCCACACAGTCGTCGAATACTGGCACACCACCTGAGTTTTGCTGATATCGGAGTCATTGTCAGCAGATCTGAAATGTCCAGCAGCAAGTGGATTTACCTCTCTTGGAAAGTATTTCCGGCTGTATGTTGACGCGACCCTTTTTTGCTCCTTACCACGCAGTTTGTCTCTGTGTAGCAAAATCACCCTGTACGTCGTGAAAAATAACAGTTTGGTAACATTCAAAATGACAGAGAACAGCGATCAGTCGCCGTTTTTTTGTCTTTATTGAATTTCGATTCCCCCAGAAGGGGGGAAAAGATAATATAATAAAAAGCAGGTGACAAAATCGGAGACAAAGAGTAACATGGCGAAAAAATTGTGGAACTTAAAACAGGGAACAAGGGGATGATGATGCTAATAAAATACACTCCTGGAAATTGAAATTAGAACACCGTGAATTCATTGTCCCAGGAAGGAGAAACTTTATTGACACATTCCTGGGGTCAGATACATCACATGATCACACTGACAGAACCACAGGCACATAGACACAGGCAACAGAGCATGCACAATGTCGGCACTAGTACAGTGTATATCCACCTTTCGCAGCAATGCAGGCTGCTATTCTCCCATGGAGACGATCGTAGAGATGCTGGATGTAGTCCTGTGGAACGGCTTGCCATGCCATTTCCACCTGGCGCCTCAGTTGGACCAGCGTTCGTGCTGGACGTGCAGACCGCGTGAGACGACGCTTCATCCAGTCCCAAACATGCTCAATGGGGGACAGATCCGGAGATCTTGCTGGCCAGGGTAGTTGACTTACACCTTCTAGAGCACGTTGGGTGGCACGGGATACATGCGGACGTGCATTGTCCTGTTGGAACAGCAA
Organism: Schistocerca serialis cubense; assembly: GCF_023864345.2. Taxonomy (NCBI): domain Eukaryota; kingdom Metazoa; phylum Arthropoda; class Insecta; order Orthoptera; family Acrididae; genus Schistocerca; species Schistocerca serialis. The sequence goes on along the minus strand of NC_064647.1, from coordinate 198,192,879 downwards.
GTTCCCTTGGCGGTCTAGGAATGGTAGAACGATGGGTTCGATGACGGTTTGGATGTACCGTGCACTATTCAGTGTCCCCTCGACGATCACCAGTGGTGTACGGCCAGTGTAGGAGATCGCTCCCCACACCATGATGCCGGGTGTTGGCCCTGTGTGCCTCGGTCGTATGCAGTCCTGATTGTGGCGTTCACCTGCACGGCGCCAAACACGCATACGACCATCATTGGCACCAAGGCAGAAGCGACTCTCATCGCTGAAGACGACACGTCTCCATTCGTCCCTCCATTCACGCCTGTCGCGACACCACTGGAGGCGGGCTGCACGATGTTGGGGCGTGAGCGGAAGACGGCCTAACGGTGTGCGGGACCGTAGCCCAGCTTCATGGAGACGGTTGCGAATGGTCCTCGCCGATACCCCAGGAGCAACAGTGTCCCTAATTTGCTGGGAAGTGGCGGTGCGGTCCCCTACGGCACTGCGTAGGATCCTACGGTCTTGGCGTGCATCCGTGCGTCGCTGCGGTCCGGTCCCAGGTCGACGGGCACGTGCACCTTCCGCCGACCACTGGCGACAACATCGATGTACTGTGGAGACCTCACGCCCCACGTGTTGAGCAATTCGGCGGTACGTCCACCCGGCCTCCCGCATGCCCACTATACGCCCTCGCTCAAAGTCCGTCAACTGCACATACGGTTCACGTCCACGTTGTCGCGGCATGCTACCAGTGTTAAAGACTGCGATGGAGCTCCGTATGCCACGGCAAACTGGCTGACACTGACGGCGGCGGTGCACAAATGCTGCGCATCTAGCGCCATTCGACGGCCAACACCGCGGTTCCTGGTGTGTCCGCTGTGCCGTGCGTGTGATCATTGCTTGTACAGCCCTCTCGCAGTGTCCGGAGCAAGTATGGTGGGTCTTACACACCGGTGTCAATGTGTTCTTTTTTCCATTTCCAGGAGTGTACATATGAAGCAGACAGGTAAAATAATACACAGACAATTAAAAATAACAGCGACAGGCTGGTTTCTGTTCGCAAAAGACAGAAAATTCACACCCAGCGACAGCATGGTTTCTGTTTGCAACACAGGAAAAGACGAAACAACACTGAACGGTCACTGGAACACTGCACTAAAATATGACATACCACAGCTGAGAGCAGGTGGGGGTAAAACTGGACAGAGGATGGTAAAATAAAAAAGGGGGGAAGGTGAGGAAAAGCGAAGAGGGGGGGGGGAAGGAGCCAATGGAGGATGAGGACCCATAAGAGGGGGTTGAGGGGTGCTGGGCAGACGCGACAGGGAGTGGGGAAGGCAGAGGATGGGAATACAAAAGGACTCGGGGGGTGACGGGAGGTAGGGAGAGGTTGGGGGGGAGAAACACAGGATGGAAGGGTGGAAGAGGGAGCCCAGGGAAGGGAAAGGAGGGGGGGGGGTGAGGATCAGAGTTGATAGGAGGGATAAATGGAGGGAGAGAGGGCATCATCCGGGAGCGGGAGTTGATGGAAGCCACCTTGGGAAGGGAGATGAAGGGTGTAGAGATGGAGGGTAGGGGGGACACAACACTGAGGGCATAGCAGGGGGTGGGGACAGGAGAAGAGAGAAGCAACTAGGGGGTGAGGGGGATCAAGGCGGTGGGAGGTGTAGAGTGTTGGATATGTTCGAGGAATAGGAGCAGATGGGGGAAGGGAATGAGGTCGTAGAGGATCCACACGGAGGACGGGAGGCGTATATGGAAGGCGAGGCGGAGTGCATGGCTCTCAAGGATCTGGAGGGACTTATCAGTCGCAGTTTCTGTTCTAGCCTTATTAGAGCAGATCCATATTTTGGCTATCAACTAGCTGTTGTCGAAGTACAAGGAGTACATAGAGCTTAGTATACAAAAATTACAAATCATGGCAGACCCTCTACCACCAATATTTCTAAGTTGTTATATATGCCCTAGTACGCCTGCACTTATTGTTCACTCTCTGGTTAGAGTGCATTAAAGATTACCTGTGTAATGAAGGTAGGCTTTCCTGAGAACACATCGGTTGGCTGTGTGGCGCCCTCTATATGAACTACGTAATTCATAACCTTCATAGTAAATCAGTTTTGTTATCTAATAAAATTTAGAAGTTGATAGACGCAAAATAAAATACAGGTGAGATTATTGATGTTGCTGCACTGACTTACAGCAACATTTAACAGTTAACATTAGAACATATAAAAATACCAGATTCACTCCTCGTGAGCCAATTATATTTTTAGTCTTTAAATGCACAGATAAAACCAGTTTCATAAAATTTATAAACAGCTAGGAGGCACATGATGTACGCTGGGAGTATTGCAATTTAATTGAATATTTTATTATATTTTAACTGTCGTGACGTGGTGCGTGTGTCATATTAATTATTGGATAATTCATAAATGGAGCCAAATATCACCAACATAGATCGTTACTGTGGCTTGTCAACCGGTAACGGATATGCGGAGTATTGTTCTCTGTGCCACATCGTATAGAGAGGAGAAGTAGAATAAAAATAAGGTACTGAGGTGCCACTATTAACTATGTATATGCATCTAAACGAATACAACAGGGAAAAAGTTACGTAGGTTCAATATTTATTGTTTATTAGGCTGACCACATTACAGCCCTAAGGCCCCTTCTTATATCTGACCAAGAGCAACAAATTCCAAAGATTTCACAAAAAGCGCTCAATAATAATAACGATAGTCCGACCAGGGGACGGACTATCCACAATGCTTTTCAATATTGTTTTAGAAAAGATAATCAATGAATGGGAATCTCATACAAAGGGCATCCAAATTGGCATCAAAAAAGAGAACCGAATTAAAGTCAAGTGCCTTGGTTCCAATGACGACATTGCAATTATCACCAATAACAGAACAGAAGCGATTCACGCAGTGGAAAAATTACATGAAATTTCTCAAGAAAAACGGACTAACATATCTTATGAAAAAACCAAATATATGGAAAGACAGCCAGAAAATAAATCCCCTTTAATCACAAAACATGGCATACTTAAAAAGGTCTGCCATTTTAAATACTATACAGTCCTCGGGATTAAAACGAATCGTCAGTGAACAAAAAATCACCAAGCTCCAGAAAGCCTACAAGCTAACATGGACGCGCATTACAACAAGAAGTGCATTTCGACAGACGCAAAATTAAGGCACTATAGAAGAGTGATTCTTCCAGAAGCAATCTGCGCAGCTGAAACAGTGGTGATTGATTGTCAATCAAAAATTAGAGAAATAGAAAAGCAAGAAAGAGAAATTCTCAGGAAGATTTTTGGGGCAATCAACAAAAACGGCATTTGGATGAAGATACCATAAAACAATCACTATATAAAGTGCAACACAGTAACAAAAGAAATCGGAAAACGCCGAGCCCAATTTTATACACATATGTACAGGATGGAAGACTCCAGAACAGCAAGGAAACTATTCAGTATTAAAACAAAGAGTAAATACCGCACAGAATGGCTGAAAGAAGTCCAGAGGGATCTGCAGCAGATCAACATAAAAGTCTCAAAGACCGCACTGAGTACCGGAATAAAATCACAAGTGTGAAGTTTCAGGAAATAACATCGCGCCAGCCTGGTAAAAAATGGACAGAACTGAAGAAGGAGCATTCTGAGAGGATGAAGAGTTTTTGGGAAGCAAAAAAGAGAAACGTCCAGAGGTGAAATTTTGAATTCATATTCAATCGCTCTCCTAAAGGGGAGCAATCGTAATAATAATAACAGTAGTGATAATAACAATAAGAATGATAATAATAATAACAGTGAATGGCAGAAGGACTTACATAAATTGTTTTCATAAATGTGAGTCTATGATTAGAGACATCAGGACTGAAAAAATATAGATAAAGGAGAATATTGAAGTGATAGTGACAGTAGAAGACAGGAAACAATAAAGTACAAATTGAGAAGTCTGCTGACAAAGAGAGGGTGGGGGGGGGGGGGTGGAGTTGTGGTGTAGGGGGAATTTGCGAGGCTAATCTGCGGATCTGAGTATAGGGTAGATGGCTGTTTTGATAGAAGGTGGGCCACTAGCTGTCTTTTGGATCGTGGAACTGATTGGGTTCCTCTGATATTTTTTGTAAGATTGTTCCAGAGTAGCGCTCCTGATACGGAGAATGATTTAGATACTACTGGTAAAGAGAGGATTTTACTCTGTTGAGAGTTGGCGTTTCTGCTGTGCTGTTCAGAAAATGGTATAAAAGTTGACGATAAGTTAGAGGGAGTGCAGTGATTTAGAAGATGATAGAGCAAGCATAGGGTAAGGTAGTCTCTACACTTATTCTCACGTGGCCATGGTAATTGCTCGTAGGCAGGAGTGATATGGTCGAAAAAGCGAATGTCACAAATGAATCGTGCAGAAGCATTCGTTGCCAGTTGCAGCCTATGTGTGGTTTTGTATGGAAGTTCTTGGAGAATGGGATCACCATAGTCGAGTATAGGGAGTATAAGTAACTCTGCAAGTTTCCCTTTGAGCTCAAAAGGAAACACTTTTATATATGATGTGCGACAATAAAGTAATGAGACTGATTTTCTTTGCAAGATGTGGCAACCCTGCAGGCTTGCATGGGTACAACATCTTTGACCTTGGTCTATAAGCTGCTTGTAGTCCAAGTGGCACATCGATGCAACTGCTCAGTCTTGAGTTGTGCTGTAATGAGTTAACATGTGTTTGTGTCTCTCGTCACGGAAATGGAACCGCATAATATTGCGCAACGGTATGCCATTTCTTTTTGCGTTAAATTGGGTGAAAATGCGACGACAACTTACGGTAAGCTTCAGAAGGCTTTTGGAGAGGAGGTTATGTGAAGAGCTCAAGTTCTTCGTTGGCATAAAATGTTTAGTGAAGGCAGAACGAATGTTGAAGATGAAGACCGCAGTGGACGACCATCAACCTAATGGATGGATGTCAACTTGTTGATAAAGAGTGGGTGCCTCCTGGACAAACAGTTAACCAACATCACTACAAAGAAATTTTACAAAGACTTCGTAAAAGAGTTCTTCATGTTCGTGCCAACATTGCTGATAATTGGATTCTGCATCACGATAATGCGCTGTCCCATACTACTCTGTCATTACAGTAATTTTTAACCTCAAAACAAATTTCAGTACTACCACAGCCACCTTATTCACCAGATATCGCTCCATGCGACTTTTTTCTATTTCCAAGAGTCAAAACGGCGGTCAAGGGACACCATTTTCAAACAACACAAGATGTACAAAAAGCTGTGGCGAGGGTCTTGGAGGATATTACAGATGAGTTCCAAAAATGTTACAATCAATGGCAGAAGCGCTGCAAAAAGTGTGTGCAATCAGAAGGGAACTACTCTGAAGGAGACAACACGAAACTTGAATAAAACGGTAAGCAATATTTTTTTTTCACATCAGTCTCATTACTTTATTGTCGCACCTCGTATTTCTGTAGTGGGTGAAGTGACACTGACACCTTCTTACAGGCTGCAATTTTGTGTTCAATCCAGTCTAGATGATGGTCCAGAATAACTCCCAAGATCTTTGCAGACGAAGAGAACGGTATTTCTATGCCGTTTAGGATTAATGGAGGAAGAGTGAAAATGAGTCTTCTACAAGTGACTAAGACTGCTTGTATTTTAGATAGGATAATTTTTAAACCTAATTTCTGCACCCAGTGCGACAAGGCAATTAAATCAGCATTTGCATGTTTGATGGATGTGCGCTACTCATACAATAGTGTGTCAACGGCTGCTACCTACTGGCAAGAAGTCAGAACCTGTTTCCAAACCCTCCACATCGTCTATGAGCATCCTGTCTGATCACCTGCATCCATTCATGTCCTTTGTGCATTCGGACGGACTTGGCAATTCCAGCAGGACAATGCGACACCCCAGATGTCCAGAATTGCTACAGAGTGGCTCCAGGAACACTCTTCTGAGGCCGGCCCTAGTGGCCGAGCGGTTAAAGGCGGTACAGTCTGGAACCGCACGACCGCTACGGTCGCAGGTTCGAATCCTGCCTCGGGCATGGATGTGTGTGATGTCCTTAGGTTAGGTACGTTTAAGTAGTTCTAAGTTCTAGGGGACTTATGAGCACAGCAGTTGAGTCCCATAGCGCTCAGAGCCATTTGAACCAGCCAACTCTTCTGAGTTTAAACACTTCCGCTGGCGGCCAACCTCGCCAGACATGACCATTATTGAGCATATCTGGGATGCTTTGCAACGTGCTGTTCAGAAGAGATCTCCACCCCTCGTAGTCTTACGGATACATGGACAGCCCTCCAGCACTTCTTAAGACATTATTCGAGTCCATGCCATGTCGTGTTATGGAACTTCTGCCTGTTCGCTGGGGCCCTACACGATATTAGGCAGGTGTAACAATTTCTTTGGCTCTTCAGCGTATTACTATTACGTTCAAAGTAGTCTATAATGTAAGCTGTTTACGAAAACTCATTTCCTACTCTGAAATCGGCAAGCTCGTCACCCCGGCTGGCACTTTTGCGTGTGGAGGGCATTTGCATCTTAGTGTCTCGTTGCGTAGCGCACTCTGCACACTTTTGACGTCTCTCTTGCCGGTAGTTTGCCCGGCGTCCCAGATGGACGCGGGATTGTCCCGGCCATATCTGCCGGCCTGATCGCTTCGCGAGTGCAGGGCGGCTTCCAGAGTCGCAGTGGGACGGGTTTCGCATGCGAAACGCCGCCGCAATTATCGTAATTTTACGCGCTGCTAACTGCTGTTTACGGGACTCGCGCGGCATTATTCATGAGCTCCGGCCAACGCGGCTGGTCGCTAGGGTGGGCCGCCGCCTCGCTTAAACTGTTGGGGGTCGGACCCCCGGTACGGGCCTAAGTGTGAACTGATGCGGCCCCCGGAGTGCGATATGGTTGGTGAATGTGCGAGATGGGCTGCGCGGTTGTGTGCCTGCTAGCTGTGCGACCGGCAGCGGTCAGTCCGTAGAACTCTCGACGTCAACTTCTCGGCCTTCAATCGCGTAGAGCTCGCAACGAGTCAGTGTTGTTGTTGTGGTCTTCAGTCCTGAGACTCGTTTGATGCAGCTCTCCACGCTACACTATCCTGTGCAAGCCTCTTCATCTCTCAGTACCTACTGTAGCCAACATCCTTCTGAATCTGCTTAGTGTATTCATCTCTTGGTCTCCCTCTACGATTTTTACCCTCCACGCTGCCCTCCAGTACTAAATTGGTGATCCCTTGATGCCTCAGAACATCTCCTACCAACCGATCCCTTCTTATAGTGAAGTTGTGCCACAAACTTCTCTTCTCCCCAATCCTATTCAATACCTCCTCATTAGTTATGTGATCTACCCATCTAATCTTCAGCATTCTTCTGTAGCACCACATTTCGAAAGCTTCTATTGTCTTCTTGTCCAAACTGTTTATCGTCCGTGTTACACTTCCATACATAGCTACACTCCATACAAATACTTTCAGAAACGACTTCCTGACACTTAAATCTATACTCGATGTTAACAAATTTCTCTTCTTCACAAACGCTTTCCTTGCCATTGCCAGTCTACATTTTATATCCTCTCTACTTCGACCATCATCAGTTATTTTGCTCCCCAAATAGCAAAACTCCTTTACTACTTTAAGTGTCTCATTTCCTAATCTAATTCCCGCAACATCACCTGACTTAATCCGACTACATTCCATTATCCTCGTTTTGCTTTTGTTGATGTTCGTCTTATACCCTCCTTTCAAGACACTGTCCATTCCGTTCAACTTCTCTTCCAAGTCCTTTGTCAGTAAATTTCGTATTTGGAGTCAAGTCACTCTCGACCAAACCTTCTTACAGACTTGGGTACAATAAAGTCTTTGGCATTCTGAGGGGAGCGGAAGTAAAATTCAGGGAGGGAAAGATTATTTATAACTTGTATACAACAAACTAAACTGCAATACTTCATTGTTTGACCAGATTCTGCGAGGTTGCTTTACGATTCCTCAGCGTTATTTTGTTCCGTCGTTACAGCTAAAAGAAAATGCGTGTTTTTGTCACCAGGTGCCTTTCGCTTTATCGAATTAAAGGATCATCAGTGGTCTGTAATTAAAGATTTTTACAATCTGATTTGTTTTGAAGATCGAAAAACACTTCGTTATCAGCTTGTTGGGTTTTAATTACGGTAATTTCTTCTTCGTTTTTCGCCTGCATCAGGAAATACCATTGGCTAGTATGTCTATGGTTTCTTTCATCTTTACACGCTGATACCTGTTGTCTAACTTTTGATTGCTTTCCAGCGCTATGCATTTTTTCGTTTTACACAGCACACTTTTTCGTAAACGACTGTTTGCAGTTTATTTCTATACTTCTGAGTTTATGTATATTAGTGTTGCCGACATTACCACTGGTTTGTCTTTGATGCCACTAGTTTGTGTTTGACCAATACTTTTTTTTATTTTCTTCTTTTTCTCTTCAGTTATTTACATCTGTGTTGTTCTATTTAATTATGCTCTATTAATATACTGTGTAAGAGCAAATATTGGAAACCAGACACTACATAAATTAAATGATGAAACCACATGGAAAACAAAGGGGGTTACTCCATCCTTCATCCTCTCCCACTCAAGTCCCCCCCCCCCCCTCCCCTCAATTTCATTTCACTTCTTGCTCCTCACCTTATCCACCAAGTCACTTTCCTTCACACTACTGCGTCCGTAGCTCGTGGTCTTGTGGGCAGCGTTGCTGCCTCTCGATCACGGGGTCCCGTGTTCGATTCCCGGTCGGATTGGGGGTTTTCTCCGCCCTGGGACTGGGTGTCTGTGTTGTTCCCATCATTTCATCATCATCATCATCATTCGTGACAGTGGCAAGATTGGATTGTGTAAAAATTGGGCATTATACGGGCGCTGATGACCGCGCAGTTGAGCACCCTACTAAGCAAACATTATCATCACCACACTACTGCACACTTATGTCCACTCATCTTTGCTTCTCCCTCCCCCACGTATTCACCACAAAAAAGACTCCGTCACTATTCCTTCGTTAGTCTTACACAGCAACATAATTAAATAGAATAGGAGATTTGTTTCACTGCAGCGAAGATAAACAAGTGCTCGTAGCTACTCAGGAATGCATTTCTTCTTGTTTTACTCCATACTACGACCTCTGAAAGTTGTCTATTCTACAATCTTAGCAATAAAAGTACCAGTACATGTATTCCACTGCCAGACGTATCAGAACGGTTTTCTCTTATAAATTTCGACTCGTTGGTTTCCGGCACAGGAACGCATACCTCAGATTGATACGTTTATCCTTCTGCGTCACCCTAGAAAGTTTGTAACATCATTATGGAATCACCCTTAATATTTATACATTAGCAGTTGCCGGCACCCATAACATTGACGCTCTTTAGTGCCGCTGCATGACGCTTGTGGACATTGGTTCCTATCTAAAACTTGATCTACTGAGTCCCCTATACAACCTTTAGAAGTGTATAGAATGAATTGTGAAACACCCTGTATATCACATACGCTTAAATGTCTCAAGAAAATGCCTTCTCCTGGACGTCTGTAGCTCCCGCAATGAACCAGAAGTGCGTCATTTCGCATTCGATAAAATAACTAATTCGCAGCACAACAGTAACTATTTGTGGCTCCTACGCTGCTGTATGGCCTACAGTATATTGTTATTATTATTTCCATTGTTGGCAGTGATCAAACAGAAAGCATTGTGAGCCTCAAGTATTCCAATTCACAAGTAAGAATTCCAAGAATCCAATGATTTGCAGACGTTACATCTAAGAATGCACACATTTCAACTTTGCAGATTTTAAATGAGGGTGCAAAGTGTGGCTGAAGCAAGTGTGGCCAGGGAGAAAGGTGGTGCAGACGAAGCACGTCTTGTGACAAGTGTTTGTCTACCATCTGTGTGAGCAGTTAGCTTCCTCTCTGTGAAAGGCTGGCACTTGCGATGCACTGACAACTGCTTCATCATTCTACATACAAAAAGGTTGTTAGAAATAACCAGTGACAATTGTCTTACTGACTCTTAGTCATTTGCTTAATGAAATACATACAAAAATGAAATATCATTTACCTTTCGTCATTATAAAAACAAAATTGTTCAAAAATGTTTTTTCCAATGCTCTACTTGGAGTTGGGATGAACTGGTTTTAATTGCATTTTTGCATTGTTTCAGGTGAGTCTGTCTGATGGTGAGGGAGTACCTTCGGGATGTGCATTGGTGAGTATAAAATGCACTGACACGTTCCAATCGTTACAGTGATAAAGTGCTCTGCAAAAGACGTGTAGTATCTGCAAATACAGTCTTCTTTTTATTTTAGTCGTGGCTGTAAGTTTCAGTAACTGTAGAATTATGTGTTTTCTATAAAATTCGGTCAACAGTTGCAAATACAAAATCAACAAAGTGAACTGAGTTTTGTGGACCTGAAACTAGTTGAGTAGATAGTAAAATTAACTTTGATATTTACAGGAAACCCACCACAACAGATAACATCATTCATGTCTCTTTTTTGTTAACGCTTGAAGCATAAATTGGAAATCTTTCACGCTGTGATCGACCGTATCACTGAGGTACCCTTATACTATTCTGCTTTTGCTGCAGAATTCAAGAAATTCAAGTATATAGCTGTCTGAAACGGATATCAAGCAAATCTTAAACAAAAAATTTACAATAATAAAACCAACAAGAATATAAATTCCTCTACACTTAACAAAAATGGCCTCACTGTTAAGAAATACACTACAGTCCCATTTATAGGTGTCATTTCTTATCGTATACCTAAAATATTTAAAAGTATGATATCACCAATAATGCCACCCATTTGCTCTTTATACATAATGAAAAACCTCAAAATATCTCAGATCTGGAGTATATAAAATGTAATGTAATATATGTCCGAGTTAATAGATAGGACAGAAAGCGACGGCATTTAAGACCTGCTTTCATGAGCACTTGCTCCACAAAGACAGCGAGAATTCATATAAGTCAACTTTTGCAAAACATCTCAAAACATGCTCTACATGGAAATTTTACATATGGTTGACAAGAGCTACAAATGAACCTTTTAGAAGAATGTGAAATGTATAAACATTCCCATCTAAATTCAAAACATTTGTTGGAAGATCAGTTTGCATTAAAAACAGACACTATTCTGATTGCGTGTCGTCTGATAAATATGAAAAAGGCCCGTTCCTTTTATATACTAGAACTACATGTCATGTGTTTGCAAATGTACTGTATATAACTTCTTTATATAGCTTGGTTAAATTTTTTGTATATGCCTTTATGTATCTTCCTCGCTGCTACCACAACACACACACAGATGTGATTCAGTTGCTGCAAACTCTAATCAGTGTTTAAAATAATCACATACAATATAGTCTATTAAATTTCGGGCATGCAGCCGCGCAAATAAAATTTCTTCCACTAATATTTCGGTCGCATATCGTCCGGCCAAATATCAGTGACAGAAATTTTATTTGCGCGGCTGCATGCCCGAAATTTAATGGACTGTTCATTACGCCACCAGAAGTTTAAAATGCACATATACCAGTACAATAAGTGTTTTCTGGACATACCATGGCATTATGATTGTATGAAGAAAATATTCACGTCTGCTAAACCAATACTAAGTAAGTTTCTGTAATATACATTTTATGCTTCATGAAAATGTAGAGCCAAAGTCTAAAGATTTATAGTATCCCTTATTTTATAGGTTTCTGAAGGTGTCAAATTAGTTTGCCGAAACCGGCAAAGAATAATAAAATTTTTTTTGCAGTTGATGACTGAATTTTACCCTAAAAAAACAACCGTCTTTTTTTTTCTAACACTGGTATTCCTGCTGCTTTCATTGGGCTCATGAAGTAATTCTCGATCACAACACTTTTCATCTGGTCTGCTTGGATAGGATAGAAGGCCCTCATCTGTCGAATGGATAATTGTGGTTTTTAGATGGTTTTCTTCGTCTATCTACGCATATCTCGATGTTAGTTAATTAGTTGTTTAAGCCTCTATACGTCATTTACAGAATGATATCAGTGCAGCTGACTGCTTTGTAAGTGACCTGGGTTCGATTCTTAGTCCTACCAGGTGTTTTTTTTTTCCTCCCTTGTTGGGAGTACTAGAACGGGTTGTCAGCTTAGGAGCTGCTCGACCGATTGGTAGTGGCTCCAGGTCGCAAAAACTGACAACGGCCTGGAGGGTGGTGTGTCTCTGCGCACCTCATTTAATGGTGCAATTGGTGGAGGATGACACGGCGGTCGGTCGGTGCCGATGGGCTCGCAGCGGCCAGTGTGAGAATTCTGCGTTTACGACTGATACGTGTACCGTCTTTTTCAATACATATCTATGTCTATATCTACATCTACAACCATAATCCGCAAGCCACCTGACGGTGTGTGGTGGAGGGTACCTTGAGTACCTCTATCGGTTCTCCCTTCTATTCCAGTCTCGTATTGTTCGTGGAAAGAAGGATTGTCGGTATGCCTCTGTGTGGCCTCTAATCTCTCTGATTTTATCCTCATGGTCTCTTCACGAGATATACGTAGGAGGGAGCAATATACTGCTTGACTCCTCGGTGAAGGTATGTTCTCGAAACTTCAACAAAAGCCCGTATCGAGCTACTGAGCGTCTCTCCTACTGAGTTTATCTATCATCTCCGTAACGCTTTCGCGATTACTAAATGATCCAGTAACGAAGCGCGATGCTCTCCGTTGGATCTTCTCTATCTCTTCTATCAACCCTATCTGGTACGGATCCCATACTGCTGAGCAGTATTCAAGCAGTTTGCGAACAAGCGTACTGTAACCTACTTCCTTTGTTTTCGGATTACATTTTCTTACGGTTCTTCCAATGAATCTCAGTCTTTACCGACGATCAACTTTATATGATCATTTCATTTTAAATCACTCCTAATGCCTACTGCCAGATAGTTTATGGAATTAACTGCTTCCAGTTGCTGACCTGCTATATTGTAGCTAAATGATAAGGGATCTTTCTTTCTATGTATTCGCTGCACATTACACTTGTCTACATTGAGATTCAATTGCCATTCCCTGCGCCATGCGTCAATTCGCTGCAGATCGTCCTGCATTTCAATACAATTTTCCATTGTTACAACCTCTCGATATACTACAGCATCATCTGCAAAAAGCATCAATGAACTTCCGATGTCATCGACAAGGTCATTTATGTATATTGTGAATAGCAACGGTCCTACGACACTCCCCTGCGGCACACCTGAAATCACTCTTACTTCGGAAGACTTCTTTCCATTGAGAATGACATGCTGCATTCTGTTATCTAGGAACTCTTCAATCCAATCACACAATTGGTCTGATAGTCCATTTGCTCTTACTTTGTTCATTAAACGACTGTGGGGAACTGTATCGAACGCCTTGCGGAAGTCAAGAAACACGGCATCTACCTGGGAACCCGTGTCTATGGCCCTCTGAGTCTCGCGGACGAATAGCGCTAGCTGGGTTTCACACGATCGTCTTTTTCGAAACCCATGCTGATTCCTACAGAGTAGGTTTCTAGTCTCCAGAAAAGTCATTATACTCGATTATAATACGTGTTCCAAAATTCTGAAACCAGTTTACAATTAATCTAAAATAACCGGACAGGTGACACTAGGAGTGTCGCTATAAGAGTTCCATACAAAATTAGTTATCAAGTTACCTTCCGCTAGGAATGTGAAGGTACTCAACGACTGTGATACGACTTTCAAAATGATAGAGAACAGCAATCAGTCGTCCTCTCGTTCCGGGCTCTGTTAAAGCAGATCTGGATTTCGGCTAGTAACTAGCCATTATCAATGCTGAAAAATACAGGAAGTACATAGGCGATAATATAAAAAGTTGCAACTCGTGGCATAAGCTACATCGCTTGTACATTAGATTACACCAGTATGTCAGAGTTATAATGCATGCCCTACTACGTCAATCCCTTGTTCATTGGGCTCCTGCCACAGTTCACTCAAGACTAGTGTATCATGATGGTAGGCTTTGCGGAAAACATATCGGTTGGCTGTATGGCGCCCTCTGTACGAACTACGTAATACGCAACAGTCATAGTAAAGCAGTTATGGTCTCTACTAAAAAACTTGAAATTTTTAAAGGAATAACACAAAATACAGGTTGTTTATAAATGAATATCAGGGTTTTAACGCTTTATAATATTTATTATATTAAACTTCCAGTTATAAATGATATGTCAAATGAAAGAGCAACTCAGACAGTTTTACCGAGAACCCTATAAATGTTCAATGTGAGCACCATTTGTCACACGGCACCTATCAAGTCTATAGCCGAGTTCTTCCCAAACGTTGATAAGTGTGTCTTCAGTGATTGTAGCAACAGCTGCTTCAATCCGATTTCTTAATTCAGGGAGGTCTGCTGGTAGCTGAGGCACGTACACGATCCTTGATGAAGCCCCAAAGGAAAAAAATCGCATGGCGTTATTTCGGGTGAACGTGGAGGCCATGCAAAGCAAGCCCTGTCATTGGGTCCCTTGCGGCATATCCAGCGCTTGGCTATAGACTTGATGTGTGCCGTGCGATTTTTTTCCTTTGAGGCTTCATCAAGGATCGTGTGTACGTCGCTCCGCTACCAGCAGACCTCCCTGAATTAAGAAACCGGATTGAAGCAGCTGTTGCTACAATCACTCAAGACACACTTATCAACGTTTGGGAAGAACTCGGCTACAGACTTGATGTGTGCCGAGTGACAAATGGTGCTCACATTGAACATGTATAAGGTTCTTGGTAAATCTGTTTGAGTCGCTCTTTCATTTGACATATCATTTATAACTGTAAGTTTAATGTAATAAATATTATAAAGCGTTAAAACCCCAATATTCATTTATAAACTCCCTGCAAAATACAAGTAAAATTAATTACGTTTCTGACTTACTGCCACATTTAATAGTAAACATTAGATGATGAAAAAATGCCAGATTCACTCTTTGTAAGCCAGCAAATATGTAACTTCAGGTATGTAATACACTCCTGGAAATTGAAATAAGAACACCGTGAATTCATTGTCCCAGGAAGGAGCAACTTTATTGACACATTCCTGGGGTCAGATACATCACATGATCACACTGACAGAACCACAGGCACATAGACACAGGCAACAGAGCATGCACAATGTCGGCACTAGTACAGTGTATATCCACCTTTCGCAGCAATGCAGGCTGCTATTCTCCCATGGAGACGATCGTAGAGATGCTGGATGTAGTCCTGTGGAATGGCTTGCCATGCCATTTCCACCTGGCGCCTCAGTTGGACCAGCGTTCGTGCTGGACGTGCAGACCGCGTGAGACGACACTTCATCCAGTCCCAAACATGCTCAAGGGGGACAGATCCGGAGATCTTGCTGGCCAGGGTAGTTGACTTACACCTTCTAGAGCACGTTGGGTGGCACGGGATACATGCGGACGTGCATTGTCCTGTTGGAACAGCAAGTTCCCTTGCCGGTCTAGGAATGGTAGAACGATGGGTTCGATGACGGTTTGGATGTACCGTGCACTATTGTGTCCCCTCGACGATCACCAGTGGTGTACGGCCAGTGTAGGAGATCGCTCCCCACACCATGATGCCGGGTGTTGGTCCTGTGTGCCTCGGTCGTATGCAGTCCTGATTGTGGCGCTCACCTGCACGGCGCCAAACACGCATACGACCATCATTGGCACCAAGGCAGAAGCGACTCTCATCGCTGAAGACGACACGTCTCCATTCGTCCCTCCATTCACGCCTGTCGCGACACCACTGGAGGCGGGCTGCACGATGTTGGGGCGTGAGCGGAAGACGGCCTAACGGTGTGCGGGACCGTAGCCCAGCTTCATGGAGACGGTTGCGAATGGTCCTCGCCGATACCCCAGGAGCAACAGTGTCCCTAATTTGCTGGGAAGTGGCGGTGCGGTCCCCTACGGCACTGCGTAGGATCCTACGGTCTTGGCGTGCATCCGTGCGTCGCTGCGGTCCGGTCCCAGGTCGACGGGCACGTGCAACTTCCGCCGACCACTGGCGACAACATCGATGTACTGTGGAGACCTCACGCCCCACGTGTTGAGCAATTCGGCGGTACGTCCACCCGGCCTCCCGCATGCCCACTATACGCCCTCGCTCAAAGTCCGTCAACTGCACATACGGTTCACGTCCACGCTGTCGCGGCATGCTGCCAGTGTTAAAGACTGCGATGGAGCTCCGTATGCCACGGCAAACTGGCTGACACTGACGGCGGCGGTGCACAAATGCTGCGCAGCTAGCGCCATTCGACGGCCAACACCGCGGTTCCTGGTGTGTCCGCTGTGCCGTGCGTGTGATCATTGCTTGTACAGCCCTCTCGCAGTGTCCGGAGCAAGTATGGTGGGTCTGACACACCGGTGTCAATGTGTTCTTTTTTCCATTTCCAGGAGTGTATTTTAAAGCTGCAAAATTGTCTCTTACTCACGCCTATTCTTCAGCGAAAATATGGACAGGGAGAATTTTTTTTTTTTTTTTTGCAGACATTTATGTGCTGTTAGTGTCAAGAAATCGCGCTGCGGCGTCGGAGAGCTCGAATTATGGTCCATCCTGTCCATACAAGGTTATGGGTGATTCCGTCATGATGATACAGACTGTCAGAGATGACGGACAGGTGTAAATGTATCAATTTGAGGTAAGGGTCCCTGTACCGGAAACGAACGAATCAAAAGCTATAAGCGAGAATCGTACTGCTACCTCTGATTTTGGAATTCATGTACCGGTACTGTCGTTGCTAAGATTATAGGGCAAGTAACTTTCAGAGGCGGTAGTGCCAATCAAAACAATAAATGAAGTCCAGTAAACAGTGACTCTAAAATGAGATTTTCACTCTGCAGCGGAGTGTGCGCTGATATGAAACTTCCTGGCAGATTAAAACTGTGTACCCGACCGAGACTCGAACTCGGGATCTTTGCCTTTCGCGGGCAAGTGCTCTACCATATGAGCTACCGAAGCACGACTCACGCCACTGGCTGTGCTGTGTGCAGTCTGTGGCTGCTTTGCATTGTTGTAATACTCGCCATTGTAGTGTTGGGCAGCGGCAGCTGGATGTGAACAGCGCGTAGCGTTGCGCAGTTGGAGGTGAGCCGCCAGCAGTGGTGGATGTGGGGAGAGAGATGGCGGAGTTTTGAAATTTGTCATGAACTGCTATATTTATATATGATGATATCAAGGTAAATACATTGTTTGTTCTCTATTAATATCTTTCATTTGCTAACTATCCCTATCAGTAGTTAGTGCCTTCCATAGTTTGAATCTTTTATTTAGCTGGCAGTAGTGGCGCTCGCTGTATTGCAGTAGCTTGAGCAGCGAAGATTTTTGTGAGGTAAGTGATTTGTGAAAGGTATAGTTTAATGTTAGTCAGGGCCATTCTTTTGTAGGGAATTTTGAAAGTCAGATTGCGTTGCGCTAACAAAATATTGTGTGTCAGCTTAAGCACAGTCATGTATAATTGTTCAAAGGGGACGTTTCAGTGTTTTATTGTTTTGATCTGTATTGCGTCCTCCAAAAATATGGAAACAAGACCTTGCAGTACAAGACATGAGTATCACAGTATCTGAGATAAAGGTGCGCTCTGCCCGTAAGATTCGCATTTTAGAGACCTTCTGTACTAGACATTTTTTCTTGTTTTGGTCCATACTGTCACCTGTGAAAGTTGCCTACCTTACCGTCTTAGCACCAACAGTACCAGTACATGTAGTCCGCTGTCTAAGGTATCAGTACGATTTTGGGTTATAACATTGAACTCAGTCGTATCTGGAATACGGTCCCTTACCTCAAATTGATACATTTACCCTCCTACATTGTCACTGAAAATTTGTAACGTCATCAAGGAATCACCTCTATTTCGCTTTAACTTTACACAAAATGGTTCAAATGGCTGTTAGCGCTATGGGACTTAACATCTGACGTCATCAGTCCTCTAGAAGTTAGAACTACTTAAACCTAACTAACCTAAGGACATCACACACATCCACGCCCGAGGCAGGATTCGAACCTGCGACCGTAGCAGTCGCGCGGCTCCGGACTGAAGCGCCTAGAACCGGTCGGCCACAAGGGTCGGCTAACTTTACACCTTGCAACTTATTTGGAGCATGTTATTCTCACCTTCAGGCTTTTTTCTATTCATATTCTACAAAAAGTCTTCGGTACATCTTTTTGTTTGACGTATTATCCGGCTCCACAGTAAGTCGACAAACCTGTTTCATCAATAAATGTGTCACGAGAGGTCGAAAATACACAGGAACTGACGGAATCGGCATTATAGTGGACATCTTCACTAATTATCACATCATATTAGACCAAATCAATACCTTTCTGTCAACCTGTTGGGGTTGCAAACTCCTGTTGCCTTTTATTTTCCTGTTTGCGAATTAAACTTAATTTCTAAACTCCAGCCGAGCGCTGTGGCTCTGAGCCGTTCTAGGCGCTTCAGTCCGGAACCACGCGGCTGCTACGGTCGCAGGTTCGAATCCTACCTCGGGCATTGATGTGTGTGTCGTCCTTAGGTTAGTTAGCTTTAAGTAGTTCTAAGTCTAGGGGACTGATGACCTCAGATGTTACGTCCCACAGTGCTTAAAGCCATTTGATCTACTTTTAAACTCCACCTTCTCCAAGATACAACGTATTTGGTTCTTCTATTTAGTCAATCATGTTTGGACAGGAGTGTCTCATCTGTTGCGGGTCCCGATTTATTTCTGAATTTATATGAATGCTAACAGTGGAGGCTACAAATTGGGTCGCATTTAACCCTTTTTATGATTTTACAGCGTATTATGTCTTCTGTCCTGTTGTGGATTAAGATGTGATACGTTGTTTGATTCTTCGAGGAATTACATACACATTCTTACACCTTTTACATTTCATCCTCACCTGCTAACATGTTTTCGCATACATGACGAGATTTGTCAGTAAACTTACGTCGCCATATTCAATGAGATAATTAAAAACGTGATGTGCCGTAAAATTATAAAAATCCACAAACGCAAGCATCGTAGGAACTACAGTCTCTCAGTTTATGGAATTTCGGAAATATATCGAGGCCGACAAAAGATGACACGTAGGTGTCGAAATATGTTTAGGTAAATATAAAAGAAAAAAATTTGGAAAATTTGTGGTAAGGTTCTATGAGTTTACACACTAATTAAACTAACTTACGCTAAGGACAACACATACACCCATGCCCGAGGTAGGACTCGAACCTCCGATGTGGGGAGCCGCACGAACCGTGACAAGGCGCCCAAGACCGCACGGCTACCCCGCGCGGGAAGATAGAAATACAATGTTTTTAACGGGAGGTGGATTTTAAAAACCCGAATTAATTCGCAAGCGCGGTAAAAAGAGTCAACAGTAGCTTCGTACCCCAAGGGATTGATTAAAAGGTACTAATCTGACGTAAAATGATGCGTCAATTTATAAAAATCTCCACTGTAACGCCGATGCCGTGGCTTATTGTGGGCAAATGGTACATGGCAGACTTATCGTGGCACATTTATCGATGAAACAGGTTTCTGGGTTTACAGTGGGACGTAATGATACATCGCCCAAAATGCCGCACCGCAGACGCGGACAGGTGCCGAAGTGCTGTGTTCTCGCACCTCAACCGCTGTCGTGACTTCACGCCGCTGCGAGCCCGTACGGCACCGGTAGCGGCGGAACAAACACAGAAGAGGGAGGCCCTCGATTTGCATAGCTAATAACAGCCGCTGCACGCTACGGCTCCATCGGCGGCTGTCCGCTTCCTACTCCGCTGTCGCGCACGGACAAATTGGGGGCGGTGTAGTGTCGATCGGAAGCAAACACAGGGAGGGGGGGGGGGGGGGGGCGTTCCTAGGAGCACCGCACCTTGCGAGGTGTTCAGCGGTGCTTTCTTCTCTTACGGTTTCAGGTTTCTGTCAACATCGACGTCATCCTACCGCTACGCCTCTCTATGCAGAGGACTGGAAATGTAAATGTCGTGTGACTAGGGCCTTCCGTCGGATAGACCGTTCGCCTGGTGCAAGTCTTTTGAGTCGACGCCACTTCGGCGACTTGCGCGTCGATGGGGATGAAATGAATGATGATAAGGACGACACAACACCCAGTCCCTGAGCAGAGAAAATCTTCGACCCAGCCGGCAAATGAAACCGGGCCGTTAGGTATGACATTCCGTCGCGCTGACCACGCAGCTACCAGGGGCTGATATGTCAAGGACTAAGCGTTTTGAACACTACTGCGTACCGCCACAGCATCTCATGAGACTGATGTGTCTCATTTACGCCGCGAAACGTAAAGAAAAAAGTAAACTACACTACCGACCATTAAAATTCCTACACCAAGAAGAAATGTAGATGATAAAAGGGTATTCTTTGGACAAATATATTATACTAGAACTGACATGTGATTACATTTTTAAGCAATTTGGGTGCATAGATTCTGAGAAATCAGTACTCAGAACAACCTCCTCTAGCCGTAATAACGGCCTTGATACGCCTCCGCATTGAGTCAAACAGAGCTTGGATGGCGTGTACATGTTCAGCGGCCCATGTAGCTTCAACACGATACCACAGTCCTTCAAGAGTAGTGACTGCCGTATTGTGACGAGCCAGTTGCTCGGCCAACATTGACCAGACTTTTTCAATTGGTGAGAGATCTGGAGAATGTGCTGGCCAGGGCAGAAGTCGAACATTTTCTGAATCCAAAAAGGCCCGTCCAGGACCTGCAACATGCAGTCGTGCATTATCCTGGTGAAATGTAGGGTTTCGCAGGGATCGAACGAAGGGTAGAGCCACGGGTCGTAACACATCTGAAATGTAACGTCCACTGTTCAAAGTGCCGTCAATGCGAACAAGAGGTGACCGAGACGTGTAACCAATGGCACCCCATACCATCATGCCGGGTGATACGCCAGTATGGCGATGACGAATACACGCTTCCAATGAGCGTTCACCGCGATGTCGCCAAACAAGGATGCGACCATCAGGATGCTGTAAACAGAACCTGGATTCATCAGAAAAAGTGACGTTTTGCCATTCGTGCACCCAGGTTCGTCTTTGAGTACACCATCGCAGGCGTTCCTGTCTGTGATGCAGCGTCAAGGGTAACCGCAGCCACGGTCTCCGAGCTGATGGTCCATGCTGCTGCAAACGTCGTCGAACTGTTCGTGCAAATGGTTGTTGTCTTGCAAACGTCCCCATCTGTTGACTCAGCGATCGAGACGTGGCTGCACGATCCGTTACAGTCATGTGGATAAGATGCCCGTCATCTCGACTGTTAGTGATACGAGGCCGTTGGGATCCAGCACGCCGCAATCCGTATTACCCTCCTGAACCCACCGATTCCATATTCTGCTAACAGTCATTGGATGTCGACCAACGCGAGCAGCAATGTCGCGATACGATAAACCGCAATCGCGATAGGCTACAATCCGACCTATATCATGGTACGCATTTCTCCTCCTTACACAAGACATCACAACAACGTTTCACCAGGCAACGCCGGTCAACTGCTTTTTGTGTATGAGAAATCGGTTGGAAACTTTCCTCATGTCAGCACGTTGTAGGTGTCGCCACCGGCGCCAACCTTATGTGAATGCTCTGAAAAGCTAATCATTTGCATATCACAGCATCTTCCTCCTGTCGGTTAAATTTCGCGTCTGTAGCACGTCATCTGCGTGGTGTAGCAATATTAGTGGCCAGTACTGTACGTCTGTTTTATTTATTTAAAGAGGTGACCTTTCTTGATTTAACGCTGAGGCATATCGTCATTCTTTGTCAGATTTTAATTTACTATGAATTCTCGTATTTCCATGCGATTACTAATTAAGAATTAGACGAGATTTTAATAAAAATTTGTTCAGTAATTATTAATTACCACTTATGTTTCTGTTGGAAAATAAATACAAGATTCAAATATAGGTAGACACTGAAGCGCCAAAAAACTGGTAGAGGGATGTATATTCAAATACAGAGATGCGTAAATCCGGTAAAATGCCAAATCTCCGATGTCGCTGCGGCCGGAAAAGATCCTGCACCAACCTGAAGAGAATTGCTCAGCGTGACAGAAGTGCAACCCTTCCGCAAACTGCAGCAGATTTCGGTGCTGTACCATCAACAAGTGTCAGGGCGCGAACCATTCAACGAAACGTCTTCGATATGGCCTTTCGGAGCCGAGGGCCCATTCGTGTACTCTTGACGACTGCACGACACAAAGTTTATCCTTACGGATTTAGGGACAGCCCTGTAGGATTCATGGTGTCAATTCCACGCAGCCGTACTTCAGACATTAGTCGAGTCCATGCCACGTCGTGTTGCGGCACTTCTGTGTGCTCGCGGGGCCCTACTCATTAGGTAGATGTACCAGTTTCTTTGGATCTTCAGAGCAGAATAATTACTGATAACGAGAATAGCACTCTCTAGTACACGGCTACAATACAATAGCGCAAAGCACTGAGCTGCATACAGCTCTCTTAAGGCGACATCTACATTTATGGGTTGGAGAGTTTCGTGTGTTCATGAACGTTGCAGTAGGTGGACATGGTTCTCAATGGGGTGCATGTTCTCACCATGGACGGCAGGCATTGCTCTGCAACGTGCGCCCATTCTGTGCACAAGGCTGTTACGGAGTTCTTGCCATAGGGTGTTCTGTTCCTCCGGCAGCTACGATGACGAGTGCCAGATGGTCGTTGGTGCATGTGAGCGTGCTACTACACGTCTCCCAACGGATTCTTTTAAGTGTGCGATCTCTACGGACGACAGAGCTTCCTCTGCAACGCATGTCCATGACGGCCACATGGTTGCTAAGAAGTACTCGAGGTAACGACGTCACATTCCTCCTCCAGTGCCATTGACAATTGCTGCATCGTCAGTACCGCATTTGGACGTGTTATAATATGTGTGCCCAACGCATCGCACATACAGGGTGTTTCAAAAATGACCGGTATATTTGAAACGGCAATAAAAACTAAACGAGCAGCGATAGAAATACACCGTTTGTTGCAATATGCTTGGGACAACAGTACATTTTCAGGCAGACAAACTTTCGAAATTACAGTAGTTACAATTTTCAACAACAGATGGCGCTGCAAGTGATGTGAAAGATATAGAAGACAACGCAGTCTGTGGGTGCGCCATTCTGTACGTCGTCTTTCTGCTGTAAGCGTGTGCTGTTCACAACGTGCAAGTGTGCTGTAGACAACATGGTTTATTCCTTAGAACAAAGGATTTTTCTGGTGTTGGAATTCCACCGCCTAGAACACAGTGTTGTTGCAACAAGACGAAGTTCTCGACGGAGGTTTATTGTAACCAAAAGACCGAAAAGCGATACAATAAAGGATCTGTTTGAAAAATTTCAACGGACTGGGAACGTGACGGATGAACGTGCTGGAAAGGTAGGGCGACCGCGTACGGCAACCACAGAGGGCAACGCGCAGCTAGTGCAGCAGGTGATCCAACAGCGGCCTCGGGTTTCCGTTCGCCGTGTTGCAGCTGCGGTCCAAATGACGCCAACGTCCACGTATCGTCTCATGCGCCAGAGTTTACACCTCTATCCATGCAAAATTCAAACGCGGCAACCCCTCAGCGCCGCTACCATTGCTGCACGAGAGACATTCGCTAACGATATAGTGCACAGGATTGATGACGGCGATATGCATGTGGGCAGCATTTGGTTTACTGACGAAGCTTATTTTTACCTGGACGGCTTCGTCAATAAACAGAACTGGCGCATATGGGGAACCGAAAAGCCCCATGTTGCAGTCCCATCGTCCCTGCATCCTCACAAAGTAATGGTCTGGGCCGCCATTTCTTCCAGAGGAATCATTGGCCCATTTTTCAGATCCGAAACGATTACTGCATCACGCTATCTGGACATTCTTCGTGAATTTGTGGCGGTACAAACTGCCTTAGACGACACTGCGAACACCTCGTGGTTTATGCAAGATGGTGCCCGGCCACATCGCACGGCCGACGTCTTTAATTTCCTGAATGAATATTTCGATGATCGTGTGATTGCTTTGGGCTATCCGAAACATACAGCAGGCGGCGTGGATTGGCATCCCTATTCGCCAGACATGAACCCCTGTGACTTCTTTCTGTGGGGACACTTGAAAGACCAGGTGTACCGCCAGAATTCAGAAACAATTGAACAGCTGAAGTTGTACATCTCATCTGCATGTGAAGCCATTCCGCCAGACACGTTGTCAAAGGTCTCGGGTAATTTCATTCAGAGACTACGCCATATTATTGCTACGCATGGCGGATATGTGGAAAATATCGTACTATAGAGGTTCCCAGACCGCAGCGCCATCTGTTGTTGAAAATTGTAACTACTGTAATTTCGAAAGTTTGTCTGCCTGAAAATGTACTGTTGTCCCAAGCATATTGCAACAAACGGTGTATTTCTATCGCTGCTCGTTTAGTTTTTATTGCCGTTTCAAATATACCGGTCATTTTTGAAACACCCTGTATGATCATTCGGATATACACTGAAGAGCCAAAGAAACTGGTATACCTGCCTGATATCATGTAGGGCCCCCACGAACGCGCAGTAGTTGTCCAACACGACGTGGCGTGGGCTCGACTAATGTCTGAAGTAGTGCTGGAGGGAATCGACACCATGAATCCTGCACGGCTGTCAATAAATCCGTAAGAGTAAGACAGGCTGGAGATCACTTCCGATCAGCACGTAGTAAGGCATCAGAGATACACTCAATACTGTTCATGTTTGGGGAGTCGGTGGCCAGCGGAAGTGTTTAAACTGGAAGAGTGTTCCTGGAACAATTCTCGACGTGTCTGGTGTCGCGTTCTCTAAGTCCGTCGGAATGCACAATGGACATCAATGGATGCAGGTGATCAGACAGGATGCTTACGTACATCTCAGCTGTCGTAGTCGCATCCACACGTATCAAGGGTGCCATACCACCGCAACTGCACACGTCGCACACCATTACAGAGCCTCCGCCAGCTTGAACAGTCACTCGTTGACATGCAGAGTCCATGGATTCATGAGGTTGTCTCATCCGTACACGTCCATCCTCTCGACATAATTTGAAACGAAACTCGTCTGACCAGGCAACATGTTTCCACTTTTCAACAGTCGAACGTTGGTGCTGACGGGCACAGGCGAGGGGTAAAACTCTGTGTCGTGCAGTCATCAAGGATACACGAGTGGATCTTCGGCTCCGAAAGCCCATATCGATGATGTTGAATGCTTTGCACGCTGACACTTATTGATGGCCCAGCACTGAAATCTGTGGAAATTTACGCAAACGTTCCACTTCTTTCCCGTTCGTCGATTCATCGTTGCACTCTTCTTGCAGGATGTTTTTCCGGCCGCAGCTCGGAGATTTGATGTTTTACTGGATTCCTGATATTTACGGTACACTCGTGACATGGTCAACGGGAGAATCCCCACTCCATCTCTATCTTGGAGTCTCTGTGACCCATCGATGGTGCGCCGACTACAACACCACGTTCAAACTCACTTAAATCTTGATAACCTGCCATTGAAGCAGCAGTAACCGCTCTAAAAAGTGCGCCAGACGCTTGTCGCCTTATATAGGCGTTGCCGACCGCAGTGCTATATTCTGCCTGTTTACATATCTCTGTATTTGAATACACATGCCTGTAAGAGTTCTACATCTACATCTACATCCATACTCCGCAAGCCACCTGACGGTGTGTGGCGGAGGGTACCTTGAGTACCTCTATCGGTTCTCCCTTCTATTCCAGTCTCGTATTGTTTGTGGAAAGAAGGATTGTCGGTATGCCTCTGTGTGGGCTCTAATCTCTCTGATTTTATCCTCATGGTCTCTTCGCGAGATATACTTAGGATGGAGCAATATACTGCTTGACTCGTCGGTGAAGGTATGTTCTCGAAACTTTGACAAAAGCCCGTTCCGAGCTACTGAGCGTCTCTCCTGCAGAGTCTTCCACTGGAGTTTATCTATCATCTCCGTAACGCTTTCGCGATTACTAAATGATCCTGTAACGAAGCCCGCTGCTCTCCGTTGGATCTTCTCTATATCTTCTATCAACCCTATCTGGTACGGATCCCACACTGCTGAGCAGTATTCAAGCAGTGGGCGAACAAGCGTACTGTAACCTACTTCCTTTGTTTTCGGATTGCATTTCCTTAGGATTCTTCCAATGAATCTCAGTCTGGCATCTGCTTTACCGACGATCAACATTATATGATCATTCGATTTTAAATCACTCCTAATGCGTACTCCCAGATAATTTAGGGAATGAACTGCTTCCAGTTGCTGACCTGCTATTTTGTAGCTAAATGATAAAGGATCTAACTTTCTGTGTATTCGCAGCACATTACACTTGTCTACATTGAGATTCAATTGCCATTCCCTGCACCATGCGTCAATTCGCTGCAGATCCTCCTGCATTTCAGTACAATTTTCCATTGTTACAACCTCTCGATACACCACAGCATCATCTGCAAAAAGCCTCAGTGAACTTCCGATGTCATCCACAAGGTCATTTATGTATATTGTGAATAGCAACGGTCCTATGACACTCCCCTGCGGCACACCTGAAGTCACTCTTACTTCGGAAGACTTCTCTCCATTGAGAATGACATGCTGCGTCCTGTTATCTAGGAACTCTTAAATCCAATCACACAATTGGTCTGATAGTCCATATGCTCTTACTTTGTTCATTAAACGACTGTGGGGAACTGTATCGAACGCCTTGCGGAAGTCAAGAAACACGGCATCTACCTGTGAACCCGTGTCTATGGCCCTCTGAGTCTCGTCGACGAATAGCGCGAGCTGGGTTTCACATGACCGTCTTTTTCGAAACCCATGCTGATTCCTACAGAGTAGATTTCTAGTCTCCAGAAAAGTCTTTGGTGCTTCAGAGTAAGGTGCGGGGCAGTATATTCGCTGAATCTCCTCTCGTTCCAGGAACTCCACCTGCGCTGTTCGATGCGCAATACCGTCCATAGAAATGAATGCACCCCTGACAAGACGCACAAAGCTGAGGAGTACAGCGACACTATAACGTTGACTGATGAATGAACCGTCTTCAAAAATTTCGTGGTGATTCAACCCACTCAAAATTATGCCTCTCCTACGTCATAACACCTGGAGCACCGAAACGATCTTGTTGAACAATCTTCCGTGGTGCATTACGTTGTTGAGGATCTCGCCATCTGATGGTACGCGATGCACCCATGAACACTGTCCAACATTATCATTTCAGTTGTCCAGATCTTGCAGTGTGGGGAGGTATAAGGTTGCATGGACGTACTGACATCCAAATCTTTAATCATGGCACCCAGCATTATTGTAAGACTGTATACGTTTCCAATGTGCGTCTTTTCAGTGGCCCATTCGGTTCTGACTTCATTCCTATGGGTTACATCGCGGACCGCTTCGAACAGTGCAGGCGTTGGATGCAGCTCTTGGAACGAGAGGATATTAGTCAAATGGATGGCTTGCCCACTCTCCCGAATTAAATCCCATCTATCACGCGTGCGACGCATTGGGGAGGCGTGTTGCAATTCGCCGAAATGCGGTAATGTCCATCCAGCAGTCGTTAGCTGTGCTGTTGGAGGATTGGAACGCTCTACCACAACGACTCTCTAACAACCTTGTGCCCAGCACGGCAGCACTTTGCAGAGCATGCATTGCCGTCCGTAGTGGTCACGCACTCTTCTGAGCACGATGTGCCGCCTCTTGTATTGCCCTGGGCCCGTCATAAATCGCGTGACTTGTCTTTGAATAAAAGTGTTATTTCTATCAGTCTAATTACGTTTCTCTTTCAGTTACTTTCTGTACTATACTGTAACAGTTCTTTCTATCTGTGGTCTAACTTTCATCAAACGACACTACCGGCCATTAAAATTGCTACACCAAGAAGAAATGCAGATGATAAACGGGTATTCGTTGGACAAATATATTATATTAGAACTGACATGTGATAACATGTTCACGCAATTTGCGTGCATAGATCCTGAGAAATCAGTACCCAGAACAACCACCGCTGGCCGTAATATACGCCTGGGGATTGAGTGAAAGGAAGCTTGGATGGCGTGTACAGGTACGGCTGCCCATGCAGCTTCAACACGATACCACAGTTCATCAAGGGTAGTGACTGGCGTATTGTGACGTGCCAGTTGCTCGGCCACCATTGACCAGACGTTTTCAGTTGGTGAGAGATCTGAAGAATGTGCTGACCAGGGCAGCAGTCGAACATTTTCTGTATCCAGAAAGGCCCGTACAGGACCTGCAACATGCGGTCGTGCATTATCCTGCTGAAATGTAGGGTTTCGCAGGGATCGAATGAAGGGTAGAGCCACGGGTCGTAACACATCTGAAATGTAGCGTCCACTTTTCAAAGTGCTGTCAATGCGAACAAGAGGTGACAGAGACGTGTAACCAATGGCACCCCACACCATACGCCGCATGTTACGCCAGTATGGCGATGACGAATACACGCTTCCAATGTGCGCTCACCGCAATGTCGCCAAACACGGATGCGACCATCATGGTGCTGTAAACACAACCTGGATTCATCCGAAAAGTGACGTTTTGCCATTCGTGCACCCAGGTTCGTCTTTGAGTACGCCTTCGCAGGAGCTCCTGTCTGTGACGCAGCGTCAAGGGTAACCGCAGCCATGGTCTCCGAGCTAATAGTCCATGCTGCTGCAAACGTCGTCGAACTGTTCGTGCAGATGGTTGTTGTCTTGCAAAAGTCCCCATCTGTTGACTCAGGGATCGAGACGTGGCTGCACGATCCGTTACAACCAAGCGGATAAGATGCCTGTCATCTCGACTGCTAGTGATACGAGGCCGTTGGGATCCAGCACGGCGTCCCGTGTTACCCTCCTGAACGCACCGATTTCATATTCTGCTAACAGTCATTGGATCTCGAACAACGCGAGCAGCAATGTCGCGATACGATAAACCGCAATCGCGATAGGCTACAATCCGACCTTTATCAAAGTCGGAAACGTGATGGTACGCATTTCTCCTCCTTACACGAGGCATCACAACAACGTTTCACCAAGCAACGCTGGTCAACTGTTGTTCGTGTATGAGAAATCGGTCTGAAACGTCCCTCATGTCAGCACGTTGTAGGTGTCGCCACCGGCGACAACCTTGTGTGAATGCTCTGAAAAGCTAATCATTCGCATATCACAGCATCTTCTTCCTGTCGGTTAAATTTAGCGTTTGTAGCACGTCATCTTCGGGGTGTAGCAATTTTAATGGCCAGTAGTGTATGTTTCTTGTCAGTGACACATGACGCGGAAGTCAGTTTCGTGCTTAGGTTTTGCTTGTCGTAGAGGGCAACACTTGGTCACATGGGATGTTGATGATGTGTCCGAATCGATTTTGCTTGAATGGGATCGATTCCAGCGACATCTCTGGTAAGTGACTTGTGGACACATTCGCCGTGGCGGACTTTTTATTAAGCAGTGCTCTACGCAGGATGAGGTGTGAGGTCCCGCGGGAGACATTGTTGTAGGCAGTGGTTCTGTGGCAGGGCGGTGTAAGCGCAACGTACGGCCACTAAGCGGACGTTGCGTCAGGCGTGACACTGTTTTTTGGTGAGACGGAGTGTGTGGACGTCCTCGTGAGGTGCAGGCGTTCCGTACCAGCTCTGGACGATAGTTAATACGGTGAGCTGGAACATTTAACTGTAGGGGACTGTGCTTGGGTTGCGGCCCACTGTAAATGTTGTACAGTGCCTTCCCTGCAGCTGTCGAATTTTGAATTTATGTCCTGCTGGGCACTGCTGTGTTCTATTTGACTGTGTTGATCTCTCCTTACAGCCGGGTCAAGTGATCAAGGGTATATTGCTTTTCTCTTTGATCTTCAGTCCTGAAACTGGTTTGATGCAGCTCTCCATGCTACTTTATCCTGTGCAAGCTTCCTCATCTCCCAGTACCTACTGCAGCCTACATCCTCCTGAATCTGCTTAGTGTATTCATCTATTCGTCTCCCTCTACGATTTTTACCCTCCACGCTGCCCCCCAGTACTAAATTGATGATCCCTTGATGCCTCAGAACATGTCCGACCAACCGATCCCTTCTTCTTGTCAAGTTGTGCCACAAACTCCTCTTTTCCTCAATTCTATTCAATACATCATCATTAGTTATGTGATCTACCCATCTAATCTTCAGCATTCTTCTGTAGCACCATATTTAAAAAGCTTCTATTCTCTTATTGTCCAAACTATCTATCGTCCATGTTTCACTTCCATACATGGCTACACTCCATACAAATCCTTTCAGAAACGACTTCCTGACACTAAAATCTACACTCGATGTTAACAAATTTCTCTTCTTCAGAAACGATTTCCTTGCCATTGCCAGTCTACATTCTATATCCTCTCTACTTTGACCATCATCAGTTATTTTTCTCCCCAAATAACAAAACGACTTCACTACTTTAAGTGTCTCATTTCCTAATGTAATTCCCTCAGCATCACCCGACTTAATTCGACTACATTCCATTATCCTCGTTTTGCTTTTGTTGATGTTCATCTTATATCCTCCCTTCAAGACACCATCCATTCCGTTCAACTGCTCTTCCAAGTCCTTTGCTGCCTCTGACAGAATTACAATGTCATCGGCGAACCTCAAAGTTTTTATATCTTCTCCATGGATTTTAATTCCTACTCCGAACTTTTCTTTTGTTTCCTTTACTCCTTGCTCAATATACAGATTGAATAGCATCGGGGAGAGGCTACAACCCTGTCACACTCTCTTCCCAACCACTGCTTCTCTTTCATGTCCCTCGACTCTTATAAATGCCATCTGCTTTCTATACAAATTGTAAATAGCCTTTCGCTCCCTGTATTTTACCCCTGCCACCTTCAGAATTTGAAAGAGAATATTCCAGTCAACATTGTCAAAAGCTTTCTCTAAGTCTACAAATGCTAGAAACGGAGGTTTGCCTTTCCTTAATCTTTCTTCCAAGATAAGTCGTAGGGTCAGTATTGTCTCACGTGTTCCAACATTTCTGCGGAATCCAAACTGATCTTCCCCGAGGTCGGCTTCTACCAGTTTTTCCATTCGTCTGTAAAGAATTCTCGTTAGTATTCTGCAGCTGTGACTTATTAAACTGATAGTTCGGTAATTTTCACATCTGTCAACACCTGCTTTCTTTGGGATTGGAATTATTATATTCTTCTTGAAGTCTGAGGGAATTTCGCCTGTCATTTTCTGTTCTATGTTTTAATTTTTTTTTTAAATTTCTTTTCTATGTTTTAAAAATTCAGAAAGAAGCTGTTTTGGCAGTGTATACATATTTCGGTGTCAAGTTAAAATTTGTAAAAACAGTTATCAGACTGTTGTGATTCCCTGTCTTATTTATATGTGATCTGTGTGTGTGTGTGTGTGTGTGTGTGTGTGTGTGTATGAAGATAGTAACTGTTCTGGAAAAAACAGATACCATTGATGACCGTCCAGCTTCTCTAGAATAAATGATAATTAATTGAAACCCTCAGCTGCCGAAAGTTACTATCTTCATATATATAGTTAAAGGCTACCCAGCCATTGACCTTCGTCTGTGCGAATGCGCACAGGTTGCCCAAACTCTTACGGGAAGTGGGCGCAAGTAATAAGTGAATGGGCAGATATGTATTAGGTACATTACGCATGTAGATTGTGGCCAGTTTGGAATGTGGGTCTTAAAGGAAACGTGGAAGTGATAAGTCCCTGCAGTCGCGCCATTCATCTGTGTCCCCGGTGGCTAAGATGATAGAGCCTCTGCCATGTAAGCAGGAGATTTCGGGTTCGAGTCTCGGTCGGGGCACACATTTTCAGCTGTCTCCATCGAGGTGTATCAACAATACATATCGGCAGCTGACGGTTTCAGTTAATTGTCATTTATCCCTGTGTTATTGTCTATTGTGCACATTTCAGCGGATAATAAGTGCGCGTATATAAGTGTATGTCATTTTAGTTAACTGATTACAGTTCTCTGTTTGTTGTAGAAGCCTGGTTGTACTCTGTTCATTGGTTTGCGTGTTAGCACGGGTTGTTTGTAATTGCAAGCGACCTGGGGCGGGTTTGACCACTCTTGTCCATGCGACGGAATGGTGCATTTTGTTATTGCAGTTCTGTAATGATGGGATCCGAATTTCCCGGGATTAAAATTTCTAGAAATGTTTTTTCTGCTCTCTGTTTGTGAATGTTATAGGATCTATTTATCAATGATTAGAAAAATGATTCAAATGGCTCTGAGCACTATGGGACTTAACATCGGAGGTCATCAATCCCCTAGCACTTAGAACTACTTAAACCTCACTAACCTAATTACGTCACAGACATCCATGCCCGAGGCAGGATTCGAACCTGCGACCGTAGCAGTCGCGCGGTTCCGGACTGATGCGCTTAGAACCGCTCGACCACCGCGGCCGGCCAACGATTAGAAGTTTTGATTAGCACCAGTATATAATTTTTAGACTGGTGTTTGTGTGTTTTCTGAACTCTAATGTATTACTTAGAATGGCTCTGAGCACTATGGGACTTAACATCTATGGTCATCAGTCCCCTAGAACTTAGAACTACTTAAACCTCACTAACCTAATTACATCACAGACATCCATGCCCGAGGCAGGATTCGAACCTGCGACCGTAGCAGTCGCGCGGTTCCGGACTGATGCGCTTAGAACCGCTCGGCCACCGCGGCCGGCCAACGATTAGAAGTTTAGATTAGCACCGGTATATAATTTTTAGACTGGTGTTTGTGTGTTTTCTGAACTCTAATGTATTACTTACAAGAGAACCTCCCCATCGCACCCGCCTCAGATTTAGTTATAAGTTGGCACAGTGGATAGGCCTTGATAAACTGAACACAGATCAATTGAGAAAACAGGAAGAAGTTGTGTGGAACTGTGAAAAAATAAGCAAAATATACAAACTGAGTAGTCCATGGATGACATAAGCAACATCATGGACGAAGTGTGCTTAGAAGCGCCGTGGTCCCGTGGTAGCGTGAGCAGCTGCTGAACGAGAGATCCTTGGTTCAAGTCTTCCCTCGACTGAAAATTTTACTTTCTTTATTTTTGCATAGTTATTATCTGTCCGTTCGTTCATTGACATCTCTGTTCACTGTAATAAGTTTAGTGTGTGTGTTTTGCGACCGCACTGCAAAACCGTGCGGTTAGTAGACGAAAGGACGTGCCTTTTAATGGGAACAGAAAACATTTGATCGTAAGGTCATAGATCAACCGATTCCTCCACAGGAAAACACATCTGATATATTCTATACGACACTGGTGACGGCATGTGTGTCATATGACAGGAATATGTTGTCGACCCACCTAACTTGTACACTTGGCGAATGGGTAAAAAGATTCTTCTACCTTGCCCGATTTAGGTTTTCTTGTGAATGTGATAATCACTCCCAAAAAAGTGATGAAAACATAAGAGTTTGTCACATAAACTGAAAATAAAAAATTAAAATTTACACTTGATGGAAGATTAGAACCTAGGACCTTTCGTTCCGCAGCTGCTCACGTTACCACGAGACCACGGCGCTCCTACGTTACAATTGTCCTTATTGTTGCTTATCTTCCCTTGAACTACTCAGTTTGTACATTTCGCTTATTTTTTCACAGTTCTACACAACTTTTTCCTGTTTTCTCAATTGATCTGTGTTCAGTTTGTCAAGGCCTATCCACTGTGCCAACTTATAACTAAATCTGAGGGGGGTGCGATGGGGAGGTTCCCTTGTTAGAATGGCTCTGAGCACTATGGGACTTAACATCTATGGTCATCAGTCACCTAGAACTTAGAACTGCTTAAACCTAACTAACCTAAGGACATCACACAACACCCAGTCATCACGAGGCAGAGAAAATCCCTGACCCCGCCGGGAATCGAACCCGGGAACCCGGGCGTGGGAAGCGAGAACGCTACCGCACGGCCGCGAGCTGCGGGCTGTTATTTAGAAGATGATCGATGCACATCTCGTAAGGTGGTCTGTGCTTGTATGTATACGATAAAAAAATTTTAGGTCAACGGCTTGAATTCCTGGCAGCATTTTCATATTATGGAGAAAGGTTCCATGAGAGTTTTTTAATGTTGTCTTTTGTGGCTTGATGTGAAAGCAGTCTGTCAACATTATTCTTTTTATTGAGAAACGAGGAAAAGATAGTCGTAGGCTATTTCTACGATTATTTCATCGCCTTTTACATTATTGTTAATACAAGGGCTATTCGGAAAGTAAGTTCCGATCGGTCGCGCAATGGAAACCACTGCGAACGAAAAAGTTTTATTTGCAATAGTTAGCTACACCTTACGGCTGCTTTTCTACATATCCGCCGCTCCCACTTAGGCATTTTTCGTAGCGTTATACCAACTTTCTAATACCCTCGTCATAGAAGGCAACCGCCTGTGCCTTCTGCCAATCCTCTACGCTCGTCTACAGCTCGTTGTCTGTGGCAAAATATGATTCTCATAGCTAGGGGTTCATTTGAGCAGAGCTGAAACTCAGGAAGACCCAATTACGGACTGTATTGTGGATGGTCAAACACTTCCCATCGAAAACGCTGCAGGAGGATCTATATTGCCCCTGCAGAGAATTGTCATAAAGAACGAAACGCATGACAGTTATGCTATTTGGGCTGCAGGACATCAGGGGAAATCTCTCACCAGGAGCTCATGCTTGGCGGGAGACATAATTTTCTAGGCATCTTTACGTGCTAACTATGCTCTCAGAATTGAAAAGAGCGACGTGTTGCGATCGACGGGCATACTAGATGCACTACCAAACAAATCTGTGTAAAACTTCATGGGATTTTCACAGTGGTCTCCATTTCGCCACCGATCGGAACTTACTTTCCGAACAGCCCTCGTTACTGTGATTTGGTCCATTGTGTTTCCTTTAAATAAATGTTTTTATTGAGCTGAAGTTTTACTAAATACCAAGGAATCAAGGCTTTGTTATAATAAAGAATGTGTTAATAGGTCTAATAGCCCGCATCTCGTGGTCGTGCGGTAGCGTTCTCGCTTCCCACGCCAGGGTTCCCGGGTTCGATTCCCGGCGGGATCAGGGATTTTCTCTGCCTCGTGATGGCTCGGTGTTGTGTGATGTCCTTAGGTTGGTTAGGTTTAAGTAGTTCTAAGTTCTAGGGGACTGATGACCGTAGATGTTAAGTCCCATAGTGCTCAGAGCCATTTGAACCATTTTAAGTCTAATATCACGAGAGAAGTTCAGCAGCATCACGAAAGGAACCCTCTTTCCTGACCAGCCTGCTGAAGTGTCCTGAAGGTTTTAACGTAATGTCCGATTCAATCGGAATAAACTTCTGTTGTGAGCCCAACTGGCGTTATGACAAAAACCTGTACAACTTCACATAGGCACCTCGGACCAGAACTATGCCGTTCTCAGACTGCGCGTCGAACGCTTCACTGGGCTCACTGGGGACTCACCGTCTAGCACAATTTGAAGAGACACGAACTCACGCTTCGTCGGACCGCCCTATCGCTGGATAAAATTGACTTTCCACCCAGCAGAAGGATACTCCAATCGCTGCCGGTTTGTCCTTTTTCTCCAGTTTTAATTATTTTACATCACGCGACATCGTACACAGAAAACTTTTATTTTTGGTGCAGCTGTATGTGCCGTTGTGAGCAATGGGCATTTGGCCGATACCCTACTTTACATGTCTACTGTGTGCAATTCCCTTCCCGGTGCGCCGGCCGCGGTGGTCTAGCGGTTCTGGCGCTGCAGTCCGGAACCGCGGGACTGCTACGGTCGCAGGTTCGAATCCTGCCTCGGGCATGGGTGTGTGTGATGTCCTTACGTTAGTTAGGTTTAAGTAGTTCTAAGTTCTAGGGGACTTATGACCTAAGATGTTTAGTGCTCAGAGCCATTTGAACCATTTGAACCTTCCCGGTGCTCCCCCCGGAACTGGTCGCGATGGACCTCCAGTTGCTGACAGTAGCAGTTCCTGACGAGTTTAAAGCTAACCGTCATTCACAAGGCGGTCACTGTGCGTTAGGATCCTATGACGGCCCCTGAACCTGAATCGCGCGGTTGCGAGGCGTACATCATTCTTTCTAGACTGGTTGGACAGTTCTCACTGATACACGAAACACAACAGTTAACCATGTTTTCCTTGATGGGAGATCCACAATTATTGATA
Source organism: Schistocerca serialis cubense (assembly GCF_023864345.2). Classification (NCBI taxonomy): domain Eukaryota; kingdom Metazoa; phylum Arthropoda; class Insecta; order Orthoptera; family Acrididae; genus Schistocerca; species Schistocerca serialis. The sequence goes on along the minus strand of NC_064647.1, from coordinate 198,156,786 downwards.
TTCGTCATCAGTGATATGATACGCTATAGTTGCAAAACTCTTCTACTTCCTAACAGAAACCACAACATGGTTTCGGGATCTGTGTGCATCTGCAAAGTTGTAAATAAACAGTGACGCGTATCCAGTTTGTTGGAATTAGAAGACTGCTCATCAGAAACTATGCTAAAATTCTTAAGGTAAAACATCTTGTATAAGATGTGACTCCATACAAGTCGAATAACGAGGATTGAAATAGCGCATCCCTGATACATGACATGAAACAGGAGATCCTCTCAGTTCCTAGGCCTGCTCTCAGAGCAGGGCCTACATAAAAAGACATAGGTCTGCAAAACAGCGGAACAACTGTAAATAAAATCGAAGTATAAACTATTACAAGATGCAACATCCCATAATCCTCATTCCAAACCTTACAAAGTTCGGGCTAAAGGGCGTGCCAAACATGAATCCGCATAAAGAAAGATAGGCGGTCTTTTATACACTCAAACGAACAAAAAAGGGGACATATGTAATCTGTACTCATGTAGGCTTGTGTGAATACACAGTGTGGTCCCTCAGTAAAAGTTGCGGCCTGCCAGTGCTTCGTACACATCCACCAGGAGCGTGCCGAGCACACATCGCAGTGGAAATGTAGCTGGGAGAGAGAGTGTAGCCGAAACGTAAGCCAGTGTCGTGCTCGCGCCAACTGTCGGTCGAAATCTGAGATAATATAACCGCACGGTCCTGATGGGTGTCTACGCAGCGCTGGTAAGTCGCAACCTTTACTCAGGGGTCGAGCTGTGTATTCACAAAACCCTGCATGTGCATAGACTACATACGCCCTCGTTTTGTTCGTTTCACTGTTTCAAAGACCGCCTATCTAATTTTATGCTGATCCATATTTGTATGTATGTATGTATGCATGTATTAAACTGGGGACCTAGAAACGACGGAGAGGCTTGGTCCCGCCGTAGCCCTCAGTGCTTCACAGCAGTCCACAGCAGTCCACCGCCGCCCCACACCGAACCCAGGGTTATTGTGCGGTTCGGCCCCCAGTAGACCCATCCGGTAACATCTCATACCAGACGAGTGTAACCCCAAATGTTTGCGTGGTAGAGTAATTATGATGCACGCGTATGTGGAGACGGTGTAGCAATCGCCGACACAGTGTAACTGAGGCGGAATAAGGGGAACCAGCCTGCATTCGCCGAGGCAGATGGAAAACCGCCTTAAAAACCATCCACAGGCTGGCCGGAACTCCGGACCTCGACACTAATCCGCCCGGCGGACTCGGTGCGCCTTTCCGCTCGGGAAACAGAGCGTTAGACCGCGCAGCTAGCCGGGTGGGGTATATCCATATTTAGCACACCCTTTAGCCCAAACTTTGTAAGGTTTCAAATGGGGATTATGGCATATTGCTTCTTGTAATAGTTTTATTTCTACTTTATTTACAGTGATTCGGGTATTTCAAATACACTTCTGGAAATTGAAATAAGAACACCGTGAATTCATTGTCCCAGGAAGGGGAAACTTTATTGACACATTCCTGGGGTCAGATACATCACATGATCACACTGACAGACCCACAGGCACATAGACACAGGCAACAGATCATGCACAATGTCGGCACTAGTACAGTGTATATCCACCTTTCGCAGCAATGCAGGCTGCTATTCTCCCATGCAGACGATCGTAGAGATGCTGGATGTAGTCCTGTGGAACGGCTTGCCATGCCATTTCCACCTGACGCCTCAGTTGGACCAGCGTTCGTGCTGGACGTGCAGACCGCGTGAGACGACGCTTCATCCAGTCCCAAACATGCTCAATGGGGGACAGATCCGGAGATCTTGCTGGCCAGGGTAGTTGACGTACACCTTCTAGAGCACGTTGGGTGGCACGGGATACATGCGGACGTGCATTGTCCTGTTGGAACAGCAAGTTCCCTTGCCGGTCTAGGAATGGTAGAACGATGGGTTCGATGACGGTTTGGATGTACCGTGCACTATTCAGTGTCCCCTCGACGATCACCAGTGGTGTACGGCCAGTGTAGGAGATCGCTCCCCACACCATGATGCCGGGTGTTGGCCCTGTGTGCCTCGGTCGCATGCAGTCCTGATTGTGGCGCTCACCTGCACGGCGCCAAACACGCATACGACCATCATTGGCACCAAGGCAGAAGCGACTCTCATCGCTGAAGACGACACGTCTCCATTCGTCCCTCCATTCACGCCTGTCGCGACACCACTGGAGGCGGGCTGCACGATGTTGGGGCGTGAGCGGAAGACGGCTTAACGGTGTGCGGGACCGTAGCCCAGCTTCATGGAGACGGTTGCGAATGGTCCTCGCCGATACCCCAGGAACAACAGTGTCCCTAATTTGCTGGGAAGTGGCGGTGCGCTCCCCTACGGCACTGCGTAGGATCCTACGGTCTTGGCGTGCATCCGTGCGTCGCTGCGGTCCGGTCCCAGGTCGACGGGCACGTGCACCTTCCGCCGACCACTGGCGACAACATCGATGTACTGTGGAGACCTCACGCCCCACGTGTTGAGCAATTCGGCGGTACGTCCACCCGGCCTCCCGCATGCCCACTATACGCCCTCGCTCAAAGTCCGTCAACTGCACATACGGTTCACGTCCACGCTGTCGCGGCATGCTACCAGTGTTAAAGACTGCGATGGAGCTCCGTATGCCACGGCAAACTGGCTGACACTGATGGCGGCGGTGCACAAATGCTGCGCAGCTAGCGCCATTCGACGGCCAACACCGCGGTTCCTGGTGTGTCCGCTGTGCCGTGCGTGTGATCATTGCTTGTACAGCCCTCTCGCAGTGTCCGGAGCAAGTATGGTGGGTCTGACACACCGGTGTCAATGTGTTCTTTTTTCCATTTCCAGGAGTGTATGTAGGTTCTGCTTTGCGAGCAGGCCAAGGAAATGAGAGCGACTTGTATGGATTCGCGATTATCAACATACATGGTGATCTTTCCTATGAATTTTTCTGTAATATCTGTTTAGCTTCTTTTTAATGCTAACGATTTGGGTAGGTGTCAGCAAGTATACCTGAACTATCACTGTTGGTGTTGGCTTGCTATCGATTGTGATAAGTGCAACCCTATCACTGAATCGCATGCAGTAACTCGGTCTCTGCACTCCCTTCCTATTCATAACGAATCCTACTCGACACTGTTTTCTGATGCTGTTGATATTACTCTGTACTCATCTGGCCAGAAATCCTTGGCTTATTTCACTTCTATGACCCCTTCTATATACATCTACATCTACATGATTACACTGCAATTCACATTTATGTTCATCGAACCACAATCATTTTATCTCTCTACCATTCCACTCCCGAACAGCGCGCGGGAAAAGCGAACACCTAAACCTTTCTGTTCGAGCTCTGATTTCTCTTATTTTATTTTGATGATCATACCTACCTATGTAGGTTGGGCTCAACAAAATATTTTCGCATTCGGAAGAGAAAGTTGGTGACTGAAATTTCGAAAATAGATCTCGCGGCGACGAGAAACGTCTTTGCTTTAATGACTTCCATCCCAACTTGCATATCATATCTGCGACACTCTCTCCCCTATTACGTGATAATACAAAACGCTCGTTTTTGCACCCTTTCCATGTCCTCCGTCAATCCCACCTGGTAAGGATCCCACACCGCGCAGCAATATTCTAACAGAGGACGACATCTTCTAAGTGTCCTGCCAATGAAACGCAACCTTTGGCTCGCCTTCCCCACAATATTATCTATGTGGTCTTTCCAACTGAAGTTTTTCGTATTTTTAACACCAGGTACTTAGTTGAATTGACAACCTTGAGAATTGTACTATTTATCGAGTAATCGAATTCCAACGGATTTCCTTTGGAACTCATGTGGGTCACCTCACACTTTTCGTTATTTAGCGTCAACTGCCACCTGCCACACCACACAGCAATCTTTTCTAAATAGCCTTGCAACTGATACTGGTCTTCGGATGACCTTACGAGGTGCATTCAAGTTCTAAGGCCTCCGATTTTTTTTCTCCGGACTGGAAATAGATAGAAACATGCGCATTGTTTTAATGTGAGGCCGCGTTCATTGTCAATACGTCCCAGAGATGGCAGCACCGTACGGCAGATGGAATTTTATCGCCAGCGGCGAGAATGAGAACTGTTTTAAATACTTAAAGTGACGACTTTTTCCTTACTTGAACAGCGTGCAATCATTCGTTTTCTGAATTTGCGTCGTGTGAAACCAATTGAAATTCATCGACAGTTGAAGGAGATATGTGGTGATGGAGTTATGGATGTGTCGAAAGTGCGTTCGTGGGTGCGACAGTTTAATGAAGGCAGAACATCATGTGACAACAAACCGAAACAACCTCATGCTTGCACAAGCCGGTCTGACGACATGATCGAGAAAGTCGAGAAAATTGTTTTGGGGGATCGCCGAATGACTGTTGAACAGCTCGCCTCCAGAGTTGGCATTTCTGTGGGTTCTGTGCCCACAATCCTGCATTACGACCTGAAAATGCGAAAAGTGTCATCCAGGTGGGTGCCACAAATGCTGACGGACGACCACATGGCTGCCCGTGTGGCATGTTGCCAAGCAATGTTGACGCGCAACGACAGCATGAATGGGACTTTCTTTTCGTCGGTTGTGACAATGGATGAGACGTGGATGCCATTTTTCAATCCAGAAACAAAGCGCCAGTCAGCTCAATGGAAGCACACAGATTCACCGCCACCAAAAAAATTTCGGGTGACCGCCAGTGCTGAAAAAATGATGGTGTCCATGTTCTGGGACAGCGAGGGCGTAATCCTTACCCATTGCGTTCCAAAGGGCACTACGGTAACAGGTGCGTCCTACGAAAATGTTTTGAAGAACAAATTCCTTCCTGCACTGAACAAAAACGTCCGGGAAGGGCTACGCATGTGCTGTTTCACCAAGACAACGCACCCACACATCGAGCTAACGTTACGCAACAGTTTCTTCGTGATAACAACTTTGAAGTGATTCCTCATGCTCCCTACTCACCTGACGTGGCTCCTAGTGACTTTTGGGTTTTTCCAACAATGAAAGACACTCTCCGTGGCCACACATTCACCAGCCGTGCTGCTATTGCCTCAGTGATTTTCCAGTGGCCAGAACAGACTCCTAAAGAAGCCTTCGCCGCTGCCATGGAATCATGGCGTCAGGGTTGTGAAAAATGTGTACGTCTGCAGGGCGATTACGTCGAGAAGTAACGCTAGTTTGATCGATTTGGGGTGAGTAGTTAATTAGAAAAAAAATCGGAGGCCTTAGAACTTGAATGGACCTCGTACTAGACGGTAAATTACAGCATCATCTACGAACAACCTAAGAGAACTGCTCAGATTGTCACCCAGGTCAATTAAATAGATCAGGAACAGCAGAGGTCCCAGGACGCTTCCCTGGGGAACACCTGATATCACTTCAGTTTTACTCGATGATTTGCCGTCTATTACTACGAAGTGCGACCTTACTGACAGGAAGGTCAACAGATCGAGCCTTTGCATTTCCCTTTTCAGATTTTCTAACTTCCCCACCACAGTCTGTCAAAATGGCTACAGCGAAAGATCCAGACAGCTCTGTCAACAGATTCGGCGTACCTGCCGCGATGAACAAGGACCCTAATGACCTGGATTTCGACAGGTCACGACAGTCTAGGGATATGGAATATGTGGTGAGCGCAGAGCGGCGCCGAACGACGACTGGTCGGGTATTCGTGACTCGGCTTTATTTAGGGCTGTAACGCGCGACGCGCCGTTTCTCCTGCCGTACAACCGTAAACCACGCCGGCGAAGCCTCGCTCGCAACAGCACAGTAAAGTAATTCGAGTATGTTAATGCGAACGACTTGTGCGGTCTCGCAACAGCTGTGGCTCTGAGCGCTGCAATAAGATACAGGGTGTTTCAAAAATGACCGGTATATTTGAAACGGCAATAAAAACTAAACGAGCAGCGACAGAAATACACCGTTTGTTGCAATATGCTTGGGACAACAGTACATTTTCAGGCAGACAAACTTTCGAAATTACAGTAGTTACAATTTTCAACAACAGATGGCGCTGCAAGTGATGTGAAAGATATAGAAGACAACGCAGTCTGTGGGTGCGCCATTCTGTACGTCGTCTTTCTGCTGTAAGCGTGTGCTGTTCACAACGTGCAAGTGTGCTGTAGACAACATGGTTTATTCCTTAGAACACAGGATTTTTCTGGTGTTGGAACAAGACGAAGTTTTCAACGGAGGTTTAATGTAACCAAAGGACCGAAAAGCGGTACAATAAAGGATCTGTTTGAAAAATTTCAACGGACTGGGAACGTGACAGATGAACGTGCTGGAAAGGTAGGGCGACCGCGTACGGCAACCACAGAGGGCAACGCGCAGCTAGTGCAGCAGGTGATCCGACAGCGGCCTCGGGTTTCCGTTCGCCGTGTTGCAGCTGCGGTCCAAATGACGCCAACGTCCACGTATCGTCTCATGCGCCAGAGTTTACACCTCTATCCATACAAAATTCAAACGCGGCAACCCCTCAGCGCCGCTACCATTGCTGCACGAGAGACATTCGCTAACGATATAGTGCACAGGATTGATGACGGCGATATGCATGTGGGCAGCATTTGGTTTACTAACGAAGCTTATTTTTACCTGGACAGCTTCGTCAATAAACAGAACTGGCGCATATGGGGAACCGAAAAGCCCCATGTTGCAGTCCCATCGTCCCTACATCCTCAAAAAGTACTGGTCTGGGCCGCCATTTCTTCCAAAGGAGTCATTGCCCCAGTTTTCAGATCCGAAACGATTACTGCATCACGCTATCTGGACATTCTTCGTGAATTTGTGGCCGTACAAACTGCCTTAGACGACACTGCGAACACCTCGTGGTTTATGCAAGATGGTGCCCGGCCACATCGCACGGCCGACGTCTTTAATTTCCTGAATGAATATTCCGATGATCGTGTGATTGCTTTGGGCTATCCGAAACATACAGGAGGCGGCGTGGGTTGGCCTCCCTATTCGCCAGTCATGGACCCCTGTGACTTCTTTCTGTGGGGACACTTGAAAGACCAGGTGTACCGCCAGAATCCAGAAACAATTGAACAGCTGAAGCAGTACATCTCATCTGCATGTGAAGCCATTCCGCTAGACACGTTGTCAAAGGTTTCGGGTAATTTCATTCAGAGACTACGCCATATTATTGCTACGCATGGTGGATATGTGGAAAATATCGTACTATAGAGTTTCCCAGACCGCAGCGCCATCTGTTGTTGAAAACTGTAACTACTGTAATTTCGAAAGTTTGTCTGCCTGAAAATGTACTGTTGTCCCAAGCATATTGCAACAAACGGTGTATTTCTATCGCTGCTCGTTTAGTTTTTATTGCCGTTTCAAATATACCGGTCATTTTTGAAACACCGTGTATATTACATGCCGCGGTGTTTGCTATATACGGAATGTAATACGCCGGAATAGTCGATTAAAAACAGAGTCGGCAAGTGTACGTCATTCTAGGACGGGCAGGCGAGCTGCTCTGATTATTGCGCCCGCAAACGGCACATACTTGTCGGCCGACGTAGGAGTAAAAACGTATTGCGTATGGCTTTCGCCACGGTATTTCCTGCCGACGTTTCGCCAGCCCGACTGGCTGACAGTGCCAAAGATTCACTGGTATTGAACCCGAGGTTGGAAGGTGAGGCGTAGCTCCGTATACCGACCCTGCCTTGGAGGTGGTTAAGTGGGAGATGTGTCTCAGAGCTGGATAGTGACAGATGGTGACGCGAGACTGGACGCGCACGTATCAGCCGATAGAGGACAGTATTGGAGAGGGGACTGTGATTTAGTTTCGATTGTGCCCACTAGAGTGCACTAAAGTAATAGAATGTTTTTCATAAACGGTTTCAGTATTTTGTTATAGTGCTTTTATGTCTTTTTGTGTATTTAAAATGTTATAAATATGTTTTAGCAGTATGAATGATGCGTGAGTGTGGTTTAAGGTTAATATGAAGGTAATTGTTTAACGAGTTATGTAGTGGGATTTAGTGTGGGAACATTTCGAAAAAGTATGAATGTGGACAAAGGGGATTTTTGCAGAATAGATTTGTAAAGTAAGTTTATGATAAAGAGAAAGTTAATTCAGGTATAAATAACAATAGTAAATATCTTTATGAGTAAACAAAACTTCAGCATATTAGACAATTACGTCGGTTAAAAGTGCAGTCGTTAGGTTTACTATTTTGCGATTGGTTATTGACGCAAAGCGCGGATTGACGCGGGAGAATGTTGTTTTGCGCCGGCCGGAGTGGTCGAGCGGTTCTAGGCGCTACAGTCTGGAACCGCGCGACCGCTACGGTCGCAGATTCGAATCCTGCTTCGGGCATGAATGTGTGTGATGTCCTTAGGTTAGTTTAAGTAGTTCCAAGTTCTAGGGGACTGATGACCTCAACAATTAAGTCTCAGAACCATTTGAACCATTTGCTGATTTGCTATTGGCTGTTGAGTAAACTGACCAATGGTAAAGCAATATTCTTCGCGCGCCTTTCTCTGCTGATAGAGAAGACTTGGAGTATTCTAGAGAGGAGTCGGAGCCTAGCCATGAAACGGTTCGGACGTGTGTAGTAGTAGTTCGGATGGAAATCATAAGTTGCCGGATCTAGCAGTGTTTATTACATCAAAAGTGTTGTTTGTAAAGTGACGGCACAATTATTCCGATGGGTCTGTAGAAATTTCGGAATGTTCAAGTGAATATTGTGACGAGAAAAGACATAAATTCCGCGTGGCGTATTGAGCAGGTCGGCGGCTAAAAACTGTGACTGCATTTGGTGCCGACGGACTTAATATTTGGCGAGCATTCTCAATCAAAAACAATCAGTATTTTTTGTAGCTATTACGTTTTCGGGAAATGCAACACCATAAATTTGCTAACGTGAGTGAAAGGGATGGTGAGTGACTGTGTTAAGACTAGCAAGGGCTTGGCAGTGATACATGTTCACTTAAGTTTCAGAATATACTGTATTAATTGAGGACAAAATTTCCAACCTTTCATTTCGTGTGAAAACTTTCTCCCGAAACGTAGATTAGTGACGTCTGGTTCACGACAAAGTTCAGTAGGTTTCGCTTGTCTTCCCTACTGATGATCTGCTGAGACAATGTTCACAGATAGGTGCAGGTTCGTCGTGAAGGGACGGAAGGAACCGCGCCGCCGCAAAGTTAGTAACTGATGAGGCAAAACATTACGACCACCTGATTAATAGTGTGTTCGTCCACCTTTAGAACGCAGTACATGACCGACTCTGTTTGACACTGATTCGAAAAGCCCTTATTTGTTTGCCGGGGGTGTGTGGCACCACACGTCCGTAGCACCGGTCACGGAGTTCCCGTAAATTACTGGCCGGTGATTTCCGGGCGCGCTGGCGTCCAATAGCGTCTCAGAAGTGTTCCATCGCCTTCAAATCAGACGAATTTGGTAGTCAACACATCGAAGTGAGCTCACCGTCATTTTCCTCACACCAGTGTAAGCATTATCCCGGCCTAGCAAACATGGAAGTTATGCTGCTGGAAGATGCCGTTCCCGTCGGAGAAGGCATCAGAGGGAAGCAAGTGGTCCGCTATAATGAAACGTAGGCTGCAGCAGTGTTGGTACCTTCGATTGCGGCACAGGTCCCATTGACGCTCAAAATGCATAATACTGCACCCAGCCAGCGGACTGCTCTACGGATGGGATAAGCGGGCCGGTTAAAACTGATACCGGTATTTTAGTTCCGAAGAACCGGTGTTTCTCCATATTTGGTTCATCTCGGTCATACCAGGTGTTTTTTTATTTTATTTTTTGCTGACAACTTATCAAATGTACCGGAATATCGGTTACCTGTAGCAGCAGTGCCAAAATTTTTCGTTCAAAAATACACTTTGTTGTGTTGGCAGAAGAGCCAACACCGTGTTACTAGAGGAGACCGAAATGCACGCGTTTTAGCTCACGCAGGCTGGCGTGAGGAGGGAAGAACTATACTGACGTGAGGTCTGGAACATGACAAGGAATTAGAATTCAGAAAGCGGGTGCAATTAGTTTGATACTTAACTTTAATCCATTAATGATGAACGTCGCTCTTGACGGTACATGATTCACAATATTACCTGTTCAGAATACATTCATTAACTCAATATGGCGCCTTGCTAGGTCGTAGCAAATGACGTAGCTGAAGGCTATGGTAAACTGTCGTCTCTGCAAATGAGAGCGTATGTAGTCAGTGAACCATCGCTAGCAAAGTCGGCTGTACAACTGGGGCGAGTGCTAGGGAGTCTCTCTAGACTAGACCTGCCGTGTCGCGGCGCTCGGTCTGCAATCACTGATATTGGCTACACGCGGGTCCGATTTAAAGGCTACCGCCTAGCAAGTGTGGTGTCTGGCGGTGACACCACACACTTTTCTTTTTTTTTAAAAAAAAGAGTGGGTATTATTCCTAAAACTTGAATTGGTTCGAAATATTCCGTCATTGTGGAAAACTGGGAAAGGGATCAGCGCTATTTTAATAACAATGCCGACAGAAACGAGCAACAAACGCAAGCCACAAGAATTCGTACAGCGTTGCTGACTTGAGCGAATGGTGTCCTAACATGGTGCCGTGTGTCGTGTCTTAAGGTACGCATTTACGTGCAGTGCGCAACATTTGACCCCACCTGGTCTATTGGTAGTTTCTCGCTTTCGTCGCCGGACATAGGTTTTGTTGCAGTATGATACCTATCCTTGTCTGCAAGTGACGTAGCAATGAAGTACAATGCTTCATTTGATTTAAAAGCTTTAAAGTTTTGTTTGCTATTTCTACGAAATAATAAAAGAGGAATGATGTTTTAGTAACAGATAAATTAAAAATTTTGACAACAGTTCGTTCATAGTATAGAATAAAAAAAAAGAAAGTAGCTGTGTCTACATAGTATGCCTTTATCTGCTTGTAACCTTTGCAAACGGACAAACTAACACGAAAAATTGATATGCGACTGCAGGATTTCTCGATTTAATTCAGCTATCAAATCTTCACGAGCTATCATCCGAGTGGCGTCGTCTTCTAGTCGCAACGTTTCAATGGATTGCCTGAAGATGATGGATACGCAATCCATTGAAACGTTCCGACTAGAAGACGACGCCACTCGGATGATAACCCGTGAAAATTTCATTGACGAAAAACTCAGTTCTGCAGCGTCAGTTTTCACCCTTTAGCACTGACTTTATGATGCCCAGATACTGGAGTGATCGGTCATTACAACCTAATTTTTGAGCAGACTTTCAAAAAATTAGAATCAATAGAAGAATACTGTTTTTTTAGCCACTTACCACTTTTCGAGAGAAGTAGTAAACGGTAGACAGCATATGTTTACTTTCAAATGGTTCAAATGGCTCTGAGCACTATGGGACTTAACATCTGAGGTCATCGGTCCCCTAGAACTTAGAACTACTTAAACCTAACTAACCTAAGGACATCACACACAGCCATGCCCGAAGCAGGATTCGAACCTGCGACCGTAGTGGTCGGGCGGTTCCGGACTGAAGCGCCTAGAACCGCTCCGCCACAGCGGCCGGCGTTTACTTTCAATTGCCTATTTAAATTAATACTTTGATTCTACGTATACAGCTTGAAATGACTCAAAATATTTCAATCTTTGTTCGATTTTTACGTTTATTACAGCAAATAATAGGAATAAGAAAACCGGAAAATCAGTTGTTTCATAAACTGGTTATTTTCAGCGGTTTCAACAGACTAGTTAAACTGGCGTTGAAAAAGCCAGCATGACTGTAACCAGAAACGTGAGACATCCGACCAGCCGACCTGTTTCCACTGATCCACTGCCCAGTCTCTATGATTCCGTGCCAACGTAGATCGTAATTAACGGTGTCGTTGGGTCGAAATGGGACCACGCAGAAGTGTTCTACTGCGGTTTACCTTTTGACGTATGGAGTCTTTCGACACATCGAAATAAAACACAGAACCAGTTTGGAGTTGCCACACACTTCTTTATTAGAAACATATTGCTCTTATAAAATTAACAGTAGCAACACATATTTTTCAAAATTGTCTCAACCAATTTCATTAATTAAAACAATGTTCATTAAAGCATCATTAATCAAATATGACTGAGTGAACTAAACCGCACAAACTTCAGGACTTAGATGCAACAGTTTTTCACGTGACGCGCATCAAATCTCTGACTACTTCCAACAACTAAAGAATGCATTAACTCCAAGAAACTCAGATCTTTCAAAATTTGCTTAACCAACTTTCATTAAATAAAACAAATTTCATGAAACTATTATTAATAAAATATAACTGCCGTATCTAAACCTCACAAGCTTCATAACTGACTTTGAAACTGTTTCTCATATAAATCACATCAAAACTCTAAAACTACTTCCACAACTAAGGGGATGCATTAAGTCCAAAAAGTACAGATCTTTCAAAATTCGCTTAGCCAACAGTCTAACATTATTAAAATCGCTCAAAATAAGCGGTTTCTGAAATAACCGTTTTTTGGTTTTTTTATTGCTACTATTTTCTGTAATAAATGCAGAAATTGAACGAAAACTGAAAATTATCGACTTTTTCAGTTTAAAGGTACATTGAAACAAAATATTAAATTAAGCAGACAAATAAAACAAAATTTAGTCCGTCCACCGTTCGCAGGTTTTCTTGGAAAGTCATATGTGGTCGAATACTACAAAATAACACCACTATTCTCCTATTGAGTCCAATTTTTTGAAACTCTGCTCAGAAGTCCTGTTGTAATCGGGCATAACACTACTGTTCGGGCATTACGAATAGTCAGTGCTAAAGGGCGGAAACTGAGGTTAAACAACTCTGTTTTCACGTTATTTTTTTCCGTTTTCAAGGGCTGAAAGCAGGTGGACGGATATTAATTATAAATAATTCAAAAACCAAGATCGCTCAAATACTGCTTACTGGTTAACCGGTTTCAACACACTGAAGGTGACAACATCAGATCTGTGAAGATGTAACATGACAAGTTTGAGGGAGGGCTTACATGAGTTACACTATATACATTACTATTAATACAGTACCACATACCACATACTGTACTACACTATAAACATATACATTCGACTGAAATAACGAACGTTGTCCTCGATGGTGAGCCCCCCAGGGGCTCAGCATTCATTTGCTGGGTACGGGCTTGGCGACCCCGGGGTTCCTGAGCTGGGGACTGGTAAGCGCCGCCCGTCCCCTGTCACCGTAACCTCTGAGCATGCTTCAGCGACCACCGTGCGGCGCGGCGGTGGAATGTTGTGTGTCTCAGGGAATGGGGATCTTGGCTTGACCGCCCGGATCGTGAGGATGGAATAAACCTCTATAAAAAACCCCTCAATCTCAAGGTGTGCTGCGCGCTGATGAGATGCATGGCTGTTGAGGTGGAACAGTCGATAGCGGGCAACCTCTGGGGAACGTGCCGCACCTCAGTTGTATAAGGCTTACCCAGGCATGCGGGGCTCTGTCTGGGCTGACGTTTCGTTCCCTAGCTGCTCGTGGGACGCACATGGCAACCACGTATTTCCCTTCACCAACTTCGCAATCAGTCAAGCGCATGAGGGAGGCTAGTCCTCCAGATATGCAGATGGAAAAGAGTAGCAGGGCTCATGGAGTCGTAAATGACAATGTTTTCATCGTGATTAAGAGGAAGGAGGGCTCATTTGAAAAAGTGTCTCCTTTCTACATACATAAAGGTTTAGAAGGACTCGCAGGTACACTGAAATCTATCAAACGCCTGAGGAATGGTACCCTGTTAGTTGAGACTACTAGGGCATCGCAAGTGGAGCTGCTTCGGAAGTCACCCAAGTTAGGCGAGTATGATATCACTGTCGAGTTGCACAATTCCCTCAACTCCAGTAAAGGCGTTGTCACCTGCCGTGATTTAATGGATATCGATGTCGACGAGCTGAAGCAAGAATGGGCAACACAGGGGATTGTAGACGTGGAACAAAGGACACGTAGAAATAATGGCGTCACGGAGAAATCTGCCACTTTCATTGTGACTTTCAATTCGCCTGTCTTACCTGAATACGTTCTGGCTGGTTTCCTCAGACTTAGGGTTCGGCCTTATATACCTAACCCTATGCGCTGTTTCAAATGTCAGCGATTTGGCCATACGACAATGAGTTGTGGGGGTGAACCAACCTGCGGTATCTGTGGCAAGGCAGCTCATGAAGCTGGGACCAACTGCACCTCTCCAGCGCTGTGTATAAACTGCTCTGGGAGCCATCCCGTCTGGAGCAGAGACTGCCCCGTCTTTGCGGAAGAACGAAAAATTCAGGAGATCAAGGTGACAAAGAGGCTACCTTATGTGGAAGCCAAAAAAGAGTACAGGGCTACAAAACCCACTGTCTTCGCCACGTCCTATGCCTCCTTGGTGCACAACCGTGCGTCGCGAGTCGACGCTTCGACGCAGACCATGTCCAGCGTCGCAGTATCCTCCACCAATACCTGTACCTGTGTTTGTACCTGCCAGAGCACTCCCACTAACGCTATCGCTATTCAGGCTGCTCCTCCTGCACCCACCGCTATTGCAGAGACGGCTCCAGTGAAACCTTCGAAGGCCCTCCAGAAACAGAGTGCCTCTCCACTTCCCGCATCCCCAGCTTCCACAAAGAAAACGGGACCAGGGAAAGGGGCACGGCGTTTGACGTCACGCCTGCCAAAGGCACCATCGGATGTCGTCATGGCATCCCTGACTGATGAGGAGGACATCGTCATGGATTTTGATACCTCTTCCCCAGAACCTGGCAGCCCCTCTGCTGCCACTCGCTCTACAAGTGCCTCACCAGCGCGGCGCAAAGACAGGGGGAAATCTAAACCGAAACGTTGATATGGCTCCCATACTTCAGTGGAATCTGAATGGAGTCAGACCTCGCCTTGCAGAATTGCGGCTGTTAGTACAGGCAAACCCCATTTGCATCTCTTTGCAAGAGACACATTTTAAAGAGACTGACACGCCTGTGCTTACGGGATATCGCATGTACAGGCAAGACGACCTGACTGGTAATAGGGCTCAGGGTGGGGTGGCAGTGTTCATTAAGGACACATTCCACTCCTCACCTGTGACCTTAACCACGACGCTACAAGCGGTTGCAGCTCGGATCCTGGCCCAGGTTCATGTTACAGTGTGCTCCGTCTATTTACCACCCGCTGAGCTCATTGACAGTGAAGCCCTCGCACGGCTCATTGCTCAGCTACCCCGTCCCTTTCTCCTTTTAGGAGACTTTAATGCTCATAATGCATTATGGGGTTCCAACAAAACCTGCCCCAGAGGCCAGATGATTGAGCAGTTGCTCAGGACTTCCGACGTCATACTGCTGAACACAGGTCAGGCCACGCATTTTAGCACCGCTTCAGGTTCGTCTTCTGCCATAGACCTCTCTATTTGTTCGCCTGTGCTTGCGGACATTGCTCAGTGGGTCGTCGACGACGACCTTCATGGCAGCGACCATTACCCTATCTGGCTCCATCTGCCAGTTGAAATGGGTCGTGTCGCACAGCCGCCGAAATGGTTGTTCCGGAAGGGAAACTGGACGCTCTACGGGCAGTTGGCTGTTTTTGAACGGTGTGAAGGCGTCCAGGATTGGGTGGATCACATTACGGCGGTGATGCACCATGCCGCTGATGTATCCATACCAAAGTCGAAGGGAACACCTGCGAGGCAGCCTGTCCCTTGGTGGAATGACGACTGTCGTACCGCCATCAGAGACAGGCGGGCGGCTTTGAGGAGATTCCGTCGGTGCCCCACTGCTGCGCATCTGACAACTTTCCGGATAGCACGGGCGCGGGCGAGGAAAATCGTTCAGGAGAGTAAACGGAGGTCTTGGCGTGAGTTCCTGAACTCCATCAATAGGTCCACATCTTCAAGCAAAGTATGGGAAGCCATTAGGAGGATCTCAAGGCGATACTCTCGACCGCCACTAGCCGCTATACGTGAGCGGGGGTGTCTCCTAACATCTCCGAGAGACATCGCCCGGGCGTTGGCAGAATCTTTTCAAACTATTACGGCCGATTCTAGCCAGGACCCCGAATTTCTGCGCTATCGGGGTACACAGGAGAGGGCTGGTTTTGATTTCCGTTCACAGGACACTGAGGAATACAACCAGCCTTTCTCTTTGTGGGAGTTTGCACTGTCCATATCTCGGGATACCGCACCTGGTCCAGACCTGATATCGTATAGCATGCTGCAGCAGTTGGATCTGCGGTCAAAGGAAGTCCTCCTTCAACTTTTTAATGAAATCTGGAAGACCGGCGACTTTCCTAGTTCGTGGAAAGAATCGATTTTAATTCCGCTTTTAAAACCAGGGAAGGATCGGACCGAACCCAGCAGCTACCGTAGCATTAGTCTCACGAGCTGCGTCGGAAAGACATTTGAGCGTATGGTCAATAGGCGCCTGGTGTGGGTTCTCGAATCTAGATCCTTACTTACCCGCTGCCAGTGTGGATTCAGGAGGTATCATTCCACCCTAGATAACCTGATCCTACTCGAAACAGCAATACAAGATGCTTTCCTCCGTAAGCAACACCTTATCGGGGTTTTCTTCGACCTGGAGAAGGCGTACGATACTACCTGGAGGCATACCATTTTGCGGCAGCTTTATGAGTGGGGTTTCCGTGGGCGTTTACCCACACTCATCCGATCCTTTCTGTCGGACAGATATTTTATGTATAAGGTTGGGAATGTCCTGTCTGACCGTTTTAAGCAGGAGAACGGTGTCCCTCAAGGAAGTGTCCTCAGTGTGACAGCTTTCGCAATTGCCATCAATACTATTGCGTCCACAGTGCGCCGGCCCGTGCAGTGCTCCTTGTTTGTGGACGATTTCTCCATTTTCTGTGCGTCTTCCTCCGTCACAGCTGCTACACGCCAATTACAGCTGACACTCGTGCGATTGGAGAAGTGGTCTAAGACCACGGGCTTTAAATTCTCTTTGGAGAAGACCATTTGTGTAGATTTTAACCGTTCCCGTTCTCTTTTTAACCTCCCTGTTTTAAAACTAGGAGACACTGTTCTCCCCTTTATGGAAAAAGTGAAATATCTCGGGCTTATTTTTGATGAGAAGCTCACATGGTTGCCACACTTAAAGGATCTAAAGGTCCGCTGTTTCAAGGCTTTAAACGTCCTTAGATGCGTCAGTCATAGATCCTGGGGCGCTGACAGGGCACGTCTGCTCCAACTTTATAAGGCCTTTGTGCGACCTCGACTGGAATACGGATGTCAAGCTTATGGCTCTGCAAGACCTTCCTACCTCAAAATGTTGGATGTGATTCACCATGAGGGTCTTAGGCTTTCAACGGGGGCTTATCGCACGAGTCCGGTTGCTAGTCTGTGTGTCGAGGCGGGAGAGCCTCCGCTGTCCATTCGGCGTCTTCTCCTCGTGGTACGGCACGCGTACAGGACCAGGTCCACTCCTCTTTCATTGGCGTCCGACACTTTTTCCCAGCCGGCACTGGCACGTCTCTTCCGCCACCGTCCGGCGGCGACAAAGCCGTTTGGCATCCGTGCAAAGGAGAGTCTCGAGTCGGTACACCTGGAGGGCATTAAGGTCCTCCACCAGGGATGGAGTAGGGGATCTCCCTGGCGACTACAAAGGCCAAGATTACTTCTTGATCTGGCTGCTTACAGGAAGTATTGTACCCCGGACCACCTTTTTAAAATTAAACTTACTGAGATTTTAGAACGCCATTCCGATTTTACTCCTGTTTACACGGATGGTTCTAAACAGGGGGATTTTATGGGCTGCTCTGCTGTGTTTCCCCATACTGTCCATCGGATAGGGCTCCCAGAGCAGTTCTCAGTTTACTACGCAGAACTGTTTGCCATTCTGCAAGCATTAGAGCATATGCGCCGACATCGTGGCACGAAATTCATCATCTGCTCCGATTCCCAAAGTGCTCTACACGCTCTTCAACAAATGTACTCTGCAGATCGGATGGTGCAAGAGGTGCAGGACGCACTCCTGCTCTTGCAACAGCAGGGTAAGGATGTGATTTTCTGCTGGGTTCCAGGGCACGTAGGGATTCCTGGAAATGAACTTGCAGATGCGGCTGCCAAGGAGGCTTGCTCCATCCCACCTCCTGCTCGCTGTTCCGTCCCCCTGCAGGCCATTATGTCTTTCGTGACTCGGAAGGTCATGCGTTGGTGGGAGGCTCAGTGGCTGGACGTGAGGGATAATAAGTTGCGAGCGGTGAAGGATTCTGTCCGACCGTGGTTCACCTCCTTCCGACAACGACGCGCTGAGGAAGTCGCCCTTACACGGCTTAGAATAGGACATTGTCCTTTGACTCATGGTTTTCTGTTACGTCGTGAGGAGCCACCAACGTGTCAGACATGTGGGGCACAGCTGTCGATACGGCATATTTTAACTGAGTTTGTTTTATATGCAGGTTTGAGGGAAGATTTCAGTTTCCCACCGGACCTACCCTCTCTTTTAACTAATAATGAGGCGAGTGTCACTAGAGTTTTACGTTTTTGTGTGTTGTCTGGCCTTCTTCCCAAAATATTGGGATTGAAGTCTTAATGTGCTGTCCAGTGGTTTGGTCACCCATTATTTGTAAGTGGTCACTCAGCCACCGTTACTTATTTTTCCCTGTTTGTACTGCTATTTTATTTTTAGTTTTATCTCCCTGTTTTGATGTGCTGTGTCCAATCTTGCAATTTGAACAATACCACTTCTCTCACGATTCGGCTCTGAATTGAACTTTTGGGAACGGGCGCTGATAACCTCGCTGTTGTGCGCCCTAAAACACTAATCATCATCATCATCATCATCGATGGTGAGTGTTCATCGGAGGTGAGGGTATCATCCGGGAAGTGTGGTAGGTCCACTGTTGTTTTCTATCTACATAAATGATCTTTTGGATAGGGTGGATAGCAATGTGCGGCTGCTTGCTGATGATGCTGTGGTGTACGGGAAGGTGTCGTTGTTGAGTGACTGTAGGAGGATACAAGATGAGTTGGACAGGATTTGTGATTGGTGTAAGGAATGGCAGCTAACTCTAAATATAGATAAATGTAAATTAATGCAGATGAATAGGAAAAAGAATCCTGCAATGTTTGAATACTCCATTAGTTGTGTAGCGATTGACACAGTCACGTCGATTAAATATTTGGGCGTAACATTGCAGAACGATATGAAGTGGGACAAGCATGTAGTGGCAGTTGTGGGGAAGGTGGATGGTCGTCTTCGGTTCATTGGTAGAATTTTGGGAAGATGTGGTTCATCTGTAAAGGAGACCGCTTATAGAACGCTGGTGCGACCTATTCTTGAGTACTGTTCGAGCGTTTGGGATCCCTATCATGTCGAATTGAGGGAGGACATAGAACCAATTCAGAGGCGGGCTGCTAGATTTGTTACTGGTAGGTTTGATCATCACGCGAGTGTTACGGAAATGCTTCAGGAACTCGGGTGGGAGCCTCTAGAGGAAAGGAGGCTTTCTTTTCGTGAATCGCTACTGAGGAAATTTAGAGAACCAGCATTTGAGGCAGACTGCAGAACAATTTTACTGCCGCCAACTTACATTTCGCGGAAAGACCACATAAGGTAAGAGAGATTAGGGCTCGTACAGAGGCATATAGGCAGTCATTTTTCCCTCGTTCTGTTTGGGAGTGGAACAGGGAGAGAAGATGCTAGTTGTGGTACGAGGTACCCTCCGCCACGCACCGTACGGTGAACGAACAACAGTCGAATGGTCAGTCGATTTTGGGAACCAGTCGGCTGTCGCGGAGGTCCTTTGCTTCCTCCACCCCCCCACCGGGGACTGGGTGTGTCTCTGCTCCCGCCGTGTGTAGGCGCGGCGGCCGAATTGTACGCGTTTGTGTGTGTGTGTGTGTGTGTGTGTGTGTGTGCCGGGTTGTGGCGGTTCCGTAATTCGTAAGAAGGCACAATCACAGGAAATCACAGGGCAGCGCCGGGCGCCCGATTACGAGTGGAGCGAGCGAGCGAGATCGTATCGTCTGGGGTCGCCATAACGTGCGGTTGTTGTCGGCGGGCCGTCACTTAAAAAGACACCCGACTCCAGCCAGCGGGTCACGGCAATGAATTAGTTCCCTAACTGGCGGCGAGAGGTCGCGCGGCGCGGCGGCGCCCGACTTGCGTGTGGCGGTTATCGCTGAAACAACCGGTTGTATCGGTTTTTTTCAACGTTAGTATAACCAGACCATTAAAACCGCTCCCTGTAAACAGTTTATGAAATAGTCGCTTTTTTCATTTTGTACTCCTGTGACACTGAAGCGCCACAGACGTTGCTGCGATCGGGAATGCATATATAAGACAACTAGTGCCTGGCGCAGTTACTGCCTCCGACTCCTCAAACTCCTCTCTGGCCGGATATTGGGGTTGCACCCCTCTGCCATCCTCCGCAGCTAAAAATCCTTAATCCGTCCCATCCTCTGTTATGCCAGTCCCACCTGGGTATCTGCCCCCCCCCCCCCCCAAATTCTATAAGTCTCTCCAGATCCTTGAGCGTCATGCACTCCCCCTCACCTTCCATATATGCCTCCTGTCCCCCACGCGGATCCTCTATGACCTCATTCCTTTCCCCCATCTGCTCCTATTCCTCGAACATATCCGCATACTCTACACCTCCCACCACCTTGATCCCCCTCACCCCCTGGTTGTTCCTCTCCTCTCCAATCCCCACCCCCTGCCATGTCTTCACTGTTGTGTCCCACCTACCCTCCATCTCTACACCCTTCAACCCCTTTCTCAAGGTGGCTTCCGTCAACTCCCCCTCCCAGATGATGCCCTCTCTCCCTCCATTTATCCCTCCTATCAACTCTGATCCTCACTCCCCCTCCTTTCCTCTGTCCTTCTCCCAGGCTCCCTCTCACCCTCCTTCCATCCTCTTTTTTCCCCACCTACCCTCTCTCTGCCCCCCCCCCCCGAGTCCTTTTGCCATTCCCTCTCGCGTCTGCCCTGCCCCTCTCCTCCCTTATGAGTCCTCTCCCTCCTTTGGTTCCCCCCTTTCGTTTTTTTCCCTCCTCCCTGCTTGTTTTCCCCCACATCTGTCCAGGTCCCCCTCCCCCCATCTGCCCTTGGCTAGGCAGTGTCATCTTTGTTCCTACCTTTTCGTGCAGTGTTTTACAGTGAGTGTTCAGTGTTGTGTCACTTTTGGGAAGTGTAGCGAACGGACACCATACTGTCCCTGGGTGTGATTTTTTTTCATCTCTTGTGAACAGAAACCAGACTGTCGCCATGTTTTTTAATTGTGTGTATACTATGTTAGCCGGCCGCGGTGGTCTCGTGGTTAAGGCGCTCAGTCCGGAACCGCGCGACTGCTACGGTCGCAGGTTCGAATCCTGCCTCGGGCATGGATGTGTGTGATGTCCTGAAGTTAGTTAGGTTTAAGTAGTTCTAAGTTCTAGGGGACTGATGACCACAGATGTTAAGTCCCATAGTGCTGAGAGCCATTTGAACCATTTTTTTGTATACTATGTTACCTGTCTGATTCCAGTGTATTTTATTAGCATTGCCAACCCCTTTGCTTTATGTTTTAACTTTCCACAATTTTCCACTGTTTTACAATTTAAATCACAGTTTTATTGCCTGCTTTTCTTGTTTCTTTTCTTCTTACGTTTTAAATAGTCTGTAGGCTGCAGAGCAGCGTACTAAGCTGCTGCCAGCCCGCCCCCTTTGGGGGAATCGAAATTCAGTAAAGGAAAAAAAATGGCGCAGTTGTTAGATCGGTTACTGCTGCTACAGTGGCAGGTTATCAAAATTTAAGTGAGTTTGAAAGAGGTGTTACAGTAGGCGCACGAGCGATGGGACACAGCATCTCCGAGGTAGTGATGAAGTGGAGATTTGCCCATATGAGTATTTCACGAGTGTACCGTGAACATCAGGAATACGGTAGAACATCAAATCTCACATCAAATCGCTGCGGCCGGAAAAAATATCCTGCAAACAACAGGACAAACGACGACCGAGGAGAATCGTCCAACGTGATAGAACTGCAACCCTTCCGCAAATTGTTGCAGATTTCAATGCTGGGTCGTCAACAAGTCTCAACGAAACATCATCGATATGGGCATTCGGAGCCGAAGCCTCACTTGTGCACCCTTGATTACTGCACGATACCAAACTTTACGCTTCGCCTGGCCCGTCAATACCGACAATGGACTATTGATGACTGGAAACATGTTGTCTGGTCGGACGAGTCTCGTTACGAATTGTATCTAGCGGATGGACGTATACGGGTGTGGAGACAACCTCATGAATCCGCGGACCCTGCATGTCAGCAGGGGACTGTTCAAGCTGATGGAGGCTGTGTAATGGTGCGGGGCGTGATCAGTTGGAGTGATATGGGAGTCCTGATACGTCTCGATACGAGCCTGACAGGTGACACGTATGTAAGCATCCTGTGTGATCACCTGTATCCATCCATGTCCGCTGTACTTTCCGACCGACTTGGGCAATTTCAGTAGGTCAACGCGACACCCCACACGTCCAGAACTGCTAAACAGTGGCTTCAGAAACACTCTTCTGACTTTAAACACTTCCGCTGCTCCCAAACTCCCCAGACATGAACCTTATCGAGCACATACCTTGCAATGTGCTGTTCAGAAGAGACGTCCACCACCTCGTGCTCTTACGGATTTATGAACAGCCCTGCAGAATTCGTGGTGTCAATTCTTTCTAGACATTAGTGATGTCACGTCATTTAGTGGCATTTCTGCGTGCTCGCGGGGCCCTACAAGATATTAGGCAGGTGTACCAGTTTTTTTTGGCTTTTCAGTGTATTTCCTGTATTAAAAGTGGAAATCGAACAAACATTGAAATATTTTAACTCCTTCAGTATTAAGATACATCGAATAGAAATTTTAAATTAATAGGTAAATGAAAGAAACAGTTCGTCCACCACTTGCTGCTTTTCTCGAAAGTGGTTGAACACAAAAAAAAACCAGCAGTATTCTCCTATTCGTTCTAATGTTTTGAAATTCTGCTGGAAAAGCGTGTTGTGATCGAGTATCATACCACTATTTGGACATTACCAATATTCAGAGCTTAAGAGTGAAAACTGAAGTTCAAGAACTGCATTTTTCGAGTTAATTTGTCCCTTCTCAACGGCTACAAGCAGATAAAAGCGTGTTCTGTAAATATAGACAGCTGATCAGCTACTTTCTATTTTTATTGCAAAGTATGAACGAATTGTAGAGTTTTAAGTTTTATTCTGATATGTCACAAATTCCTCCCGTTTTTAGTCTTTTAAAGTTAGTAGCGCATTGTACCTGACTGATACTTCACTTCATAAAAATCTTCCCGACGAAGGATGGTGCCATTCTTGCAATGCATCTCATGTCCGAACATAACAGTGGCCGGCCGAGTGGCCGAGCGGTTAAAGGCGCTACAGTCTGGAACCGCACGACCGCTACGGTCGCAGGTTCGAATCCTGCCTCGGGCATGGATGTGTGTGATGTCCTTAGGTTAGTTAGGTTTAACTAGTTCTAAGTTCTAGGGGACTGATGACCTCAGAAGTTGAGTCCCATAGTGCTCAGAGCCATAACAGGGAGAAACTACCATACACACCAGATGGGGCTCGTCTTGCACACTGGTTGTGCACGCGTAACATCTGATAGACCATGCCAGATGGTAAGAGGTCCATTACTATATTAAATTGAAGGTGGAGAGAGGAAGAAAGGAAAGGAAATGGAACTGTCAACTGCATTGGAACATTATGCGGAATCAGCGGCGATGACTGAAAATATGTACCAGACTGGGATTTGAGTCCGGCATCTCCTTCTTACTAGGCAGGTGTGCCATCTGGGACACAGCTTAGGGCAGCTGCGCGGACTATCTCGGCACGCCTCACGGCCGACCCACATTCCTTTCGAGGGCTATCATTCTGCGGCCCCTGTCCATTTCCTCAATATTCGCTCTCTGAGATTTCCACAGGAGGTCGGAAGTATTTGTGTACCTGCACTCAACAAGGTGGATCCATTGCCCGCCTAGGCGAATCAAATTATGTGAATATGTGGCATCTGTTCTTTCCGAATACCTACAGGAACTATCCTTCGTCATTCTAAAAATAAAAATTTTCAAGCAGAATTCTTCTTCACTCTAAAAGTTAGTTATGTACTAATGCTGATGAAGTTGGAAGTGGGGAGGGGGGTAGTTAATATCTGACTGGATTCAGGAGTAATGACCTCAGAAAGGATGGAAAACACTGTGCTAAGATAAGACGGAGGCTCAGTATATTTTTTATATTTACTCAGAAACCAAAATGGTCTCCCTAGAGGTCTTCTTTACCAGTGTTTCCAGTGTTGTGTCAGTGATTTGGAACCATGACTTTGGATCAAGAGTATTCAGTCTTCGGAGTGGACACAGCAACAACAATAACAAAATTTTGCTGGAATGATTTATACACTCAATATGCTCGCTACGATTTTCCTCCCTGAATGTTCATAAATGTTGTTTATGTGATTGTTCGATGGAGAGAAATCTGTGGATCCACAGTCCCAGTCGTGAAGAAAATTTACGGGACACGTTACCGTGGCCTGCAAGTAGGACATGTATTTTGGTAACTGGTACATGCTCGCAAAGAAAGAAATGAAAGTGTATTTTGAAGGGAAGCTGTTGGGGTGTAAGAGACGTTGCCTGTGGGTCACTCCTGAGAGGACGCTCAGCTTTGAAGAGCATTTCGTGTAAACTGCACCTTAAATGAGAATGAGAAACGACATTACCTCCAACACTCGGCTCTTGGGCTGGTGAACCCCGTGGCATAATACTGCGCTGCAGTTAGGATCAATAGACCACACACCAGACTCTTCGATACGCAGCACAGCCAGGCAGCCATCACAGCAACAAGCAGAAAATCTCCAACTTCCTGGATGCTTAATCTCAGCCATGCAGCTCCCTTGTTTTTTTGCGGCGAGAATCTGCTCTCGAGCAGGAGTGTACAAAAACAGCTGGCGGTTCAAATCGCTCAAAGCACTGTGGGACTTAACATCTGAGGTCATCAGTCCCCTAGGCCTTAGAACTACTTAAACCTAACTAACCTAAGGACATCACACACGTCCATGCCCGAGGCAGGATTCGGACCTGCGAGCGTAGCAGCAGCGCGGATCCCTACTGAAGAACAGCTGATGATACCTGTCGCCCTGTACAAGAGGAGAATCCTCCACTGAATAAAAACAGACTTCGCTCCCGTCATCCATCTCTATTAGCTTTAGAATTTTTGGTGGACAACTGAGTAACAACAACAGATCGGAGGACAGAAATTCGGCGGAACAACGCTGCTGCAGAACTGCTTATGAAGCTGTGGGTCTCATTATAACTACCAGGTTTTGAAAATTTGCCCAAGATCTGGTCTGTGTTCAACAGAATAAGAACAAATAGTGAAAGATGTGGCGTCTGTATGTACAAATGATGGTTAGAAACACCGCCTAGCAGCGACTGTGGTACGGAACGCCAAACTGTTCAGTGGATCGTATGTGCCAGCCCAAAGCGGTCGTTTCATTGCAGTGCGGAGGTGCCCTGATGGCAACAAAGAATACAGCTGAACATATTCAGCAGTTGGACATATGTCTTTATCACCTACATGTACAGTGAAACCTCTTGCGAAGACCATCCCTTTACCCTGACCCTATCTCTCTACGACCATATTTTGAAGGAACGGAAAGAAACTTCCATAACACCGATTCATTTATATCTCCTGTAAGACGACCACCGCTTTTCACGACCAACGAACATTCTTCACATTTTCTGAAGGATATAACCGTCATTTGACTGTATAACAGCTTTTATTCCACAGTATACACTCATTCTCATAAATTAAGGATAGTCGCAGAATATGGTGCCACACAACGTGGCACTACACAAAACTGGCGCTAATAGCATAGGCACACAGGGAACACACACGACACAGAGCTGTAATTTTACGGTATTGGTTATAAGTTGAGAAAAACGTCCCGAAACACGTGTGCTAAAAAACGCCACTGTTTCGTGCGCATGTACCCCGACTTCAAGATGGGATATGATCACCATGCACACGTACACAGGCCACGCATCACTGGATCAGGTGGTCGAGCAGCTGCTGGGGTACAGCCTCCAATTCGTGCACCAGTGCCTGCCGGAATTCTTGAAGTATTGTAGGGATTTGAAGACGTGCAGCGATACGTCGACCGAGAGCATCCCAGACGTGCTCGATGGGGTTTAGGTCTGGAGAACAGGCAGGCCACTCCATTCGCCTGATATCTTCTGTTTCAAGGTACTCCTCCACGATGGCACCTCGGTGGGGCCGTGCGTTATCATCCATCAGGAGGAAGGTGGGACCCACTGCACCCCTGAAGAGGCGGACATATTGATGCAAAATTACGTCCCGATACACGTGACCTGTTACAGTTCATCTGTCAAAGACATACAGGAGTGTACGTGCACCAATCATAATCCCACCCCACACCATCAAACCACCACCTCCATAAAGGTCCTTTCAAGGAGCCAAATGAAAACCCGGCAAGAATCACTGTTCAGACTATACCTGGACTCGTCCGTGAACACAACCTGGGACCACTGTTCCAATGTCACCAGGATTTACGGGCTCTCCTGTGCCCAGGGGTCAGTGGAATGCATCTTTCAGGTCTCCGGGCGAATAAACCATGTCTGATCAGTCGTTTGTAGACTGTGTGACTGGAGACAACTGTTCCAGTAGCTGCGGTTAGGTCCCGAGCAAGGCTACCTGCAGTACTCCATGACCGTCTGCATCACTGATGGTGAGATATCGGTCTTCTTGTGGTGTTGTACACTGTGGTCCTCCCGTACTGTAGCGCCTGGACACGTTTCCTGTCTGCTGGCATCGTTGCCATAATCTTGAGTTCACACTTTGTGCACACGAAGGACCCGTGCTACGACCTGCTGTGTTTGACCAGCCTCTAGTCCCCCTAGTATTGTACCCCTCATAACGTCATCAATATGTGTTCTTTCAATCATTTTCAACACACTGTCACCATTAGCACGTCTGAAAACGCCTGCACACTTAATCGCTGCACCGTACTTGACATGCACCAACACACCTGTGTGTATGTGGACTGCTGCCAGCGCCACCGTGCGACGACCGCAGGTAAAATGCACCGCATGGTCATACCCCGAGGTGATTTAAACCCACAAACCGCCCACCAGCGCATTTTTTAACCATGTATCAGCATTACCCTTAATTTATGAGCATGAGTGTAGATTTCGGCCTTAGGCTGTTATCAAGTGTTAAAGGTATCAAAAATCATTAGACTTGAGCAGAACACAATTATGTTTTGTGGTATGTCATGCGAACAGGTAGTGGGACTCTTTATTATACAATCTGGTTATATTATCTTTGAAGTGGGCAGAGTATGCCAGTGTTTACATTGTATAACGTGGAGAGCTAACGTCCCAGTATGCCCTTAAAAACGCGACTTATACCATCGGTATTAAAGATACATAGGAGTACAATCTTGCAAGAGAGTGAAATTTTGATCAGTGGTCAGTTATAAAATAAGCAGTTATACATTGTTATAAATTACAATCATATTTTTGATACTTGTAACACTTGACAGTGGCTCCGTAGAACCTGTAGTACAGTCAAATATCGGTTACAACATTCAGAACGTTTTGTTTGACTGTGGCTCCACACCAAAGTAAAATCACTCTTTAATTAACAATGCCATCCCTTTAAGAAGACCACAGACAATCATAGAAGAGGGAATTACTATACTGTATTGCTGTAAGGACTCTCGTCGACAATGTGACGCAACACACTCTAAAATATGGTTGTCCTGTGTACTTCTAATAGCACACAGTTCTGATTTCTCCTTTGTAGTAAACGGCCATGGCTACTTCAGATAAAAGATAACCTGTTGTTGTATCACTAGCACAGCGAATTTCTTTTATCAGAAAGAGTGAAAATGTCAGCGCTAGTTAGCGGAAGAGTCTAATGGTGGAAAAAAATCAAATAGAGAATATACTTGCAAATGGTGGCATGTACACTCCTGCAAATGGAAAAAAGAACACATTGACACCGGTGTGTCAGACCCACCATACTTTCTCCGGACACTGCGAGAGGGCTGTACAAGCAATGATCACACGCACGGCACAGCGGACACACCAGGAACCGCGGTGTTGGCCGTCGAATGGCGCTAGCTGCGCAGCATTTGTGCACCGCCGCCGTCAGTGTCAGCCAGTTTGCCGTGGCATACGGAGCTCCATCGCAGTCTTTAACACTGGTAGCATGCCGCGACAACGTGGACGTGAACCGTATGTGCAGTTGACGGACTTTGAGCGAGGGCGTATAGTGGGCATGCGGGAGGCCGGGTGGACGTACCGCCGAATTGCTCAACACGCGGGGCGTGAGGTCTCCACAGTACATCGATGTTGTCGCCAGTGGTCGGCGGAAGGTGCACGTGCCCGTCGACCTGGGACCGGACCGCAGCGACGCACGGATGCACGCCAAGACCGTAGGATCCTACGCAGTGCCGTAGGGGACCGCACCGCCACTTCCCAGCAAATTAGGGACACTGTTGCTCCTGGGGTATCGGCGAGGACCATTCGCAACCGTCTCCATGAAGCTGGGCTACGGTCCCGCACACCGTTAGGCCGTCTTCCGCTCACGCCCCAACATCGTGCAGCCCGCCTCCAGTGGAGTCGCGACAGGCGTGAATGGAGGGACGAATGGAGACGTGTCGTCTTCAGCGATGAGAGTCGCTTCTGCCTTGGTGCCAATGATGGTCGTATGCGTGTTTGGCGCCGTGCAGGTGAGCGCCACAATCAGGACTGCATACGACCGAGGCACACAGGGCCAACACCCGGCATCATGGAGTGGGGAGCGATCTCCTACACTGGCTGTACACCACTGGTGATCGTCGGGGGGACACTGAATAGTGCACGGTACATCCAAACCGTCATCGAACCCATCGTTCTACCATTCCTAGACCGGCAAGGGAACTTGCTGTTCCAACAGGACAATGCACGTCCGCATGTATCCCGTGCCACCCAACGTGCTCTAGAAGGTGTAAGTCAACTACCCTGGCCAGCAAGATCTCCGGATCTGTCCCCCATTGAGCATGTTTGGGACTGGATGAAGCGTCGTCTCACGCGGTCTGCACGTCCAGCACGAACGCTGGTCCAACTGAGGCGCCAGGTGGAAATGGCATGGCAAGCCGTTCCACAGGACTACATCCAGCATCTCTACGATCGTCTCCATGGGAGAATAGCAGCCTGCATTGCTGCGAAAGGTGGATATACACTGTACTAGTGCCGACATTGTGCATGCTCTGTTGCCTGTGTCTATGTGCCTGTGGTTCTGTCAGTGTGATCATGTGATGTATCTGACCCCAGGAATGTGTCAATAAAGTTTCCCCTTCCTGGGACAATGAATTCACGGTGTTCTTATTTCAATTTCCAGGAGTGTATGTTAAGGAATGGGGAGAAAACGCCAAATGTTCAAATGTGTGTGAAGTCTTATGGGACTCAACTGCTAAGAACATCAGTCTCTAAGCTTACACACTACTTAACCTAAATTATCCTAAGGACAAACACACACACCCATGCCCAAGGGAAGACTCGAACCTCCACCGGGACCAGAAAACGCCCACAAAAATTTAGAGAAAGGACGGTGGCAACCGTTTAAGGACGTTCATAACACTGTTTTAGAGTGGTTTAATAGAGCAAGTGCCAAACGATTGCCCATTAATGGACCAATGGTACAAGAAAAAGCTCTTAAATTTGCTTCTGGTCTCAGAATTCCTAATATCAGTGCAAGCGGCAGCTGTTTCGACCGATTTATTGTTTGACACAGTATTGATTTTCGAACAGTCTGTGGAGAGAGTGCAGAAGTTGAGCAAGATGTTGTGTCCGATGGCAAGTCGAGACTTAGTGTAATTATAAGAGGCAATTGTGATAGTGACATTTATAATATAGGTGAAACAGGTCTATTTTTAAAGCTGTTCCAGATAAAACATTAACAGTCAATGGTGGTCAGCGCTGGCGGCAAAATGATGAAACAAAGATGAACGATTGGTCTTTGTGCTAACCTATGCGGTGAAAACGAAGCACCACTAGTGAAACATACAGCTAATCCAACACGGTGCTTCAAAAACAATGACATTTTCTTGCTTGGTATCTCTTTGTATTCAAATAAAAATGCATTGATAATGTGTGACGGTTTTCGTTCTTGCCTGAATAACTTAAATTCAAAAATGAGCGTTCAAAAACGTAAAATCTTACTTTTCGTGGGTAATACACTATGTCATTGCAGCCAAAAGTTACCAAATATGGAAGTAAAATTTTTTCCTGCCGACACAACATCGTGTGCTCAGCATCTTCACCAAGGAGTGATCCGGTCCTTTAAATTAAATTGCCGAAAGAAACTTTTGCGTCACCTAGCATGCCAAATTCAGAAGAACGCAAAATCCCCAAGACTGGATACGTTTCATGGAAGCTCGAAATTTAGTGCGGAAGTCAATGCGAGATAATTTTAATAGTTTCCACAATGAAACGTTGTCTCAGAATATGGTAGAAAACCCAAAGAGATTCTGGTCGTATGATGTAAAGTACACCAGTGGCTAAAAGAGTCAATACCGTCACTGCGCGATAGCGATGGAAATGTTACCGACGGTGGTGTCACTAAAACGGAGTTACTAAATACAGTTTTCCGTAATTCCTTCACGAAATAAGACGAACTAAATATTCCAGAATTCTAAACCAGAACAGCTGTTAGCATGAGTGACATAAAAGTGGATATCTTAGGTGTTGCGAAACAACTGAAATGACTTAAGAAAGGAATTACAGACCCATATAACTGATCTCAATTTGCAGTAGGATTTTGGAGCATATACTGTACTCGAACATTATGAATCACCTTGAAGAATATGACTTATTGATACATAACCGACATGGATTCAAAAAATATCGTCTCTGCCGGCCGGTGTGGCCGAGCGGTTCTAGGCGCTTCAGTTTGGAACCGTGCGATTGCTACGGTCGCAGGTTCGAATCCTGCCTCGGGCATGGATGTGTGTGATGTCCTTAGGTTAGTTAGGTTTAAGTTGTTCTAAGTTCTAGGGGACTAATGACCTCAGATGTTAACTCCCATAGTGCTCAGAGCCATTTGAACCAAATATCGTTCTTGTGCAACACAGCTAGCTCTTTATTCCCATGAAGTAATGAGTGCTGTCGACAAGGGATCACAGATCGATTCCATATTCCTAGATTTCCGGAAGGCTTTTGATACCATTCCTCACAAGCGACTATTAATCAAATTGCGTGCATCGCCTCAGTTGTGTGACAATTCGTGATTTCCTCTCAGAGAGGTCACAGTTCGTGGTGACAGACGGTAAATCATCGAGTAGAACAGAAGTGATATCTGGCGTCCCGCAAAGTAGTGTCATAGGCCCTCTGTTCCTGATTTACATGAATGATCTAGGTGATAATCTGATTGAGATTGTTTGCAGATGACGTTGTAGTTTACCGTCTAGTAAAATCATCAGACGATCAATTCCAATTACAAAATGATCTAGAGAGAATTTCTGATTGTGCGAGAAGTGGCAATTAGCAGTAAACTAAGAAAAGTGCGAGGTCATCCACATGGGTACAAAAAGAAATCTGATAAACTTTGGGTATACGATAAATCGGTCAAATCTAAGGGCTGTCATTTCGACTAAATACCTAGGAGTTACAATTACGAGCAACTTAAATTGCAAAGACCACATAGATAATATTGTGGGGAAGGCGAAACAAAGACTGCCTTTTGTTGGCAGAACACTAAAGAGACAGCCTACATTACACTTGTCCGTCCTCTGCTGGTATACTGCTGCGCGTTGACGGAGGACATCGAAAAAGTACAAAGAAGGGCAGCTCGTTTCGCATTATCGCGCAATAGAGGTGAGAGTGTGACTGATATGATACGCGAGTTGGGTTGGCAGTAACTGAAACAAAGGCGCTTTTCTTTGCGGCGACATCTGTTTACGAAATTTCAATCACCATCTTTCTTTTCCGAATGCGAAAATATTTTGTTGATACCCACCTACGTTGGGAGAAATGATCATCATAATAAAATAAGAGAAATCAGAGCTAGAATGGAAAGGTTTAGGTGTTCCATTTTCCCACGTGCCATTCGAGAGTGGAACAATAGAGAAGTAGTATGAAAGTGATTCGGTGAACCCTCTGCCAGGCACTTAAGTGTGAACTGGAGAGTAACCATGTAGATGTAGATGTAGTCGCGAAAATGGAAAACGCCACATTCTTGTATGACTTAGATAAAAACAATAGGTGATGCATTCAGCTTGAATAAAAGTGCGTGGACTGAAGTGAAAATCGAAAAAATTTGAAAATGCTTCATTAAGTCTGGTTTTCAGTCTTCACAAAATGTGGACGCTGGAGAACAGGAAGGTGGTGATGTATCAATAAACATCCTCAATCACGTTTGCAGTGCTGCCAATATTGAACATTTCTACAGTGAACTGCGTACTTCAATAGTGGTGATAATAAGGAAGATATTACGGCAATGAACCCAGACCCTCATTGTAGTGACAACCAAAACAATGATAGTAGATGTAACCATATTAGGCGATGCCTTACATAGCACTACTTCACTTAAGTCCCTTGCTTCTTAACTCTTCAACCAGGAGCTAATGCGCTTAGTGACTCAGGTGGAAAAGGAGTATGAGACTGTGATTATATACAAACGTATGAAAAAGTGTGTGCAGATGCCAGTTTCCACGTATTTTTCTACGCAAACGGTTAGGTACGTACTGTAGTATTACGAGGTGCGAGAGTAAAGTAATGAGACTGATTTTCTTTGCAAGAAGTGGCAACCCTGCAGGCTTGCGTAAGCACAATATATTTGACCTTGGTCTACACTCCTGGAAATTGAAATAAGAACACCGTGAATTCATTGTCCCAGGAAGGGGAAACTTTATTGACACATTCCTGGGGTCAGATACATCACATGATCACACTGACAGAACCACAGGCACATAGACACAGGCAACAGAGCATGCACAATGTCGGCACTAGTACAGTGTATATCCACCTTTCGCAGCAATGCAGGCTGCTATTCTCCCATGGAGACGATCGTAGAGATGCTGGATGTAGTCCTGTGGAACGGCTTGCCATGCCATTTCCACCTGGCGCCTCAGTTGGACCAGCGTTCGTGCTGGACGTGCAGACCGCGTGAGACGACGCTTCATCCAGTCCCAAAAATGCTCAATGGGGGACAGATCCGGAGATCTTGCTGGCCAGGGTAGTTGACTTACACCTTCTAGAGCACGTTGGGTGGCACGGGATACATGCGGACGTGCATTGTCCTGTTGGAACAGCAAGTTCCCTTGCCGGTCTAGGAATGGTAGAACGATGGGTTCGATGACGGTTTGGATGTACCGTGCACTATTCAGTGTCCCCTCGACGATCACCAGTGGTGTACGGCCAGTGTAGGAGATCGCTCCCAACACCATGATGCCGGGTGTTGGCCCTGTGTGCCTCGGTCGTATGCAGTCCTGATTGTGGCGCTCACCTGCACGGCGCCAAACACGCATACGACCATCATTGGCACCTAGGCAGAAGCGACTCTCATCGCTGAAGACGACACGTCTCCATTCGTCCCTCCATTCACGCCTGTCGCGACACCACTGGAGGCGGGCTGCACGATGTTGGGGCGTGAGCGGAAGACGGCCTAACGGTGTGCGGGACCGTAGCCCAGCTTCATGGAGACGGTTGCGAATGGTCCTCGCCGATACCCCAGGAGCAACAGTGTCCCTAATTTGCTGGGAAGTGGCGGTGCGGTCCCCTACGGCACTGCGTAGGATCCTACGGTCTTGGCGTGCATCCGTGCGTCGCTGCGGTCCGGTCCCAGGTCGACGGGCACGTGCACCTTCCGCCGACCACTGGCGACAACATCGATGTACTGTGGAGACCTCACGCCCCGCGTGTTGAGCAATTCGGCGGTACGTCCACCCGGCCTCCCGCATGCCCACTATACGCCCTCGCTCAAAGTCCGTCAACTGCACATACGGTTCACGTCCACGCTGTCGCGGCATGCTACCAGTGTTGAAGACTACGATGGAGCTCCGTATGCCACGGCAAACTGGCTGACACTGACGGCGGCGGTGCACAAATGCTGCGCAGCTAGCGCCATTCGACGGCCAACACCGCGGTTCCTGGTGTGTCCGCTGTGCCGTGCGTGTGATCATTGCTTGTACAGCCCTCTCGCAGTGTCCGGAGAAAGTATGGTGGGTCTGACACACCGGTGTCAATGTGTTCTTTTTTCCATTTCCAGGAGTGTATAAGCTGCATCTAGTCCATCGGTACAATTGCTCAGTCGTGAGTTGTGCTGTAATAAGTTAACATGTGTTTGTGTATCTGGTCACGGAAATGGAACCGCATAATATTGCGCTACGGTATGCCATTTCTTTTTGCGTTAAATTGGATGAAAACGCGACGACAACTTACTGTAAGCTACAGAATGGGTTTGGAGAGGAGGTTATGTCAAGAGCTTGAGTTTTTCGTTGGCATAAAATGTTTAGTGAAGGCAGAACGAATGTTGAAGATGAAGACCGGAGTGGACGTCCATCAACCTCACAGACGGATGTCAACTTTGCCAGAGTGCGTGAACTCGTACGAACTAATCGGAGATTATCCGTGAAAATGATAGCAGAAGAACTGAACATCAATCGAGAAACGGTTCGTCTAATAATAACTGAAGGTCTTGGTATGAGAAATATTTGTGCATATATGGTCCCCCAAAATCGCACACTACAACAGCGAGAAACACGGAAAAATGTGGCAGCCGATCTGTTAGAGCAAACGGAAATCAAACCAGAATTGTTGAGCCGTGTTATTACTGGTGATGAAAGATGGTTTTTTCAGTACGATCCAGAGACAAAATGCCAATGGTGCTCAAAGGGATCACTCAGACCAAAAAAAGCTCGCATGTCAAAGTCAAAAGTGAAATGCATGCTTCTGTGCTTCTTTGATTCCAAGGGAATTGTTCATAAAGAGTGGGTGCCTCCCGGGCAAACAGTTAACCAATATTACTACAAAGAAATTTTAGAAAGACTTCATAAAAGAGTTCTTCGTGTGTGTGCCAACATTGCTGATAATTGTATTCTCCATCACGATAATGAGCCATCCCAGACTGCTCTGTCAGTACAGCAATTTTTAAACTCAAAACAAATTTCAGTACTACCACAGCCACTTTATTCACCAGGTATCGCTCCGTGCGACTTTTTTTATTTCCAAGAGTCAAAACGGCGGTCAAGGGACACCATTTTCGAACGACACAAGATGTCCAAAAAGCTGTGAAGAGAGTCTTGGAGGATATTACAGAAGATGAGTTCCAGAAATGTTACCATCAATGGCAGAAGCGCTGGAAAAAGTGTGTGCAATCAGAAGGGAACTACTTTGCAACATTTTTTTACACATCAGTGTCCTTACATTATTATCGCACCTCGTATTATTGTTATTAATAGATTATAAGAGCTCATTTTTCATTGTAGCAGATGTTTTCATTAACTGAATTTAAATGATTGTGTTCAGCATTTCATGTTAATTTGATCACCCTTTAAGAAAACCATCCCTCCCAACGACCAGTTTCTTACAAAAACTGATGTGGTCAGCTTAAAGAGGTTTCACTGTACTGCAAATGTAATTAAGTTTTAATTATGAATCTCTTTTCTGTGTGTTAAATATGTGTGTACGTACTGTCAAATACAAAAACCTTCTCTTATGTTATGTGACTTGCCATACACTAAATGAAATAAAATACACTGTTTTAACAAATGTCACGGGATAGTGGGGCACGGATGACGCAGATTGTATGCCAACCATACGCCCCCTGCAGTTGTACAGGAGACCTTCTGAGAAGTGCTTGTGAAACGGGTTTGCGTAACATGCAACGTTCTCGTGAGCTGACGCCGTTCGGACTGGATATGGTGGTCAGAGGCTGATGGATGGGAATTTCGGTTTCGGCAGTGGTGCAGGAGTTCGGCTTCACACGTTCAACCGCGTCCAGAGTGTATCGTGAATGGTTGAATGAGGGTGTCACAGTTCACAACACACCAACTACAGGCCGTCCAGCTACCCTCGATGACGGCGACAGGCGACGTCTGAGACGGATCGGCCATAGTGACAGAAGGGCTACAGTACAAAAAAAATCACTCCTCAGTTCGCAAAGGACATGCTAGACACGTCTCCCAGTGGACAATCCTCGGCTACACGGGTTCTATGGGGTACGGGCGTCGACACCACAAACGGATGACACTTTCAAACCGACGTCATCGGGCACACTGACTTCCATGTGTCGCCAGTCACCAGGCATGGACACTGGAACAATGGTGAAACGTGATATGGTCTGACAAATCACGATTTCAACTGCACCATGCTGATGGGAGGCACTGTACGTTGCACACACCACATCAGTTGATGGCTCACACTTGCCAAGAAGGTGTGGTCCAAAGCAGTGGTATGTCTGTGTTTTGGTCTGGGGTACATTTTCCTTGAGTGCAGTGGGCCCCTTAGTTGTCCCAGATGGTCCACGGTATGTTGAGCTGCTCAGGGACCATCTCTATCGTGGCCTTCCAACACTCTGACGGTTCAGTGGTGATTCAAGATGACAACGCGCCACCACATCGCTCCCACATCTGCCACGAATCGTTCTAGGATCACACAGGGGAGGTCCAAAGAGTGAGGCAGCCACCCTAGAGCCCAGATTTGAACTCCCTTGAGCGAATCTGGGATGTCACAGATGGATCCTGCGTCCATGAACTGACCGCTCTGTCAAAGATTTGGTGTCAGCTGATTCCAGAGGAGTACTGGAGACTTGTAGACTCACTTTCATGGCATGTCACTACAGGCTGCAGGGCCAGAGATGGCTCTGGACGATATTAGGTCCCTTTCCATGATATCTGCTAAGTCAGTGTAAGTTGCTGGAATATGGGAAGACTCGAGAGTGTAAATCAAAATAGCATCTCGTGATACAAACAAAATCAAAACATTTTCCTGTTTCATTTATTTAATTAAATAACTGCACCTGCCAGTAAAGTTACGCAGTGGACTTGTTTGCCTTCATAAGAGTGCGTAATAGGATACGAAAACACGAACCCGGCACATAACCTCTCTATTGGACCAGTCCCCAGAACGCACAGGTCGGCAGAAATGACGCGGTGCGCTGGCACGACGGCGAGGCGAGGCGAGGCGAGGCAACCTCTTTATCCGAGCTGTCAGCGGCTGGCGAAAGCGCCGTCGCAGCTTTATGGCCCGTAATGAGGGGCCCCGAGCCCCTAATGGCGCCGCCGAGGCGTTTCGGACGCGCGCCGCGCCGGAATTGTCAGGCGCGCACTCCGTGATTGGCAGGTTGGACCCGCGCGCTGATTGGCCCACCCGCCGCCGCGATTGGCTTTTCTCTCTCTGCGCGCCGAGGGCGCGGCGCGGGTTCTGCATTCGGTACCTGATAATGACCACGGATGTGGCGAAATGCATTCGTCCGAATGTAAGGCAACTCCGAGAGCTACTAAGATCTCGCGCGGGCCAGGAAATATTCTCTTGCTGGACATGAAAATTCCGACACTGGGAAGGATAAGAAACAAGGAAATTTCAATCATTCTGCTTATTCAGTACAGTGGGAAGAATACCTGATTACATTTGTTGGTGGTTTTGAGGCAATACTGTCTGCTGTGCTCGGGGCTGCCACTTGTGTTAGCAACGGTGACTCTCAGTCACCCAGACATCGAGATAATACGATGTTCACAAGGAGGAAACCAGTTCTGAACGACAGACTCCCAAGAGCTGATCAATTTATCCCATGGTCGCCAGGAATGAAATACCTCGGTGTCTACCTTGACAAAAAATTACTCTTTACACAGTATATTGACGACAAGAAGACGGCAGCCCAGAAGATGGCCAGGTCATTGATTCCGTTCCTGAAGAGTAAGGATCTCAACCCTAAGACTAAACTCCAACTGTATAAGGCAGCGGTGGAACCCACAATGTTATATGGCTCCACTTCGTGGAGAACTACGTGCGTCTCCAGCTACAACAAACTCCAAGAGCTGCAAAACATTTGCTATCGATAGATCACAGGAGCTCTATGGTGGATAAGAAACGTCGACATCCGCACCGCACTCCACGAGACCACTTAACAAGAGAAGGTCCATGACAAGGCTCTTTTGACAAAATCGATGCCCTTAGGGACGAACTTCAACAATTAGAATTGGTAGGAACGGCAAACCCAGCAAGATGGCACAAGTACCGAGTACCGAAGTCAATAACGGTTCAACCCCCATAGGCAATCTGTCATAACACGAGGAAGCAGTCATACATAACAGCCTAGACACATTTCACCCTCCACAGCAGATAGACATCACCAAAGACAGCAGCCATTGAGTGCCCAAGCCTAACTGAATGTGTAATAAATAAAGTGTTTTCCTCTTATCCTTACATCCCATCCTAGACGAATAAGTCATCAAGGATGATCTCTTCAGCCCACACTACACAGTAAAAAAAAAAAAAAAAAAAAAAAAAGAGATAATACGACAGACGTGAGTACGTCATTGCGTGACACTTCGTGCTGGAGTTCTCAGCGTTCTGTGACCAGCGTTTTCAGTGTGTGAGAGATCTTTCGAACGTGATGGCTGGAGCAACAGTCTGACAAGTATGTCAAGATGTACCAGGATGGTAGGGCCAACATATGGGCTCGCATTATCTCGTCGAGAGCTCCGTTATGCAGAACTCGAAGGCAGAGCACACTCAGAGTAGAGTGCGCGCAGAGTAACGTGGTCGGTGGATGTGCAGCCAGCGGGGCACGCATGGAAAGAGCCGTAGTGGGGATTATGGCAAGGCTCTGTAAGAGAAGAAAAGAAATGCCAAGAACAGGTTGGGGGGGAGGGGGGGGGGGGGAGCCGACACTCACAGCTTTTATAAATATGAAGTGAAAGTCCTTCACATCCACACTTGTATGGTGTCCGTTAGAAGAGATCTACTATCACCTCCACTTTGGTTAGTATCTAAAAACAATTCCGCTGAAAATGCAACAAAAGCAGTGATTTCTTTTCACTTGGCTTGTCAACCATTTGTAACTATAGGAGAAGCGTATTGAGTGAAGAATTTGGGATAAACCTACATTTCCCTTGTGTCCATGTTAAAATTTGGTTGTTTTGCACAAATGCAGTGCAGTTTACACAATGTACACAATGTCATCTCATTAAAATGAGATGAGACGCCCTTGCGAGAGAATTCTGAAGTGAGGGACTGAGGAAAAGTAACATCAGTAGCTTATCAAAAAGCACATCCTCAGTACAGAAATAAACGTATGTATCTACAACTACATCTACGTGATTACTCTGCTGTTCACAAGTTCACAATAAAGTGCCTGGCAGAGGGTTCAATGAGCCACGTTCAGACTGCCTCTCTGCCTTTGTACCCTCGAACGACACGCGGGAAAAACGAGCACTAACATTTTTCTGTATAAGCCCTGATTTCTCTTATTTTATCGTGATGATCATTCCTCCCTATCTAGATGGGTGCCAACAGAATGTTTTCGCAATCGGAGGACAAAACTGGTGATTGAAATTTCATGAGAAGATCACGTCGCAACGAAACACGCCTTTGTTTTAATGATTGCCACTCCAATTCACGTATCAAGTCTGTGGCACTATCTCCCATACTTCATGATAGTACAAAACGAGTTGCCCTTCCTTGTACTTTTGCGATGTCATCCGTCAGTCCCACCTCATGTGGACCCCACACCGCACAGCAATACTCCAGAATAGGGGGGACAAGCGTGGTGTAAGCAGTCTCTTTAGTAGACCTGTTACACCTTCTAAGTGTTCTGCCAAAGAATCGCAGTCTTTGGTTTGCTCTACCCACAACATTCCAGTTTCTCTTATTTGTAATTGTAATCCCTAAGTATTCAGCTGAATTTACAACCTTCAGATTGTGTGACTAATTGCGTAATCGAAATTTAGCGGATTTCTTTTAGTACTCTTGTGAATAACTTCACACATTTCTTTATTCAATGTCAATTGCCACATTTCGCACCATACAGATATCTTATCTGAATCAGAATGAGATTTTCACTCTGCAGCGGAGTGTGCGCTGGTATGAAACTTCCTGGCAGATTAAAACTGTGTGCCCGACCGAGAGTCGAACTCGGGAACTTTGCCTTTCGCGGGCAAGTGCTCTACCAACTGAGCTACCGAAGCACGACTCACGCCCGGTACTCACAGCTTTACTTCTGCCAGTACCTCGTCTCCTACCTTCCAAACTTTGCAGAAGCTCTCCTGCGAACCTTGCAGAACTAGCACTCCTGAAAGAAAGGATATTGCAGAGACACGGCTTAGCCACAGCCTGGGGGATGTTTCCAGAATGAGATTTTCACTCTGCAGCGGAGTGTGCGCTGATACGAAACTTCCTGGCAGATTAAAACTGTGTGCCCGACCGAGACTCGAACTCGGGACCTTTGCCTTTCGCGGGCAAGTGCTCTACCAACTGAGCTACCGAAGCACGACTCACGCCCGGTACTCACAGCTTTA
Source organism: Schistocerca serialis cubense (assembly GCF_023864345.2). NCBI lineage: Eukaryota > Metazoa > Arthropoda > Insecta > Orthoptera > Acrididae > Schistocerca > Schistocerca serialis. The sequence continues at coordinate 198,116,283 of NC_064647.1, read as the reverse complement.
CTTCTGCCAGTACCTCGTCTCCTACCTTCCAAACTTTACAGAAGCTCTCCTGCGAACCTTGCAGAACTAGCACTCCTGAAAGAAAGGATATTGCGGAGACACGGCTTAGCCACAGCCTGGGGGATGTTTCCAGAATGAGATTTTCACTCTGCAGCGGAGTGTGCGCTGATATGAAACTTCCTGGCAGATTAAAACTGTGTGCCCGACCGAAACTCGAACTCGGGACCTTTGCCTTTGGTAGAGCACTTGCCCGCGAAAGGCAAAGGTCCCGAGTTCGAGTCTCGGTCTGGCACACAATTTTAATCTGCCAGGAAGTTTCTTATCTGAATCATTTTGCAATTCTTTTTCGTCATATGATGACTCTACAAGACGGTAAATCACAGCATCATCTGCAAACAATCAAAGTACGGCTACTGAGATTGTCTCCTATATCGTTAATATGGGTCAGGAACATTAGAGGACCTATAACTCTTCTTTCGGGAAAGCCGGGTATTACTTCCGTCTTACTCGATGACTTTCCGTCTACTACTACGAACTTTGACCTTTCTCACAGGAAATCACGAATCCAGTCGCGTAACTAATGCGATATTCCATAGGCGCGCAGTATGGTTAGAAGAAGATATTAGGCAGGCATACCAGTTCCTTCGGCTCTTCAGCGTATGTTAAACAGCAGCATAGCAAAGCAGACAGTAGTTTCATGACTCAGTGCTGGAATGTACAATATGTAACGTTTTACACCCTGTAACGTTACTTTATGGTATCTTTTTGGTCACTCACTTGTTGTTTCTAATCCAAGTAGATAGAGCTTTGTATGGACAATATTTCTTTCTCTGCTTTAGATCTGAAGAAGAATGACAGCACATTTGAAACAGATAATATCATTCGCAAGAAAAAAAAGTTATAGAAGTAATACTGCCTGTTGGCTTACGTCTCTGGCTCTTCGATCGACGTTCGTGACTTATGAGGAAGCTTTTTTCTGAACAGACGCGGTGCAAAAGTGCTGCCGTTATTTTCGCGTTCGTTCTGGAGAACAATCATGTTCCCTGCCCTCATAAACGGAAAAGTTTTATGTTGTAGTTCCAAAATGTAGTATTTCGGCTCAGTATGCACGATATTGAAGTTTTCTTGCTACGAGCTTCACAAATGAGCAGCATGAAACTAATCTAAAATCGCCACCGAGACACGGCGTTCCCTCTGGTCCAGAAAATTGGGAGACATGGACCAGTGTTACTTGGGATAAATGGACCACCTACTTTAATGTGGGAGAGATGATGATCAATTAAATTTGGCTTCATGGCACGCGGAATAATCCTGGTGGAGATGTCTGCAGTTCCAGACTACGCTTATTTGTTGGAAGATACGTCGGTTTCAAGAAACAGAAGAGGAGAATCTCGCACATAGGCCAACCAACCACTTCAAATATCAAAAGACATACTGATTCCAAGCACATGAGAAGACCACAGTTATCTGTACATGTCGAATTCCCTCACTTACACAACTTCGGACTCTGCTCCTACTAAACCTAAAACTCCCAAGGTTTCCACTTCGAAACTGGCTACTCTTAAGCCAGAATAGACAAAACTTTTCGAACAAATGTCGTCTGTTCCTTCTATTGAAAGAAACTTGCATTTCAAAGGGAAGGTGGCAACTGTATCGAAGGGGCTAAACTGTGCTGAAAATATTGAAACTGTGAAGAAATAGAGGGATAAGAACACAAGGGACAAAAGGGCACAAAAATATCGCCAAAGAGAAATGCTAGTAAAAAAACAGACTGAAGCAGCTTAATAAGAAAAATACTGCAAACAGCTCAACATGGTCACTATGTGCGGACATTGTAGAAGATCACGTAAATAATTTTGATGAATGAGATGAGGATGAATGTGTTGGCTGTGGTGAAATCCATTAAGAAACTAATAAAAATGACGATTGAATTCACAGCGTTTCCAGTTCTCGATGACCACATACATGTTGTTCAACGTTTGGTAATGAGTGTAGCCGCTGTGTTCAGAGAAAGACAGCCTAATGCGTGAACAAACCAAACAACTTATTCGAAAAGCCAGTTTTCAGTCAAGATTTATAATAAACTGATGAAACTGTTTTGGTCTAAAGTATTTAGTAGTTCTGTATTCATTACAACATATTCCAAATAAAAATATGAAATTTTAGGTAACTCTTTTCCTCATGTATAGCCATTATTATACGGTGCAGCTACCCAGTACACTGGTCCACCTCCCCCTTACACCTATGGGTGAGATAGACCCCTCACGTGTATTTTTATTTTATCATACCTCTTGTATTTTAAGTGGTATTGCCTCAGTAAGATAATGTAATTAAGTTTGTGGAATGTCATATCCCTTAACCGGGCAGGTAGGTTAGAAAATTTAAAAAGGGAAATGGATAGGTTAAAGTTAGATATAGTGGGAATTAGTAAAGTTCGGTGGCAGGAGGAACAAGACTTTTGGTCAGGTGAATACAGGGTTATAAATACAAAATCAAATAGGGGTAATGCAGGAGTAGGTTTAATAATGAATAAAAAAAATAGGAGTGCGGGTAAGCTACTACAAACAGCATAGTGAACGCATTATTGTGGCCAAGACAGAGACGAAGCCCACGCCTACTACAGTAGTACAAGTTTATATGGCAACTAGCTCTGCAGATGATGAAGAAATTGATGAAATGTATGATGAGATAAAAGAAATTATTCAGGTAGTGAACGGAGACGAAAATTTAATAGTCATGGGTGGCTGGAATTCGAGAGTAGGAAAAGGGAGAGAAGGAAACATAGTAGGTGAATATGAATTTGGGGTAAGAAATGAAAGAGGAAGCCGTCTGGTAGAATTCTGCACAGAGCATAACTTAATCATAGCTAACACTTGGTTCAAGAATCATAAAAGAAGGTTGTATACATCGAAGAATCCTGGAGATACTGGAAGATATAAGATAGATTATATAATGGTAAGACAGAGATTTAGCAACCAGGTTTTAAATTGTAAGACATTTCCAGGGGCAGATGTGGACTCTGACCACAATCTATTGCTTATGAACTGTAGATTAAAACTGAAGAAACTGCAAAAATGTGGGAATTTAAGGAGATGGGACCTGGATAAATTGACTAAACCAGAGGTTGTACAGAGTTCCAGGGAGAGCATAAGGGAACAATTGACAGGAATGGGGGAAAGAAGTACAGTAGAAGAAGCATGGGAAGCTCTGAGGGATGAAGTAGCGAAGGCAGCAGAGGATCAAGTAGGTAAAAAGACGAGGGCTAGTAGAAATCCTTGGGTAACAGAAGAAATATTGAATTTAACTGATGAAAGGATAAAATATAAAAATGCATTAAATGAAGCAGGCAAAAAGGAATACAAACGTCTCAAAAATGAGATCAACAGGAAGTGCAAAATGGCTAAGCAGGGATGGCTAGAGGACAAATGTAAGGATGTAGAGGCCTATCTCACTAGGGGTAAGATAGATACTGCCTACAGGAAAATTAAAGGTATCTTTGGAGAGAAGAGAACCACTTATATGAATATGAAGAGCTCAGATGGAAACCCAGTTCTAAGCAAAGAAGGGAAAGCAGAAAGGTGTAAGGAGTATATAGAGGGTCTATACAAGGGTGATGTACTTGAGGACAATATTATGGAAATGGAAGAGGATGTAGATGAAGATGAAATGGGAGATACGATATTGCGTGAAGAGTTTGACAGAGCACTGAAAGACCTGAGTCGAAACAAGGCCCCGGGAGTTGACAACATTCCATTAGAACTACTGACGGCGTTGGGAGAGCCAGTCCTGACAAAACTCTACCATCTGGTGAGCAAGATGTATGAGACAGGCGATATAACCCTCAGACTTCAAGAAGAATATAATAATTCCAATCCTAAAGAAAGCAGTTGTTGGCAGATGTGAAATTTACCGAACTATGAGTTTAATAAGTCACAGCTTCAAAAAACTAACACGAATTCTTTACAGACGAATGGAAAAACTGGTAGAAGCCGACCTCGGGGAAGATCAGTTAAGATTCCGTAGAAATATTGGAACACGTGAGGCAATACTGACCCTACGACTTATCTTAGAAGCTAGATTAAGGAAAGGCAAAGCTACGTTTCCAGCATTTGTAGACTCAGAGAAAGCTTTTGACATTGTTGACTGGAATACTCTCTTTCAAATTCTGAAGGTGGCAGGGGTAAAATACAGGGAGCGAAAGGCTATTTACAATTTCTACAGAACCCCGATGGCAGTTATAAGAGTCGGGGGACATGAAAGGGAAGCAGTGGTTGGGAAGGGACAGGGTTGTAGCCTCTCCCCAATGTTATTCAATCTGTATATTGAGCAAGCAGTAAAGGAAACAAAAGAAAAATGCGGAGTAGGTATTAAAATCCATGGAGAAGAAATAAAAACTTCGAGCCGATGACATTGTAATTCTGTCAGAGACAGCAAAGGACTTGGAAGAGCAGTCGAACGGAATGGACAGTGTCTTGAAAGGAGGATATAAGATGAACATCAACAAAAGCATAACGAGGATAATGGAATGTGGTCGAATTAAGTCGGATGATGCCGAGGGAATTAGATTAGGAAATGAGACACTTAACGTAGTAAAGGAGTTTTGCTATTTGGGGAGCAAAATAACTGATGATGGTCGAAGTAGAGAAGATATAAAATGTAGACTGGCAATGGCAAGGAAAGTGTTTCTGAAGAAGAGAAATTTGTTAACTTCGAGTATAGATTTAAGTGTGAGGAAGTCGTTTCTAAAAGTATTTGTAAGGAGTGTAGCCATTTATGGAAGTGAAACATGGACGATAAATAGTTTGAACAAGAAGAGAATAGAAGCTTTTAAAATGTGGTGCTACAGAAGAATGCTGAAGATTAGATGGGTAGATCACATAACTACTGAGGAGGTATTGAATAGAATTGGGGAGAAGAGGAGTATGTGGCACAACTTGACAAGAAGAAGGGACCGGTTGGTAGGGCATGTTCTGAGACAGCGAGAGATCACCAGTTTAGCATTGGAGGGCAGCGTTGAGGGTAAAAACCGTAGAGGGAGACCAGGAGATGAATACACTAAGCAGATTCAGAAGGATGTAGGTTGCAGTAGGTACTGGGAGATGAAGAAGCTTGCACACGATAGGGTAGCAATGGAGAGCTGCATCAAACCAGTCTCAGGACTGGAGACCACAACAACAACAAGAAGTTTGTATGACTCTCTATACGAACATGCTGCCAGAAGTAAAAAAAAGTTAAAAAACACAAATTTTATGCTGAAGAAGAAAAGTCGTCCAATTCTCCCGGACTTAACGCCATGTACCTCGCGCGCTAACGTCCGAGGGCTTCTCGAAGGTCATTGCCCCTATAGTTCTCCCTATGCTACTTGCAACGGTCGTTTCCTACAGCTCTGGAAACCAGAAAATTCGTCAAGTATACGTAGTCCGGAGAAGCCGAGACAGAATCCTACAGGCACTTTGTCAACAAGGTACCCCGGAAGCCTTAATAATTTTTTATTAAGTGAAATTCCGTTATGCCGGCCTTCCTCGTGTTCCGGCTTTCATATGTGTGTCCGTGTGAGGGTGAGCGCGTATGTTTGTGTGTATATGTGTATGTGTGTGTGTGTGTGTGTGTGTGTGTGTGTGTGTGTGTGTGTGTGTGTGAGGGGGGGGGGGGGGGGAAGAAGGGGGATAGGCGGGTTCTTGGACGCACCTGGGCAACGTGCAAGCGGAAACGGCTGAACTGTCCCCACACTAGAATTTTTTAAACGTCTTCCTCCAACGACATTCCAGCATGACAGATGCGCAACAGACCAACAAGAGGACCGCTATGTCATAACATAATGAAGAACATAAATCGATAGCTCCTGCATTTAAGTGTACGTTTTTAATAACTCAGGTGTCATTTGCAACTTTATTTCCTTTTTATAACGCACCTTCGAGGCGAGCTGGAATTGGATTTCCATACATTAAAGGAGCTTTAAGCAGCTTGCACGTAAACCACTCCCAAATTATGTTAACTGCAGCCACATTTCAGGACGTCCTGGCAGTGCAAAAGACCTCATCTCCGTGTGTATGAAGGTGTCTCCGCCAGCACCACATACTTTATTTTTGTGGTTTTAACGTAATTTGCAACGATTAAGATTTCCCAGACACGTTCATTATTATTAATAATAATACGAGCCGCCTCTTTAGGACGTAGGACGTACGTGCTAAAAGAAATCTGTTAAATTTAGGTTCCACGATAAATCACACAAATCGAAATACCTAGTAATTACGAACAACTGAAATTGGAACGATCAACGGGAAGGCAAACAGAGACTACGTTTTATTGGTAGCACACTTAAAATATGCAACACAGGAACACAGTGTGTATACGACACGGGACAACCTGGAGATCCGGGAAAAACCGGGAATTCTTTCATCCGGGAGAAAACCGGGAAGAACCCCGGGAATTGTTTAGAATTCCGGGAATTTTTCATTGTTTTAGTTTTCAGTTAAATTTTTGTGATTTTGACTGGTAAGAACAAATACTCGTAACAAAGGATATTATTCTATCCCGCTACCGCAGAATAATACTGCAGCAACAAAATATGAACGAGAGAAAAAGAAAAATAAATAAAAGAAAAGAAGACTTTAGTTGCAAAGGAAATGTGCCCTGTACAACAACAAAACAGTGATCATACAAGCGTCTGCGAACAGTAAAGTGTGTCAAAGGCTTTAGGAACACTATGCAATGCTTTATAACAACAAATTGCCTCCGATGAGCGTGACGTGAAAACTGTTTAAATTAGATTCGTTTGAGCAGTTGCAGGCGGGCTCTTGCGCATGCGCAGTTGAGTCGCGTATGAGTAGTACCTTCTCCCGCTTCTCGTTACGGAAGTGTGGCTGGGCGCCACTACTCAATATTGCTCCTGTTCCGAAATATCGTAGATCCGGGGCTGATGCACAGAGCAGTCAGAGCTGTGGTGGGGAGGTGATTTTGTTGTTTCCTCTTTGTTTATTGCTCTCACATTAAATGATAACAAAACGGATTTTTGTGGCCGGGAGCTATCAAACGAATTAAAATACGTTCGCATAATTACGGCAGACTAAAATATATTAATAGTTTTAGATTTTAATTCCACCATTGACAGTCAAGCATTAATCGCCTTACAGAACAATGAAGTTATTTTATGCCGATTTGCTAAAGAGATTTGGCTTTTATTAATCCTTTCTACAGAGGCAGCCAATTTATTTGAAACGAAGTGTTTAATTTCACACTATTGGTTAGTTTCAACTGTTCGCTGCATTTCAAGTGCACGTATGGCATTATGCTATAATAAAGAACCAGACATGAGTACTGGTACTCCAAGAAAATTTACATACGGATGTGCATTTTAAACCGAATTATGCATTTCAGTATGATTCGCGAAATCCCGACGCTCTTGAAGTATCCTTTGATGTCCTGTTTCTTTTATGACATAATGTAAGATCTTTTAAGGAGCTCCGGAACGCCCCATACTTGCAATGTTAAAATAACGCTTATAAATTACTTCCATCCTCACAAAGTATTTGAGGTAGGAAGTTGAACTTTTTACAGATTATTTATTGGAATATGGGCTACAACTTAACACAGGGATTTTACAAAATTTTAGTTCAGTTATTAAAGATGATTTTTTTTCAATTGTAATGAAAATTCACAACATTTTTTTGCAATTTTTTATTTATATATTCAAAAATATACAGTTTTTTGGAAAAAGGCTGTGTTAAATTATGCAGAAGGTACTGTGTAACATTTACTGAAAGTTTGAAATAAATATGTTTGGAAGATCCTTAGAAAACATGTAATTAGTATGAGAAAATAAAAGTTTTGGGAATCGAGCGACAAAGATTGGATTAACTTTTTAGTGCATTCCAGGTCCATAGGATGGATTATCTTCATCCTCTGCAAACTCCTCCTCCAGCTTCCTCTTGTTCCTCCTCCTGTTTACTCTTGCTTGTATTTCTAGACTCTTTACAGCCCTGTCTGCAGCCCGAAGGCGTTCCTTGTCTAAAGCAAGCATCGCTCGTTGTTGTGTTCGTAGATTTTGCTACCATTTTCTTCAGTTGCAGTTACTGCAACACTGTTCCAAAAGGTGGTCATGTATGAACACTTATCACATTTCAGTTGTATTTCACTAGCAAGTCCTACGTGCTTCATTATGGAGAGTTCCAGACCAACTTCACTACAATGAATACATCTTACACAGTTTGAAAAAATTCCTTTGAGAACTGACATATCAAATATTTCATTCACATCCGATTCGCCCATAAAACATTCATAGTTTTCACTCACTGAACCAAGCTTCTTCTGTGAAGTATTTTCTTTCCTACTTTGACTGCTATGGGCAGGTGTACTTGAGAGGTTAGGTTCACTCACTTGGTTATCGTCTTTATTGTTTACAGTAATAACACATACCTTTGGCTTTCCAGCATTTCTCCTTTTCTTAAAAGCCTTCAGAGAATTTCTAATAACTTTACTTTTACTCATTATTATACTTCAACAAAACAGAGACTCAAGAAACAGAATTAATTACGAATATTTTCGAGATAACGACAGAGTAAATAAACATGAAACAATCGACAATCACACCAGCGATATATATTGAACCATCACAGGTTAGCCACAACACATACTTTATCTCACATCACTAAAATGTACCTGATGAACACGGACGTTAATAATAACACCATTTGACAGCAGTTTAACAGCGCCACAGCGGGTCACGCCCATGTAGAACACATTTCAAACAAAATTTAAAAATAGTTGTAGTCTTCGGAATTGAATAAATTATATATCTATTAAAAGGTAATAGTCTGCAGATTCAGAAAACGCAAAAAAGTAAAAATTGAACTTTTCATGATTTTGAGCCATTCCGGAGCCCCTTAAGTCTGTTGTTGTACGATCCCCTCAGAATTAAGGGATTTGCAGCACCCAACCGGAAACGCAGTGTGCCGCGTCCTCCGATGCTCGCCTCGCACAGGCCACCCAGGGAAGTAACCCAACATGTTTAGGAATCAAGTGAAAAGTTCCTTTTGAGCTCTCAGTACAAATCCTCTCATTACAATAACCTTATTCGGTCTGTTACTACCGTGCAATGACGTAGAACATTAATAAAATTGACGAAAATGAGAGGAGACATGCAAAAGAGGGCATGGAACCTCTCAAGATGCGCCGCGTACCTGCTCGCTAGCACATTTAAACGTACATGGAAGGCACGTGGCATTGTCACCCGTACTGTTGTACGCTCTGTCCCAGATTTTTTCTGTCACTTGCCTACAATATGCGACTGGATAGTTGTGTACTAGTTTGCAGATTCTTATCGGTAACTTAGCACGCGACACGATCATGGCGGATTTCAGTTGCTATACCAAGGACTTTCTGATGGTATTAATAAATATGTTGTAAGAGCAACAGCAGTTCCGATCCAAACGCTATACAAATAAGAACATAAACACTGAAGCTTATGACAGACTGACTGCATTTTGAAAACTAGTTACTTTGTCCTAAAATAAATAAATAAATAAATAGAAAGCTTGTTGTTGCTGTGGTCTTCAGTTCAGAGAATGGTTTAATGCAGCTCTCCGTGCTACTCTATCCTGTGCAAGTTTCTTCATCTCCCAGTACCTACTGCAACCTACATTCTTCTGAATCTCTTTAGTGTATTCAACTCTTGGTCTCCCTCTACGAGTTTTACCCTCCACGCTGCCCTCCAGAACTAACATTTCCTACCAACGGATCCCTTCTTCTAGTCAAGTTCTGCCACAAACTCCTCTTCTCCCCTATTCTATTCAATACCTCCTCATTAGTTATGTGATCTACCAATCTAATCTTCACCATTCTTCTGTAGCACTACATTTCAAAAGCTTGTATTCTTTTTTTGTCTAAACTATTTATCGTCCACGTTTCATTTCCACACAAATACTTTCAGAAACGATTTCCTGACACTTAAATCTATACTCGATGTTAACAAATTTCTCTTCTTCAGAAACGCTTTCCTTGCCATTGCCAGTCTACGTTTTATATCCTCTCTACTTCGACCATCATCAGTTATTTTGCTCCCCAAATAGCAAAGCTCATTTCTTACTCTAAGCGTCTCATTTCCTAATCTAATTCCCGCAGCTTCACCCCATTTAATTCGACTACATTCCATTATCCTCGTTTTGCTTTTGTTGATGTTCATCTTATACCCTCCTTTAAAGACACTCTTCATTCCCTTCAGCTGCTCTTCCAGGTCCTTTGCTGTCTCTGACAGAATTACAATGTCATCGACGAACCTCAAAGTTTTTATTTCTTCTCCATGGATTTTAATACCCACTCCGAATTATTCTTTTGTTTCCTTTACTGCTTATAAGGTTCATTTAGAATGTAAATGAAGAAAATTTGTGATCGTAAGCGTAGTGGCAGGTCTCTTCAATTTCAAATGGCTCTGAGCACTATGGGACTTAATATCTAAGGTCATCAGTCCCCTAGAACTTAGAACTACTGAAACCTAACTAACCTAATAACATCACACACATCCATGCCCGAGGCGGGATTCGAGCAGGTCTCTTGATTACATTTATGTACATACATTGTGGTACTGGGAATTGCTTTTATTTACTATGTATCAAAATCTGCCAAGGGTTGTTGAAAATGTTGACTACACACACCGAACTGTATGACAAGAGTATTGATGGTAGGCAATGAAAACCTCGTAAACCCATCTGCCTGTGAAAACTCGTAATTACTGTAACTAGTAAGTCCATAATAAAAGATCTGAACATGCATGGATTTGTCTAATCTGTTCAATAACTAGGCTTTTAATATACAGCTACACATGTGGCAACTTTCTGTATTACTTTATACTGTTTTTTAAGAAACCGTTTTGTAGGTTATGGGGGCTTAATTAAATATGATTGAAAATACTTTTTAAATTGCTGTATATCCGATTACGCTGTGTCTCGTAAACGTTAGCCCTGACTAGTATTATTACGCTATCTGACGGCATAGAACAACAACAAAGAATGAAATGAAATTTTTCGTAAACACAGTTAATTAATTAAGTCCCCAGCAACTATAAAACCTACTAAACCAAAGCACAAGTATAAGTGTTCTGTATGTGGAAGTATGACTCAACGCACATCTGGCACGGTTCTTCTTCAACAAGACAAGAATTTTTAAATACCAATTATACTGACGTGATAAAAGAAAATTAGAAATACTATAATTACGCAAGAAAACCAGAATTACACTCTAATACAAGAACACACGCCAGATGCTTTGTTGACTGAACCTGTAATGACGCATTATTCAGGACATTGAAATAATGAGAAAAAAAAGAAAAGTAGGTTGTTACCTTAATTTATATTGATGAAAAGCACTCTAAACATTACAATCTCTCCACACCGAGTCGCTACTACCACATCTCAACCAGAACTCTCCCATATCACATCTCAGCAAGCACTGCCTACTAGCACGTCTCAACAAACACTCTACTACGAGCTCTCCCCAAGAACTAACTACCACGAGTCCTCGACAGGCACTGACAACTACGAGCTCTCCCCAAGCACTGACTACTACGAGTTCTCCCCAAGCACTGTGGAGGCGGCTTAATAATACTCTTTGGCGCAATCTCTGGCGCAGTGGCTCAGTGTAGCCACCTTTCAATACATTGCACCATTTAGATTGCCATCGATAAAATGGGGGCCAATTATCCTTCCTCCCATAATTCCGCACCATACATTAACCCGCCAAGATCGCTGATGTTCCACTTGTCGCAGCCATCGTGGATCTTCCGTTGCCCAATAGTGCATATTATACCGGTTTACGTTACCGTTTTTGGTGAATGGACCACCTTGTATAGTACAAAAAAGCGTATGCCTTACGGTAAATGGGGAAATTAATGAAACGCTTTGTTACAACATAAACATGGTTTGTATTTACAGTAAGCTACTTAAAACAATGATATGTGTTAATAGAGGTTTCACTTGTCAGCTGGAACTGGTTTGTATTTTCTTTCTCTTTTTTCTTTGAAGCTTCTTATGTAGCTTTTTATACGATAAGTCGCTTGCTGAACTTCTTGATTAAGTGACCAAAAGTAGTCCCCCATCATGTTGGTGTTCCAGCGGCCTTGGTAGCATTTTTCCATCACTTTAATGTCCTGGTGAAAACGCTGACCTTGCTCCTCACTAACATCTCCCATATTGTCTGGGAAGTAATCACGGTGACTATTCAAAAAGTGAACTTTCAGGCTCATTAAACATCCGACAGTTTTAAACTTCTTTAACATTGTAGCTATAATAGAAACATATTCTCGGTCTTTTTCATGTCCTAAGAACTTTGTAACGACTTGCTTGAATTATACCCATGGTTCTTTCTCGTTTAAGGTCGTTGTGGATTCAAAGTTTACATGAAACATCACTTTTCTAATGTCAGGTCCAACAAAGACGCCTTATTTTAGTTTAGCGTCTGAAAGGTGTGGAAACTTTTGGCAGAGATACTTAAAACATGGTCCATCTTTAGGCAAAGCCTTTACAAGCTGTTTCATTAGGCCTAACTTTATATGTAGATGTGGTAGGAGTACGTTTTTTTCTGCACCAGTGTTGATCCCTAGCCCTACTGTCCCATTCACACAAGAAACATGGACATTTGCTAAAACCACTATGCTGACCAAGGAGCATGCATGTTACTTTTAGAGCGCTACATATTATCCAACCATGAGCAGAATAGCCTATTTTATTTAGCACTATTTCTAGGTTTTCATAGCTTTCTTTCGTATGTACAGAATGTCCAAAATGTATAGCTGCATACATTTTACCATTGTGTAATAAAACAACCTTTAAACTAGTTTTGGATGAATCAATAAACAGCTTCCAGTCTTTCTTTTTGTGTTTAATACCAAACTCATTCATCAGACTGCGAATGTCTGAGCAAAAAACTTGGAAAATTGCTGCTCTCTCTTCCTGTACATGTATATGCTGGTTCCAACTGCCAATAAGTTATTTTCTTTTAATCTAGAGCCAAGAAATTCAGCTTCTTCTTTAGTTAAGGCCAGATTCCTAACCAAATCGTTAAGCTCGGTCTAACAATTTGGGCTCTAGACTTTCAAATCGAACATCAGAAAATACTTCGAATATAATTTAAATCATCCGGAGGTTCAGGAACCGGCAAATCTACACCATGCGCTACTGGTCGAATGGCGGACCGAAACTTAGGGTAGCTCATTACCTTCTTGTTTTTCGAATTATGACGAGTTATATCAACACTGCAAAAGTAGCAATCATCAGAATGATTTCTTGGCTCCCTCCATATCATAGGAACAAATCTAAAAGGCCTAAAGGCTTTTTTCTCCTTTGTGGACCATTTTCTCAGAACTTCAACACACACAAAACATAGCTTATGCGGCGCCCAAGATTTATCTCGATCACCAACTTTACTTCCAAAGTATGATAGATAAACCTTTTTCACAAAGTCTGTAATGTTCCTTTGGTGTTTTTTAATCACAAATTCACCACAAACATAGCAAAAACTGTCACCAGAGTTTTTACAACCACGATTACATGTACAGGAAACGGGAAACTGAGGTTAGGTTGACAGTAAACAAAACACCATCTGTTAACACAAAAATAGAATCGACCAATTTTTGCCAGCAGATGTTTCTCAGCAGTGCTACCAACGTCATCTACTTTCATTACACCTCCTTTTTAAATTATTTTACCTATATAAAAGGTGTTAAATTCTTTAAAAAAGGTGGTGAAAGAGAGAAAATATAAATGTACTTCACAATTTGTAAGTACAAACAGCACAGTAACAGTAAACAGGTACGTGAGTCCAAGTTTGGGAGAAGGCTAAACACCATGATACGTACCCAAGATTGACGCCGGCCGGGGTGGCCGAGCGATTCTAGGCGCTGCAGTCTGGAACCGCGCGACCGTTATGGGACTGATGACCATAGCAGTTAAGTCCCATAGTGCTCAGAGCCATTTGAACCAAACCAAGATTGACAACACTGTACAATAAGGCACACAAACAAGACGGAAACTAACGCAGCCTGCAACACGACCCGAACAACACAACTGACTGCAGACCGCCCAATGGTAGGTGGCGTACTGCGAGTAAGACATCGAACTACCTTGCTGACGCACTTGACAGAGCGCCAGTGCAACGACTGTGCTAAAATCAGCAACCATGCGCAATCCTTCCTATAAACACGGTTTGTCTCGGAAAGAATGCATTCGCGGACCCACGTTTATTGGATTTATTTTTCTTGATTCGAGGAGTACTACCTCCTCTCAAATGTACGAGGGCCGTTCAGAAAGTAACCTCCGGTTGATTTAAAAAAATACACCAAGTTAAATAAAAATATTTTAATATATACAACTACATCTTTGCACTATTTTTCTACATAGTCTCCATAGCGATTGAGGCACTTATCGCATCTCTTCACAAGCTTTGAAATTCCTTCTGCATAAAAATCACCCGCTTGTGCCTGGAGCCAGCCTGTGACCGCATCTTTGAGCTCTTCGTCTTCATCAAACCGCTGTGACCCGAGCCATTTCTTCAAATGCATGAAGAGGTGATAATCACTTGGCGCCAGGTCTGGGCTGTAAGGTGGATGGTTGATAACGTCCCACTTGAAGGACTCAAGAAGGGCCGTTGTTCTGCGAGCAGAGTGAGGACGGGCGTTATCGTGCAAAAAAACGATACCGGAAGTCAGCATACCACGGCGTTTGTTCTGTATAGCCCGTCGTAACTTTTTTATTGTTTCACAGTACACGTCTTGATTAATGGTCGTACCACGTTCCATGAATTCAACCAACAACACCCCTTTGGCATCCCAAAACACCGTTGCCATCAGTTTTCTGGCAGAAAAATCTTGCGAGGCTTTTCTTGGTTTGGTAGGCGAATTTGAATGTGCCCACATCTTTGATTGTTCTTTTGTCTCAGGGTTCACGTACTTAATCCAGGTTTCGTCACCGGTCACGATTCTGTTTAACAATGGTTCTCCTTCGTCCTCATAACGTGACAGAAAGTCTAATGCAGAGGCCATTCTTTGAGTTTTGTGGTGGTCGGTAAGAATTTTGGGCACCCATCGTGCACAGAACTTACGGTAACCCAATCTTGCTGTCACTATCTCGTACAAGAGAGACTTAGAAATCTGTGGAGAACCAGTAGACAACTCCGACATTGAGAAACGTCGATTTTCACGAACTTTTGCATCAACTGTCTGAACGAGTTCGTCAGTCACCAATGATGGTCTACCACTCCTCTCTTCATCATGAACGTTTTCTCGTCCACTTTTAAATAAACGTACCCATTCACGGACAACTCCTTCACTCATAACTCTTGGTCCGTACACGGCACAAAGCTCACGATGAATAGCTGCTGCAGAATATCCTTTGGCTGTAAAAAACCTTATGACAGCACGCACTTCACATTTGGCGGGGTTTTCTATTGCAGCACACATTTCAAACTGCCACAAAAACTAAACTAGCGCAGGTACGACGTTCACTCGACCATGGCTTGATGCCGACTGACCTGTTGAGTGCGTGAACGCACAGATGGCGTCGCTACTCCCCCCACAACCCGCACTGTGACCAATCGGAGGTTACTTTCTGAACCGCCCTCGTATTTCACACCTGTTTTTAACATCCTGTGTGTGTATGTAGATGCGGAGATACGAAGATCGTAGACTGGAACGACCGAGTTGGTCGTGATGTGATCAGACGACTGAAATTGAAAGTACCGTTCAAAATCAGTCTTCTGTCGTATGCACTCTCGCCGCGAGGTACGCTTAGAGACGGGGACGTGTTAGTAGTGCCCTCGTTACACGGAGTGCAGTGAATCTGTGGCACATCTCCTGGCCACTGTCGACGCGGCCATACGCCTGTACTGGTACGTGCCGTTGTCGGCTGGGTCCGTGACGGCAGGTGGAACCTCCGTGTTATCAGATACAGGCTAGACAATGGCGCGCGTGGGGCAGCTGACGGGGAAGCGATGACGTCACACGCCCAGGTCATCAGACGCCCTGACCCTGCGGTTCTTGCACTGTTAAGCCGCAGGAACGTAGAGAGCGCGCAGGGATCAGAAATGAGGTGTGTGTGTGTGTGTGTACTCGCTCTGAACCCGCCAGCCGGTCCTGTGACTTCTCAGCGGTGGCTTTTTTTTGTTTCCGCGTGTGTCGACAGCTTCCTGTTGAGGCTGACATCGAAGGGAGCCGCGCTTTTGCACCAATACAAATGGTTCAAATGGCTCTGAGCACTATGAGACTTAACTTCTAAGGTCATCAGAACTCAGAACTACTTAAACCTAACTAACCTAAGCACATCACACACATCCATACCCGAGGCAGGATTCGAACCTGCGACCGTAGTGGTCGCCCAGTTCCAGACTGTAGCGCCTTTAACCACTTGGCCACCACGGCCGGCTGCACCAATACAGAGGGAGGTTTTAGGCACCTATGAGCCACATGTCACTCTTCTGCGTCGTAATGGGCGAAAAAAAACGAACTTTCAAAAAAGTCACCCTATAATTATCTTGCGCAGTGGTTTTCTGTCTGGTGTACATTATGCAGGATGTTACACAATTTATGTTACACACTTGTAGAGGTTGTAGAGACGACTTACTAGATCTACTTTTACATAGGAATCCTACGACTCTTCATAGTGTCAAAGCGTGCCGTGCGCCCGCTTTTAATTTCGCGTAATTCCCGCGGATTAGGAATCACGCAGGCCGCAAGAGCGCATGGGGCGTTACGGTAGCCGGTGGAGGGCAGGTCGGAGGACAATGTAGATACGGGCTGGAGAAGAGGCTACACGGGCGGCGAGGGGCGCAAGTAAGGCGGTGTGTTGTTATGGCCAAGAGTCTGCCGTGGCCCGTTGGCAAGAGTGCTGCATTTGCTCACTGCGGGTTTGGCGGTGGCGAGTGTTGGTCGCAGCCGTAAACGTGGCTCGTTAACAGCCGCTTCGGCAGGATACAGAGCGGGCCGCGGTGGCCGAGTGGTTCTAGGAACCGCGTGACTGTTCCGGTCGCAAGTTCCAATCCTGCTTCGGACATTGACGTGTGTGATGTCCTTAGGTTAGTTAGGTTTAAGTAGTTCTAGGGGGCTGATGACCTCAGATGTTAAGTCCCATAGTGCTCAGAGCCATTTCAGCTGGGACCCACAGTATTAGGCGTGTCCTGTGCTACTGAAGTTGCAAGCAGTTTGTGTCGATTGTGGTGCCGGGTTGGAGTCGGGTCTGACCTTTGTAACCTCTCCGCAAAAAAATGTATGACAATGATAATGAGGCAAAAACCCACACAATAACATTAATTAAATAGTGAACCATGACCCAAATGGAACCTCTCAGCAGAAATATATATATACTCCTGGAAATGGAAAAAAGAACACATTGACACCGGTGTGTGAGACCCACCATACTTGCTCCGGACACTGCGAGAGGGCTGTACAAGCAATGATCACACGCACGGCACAGCGGACACACCAGGAACCGCGGTGTTGGCCGTCGAATGGCGCTAGCTGCGCAGCATTTGTGCACCGCCGCCGTCAGTGTCAGCCAGTTTGCCGTGGCATACGCAGCTCCATCGCAGTCTTTAACACTGGTAGCATGCCGCGACAGCGTGGACGTGAACCGTATGTGCAGTTGACGGACTTTGAGCGAGGGCGTATAGTGGGCATGCGGGAGGCCGGGTGGACGTACCGCCGAATTGCTCAACACGTGGGGCGTGAGGTCTCCACAGTACATCGATGTTGTCGCCAGTGGTCGGCGGAAGGTGCACGTGCCCGTCGACCTGGGACCGGACCGCAGCGACGCACGGATGCACGCCAAGACCGTAGGATCCTACGCAGTGCCGTAGGGGACCGCACCGCCACTTCCCAGCAAATTAGGGACACTGTTGCTCCTGGGGTATCGGCGAGGACCATTCGCAACCGTCTCCATGAAGCTGGGCTACGGTCCCGCACACCGTTAGGCCGTCTTCCGCTCACGCCCCAACATCGTGCAGCCCGCCTCCAGTGGTGTCGCGACAGGCGTGAATGGAGGGACGAATGGAGACGTGTCGTCTTCAGCGATGAGAGTCGCTTCTGCCTTGGTGCCAATTATGGTCGTATACGTGTTTGGCGCCGTGCAGGTGAGCGCCACAATCAGGACTGCATACGACCGAGGCACACAGGGCCAACACCCGGCATCATGGTGTGGGGAGCGATCTCCTACACTGGCCGTACACCACTGGTGATCGTCCAGGGGACACTGAATAGTGCACGGTACATCCAAACCGTCATCGAACCCATCGTTCTACCATTCCTAGACCGGCAAGGGAACTTGCTGTTCCAACAGGACAATGCACGTCTGCATGTATCCCGTGCCACCCAACGTGCTCTAGAAGGTGTAAGTCAACTACCCTGGCCAGCAAGATCTCCGGATCTGTCCCCCATTGAGCATGTTTGGGACTGGATGAAGCGTCGTCTCACGCGGTCTGCACGTCCAGCACGAACGCTGGTCCAACTGAGGCGCCAGGTGGAAATGGCATGGCAAGCCGTTCCACAGGACTACATCCAGCATCTCTACGATCGTCTCCATGGGAGAATAGCAGCCTGCATTGCTGCGAAAGGTGGATATACACTGTACTAGTGCCGACATTGTGCATGCTCTGTTGCCTGTGTCTATGTGCCTGTGGTTCTGTCAGTGTGATCATGTGATGTATCTGACCCCAGGAATGTGTCAATAAAGTTTCCCCTTCCTGGGACAATGAATTCACGGTGTTCTTATTTCAATTTCCAGGAGTGTATTTTTATTTAACTTGGTGTATTTTTTTAAATCAACCGGAGGTTACTTTCTGAACGGCCCTCGTATATATATATATATATATATATATATAGAAATGAATACTTTTTTAAAAGAGTTACTTTATAAAAAAATTATTATTGGGGCATTTTTTGAACAAATTAATTACAATTAACATACATTACTAGATGTGCGCAATGCTGCTTCATTAGCTTCTACAACAATACTCATCGTCCACCACAATCCTGACCAGAGTCGCCAGAAGAACACGCCGTCGACGCATGCCGACGCCTGCTCAGTACAACCGTCCACTCGCTACAACTACTGCCGACTGACTACTCCTGCAGACTCGCGCAGACTCGCTACATACTACTACTGTTCCTGCCGACTCGCTACACGCAACTGACGACTCGCGCGGTCAAGCGCAGACAAGCAACGATAAATAACTCTCTGGTCAGAGATTCTGTCATGCCTCGCCATCGCTGGTAATGAATACATACGTGTTTCACCTTGGCAGGTACTGGACGCGGTAGCGTCTGCTGGATGACACCCGTGGGTTTCCCACTACGAGTAATTTTCGTTAAATCCTTCTCTCGGCGCTCTCTAAGGAAGCGTTTGTCAATGGCAGCTGGATTTTTCGAGAAATCAGTGAGCATCCGATTACTGTGCAGGTCACTTGGTGTCGCTGGTAGCTAGTCTGACTCCGTATCCTGGTTGCCCGTTGTTATACTGGGTGTTCCACTGATCGTGACCGGGCCAAATGTTTCAAGAAAAAACTACAAAGAACGAAACTTGTCTAGCTTGAAGGGGCAAACCAGATCGCGCTGTGGTTGGGCCCGATAGATAGCGCTGCCATAGGTCAAACGGATATCAAGTGCGTTTCTTTAAATAGGAACCCACATTTTTTATTACATATTCGTGTAGTACGTAAAGAAATATGAATGTTTTAGTTGACCCACGTTTTACCCTTTGTGATAGGTGGCGCTGTAATAGTCACAAACATGTGGCTCATAATTTAACACACCGAGCGAGGTGGCGCAGTGGTTAGCACACTGGACTCGCGTTCGGGAGGACGACGGTTCAATCCCGTCTCCGGCCATCCTGATTTAGGTTTTCCGTGATTTCACTAAATCGCTTCAGGCGAATGCCCGGATGGTGCCTTCGAAAGGGCACGGCCGATTTCCTTCCCCATCCTTCCCTCACCCGAGCTTGCGCTCCGTCTCTAATGACCTCGTTGTCGACGGGACGTTAAACACTAATCTCCTCCTCCTCCTCCTCTCCTCCATAATTTTACACGAACAGTTGGTAACAGGTAGGTTTTTTTAAATTAAAATACAGAACGTAGGTACGTTTGAACATTTCGGTTGTTCCAATGTGATACGTGTACCTTTGTGAACTTATCAGTTCTGTGAACGCATGCTGTTACAGCGTTATTACCTGTAAATACCACATTAATGCAATAAATGCTCAAAATGATGTCCGTCAACCTCTATGCATTTGTCAATACGTGTAACGACATTCCACTCAACAGCGAGTAGTTCGCCTTCCGTAATGTTCGCACATGCATTGACAATGCGCTGACGTATGTTGTCAGGCGTTGTCGGTGGATCACGACAACAAATTTCCTTCAACTTTCCCCACACAAAGAAATCCGGGGACGTCAGATCCGGTGAACGTGCCGGCCTTGGTATGCTGCTTCAACGACCAATCCACCTTTCATGAAATATGCTATTCAATACCGCTTCAACCGCACGCGAGCTATGTTCCGGACATCCATCATATTGCAAGTACATCGCCATTCTGTCATGCAGTGAAACATCTTGTAGTAACATCGGTAGAACGTTACGTAGGAAATCAGCATACATTGCACCATTTAGATTGCCATCGATAAAATGTGGGCCAATTATCCTTTCTCCCATAAAGCCGCACCATACATTAACTCGCAAAGGTCGCTGATGTTCCACTTGTCGCAGCCATTGTGGATTTTCCGTTGTACAATAGTGCATATTATGCCGGTTTACGTTACCGCGCCGGCCGGAGTAGCCGAGCGGTTCTAGGCGCTACAGTCTGCAACCGCGCGATGGCTATGGCCGAAGGTTCGAATCCTGCCTCGAGCATGGATGTGTGTGATGTCCTTTGGTTAGTTAGGTTTTAGTAGTTCTAAGTTCTAGGAGACTGATGACCAAATAAGTTGTCCCATAGTGCTCAGAGCCATTTGAACCATTTACGTTACCGCTGCAATCTACGTTGATGTAGCATTATCAACACCGACGTTGTTGAGATTCCCGATTCTCGCGCAATTTGTCTGCTACTGATGTGCGGATTAGCCGCGACAGCAGCTAAAACACCTACTTGGGCATCATCATTTGTTGCATGTCGTGGTTGACGTTTCACATGTGGCTGAACATTTCCCGTCCGCAGTTCGTGGTCGTGCGGTAGCGTTCTCGCTTCCCGCGCTCGGGTTCCCGAGTTCGATTCCTGGCGGGGTCAGGGATTTTCTCTGCCTCGTGATGACTGGGTGTTGTGTGATGTCCTCAGGATAGTTAGGCTTAAGTAGTTCTAAGTTCTAGGGGACTAATGACTATAGACGTTAAGTCCCATAGTGCTCAGAGCCGTTTTGAACACTTCCTGTTTCCTTAAATAACGTAACTATCCGGCGAACGGTGCGGACACTTGGGTGATATCGCCCAGGATATCGAGCAGCATACATAGCACACACCCGCTTGGCATTTTGATCACAGTAGCCATATATCGACCTTTTCCGCATTTGGTAAACGGTCCATTTTAACACAGGTAATGTATCACGAAGCAAATACCGTCGGCACTAGCGGAATGTTACGTGATACCACGTACTTTTGTGACCATTACAGGGGCATCTATCACAAATCGAAACCATTGGTGCAACTAAAACATCCATATTTATTTACGTTCTACACGAATATGTAATAAAAAATGGGAGTTCCTATTTTTAAAAAACGCAGTTGATATCCGTTTGACCTACGGCAGCGCCATCTAGCAGGCCAACCGTAGCGCCATCTGGTTTCCCCCTTCAAGCTAGACAAGTTTCGTCCTTTGTAGTTTTTTCGTTTGATGCTTATTTCGCGAGATATTTGGCCCGGTCACGATCAATGGACCACCCTGTAAACATACGCTTAGAGGCGCCGACGCCTATCTTATCTGTAGCGTCGTTGTCTGACGTTTCCGGACATAGGTTCATATGTAAAACTTGATCTACTAAGTCCCCTCTAGAACCTCTAGAAGTGCAACGTGTACTAGAGTCCCTCGGTGTGGAGTCTGTACAACCCCAAATCCAGGGTTTTAACCGCCTACCACCCTGGTCGCTGAAGAGGCCCGGAGTGATTTTAGATTTTTTGCAGTACAAGAAAGATTGCACTCCTGCCACCGTTTTTAATGCAGCATTTTCTGCCATTTTATTTGAGCACCACGACTATGTAGCTGTTTTCACGGATGGGTCTAAACAAGGGGATTCTGTTGGTTGCTCAGTTGTTTTTCCATATCGTGTCCTCGAGGTCCGACTGCCTCAGACTTTTACTGTCTTTGATGCAGAATTGTCTGCGATCTTGCGGGCACTGGAGCACATGAGACATTCTTCCTCTCCTAAATTTCTTGTCTGTTCCGATTCACTCAGTGCCCTTCACTCATTGCAACGTTTGTATGCGGCAGACAAAATTGTCCAGACCATCCAGGATGCCCTCCTCCGACTACAGCGACTGGGGAAAGTTCTAGCTTTCTGCTGGGTTCCGGGGCATGTTGGCATTGCTGGGAATGAAAGGGCAGATCTCGCAGCCAAGGAGGCGTGCCTCGCCCCACAAGTATCTTAGTGTGCTATCCCCTTGCACGCACTCACCTCGCTGTTGAGCTCACGGGTCATGCGTCGGTGGGAGGGTGAGTGGCTGGAAGTGACTGACAATAAGCTCCGTATAGTGAAGCCCACAACGCGTGTGTGGTGTACTTCCTTTCAGCCCCATCGACGGGACGAGGTTCTCCTCACTCGGCTTCGAATAGGCCACAGCCCTATGACGCATGGCTTCCTGCTCCGGCGAGAGGACCCTCCAATGTGTGGTGCTTGCGGCGTCCAGGTCACTGTGCGCCACGTTTTATTGGACTGCGTTTTATTTTCTGACCAGCGGGTCGCGGCTGACTTGCCAGCGGACCTGCCATCTCTTTTAGGCAACACTCGGACGAATGTGGCTAAAGTTGTAAAGTTCTGTGCCCTGTCAAATGTTTTTACAAAGATTTTAGGGAGAGAATTTTAATTTGCTCACTGTGTGACAAGCTCGCCCATATTTTATGTAAGTGGCCAGCCAATAACAACTTCCTGTGACATTCTTGTTGCTATGTCTTCCCTTTCCTTAGGTTTTACTTTCTTATGTAGCACTTTCCTTCCTTTCTTGCTTTCTTTGAGAGTGTGCTTTAGTTTTCTTAGGTCTGTCCACATTCGTTCCTTTTAATGTGTGTCAGGGCGTTGATGACCTCGATGTTGAGCGCCCATAAGCCCCAACACACCACCACCACCACATAGAAGTGTGTAACACGAATTGTGAAACAGCCTGTATACTGCTGCGAATACGCCGCATGTTTCACCATCCGCCACCTTCCTGGATCGGCTGTAGGTCGCGGGTGAGCGGGGACTCCACTGGAAGAGAGGGGGCACGCCCCCCTTTGTCGTGGCCGGCAGACAGCTGCCGGAAGACGCGCCCCTGCCGTGACGCCTGGCCCATTGTCTGTGCGCCGTGCATTAGCCAGCTATCGGCCGTTCCATCTAATGCCGCCTGCGTACGTCGACAGAGCTGCGCCTCTCGCTCTAGCAGGTGACCGACCGCACTCCCGGCTGTACCGTAGCAGGTTGTAACACTCTCGCTGGATTAACGGAGCACTTGCATCCTGTGCCTACAGTGTTGCATTTACCACATACACTCCTGGAAATGGAAAAAAGAACACATTGACACCGGTGTGTCAGACCCACCATACTTGCTCCGGACACTGCGAGAGGCTGTACAAGCAATGATCACACGCACGGCACAGCGGACACACCAGGAACCGCGGTGTTGGCCGTCGAATGGCGCTAGCTGCGCAGCATTTGTGCACCGCCGCCGTCAGTGTCAGCCAGTTTGCCGTGGCATACGGAGCTCCATCGCAGTCTTTAACACTGGTAGCATGCCGCGACAGCGTGGACGTGAACCGTATGTGCAGTTGACGGACTTTGAGCGAGGGCGTATAGTGGGCACGCGGGAGGTCGGGTGGACGTACCGCCGAATTGCTCAACACGTGGGGCGTGAGGTCTCCACAGTACATCGATGTTGTCGCCAGTGGTCGGCGGAAGGTGCACGTGCCCGTCGACCTGGGACCGGACCGCAGCGACGCACGGATGCACGCCAAGACCGTAGGATCCTACGCAGTGCCGTAGGGGACCGCACCGCCACTTCCCAGCAAATTACGGACACTGTTGCTCCTGGGGTATCGGCGAGGACCATTCGCAACCGTCTCCATGAAGCTGGGCTACGGTCCCGCACACCGTTAGGCCGTCTTCCGCTCACGCCCCAATATCGTGCAGCCCGCCTCCAGTGGTGTCGCGACAGGCGTGAATGGAGGGACGAATGGAGACGTGTCGTCTTCAGCGATGAGAGTCGCTTCTGCCTTGGTGCCAATGATGGTCGTATGCGTGTTTGGCGCCGTGCAGGTGAGCGCCACAACCAGGACTGCATACGACCGAGGCACACAGGGCCAACACCCGGCATCATGGTGTGGGGAGCGATCTCCTACACTGGCCGTACACCACTGGTGATCGTCCAGGGGACACTGAATAGTGCACGGTACATCCAAACCGTCATCGAACCCATCGTTCTACCATTCCTAGACCGGCAAGGGAACTTGCTGTTCCAACAGGACAATGCACGTCCGCATGTATCCCGTGCCACCCAACGTGCTCTAGAAGGTGTAAGTCAACTACCCTGGCCAGCAAGATCTCCGGATCTGTCCCCCATTGAGCATGTTTGGGACTGGATGAAGCGTCGTCTCACGCGGTCTGCACGTCCAGCAGGAACGCTGGTCCATCTGAGGCGCCAGGTGGAAATGGCATGGCAAGCCGTTCCACAGGACTACATCCAGCATCTCTACGATCGTCTCCATGGGAGAATAGCAGCCTGCATTGGTGCGAAAGGTGGATATACACTGTACTAGTGCCGACATTGTGCATGCTCTGTTGCCTGTGTCTATGTGCCTGTGGTTCTGTCAGTGTGATCATGTGATGTATCTGACCCCAGGAATGTGTCAATAAAGTTTCCCCTTCCTGGGACAATGAATTCACGGTGTTCTTATTTCAATTTCCAGGAGTGTAGATGGCCCATTATCTTGAAAGCTTTGACAGATAGAGATATGAAATTTTTGGGACGTATAGTTTCACTCCTTTTCTGATTACCGAACCAGAATCATAATATACAGACAAATAATTATTTATTTATGATTTTTTTAAATTTATGTTCAATTTTTTTAAAAACAGCTTTTGCTTCTGTAAGTAAAAAACCATTACAGGTCGAAATGTTTTCGTCGTTCAACAGCAGCAGTATACTAAGAGGTAACATAGTGTAAAATTTCCTGAGATAATGAGTCAAATACGTAGGTTGGAACTTAAATAGTGGCAACACAGCTGTGGAGACACTATGCAGTGGCATCTAGACTACTGGCCATTAAAATAGCTACACCACGAAGATGAAGTGCTACAGACGCGAAATTTAACCGACAGGAAGAAGATGCTGTTATATGCAAATGATTAGCTTTTCAGAGCATTCACACAAGGTTGCCGCAGGTGGCGACACCTACAACGTGCTGACATGAGGAAAGTTTCCAACCGATTACTCATTCACAAACAGCAGTTCACCGGCGTTGCCTGCTGAAACGTTGTTGTGATGCCTCGTGTAAGGAGGAGAAATGCGTATCATCATGTTTCGGACTTTGACAAAGGTCGGATTGTAGCCTATCGCGATTGCGGTTTATCGTATCGTGACATTGCCGCTCGTGTTGGTCGAGATCCAATGACTGTTAGCAGAATATGGAAACGGTGAGTTCAGGAGGGTAATACGGAACGCCTTGCTAGATACCAACGCCCTCGTATCACTAACAGTCGAGATGACAGGCATCATATTCGCATGGCTGTAACGGATCGTGCAGCCACGTCTCGATGCCTGAGTCAACAGACGGGGACGTCTGCAAGACAACAACCATCTGCACGAACAGTTCGACGTCGTTTGCAGCAGCATGGACTATCAGCTCGGAGACCGTGGCTGCGGTTACCCTCGACGCTGCATCACAGACAGGAGCGCCTGCGATGGTGTACTCAACGACCAACCTGGGTGCATGAATGGAAAAAC
The DNA here is from genome assembly GCF_023864345.2 of Schistocerca serialis cubense. NCBI lineage: Eukaryota > Metazoa > Arthropoda > Insecta > Orthoptera > Acrididae > Schistocerca > Schistocerca serialis. The sequence continues at coordinate 198,090,134 of NC_064647.1, read as the reverse complement.
GTCATTTTTTCGGGTGAATCCAAATTATGTTTACAGCATCATGATTGTCGCATCCATGTTTGGCGACATCGCGGTGAATGCACATTGGAAGTGTGTATTCGTCATTGCCATACTGGCGTATCACCCGGCGTGATGGTATGGGGTGCCATTGATTACACGTCTCGGTCACCTCTTGTTCACATTGACTGCACTTTGAACAGTGGACGTTACATTTCAGATGTGTTACGACCCGTGGCTCTACCCTTCATTCGATCCCTGCGAAACCCAACGTTTCAGCAGGATAATGCACGACCACATGTTGCAGGTGCTGCGCGGCCTTTCTGGATACAGAAAATGTTCAATTCTCCAGATCTCTCACCAACTGAAAACGTCTGGTTAATGGTGGCCGAGCAACTGGGTCATCACAATACGCCAGTCACTACTCTTGATGAACTGTGGTATCGTGTTGAAGCTGCATGGGTAGGTGTACCTGTACACGCCATCCAAGCTGTGTTTGACTCAATGCCCAGGCGTATCAAGGCTGTTATTACGGCCAGAGGTGGTTGTTCTGGGTACTGATTTCTCAGGGTGTACGCACCCAAATTGCGTGAAAATGTAATCACATGTCAGTTGTAGTATAATACATTTGTCCAATGACTATCCGTTTATCATTTGCATTTCTTCTTGGTGTAGCAATTTTAATGGCCAGTAGTGTACTATTTTCGCTGATAGCACACGTTGTTGACATACCTACCTTACTTCCGAGCAAATGGACTCACAGTCACATGTGAGCGAGCGGTCTAACGTAACGGTGTCTGAATGTTTTAGAAACAGGACCAACGGAGTTGGATCAGGATTGAATGTGCCAGAGGTTCTACAGCAGGAGGGTGTTATCAAGGTCTTCAAGAGGCGTGTGGGGAATCGGCATTGCGGTACAGAACAGTGGCACGTTGGGTAAAAGCCTTCATGGAAGGTCGGCAAACTGTGGCAGACATGCATCGGGCAGGTCGTCCTAGCGTCTCTGAAGAAGAAGTGCATGCTGTTGCCTCGTTAGTGGATTAGTGATCGACGCCACACGATTCGTGAGCTCTCCCACGAAACCGGACTGAAGCATACGACTGAGCTTCGCATCCTGAAGGAACGCCTGGGCATGCGAAAAAGTGCATCGCGATGGGTTCCGCATGACTTGACGGAAATGCAGAAATGGATGCGTTACGACGCTGCTCAGACGTGCTTGGAGCGCTATGAGCGCGAAGGAGAGGCTTTCTTACGCCGTATCGTAACACTGGATGAGACATGGGCCATATCGTACGAGCCAAAACTGAAACGCCAATCCAACGAATGGCGTCATTAAGGGTCGCCACGAAAGTGGAAAGTGCGTCAGAGCCCCAGTATGGTGAAAGTTATGGTGATTCTCGTGTACGACTGTGATGGTGTTATCCTATCGCATTATGTTCCTCCACGGTAGACCTTCAGTGCACAGTATTGCTGTTCGTTTTTGGAGCATCACCTGCGACCAGCTTTGCGAAAGAAGCGGCGACACTTTCTACGCAACCCACCCATCACTTTGCACGACAATGCGCGGGCGCATACAGCGCAAGCTGTGGCTGCTCTGTTCAGTTGATGAGACTGGGAAGTACTGTACCATCCACCATACTATCGGGACTTAAGTCCTTGTGACTTTGATTTGATTCCGAAGATGAAGGAACCCCTCCGTGGCATTCGCTTCATAACTGTTCCAGAGATTCGACAGGCGGTAGACCGCTCCATTCCCACCATCAACAGAACAGGCTCTCCTGACGGTGTACTACGCCTTCCACATCGCTGGGTTCTACACAACACTGTAACTACTTTGAAGGATAGTAACAGGTGCAAACATGTAACTCTTTTGTATTGGTTGTGAATAAATAGTTGCCACTGTTTAAGTTCCAACCCTCGTACAGGGTGTTTCAAAAATGACCGGTATATTTGAAACGGCAATAAAAACTAAACGAGGAGCGATAGAAATACACCGTTTGTTGCAATATGCTTGGGACAACAGTACATTTTCAGGCAGACAAACTTTCGAAATTACAGTAGTTACAATTTTCAACAACAGATGGCGCTGCGGTCTGGGAAACTCTATAGTACGATATTTTCCACATATCCACCATGCGTAGCAATAATATGGCGTAGTCTCTGAATGAAATTACCCGAAACCTTTGACAACGTGTCTGGCGGAATGGCTTCACATGCAGATGAGATGTACTGCTTCAGCTGTTCAATTGTTTCTGGATTCTGGCGGTACACCTGGTCTTTCAAGTGTCCCCACAGAAAGAAGTCACAGGGGTTCATGTCTGGCGAATAGGGAGGCCAATCCACGCCGCCTCCTGTATGTTTCGGATGGCCCAAAGCAATCACGCGATCATCGAAATATTCATTCAGGAAATTAAAGACGTCGGCCGTGCGATGTGGCCGGGCACCATCTTGCATAAACCACGAGGTGTTCGCAGTGTCGTCTAAGGCAGTTTGTACCGCCACAAATTCACGAAGAATGTCCAGATAGCGTGATGCAGTAATCGTTTCGGATCTGAAAAATGGGCCAATGATACCTTTGGAAGAAATGGCGGGCCAGACCAGTACTTTTTGAGGATGCAGGGACGATGGGACTGCAACATGGAGCTTTTTGGTTCCCCATATGCGCCAGTTCTGTTTATTGACGAAGCCGTCCAGGTAAAAATAAGCTTCGTCAGTAAACCAAATGTTGCCCACATGCACATCGCCGTCATCAATCCTGTGCACTATATCGTTAGCGAATGTCTCTCGTGCAGCAATGGTAGTGGCGCTGAGGGGTTGCCGCGTTTGAATTTTGTATGGATAGAGGTGTAAACTCTGGCGCATGAGACGATACGTGGATGTTGGCTTCATTTGGACCTCAGCTGCAACACGGCGAACGGAAACCCGAGGCCGCTGTTGGATCACCTGCTGCACTAGCTGCGCGTTGCCCTCTGTGGTTGCCGTACGCGGTCGTCCTACCTTTCCAGCACGTTCATCCGTCACGTTCCCAGTCCGTTGAAATTTTTCAAACAGATCCTTTATTGTATCGCTTTTCGGTCCTTTGGTTACATTAAACCTCCGTTGAAAACTTCGTCTTGTTGCAACAACACTGTGTTCTAGGCGGTGGAATTCCAACACCAGAAAAATCCTCTGTTCTAAGGAATAAACCATGTTGTCTACAGCACACTTGCACGTTGTGAACAGCACACGCTTACAGCAGAAAGACGATGTACAGAATGGCGCACCCACAGACTGCATTGTCTTCTATATCTTTCACATCACTTGCAGCGCCATCTGTTGTTGAAAATTGTAACTACTGTAATTTCGAAAATTTGTATGCCTGAAAATATACTGTTGTCCCAAGCATATTGCAACAAACGGTGTATTTCTATCGCTGCTCGTTTAGTTTTTATTGCCGTTTCAAATATACCGGTCATTTTTGAAACACCCTGTATTTAAAAGAAAGTCATTTTCAGGAAGTCAAGTTTAAACGTTTAATTTGATATTAACTCACATAGGGAGGCAAGCCTGCTCCTAGAAACAGCCAGACTCATAATCAACGTTATCTCGATCCTGTTCTTGATCACCATGCAGACCTAAAAGCTTCGTTCTTTTCCTGCCTCTTACTTCTTCAGTCATTTCGTCTGTTGCATGTTGGGCTTTCATGATCCTAAATCGATCCATTCGCTGGAAGGCTTGTAATCTGTTAGCTCCTGGAGTAATACCAATTTGCTCTAGTACCCCAATTCTTCCCTTATTACCATCATTAAACATTATCACAACATCACAAACTCCCGAGCATAGAGTTTTCATTCCTACAAAGACACTTTTTGGTACACGGTTCCAAATGACATTATTGAAATGCTCATCTGGGTTTTGCGTTCAACCATGGATACGTTTGGAAAGAAGATCGGGGGGTGAGCTAACACACACACACACTCTCTCTCTCTCTCTCTCTCTCTCTCTCTCTCTCTCTCTCTATATATATATATATATATATATATATATATATATATATATAATTGGTTTAATACCTTCCATCACTGTAGATGCTATGCTTTCTTTGTGCCTAAACTGTTCCTCTGTACCCGCTGCCTAAGCTTTGCGGTAGTAGCAACATGAATCAGCACCAGGCGGGCGAAGACCATGTATAGGTGTATCATCAGTTGATAATTTGTGGAAGAATATACCCCACACTGCTGTTGTAGGTCATGTCTATCGTTTCTTATTGCCATTCCATAATACTGCTGTAGTTCGTCAATGTTTTTGTCTGCAAGTCTTCTTTTACAATTTAGAGTCTCCAGAAAATACGTGTGCAATACCGCCATTTCTGTTTACCCTATGCATCCAAGCTCTAAAGACGAACATTAACATGAATTCAAGGAACAAATAGCTGAAAACGACAGCCTTGTACATTGAATGGTTCCGGAGATATACTTAAGGTAGTCAGTGCAGAATGACTGGATTTTTTTTTACACTTGCACCATTGGCTTTCAAATAATAAAAACTACACTTCCTATTGGAGTTAATAGGCAAATGATGCATCAAATTATTCAAGAGAGATCAAATACACTGAAGAGCCAAAGAAACTGGTAGACCTGCCCAATATCGTGTAGGGCCCCTGTTAGTAGCCAGAAGTGCCGCAACACGACGTGGCATGGACTCGAGGGTGGTTTGAAAAGGTCTCGGAATCACCGCGAGAGGTCAGAGCTAGCGCAACGAGTTGTTCACGTGATATTCATTCGACTGTTGCCTGTAAACAAGTGCCGCTTCAGCGCTCTTGGAAGGGAGCTGTGGCAGTGATATGGCTCTGTTGTTGTTCCCGCGTAGTGATTTGCGAAGATGGAGAAAATCGAGATTCGAGCAGTGATTACTTACTTCGTAAAGAAAGTTATGAAAGCAAAGGATATTCAGGCCGATTTCCAGAATACACTGGGGGACTCTGCTCCTTCATATTTAACTGTTGCCAAGTGGACAGATGAATCTAAACTTGGTCGGGGGAGCTTAGATGATGATCCGCACAGTGGTCGGCCAAGATGTCTCACTGCTCCAGAAATCATCGGAAAAGTGCACGAAATGGCATGGAGGATCGCCGATTGAAAGTGCGTGAAATTGCTCACGCTTGCCAGATGTCATCTGAGAGGGTGTATTTCATTTTAATTGAAGAATCAGAAATGAAGAAACTATGTGCAAGATGGGTGCCGCGGCTCTTGACTCTGGATCAAAAACGCATGAGAATGGACATATCGGAACAATGTTTGGCCCGTTTTAGGAGAAACGAACAAAGTTTCTTGCGCCGTTTTGTGGCCACAGATGAAACTTGGGTGCACTACTATACCCCAGAGACAAAACAACAATCAAAGCAGTGGAAACATGCTGATTCTCCGCCACCAAGCCGAGGTTCGAGTCCTCCCTCGGGCATGGGTGCGTGCGCTGTTTTTAGCATAAGTTAGTTCAAGTTAGTTTAAGCAGTGTGTAAATCTAGGAACCGATGACCTCAGCAGTTTCATCCCTTAGCAATTCACACACATTTGAACATCCGCCACCAAAGAAAGCAAAGACAATTCCTTCGGCGGGAAAGGTCATGGCATTAGTGTTCTGGGATGCGAAGGGGATTCCGTTTGTAGATTATCTCGCCACTGGGCAAATAATTAGTGGAGAATACTGTGCTAACCTCCTGTACAAATTGCAACAAAAGATACGCGAAAGAAGGCCAGCTTTAGCAAGGAAGAATGTCATCTTCCATCAGGACAATGAGCGCCCACTCATGTGCCGTCGCCATGGCAAAACTACACGAACTAAGCTGTGAATTGTTGCCACAGCCGCCTTATTCACCTGACATGGCTCAGACTTTCATCTCTTCCCTAAACTGAAATTTTTTTTGGTGGACGAAGATTCACTTCAAACGAAGAACTGAAAGCCAGAGTTGACAACTACTTTTGCAGCACCGGAGGAAACTCATTTTCGAAATGGGATCAAGACACTGGAACATCGTTGGACGAAGTTCATTAATCTGAGACTAAATGAAAAATAAAAAAGTTTCAGTGTTGTAAGAACTTTTTTTTTATATTCCGTTCCGAGAACTTTTCAAACCACCCTCGTAGTACTGGATGGAGATGACACCATGAATCCTGCAGGGCTGTCCATAAATCCATAAGAGTACGAGGGGGTGGAGGTATCTTCTGAACAGGATGTTGCAGGGTATCCCAGATATTATCAATAATTTTCATGTGTGTTGGGTTTGGAGGCCAGCGGTAGTGTTTAAACTCCTGGAGCTAGTCTGTAGCTATATTGGACGTGTGGGGTGTCCAATTGTTTACTGGAGCTGCTCGAGTCCGTCGGAATGCACAATGGACATCTATAGATAAGTCTCTGTTGGTTCTTCATGGCGGGGGAATATCGGCTGGTTCGTTGTTTCAATTCAATAAACTTTACCAACAGGCGTATACTTTAGATGATTTTATTTTATTTTGAACGCAACCAGTTTCGGCGATTCACGCTTTCGTTGAATCTGTTGCACAACGATTGGGATTCACGGTATCCAGTTTTATGGCGCTATACGATAAGCTCGTTGATTCGAAAAAAGCGTATTGGGCCTGAAGATGGCAAAATGATTTTCCGAAACTGATTTCGTTCGAAATAAAATAAAGTAACCTAAAGCATACGGCTGTTGGTAAAGTTTATTGAATGGAAATGTGTGGATACAGGTTATCAGACAGAGTGCGTACGTACGTGTCACCTGTCAGAGTCGTATCTAGATGTATCAGGGGTCTCATATCACTCTCAACAGCACACTCCCACCATTATAGAGCCTTCACCAGCCCTGCTGACAGGCAGGGTCCATGGCTTTATGAGGTTGTCTCCATATCCGTACACGTTCATCCGATCGATACAATTTGAAACGAGAGTCGTCCGACCAGGCAACATGCTTCCAGTAATCAACAGTCCAATGTCGGTTGACGGGCCCAGGCGAGGCGTAAAGCCTTGTGTCGTTCAGTCATCAACGGTACACGAGTGGGTCTTCGGCTCCGAAAGCCCATATCGATGATGTTTCTTTGAATGGATCTTACGCTGATACTTGTTGATGTCCCAGCACTGAAATCTGCAGCAATTTTCGGAAGGGTTGCACTTCTATCACGTCGAACGATTCTCTTCAGTCAACTTTGGTCCCGTTCTTGCACGATCTTTTTTCGTCCGCAGCGATGTCGGAGATTTTACCGGATTCCTGATATTCATCGTACATTCGTGAAATGGTCGTACGAGAAAATCCCCACTTCATATCTACCTCGGAGATGCTGTGTTCCATCGCTCGTGCGCCGACTACAACACTACGTTCAGACTCACTTAAATCTTGATAATCTGCCGTTGTAGGAACAGTAAACGATGTAACAACTGCGCCAGACACTTGCTGTCCTCAGACCTTAACTTTTCCCGGCGAATCGAATGTTCAAATAACTTACGGGTTTGCTGTCGGGTGACGCCGTCGAACACCGCCGATATTTCGACAGGAGCACACCCTGCCATTCTCAACGCACAAATGCAAGGAAGAAAAAAATGTGCAAGCAAATTTAGTACCTCGGTTCACAGAGGAGACACAAGGAAGACACCACACACAGAACAAGTGTCAACACAACCAAAGATAACATCAGAAATATCGAAAGATATTATTAATCAACAGGTGAGATAGCACTAATTCTGTCCCTCTGTTTTTTGATAAGAGACAGAGCCGGATTCCAAGCAGCATTTAAACAGAAATATCGATTATTGGAATAATCGATATTTCTGATGTTGGTTATCTTTGGTTGTGTTGACACTTGTTCTGTGTGTGGTGTCTTCCTTGTGTCTCCTCTGTGAACCGAGGTATTAAAGTTGCTCGCACATTTTTTCTTCCTTGCATTTGTGCCTTGAGAATGGCAGGGTGTGCTCCTGTCGAAATATCGGCGGTGTTCGACGGCGTCATCCTGCAGCAAACCCGTAAGTTACACTCCTGGAGATTGAAATAAGAACACCGTGAATTCATTGTCCCAGGAAGGGGAAACTTCATTGACACATTCCTGGGGTCAGATACATCACATGATCACACTGACAGAACCACAGGCACATAGACACAGGCAACAGAGCATGCACAATGTCGGCACTAGTACAGTGTATATCCACCTTTCGCAGCAATGCAGGCTGCTATTGTCCCATGGAGACGATCGTAGAGATGCTGGATGTAGTCCTGTGGAACGGCTTGCCATGCCATTTCCACCTGGCGCCTCAGTTGGACCAGCGTTCGTGCTGGACGTGCAGACCGCGTGAGACGATGCTTCATCCAGTCCCAAACATGCTCAATGGAGGACAGATCCGGAGATCTTGCTGGCCAGGGTAGTTGACTTACACCTTCTAGAGCACGTTGGGTGGCACGGGATACATGCGGACGTGCATTGTCCTGTTGGAACAGCAAGTTCCCTTGCCGGTCTAGGAATGGTAGAACGATGGGTTCGATGACGGTTTGGATGTACCGTGCACTATTCAGTGTCCCCTCGACGATCACCAGTGGTGTACGGCCAGTGTAGGAGATCGCTCCCCACACCATGATGCCGGGTGTTGGCCCTGTGTGCCTCGGTCGTATGCAGTCCTGATTGTGGCGCTCACCTGTACGGCACCAAACACGCATACGACCATCATTGGCACCGAGGCAGAAGCGACTCTCATCGCTGAAGACGACACGTCTCCATTCGTCCCTCTATTCACGCATGTCGCGACACCACTGGAGGCGGGCTGCACGATGTTGGGGCGTGAGCGGAAGACGGCCTAACGGTGTGCGGGACCGTAGCCCAGCTTCATGGAGACGGTTGCGAATGGTCCTCGCCGATACCCCAGGAGCAACAGTGTCCCTAATTTGCTGGGAAGTGGCGGTGCGGTCCCCTACGGCACTGCGTAGGATCCTACGGTCTTGGCGTGCATCCGTGCGTCGCTGCGGTCCGGTCCCAGGTCGACGGGCACGTGCACCTTCCGCCGACCACTGGCGACAACATCGATGTACTGTGGAGACCTCACGCCCCACGTGTTGAGCAATTCGGCGGTACGTCCACCCGGCCTCCCGCATGTCCACTATACGCCCTCGCTCAAAGTCCGTCAACTGCACATACGGTTCACGTCCACGCTGTCGCGGCATGCTACCAGTGTTAAAGACTGCGATGGAGCTCCGTATGCCACGGCAAACTGGCTGACACTGACGGCGGCGGTGCACAAATGCTGCGCAGCTAGCGCCATTCGACGGCCAACACCGCGGTTCCTGGTGTGTCCGCTGTGCCGTGCGTGTGATCATTGCTTGTACAGCCCTCTCGCAGTGTCCGGAGCAAGTATGGTGAGTCTGACACACCGGTGTCAATGTGTTCTTTTTTCCATTTCCAGGAGTGTATTTGAACCTGCTGTCCTGTATAGGCGTTGCCGACCGCAGCCCCGTATTCCGCCTGTTTACATATCTCTGTATTAGAATACGCATGCCTATACCAGTTTCTTTGGCGCTGCAGTGTATTTAGAAGTTCTACTTTGTTGCGCAGCAGACGTTTGCCGTACTGCGTGTGTGTGTGTGCGCGTGCGCGTGCGTGTGTGTGTGTGTGTGTGTGTGTGTGTGTGTGTGTGTGTGTGTGTGTGTGGTAGCTGTTTACGGCCCACGGCCGGAGTGTCAGCGTAAGCGAGATGAGGTCGCTTGCAGTCCGTTCGTGATGGATGGGAGCCGCTCGGCGGCTGACACCAGGGGATGGCGGGCTGACGCGTCCTCGAGTGACGAGCCGCTACCCACTCACTGCGCGCCGCTGCAACACCGACTCAAAGGAAGACCGCGGCGCTTGTTCGTGACGTCACGTCGGCTAGGCACGGCGAACGCCAGGTCTGTTGCAGGCAGAAACGCCTGGGCGTGCGTATCACTATAAATCTCTTATCTCTGGACAAAATGTTTGGTATTGTTTTGGATTCTGCAGTTTTATTTAGATGAAAGATTTGCTTACTATCGTAAAGCTACAAATGAAGATCATAGTTCTGTATTACTGTTACTGAATCCTGTCGAAACAAACGTAGATCAATATGAGAAGATGCTTTGCCCCATTGCGAGCTTCGGAAATTTTACATTCAAGTAACCATATTTACTTGATGCATTTTGCTATCGAAACTTACCCCAACCGCCTTACGATGAACTCGTTTCTTTTATTTATTTATTTATTTTCTTTTGATATCGTCACTGGAAATGTGAACTAATTTACATGTGTAAATGTCCAACTGTTGCCACTCATTAGATTACAGTCCTTTTCAGCGAAAGGGATTCTAAACAAGAAACAAAATAGCTTCACACATCAAAAATACTGCTGAGCTTAAACTTTTTTAAACATGCACATTAGAAAAGATAAATATTCCCCTCTTGCAACTGAAAGGAGAAACTTTATAAGATAAAAAAATTTATTTGATAAAACAAGTATCTCTCTTTTGCCTCTTCTTCTGTCCCCCACCCCCTCCTCCAGCGTGTACAATCGCAAGATATTTCATTAACATTCAGTGCTCCTCCCCCCATAGTCAACCAAGATACCTAAAGAAGAGCACCAGTATGTTCACAGTTTCTTGTAAAAGTAACCCAGTACAAACGTAACTTCCTCAGATTTACAAATAAGGTAAAGAAGCACGAATTCTGTTGCTGCTGCACCATGAAGTTGTGTTTGTATGTCAATCCTTAAAACAGTTGGAAATTTAAGTTCGTGAGTACGCTCTTTGTTAAGAAGTGTAATGAAATGCACAATTAATTGAGTATAGAAATCTCTCAGAACAATGTGTGTTGCTCAACTACCGCCAATAGTTCCACATTTTCCTGTGTCAGAGAGGGAGACACCACCATTATGAGTATGCCTGCAACAGACCTGGCGTTCGCCGTGCCTAGCTGACGTGACGTCACGAACAAGCGCCGAGGCCTTCCTTTGAGTCGGTGTTGGCCGCTGCCGCTACGTACTGTACTGTGACGGGCACCACTCACCCACTACTGGCACAGACTGGCCGCCGGAGGCCGCATCTGCCTACTCTGGCATCTAAGCCTGCCCCTACACGACTACTGTGCGGTCTACACTCAACTGTTTGCCACAGCTCTCGTAGAACCACAGTCAAATATTCTTCGAGCGTGGAAAATTCTCCAGCCGCGACCAATTGATGCAATCTTTGGCTAAAGAATAGCTGGAAATGACCCTGCATCGTTTGGCTTCCCGTGTTGACTCCATGCCATCACGATGTGCGGTTGTAATTAAGGCGCCGGCCGGTGTGGCCGAGCGGTTCTAGGCGGTTCAGTCTGGAACCGCGCGACCGCTACTGTCGCAGGTTTGAATCCTGCCTCGTGTATGGATGTGTGTGATGTCCTTAGGTTAGTTAGGTTTAAGCAGTTCTAGGGGACTGATGACCTCAGATGTTAAGTCCCATAGTACTCAAAAAAAATCGTTCAAATGGCTCTGAGCACTATGGGACTTAACATCTGAGGTCATCAGTCCCCTAGAACTTAGAACTATTAAACCTAACTAACCTAAGAACATCACAGACATCCATGACCGAGGCAGGATTCGAACCTGCGACCGTAGCGGTCGCGCGGTTCCAGACTGTAGCGCCTAGAACCACTCGGCCACTCCGGCCGTCCGAACTGTTGATCCTGAAGTATTTCGTACAGTGTGATGCAAAACTGAAAGTGTCGGCCATGATCTTCCGGTTTTAATTGTTGCGCAATAGTCTGAAATGTAACTACCATCGAAAAATCTTCCGATGCTGTTTGCTGCATTATTCCAAATTCGTAGCTTAAGCAGACTGTTGATGTTTTTGGATTGCGTACGAAATCTTCCCTCTCCAAGGTTGCATCTGGCACGGTTGCCTCTGGCACACTTGCTCAACTGGTACTTTTGTGTTTACAGAAACAACAAATGTGCTTATATCGTCGATGCCAACACACATAGGTCTGTTTACGTTTCTTCTTAATGCTCACAGCATTGTTGTAACAAGTATACATCTCTTATATTGCAACTCTTTTCTTGCTTTGTTGACATTTTGTTGTGGCCGGGCGGTTCTAGGCGCTACAGTCTGGGCCCACGCGACCACTGCGGTCGCAGGTTCGAATCCTGCCTCGGGCATGCATGTTTGTGATGTCCTTAGGTTAGTTAGGTTTAAGTAGTTCTAAGTTCTAGGGGACTGATGACCTCAGATGTTAAGTCCCATAGTGCTTAGAGTCATTTGAACGATTTTTTTGAGTACTATGGGACTTAACATCTGAGGTCATCAGTTCCCTAGAACTTAGAACTACTTAAACCTAACTAACCTAAGGACATCACACACATCCATGCCCGACCTGCGACCGTAGCGGTCGCGCGGTTCCAGACTGTAGCGCTTAGAAACGCTCGGCCACAGCGGCCGGCGATGGGGAGTTTCCCTTGTAAGTGGAGCCTCTCCCTGTCCATGCTTGCATGGTGACCATTCGAAAGGATCAACTGTCACCTCCGCTTTTGTTATTATTTAAAAAGAATACCGCTGAAAAGGCAACAAAAGCAGCGATTTATTTTCGCTGGGCTTGTTAAGAATTTGTAACTTTCAACGAAACGTCATGAGCGGCGAATTTTGAGTAAAAGCTGCACATTTCTCTTGTTGCGATGTTAAAATTTGCTTCTTTTGTTAAAACACAGAGGAGTTGACACATTGTCACGTCACTAACATACTCTAGAGAGAATTCTGAAACAGTGGTTTATTAAATGAGGAACTGAGGAAAAGTAAGGTGAGTAGCGTACAAAAAAGCACGTCCTCGGTAGAAAAATTGAAGTGCAATGTCATCTCTTATGTTGTTCCAAAACTTGTAGCATTTCTCGTCTCACCAGCTATCGAACGCCCTTAAAAATTACTTTCTTTCATCAAAAAAATTTGTAATTACTGGAATAACATGTCAGATAGTGACGTTTTGCATAATAACCGTATGTCAAAATGCTACGCTCATTGCATGCTATCATCTGCCAAAACCTGATTCGATATCTTGCCGAGCGAGGTGTCGCAGTGTCTAGCACACTGGCCTCGCACTCGGAACGACGATGGTTCAATCCCGCGTCTGGCCATCCTGATTTAAGTTTTCCGTGATTTCCCTAAAATATCTCCAGGCAAATGCCAGGATGGTTCCTTTGAAAGGGCACGGCCGACTTCCTTTCCCATTCTTCCCAAATCCGATGGTACCGATGATCTCGCTGTTTGGTCCCCTTCCCCAAACCAACCAACCAACCGATATATGAAACTGCTTGTGAAGTATGAGGGATGTTGTGGATGTTTCATTCAGGGCTCCATCGCTGGCGCGCGCCATCTCAAATGATTGTGCTCCATCAGTTCAATTTTCTCGAGATTGTTGAGAGATAGATACCTGCCCCACATCTAAAGAAAAGATCAGTACGTTAGCTAAATCCGATATGCAGTAACGTATTGTGCAATATGCAGGAAACGGAAAATCAGAGCACTCTTATTTTTCATTGCATACTTTTTCGAACTTCACGATGTGAGTCACTTTCCATGCAAATGTCACGATGTTGTTGTTGTGGTCTTCATTCCTGAGACTGGTTTGATGCAGCTCTCCATGCTACTCTACCCCGTGCAAGCTTTTTCATCTCTCAGTACCTTCTGCAACCTTCATCCTTCTGAATATGTTTACTGTATTCATCTCTTGGTCTCCTTCTACGATTTTTACCCTCCATAGCACCCTCGAATACTAAATTGGTGATCCCTTGGTGCCTCAGAATGTGCCCTACCAACCGATCCCTTCTTCCAGTCAAGTTGTGCCCCAAATTTCTCTTCTCTTCAATTCTATTCAGTATCTCCTCATTAGTTATGTGATCTCCCCATCTAATCTTCATCATTCTTCTGCAGCACCACACTTCGAAAGCTTCTATTCCCTTCTTGTCTAAACTATTTATCCTACATGTTTCACTTCCAGACATGGCTACACTCCATACAAATACTTTCAGAAACGACTTCCTGACACTTAAATCTATACTCGATGTTAGCAAATTTCTCTTCTTCAGAAACGCCTTCCTTGCGATTCCCGGTCTACATTTTTTATCCTCTCTACTTCGACCATCATCAGTTATTTTGCTCCCCAAATAGCAAATCTCCTTTACTACTTTAAGCGTCTCATTTCCATATCTAATTCCCGCAGCATCACCCGACTTAATTCGACTACATTCCATTTCCTCGTTTTGCTTTTGTTAGGTGTTCAAAAATGGTTCAAATGGCTCTGAGCACTACGGGACTTAACTTCTGACGTCATCAGTCCCCTAGAACTTAGAAGTACTTAACCTAACTAACCTAAGGACATCACACACACCCATGCCCGAGGCAGGATTCCAACCTGCAACCGTAGCAGTCGCGCTGTTCCAGACTGTAGCGCCTACAACCACTCTGCCACTCCGGCCGGCGCTTTTGTTGACGTTCATCTAATATCCTCCTTTCTAGACACCGTCCATTCCCTATGACTATTAACGTAATAATGGGGACATGACCATGGAGCTGTGATATAAAGCTATAAGTAATCCAAAAATGAAATGTCTTACCGAATAGTTTCTGTATAATCGTTTCAGGTTGCAGGGCATGCTCCTCGTTTCTGTCATCGCCGACTGTCCGAAAGCGGGCAAACAGTTGACCAAATTTTTTTCAGCGCGCATCGGCTACCGTATCCTGCGCCGACTCAACAGAAAACACTCTCGGCCACACACCGTGAGGTGGCCTCGGCGGCAGTCGACGGAAGTGGAGTCAGGGATTGGAAGCGGAAAGACAGCTTTCAGGGAGGGAAGTGCAGCACGAGGAGGATGGATGGACGGATGGACGTCACTGAGTGAGTGGGTGGCAGTCCGGACGGTGCCCTGGCGGCTGCGCGCTGCCGGCTTCAGTTTCACCACACGCGCGCGCACACACACACACACACACACACACACACACACACACACGTAGCCCGCGCCGGCCGCGCCCTCAGCCGCTGCCCGCATTCCGCGCCGCGTGTCGGCTGAGCGGAGCTCAGCTCGCACGACGCACGCTCCCCCCTCACTCCATCTACATAAGTAATTGGAGAGCCACACACTCTGTAGGCCTACAGTTGACGCCGGTGGACACATCCTACCACTATTGCAGTTTCTGTGTTCTGTCTTCTGGCGTATTCGGCGAGGGGAAAATTAGTGTATACAGGGTGCTTGCCTAAGGGTGCGGGCCGGTGTGGCCGAGCTGTTCTACGCGCTTGAGTCTGGAACCTCGCGACCGCTACGGTCGCAGGTTCGAATCCTGCCTCGGGCATGGATGTGTGAGATGTCCTTAGGTTAGTTAGGTTTAAGTTCACTACTGGCCATTAAATTTGCTACACCACGAAGATGTGCTACAGACGCGAAATTTAACCGACAGGAAGAAGATGCTGTGGTATACTATTGATTAGCTTTTCACAGCATTCACACAAGGTTGGCGCCGGTGGCGACATCTAGAACGTGCTCACATGAGGAAAGTTTCCAACCGATTTCTCGTACACAAACAGCAGTTGACCGGCGTTGCCTGCTCAAACGTTGTTGTGATGCCTCGTGTAAGGAGGAGAAATGCGTACCATCACGTTTCCGACTTTGATAAAGGTCGGAGTGTAGCCTATCGCGATTGCGGTTTATCGTCTCGTGACATTGCTGCTCACGTAGGTCGAGATCCAATGACTGTTAGCAGAATATGGAATCGGTAGGTTCAGGAGGGTAATACGGAACGCCGTGCTGGATCCCAACGGCCTCGTATCACTAGCACTCGAGATGACAGGCACCTTATTCGCATGGCTGTAACTGATCGTGCAGCCACGTCTCGATCCCTGAGTCAACAGATGGGGCGTTTGCAAGACAGCAACAGTCTGCACGAACAGTTCAACGACGTTTGCAGCAGCATGGACTATCAGCTCGGAGACCATGGCTGTGGTTACCCTTCAAGCTACGTCACAGACAGGAGCGCCTGCTATGGTGTACTCAACAACGAACCTGGGTGCACGAATGCCAAAACGTCGTTTTTTCGGGTGAATCCAGTTTCTGTTTACAGCATCATAATGTTTGCATCCGTGTTTGGCTACATCGCGGTGAACGCACATTGCAAGCGTGCAATCGTCATCACCATACTGGCGTATCACCCGGCGTGATGGTATGGGATGCCATCGGTTACACGTCTCGGTCACCTCTTGTTCACATTGACGGCACTTTGAACAGTGGACGTTACATTTCAGATGTGTTACGACGCGTGACTCTACCCTTCATTCGATCCCTGCGAAACCCTACATTTCAGCAGGATAATGCACGGCCGCATGTTGCAGGTCTTGTACGGGCCTTTCTGGATACAGAAAATTGTTCGTCTGCTGCCCTGGCCAACACTTTCTCCACACCTCTCACCAATTGAAACGTCTGGTCAATGGTGGCCGAGCAACTGGCTCATCACAATGCGCCAGTCAGTACTCTTGATGAACTGTGGTATCGTGTTGAAGCTGCGTGGGCAGCTGCACCTGTACACGCCATCCAAGCTCTGTTTGACTCATTGCCCAGGCGTATCAAGGCCGTTATTACGACCAGAGGTGGTTGTTCTGGGTACTGATTTCTCAGGATCTACGCACCCAAATTGCGTGAAAATGTAATCACATGTGAGTTCTAGTATAATATATTTGTTCAATGAACACCCGTTTATCATCTACATGTCTTCTTGGTGTAGCAATTTCAATGACCAGTAGTGTAGTTCTAAGTTCTAGGGGACTCATGACCTCAGTTGTTAAACACCATTGTGCTCCGAACCATTTGAAGCATTTGAACCCTAAGAGTGTGCTAAAATGTAACAGGCCATAGACTATTCTCCACTGAACGATTTGAGGTAGAAAAACTGGGGTCGGAGAAGCCAGCTTAAGGAGGTAACAGAAATGACATCACGGTACTGTGTACTTTTTATTTACATTAGTTAACTGCAAATACCAATAATGACACAATGATTGTAGCATTGCAACTGTATCTTACAAAATGTGCTGAAACTGACGGCCGTCGACCTCAATAGAAGCACGACATCGGCGAACGATATTCTGACGAACCATAACAAATATCCGTGGAGTGTTTCGAAGCATATCACAGGCAGCTACAATTCTGGCAGCTAATTCCATCTCCGAACCACGGCGGCCTCATAAACAATTGACTTTAGATATTCCCATAGGAAATAATCAAGGGGATTCAAATCGGGTGACTATGAAATATGACCCATCCTTCCAATCCAGCGACCAGAAACTACAGCACTGAGACGGTTGTGGGCAACCACTCTGAAACGAGGCGGATCACCGTCGTGTTGTGCCCACACCGTCTCACGAACAGCAAAGCTACGCTCTGAAACAGTTCAGGTAACATCTTTACACGAACCTCAAGTACAGGGTTATTACAAATGATTGAAGCGATTTCACAGCTCTACAATAACTTTATTATTTGAGATATTTACACAATGCTTTGCACACACATACAAAAACTCAAAAAGTTTTTTTAGGCATTCACAAATGTTCGATATGTGCCCCTTTAGTGATTCGGCAGACATCAAGCCGATAATCAAGTTCCTCCCGCACTCGGCGCAGCATGTCCCCATCAATGAGTTCGAAAGCATCGTTGATGCGAGCTCGCAGTTCTGGCACGTTTATTGGTAGAGGAGGTTTAAACACTCAATCTTTCACATAACCCCACAGAAAGAAATCGCATGGGGTTAAGTCGGGAGAGCGTGGAGGCCATGACATGAATTGCTGATCATGATCTCCACCACGACCGATCCATCGGTTTTCCAATCTCCTGTTTAAGAAATGCCGAACATCATGATGGAAGTGCGGTGGAGCACCATCCTGTTGAAAGATGAAGTCGGCGCTGTCGGTCTCCAGTTGTGGCATGAGCCAATTTTCCAGTAGAAGAAAAAGGGGCCATAAACTTTAAACCGTGAGATTGCACAAAACACGTTAACTTTTGGTGAATTGCGAATTTGCTGCACGAATGCGTGAGGATTCTCTACCACCCAGATTCGCACATTGTGTCTGTTCACTTCACCATTAAGAAAAAATGTTGCTTCATCACTGAAAACAAGTTTCGCACTGAAAGCATCCTCTTCCATGAGCTGTTGCAACCGCGCCGAAAATTCAAAGCGTTTGACTTTGTCATCGGGTGTCAGGGCTTGTAGCAATTGTAAACGGTAAGGCTTATGCTTTAGCCTTTTCCGTAAGATTTTCCAAACCGTCGGCTGTGGTACGTTTAGCTCCCTGCTTGCTTTATTCGTCAACTTCCGCGGGCTACGCGTGAAACTTGCCCGCACGCGTTCAACCGTTTCTTCGCTCACTGCAGGCCGACCCGTTGATTTCCCCTTACAGAGGCATCCAGAAGCTTTAAACTGCGCATACCATCGCCGAATGGAGTTAGCAGTTGGTGGATCTTTGTTGAACTTCGTCCTGAAGTGTCGTTGCACTGTTATGACTGACTGATGTGAGTGCATTTCAAGCACGACATACGCTTTCTCGGCTCCTGTCGCCATTTTGTCTCACTGCGCTCTCGAGCGCTCTGGCGGCAGAAACCTGAAGTGCGGCTTCAGCCGAACAAAACTTTATGAGTTTTTCTACGTATCTGTAGTGTGTCGTGACCATATGTCAATGAATGGAGCTACAGTGAATTTATGAAATCGCTTCAATCATTTGTAATAGCCCTGTACAGGTGGCCGTTCAGACGCCCAGGTGGAAGATGTGGCGCATGACATTGTCGCGTAGAGTGCCGGCCCAGATATTCACAGCAAAACGTACTTGATGATGTGACTCTACCACAACATAAGGGTTTTCCTCATTACCCTCTTTGCCATAGCCATCAACAGTATTACATCTACGGTAAGGAGTCCAGTACAGTGCTCCTTATGTGTGGACAATTTTGCTGTTTTCTGTTCCTCCTCCAGTGTTGCAGCGGCGAGGCGTCAGTTGCAACTTACAGTGCGGCGGTTAGAGGAGTGGGCTGCAAAGGCGGGTTCTCGTTTTTCTGCTGATAAGTGTGTGTGTGTGTTCATTTTAATCGTTCTCGTCATCGTTTTAATTTGCCTGCCTTGAAGATGAGGGACACCATCCTACATTTTAGAGACATAGTGCGGCTTCTGGGCCTCATTTTTTACTCCAGGTTGTCGTGGTTGCCACACCTGCGAGACTTAAAAGCCCTAACCCTGAGGGCGCTGAACATCCTTAGCCACAGATCTTGGGGATCGTACAGGGCGCGTCTCCTCCAGTTTTATCGGGCTTTTGTACGTTCGCTGCTGGACTACGGGCGCACGGTGGATGTATCAGCGAGGCCGCCTTCTTTGCGGATCCTTGACGCCGTCCACCATGAGGGGATTCGGCTGGCCAGGGCGCTTATCGGACCAGTCCCATACCCAGCCTCTGTGTTGAGGTGGGGGAACCGCCACTTACCATCCAGCGCCAGATGCTCATGGTGAGCCAAGCATGAAAGTTCCTCGCAGGTCCAACTTCACCCGCATACCATACTGTTGTTCGTCCACATCTGAAGCGCCTTTTTTCCAACAGTCCACAAGCCACGATGCCATTTTGGATCGGTGTGCAGCATGTGCTCGAGTCAGTCGGTGTGGCGCCAGTGCAACACCAAGTCCTGGGTTTCAACCGTGTGCCACCCTGGTTTCTGGAGCGGTACAGATTTTTAATGCGGTTTTTTCTGCCGTTTTATCTGAGCACCAACACCATGTAGCAGTTTTTACGGATAGGTCTAAGCAGGGTGACTCCGTTGGTTGCTCTGTCGTCTTTCCGGATCGTGTCCTCAAGGTCAGACTGCCTCCCGAATTTACCATCTTTGATGCAGAATTATATGCAATCTTGCGGGCACTGGAGCAGATCAGACATTCTCCTATTTCTCGTCTGTTCAGATTCTTTGAGCGGCCTTTACTCTCTCCAGCGTTTGTAGCCAGCAGAAGAAGTAACCCAGACTATCCAGGACGCCCGCGTCCAACTGCAGCGACTGGGGAAGCAGGTGTCTTTCTGCTGGGTACCAGGGCACGCGGGAATTCTGGGGAATGAAAGGGCTGATCGAGCAGCCAAGGAGGCGTGTCGTGACCGTCAGGTCTTTCAGTGTGCTATTCCCTTGCATATGCCCTCACCTCGCTGTTGCGGTATAAAGTCCTGTGCCGCTGGGAACATAAGTGGCTAGAAGCGGCCGACAATAAGCTCCGTGCAGTGAAGCCAACAGCTCGGCCGTGGCTTTATTTCTCCCAGCCACGTCGATGGGACGAAGTCCTCCTCACTCGTCTTCGCATCGGCCACAGCCCTATGACGCATGGATTTTTACTCCGGCGAGAGGACCCTCCGATGTGTGGTGCTTGTGGCGTGCAGATCACGGTGCACCAAATTTTATTGGACTGCATTTTATTTTCTGACCAGCGGACTGCAGAGAATTTGCCGGTGGATCTGCAGTCTATTTTATGCAAAATTCAAACGAATGTGGTTCCGGTTTTAAAGTTTTGTGAATTGTCCCACGTTTTTGACAAGATTTTGCGGAGATGTTTTAATGTCTCAACAGGGTGGCTGGCTCACCCAAGCTTTATGTAAGTGGTCACATGTACCTGTGCTGTTCTTTTAGCTCTTCCGCGTTTTGTTTTCCCTCTGTTTTAATTTCTTGATTAGCTGTCTTGCCTCCGCATTGGTTTTAGTCCATGTGGGAGTGCCTGTGCGATAGACTAATTGTGTGGTCGTTTCGTGTGCATGCGTGTACTACAGTTTTCGTTCTTATCCACATTCGTTTATTTTAATCGTTATTAGGGCGTCCATAAGATCCCCAAACCACACACACACACACACACACACACACACACACACACGATGAGATATAAAATGAGGCCTGCTTAAAATAAACCTTATGATACGGAGGAATCTGGTCGATCAATCCATTGTTGGAGCGACTACTGACACAGTCCGACCCTTGGCTGCAAAGTCGGTCACGAGCATTGCACGGACTCGTTGTGGGTGATATCTACATCTGCATGATACTCCGCAACTCACCCAATGGTGTGTGGCGGGTTGTACTTTCGGAACCACTATCTGATCCCGCCAACCTTGTTTCACTCGCGAATAGTGTGTGGGAAGAAAGATTGTCCTTAAGCCCCTTTATTGGCTCTAGTTTCTCGAATTTTCTCCTCGTGGTCAATACGCGAGTTGTATGTGCGTGTGTGTGTGTGGGGGGGGGGGGGGGGGGGGGGGAAGGAATATGTTGTCCGACTCCTCCTGAAAAGTGCTGTCCTGAAATTTCAATGGGTGTAATTGTTACCCCTGTAGTACTCGTCACACGCTAGTACGTGCGGCGTCCATTTCACGTGCAGTACGAAGAGTACTTGTCATGGGGTCCGCTACAACGCGTTCCAGCACCTCCTCTTCAAAATCGGGTGTGCGATGCGTCCTCGCATTGCCAGGTCCCTCGTTTCATCTTTCCAATTAACCAGTCTCGCGCATTCGTCAGTCGAGAGAAATAAACACTCGTCATGACGGATGATGCCTGTTAGGAAATCGTTCCCTGTACAGCCTTTCAGCAGCGAGAGCATCGCTACGTACTTCCCCATACACAAGGTGAATGTCAGCGACTTCTGCGAAACTGTGCCGGTACTGCTCCATCGTAGCGTACTGTACGTCTCTGAATAGCACTGAGTAACGAATGCCATTGATTCATACCACGTTCTGTCAAGGGAAAATGCAAATTCGATACTGAAACCTGGTGGTGAAGGGAAGGCAGGATTCGGTTACGATTGTGGACGGGGCCGTAATCAGCTACTATTGGTTGCCTTTTACAGTTACACACAATTTATTTTGAACCAGTAATTCCAGACTCAACAATAAATAAATAAACACGTTATTAATGAAGGAATAAACAACTGTGTAAATAGTAATGTCTTCAGTTTGAGCACAGAATTTAAAATAGACACAGGAGTACGACTAGGGGATGTACTGTCCCCAGTGCTCTTCAGTTGTGCTCTTGAGAAACTTGTTGGAGAATGGAGAAGAGCAGGTGCACCAGCACACAGACTGTGGCCAAAACGTAAGGGCATAGAATTAGACTGTTTAGCACATTACCGATGCACAGAAACAGCCAGAATTATTACAACAGCAGGCATAAAAAAAAATTACAAATTTCATTTGAAAAAACAAAATTTATGACTAACATCAAAGATGCACCTTCATGATCTCAAAATTGGTAATAACTACACTCCTGGAAATTGAAATAAGAACACCGTGAATTCATTGTCCCAGGAAGGGGAAACTTTATTGACACATTCCTGGGGTCAGATACATCACATGATCACACTGACAGAACCACAGGCACATAGACACAGGCAACAGAGCATGCACAATGTCGGCACTAGTACAGTGTATATCCACCTTTCGCAGCAATGCAGGCTGCTATTCTCCCATGGAGACGATCGTAGAGATGCTGGATGTAGTCCTGTGGAACGGCTTGCCATGCCTTTTCCACCTGGCGCCTCAGTTGGACCAGCGTTCGTGCTGGACGTGCAGACCGCGTGAGACGACGCTTCATCCAGTCCCAAACATGCTCAATGGGGGACAGATCCGGAGATCTTGCTGGCCAGGGTAGTTGACTTACACCTTCTAGAGCACGTTGGGTGGCACGGGATACATGCAGACGTGCATTGTCCTGTTGGAACAGCAAGTTCCCTTGCCGGTCTAGGAATGGTAGAACGATGGGTTCGATGACGGTTTGGATGTAGTGTGCACTATTCAGTGTCCCCTCGACGATCACCAGTGGTGTACGGCCATTGTAGGAGATCGCTCCCCACACCATGATGCCGGGTGTTGGCCCTGTGTGCCTCGGTCGTATGCAGTCCTGATTGTGGCGCTCACCTGCACGGCGCCAAACACGCATACGACCATCATTGGCACCAAGGCAGAAGCGACTCTCATCGCTGAAGACGACACGTCTCCATTCGTCCCTCCATTCACGCCTGTCGCGACACCACTGGAGGCAGGCTGCACGATGTTGGGGCGTGAGCGGAAGACGGCCTAACGGTGTGCGGGACCGTAGCCCAGCTTCATGGAGACGGTTGCGAATGGTCCTCGCCGATACCCCAGGAGCAACAGTGTCCCTAATTTGCTGGGAAGTGGCGGTGCGGTCCCCTACGGCACTGCGTAGGATCCTACGGTCTTGGCGTGCTTCCGTGCGTCGCTGCGGTCCGGTCCCAGGTCGACGGGCACGTGCACCTTCCGCCGACCACTGGCGACAACATCGATGTACTGTGGAGACCTCACGCCCCACGTGTTGAGCAATTCGGCGGTACGTCCACCCGGCCTCCCGCATGCCCACTATACGCCCTCGCTCAAAGTCCGTCAACTGCACATACGGTTCACGTCCACGCTGTCGCGGCATGCTACCAGTGTTAAAGACTGCGATGGAGCTCCGTATGCCACGGCAAACTGGCTGACATTGACGGCGGCGGTGCACAAATGCTGCGCAGCTAGCGCCATTCGACGGCCAACACCGCGGTTCCTGGTGTGTCCGCTGTGCCGTGCGTGTGATCATTGCTTGTACAGCCCTCTCGCAGTGTCCGGAGCAAGTATGGTGTGTCTGACACACCGGTGTCAATGTGTTCTTTTTTCCATTTCCAGGAGTGTATATCTCTCGAGGTGAATGGATTGCAGAAAATTCTAATGAAAAGAAATCTGCCAGATCAGGAGTCCAGAAAATGGAGACGGCGTTTCAGTTAGCAAAAAACGTTTGCAACAAAAAGAGTACCTCTTGGAATTGCGGAACACGACACGACACTACACAATACTAATTAAACCTGAAGCTCTGTACGCATCTGAGACACTAAATCTTCAACACAGAACACTAAAAGGGGAATTAGAATTGAAAGAACGTAAAATAATGAGGAAAATCCTAGGACTAAGAACTATAGATGGTGTGCATTATCCAAAACCGAATGCGGAAATACATAAAAATATCACCAAAATAACAGACACAATGCGCATGACAAGAATCCAATTCATGAGGCATTTAGAAAGAATCGACTCAAACAAAATAACGCACAAAATCCATACATTTTTAAAGAACAAAACTACAAGATCGAACTGGTACAAACAGACAGAAAAAGACCTGAGAGAATTAGGGTCTCCAAATCCACATGACAGAAATGAAATCAGAAAAAAACACAAACACACGGGGTTTTGAGGAAGAAGAGAGGAAAATTAACCGACATACGTGGTCTACGCAAGGAAAGCTAGCCCATTCGTTGCTTATGAAGGAATACTGGGCGAAAAGGAAGTGATCCATCCGCGAAGAAGAAGAGTAAGTGTTTTCAGTGAGTTACAATGAAGCAAATCACCATTAAATAGAGATACTGCATATAATGTTTTAAAAGCAAGCCACTGTGATCTGGACAGAAGGCCTTACACGCCAGAAGTGGTAATAAACTAAGAATTGTTTAAAACTCGCTGCAACTTACAAATCAAAGGTATATTAAAGGCAAGTCGCCACAAACGCAGCAGAAGGCATCAGGCGCCAGGAATGACAGTAAATAAGGTTTTGAAGGCTTAGTGCGTAAATACAAATACCAAATTAGAATTTTAAGGCAAGTGACCACAATCACGGCTGAAGGCCTTACACGACAGGTACGGCAATAATAGAAAAATTTTAGATATCTGCTGTAAAACAGCAAATACGATAGCAAAGGTTAATTAAAGAACAAGCAACTGATCACCAAACGGGTGAAATAAGATGATGGTAAACTTTGTAATACAACCCTTAACATCCACTGAACACTACACTGCTAGATTTATTCCAGAAGGCTACCAGAAATATTAACTAGACACATATAACATCTAATATAAGCATTACAAAGTACTGTAATAAATAATACAATAATAAACACAAGGACCAGTACATAAGTCCCGTAAAGGGTACTGAGGCGGATTATAGGCGCAGAAGGCGTAGGCAGAAGGAGCGTTACACTGAACCACTGGCCATCAGACCTCCCTTTAGACCACACATGTCTTACGGGAACCAGGTGGCCACAGACGATGCTCCAGGAATCGACCTCTGAGAAGGTCCGGCAACAAACACTTTCGCAAGCAGTGAGATAGGCAGCCAAGAGCTGCATTCACTTCACAAGAAGGTAACTCAGTAGTGGCAGTCTAACGAATGACTAATGATAATCTTGCTGAAGCTACATGACGTCCGATAAACCAAATGCAACGATGGAACAATACGACAAAGCCGGAACCGGCTGGTCGTGCGGTTCTAGGCGCTCCAGTCCGGAGCCGCGCTGCTGCTACGGTCGCAGGTTCGAATCCTGCCTCGGGCATGGATGTGTGTGATGTCCTTAGGTTAGTTAGGTTTAATTAGTTCTAAGTTCTAGGGGACTGATGACCACAGCAGTTGAGTCCCATAGTGCTCAGAGCCATTTGAACCATTTTTTGAACCGGAACCGCCGGTCTGCACTACGTCCCCAGAATACTGTGTTTAGAGCGCCCGGAACAAGAAAATAACCACTACCACCAGAGTAGAAGAATCACAAACGGCCTGCAATCAAGAAAGCTCTCAAACTTACACGCCTGAGCAGACAGCGGCGGCAAGGCGAGGAAACGTACGCTGCAGTTACATACACTAACCCCCAGGGCCGGTAAGTTGGGCCACCAAGCAGAAAAAATACCGCTGGTTGAACTTAACAATGTAAGAAGCCAAAAATAGTAAATAGTAATTAGAAGCTGAGGACAGCTAATCAGATCCGCCTTCCCCAAGCACTCCACTCGCTGCTCTTCGCCTCGGCGACACTACGAGCAGCAACACGAACCCAAGTCA
This sequence comes from Schistocerca serialis cubense, assembly GCF_023864345.2. Lineage (NCBI taxonomy): Eukaryota > Metazoa > Arthropoda > Insecta > Orthoptera > Acrididae > Schistocerca > Schistocerca serialis. Next base: position 198,064,251 of record NC_064647.1, on the reverse strand, counting down.
CTGGAGAACCGCGAGATCTCACAATGGTGGAGGTTTCTCTACTTGGATTGAAATGCACTCATCTTAGAGCTTGCTGGATCCGGTTTAGGACGAGGTCGTGCACCCTCGTGACCACAGGCCTTCGATCCGGCAGCCCACGCGTGTCTCCAGCGGTCCCGGCGTGTTCTCGCACTGCGCGGACCTGGCTCCTCCTGAGTCCGCAACCGAACTGGCCCACTCACACGACCAGTAAAGACAACGGCGTTGCCCCAAAGATAGTGCAACAGTTACTTCATATCGATAACCGCCGCTGCTGCCACTAGTGGACATGCAACGCTTGCGAAACCGAGTGGCGCCAATCAACACGAGCAGAAGACAGACAACTGCAACCGTGCCAACCAAACGATACCGTCTGACCTCCAACAGAGGGCGGAAACCTACAAACAGCACCAACGCGAGCCTCAGCACGGGTCAGATACAAAAGAGCCGCCATATGGACAAGTGAAGTAAACAGAACCTGCCTCATGACTTCCTAGTTATCACGCTCGTCCTCGTTTCCTGCATTTCAATTATAAGCCCATCAGATCCGCGAGAGCGAACAGTTTTCCACCATTGATGGCATCCAATTTCCTGCTCGCTCTGTGGTAGCACTTGTCCTCTGCCACCAGCATTGCCTTTCTAGATGGACTGTGTTGTGTACATAGTTCCACGTAGTCAACGCGTACACAACTTTCCCACTAGAGCGCGCCCCGCTAAACACAACAGCGCAGGTGCAGCGCTCGTCTGTCTCCGCACTACGAGATGGCGCTGCCATAGAGACGGACCAAATTCTGCTTCCGCCCATCCGCGTATTAATATGTAACGCAGCCAATGAGATTGCTGCTAACGTAGAACCTTTTCTCCTCGCGGATCACACTCGCGCAGTGATACATGAATGCGCGAGGTATTATAACGAGTGTACAGACCTCCGATTAGTCAGTCTGAATTTGTCTGCACCAGTCTGTACCAGTCTACATTTGTCTGTACCAGTCTATAGACAAGTTTCAGTCTGCACCTAATAAGATTACCATATTCCTGTAGATAGCCATGAAGATAAATGTATAGACACTTTTTTCAAGTATCAGAGATATATGTGAGAATAAGATTAACATACCAATACCAAAGGAACTTCACATTATCAATTTTAAATAGCATCCAGAACCAAGTTAAGTAATTTTTATGGTTGTTATTATTTTAATAAATGTGTGTGAAAATTGATCAAGTTCTGTTTAAAGTTGGTCACCGTCAATCTGCTACTCTAAGCATGCAGAAGATAAACACGCGTCCGCAGCTCGTGGTCGTGCAGTAGCGTTCTCACTTCCCACACCCGGGTTCCCGGGTTCGATTCCCGGCGGGGTCAGGGATTTTCTCTGCCTCGTGATGACTGGGTGTTGTGTGCTGTCCCTAGGTTAGTTAGGTTTAAGTAGTTCTAAGGGGACTGATGACCATAGATGTTAAGTCCCATAGTGCTCAGAGCCATTTGAACCATTTTGATAAACACGCCACGATAAGACCACGAGACATATTGCTGACACTCGCCAACTTCGTTAGAGCGACAAGTCAAATAATCTGATGATGTGTGTACCGAAGGTCGTACAGTACACACACTGCAGACTGTTAACATTGGACTCTGAAGATGTGTGTTCATTGGTTCGCATCACAAGGGCTACATGAATTGACTTGTGTTCTGATCACTGTGGCATTTTCAATGGGAGTAAGTGTGTACATACAGAATTCTGCCAGTAAACTGCCCCCAACCCCATAATGCTCTACCTAGACTATACCATCGCAAGTTTTCCATTTGTACTGTCCCATCTCTTCGGTTGTCTGTCTGTATCCTGAGAGTGTTCACTCTTCATTCTATCATCTCCACACTCCCCATGTGTACACCGCCATGAATACAGTTTACTACCTGTATTCCCTCGTTCCTGTAATGTTCTATCAGTACTCTGCCATCCCAACCATGTGCTCTCTCTAGTGCACCGTCCCAACAGTATTCTATCTGTACTCTTCCACCACCACAGACTGTTTCTGTGCTCCACCACCCTCGCAGTGTTGAATCTGTATTCCAGCACTCCTACAGTGTTCTATCTCTACTCTTCCACACTCTGTACACCCATCATCCTTGGTGTTGCATCTCTACTCTTCACTGTACTACCTGAGCCTCACAGTGTTCAATCTGTACTCCATTACCCCCACAATTCTCAATGTACTCAGTCACAACTGCAGTTTACTTTGTGTACACCCCCAATTACCACAGTTTCTTCCTGTACCCCACCACATGCCCAGTTTTCAATCTGTACTCCACCATCCTCACACTGTTCTATCAGTAGTCCTTTATGTACTCCCCCATCTCCATTGGTACTGAGCCATCTCTACAGTGTTGTATCTCTATTCTCCATCTGCACAGTGTTCATATTGTGCTCTGCATCCCCATAGCGTTCTCTCTGAACTCTCTCATCCCAACAGTGTTTTACCTGTGCTCCTCCATGTCTACTGTTTCTCACTGAAGCCCTTGCATTTCCACACTGTTCAGTCAGTACTCCATCATTCCACAGTTCGTGTATATAGTCCACCATGACTACCTGTACACCGCCATTCCCACAGTCTTCTGTCACTCCGCCATACAGACAGTGTTCTGTCTTTACTCTGCTATTCCTGGAATGTTCCTTGTGTACTGTGTGATCCCCACAGTGGTCTGTTTCAAATGCCACATCTCAAAAATTTACACTCTGTCCCACAGTGTGTCTGTACTCCTTCGTATCCATGACATTATTTCAGCTCTCCCCAATGCCACTGCGTATCAACCCATATTCCAACATTCCGATATTCATGCATTTTTTTTTATTTCATCACTGTTCATTTCAGTTATTACTACCTAATTTTTGTCCGTCAGCATTTGTCCATCTAGATATTTATCCAGTGTTAGTGCCTTAACCTTACACTTTAAAGTGTTAAAGGGTTACTGTTCATCCCTCTTTAATTTTCCTAGTAAAAAAGCTCTTTTCTTAGTATGCCAACATAAATTTTAATTTAGAAATTCATCATCATCACCACCATCATCATCTTGGTTTCCAGCCCCATTCTGGGTCTGTTTGCAACACAAGCCTGGCCGTCTAGTCCTGTTTACCCACCATGTTTCTGTGTTCACTCTTGTCCAGTCCTCGCCTGTTTTTTCAACACACTCTCCCACACCTTTCAGCTTCTGTCTTTCGTCTTCCTCATGGACGTTTCCTTCACATCTCCATTTCGTTTGTCTTGTTGGGAGTCCTCTTGTTTTCCATTCTCTTTAAGTGCCCATACCATCTTAGCTTTGATGTTTCTATCCTGCTCTTCAAGACTTAATCTTTCACTATTTCCTTTACCCTTTCATTCCTCATCCTATCTCTCCTTGTTACTCCTGTCCTACTCGTTAGTAATTTCATTTCACTTGCCTGTAATCTGCTTATATCTCTTTTCTTCATTACCCATGTTTCAGATGGAGAGGTCAATATTGGGATGTAATAACGTCCATATATCATTTCTTTGCTGTTTTGTGGGACGTCTTTGTTCCAAACCAGGCTCCTAACGCTTCACATGAATGCCTGTTTGCCACGTTCACTGATCTATTTCTCATTTTTTCCACTTTTTTCTATTTCTCAAATACTTTAAACTTTACACCTTCTTCAGTTGTTCACCATAATCTTTATTCCACTAGTTGATCTATCTTTCTTTCTAATAACTTGTTTTACCAATTGTTATTCTGTGATAGTTATATCCTTCCGTACTCTTTCTATCTTGCACAATATTCTAGTTCTGTACTGAAGGATGGCACGATAACAAATTTTTTTGTATTTAGAATATAGGTCTTCCCTAATGGGTGATTCAGCAGCAAATATACGAGTAGTTAGATCATTTCCTTTTTTCTCGTCATAAGTTACATCGTGCTCAGAGGTTCGGTAGGAGGGACTTGAGAAATATCGTCCGTTCCAGAAAATTCCAGCATTCGCTACGGTTTTCGGTCTGTGAACTGTGAAATCGCAGCCACAGAATCTGTTGCTCCGCCAAATGTGTGCCTAGTGAATGAAGACGTGCAGTGTATGAGCGTGCGTAATCGCAACAGACCGGGGGGCGGCGACACCGTACGTGTGCTTCACACACACACACACACACACACACACACACAGGTGCGGTGTAATGAGTTCCGGCGCCGCTGTGGCTGCGGTCGGCGGCAAAAACAGGTCCGCTGTATTTCCTGGCGCGCCAGCAGCAGATTAGCTCTCTGTCCGTCCACTTCCCGCTGCGGTCCCCGTGTCAGACCGCACCACGCGCCACCTGCGTTCTCCACTCACTATTGCGTCGTGCAAATAGGTGCTGTCTGCGCCTGATATGTACACTCCTGGAAATGGAAAAAGAACACATTGACACCGGTGTGTCAGACCCACCATACTTGCTCCGGACACTGCGAGAGGGCTGTACAAGCAATGATCACACGCACGGCACAGCGGACACACCAGGAACCGCGATGTTGGCCGTCGAATGGCGCTAGCTGCGCAGCATTTGTGCATCGCCTCCGTCAGTGTCAGCCAGTTTGCCGTGGCATACGGAGCTCCATCGCAGTCTATAACACTGGTAGCATGCCGCGACAGCGTGGACGTGAACCGTATGTGCAGTTGACGGACTTTGAGCGAGGGCGTATAGTGAGCATGCGGGAGGCCGGGTGGACGTACCGCCGAATTGCTCAACACGTGGGGCGTGAGGTCTCCACAGTACATCGATGTTGTCGCCAGTGGTCGGCGGAAGGTGTACGTGCCCGTCGACCTGGGACCGGACCGCAGCGACGCACGGATGCACGCCAAGACCGTAGGATCCTACGCAGTGCCGTAGGGGACCGCACCGCCACTTCCCAGCAAATTAGGGACACTGTTGCTCCTGGGGTATCGGCGAGGACCATTCGCAACCGTCTCCATGAAGCTGGGTTACGGTCCCTCACACCGTTAGGCCGTCTTCCGCTCACGCCCCAACATCGTGCAGCCCTCCTCCAGTGCTGTAGCGACAGGCGTGAATGGAGGGACGAATGGAGACGTGTCGTCTTCAGCGATGAGAGTCGCTTCTGCCTTGGTGCCAATGATGGTCGTATGCGTGTTTGGCGCCGTGCAGGTGAGCGCCACAATCAGGACTGCATACGACCGACGCACACAGGGCCAACACCCGGCATCATGGTGTGGGGAGCGATCTCCTACACAGGCCGTACACCACTGGTGATCGTCGAGGGGACACTGAATAGTGCACGGTACATCCAAACCGTCATCGAACCCATCGTTCTACCATTCCTAGACCGGCAAGGGAACTTGCTGTTCCAACAGGACAATGCACGTCCGCATGTATCCCGTGCCACCCAACGTGCTCTAGAAGGTGTAAGTCAACTACCCTGGCCAGCAAGATCTCCGGATCTGTCCCCCATTGAGCATGTTGGGGACTGGATGAAGCGTCGTCTCACGCGGTCTGCACGTCCAGCACGAATGCTGGTCCAACTGAGGCGCCAGGTGGAAATGGCATGGCAAGCCGTTCCACAGGACTACATCCAGCATCTCTACGATCGTCTCCATGGGAGAATAGCAGCCTGCATTGCTGCGAAAGGTGGATATACACTGTACTAGTGCCGACATTGTGCATGCTCTGTTGCCTGTGTCTATGTGCCTGTGGTTCTGTCAGTGTGATCATGCGATGTATCTGACCCCAGGAATGTGTCAATAAAGTTTCCCCTTCCTGGGACAATGAATTCACGGTGTTCTTATTTCAATTTCCAGGAGTGTATTTCGTCGTGTCGTCTGTAGGGGAAAAAACCATAAATGTCGTACAGCGAGTAATAAGTCGTACTGCTGTTCCCTACATATACACTACTGCCCATTAAAATTGCTGCACCAAGAAGAAATGCAGATGATACACGGGTATTCATTGGAAAATATATTAAACTAGAATTGATATGTGATTACATTTTCACGCAGTTTGGGTGCATAGATCCTGAGAAATCAGTACCCAGAACAACCAGCTTTCGCCGTGATAACAGCCTTGACACGCCTGGACATTGAGTCAAACAGAGCTTGGATGGCGTGTACAGGAACGGTTGCCCATGCAGCTTCAACACGATAACACAGTTCATCAAGAGTAGTGACTGGCCTATTGTGACGAGCCAGTTGCTCGGCCACCATTGACCAGACGTTGGTGAGAGATCTGGAGAATGTGCTGGCCAGGGCAGCATTCGAACATTTTCTGTATACAGAAACATGCGGTCGTGCATTATCCTGCTGAAATGTAGGGTTTGATTGGTTCAAATGGCTCTGAGCACTATGGGACTCAACTGCTGAGGTCATTAGTCCCCTAGAACTTAGAACTAGTTAAACCTAACTAACCTAAGGACATCACACACATCCATGCCCGAGGCAGGATTCGAACCTGCGACCCTAGCGGTCTTGCGGTTCCAGATTGCAGCGCCTTTAACCGCACGGCCACTTCGGCCGGCAAATGTAGGGTTTCGCAGGGATCTAATGAAGAGTAGAGCCACGGGTCGTAACACATATAAAATGTATCGTCCACTGTTCAAACTGCCGTGTAACCAATGGCATCCCATACCATCACGCCGGGTGATGACGAATACACACTTCCAACGTGCATTCACAGCGATGTCGGTAAACACGGATGCGACCATCATGATGCTGTAAACAGAACCTGAATTCATCCGAAAAAATTTTGCCATTCGTGCATCCAGGTTCGTCGTCGAGTACACCATCGCCGGCGCTCCTGTCTGTGATGCAGCGTCAAGGGTAACCGCAGCCACGGTCTCCGAGCTAATAGTCCATGCTGCTGCAAACGTCGTCGAACTATTTGTGCAGATAGTAGTTGTCCTGAAAACGTCCCCATCTGTTGACTCAGGGATCGAGACGTGGCTGCACGATCCGTTACAGCCATGCGGATAAGATGCCTGTCATCTCGACTGCTAGTGATACGAGGCCGTTGGGATCCAGCACGGCGTTCCGTATTACCCTCTTGAACCCACCGATTCCATATTCTGCTAACAGTCATTGGGTCTCGACCAACGCGAGCAGCAATGTCGTAATACGATAAGCCGCAATCGCGATAGGCTACAATTCGACCTTTATCAAAGTCGGAAACATGTCAGCATGTTGTAGGTGTCGCCACGGCGCCAACCTTGTGTGAATACTCTGAAAAGCTAATCATTTTCATATCACAGCATCTTCTTCCTGTCGGTTAAATTTCGAGTCTGTAGCACGTCATCAATTTTAATGGCCAGTAGTGTATAAACAGCCTCTTCAGTATATACAGTTCGTAATACAAGTGAAATAATACATTTCCTAAGTCACTACTGTACAATAGCTCGTCTTCAACTGGACCGCGGCCAGGCTTCGCGGCGCTTATGTCCGTGTAGATGGCGCTACTGTCTCGTTGTCGCCCTAGAGAGGGGGCTGTCAGCGTATTATTGGCTGACACCGTCTGACAGCCCTCTCTGCTCGAACGTTCTTGCCCGTTACGCCGGAACAACTAATCGTTCAGAAGCCACAGAACTTTCTGTACTGCAAATGACAACCATGGCTTACTCCTTCTATTCTGCTCCCAATGAACTATTGGATCACTGTTTCTGGGCATTTAAGGACAACAACTACACTACTATCTCAGCAATGCTATACCAATTGTTACATTATCCGTTTGTTGCTAGTTTCTTTCGGCACTGTTATTAAAATAGCTCTGATCGCTTATTCAGTTTTCCATAATAAACCAATATTTCAAAGCAACAAAAATTTTACCAATACACAATACTCAATTTTTAAAAAGTTTTATTTAAAAATAAAAAATTTTAGCGCCACTGTTATGTGAATTAGTACATCGTTTTTTACCCCGTTATTAGTAAAAAACAACTGTTATGGCCGACAGCAGGCAAATACCGGATATTCAGACCTAAAACACAGGTATTGGTTTTAACAGGTTTTCCCCAATTCCTGTACTAGATTAGAATAACGACTACCTGTCGGCGATTTTCAGCCTGTGTTCGTTTCATTTAGCGAGCGCAGGTGTTGCCTAACTTATAGCGTATTCGATTTCGCCCGAGATATCGCTCTAGCTGAAACGCAAACCGCAATAAAACCGCCCTTGCTGAAATGCGCGACTCGCCCTGCAGAATCTCGGCTGCCGCATCTGGGGAACGCGAAGCAATTTGAGCGTGCGACCGCGCGAACCGCCCGGCTCTCCGCGATGACGTCATCAGGTGAGTGAGTGCGGCATACCGCCCCGACCGGGGAATTAGCGTCCCGGGTATCTTAATAGAATCTTAAACGACGTATTTATACGCGGCCGACAAATCGGAATTTTTTAATTGAGATTATCCGATACAGTGACCCAAGACGGGCGTATATCAAAAAGATTTTGGTGCTCCCGGAACACGCCCGTAGGTACTTCGGGACGCAAGCCCGCCGGCTCGTAGCGCTGAATGAGGGAGCCAGTGGATGGTTGGCACTCGTTCGTGGTGCAGACTCGAAGCCTGGACGTGTCTGGTTTCGCGAAACCGCAAAGAAAGTCGTAGGAGACAAGCAATCTCAGGCAACATCGATTTTTTTTCTCAGCGGCATCCTGATACGAAGTCTTCGCAATATTCAGACCCCAGAACACACGGTACTACTCCCCGAGAATTAGATCACACATGCACTCCATAACTACTGAACACCAAATATACGAAGCCATTACGATCGTTGATCAGTGGATGATCAGAAGACGAAATTTCTTATACAGCTTGCAAAGAATACCTAAGCACTAGGCTATACAGACGGCAAATTGTTTGCGGCAAAATGACTTGATAGGTTGGAAGCAGGAGGAGAAGAAGGCGCTTAAATATACTGTAAGAGAGAAAAAAATTACCCGAACGGGACGGAAATCGCAAGATGTGACGAACGTGTACAAACAAACAAATGATAGCTGTGGTGTCACCGCCAGACACCACACTTGCTAGGTGGTAGTTTTAAATCGGCCGCGGTCCATGAGTATATGTCGGACCCGCGTGTCGCCACTGTGTGATCGCAGACCGAGCGCCACCACAAGGCAGGTCTCGAGATACGGACTAGCACTCGCCCCAGTTGTACGGACGACGTAGCTAGCGATGCACACTGACGAAGCCTCGCTCATTTGCAGAGCAGATAGTTAGAATAGCCTTCAGCTAAGTCAATGGCTACGACCTAGCAAGGCGCCATTAGTAACATTGCATGTATCTAAACACTTGTATCGCCACAATCTCCAGATGTACCAAAAGGATGGATTAAAGTTAAGTATTCCAGAGCTACGTACTTTTCTTTATAGCATTCATTACGTATCCTGTTTCAGACCTCTCGCCATCCTGCTTTAGCTTAGCGCGTGCCTTTCGGCTTCCTCTCATTGTGTCTAGGCTGTCTTGTCTAGACACAACAATTACAATTTCACAACAAAACTCGATGGAATATTCAAAGGAAAGGGCTTCATAAATTGAGCAAGTGATTAACGCGTTTATGGATCTCTGGCCATTATGCAATCAGGTATCCGGCTTGACATTAATAGAGTTGTTAGATTTCCTGCGGAGAGATATGGCGCCAAAGTCTGTATAAGTGGCGCATTAGTTCGAAAAATCCCGAGCAGGTTGGAGAGCCCTGCTCCGAACGTTCTCAACTTGGGAGAGACCTGGTGACATTTCTGGTCAAGGTTTGGCAATTTTTAAGTATTACACATTTGTGTGCAGTGGCCCTTGACGTGGGGATATCCAGTACGAATAGAGGTCGCGAAAACAAAAAGTTTCATCGCTAGCATTTGGTAGTAAAAGAGAGGATACGAGAAGGCGTACATCTCCTTAACACCAGAGTCTACGCCAAACTACTGAGTCAAATCTCAATCTTCTCCGCTGTGTGTTAAGTAGTTGATGGTGACGTAAAGGGCGCTGCCCAATGGCGCTTTTCGAGGATAGACCAGTCTCTGCGGTCATCCAGTACCACCATCTCGTCTTTCATGAACCACAATGCAAACACTACACTAAACGTTCGCTCATAGCAGCACGTACACAATCAAGCTACACCGAAGACATCTGATACAGAATGTTCCGGAGTGGCGTCAACTGAAAGGGCTTCCACCATCCGTGGACCACACGAGTTGATTACCATTTTTAAGAAGTGGAAAGTTGGTGATAATGGGAGGGGTTTGCAACAGACGGTGGAGGGAGGGGGGGGGCGCGGGAGGAGCGAGGGTAGTAGCCATTGTTTAATTGCACTCCGAGGTAATTGTCTAAGAAAGCTAGTTACCCACTGGGTGACTGCTGTAGGTATGCTGCAGACCAGAATTCGACGTACACTACAGGCCATTAAAATTGATACACCAAGAAGAAATGCAGATGATAAACGGGTATTCATTGGACAAATATATTATACCAGAACTCACATGTGATTACATTTTCACGCAATTTGGGTGCATACATCCTGAGAAATAAGTACCTAGAACAACCACCTCTGGCCGTAATAATAGCGTTGATACGCCGGGCATTGAGTCACAAACAGAGCTTGGATGGAGTGCACAGGTACAGCTGCCCATGCAGCTTCAACACTATACCACAGTTCGTCAAGTGACTGGCGTATTGTGACGAGCCAGTTCCTCGGCCACCATTGACCAGAAGTTTTCAGTTGGTGAGAGATCTGGAGAATGTGCTGGCCAGGGCAGCAGTTGAACATTTTCTGTTTGCAGAAAGGGCCGTACAGGACCTGCAACATGCGGTCGTGCATTATCCTGCTGAAATGTAGGGTTTCGCAGGGATCGAATAAAGGGTAGAGCCACTGGTCGTAACACATCTGAAATGTAACGTCCACTGTTCAAAGTGCCGTCAATGCGAACAAGAGGTGACCGAGACGTGTAACCAATGGCAACCCTTACCGTCACGCCAGTTGATACGCAAGTATGGCTATGACGAATACACGCTTCCGATGTGCGTTCACTGCGATGTCGCCAAAAACGGATCGACCATCACGATGCTGTAAACAGAACCTGGATTCATCCGAAAAAATGACGTTTTGCCATTCGTGTACCCAGGTTCGTCGTTGAGTACACCATCGCCGGCGCTCCTGTCTGTGATGCAGCGTCAAGGGTAACCGCAGCCACGGTCCCCGAGCTGATACTCCATGCTGCTGCAAACGTCGTCGATCTATTCGTTCAGATGGTTGTTGTCTTGCAAACGTCCCCATCGGCTACTCAGGGATCGAGACGTGGCTGCACGATCCGTTACAGCCATGCGGATAAGATGCCTGTCATCTCGAGTGCTAGTGATACGAGGCCGTTCGGATCCAGCACGGCGTTCCGTATTACCCTCGTGAACCCACCGATTCCATATTCTGCTAACAGTCATTGGGTCTCGACCAATGCGAGCAGAAATGTTGCGGTACGATAAACCGCAGTCGCGATAGGTTACAATCCGATCTTTATCGAGGCATCACAACGACGTTTCACCAGGCAACGCCGGTCAACTGCTGTTTGTGTATGAGAAATCGGTTGGAAACTTTCCTCATGTCAGCACGTTGTAGGTGTCGCCACCGGCGCCAACCTTGTGTGAATGCTCTGAAAAGCTAATCATTTGCATATCGCAGCATCTTCTTCTTGTCGGTTGAATTTCGCGTCTGTAGCACGTCATCTTCATGGTGTAGCAAATGTAATGGCCAGTGGTGTATTTTGAAGTGTTCCGACATGTGCGTTGCATTCGCCTCGCTTTCTGAACGTGACCTGGGGCAGTCATCTGGTTCTGGACGGTTGTCGCCAGACGCGCTGAGTGCACAGCGAGGCACGTTCTGTCAGAGATTAAGGGCGCGCGCCGGACGCGTAGGCAGGGCGGCTGGGTTCGACACGGATGCGTGGGCGGCGGACACGGCGCTGGTTCGCCGACCTGTCACAATGCATCTGACGGCGGCCCCAGCGCCATTGTATTCATGAGAGGGAGAGTGGAGGCGCCGGCGCTGTTACGTCGCGCCACGCCACGCGACCTCTGCTAACGAGCTCCTCTCACAAGCAGAGGAACTATACCTGCCGAAAAACACCTGTCTATTTCCATCTCTTACGTCGTCTCTTTCAAATTCTGAAGGTGGCAGGGGTAAAATTTACAATTTGTACAGGAACCAAATGGCAGTTATAAGAGTCGAGGGGCATGAAAGGGAAGCAGTGGTTGGGAAGTGAGTGAGCTAGGGTTGTAGCCTCTCCCCGATGGTATTCAATCTGTATATTGAGCAAGCACGAAAGGAAACAAAAGAAAAATTCGGAGAAGGAATTAAAATCCATGGAGAAGAAATAATAACTTTGAGGTTCGCCGATGACATTGTAATTCTGACAGAGGCAGCAAAGGACCTGGAAGAGCAGCTGAACGGAATGAACAGTGTCTTGAAACGAGGATATAAGATGAACACCAACAAAAGCAAAACGAGGATAATGGAATGTAGTCAAATTAAATCGGGTGATGCTGAGGGAATTAGATTAGGAAATGAGACACTTAAAGTAGTAAAGGAGTTTTGCTGTTTAGGGAGCAAAATAACTGATGATGGTCGAAGTAGAGAGGATATAAAATGTAGACTGGCAATGGCAAGGAAATCGTTTCTGAAGAAGAGAAATTTGTTAACATCGAGTATAGATTTAAGTGTCAGGAAGTCGTTTCTGAAAATATTTGTATGGAGTGTAGCCATGTATGGAAGTGAAACATGGACGATAAATAGTTAAGACAAGAAGAGAATAGAAGCTTTCGAAATGTGGTGCTACAGAAGAATGCTGAAGATTAGATGGGTAGATCACTCAAGAGGAGTTTGTGGCACAACTTGACAAGAAGGGACCGGTTGGTAGGACATGTTCTGAAGCATCAAGGGATCACAAATTTAGCATTGGAGGGCAGCGTGGAGGGTAAAAATCATAGAGGGAGACCAAGAGATGAACACACTAAGCAGATTCACAAGGATGTAGCTTGCAGTAAGTACTGGGAGATGAAGAAGCTTGCATAGGATAGAGTAGCATGGAGAGCTGCTCAAACCAGTCTCAGGACTGAAGACCACTACAACAACAACAACGACGTCGTCCGCGGTGGCTTCCCTTACTAATTTGATGTCAAATTCCATTGGGAACCGTGTGCAACACGACCGTACTACTGCCAATGTACACTGAAGACCCAAAGACACTGGTACACCTGCGTAACATCGTGTTGAGGCCCCGCGAGCAAGCAGAAGTGCCGCTACACGACGTGGCATGGACTCGACTAATGTCTGAAGTAGTGCTGGACAGAACTGACACGATGAGTCTTGCAGGGCTGTCCATAAACCCGTACGTGGGGTTGGAGATCTCTTCTGTACAGCAAGGCACCCCAGATGTGGTCAATAATGTTCATGTCTGGCGAGTTTGGTGGCCAGCGGAAGTGTATAAACTCAGAACAGTGTTGCTGGAGTCACTCTGTAGCAATTCTGGACGTCTGGGATGTCACATTGTCGTGCCGAATTTTCCGAAGTCCATCGGAATGCACAATGGACATGAATGGGTGTAGGTGCTCAGACAGGTTATTTACGTACGTGTTACCTGTCAGAATCGTTTCTAGACGTATCAGGAGAGCCATATCACTCCAACTACACACGCCCCACACCATTACAGGGCATCCACCAGTTTGAACAGCTGATTTGCGGGGTCCATGGATTCGCGAGGTTATCTCCATACCATCCACTCGATACAATTTGAAAGGAGACTTGTCCGAGCCGGCCGCAGTGGCCGAGCGGTTCTAGGCGCTTCAGTCAGGAACCGCGCTGCTGCTGCGGTCGCAGGTTCGAGTCCTGCCTCGGGCATGGATGTGTGTGATGTGCTTAGGTTAGTGAGGTTTAAGTACTTCTATGTCTAGGGACTGATGACCTCAGATGTTAAGTCCCATAGCGGTTAGACCCATTTTTTGAGACTTGTCCGATCAGGCGACATTTTTCCAGTCATCAAAAGTCCAATGTCGGTGTTGACGGGCCCGGAGGCGTAAGGCTTTGTGTCGTGCAGTCATCAAGCGTACACGCGTGGGCCTTCGTCTCCGAAAGCCCATACCGATGGTGTTTCCTTGAACGGTTCCCACGCTGACAATTCTTAATGAACCCAGCATTGAAATATGCAGCAATTTCGGGAAGGGTTGCATTTCTGTCACGTTGAACGATTCTCTTAAGTCGTCGTTGGTCCCGTTCTTGCAGGATCTCGTTCGGGCCGCGGCGATGTAGGAGATTTGATGTTTTACCGGATTCCTGATATTCACAGTACACTTTTGAAATGGTCGTAGGGGAAAATACCCACTTCACCGCTACCTCGGGGATACTGTGTCTCATCGCTCGTGCACCGACTATAGCACCACGTTAAAAGTCACTCAAATCTTGATAACTTGCGCCAGACTCTTGTTATCTCATATAAGGCGTTGCCGACCGCAGCGCCGTATTCCGCATCATTACATATCTCTGGATTTGGATAAATGGCAGAATCGATCGTAAACATTTCAATCCTTTATTTTACTTTTTTTTTGGTCGGTTCCGGTCACTGTCTGACCATCTTCAGTGCTAAAAATACATAAGAACAGTCAGACATAAGGATCCAGATACAAATGTGGTCCAATTTATCAGACTGGCACCGCGCGACCGCTACGGTCGCCGGTTCGAATCCTGCCTCGGGCGTGGATGTGTGTGATGTCCTTAGGTTGGTTAGGTTTAAGTAGTTCTACGTTCTAGGGGACTGATGACCTCAGAAGTTAAGTCCCATAGTGCTCAGGGCCATTTGAACCATCTGGCCCAATTTATAACCACCGTCAAAAATACACGTGCAGATAAATTCATAGAAATATACAGATTCTCGTACATATTAAATTATTCGAACCTTGTAGGCGCATATCATAGTAGTACAACATTTTCTATGAAGTGTAACATGTACTTGTGGTGATTACTTTCAGCAGATATCTTCAGTTTTGCTGCATATAACAATTTTAAATTTACAAAGCAGCCTATCTTGTAACCATAGCAGTTAACGTCATCAGTGGCCGATCCAGTGTACAGTGAGTTCGTGGCTTCCACAGCCAAGTAACTAAGCTCAGTATAGCAAAGCGTCATCTTGCCCTCCATATTCCAAAGAGTACAACACGCAGACATCAAATACAACACATACCAGAATGAGATTTTCACTCTGCAGCGGATTGTGCGCTGATATGAAACTTCCTGACAGATTAAAACTGTGTACCGGACCGAGACTCGAACTCTGCACCTTTGCCTTTCGAGGGCAAGTGCTCTACCAGAATTCAAGTCTCGGTCCGGCACACAGTTTTAATCTGTCAGGAAGTTTCACAACACATACCATCAATAGAAAAACCAAATCTTACATAAAGAATAACCTTTAAAATCACATGACAATTTTTTTTACCGTCAGATGTCATAGTGGAACTTTAAAAGTGTATTGCAGGCATAATATAAAAAATATAGTAAACTTATCCCCTCTGTGGTAAAGTACAAATAAAATTTTGTTGGCATGTACCTAACATAAAAGCAGATACTAAATTCTTGAAAACCAATGCAGAAAATTTAACATCAGAGAGCGCCTTTCACATTTCGACAAAATTTTCAATTAAATGTAAAAACGTTAACCCTTTACAACGGTACGTTACGCACTCTTTTATCATATTCAAAGACTTGACCAACCTAATGACTGACATTGTCAGCGTAAATTGTTAACGTGCATTTACAAAATGTAATAAAGAGGCATTAACAAAAATACAGTTATCTCCCAAATGATTTACCAGATCTGTAATACTGCTATTTTTCATATGAGCAGCTGACGCTAAGTTTTAGTAACGACAAAGTGGGCTATTTTGGTAACTGCAATGAATAAACCGGCATATGACAAATATACGTTGCCAATATGGATCAAAAATAAAACTAATATTCACCTTTATGTGTCAGGAAACTTATTAAATACCTCATAGCACAATACTGATGAAGAGGCTTGCCTAAATGCGCACCAAGTTCAAGCTCATATCGTATACTAAAGGATTTCAATATTTACGACCGGTGATGCCATTGATCCAAAATGTGTCTCTTACTAACCTCATAAAGTCATGTGAATTTAATAAAATAGTTAATTTCGTGTTCCAAGGATCGTTTTCGCGATAGATCGTAATGATGTTTAATGAGTCATTTCACTTAATTTGTAAATGTGGCTACGAGCTGAACATGTATTAATTTTTAATTACTTTTATTTTTAAATATATTGAAGTGTGTTATTAATTCTTACGCGACACCTTTTACACATCACAGTAACATAAATGCCTCTACGGATTAGAAGCACTTGTCGAGGTGAAGCATTTTCAGTTCGTTCTTAAATTTTACTGTGCAGTCTGCCAGAGATTTTATATCAGTGCGTAAGTCATCAGAAGTTTTGGTTGCTGCAGTGTGCACTCTATTTTGTGCTAAAGAGAACGGTAATGTGGAGTAATGAATATGTGTTTTTTTTTCTTGTAGCATTGTAATTATACATATCACGTACACGTGTATACAAGGTAATCGTGGGTGAGCACCACATATTACTCTTAAAGGACATGTTTGAGCAGTGAAGACTTTCTTTCTCAAAGATCAGTCACTCCAGAGCATTACTCCGTACTACGTTATGGAATGAAAGAGTGCAAATTATGTTACAATGATTCTATGTGCAAATACGGCTGGACTAACTTGTTTTAGGAGTTCCAAAATGTGCTTTTCCTAGTTTCAATCTCCAAGGCTATACTGGGAACCACGTGCTGAGTTTGAGGGCTGGAGGAGGGGGGGGGGGGGGGAGGAGTAAGGAAGAGCTCTGAGGGGAGGATCCTCCCACCACACACCCACTGCTGCTATACTCCTGCAAATTCTGCATGAAGCATCCATCGCCCTGAGCGCCCCCACCCCCACTCTGCATCCAAATACGCTAAAGTATCTGGCCTGCTGAAAAACTTGGCGATAAGTGATGAAACAGGAATTCGTAATGTTGAACATAAGTTTTATGTTTAACAGTATCCCACAAACCCAGCAAGCGCAAAGTAAAACAAAATTCTATTTTACATCCCAGTTGCTCCTGTCACCAGCAGATGGATGCACTGAAAAATCGACCTTAGTTCAATCTCTGTATCGCACCAACAGATGGTTCTACTGTTAAAATCGTCCTCAGGTGGTCGGTTGTACCATGAGTCAGAAGTTCTCGCTGATACCAACGGGTCTACAGTAAAGAACACAAGAGAACTGTAAATTAATTATTTTCCACTTCTAAGATGTTGCAGTATTCTAAAATGTCTACAAAATATGTCAACAGAGCAACTCGCTGTAAGACTCGAGTGAATTATTGAGATGCCACAATACTGCAAAAATGTGTCCGCAACGTAAAAGGAAGTGTGAATTAGTTTCCACATATTGGCCAAATTAGTGTCCAAAATTCTAAACTATGCATCTTTCTAGTGCTAGAGTTCAACGTTTAATTACAACTAGCATTTCAGAGTGTAGGCCTAATTATTCAGTGTCGTAAAAATATCCCGACCAGGTTTATAACTGCAGAAATTTACGTGTTAGCTAAGCGGGCAAATAGTCTGAATGTAGCTGGTTACCTACTTTTGATGTAAGCTACAACGCAGGCACAGAGTATATAATTCCCCATGCAAATCGTTGTCAATTACTATTTTAAGATGGACAAAGAAAATGCATCATGTTCTTCAGAAAAAAAAAATATAAATGACGATGCTATTTATTGGCAATTACTGGTATTACTACAAATGACACAGGCCTATTGGAAGCTATGTAAATAACAACAGTTTGCTATCAAAAGGGATCCATAAAAGCTTTATAGTCTGTTATTTGTCCATATTATTGCGCATAATAATCTAAAAAAATACATCAGGAACATGAAAAGTACCATGTTTATTTTGTAATGGTATCTAAATGTGTGAAGTGCATATTCAATCTCTGCAGTTGCATTTCCAGAATTTATGACCTGAAATAATAAAACCTGTAACCAACTACACCGCCACAAACAGACACACAACTCAATTGGCTTTTTGTGGAAGGAAGGAAGGAAGGAAGGAAGGAAGGAACGAGTTACGTATCTTTTTATTACCAAATATTACTTAGACTACAGAAGAACACGTACAGCTTGCAAACACACGATCAGAGACAGTCACAGTGAGATATGTTACATTTCTGAAGACAATATCGAAGTCGATATCTCAGAACGATTACTTTCCATATAAGACCTCTCACAATTTGCTAGCACAAATTAAGTACTGTTACATCTAAATTTTCCGTGTAATTCTTTAAAAATACATGTTTATCGTAATATAATTAAAACTGCAACGAAAACTTGATTTCATACGCCTTGCCGGCACAAACAGCCATCATAATACGCCTGATACCAATGCAAGACACTGTATGACGACCATTCATTGCAATAAATGTTAAACCAATGCTGCAGCAAGTCAAGTCCTAATAAAAGAGTAAATGTATTCCACATATTTAAACCAAGCTCCATGATAGACAATATACCTTTAAGTGCAGCTACTGTGGTGTGTGGACGAAAAAGAAAAACTGGAAATGGAAGACATCGAAACCCAAAAACGAAAACTGGAGTATATGGTAAAGACAACTGCAATAAGTGAAGAATATAGACTGCTATTGGAAAAAGAGAAAGCTATTATGTTCAGGCAATGCATAGATATTGCTTCAAACGCACTGCATGGCGAAATATGGCTACGACTGGGGAATATAAAATGTCTGCGTTTACTGGTATTAGCACTGGTATGTGGCCAAAAATGATGAGTGGAGCATTTTAACTACATTAAAGAACATACGGAAAAATCTGTTTACGAAGCTTCATTTGCACCTGGATCTGCTTATAAAGTATGCAGTAATTAGAATAATGTTATCCTGACGATTCCTATGTGTGGGATATGTAGGGGCTTGTAGTATATTCCTAGAGTCAGCATTTAAAGACGGTTCTTGAAATCTTGTTAGTAGACTTTCTCAGGATACTTTACATCTATCTTCAAGAGTCTGCCAGTTCAGTTTTTTCATCATCACTGTAACACATTCCCGAAAGTCAAACAAATCTGTGATTATTTGCGTTGACCTTCACTGTATACGTTCAATATCCCCTACCTGGTCGTGGTCCCACACACTTGAGCAATATTCTACAATGGGTCGCACAAGCGATTTGTAAGAAATCTCTGTTGTAGACTCATTCCACTTCCACAGTATGCTACCAATAAACCGAAGTTTACCAACTGGTTTACCCACAGTAGAGCCCAGGTGATCATTCTATTTCATATCCCTACACTCAGGTATTTGTATGAGTTGGCTAAATATAATAGCGACTCATTGATATAGTCGTAGGATACAACTTTTTTTTGTTTTGTGAATTGCGCAGTTATACGTTTCTAAACATTTAAAGCAAGTTTCCAATCTCCGTCCACTTTGAAATCTTATCAAGATCTGACTGGATATTTATGCAGTTTCTTTCATACAGTACTTCATTATTGACAACTGCATCATCTACAAAAGGTCTGGTGTAGCTATTAATATTATCCACAAGGCTATTAATGAACGAAATTAACAGCCAGGATGCCAATACACCCAAAGTTATTTCTACATCTCACGATGGCTCTCCATTCAAGATAACACGTTGCGTCCTCTCTACCAAAAAGTCCTTAACCTAGTCACAAATTTTACTTTACACTCCGTGTGATCGATCTTTTGACAATATGATGATGAGGTCCCATACTCCGAGGAGCGTAGGGACGATGCGGGAGACCCGCACCGCCGTACTAAATGAGGTCCTAGCGGAGGTGGTTTGCCATTGCCTTCCTCCGACCGAAATGGGGATGAATGATGATTATGAAGACGAGACAACACTCAGTCATCTCGAGGCAGGGAAAAATCCCTGACCCACCGGGAATCGAACCATGGACCCCGTGCGCGGGAAGCGAGAACGCTACCACAAGACCACGAGCTGCGGACTTTTGACAATAAGCGCAGGTGTGGTACTCAGTTATATGCTTTTTGGAAATCAAATAGGTACTACAACTACCTGGTTGCCTTGATCAAAAGCTTTCAGTATGTCATGTGAGAAAAGTGTGAGTTGGGTTTGACATGATCGTTATCTTCGGAACCCATGCTGGTTGGCATCGAGGAGGTCATTCCGTTCAAGAAACCTCATTTTGTTTGAGTTTAGAATATATTCTAATATTGTACAACAAATGAGTGTCTAAGACACTGGACAACAGTTTTGTGGATCACTTCTGCTACCCTTCTTGTAGATGGGTGTTACCTGTGCATCCCCGGGTTCGATTCCCTGTGGGGTCAGGGATTTTCTCTGCCTCGTGATGACTGGGTGTTGTGTGATGTCCTTAGGTTAGTTAGGTTTAAGTAGTTCTAAGTTCTAGGGGACTGATGACCATAGATGTTAAGTCCCATACTGCTCAGAGCCATTTGAACCATTTTTACCTGTGCTTTCTTCCAACTATTGGGCTCGGTTTTTTGTTCAATGGATCTACGATAGATTATAGTTAGAAGAGGGGTCAATTCAATGTTGTTAGTATCTTAAATTAAACTGCTAATCGCATTCTGAACGATTAAGAGCCGTTGGATTCACGCATTTTAGAACTACGGAATCAGCAGCAGAAATTGCTAAAAGTCCCATTTGTAAAATCTAAGTTGATATCTCTGTGATTAATATAACTGTGAAAAGAGATTGTATGTCATTTATTGACTACTTTTCAAAATTTATTGTGTTGGAACAACATGGATGACAGGCTAAAATCGTGTCTCGCTCCCTTCTCAGCCGCTGCTTGAATTTCGTGTCCTTCGAGTCTTATAATAGCCACATAAACGTTCACGGTATGAAATGCTGTCGCTTTACTCAAGTAATGCCAGCCACAGGGGGAGACATCGTGTTTTCTTGGTGAAATGCCGTGCTAATAGCAAGTGTAAACAACCTGTGTTGGCAGGAACGAAGTACTACGCCCATGTGCGAAATTCGTCACAGTGCCGGCCTCTGTGTGACTTGGGCGTAGTGTAAGGGAGTTCACGATATAGGCGAAGGACGGAAGTCCGCGAATCATTTTGTCGAACACACCTGGCTGGCTTTAGAAGCGCTAGGACAGACGACGTCACTGGTAAAGGGTAAAGCTCTGCCGAAAAACCTCTTAGATTCAGCTCTGCATACCATGCGGACTAACGCCATCGTCCCACCTCATAGTTGTTGGTCTCCCATGGAGCATGGCATGGATGTGTGTGATGCCCTTAGGTTAGTTAGGTTTACGTAGTTCTAAGTTCTAGCCGACTGATGACCTCAGATGTTAAGTTGTAAGTAGGCTGTTTGGGTTTTTATGTTGGTAACGTCACGTAGCGCTCTGTATGAAAATCGCTGACTGCGCTGTGTGCAGTCTGCGGCCGGTCTGCATTGTTGGAATATTGTTATTGAAATGTTGGGCAGTTGGATGTGAACAGCGCGTAGCGTTGCGCAGTTGGAGGTGAGCCGCCAGCAGTGGTGGATGTGGGGGGAGAGATGGCGGAGTTTTGAGAGCGGATGATCTGGACGTGTGTCCACTAGAGAGAGTAATTTCGTAAGACTGGATGTCATGAACTGATATATATATATATATATATAATGACTTTTGAACACTATTACGGTAAATACATTGTTTGTTCTCTATCAAAATCTTTCACTTGCTAACTATGCCTATCAGTAGTTAGTGCCTTCAGTAGTTAGAATGTTTTATTTAGCTGGTAGTATTGCAGTAGTTCGAGTAACGAAGATTTTTGTGAGGTAAGTGATTCATGGAAGGTATAGGTTATTGTTAGTCAGGGCCATTCTTTTGTAGGGATTATTGAAAGTCAGATTGGGTTGCGATAAAAATATTGTGTGTCAGTTTAGTGTTGGTCAGAATAAGTAATGAGCGAAATGTCTGAGTAGTTTCAGTTCTGCTCAGCTGTTTGAAAATCAAATAATGCAAGAGGTTTATCAGCACAGTAATTCACTAATTTTTCTAAGGGGATGTTTCAAAGTCCCATAGTGCTCAGAGCCATTTGAACCGTTTTTGAGCTTACAAGGTACTGTTAATAGAAGGTACAGAGAAGATTGAACGAAGAAAACATAATGGATTGCTTGCCGCCTCAGGGTTACGTAGATGCTCGACAAACTTCAGTGGCAGGCGCTACAGGAGAGGCACTGTGCATCATTGGAAATCCAGAGAAGTGCATCTCTGGAAGAATCGGTTTACAAGTCATTTCCACTGATAGAAACCTCGCGTAATGGCCACAATGAGAACCGTCCGAAAAATTGGAGCCACTACATACAGGGCCCGACAAAAATTGTGAAGCGTCCAGAACGGGAGGAAGAAAAAAATGAAACCTTACGTATTGAGACGGTACTTGACACTGTTTTCGTTACTACAAAATCGAGTGATATTTGCTAGCAAATTGGCAGTACAAGCCCCGTTAGGAGTATGATGTTGGAACCGCTCTGGCGTGTACGGAAGTACTGATTCGGTTCAGGAGAGTGTGATGAAGCCGGTTTACCTCTCCTAGGCGAGTTGGCCCGCAGCTGTTGTTTACTGGTTTTCGATATCCTGTATACCAGCCGGTGTGTCTGCTTTAGCACAGACAAAACGCGAACATTATTCGTCAATCTTTGTTGCGAAAATCCAATGAACGAGAACATTGCTGATGTCGACAAAGTAGTCGAAACAAAATGCAATCTAAACAAGAAACTAAGTATGGATACCACTTTGGATCGTGTAACAGAAGAATGACAGAATAAAATGTTTTCCTCAGAAGTCTTTTGCTAGACAAAGTCCGCCAAAGAAAAGACGGAGTCAAAACTACACTCCTGGAAATTGAAATAAGAACACCGTGAATTCATTGTCCCAGGAAGGGGAAACTTTATTGACACATTCCTGGGGTCAGATACATCACATGATCACACTGACACAACCACAGGCACATAGACACAGGCAACAGAGCATGCACAATGTCGGCACTAGTACAGTGTATATCCACCTTTCGCAGCAATGCAGGCTGCTATTCTCCCATGGAGACGATCGTAGAGATGCTGGATGTAGTCCTGTGGAACGGCTTGCCATGCCATTTCCACCTGGCGCCTCAGTTGGACCAGCGTTCGTGCTGGACGTGCAGACCGCGTGAGACGACGCTTCATCCAGTCCCAAACATGCTCAATGGGGGACAGATCCGGAGATCTTGCTGGCCAGGGTAGTTGACTTACACCCTCTAGAGCACGTTGGGTGGCACGGGATACATGCGGACGTGCATTGTCCTGTTGGAACAGCAAGTTCCCTTGCCGGTCTAGGAATGGTAGAACGATGGGTTCGATGACGGTTTGGATGTATCGTGCACTATTCAGTGTCCCCTCGACGATCACCAGTGGTGTACGGCCAGTGTAGGAGATCGCTCCCCACACCATGATGCCGGGTGTTGGCCCTGTGTGCCTCGGTCGTATGCAGTCCTGATTGTGGCGCTCACCTGCACGGTGCCAAACACGCATACGACCATCATTGGCACCAAGTCAGAAGCGACTCTCATCGCTGAAGACGACACGTCTCCATTTGTCCCTCCATTCACGCCTGTCGCGACACCACTGGAGGCGGGCTGCACGATGTTGGGGCGTGAGCGGAAGACGGCCTAACGGTGTGCGGGACCGTAGCCCAGCTTCATGGAGACGGTTGCGAATGGTCCTCGCCGATACCCCAGGAGCAACAGTGTCCCTAATTTGCTGGGAAGTGGCGGTGCGGTCCCCTACGGCACTGCGTAGGATCCTACGGTCTTGGCGTGCATCCGTGCGTCGCTGCGGTCCGGTCCTAGGTTCCGGTGTGTCCGCTGTGCCGTGCGTGTGATCATTGCTTGTATAGCCCTCTCGCAGTGTCCGGAGCAAGTATGGTGGGTCTGACACACCGGTGTCAATGTGTTCTTTTTTCCATTTCCAGGATTGTGTTAGAGAGTGGTTAGTACAGCGTTACAACAAAGTTGTCCAGGGAGGGCAGATCACTGTTACACGACGTTCTTGAGTCACAGTCTGGAGCTACCACTCCTGACGATGCGAGAATACCAGCAGACGTGGATGTTGCGGCCGGGATGGCAGATCCCTATGTCAGGGCGGCATGTCGAACTGCCTTCTGGCATTTTTTTTTTTTTTCATATGCGTTATGTTACAATACAGCATCACCGGTCGTTGGCGGTCTCGTAGGTGAGGCAGTAAATTCATTCACAGGGCAGTGACACTGCGCCACTGCAATACACTTTGCCGGCCGCGGTGGTCTAGCGGTTCTAGGCGCGCAGTCCGGAACCGAGCGACTGCTACGGTCGCAGGTTTGAATCCTGCCTCGGGCATGGATGTGTGTGATGTCCTTAGGTTAGTTAGGTTTAAGTAGTTCTAAGTTCTAGGGGACTGATGACCACAGTAGTTAAGTCCCATAGTGCTCAGAGCCATTGTTTTTGCAATACACTTTGGAGGTGTGGCGGTCGGACATGGAGTCCCGTACCACCCTCGAACGGTGACAGTACTACATCAGTCAGGCAAGCAAACCCAGCCCGACATGGGCAGATGGGGTGGTAAAGTATTGGACGTACACTCGTGCTCATAAATTAAGGTTAATGCTGATACGTGGTGAAACAACGCTCTGGTGGGCGGTTTGCGGATTTAAATCACCTCGGGGTATGACCATGCGGTGCATTTGACCTGCGGTCGTCGCACGGCGGCGCTGGGAGCGGTCCACATATGCAGAGGTGAGCTGGTGCATGTCAGAGTGCGGTGCAGAGAGTAAGTGTGCAGACGTTATCAGACACGCTAATGGTGACTGTGTGTTGAAAATGGCTCATAGAACACATATTGATGACCTTATGAGGGGGCGACTGGAGGCTGGTAAAACACAGCAGGTCGTAGCACGGGCCCTCTGAGTGCCACAACGTGTGATCTCAAGAATATGGCATCGATGCCAGCAGATAGGAAACGTGTCCAGGCGCTACAGTACGGGACGGCCACAGTGTACAACCTCAGAAGAAGACCGATATCTCACCATCAGTGCGCGCAGACGGCCACGGAGTACTGCAGGTAGCCTTGCTCGGGACCTTGCCGCAGCCACTGGAACAGTTGTCTCTAGACACCCAGTCTGCAGACTACTGAACAGATATGGTTCATTCACCAGGAGACCTGCAAGGTGTATTCCACTGGCCCCTGGTCACAGGAGAGCCTGTAAAGCCTGGTGTCAAGAACACAGTACATGGCCATTGGCAAAGTGGTCACAGGGTATGTTCATGGGCGAGTCCAGGTATAGTCTGAACAGTGATTCTCGCCGGGTTTTCATCTGGCGTGAACCAGGAACCAGTTTCCACCCCATTAATGTTCTTGAAAGGGACCTGTATGGAGGTCGTGGTTTGATGGTGTGGGGTGGGATTATGATTGATGCACGTACACCCCTGCATGTCTTTGACAGAGAAACTGTAACAGGTCAGGTGTATCGGGACGTCATTTTGCACCAGTATGTCCGCCTTTTCAGGGGTGCAGTGGGTCCCACTTTACTCCTGATGAATGATTACGCATGGCCCCACCGAGCTGTCATCGTGGAGGAGTACCTTGAAACAGAGGATTTCAGGCGATTGGAGTGGCCTGCCTGTTCTCCAAACATAAACCCCATCGAGCACGTCTGGGATGCTCTCGGTCGACGTATCGCTGCACGTCTTCAAACCCCTACGGCACTTCAGTAACTCCGACAGGCACTGGTGCAAGAATGGCAGGCTATAACTCAGCAGCTGCTCCACCACCTGATCCAGAGTACGCCAACCCGTTGCGCGGCCTGTGTACGTGTGCATGGTGATCATATCCCATATTGATGTCAGGGTACACGCGCAGGACACTGGCGTTCTGTAGCACATGTGTTTCGGGACGGTTTTCTCAACTTATCGCCAATACCGTATGTGTTCCCTACGTGCCTATGCCATTAGCGCCTGTTTTGTGTAGTGTGATGTTGTGTGGCACCACAATCCGCAGTTATCCTTAATTTATAAGCATGAGTGTAGAAGTGGGGGCTAGTCCTGCAAAAGGATGCATCCGTGTTGGGCGTGCCCGGACTATCATTAGTCATGGTCGGAATCCGGTTCCTCTAGGATGGTTAGGGGAACCGGATGTCGATGCCAGCGGCGTGGAATTGCGGTTGCAACGTGGCGTAGCCCATGGACAGTGTCCCGCAGGGCACCCACTTTCTCATAGAGCCGCCACGCGTTGTTGCAGATGGTCGTCTTGAGGGGGATGATATCCGTTTCCTCACGGAGAGTCACAATTCCGTGAGTGCTGGGGCGTGCAGACTCCACGTGAGAGCCTTGTTCTGCAGGCCCTGCAACGTCCTCATCCTGGTGACACTAATCGTGGCACATGCAGCAGATCCATACGTGAGGTCAGGCAGGATAACTGCTCAGTGGATGCGGAGCTCGGTATGAAGGTTAAGTTCCCTACTGCGGAAGAGTGGGTACAAAGCCCTCGTCAGATTTTGCCCCTTGTTGGCGACGTACTCCGCATGACAGTGTAATAGCAACTTGTGGTCTAACTGTACCCCTAGATAGGCGGTCGTCGGGGACCAGGGGACCTGCACACCTGCAATCAAAATATTGCGGCGGAGGACTGGGTGCTGTTTCGTGAAATAGACTGCCATAGTTTTGGCGGCATTAAGAGCTATTTTATCTGTCCGGCACAAGGTGATGGTGACGTCCACCTGTCGTTGGGGGCCGGCCGGTGTGGCCGAGCGGTTCTAGGCGCTTCAGTCTGGAACCGCGCGACCGCTACGGTCGCAGTTTCGAATCCTGCCTCGGGCATGGATGTGTGTGATGTCCTTAGGTTAGTTAGGTTTAAGCAGTTCTAAGTTCTAGGGGACTGATGACCTCAGATGTTGTCCCATAGTGCCCAGAGCCATTTGAACCATTTTTTGTCGCTGGGGGCGGGCGACGACGTCGTCAGGGATAGGGCCAGTGGTATATAGTGCTGTGTCGTCAGCGTATTGTACCAGTTGGTACTCGGGAATGACTGGCATATCAGTCACATAGATATTAAAAAGAACGGGAGACAGCACCGATCCTTGTGGTGCCCGCTGACAATTGGCGAATGCCGGAATGCATTCCCCGTTGAGCCACTAGGAAGGAGGAAGTCATCCACAATCTTGACATTGATAACCGGTGCAGGGGTCTGCGTCAGCATCTTGTGCACGAGGTTGTCGTGCCAGATCTTGTCGTAGGCGTTCTGAACTCCAAAAAAAAAAAAAAAAGCAGCTGTCGACTTGGCGGTGTTGAAGCCTTTGCTGACGTGTTCAGTGATTCGTTGGACTTGAAGTTCGGCAGAGAGGTGCGAAGTAAATCCGAACTGTTCAGGTCGGATCGTCCCAGCCGCCACCAGAGGTTAGGAAAGTCGGTGGAGGATTACAGATTCAAGGACCTCCGCCATGGTATTTAAGAGGCTGATGGACCTGTTGTTGGTGGGGACCGTAGTGTCCTTGAACCGGTTGGGGATCGCAATCAAAAAATTCAAATGGTTCAAATGGCTCTGAGCACTATGGGACTCAACATCTGTGGTCATCAGTCCCCTAGAACTTAGAACTACTTAAACCTAACTAACCAAAGGACATCAAACACATTCATGCCCGAGGCAGGATTCGAACCTGCGACCGTAGCAGTCGCGCGGTTCCGGACTGAGCGCCTAGAACCGCTAGACCACCGCGGCCGGCGGATCGCAATCAACTCGGCTTGCTTGCACTGAGGGGGGGGGGGGGGGGGGGGGAAGCCAGACGTGAGACAACCGTTTAAAATCTTGATAAACAAGAGGAGAGGCGTATGCGGAAGGTGACAGAGGTGTTCATTTATAATTCCGTCCAATCCAGGGACTGTCCGGCCACGTTTCCCTCGTAGGATCCGCTGGACTTCTGCCATGGAAGTAAGGAAGGGGCAGACAGATGTGGATGGTTGAGGAAAGCGACCGCAGCTGTCAGGACATCGTGTTCCTCCTGGATTTCGTCCGGGGAAAGGTCCTGGACAAGGGGGTGGTTTTGGGCCTCAAACACGTCTGCCAGTGTTTCCACAATTTGGTGGGTGCCATTCGACAAGCCCGCTGCCGTGCGAGTCGCCGGCATAGAACGTCGCAGGGCGCGAAGGACAGCCCAGTCAGTCTTGTGTCATAGGAGAAAAGTGGATATGCTGTCCTGCCATTGTTCGGACCTCCAATTCGCGAGCTGGCTGCAATATCCGCGCTGGAGGCGCCTCATTTGGCGTTTGTCGTGAGCATCGCGAAACGGCTTCCACCGCTGGCGGTAGCGGTTCTTTTGCACCTCCAGCTTCCGTAACAGGGGACGCAAATCCTCCAGTGAGTGGTTAAAGCCCGAGGTATAGTGGAGGTGGAGAGCTTCAGCATTTTAGCTGTCAGTTTATCCACGGCACGGCAAGTCGTAGTCGTGTAGAGCGGTGTTATTAAGTACCCTAGCGAACTTGTCCCAATCTGTGAGGGTCACAGTGGAACGCCTTCTGGCAGGTGGTGATCCGCCTTATAAGGGCGGTTGGCGGATGGGTCTTCTGGGAGTATTTTCGGTCACGTAAGTGGCATAGAAAATAGTCCGCTAGTTGATCGCGACCTCTTGTGCTGCTGTCGATCTGCGGTGCTCGGATAACGGCCCTGGCGGCCGTTGGAGAAACACGGGCTGTGTTTTCGTCCCCGGCAGCGGCCGCGGTCGTACCGTAAACATCTGCTTTGGTTTCGCTTGCTGTAATGACGGCATCCCGCATGTCTGTTCTGTCATGCGGGATGCCGATGTCGCAGGAGGGCGGAACGGACGCTGCACTAGCTGGTCCCGCATGCGTTCCACTGGCGAGAGATGTGGAGATTTTCCTGTTCACGGGAGTACTTCAACGTCACGCGCACCGCAGAGATAAGTGCCGAATGTGGACGAGCATTGTCCTGCTGAAAAATGCTACCACGGTGGTGTCATGTGAGAGGAAACACACGAGGGCCCAGGGTGTCAACTGAGGTGCAGTGCTTCACATTGCGCCTATGTTGAGCAAGAGACAGTAGCGGGCAGACAGCTTCAGGCAGTGAGTCACAATTATAACATGATGGATGCACTATGATCGAATACCTAGCTGCAAGTAGTTACCCCTGAAAAGTGTCACCTTCTTACAGACCTTGAAATTATCAAGTTCTTAAAATATATTTTGGAACCAAAACTGTAGTTTTGTGATTATTAAAACTGTCCTTAATTATTTATAATTTGTTTATTAATGTGAATGACGGTGTGGATACAAAGTAAGATATAAAATCAGTATTGTTATCTCTATTGACTGGGTACCCATTAACGTGAAAACTGTGATTGTTCAGAGAAAGTGAATTACACTCTCAGGGGAATTTTAAAATGTATAAGTAGCCGGTTTATGAGACTGGAAAAACAAGAAAGATTTTACAATAATTCTGTTATTTAAAGAGGGACTTATTCTCATATTTGTAGAGTTTCGAAATTTATTCATTTAGTAAGTTGTTCATAAAAGCTATTATGTTGTGACTGGTGAAATGAAAAACACGCATGATTGTGTGGTTTAATACTGATATCTGCGAATGAGAGAACTGTACGTTCGCGCATTTCTTGTATACTAAAGTACTGCTTTGTGAAGTCTAAAGTTTTCTTTGGATGAGAACGTGTGAGAAAAACGAGAGCGTGAAATTCTGATTTTAATATGTAAACTGTGACTTTTGAATAACCAAAATACGTGTGGCATGTTATACAAGCTTTGATCGCTAACTGAACATTCTTAGTGTTCAAATTTTGCAATGTTTGAGCAAACATTCAGTCACAGATGATCCGTTTGGGAATACTTTTGGTAACGGTTTCAGTTAATTGACATTAGCTGGTTATTATGAGTGACTGTGATTTCGTGTGAGTGCCGAAAGCAGAAAATCAACACGGGCCTCGCAATGTTTTTGTATGAAACAAATGACAATATATCGAAGTTTTCACTCACAAGCGGGCCGGAGTGGCCGAGCGGTTCTAGGCGCTACAGTCTGGAGACGCGCGACCGCTACGGTCGCAGGTTCGAATCTTGCCTCGGGTATGGATGTGTGTGATGTCCACAGGTTAATTAGGTTTAAGTAGTTCTAAGTTCTAGGGGACTGATGGCCTCAGAAGTTAAGTCCCATAGTGCTCAGAGCCATTTGAACCAGTTTTCACTCACAAACTACCTATCGATCAATCGCTTCATTAACCTGATACTGAAAACATTTGTTGCACCTGTTGGATTCGTGTAATGTTACTGGTTCCACTTCACCTTTTCCACAGGAGGACCATCATTCGATTTTAACAGGGAAGACGTGTGGAATGAACTGCAGAAGAGGAAACTACCACAAGTTGAGTGAATATTATTTCTGTAGAACGAGCGCACAGAAACAGCGACTTTGCACCATAACGTACCGTCGTGCCGATAGTGTTCCCTCAGTCACCCTCAGCCGTGACATGAAGCCATACTGGATGGTTCGCAAACCATGACATCAGGTGTAACACCTCTGTGCCTCTCTAAAAATGAAAATGAAAAACCCATACCGAGGTCGCCACCATCTCCGCGAAAGGTGGACATTGATGTGGTGGGAACAGTTATTCGTCGCTCAAGAAAATGCGACGCCATTGGTGAGGAGTCCATGCTTCTCAATCACGGCACCACTCCAGACGCAGTAGTTTCAAGTCTTGCATTAGTGGCAGCCTACGTGTGGCATGGCAATTCCCTGGTCTGGCTGGAGCTAGCTTCTGACCAGTGGTGTGGGCTGAGACAGGACGCTGTATCGAGTCCATTATCTGACACGGCAGGGGCAAAGGTGAAGGGGGAAGAATGTGCTCGGTGGACAGCACGACGATCCTGGTTTGCGGTGATCAGATGTCACCGACAAGGACCTCGACGGCGAGTGTACCTGCCCTCTCGTTCCCACCGTTCCCACCTCCTCGGAACTTTCGTACTTCAACTGAAATGTTCGATTCCGTACAAATTCGGACCTGACTTCGGTTAATTTTGTATGAAACAAATGACAATATATCGAAGTTTTCACTCACAAGCGGACCTGACTTCGGTTAATTTTTGTACTGCAATTATACACGTAAGAGCCAAAGCAACTGGTACGCCCGCCTAATATCGCGTAGGGCTCTCCGTGCACGCGGAAGTGCCACAACACGAAGTGGCATGGACTCATGTCTGAAGTCGTGCTGGATGGGACCGACATCATGAATCCTGCACGGCCGTCCATAAATCCGTTATAGTACGAGTAGTTGGAGATCTCTTCTGAACAGCACGTTGTAAGACATTTCACATATGCTCTGGGGAGTTCGGTGGCCAGCGGAAGTGTTTAAACTCAGAAGAGTGTTCCTTGAGCCACTCTGTAGCAATTCTGGACGTGTGGGGTGTTGCATTGTTTTGCTGGAATTGCCTAAGTCCGTGGGAAAGCGCATGTGGACATGAATGGATGCAGGTGATGAGACAGGATGCATACGTACGTCTCATTTGTCAGAGTCGTAACTAGACTATCAGGGGTCCCATATCACACTAACTGCCTACGCCATCTTGAACAGTCCCCTGCTGACGCACAGGGATTCATGAGGTAGTCTCCATACCTGTACACGTCCATCCCCTGGGTACAGCTTGAAACGAGATTTGTCCGACCAGGCAGCATGTTTCCAGTCATCGATAGTCCAATTTCGGTGTTGAGGCACCCAGGCTAAGCGTAAAGCTTTGTGTCGTGCAGTCATCAAGGGTCCACGCGTGGGTCTTCCGCTCCGAAAGCGTGTACCGATGGTGTCTCGTTGAATAGTTCGCATACTGACACTTGTTGATAGCCCAGCATTGAAATCTGCAACAATTTGCGGAAGGGTTGCACTTCTGTCATGCTGAACGATTCTCTTCAGTCGTCGTTGGTCCCGTTATTGCACGATTTTTTTCCGGCCGCAGTGACGTCGGAGATTTGATGTTTTACCGGATTCCTGATATTCACGGAACACTCGTGAAATGGTTGTACGGGAAAATCCCCACTTCATCGCTACCTCGGAAATGCTGTGTCCCATCTCTCGTGCGCCGACTGTAACACCACGTTCAGACTCACTTACTTCTTGATAACTTGCCGTTGTAGCACCAGTAATAGATCTAACAACTGCACCAGACACTTGTATGATAAAGGAGATGTCGACCGCAGCTCCGTATTCCGACTATTTATATATCTCTGTATTTGAATACGCATGCCTATACCAGTTTCTTTGGCACCTGAATTACCATGAAAGGGTACAGTACCGCCCGACATTGAAAATAGGTACAACATTCTTCGTTATTCTTGTCAGTACAACATATTTTTTCTAATAATAACTCAATTTCAATTAATACAGCGACGCCGGATACCAATGTGGGAAAGAATGACAATTTATTTATTTAATTGATCACATGTGCACTCCCACAAAATAAATCCCTACATCCAGTTTGATGAGATCTGTGAAATGAATGAATGTATGGTCGTCTGCTAACCACAGATAGTGAATGTGAATATATGACATCTTTGAGACGGTCCTTTGGCCACCTTTGGTGGAACCAAAGAAATGAAATTTACCAGAGGTTTGAGCGCCTGAAATGTGGCTGACCAATACGGTAGCAAGGTGCTCCCCCACTTCGGCAGAGGTGCGAGAGGACCTGAAGAACGGCCATGTTTCAGCACTCTGCTGCTGGATCTTGTGTTGGTAAGACCTGTCTTAGGTGTGCTCCGTAATGACGAAAGAGTGGAGACATGGTATGCATGTGGAATATTTAAGAGTAGTTTGGAATAATAATTTCTCTATTTCAGGAACTTTTGTGGAGAGAATTAAATGTCAGTCAGGTAATATTAAGGTGGATAGTAGTAATCTTCGGAAGTGACCAACGGTTACAATGAAACCACGTGTAGCAATAAGTTCAAATACTTCCGTGTGCCTAAGTTAAGCTGAATTACTGGCATGTGTATTATAAGTTGGAAATATTTAAGAAATGGCGTGTGCAGGACTTGAAGTTAGAGACGAATACTTCCAGGTGGTGAGTACTGTGTGTGTCTCAATCTGTGTGTGAGACAAAGGATAAAGAGAAGTGCTCGTCCATGGTATCAGTTGAGGACTCGCGTGTGTGACGAATATGTTCTTAATGTTACTTTGCGTGTTATGTTTCCGTGTGACGCTGGATTCAAACTATAATACTCTGAGAGAGAAGCAAGGTGAGTCAGCGGTCTATCCAGCAACGCAACTTGGCTTGCATTGCACAGGAAGATGTGCATATAACCTCCAGAGTCCATAGTAGGAAAGAAAATTACGAAGTGGGGCAGTGTCGTGTGAAATTGGGATAAATAGTAATTGAAGTGGGAAAGCTGAAAGTGATGTGATTATAACGTTGTGACTATTCTTTGTATTGTATGTTGCCATGTATTTCACGAAATTTATGTATGTGTGGTTGGCATGGGAGAGTAACAAGATAGTTTCAGAGGCAGTGGGTTATGCATGTTCCTTTTTGTACGGCTCGGTCTGGAGGAAATTTTCGTAATGATGGGTGTGAGAGTCGAAGTGTGAGATATAGCAAAAGATCCACCATCCTATCCAGAAAGTGCACTGTAGCATTAAATAATTACGAGACCATAAGATAGAGAATCACCTATGTAAAGCCATGCCCACTGGGCGGAATTTCTCATATGTTATTGTTGTAGGTCATAGAATTTGTGTGTTTAGGTTACAGAATTTATCGGAATAAATAAGATAGTGGAAAGAAAAAGATTGGTGGCCTTTTCCTTCGAATAGTATGTTGTCATGATACCCAGAATGTATAATGTGTGCGCCATTCATATTCAGTGCGATGGCCACGGGTTGATCAAAGCCGTTAAATGAGAAAGAAAATGTGGTATTGCCAGTGCGTAGTGAACAGTCAGAGTTGTGTAAATTACTAACAGTCAGATGTGCGTTACCCGTTGCGTAATATTCAAACGGGAGAATAATTTGTAGCTTAATTGTGAGTACTAGAGCTCAGGCTACTTGATAAATAAGAGTGAATCCACTCGCTTGGCAAACCACTCATCTTGCAGGCCTGACTGCTTGATGCCACAGTATGAGCAAGGCATGTGGGTGCCTCTCAACCAAAATAATAGTTTTCTGATAATATATTTTTATTTTTCATATACATCTTTTTTTGGAACATCGATATTGTACCGTGAAAATTACTAATCACAATTATTAACTTAAGTGAGTCAAAAATCACTTTTAAAGTGAAGCTAATATTGTTACTCTTTAGTTTTCATATAAACAAAGTTTTAGTTTTCATTTTTAAATTTTCAAATTACTATCGATAATGCAGTGGACAAAGACAGGAAGCTGATAGTTTCCATATTGTCAACCCTTGAAGCTTTAATTATTAATTGTTAGGCGCATAAATCTTTGTACAAGTAATTATTTCCAGAAAAAATATGTAAATTATATCTAAAAGGTAATTTTCAGTAAGGCAGTCATAATAAAATTCATTTGAAGTACATCCTGTACTAGAAGGATCTGTAAGCTATGGACGTAGTACTTATAGAAAATTTAGGTGCCAGACGCGCGATAATAGTTTGTTGTTGTCGAGGTCGGTCACTGTAACTATCAAATTCTATTGTGTTGTGTTGAAATATTGACAACGCGTTTACTTTACAAGTGGTTTTGTAGAAAATGTCAGGAATTTATGAATTTTTGATGTCAAAAAGCAACAATATTCCAGCTACTCTTACTGAAACAAGAAACCGTGGGCCTATTAATTGGAAAGCATAAACAGGAACCGACAATCTAGACAACGAGACTCTCATTGCAAGATAAGTAACATTTATCTGCTAATATAATATTTCTGTCCTTATAAAATTATATAAATGTTGAGAACACTAGAACATTTAGAGCAATGTAGAATATTTACTTTCTGTACATCTATGTACGTTTTTGTACGGTAGTGAAGCATGGACTATGGAAAAACCGGAACAGAACGGAACTGAAGCATTGGGGTGTGGTGCTACAGACGAATGTTGAAAATTAGGTAGTCTGATAGGGTAAGGAATGAGCAGGTTCTGCACAGAATGGGACAGGAAAGGAATATGTTTAAAACACTGACGAGTAGAAGGTTCAAATGGCTCTGAGCACTATGGGACTTAACATCTATGGTCATCAGTCCCCTAGAACTTAGAACTACTTAAGCCTAACTAACCTGAGGACATCACACACATCCATGCCCAAGGCAGGATTCAAACCTGCGACCGTAGCAGTCGCGCGGTTCCGGACTGAAGCGTCTAGAACCGCTCGGCCACAGCGGGCGGCGACGAAGAGAAGGGACAGGATCATACGACATCTGTTAAGACATCAGGGATTGACTTCCATGGTACCAGAGGGAGTTGTAGGGGCCCAAACTGTAGCGGAAGACAGATATTGAAATATATTCAGCAAATAATTGAGGATGCAGGTTGCAAGTGCTAGTCTGAGATGCAGGGGTTGCCACGGGAGAGGAAGTCGTGACGGGCCACATCAAACCAGTCAGAAGACTGCCACATTGCAGTCTAACATCGGGCAACTATCACACTCGAATGCTCCAGAAACCTGGATACTGCACGACTGGACCAGCCGGACAAATGGAGATCCACAGTGAAGCCACTTTTCAAGTGGCTGAGTTGCTGATAACGATATGTCATATGAGTACGCTGCATCTCCGTGTCCGTCATGGTTATCGCTCAACACCTCCCGCTGTTCACGCCCCTCGTATAGCCTCTCAGGCCTGGTAACAATAGACCATAGACTGAAGCGCCAAAGACACTGGTATACGCATGCGTATTCAAATACAGAGAGATGTAAACTTGCAGAATAATGCCGTCGGCAACGCCTATACAAGACAACAGGTGTCTGGCGCACTTTTTAGAGCGGTTAGTGCTGCTATAATGGCAGGTCATTGAGATTTGAGCGAGTCTGAACGTGGTGTTATAGTCGGCGCATGAGCGATGGGACACAGCATCTCCGGGGTAGCGATAAGGTGGAGATTTTCCCGTACGACAATTTTACGAGTGTAGTGTGAATATCAGGAATCATGTAAAACATGAAATCTCCCACGCAGCTGCTGCCGGAAAAAGATCTTGCAAGAACGGGACCAACTACGACTGAAGATAATCGTTCAACAGAAGTGCCGCCCTTCCGCAAATTGTTGCAGATTTCAATGCTGGGCCATCAAGACAGGGACAGAAAGTTAGCTGAAACCAGACGTAAACAGTAATGAAATCCTAAACTCAGATTGGAATGTATACCGCAGAGACAGGCTGGACAGTGAAGGGGGAGGCGTTTTTATAGCGATAAGAAGTGCTTTAGTATCCAAGGAAATTGACGGAGATCCGAAATATGAAATAATTTGGGTGAAGGTCACGGTTAAAGCAGGCTCAGAAATGGTAATTGGATGTCTCTATAGGTCCCCTGGCTCAGCAGTTGTTGTGGCTAAGCACCTGAAGGATAATTTGGAAAATATTTCGAGTAGATTTCCCCACCATGTTATAGTTCTGGGTGGAGATTTTAATTTGCCGGGTGTAGACTGGGAGACTCAAACGTTCATAACGGGTGGCAGGGACAAAGAATCCAGTGAAATTTTTTAAATTGCTTTATCTGAAAACTACCTTGAGTTGTTAAACATAGAACCGACTCGTGGCGATAACATATTAGACCTTCTGGTGACAAACAGACCCGAACTATTTGAAACAGTTAACGCAGAACGGGCAATCAGCGATCATAAAGCGGTTACTGCATCGATGATTTCAGCCGTAAATAGAAATATTAAAAAAGGTAGGAAGATTTTTCTGTTTAGCAAAAGAGACAAAAAGCAAATTACAGAGTACCTGACGGGTCAACATAAAAGTTTTGTCTCAAGTACAGATAGTGTTGAGGATCAGTGGACAAAGTTCAAAACCATCGTACAATATGCGTTACATGAGTATGTGCCAAGCAAGATCGTAAGAGATGGAAAAGAGTCACTTGGTACAACAATCGAGTTAGAAAACAGCTGCGGAAGCAGAGGGAACTTCACAGCAAATATAAACATAGCCAAAGCCTTGCAGACAAACAAAAATTACGCGAAGCGAAATGTATTGTGATGAGGCGTTCAATGAATTCGAAAGTAAAGTTCTATCTACTGACTTGGCAGAAAATCCTAAGAAATTTTGATCTTATGTCAAAGCGGTAGGTGGATCAAAACAAAATGTCCAGACACTCTGTGACCACAATGGTACTGAAACAGAGGATGACAGACTAAAGGTCGAAATACTAAATGTCTTTTTCCAAAGCTGTTTCACAGAGGAAGACTGCACTGTAGTTCCTTCTGTAGATTGTCGCACAGATGACAAAATGGTAGATATCGAAATAGACGACAGAGGGATAGAGAAACAATTAAAATCGCTCAAAAGAGGAAAGGCCTCTGGACCTGATGGGATACTAGTTCGATTTTACACAGAGTACGTGAAGGAACTTGGCCCCCCTTCTTGCAGCGGTGTACCGTAGGTCTCTAGAAGAGCGTAGCGTTCCAAAGGATTGGAAAAGGGCACAGGTCATCCCCGTTCTGAAGAAGGGACGTCGAACAGATGTGCAGAACTATAGACCTATATCTCTAACGTCGATCAGTTGTAGAATTTTGGAACACGTATTATGTACGAGTATAATGAATTTTCTGGAGACTAGAAATCTACTCTATAGGAATCAGCATGGGTTTCGAAAAAGAAGGTCGTGTGAAACCCAGCTCGCGCTATTCGTCCACGAGACAGAGGGCCATAGACACGGGTTCACAGGGAGATGCCGTGTTTCTTGACTTCCGCAAGGCGTTCGATACAGTTCCCCGCAGTCGTTTAATGAACAAAGTAAGAGCATATGGACTATCAGACCAATTGTGTGATTGGATTGAAGAGTTCCTAGATAACAGAACGCAGCACGTCATTTTCAATGGAGAGAAGTCTTCCGAAGTAAGAGAGATTTCAGGTGTGCCGCAGGGGAGTGTCATAGGACCGTTGCTATTCACAATATACATAAATGACCTTGTGGATGACATCAGAAGTTCACTGAGGCTTTTTGCAGATGATGCTGTGGTGTATCGAGAGGTTGTAACAATGGAAAATTGTACTGAAATGCAGGAGGATCTGCAGCGAATTGACGCATGGTGCAGGGAATGGCAAATTGAATCTCAATGTAGACAAGTGTAATGTGCTGCGAATACATAGAAAGAAAGATCCCTTAACATGTAGCTACAAAATAGCAGGTCAGCAGCTGGAAGCAGTTAATTATCTGGGAGTATGCATTAGGAGTGATTCAAAATGGAATCATCATATAAAATTGATAGTCGGTAAAGCAGATGCCAGACTGAGATTCATTGGAAGAATCCTAAGGAAATGCAATCCGAAAACAAAGGAAGTAGGTTACAGTACGCTTGTTCGCCCACTGCTTGAATACTGCTCAGCTCTGTGAGATCCGTACTAGATAGGGTTGATAGAAGGGATAGAGAAGATCCAACGGAGAGCAGCCCGCTTCGTTACAGGATCATTTAGTAATCGCGAAAGCGTTACGGAGATGATAGATAAACTCCAGTGGAAGACTCTGCAGGAAAGACGTTCGGTAGCTCGGTACGGGCGTTTGTTGAAGTTTCGAGAACATACCTTCTCCGAGGAGTCAAGCAGTATATTGCTCCCTCCTACGTATATCTCGCGAAGAGACCAAGAGGATAAAATCAGAGAGATTAGAGCCCACACAGAAGCATACCGACAATCCTTCTTTCCACGGACAATACGAGCCTGGAATAGAAGGGAGAACCGATAGAGGTGCTCAAGGTACCCTGCGCCACACACTGTCAGGTGGCTTGCGGAGTATGAGATGTAGATGTAGAAGAATTATCAGCGTGCGAACCATTGAACGAAAGATCGTCGATATGGGCTTCCGTAGCCAAAGCTCGCTCATCTACCCGTGATGACTGCACGACACAAAGCTTTACGCTCTGCCTGGTCCCGTCAACACCGACATTTGGCTGGTTGGACGAGTGTCGTTCCAAATTGTGTGGAGCTGATGGACGTGTACGGATATGGAGACAACCTCATGTTTCCATGGACCCAGCATGTCAGCAGGGGACTGTTCAAGCTGGTGGAGACTCTTAGCCGGCCGCGGTGGTCTAGCGGTTCAGGCGCTCAGTCCGGAACCGCACAACTGCTACGGTCGCAGGTTCGAATCCTGCCTCGGGCTTGGATGTGTGTGATGTCCTTAGGTTAGTTAGGTTTAAGTAGTTCTAAGTTCTAGGGGACTGATGACCACAGATGTTAAGTCCCATAGTGCTCAGAACCATTTGAACCATTTTTTTGGAGACTCTTAAGTGTTGTGGGGCGTGTGCAGTTGGAGTGATATGTGTCCGTGATAGGTCTAGATACGACATTGACGGGTGACACGTCACTTTCGCTAGCGTATCTGGCATGCCTTGCAATGTGTTATTTGATCTCCACCCCACGTACTCTTACGGATTTATGGACAGCCCTGCAGGATTCATGGTGTCAATTTCCACCAGCGCTACTTCAGACATTAGTCCAGTCCATGCTACGTCGTGTTGCGGCACTTCCACATGTTCACGGCGGCATGACACGATATTAGGCAGGTGTACCAGTTTCTTTGTCTCTTCACTCACTGTATAAACAACACTAATTTACTTTGCTGACCGTTCTACTTGTCTCAGAGAACTGCAGCTCTGATCATTGACACACCCGCCGATGCTGTGCAGATATCCGAAGTTACATTACCGACCGACCTTGTTTTGCTGTGCAGTGTCGTAGGGAAAACAATTTATCCACAGAAGAAGTGGAATAAAAAAACGCGCGTTAGACCAATTCTTGAGTTCTGTTCAGGATCGTGGGACGCTTATCTAGTGAGAAGAGATGGAGAAGACTCACCCAAGAGCTGGTGTTGTGTCACGGAATTGTTTAGTTGGTGCGAGAGTGGTACAGAAATGCTAAAGAAACTCCAGTGGCAGGCGGTACGAGATAGTGTGTGGTCATATCGAAGAGGTGTACTCTTGAAAATGTGAGAGAGTACATTTGAGAAGAGCCGTGTAACGTAACACATCCCGTGATATAAGCCACGCGAAATGACTACAGCAAGAAAATCAGAGAAATCGAACGCCATTAGGGGCGTTACCGACAGTTGTTCTTCCAACGCGCCATTCGTGAATGGATCAGGTCAGAGGGGAAAAAAGATAGTGGTAAGAGAAGTACTCTCCGCCGCAGGCTTTCAGGTGGCTTGCACAGCTCCTTCACATTTCCGAAAGGGGCTTGACATTGTAAGCGCGTTGTCGACTGATGATCACTATAATAACTGAGGAAGTATCTACGCTAATATGTTGATCGGGTAAAAGAATTTTTGTGGTCATAGAGAGCAGTTTTTTTTTTTTTTTTTTTTCCCATCAGTCTACTGACTGGTTTGAAGCGGCCGGCCACGAATTCCTTTCCTGTGCTAACCTCTTCATCTCAGAGTAGCACTTGCAACCTACGTCCTCAATTATTTGCTTGACGTATTCCAATCTCTGTCTTCCTCTACAGTTTTTACCCTCTACAGCTCCCTCTAGTACCATGGAAGTCATTCCCTCATGTCTTAGCAGATGTCCTATCATCCTGTCCCTTCTCCTTATCAGTGTTTTCCACATATTCCTTTCCTCTCCGATTCTGCGTAGAACCTCCTCATTCCTTACCTTATCAGTCCACCTAATTTTCAATATTCGTCTATAGCACCACATCTCAAATGCTTCGATTCTCTTCTGTTCCGGTTTTCCCACAGTCCATGTTTCACTACCATACAATGCTGTACTCCAGACGTACATCCTCAGAAATGTCTTCCTCAAATTAACGCCGGTATTTGATATTAGTAGACTTCTCTTGGACAGAAATGCCTTTTTTGCCATAGCGAGTCTGCTTTTTATGTCCTCCTTGCTCCGTCCGTCATTGGTTATTTTACTGCGTAGGTAGCAGAATTCCTTAACTTCATTGACTTCGTGACCATCAATCCTGATGTTAAGTTTCTCGCTGTTCTCATTTCTACTACTTCTCATTACCTTCGTCTTTCTCCGATTTACTCTCAAACTAGACTGTGTACTTATTAGACTGTTCATTCCGTTCAGCAGATCATTTAATTCTTCTTCACTTTCACTCAGGATAGCAATGTCATCAGCGAATCGTATCATTGATATCCTTTCACCTTGTATTTTAATTCCACTCCTGAACATTTCTTTTATTTCCATCATTGCTTCCTCGATGTACAGATTGAAAGGTAGGGGCGAAAGGCTAGAGCCTTGTCTTACACCCTTCTTAATACGAGCACTTCGTTCTTGATCGTCCACTCTTATTATTCCCTCTTGGTTGTTGTACATATTGTGTATGACCCGTCTCTCCCTATAGCTTACCCCTACTTTTTTCAGAATCTCGAACAGCTTGCACCATTTTATATTGTCGAACGTTTTTTCCAGGTCGACAAATCCTATGAAAGTGTCTTTATTTGTCTTTAGCCTTGCTTCCATTATTAGCCGTAACGTCAGAATTACCTCTCTCGTCCCTTTACTTTTCCTAAAGCCAAACCGATCGTCACCTAGCGCATTCTCAATTTTCTTTTCCATTCTTCTGTATATTATTCTTGTAAGCAGCTTCGATGCATGAGCTGTTAAGCTGATTGTGCGATAATTCTCGCACTTGTCAGCTC
The DNA here is from genome assembly GCF_023864345.2 of Schistocerca serialis cubense. Classification (NCBI taxonomy): domain Eukaryota; kingdom Metazoa; phylum Arthropoda; class Insecta; order Orthoptera; family Acrididae; genus Schistocerca; species Schistocerca serialis. The sequence goes on along the minus strand of NC_064647.1, from coordinate 198,022,391 downwards.
TTGCCGTCTTCATAATTGTGTGGATGATGCTTTTCCGAAAGTCAGATGGTATGTCGGCAGGCTTCTGTTTCTTCTATCACATCAGACAAATCTTCCCCCTCATAGAGGCTTTCAATGTATTCTTTCCACCTATCTACTCTCTCCTCTGCATTTAACAGTGGAATTCCCGTTGCACTCTTAATGTTACCACCGTTGCATTTAATGTCACCAAAGGTTGTTTTGACTTTCCTGTATGCTGAGTCTGTCCTTCCGACAATCATATCTTTTTCGATGTCTTCACATTTTTGCTGCAGCCATTTCGTCTTAGCTTCCCTGCACTTCCTATTTATTTCATTCCTCAGCGACTTTTTGTTAAAAACTGCAAAAACACAAACAGAAATATTAACTTGGATGTTCCGAGATACTGTCATACTATTCGGAACGTTTTAAGTATTCATAAACTGTTTATTACGTAGAATCCGCAGTTTTATTACATTGTTCGCTGACGAAGCTGTTGGGTGCAGGAAAGTTTCATCGCTGTTGTAGAATGAAGGCTTTCACGACCGGGTGAAATGGCTGTTGATATACTTTCCGGGATGTGAGGTCGTGTTCCAAGAACTTTTCTGCTCCTTACGTTTCGTCCAGGACTGCGCTGAACTTCCTCAGAGGTGCTGCTCCGCTGAGTCTTGCCGACTCGGCAAGTTCTTGGAACACGACCTCACATCCCGGAAAGTATATCAACAGCCGTTTCATTGCTGTGTTACTATCGGGACATACAAAAGGAAAAATAGGAAATTTGCGGTAAGTTCTATGGGACCAAACTGCTGAGGTCACCTGTCCCTAGGCTTACACACTACTTAATCTAACTTAACGTACGCTAAGGACAACACACACACACACACACCGATGCCCAAAGGAGGACTCGAATCTCCGACGGGGGGAGGCGCCGAAGACCGCACGGCCATACAAAAGGACATGGACTGTGTCTGGTGTACCGAAGGCAGTTGTTCCTTACATGTGGCCCGCTACAGTGCAATCTGCTTTAAGAAGACACTGAACTGGCAGGTTAGCGGTACGTAGCTCCTTCGCTATCGCAGTTAAGGAATGGCGTATCCGTACCATCTTTTTGTGTACGAGTGTGTCTTTCGCGGTTCTTCTCACAACCAGCCAAATAACAGGCGGTAGTGGAGCAGAGAGGGTCTCATTTTGAGAACAATAGCAGATTTTACAAAAATGGCTCTGAGCACTATGGGACTTAACATCTATGGTCATCAGTCCCCTAGAACTTAGAACTACTTAAACCTAACTAACCTAAGGACATCACACAACACCCAGTCATCACGAGCAGATTTTACAGTTTTGTTTAAAATTGAAATTATGAAATTGTGTATACGATGGAAATGCAATAATTAAAGCGAGAAATTGACGGAGGAATGAAATACTTAGTAAAAGTTTTGTACTTTCTTGACTTTAGGTTGGCATCACTGGGATGAGTTGAGAACAGCTGACAGACGAAATCTATTTTGTTTATAGTCTCGACAATACTGCATTTAACGATGGCGTATCCACATCAGGTTTCCACATTATTTGAACGAAGTTCATCAATCCTCTTTTTGGCTTTGTGAAGGTGAAAATCCGACTACAAGCTTTTCTCGAATGATTTTACAGTACGGTGAAAGTTGCGTGAAACGCGGTAGATTTTATAAGAGGGTAGAAGAGTTCAAAAACAGTTGAATCTCGGTGACTGACGTCAAGGTGTGGCCCTGCCAGTTGAAGTTTCAGTTTCTTGTCTTGATGCCCTCATCGACGAAATTATTCGCTAAGTCCGACGTGTTACATTTGTACCTACAGCAGGAACATTTCCAGCAAGTGTTGACAAAGTTAATAAAGTCGCGGATCGTACTGCTACACGACACTGCTCACGTTCACGCCGTCCAGCTGGCCCAATAAACCATTGAAAAAATGTGGTTAGGAGGCATTACCTCATCGTGCCTACAGTCCAGTTTTGGCTCCCTCGGATTTTCATTTGTTTGGTACATTCAAGGAGGCATTACGTGAAAAAAAAATCAGCAATAGTGAGAAAGTGGCTCAAACAACACGCAAAGCCTTCTTTGGATCAGGTATACGAAACTTATGTCTTAGTTCGGACAGGTATATTAATATTGGTGGGGGTTATGTTAAGACGTAGTAAAAGTCTCGTTTTGTAAACATCCACAGTTTTTTGACATAAATTTGTCTTTTTAATTATTAAATGTCCCTCTTGTATATACCGGTTGCGGCAGTCTGTGAAACTGTCTGCGTCTGACCGTATGCCAAACAGTTTGTGCCAGGTAGAGTTTAAATTATGTCTTCAGCGGGTGTTTATGAGGTTCAGAGTTGGCTGTAATTATCGTATGGCAACAAAACATGGAAAATACGGTAATGCGTTAATGGCGAACCGATTTACACTGGAAAAAATGACTTCTCATTGTGGCCACCACGTACATATATTGCGCTGTAAATGCAAGAAAGCCGCACAGAAATATTTCCATATGTAATGGATTACAAACAGGACGTGGGCAGAAAAGATCAAACAACTGAGAAAGGCGTAATTTTGATTTTATTATTAGCTGCCGCTTACACAGTTGTTCGGTACTAGCAGTAGCGACCTTGGTGGAAGACTGAAGTCCCGTTGAGTGTCATATCCCTATGTGCTACTATGCAGAATATGGGACATTGGGATTTGAAATGGATGTCACGATGTACCTCCTATGTGTATGAGTCTGACTACTGGTGTAATTATGCAAGTTTCTGTAATACACAACTCTGGTGTTTATCAGCTGTTCTCCTGCTCTGTCAAGGTGGTAATCACAGATCTATACAAATATTGTTCTCTATTCGCTGCATTTAAAACAATTCTCATAGGCCGTACAAAGAAAATTTTATTCTTAATTTAGATACATAGTAAGTAATGTGGACTCGAGCGTACCAACGATTTAATATTTTATTATCGTGTTAACAGTAGGACTTGTATAATACCAGGGTCTATCCTGTGTTTCATTTTCATCTTGTTTACTCGTTTTCGTATACTCTGATTGTAAATTTTATTTTATGTCGAAGCAGTCCTTTGTTAGTCCTACATTACATCGTACAAGGGTACGACTTAATTTCTACCCCATTACTTGTCAAAAGCAGTTGTAATATGACATTTCCTGTGATTAATTAGCTGAATGGGCAAGTTCCGAAAGCCAATAACTTTAAAAGAAAGAAAAACAACGCAAGTGGTTTCGTGTCTGATGATGAAGATGAAGTAACTGTTCTCTTGGTCTACGTATTATCTTCATTTTCTCAAGATGCAGAAGGAGCTGCCTAGATTAATGTGTATTTCTCTGTTCTTCCTAGAACAAAGAGTCCAGGCGGAAGTAAAGATGTAGGGGCGGATCATTAGTCGAGGTCGGATAGATCAGTCAGTTCACACGAAGACACAACACAAACTCGGTGTGGGAGGAATATGCAGCGGTAAACTGAACAACAGTCTGGAGAAATATTAGCAATCTTATACTCAATAGTACCCGCACAGCACGACATTGTAAACGCAAAGGCCCCGAAGCGTGCAAACTGCGTAAGATTACATTAGAGCAGTAGTTCTCACCCTGGAGGTATTTACCCTCGGACGGATAAAATGAAATTTTCTGAGGGGCAAAAACTAAACGATTCGATTCTGTTTCAGTCACGAAACTAAATTATTTTTGAGAGACATTACTGTCATCGCAATTCTGTAAGACTAAAATACTGATTATATAAGTTATCAATAATTACTTTTTCTCAATTCACAGTATTAATGCGGTCAATGTTACAGGTTACTCACATAGTCCACCCAGTACACACTTATCTTCTGCTTTTTTCCGTACATCGCTGATGCCAACAGTGACACATATTCGTAACAAACGCTAAATGCCTCAAGAAAATGTCTTCTTCAGGTTGTAGATAATACATACAGTAGTCCAAAAATGGTTCATTACTCACTTCTAAATACATAAATGAATTAATGGACACCACGACACAATAGTAACTACATAAGGGCTACTATAGTGCTGTCATCATCATCAGTTATCTGCTATATTAGTAGGTCCTTTGCCTCTCCATTTTCTGCGATCCATTGCTTCCTTCTTGAGGCTGCTGTATGTTGTACCGTCCATCATGTCATCCAGTATCTGGAATCTCTTCCTTCTTCGCTTCCTTTTCCCTTCTACATAACCTTCTAAAACTGTTTTTATCAGTCCGTCATTCTTTCTTAATATATGCCCAATCCAATTTCTTTTTATTCTCTTTATTACATCTAGTAACTGTCTTTTCTCTCCCACTCTTCTCAGTACCTCTTCATTTTTTACTCTGTCCATCCAACTTATTCTTTCCATCTTCCGCCATGTCCAGATCTCAAAAGCCTCCAGCCTTTCTCTGTCTTTTTTCCTCATAGTCCATGTTTCAGCGCCATATAGAAGAACACTCCATACAAGACATTTTATGAGTCTCTTTCTGAGTTCTGTGTCCAGACCGCTGCAAAAGATTCTCCTTTTCTTATAAAACACCTTTTTGCCATTGCTATCCTTGTTTTAATTTCTGTGGTGCACTTCCAGTCGGTGTCTATCCTGCTTCCAAGATACTTAAAATTTTGCACCTGTTCTAGTGTTTCTCCATTCAGCACAAATTTTATTTCCTTATTTCCTCCTATTGCCAATACTTTTGTTTTATTTGTGTTAATTTTCATTCCATATTTTTTTCCGTTAGTTGCAATGGTGTCCACCAAATCCTGTAATTCTTTTTCCCCTGTGGCTAGAAGGACCATGTCATCAGCAAATCTCAAGCACCCTACTCTTCTTCCTCCAATTTCTACTCCTTTGTCATCTAATGAGCATTGGTCAATCATATTTTCCAAGTACAGGTTGAAAAGAGTAGATGATAAACAGCATCCTTGTCTTACTCCTTTCCCTAGTCCGATCCATTTTGTACTTTCTCATCTCACTGTAACTGAAACTTTTTGATTAAGGTACAATGAGTTTATAAGTCTTCTGGTTTTCCAGTCCACTCTCTTTTCCCTCATAATAGTCGCCAGCTTGTCCCAAACCACATTGTCAAATGCATTACACAGTGTTATTAATCACACAAAGCATTAACGGCCTGATGTCTTCCAATATTTGCCAGTTCAGAAGTAAGGAGTGCATCAATGAAGTGATTTACGAGCAGTAAGTATAGTTCACACATCTGAAATTGTTTGATTTTAAATGGGGTTGCAGTGTGCAGCTCAAGCAAGTGCCGCATTGGAGAAGAGTAATGCAGGCGAAGTATGTTCTGTAACAAGTGTCTACCGTCACATTGAATAGTTAGTTTTCTTATCTGAGAAGGAGTTATGGATAGCAGTTGCGATGCACGACGAATCCCTTCGTCATTCATTCTAACACACACACAAACTAAATATCATTCATCTTTCATCATTTTAAAAATAAAAGTGTTCCAAGGAAAGTCTTTCATTCTAAAGTTTAATTAGATGGTAAAATAGGTTCAAAATGGCTCTGACCACTATGGGACTTAACATCTGAGGTCATAAGTCCCATAGGACTTAGAACCACTTAAACCTAATTAACCTAAGGAGATCACACACATCCGTGCCCGAGGCAAGATTCGAACCTGCGACCGTAGCGGTCGCGCGGTTCCAGACTGAAGCGCCTAGAACCGCTCGGCCACAACGTCCGGCAGAAAGTTGGTGATAATGTTGAGTAGGGGGAGGGGTAACAGACGGCAGGGGAGGGGGGAAAAAGAGCGGGGGTATTAGCAAATGTCTAAGAAAGATTGGGGACCACTGCATTAGAACCTACTCGCCGCTGCCATTACTACCATTTAACAAACTTTGCAAAATCTGCAGAGAGCAATTCTAGACCTGGAATCGATCTAAAAAAAAGCTCGCGACCATTACTAGCACTACAGGTACTACCATAACACTTAAAGACGCACTTCAACCAGACTAGCAGTTTTTCGTGAAACAGAAAACAGCAGCTACGTTCGCATAGTTTTCGCATAGTTTTCTAACGAAGACGACAATACGAATACAAATCAATATGTCTAATAATCGTGTTGACTCCGCGATGATGCTACAAAGATTCAGGGATGATGGAGAAGGGAATATGTATAGATTTGTGATGAATGGGACTTGATTAGGAAACGGCCAAGTCGAAAGTTGTAAGCGGCAATCATTGTGAGGAATACCATGTAACACTACTGTTCTTAAGTTTGTTGGATATGTGACTTTCAGAGGTGGTGGTATGGATCAAAACAAGAAGAAAAATGTCTATCAAACATGGGCTGTGCCGACCGCGGTGGTCTAGCGGTTCAGGCGCTCAGTCCGGAACAGCAGGGACTGCTATGGTCGCAGGTTCGAATCCTGCCTCGGGCATGGATGTGTGTGATGTCCTTAGGTTAGTTAGGTTTAAGTAGTTCTAAGTTCTAGGGGACTGATGACCACAGATGTTAAGTCCCATAGTGCTCAGAGCCATTTTTGAAACATGGGCTGTAATATGCGTACCTTAAGAGCCATCAACACTTACTCATCTTCGGTACTGCGAAACACATCTCTTCTACCGGCCAAGTGCTCATTGTTGTTAAGGTACGCATTTTAGATCCTATTTTTAAAAATGGCTCTGAGCACTATGGGACTTAACATCTATGGTCATCAGTCCCCTAGAACTTAGAACTACTTAAACCTAACTAACCTAAGGACATCACACAACACCCAGTCATCACGAGGCAGAGAAAATCCCTGGCCCCACCGGGAATCGAACCCGGGAACCCAGTCCTATGTTTATTACAAATTTCTGTTTCTTGTTTTGGTCCATATTTCACCCCGTACCTTACAGTCTTAACAACAGCACTGGTACGTGTATCAGAACGATTTTCGCCTATAGCTTTCGACTCGAGCGGTTCTGCATCGGACTCCCTTACCTCAAACTGATACATTTACTCTTCTGCATCATTCCTGAAAGTCTGTAGCATCTTCCGGGAAATATCCTGTATAATAGATGGGCACCATAATGTTTGAAGCAGTACAAAGCACAAATCATTCGTTCAAAATGTTGTGCACTGAACTTTGCCGTAAGGAAGTGACAGTGTTTACCAACAGAGTTGCGAAGAAGTACGCATTTATTTTAATTAATTTGGTATAAAAATTTATGTTTTTGAAAATATTTATCCGGAGCACTCTAATTTCGACAGAAGTTAAATTTTTTTTTAGAAGTGTTGACTTTTTTGGCTTACAATTTTATGCACTTCGTTAAGAAAATAAGATATTTTTTTTGAAATTTAAATTAAAGCGTGAAGAATTTAACCTTTTGGTTGTAGAGAAGGAAAGTAAAGCCATTGAAGCCAGGTCGTGACAGTATGAAAAAACAAGTAGTCTTGGTGCCGTGATTATTTTTATTTATTTCCCGGTGACACGTTTCACCTTTATTTAGGCATTTTCGGATTGGCTGACATTTGGTAGCGATGGGGTACACGCAATTCCGTGCATAAAATATCGCAGTAGTTACATACCCCTCGTCAAAGCTTTACATACTCTGCGTGTCCTCCTCATTACGGCATATGGTGCAGTCCAACGGGATCTGGCCAACACTTAGACTAGTCATGCGGGCCTTGTACGTTTACATATCCAATGTGATGAGTGCAACCAGAACATGCGCTACGTCTGCGGTATGTTTACGATGTAAAAGCGTTACGGTAGGCCTGATCCTGTTTGGTTTGCATTGGACTCCGCCACATGACGTAATGAGGACACCGGACCCCCTTTGAGAAGGGGAATTTACCTGCTGGGACATTTTATGTGCTGTATCTCATGTACCCAACGCTACCAAACATCAGCCAATCCGAAGATGCCTAAATAAAGATGAAATGCGTCATGGGAAACAATTTTAACACTGTAAACAAGACTGATTGTTTCATGAATGAAATATTCATGCTACAGTGGAGTCTGCGCTTATATGAAACATCCTGGCAGATTAAAACTGTGTGCGGGACCGAGACTCGAAATCGGGACCTTTGCCTTTCGCGGGCAAGTGCTCTACCAAGTGAGCTACCCAAGCACGACTCACGCCCCGTCCTCACAGCTTTAATTCCGCCAGTACCTCGTCTCCTACCTTCCAAACTTCACAGAAGCTCTCCTGATTGTTTCTTGTTGCTGTACTAACCCCGTTATGAACTGGAAAAAGGTCGAAAAGGATTTTAAAAAATGCAAACGTGGCAGACCACTGTTCTTGTGATACGCAAAGGACTCAGGTTCGAGTCATGGTTCGGCAAACAGTTTTGATCAACAAACAAGTTTCAGTTTTCACAATTTCCATTTCTGTCTTCCTGCATAATGAGTTTCTATTTTTGGCGACCCTGACAGGAAGCGAGCGTACAATTCCCGATCACACACGGCTGAGTGGTCCTTATCTCCCGGTGCCTTCAGCGCCACGAAGCGTTGTCGCAGAGTTCTTTGCACCGGGATGCGAACCGCGGACCGCCGGCCCCACAGACGGAGACGAGCGCGCCGTGCAGCCGCAGAGACAGGACGGGCGAGCGAGCGAGCCGCCATGTTTAATGCATGAGCCGAGATGGAATCGCGGACCGAGTGCGCGCGCCCTCTCTAAGTGTATTTTAATTCAAATGAAATTCACCGTGAGCGCTTTACATAATAATACGGCGAGTATTACTGAGTAAATGATTAACATCAGCGCGCCGTCACGACGCGCCGGCGCCGCGCGCTGACTGGACACAAACTCGGGGCCCGGTAGTCGCCGGCGGTGGCTGGGGCGCGGGCCGGACGCCTTTCTGGTTCTGCCCGTGCGTGGGAGGGCCGGGTTGCTGACCTGCGGGGCTCTGTCCCTCCCTCTGTCTGTCTGTCTGTCTGACTGTCGCTCATCTCTGCCGTGCTCGTAGACTCTGCGGCAGCGTCGAGATGGGTGAGGGCCAGACTGCGCCGCACCACCACGGTGTCTGCTACCATCTGTGCACCGAAAACGTTCAGTCTGGCAGAAGATGTTCCCAGCTGCGGCACCGACTTTCAGAAACCATCTGTACGGTGATATACGTTAAGGTCCCAGATGTCACACCCTGCAGGCTTGCCCCTGGTGGGCCCTCGTTTGCGAATAGCTAACGAAGCAAATAATGGGAATTTTACGTGGCGTTAAATAGCGTTGAAAAAGTTATGTAATGGATAGGGTAGGGTTCTCGTGTGCAGAAGGTCATGGGTTCGAATATCCTTAGGTATTTTAAATCTTTTTATTTCTAAAAATTTATACAAATGACTTCGATCATTATTTTTATTCAGTTAATTGGTTTAAATGCAATTTTCTATTTCTGTTTCTTTTTTAATAATCGTCGTATGACGAGGAGTGTTGCAATTCGTCGAAATGAGGTAATGTCCATCCGCTCTACCACAACAACTCCATCACAACCTTGTGCCCAGCATAGGAGCACTTTGCAGAGCATCCATTGCCGTCCGTAGTGGTCACGCACCCTAATGAGCACGATGTGCCGCCTCTTGTATTGCCCTGGGCCCGTCATAGATCGCGTGACCTGTCATTGAATAAAAGTGTTATTTCTGTCAGTCTCATTACGTTTCTCTTTCAGTTACTTTATTTACTATACTGTAACAGTTCTTTCTATCTATGGTCCAACTTTCATCGAACTGCACTACTGGCCATTAAAATTGCTACACCATGAAGAAATGCAAATGATAAACGGGTATTCATTGGACAAATATGTTATACTAGAACTGACATCTGATTACATTTTCACTCAATTTGGGTGCATAGATCCTGAGAAATCAGTACCCAGAACAACCACCTCTGGCCGTAACAACAGAGCTTGGATGGCGTGTACAGGTACAGATGCTAATGCAGCTTCAACACGATACCACAGTTCATCGAGAGTAGTGACTGGCGTATTGTGACGAGCCAGTTGGTCGCCCACCATTGACCAGACGTTTTCAATTGGTGAGAGATCTGGAGAATGTGCTGGCCAGGGCATCAGTCGAACATTTTCTGTATCCAGAATGACCCAGACAGGACCTGCAACATGCGGTCGTGCATTATCCTGCTGAAATGTAGAGTTTCGCAGGGATCGAATGAAGGGTAGAGCCACGGATCGTAACCCATCTGAAATGTAACGTCCACTGTTCAAAGTGCCGTCAAAGCGAACAAGAGGTGACCGAGACGTGTAACCAATGACACTCCATACCATCACGCTGGGTGATGCGCCAGTAAGGCGATGACGAATACACGCTGTCAGTGTGCGTTCACCACGATGTCGCCAAATACGGATACTACCATCATGATGCTGTAAACAGAACCTGGATTCATCCGAAAAAATAACGTTTTGCCATTAGTGCACCGAGGTTCGTCGTTGAGTACTCCATCGCAGGCGCTCCTGTCTGTGATGCAGCGTCAAGGGTAACCGCAGCCATGGTCTCCGACCCGATAGTTCATGCTGCTGCAAACGTCGTCGAACTGATCGTGCAGATGGTTGTTGTCTTGCAAACGTCCCCATCTGTTGACCCAGGGATCGAGACGTGGCTGCACGATCCGTTACAGCCATGCGGATAAGATGCCTGTCATCTGGACTGCTAGTGATACGAGGCCGTTGGGATCCAGCACGGCGTTCCGTATTACCCTCCCGAACCCACCGATTCCATATTCTGCGAACAGTCATTGGATCTCGACCAACGCGAGCAGCAATGCCGCGATACGATAAACCGCAATCGCGATAGGCTACAATCCGACCTTTATTAAAGTCTTAAACGTGATGGTACGCATTTCTCCTCCTTACACGAGGCATCACAACAACGTTTCACCAGGCAACGCCGGTCAGCTGCTGTTTGTGTATGAGAAATCGGTTGAAAACTTTCCTCATGTCATCAAGTTGTACGTGTCGCCACCGGCGCCAACCTTGTGTGAATGCTCTGAAAAGCTAATCATTTGCATATCACAGCATCTTCTTCCTGTCGGTTAGATTTCGCGTCTGTAGCACGTCATCTTCATGGTGTAGCAATATTAATGGCCAGTAGTGTACTTCTTTAAATCATTTTTTTTTCACTCTGATTTTTATTTAATGCGAACCAAAGTCCATTTGTTATAATGTTCAAGCATTTGAAAATCCCGATCTATCAGTTAAAAACAAAAGACGAAATAATCTTTTTATACCGACAATGCAGTGGTGTCAAAAATATATGTTACGTTACAAGATGTGATTTTTTAATGGTAATGGTCATAGAAACATTTGAAACATATCGTAAATTCTTTTTGCACTACAGACAAAGTAACGCAGATGAAGATTTAACTAAAAAAGGGATTATAATTAAAACGAAACAAGCAAAATGAGGAATACAAATTATGACTACAATAAATGTTTAAATGTGTGTGAAATCTTATGGGACGTAACTGCTAAGGTCATCAGTCCCTAAGCTTACACACTACTTCACCTAAATTATCCTAAGCACAAACACACACACACCCATGCCCGAGGGAGGACTCGAACCTCCGCCGGGACCAGCCGCACAGTCCATGACTATGGCTGCAATAACACGGATGGAAAAATAGGACGATAAACGAAAGAAATTAGATAAAAATTAATACATAAAATTACTTAATAACACATCAACAAAGATTTCAAGGGGAAAAGAATGACAGGAAGAAGGATGAGAACAAATGAAAAATTTCATATAAAAATGGCGCTGAGCACTATGGGACTCAACATCGGAGGTCATCAGTCCCCTAGAACTTAAAACTACTTAAACCTAACTAACCTAGGGCATCACACACATCCATGACCGGGGCAGGATTCGAACCTGGGACCGTAGCAGCAGCGCGGTTCCGGGCTGAGGCGCCTAGAACCACTCGGCCACAGCGGCCGGCTCTCGTATCGTGTCCCTATTATTTTTTTTATTATGTTTTTAATTGGTCGTTCCACCTTCTATCAATCCTAGGTATTTCACGATAGTCACTCCTCGCAAGGATTCGTCGACATCATTGTCTTCATATAATATTGTAGATTACGTCCCTCGCTGATGCACAGTACATTCATTTACCTTGAGGATCAACACCAGTCTCTGCACCAGTAATCGATCCTCCCTACGGTCTCCTCCAAAAAATCGTAACACCTGACGCACACACAAATGTCATACTAACAAATGTAAATCCACCTGATTATGAGAGGTTTTTTGAAACATGTCGTAGAGATAAATAAACAGTGACTAGTAACTGTAAACTTGTTCCAGAATGAGATTTTCACTCTGCAGCGGAGTGTGCGCTGATATGAAACATCCTGGGAGATTAAAACTATGTGCCGGACCGAGACTCGAACTCGGGACCTCTGCCTTTCGCGGGCAAGTGCTCTACCATCCTTTTTTTTTTGCATTCTGTTCGTTGTTGATCGTTGTGTTTGGCCGTTGCGGACGTCACATGACATCCGGACAAGTTCGTTTGTTGATCCTTCCACTCAGTTTTTTTTTTAATTTTTTTTTTATTACAGAGGCCAACCAGCTCTATGACCGAACACGCTGAGCTACCGTGCCGGCGTCTACCATCTGAGCTACCCAAGCACGACTCATGCCCCGTCCTCACAGCTTTACTTCCGCCAGTTCGAGTCTCGTGCCGGCACACAGTTTTAATCTTCCAGGAAGTTTCAGTAAACTTGTTGTTCCATTTAATGTCAATAACAGTCACGGTAAAGCCTAACCTAAAATGTTCTCATTTAAAGTTCAACCTTCAACTAAGTTTTAAATTGATTTATGATTTTACGGTGTTGGTGCAATTACGTATTACGTTCTTGTATAACGTGTTAAACGAGCTGATTATGTATCATTTACATGCTGCACTCTGCGGTCGGCATGCAATTTCTCATCCCAGTTCAAGACAGAAGTGTATGTAGCAAAATATAGTCCCGTTAGTAGGATTAACAGAAATGTTATTTAAAAAAAGAGGCGCTGGCGACGTTTTGACTGCGTGCATCGTGGCCTAGGACAGGTAACTAGAACGCTGTATTCCATTAGCTCAGTGAGATGAGGCAATGCAGCGGCGAACAGAAACGCAAACTCGCCGATGTTTGACTCGCTTTGGCACCAAATATATATTTTTCCTGTTAAAGCATTAAATTGTATGCAGTTTGCATTATTGTAGTTTATATTATTATCATGTGCAAAGAAATTATGTTGCAGAAAGATGTCGAAGAAATTTTGAAAATTTGTGGCAAGTTCTATGGGCGCAAAACTCTGAGGTCATCGGTACCTAAGCTTACACACTACTTAATCTAACTTAAACTAACTTATGCTAAGGACAACACACACACCCCTGCCCGAGGGAGTACTCGAACCTCCGACGGGGATAGCCGTTACAAGGTGCCGAAGACCACGCGGCTACCCCGCGCGGCGATGTCGAAGATTAAGTGGACTGCCAGGGTAAGGAACGAGGAGATATCCTGCAGAATCGCTAAGGAAAGGAATACATGGAAAACACTGATAAGAAGAATGGACAGGCTGACATGGCATGTCGGCCGCTGTGGCCGAGCGGTTCTAGGAGCTTCACTCCGGAACCGAGCTGCTGCTACGGTCGCAGGTTCGAATCCTGCCTCGGGCATGGATGTGTTTGATATCGTCAGGGCCGCGCGGGATTAGCCGAGCGGTCTTGGGCGCTGCAGTCATGGACTGTGCGGCTGGTCTCGGCGGAGGTTCGAGTGCTCCCTCGGGCATTGATGTGTGTGTGTGTGTGTGTTTGACCTTAGAATAGTTCGGGTTAAGTAGAGTGTAAGCTTAGGGACTGATGACCTTAGCAGTTACGTCCCATAAGATTTCACACACATTTGAACATTTTTTTGATGTCCTTAGCTTAGTTAGGTTTAAGCAGTTCTAAGTTCTAGGGGACTGATGACCGCAGAAGTTAAGTCCCATAGTGCTCAGAGCCATTTGAACCATTTGAAATTCATCGTTTCCATGGTAGATGGGGCTGACAAATGACAGTTCCTGTGACCACGTGCTGTGCGTTCCTTGAGCGTCACAGACCGCGTGATTAACCCAGCGTACTGTAAGCAGCAGATTGGTCCGCTATTCACGTCGGGGAACAAGTCCAGATGGTGTTTTTGTACGGCCAAGAAGATGGAAACGGTCGAGAGACAAACAGCTGTACCAAAACCAGTACCCTCACAGACTCCAAACACGTCACACAAAATTTGTAGCCCTTTTTGGGCGTTTGTGCGACTATCGGTCCTTTCAGAGAGATGTCCAGTGAGGGCTTGAAAAGTTGTGTGATGTGGTTGGTGTCTGTGAGGATACTTGTTTTGGTATGCCTCTCGACAGTTTCCATCTGCTTGGCCATACACAAACACCTTCTCTGCGTGTTCCCGGCATAAACACCGGACCGTTCTGCTGCTTACGATATGCTGCGTCAATCACACAGCCTGCAACACACAGGGAACACAACGGCACGTGGTCGGAAGAAATTTCAGTTTTCAGCGCCATCTACCCCTCTATTTCCAGTTAGCAATCCGTCCCTGCAATCTGCCAGTTTTTTTTAGCCTTCACGCTGTGTACACAGTGATGTGGCAGACAGGGGAATCAGCAGTCTGTGGCTGTTTGCCGATGATGCTGTGGCGTACTGAAAGGTGTCCAAGCTGACTGAGTATAGGAGGATACAATATGTGACTCCGAAGGCTTTCCCGGCGTAATAATTAATAATATTCTTCTCGGGTACGCAGCCGGATCATAACGTCATCTTGACATAATACAGGGAGATTAAAAAAGAATACCACAACTTTAAAAATGTGTATTTAATGAAAGAAACATAATACACTTCTGGAAATGGAAAAAAGAACACATTGACACCGGTGTGCCAGACCCACCATACTTGCTCCGGACACTGCGAGAGGGCTGTACAAGCAATGATCACACGCACGGCACAGCGGACACACCAGGAACCGCGGTGTTGGCCGTCGAATGGCGCTAGCTGCGCAGCATTTGTGCACCGCCGCCGTCAGTGTCAGCCAGTTTGCCGTGGCATACGGAGCTCCATCGCAGTCTTTAACACTGGTAGCATGCCGCGACAGCGTGGACGTGAACCGTATGTGCAGTTGACGGACTTTGAGCGAGGGCGTATAGTGGGCATGCGGGAGGCCGGGTGGACGTACCGCCGAATTGCTCAACACGTGGGGCGTGAGGTCTTCACAGTACATCGATGTTGTCGCCAGTGGTCGGCGGAAGGTGCACGTGTCCGTCGACCTGGGACCGGACCGCAGCGACGCATGGATGCACGCCAAGACCGTAGGATCCTACGCAGTGCCGTAGGGGACCGCACCGCCACTTCCCAGCAAATTAGGGACACTGTTGCTCCTGGGGTATCGGCGAGGACCATTCGCAACCGTCTCCATGAAGCTGGGCTACGGTCCCGCACACCGTTAGTCCATCTTCCGCTCACGCCCCAACATCGTGCAGCCCGCCTCCAGTGGTGTCGCGACAGGCGTGAATGGAGGGACGAATAGAGACGTGTCGTCTTCAGCGATGAGAGTCGCTTCTGCCTTGGTGCCAATGATGGTCGTATGCGTGTTTGGCGCCGTGCAGGTGAGCGCCACAATCAGGACTGCATACGACCGAGGCACACAGGGCCAACACTCGGCATCATGGTGTGGGGAGCGATCTCCTACACTGGCCGTACACCACTGGTGATCGTCGAGGGGACACTGAATAGTGCACGGTACATCCAAACCGTCATCGAACCCATCGTTCTACCATTCCTAGACCGGCAAGGGAACTTGCTGTTCCAACAGGACAATGCACGTCCGCATGTATCCCGTGCCACCCAACGTGCTCTAGAAGGTGTAAGTCAACTACCCTGGCCAGCAAGATCTCCGGATCTGTCCCCCATTGAGTATGTTTGGGACTGGATGAAGCGTCGTCTCACGCGGTCTGCACGTCCAGCACGAACGCTGGTCCAACTGAGGCGCCAGGTGGAAATGGCATGGCAAGCCGTTCCACAGGACTCTACGATCGTCTCCATGGGACAATAGCAGCCTGCATTGCTGCGAAAGGTGGATATACACTGTACTAGTGCCGACATTGTGCATGCTCTGTTGCCTGTGTCTATGTGCCTGTGGTTCTGTCAGTGTGATCATGTGATGTATCTGACCCCAGGAATGTGTCAATAAAGTTTCCCCTTCCTGGGACAATGAATTCACGGTGTTCTTATTTCAATTTCCAGGAGTGTATAACCTTCTGTTATACATCATTACAAAGAGTATTTAAAAAGTTTTTTTTTCACTCAAAAACAAGTTCAGAGATGTTCAATATGGCCCGCTCCAGACACTCGAGCAATATCAACCCGATACTCCAACTCGTTTGGATAGCTGCTGTTATTTCTCGTTTCAAATCATCAATGGTGGCTGGGAGAGGTGGCCGAAACACAATATCCTTAACATACCCCCATAAGAAAAAATCGCAGGGGGTAAGATCAGGGCTTCTTGGAGGCCAGTGATGAAGTGCTCTGTTACGGGCTGCCTGGCGGCCGATCCATCGCCTCGGGTAGTTGACGTTCAGGTAGTTACGGACAGATAAGTGCCAATGTGGTGGCGCTCCATTCTGCTGAAATATGAATTGTTGTGCTTCTTGTTCGAGCTGAGGGAACAGCCAATTCTCTAACATCTCCAGATACTGTAGTCCAGTTACAGTAGCACCTTCGAAGAAAAAGGGACCAAAAACTTTATTGACTGAAATGGCACAGAAAACGTTCACCTTAGGCGAGTCACGTTCATACTGAGTTGTTTCCCGCGGATTCTCAGTGCCTCATATACAGACATTGTGACGGTTGACTTTCCCGTTAGTGTGGAAAGTTGCTTCATCACTAAACACAATCTTTGAAACGAAAGATTCATCTGTTTCCATTTGAGCAAGGATAAAATCACAGAAATCGATTCTTTTAATCTTATCAGCTGCAGACAGTGCTTGAACCACTTCAATAAAATTCTTCAGGGTATCAGACCGCATCGTCATAATTTAAAATGCGCCAACGTTTCGGCCCTGATGAAGGCTAGCTGCAACGCTGGCCGAAACGTTGGCGCATTTTAAATTATGCGGTCTGATACCCTGAAGAATTTTATTGAAGAAGACAACGGCCGCAGAAGCCTACGCTTACAGTGCTTGAACCAATTTCAGACGATAAGGTTTCATAACTAACCTTTTTCGTAGGACTCTCCATACAGTTGATTGTGGAATTTGCAGCTCTCTGCTAGCTCTGCGAGTCGATTTTCCTGGGCTGCTTTTCCCTTTGCACAAACACCCATTCTCTGTAAACTGTTTATACCAACGTTTAATACACCACCTATCAGGAGGTTTAACACCATACTTCGTTCGAAATGCACGCTGAACAACTGTCATCGATTCACTTCTGCCGTACTCAGTAACACAAAAAGCTTTCTGTTGAGCGGTCGCCATCTTAGCATCAACTGACGCTGACGCCTAGTCAACAGCGCCTCAAGCGAACAAATGTACAACTAAATGAAACTTTATAGCTCCCTTAATCCGCCGACAGATAGTGCTTAGCTCTGCCTTTTGTCGTTGCAGAGTTTTAAATTCCTATAGTTGTGGTATTCATTTTGAATCAGCCTGTATTTCAGCGGTCCAACTGGCCGCCATCCTCACGTGAGAGTGTGCTGCTCCGGCGAGATCCTGTACCAGCACTATCACGTGAAGATGGCGGCCAGTTGGACCGCTGAAATATTGTGTCAGGATGACGTTACGATCCGGCTGGACACCCGAGAAGAATAGTATCAGGATACAATATGACTTATGCAAAATTTCTAGTTGGTATCATGAATGGCAGGAGTCTCTAAATGCAGAAGAATGTAAGATAAACCAGATGAGTAGGAAAAACCCTCTTGTAACGCACGAATACACTATTAATGGTGTGCTGCCTGACGCAGTCACGTCTGTTAAAGTTGCAGGCGTAACGTTACAAATGGGACGACCAAATAAGGTTACTTTACAGTCAGTACCGCCATTAGACTGTTGTTTATTTACGATGTTATATTTAAACATACACGATCATGATTTCTGCTTCAAAGTGCCATTATCAAGTGTTTTAAGTGTTATAAATTGCCTGGGATGGCATACTGTAGTAGTTAATACGACAGTAGTAGTTAATACGACAGTATGCCATCACAGGCAATATACGAGGTGTGGCAAGAAAAAAACCGGACTAGTACTGGTGAAACAATAAAACGAATGCAATAAGGCTGAAAGTCGCGTGGCCTGTCACGTGACTCTCGCTCCGCCTACTGCTCGAGTTTCATCTGTCTCCTGCACTCAGTCTGCCCGTGGCGTCTGTTTTCAGTAGTTGACGTTTTGTCTGTGCGTCGGAAAATGTTGAGTGTACAGAAAGAACAGCGTGTTAACATCAAATTTTGTTTCAAACTAGGAAAATCTGCAAGTGAAACGTTTGTAATGTTACAACAAGTGTACGGCGATGATTGTTTATCGCGAACACAAGTGTTTGAGTGGTTTAAACGATTTAAAGATGGCCGCGAAGACACCAGTGATGACACTCGCACTGGCAGACCATTGTCAGCAAAAACTGATGCAAACATTGAAAAAATCGGTAAACTTGTTCGACAAGATCGCCGTTTAACAATCAGAGCAGTGTCTGAGTTAACAGGAGTTGACAAGGAAAGTGTTAGGCAGATTCTTCATGAAAGTTTCAACATGAACAAAGTGTGTTCAAAAATGGTTCCAAAGTGTCTCACAATTGAACAGAAGGAACGCTGAAGAATGATTTGTTCTGACATCCTGGAAAACATTGAAAGTGATCCCGCCTTCTTACAAAATGTTATTACTTGCGATGAATCGTGGTTTTTTACTTGTACGATCCCGAAACTAAACGCCAATCGATGCATTGGAAAACTCCTGGTTCTCCACGACAAAAAAAAGCACGAATGTCAAAATCGAAATTCAAGGCAATGATGATTGTTTTTTTTTTTTTGACATCAAAGGGATTGTGCACATTGATTGGGTACCAGAGGGACAAACAGTGAATCAGCATTACTACATTAGCGTCCTGGCTACCCTACGTGAGCGAGTACGGAGAAAACGGAACGATTTGTGGAGAAAAAAGTCATGGATCCTTCACCAAGACAATGCCCCAGCTCACAGTGCGTTGTCAGTGAAGACGTTTTTGGCAAAACACAACATTCCCATCTTAGATCATCCACCCTACTCACCTGATTTGGCCCCCTGTGACTTTTTTCTTTTCCCTAAAGTCAAGTCAGCTTTGAAAGGAACTAGATTTGAGACTGTTGAAGCAGTAAAAGAAAAAGCGACGGAAGTAATGTATGGACTTACCGAAAATGATCTGCAGCATTGCTATGAACAGTGGAAAATTCGTATGGAGCGGTGTAGAGACCGAGGAGGAGAGTACATTGAAGGAGATAACATGAAATTGTAAATAATTGTAAATAAATGTTTTTTCCAGCATCAGTCCGGTTTTTTTCTAGCCGCAGCTCGTATAACACTTGAAACACTTGACAATGGCACTTTGAAGCAGAAATCATGATTGTGCAAGTGTAATTGTAACACTGTAAATAAAAAAAGTCTAATGGCGGTACTGACTTTAAAGAAATATATTATGACTGTGGCCCCGCATTATGAAAAAATATCAAATAAGGTTGATTGAAGGAAAGCGAATGTTAGATTTCAGTTTGTTGCGAGAGTTGCAGGAAAATGTCGGTCATCTTGTGAAGAATGCAGGGTATAGAACACCAGTGAGACCCACCCTTGAGTATTACTCGACTGTTTGGGACCGCCACCGGGTCGGGTTACAGGGAGACATCGATGGAATTGGAAGGCTGTTGGATTTGTTACCGACAGGATTGACGAACGTGCGAGTATTACAAAGATGATTCGTGAAGTCGAATGGAAAATCCTTTGGGGGAGGAAGCAATTGAGAAACTTAAGAGAACCGAGATTTTCGATGGACTATAGAACGACCATACTGCGACCAATGTACAATGTGCGTAAGAATCGTCAACACAATATAAGCGAAATGAGGATTTGTGCGGGCAGATACAAAAGGCAGTCGTTTTTCCCTCGCTCAGTTTGGGGCTGGAACAGAAAACGGAATGGCTACCAGCAGTACAAGGTACCCTCCGTCAAGCACCGTATTGGGGCTTGTGGAGTATGTATGTGGAAGTATATGTATTGGAATAAAACGAGGATTTTATTCGTCGTCAAACTTTTTTTGTTGCAGTCTGGTAATAGTTCGGACATACAACGAAATATTTGGGATACGATACAGAATATCAAAGTTTATGAAGTGGAAACGAAATACGATCACTAGCAGTGGTGACTGTCGAAAACTTGCTCAGCAAAAATTCGTTCCCACACTTTCTCAGAGCGAGAGCTGTCGTGAAATAGGAGAAATATGTGGTCCGTGTCTCTCAGTGCGAAGTGCACAGTTTCTCGGTGTAAAGTAAACCGCGAAGGGGAGTGACCTGCAGAGAAAATGCCGCCATATTAAGAAAGCTCCATCTACGAGCGCCACCATATTAGCTGCTGTCGCCCAAGCAAGGACGGCTGGAACGCTTCGTGACCAAACAACACAAGGTGTGCTGCATTGAGCCCAAGTTCACCTCGCAGGTGTCTCCAAAAAACAATATTACGTTTCTTAATACCTTAAATCTGACGTGTACTCATTTATAGAAATGCTGCGACCTTGCTTGACGTCTGCAGGAGTAATATTTATTAGCCAGTTAGAAAGAAATACTCCGAATCCAAGTGAGACAACGTTTCAATGATTGAAAATGTAAGTTAGGTAGTCGTTTGTTGCATGGATCCCATTGATATTCAGTTGGATATGTTTGAACGACCAGCTGTTTATTTCAATGTTATTCGCGGTCCATAGTTGTGACTGTATTGGCTATGCAGTAGCCTCTATCTTCAACTAATCGTAATTCGTACAGTCTTTCGAAATCTGTCGGGTGAGTCGTCTAGGGGTGGTAGATTACATCATAGGGAACCTCTATTCTCTCTCTCGAAACATTAACACCGACTGGCGGGGTCTACTTGTTAATAGTAAGTGGCATGTTAATTTTAAGGGATGGCCGGATGCCCTTCAATTAATTGTTTTAAATGTAAATCTTTTTAATTTCTGTTACTTTCTCGCATTATTTTCAGCATCTTAGTGACTTGTTTCATTTTCTTCATTTTTTCTTCGTGTGATTCTTTCCTCGTTTGGAATCTGCATGTACTGCCTGCAACCAAGTGCCAGTGAGGACTGCTCATTGGTTGGTAACAGGGCATTCCGCAGGGGGAGGTAACCGATGACAGCGAGAAATTACAGTCTGCCTTTATCGCTGAAACTGAAATTTTTTTGCAGAAGATGGCTACAGAAACAAACATATTATGGAATTCTGCTGTTTTGAATTTGGTCGTAGAAGTTAGCCTTAAATATTGTAAACAAAGCGATCGTGATTTTAGTTCTGCTGCCTACTGTTGATAACCTTTTTCTCGGATACACTGCACGTCATGATGTCGTTAGCTTAGGAGACGAGTTTAAATTCTGCCTCAGTTCAGTCACTGGTCACTTCAAATGAACTATGGACAGAGCATCTCGCATTTCCGACATACCACGCGGCATTCACGTCCAACATTGCTCCTTGTTACACATTAACAGCGCTTGCGAAGTGACCCGCCGTGTTTGTGTGTATAGTGTCCCTTTCCATATATATGACATGAACGACAAAAGAACTATACGTGCGTAATGTTATGTGAACATTAATGCCTAATTGTGATACGGACAAAGTGAGGAAATAACTTTAAAGACAATTTATCGATTCTGATAATAGAAAAAATACATTATTCTCCGTGATATAAGATCATATGTGTAAACTAAAGAACTGAACACTATAATCTTTGTTATATTATAAAAGGATTCGAAGACAATGAACTTAGTTGTTTTCTGATCTTTCTTGTGTCTTAGCTATTATTTGAGTGCAGAAGGTACGATTGTATTGCTATAGCTTTTGTCTTGCTCTCGTTCAATTCCCAGAACATAATTGATGTGTAAAAGAGTTACGAAAATATAAGAAGCTAATCTGGAGATCAGAGTAATCATTTAAGGAATCCAAGCCACATTTGTTATAACGCAAGAGTTTGTGTAGCAATTTTTGCAGCTGCTGCGGAGCTAGCTGCGATCATCTTTGACTGAGAAAATTGGCCGCCATCACGTGGCGCATTTAAACTTTTTACTTCCACAGGAAATACGACGAAGCCGGAGCAGAAGAACTTATTTAAAAATACTATCGAAATTAATTAGCATCAAATCACAAGATTTATTTTACCAGTGACTAGTTTCAGTGATACAATTTATTATAGGTCAGGTGCCTCTTTGCATAAATTTTATTACGCTAACGCATCTGTTATCATTTGTAAGGAGCCTGGCGCTCGTTTTCAATCAGAATTTAAAGTTTAATTTGGCAACCTGCAAATATAATCTTGCTTATTTGTAATTGTTTCTTAAGAAGTTTTAAGGAGGATAGCTTTACAAAATTTAACTTCACGAACTTAATAGAATCCTCATATAACTTACATGTGTCGCCTATAACAGAGTGGTAGCCGGCAGCCGATGTGGCAACACTGTAGGGGCAAGTGAAAGACGCCAACTGTCAAGTAATTTTAATCAAACAGTAGTATGCCCATGAACTACGTCACGTCGTACTTCTCAGTTCTGAGTGCCCAGTGAGCAAATAATAGAGCTATCTAGAACAACAGCAAATACCGCGAAGTGTGAAATGCGTGCTGTCCTTCACTGAGTAGTTCCGCCTGATTGTATACGACCCGCATAACGTAACTGTCATGCGTGACTGCGAAATGCGGCAAATGCTGCAGGAACTGACTCCAGCCACAACGAAGACGTTCCTGCAGCATTTTGCGGTGGGAAGTGTTTGAGCACCCACCATACAGCGTAGACGTTTCATCTCTTTGTTCTCACATCAACCGCTGGCTGTGACAGTATTTTAGCACAGACAAAGAGCTGCAGACCGACGTAGAGAGTTGGCTGAAAGCATAGCCGGCTGCCTTGTATGACGAAGGTATTGCAAAGTTGGTACCACTGTACGACAAATGTGTAAATCGGAGCGGGGATTATGTAGAAACGTTGCTGAAAGGCGTAGAAAATATATACATATTCTACGCCTTCGAGCAACGTTTATATATGCATATATATATATATACGATTTTCACTGTGCGTCCGATCCGAGATTGGAAAAAAATAGCTCTTGTATTTAGGGAAAGTCACTGTGAAATTAAATTGGTGTGATCCGAAGAGGATTTGAAGCCCGTCTTCCCGAATGAGAGTCCCCTGCGTCCGTCACTTGACTCAGAACGTTGCATCTAGTGCGGAAAGAAACCGAAACAGACCCAGAGAACCGACATATGGAGGGAATAGCAATTGAATCTCAATGCAGACAAGTGTAATGTGCTGCGCATACATAGAAAGAAAGATCCTTTATCATTTAGCTACAGTATACCAGGTCAGCAGCTGGAAGCAGTTAATTCCATAAATTATTTAAAATGCAGTGGTTCAAAAATGGCTCTGAGCACTATGGGACTTAACTGCTGAGGTCATCACTCCCCTAGAACTTAGAACTACTTAAACCTAACTAACCTAACGACATCACACACATCCATGCCCGAGGCAGGATTCGAACCTGCGACCGTAGCGGTCGCGCGGTACCAGACTGTAGCGTCTAGAACCGCTCGGCCACTCCGGCCGGCTAAAATGGAGTGACCATATAAAATTAATCATCGGTAAAGCAGATGCGAGACTGAGATTCATTGGAAGAATCCTGAGGAACTGCAGTCGGAAAACAAAGGAAGTAGTTTCAGCACACTTGTTCGCCCACTGCTTGAATACTGCTCACCAGTGTGGGATGCGTACCCAGATAGGGTTGATAGAAGAGATAGAGAAGATCCAAAGGAGAGCAGCGCGCTTCGTTACAGGATCATTTAGTAATCGCGAAAGCGTTACGGAGATAATAAACTCCAGTGGAAGACTCTGCAAGAGAGACGCTCAGTAGTTCGGTACGGGCTTTTTTTGAAGTTCCGAGAACATACCTCCACCGACGAGTCAAGCAGTATATTGCTCCCCCCTACGTATATCTCGCGAAGAGACCATGAGGATAAAATCAGAGAGATTAGATCCCACACAGAGGCATACCGACAATCTTTCTTTCCACGAACAATAAGAGACTGGAATAGTAGGGAGAACCGATAAGAGGTACTCAAAGTACCCTCCGACACACACCGTCAGGTGGCTTGCGGAGTGTGGATGTAGATGTAGATCACGCACAGCGCGTTTCGATTTTGGAAACTGAAGTTCACAACGAACGCTCTCGCAACGTGTTCTGTGCGACCAAATATACGCAGCAGTTCGTGTGACTGGCTGTTTTTAACACCTGTTCGCGGTTTATGAAACCGGAACTCTGTACCTAATCTCGCCTCACAGACGCGTCGCTGGGTATAAACGTGGACCATTATCTCCGGTAATGCAATATCGGAATCTGTGTAGCTCGCTATTGAGGCGAGGGTCTCTGGAGAAACGATGTCAACAGCACGACAACAAGGGAAAAAAAGGGGAAACACGACGCTGGCCCAGATATGGGCCGCGAGGCGTGTTCACGCACGGAATCGCTTTAACCCCAGTGACACTGAGCGTCCATCATAATGCGCATTCGATATACAGAATGCTGCCTTACAACGCTCCCGAGGAGAAAGCTCGAAAGCTAATAAAATCTCGCATTGTGGACGACGCACGGCTTACTGTAGAGGGAAAAAAATACATCATCCATTTTGCGAGATATTAACTTTCACACTTAAGTCAGAGTTTAACGCCTGTTACGAGTATTGCTTTCGACATCCGAACCCTTTATGCCAGTTCCCTTTATCTGGGTGTAATGGAATTCAATTTTCATACCTTTCTCACTCGAGTTAAATGAGAGTTTTTTCACGCCTGTTACGAGTATTGCTTTCAATTCTCGAACCTTTTACGCGAGCTGTCCGTCTGGGTTTGATGGAATTCAATTTTCATTCCGTCTGTAACGTGTAAAGAGCTTCCTTGCGAACTCTTTTGCCAATAATAATCAAAAAACCTTTTGCTGAATGATGCAACTTATTTTTTGGGCATGTCGATGCAGATAAAAATGCGTAAGTATCCGACAGTTCTCTCAAAATACAGTACTGGCCATTAAAATCGCTACACCACGAAGATGACATGCTACAGACGCGAAATTTAACCGACAAACGTGCTGACATGAGGAAAGTTTCCAACCGATTTCTCATACACAAACACCAGTTGACCGGCGTTGCCTGGTGAAACGTTGTTGTGATGCCTCGTGTAAGGAGGAGAAATGCCTACCATCACGTTTCCGACTTTGATAAAGGTCAGACTGTAGCCTATCGCGATTTCGGTTTATCGTATCGCGACATTGCTGCTCGCGTTCGTCGAGATCCAATGACTGTTAGCAGAAGATGGAATCGGTGCGTTCAGGAGAGTCATACGGAACGCCGTGCTGGATCCCAACAGCCTCGTATCACTAGCAGTCGCATCTTATCCGCATGGCTGCAACGGATCGTGCATCCACATCTCGATCCCTCAGTCAACAGATGGGGACGTTTGCAAGACAACAACCATCTGCACGAATAGTTCGACGAAGTTTGCAGCAGCATGGACTATCAGCTCGGAGACCGTGGCTGCGGTTACCCTGGACGCTGCATCACAGACAGGAGCGCCTGCGATGGCGTGTACTCGACGACGAACCTGGGTGCACGAATGGCAAAACGTCATTTTTTCGGATGAATCCATGTTCTGTTCACAGCATCATGATGTTCGCTTCCGTGTTTGGCGACATCGCGGTGATCGCACACTGGAAGCGTGTATTCGTCATCGCCATACTGGCGTATCACCCGGCGTGATGGTATGGGGTGCCATTGGTTACACGTGTCAGTCACCTCTTGTTCGCATTGGCGGCACTTTGAACAGTGGACGTTACATTTCAGATGTGTTACGACCCGTGGCTCTACCCTTCATTCGACCCCTGTGAAACCCTACATTACAGCAGGATAATGCACGACGGCATGTTGCAGGTCCTGTACGGGTCTTTCTGGATACAGAAAATGTTCGACTGCTGCCCTGGCCAGCACATTCTCCAGATCTCTCACCAACTGAAAACGTCTGGTCACTGGTGGCCGAGCAACTGGCTCGTGACAATACGCCAGTCACTACTCTTGATGGACTGTGGTATCGTGTTGAAGCTGCATGGGCTGCTGTACCTGTACACGACATCCAAGCTGTGTTTTACTCGATGCCCAGGCGTGTCAAGGCCGTTATTAGGACCAGAGGTGGTTGTTCTGGGTACCGATTTCTCAGGATCTATGCACACAAATTGCGATGAAAATGTAATCACATGTCAGTTCTAGTATAATATAGGTCTCCAATGAATACCTGCTTAACATCTTCATTTCTTCTTGGTGTAGCAATTTTAATGGCCAGTAGTGTAAAATAGAGCAAAATGTATAGAATTTCTCAAAAAATGACTTTGTGCAAGAACAGTTATAATATGCAATCTCGTGTTATTACGATATGTTTACGAGTAGTGTTGATCGCAAACATATAGTCAGTGCAACTAATACAGGTTATATTCCGTCTTTTGCGACAGTAGCGAACGTCTTATTTAGACCATATGCGTTTCGCTTCAAACTGTCTTCAATGGTGACTGTAACAATGTCGTTTCTTTTATGGTTCCACTTGTTTGTCAAGATCGTAAACTATCTCATTTTTTATACTACTACCATACAGCAGTATGAAGTTTGGATTTTTTTGCTTCCTGCTGAATCGGTGACGTTCTTCCGTCCATAGCTGCTTCGCGTTAAGGAAAACTAAACTACTGCAGTGACAGAAAAAATTTCAGGTTGGTGCGATGAATGGCAGTTAGCTCTAAATGTAGAAAAAAGTGAGTTAACGCAGATGAATAGGGAAAAAAACTCATAATATTTGGGTACGGCGTTATTAGCGTACGCCTTTAGACAGTCACGTCGTTTGATTATCGGGTCGGAACGTTGCAAAGCCATATGAAATGGAACGAGCATGTGAAAACTGTGGTAGGGAAGGCGAGTGGTCGACTTTGATTAGTTCCAGGAAAGCGTGGCTCCTCTGTAAACGAGACAGCAGATAGGACGCTAGTGCAACCTACTCTTGAATACTGCACGAGTATTTGGGATCCGTACCAGGTCGGGTTGAAGGTAGACTCCGAAGCAATTCAGAGGCGGACTGCTAGATTTGTTACCGGTAGTTTCGATTGGTGTGCAAGTGTTACGGATATGCTTCGAGAGCTGAAATGGGAATCCCTGGAGCGAAGGCAACGTTCTTTTCGAGGAACACTATTGAGAAAATTTAGAGCCTGACATCTGCAAATTGTAAAGAAACTGGAAGTTTTACAGCTTGTAACGTAACGGACTACTGAAATTACCGATACCACCGGCTAGCGAGGTGTGTGGTGCCGTCAATTAACTTGAAGGAGCAAGTGAACTTTAACTACGTAACTGGCTGCAGAACGATTCTACTAACTCCAGCACGCATTTCGCGTAAGGACCACAAATGTAAGATACGCGAAATTAGGGCTTACTCAGAGTCACACAGATAACACTGTTCGACATGAGTTGTATTTCTGATATTAAAGTGTGTGCTTCTAGACCATTTTACCTTGGGAAATTCAAATATGTAAACAAAATATCGTTGTCAGGGATACTTTTTATGTAATATGTATATGTATGTATATTCACAATTGATGGCAAACACACAGATGTTATAGAGAAATACGGGTATGTTGCCGCATCCAGTAGTGATAGAACATGATAATTTCTTGTGCAACAGCAGGTGGGACGAATCAGACATCATTAGGTTATCCCCCGCTACACCTATGTCATTAAGACCACCTTAAACATCTCATTAACTCGAACGGTGACAGCCGGTCGCTGCCTCGGCAGTAAAGCTTCACGCCTCCTAGGGGCAGGTGCATCGAGTTCACAACAGTGGTGTTAGCCGCAATTTGTGTCAGTCTTAACGAGTGAGTGTTTTGGATGCCAAGTAACTGTCTGTCATATTTCCGAGCACGGTTGAATTTTTTAGTTCCTGTGTGTAAACTGATTGAGCCTGGTGCTGAAGGTAAAACGACTGCTTGTTTTTACACATCAGCGTTCCTCTAGTTCCCTACTATTAATTTAATACAGGTGTATCACCAAAGTGGTATTTTTAAATTTGCAGAAATGCCACGTCGTCGTGGATGTCGATATAAGCCGGACAACGTCTGCTACATCTGTGGGAAGTTCACTTTTGCCAGAAATAGGAAGAAAATTTCTTCAGTCATAAAGAAAGCATACAAACATTACTTTGGAGTAGAGGTAGGACACCAAGATAAAGAATGGGCACCACATTTCTGTTGTGCTACATGTTACTGCAAACTAATTCAGTGGTGGAAATCTTCCAGTATCTTCAAGAGCTCGAGGTCAAATTCCGAGTGACAGTGAAATAAGCAGTGCTGAAGAAATCACAGATGATGATTCTTTATATCACTGCACAAGTGAGTCATCACCACATTTGTTAACACAAGCAGATTTAAATGATTTAGTACATGATCTACGACTAAGTAAACAAATGGCGCAACTGCTTGGTTCAAGATTACAAGAGTATAATCTACTGCACCAAAGTACTAAAAACAGTGTGTTCAGGCACAGAGAACATGCCTTTATTTCTTATTTTTCAACTGACGCAGCACTGACATTTTGCAACGACGTTGCTGGCCTGATTTCACAGGAGTGGAGACTTTTCATAGATGCATCGAAAACAAGTCTGAAGGGTATTTTGCTCCATAACGGAAATAAAATACCCTCTGTTCCAGTAGCTTATGCTAGTTTGACAAAAGAAAATTACGAATTCGTACAAAGGATGCTAAATTCATTAAAATACAATGAACACAAATGGAAAATATGTGCAGATTTCAAGGTAATTGCTATGGTACTGGGAATGCAACAAGGCTACACAAAGTATGCCCGTTTCCTTTGCGAGTGGGATAGTCGAGACCGAAATTCTCACTACGTGAAAAAGAAATGGCCTAGGCGAAGATGGAAAGTTGGCGAAAAGAACGTACAACGTGAAAGTCTCGTAGCTCCTGAACATACACTACTTCCACCGCTTCACATCAAACTTGGCCTGATGAAACAATTCGTGAAGGCCATGGATCCAACAGGCTGTCAGTTTGCATATCTAGCTACCAAATTCCCCCGTCTTTCAGCTGCAAAAATAAAGGAAGGTCTATTTGTGGGCCCACAAATCAGGGAGCTGCAGAAAGATGCAAATTTTGAAGCATGTTTAACCGATAAAGAAAAAACCGCATGGGACTGTTTCAAGATGGTGTCAGAAAACTTCCTCAGAAGAAGAAGAGCTACTAACTACAAAGCAATTGTGAAGGACATGATCAAAGCATATCAGGATTTGGGGTGCAATATGTCTTTGAAGGTACATATGATGGACTCTCATCTGGACTACTTCACAGAGAGTTGTAGTGACGTTTCGGATGAACATGGGGAAAGATTCCATAAAGACATTTCTACCATAGAAAGGCGCTATGAAGGGAAGTGGGTACCTTCTATGTTAGCAGATTATTGCTGGAATATCATTCGAGAGAAGAAAGATTCACAATACAAGGCGCTATGAAGGGAAGTGGGTACCTTCTATGTTAGCAGATTATTGCTGGAATATCATTCGAGAGAAGAAAGATTCACAATACAAGAGAAAAAAGTGATGTGCATTACACGGCAGTGGCTCATTGTTTGACAATTTTCTGTAATTTCTCATGTCAAATAAATGCTTCAAAGTGTATACACAAAGGTTACTGTGTTATATGTTAGATCCCACCCTCCATTAATGTGATGAACTTATAACATCATAAAGATGTATATTTGTTTGTCGAATTTCACCTCACGTTTGCTGCACTATTTCAGAAACTGAAAAGAGAAATAAAATTGCGATTACTCATAAACTATCCCTGACAGAAAAAAACCAAAAAACGTTTTCAATTCAGCACTCAAAATACAACTAGGATCACAATATTTTTTATCAGAAATAGAAGAAAAGTTTTTTTTTGTAGAACAGTGTAATCGATTTTCCCCCGCACTGTTTGCGAGCGGAACAGGAAAGTAAATGATTAGTAGTGGTATGGGATACTTTCCGCCACGCGCCTTACGGTGTATCGCGGAGTATCTACGTAGTTTTAGATGTTACCACTGAAGACGCATTTAAATCGAGCGAAACGCGTGCGGTCTACTGACTTGGGTAAAAATATACCGAACAGAAGCAAAAATTGTCAACTGAAACAGGTAGTTTGTGAGACAGTTCTAGAATGGCTCTTGGCGCCGCCACAGCCTTCAGAATCAAATGCTGTGCTCGTTAGGACCCATGTACTTGGAATGTGAGCGTGTTTTTTCGACTAACCGCAGGGTAGGCTACATCACAATATAGAATACTTCAGGTCTGAAACAGCCAATAACATTTTTAATTGGTCAAGGGCTCGAGCACGTACGTGATATTGTAAAGTGACATTCTGACACAGAATAGAGTTGCACTTGTAACTAGCCCTCTGGAGCTGTGAAGATGCCTATGAAATGAATATTTTAACGTAGCACGTGTGTGCTTGAAACGTGGTACCCTTTCCTCCAGATGCATTAATTATATGCTTACTGCCGGCTGCAGTGGCCGAGTGGTTCTAGGCTCTACAGTCTGGAACCGCGCGACCACTACGGTCGCCGGTCCGAAACCTGCCTCGAGCATGGAAGTGTATGATGTCCTTAGGTTAGTTAGGTTTAAGTAGTTCTAAGTTCTAGGGGACTTATGACCTCAGAAGTTAAGCCCCATAGTGCTCAGAGCCATTTGAACCATATGCTTATGGGTAGGAGTGTTAATGAAAATTCTTCTAGAAAAAAGAAATGGACGTGTTAACTGACTGGCAACAATGATATTTGATAAGTCGAAATTGCAGTATTTCCATCTCAAAGAGGACAGCATTGAAACGCCCTTCAGCCCTTCTTTTACAAGTATTTGTTAAAGTTCAATACACGTATACCGGTACTACTGTTGCTAAAATTGCAGGGTAGATGGTAGCATAAACCAAAACAAGAAGAAAAATGTCGAGTAAACATGGGCATAAAATGAATGCTTCGCTGCTGCGAAACAGATCTCTTCTACTGAACAAGTGCTCATAGCTGTTACGGCCGGTGTGGTCATGCGGTTCTAGGCGCTACAGTCTGGAACCGCGCGGCCGCTACGGTCGCAGGTTCGAATCCTGCCTCGGGCATGGATGTGTGTGATGTCCTTAGGTTAGGTTTAAGTAGTTCTAAGTTCTAGGGGACTGATGACCTAAGATGTTGAGTCCCATAGTGCTCAGAGCCATTTGAACCATTTGAACTCATAGCTGTTAAGGTATGCATTTTAGAGCACATGTTACTCGACATTTTCGTCTTGTTTTACTCCATTCTGCAGCCTCCGAAAGTTGCCTACCTGTCAGTCTCAGCAACAACACTACTGATATACCGGGCGATCAAAAAGTTAGTATAAATTTGAAAACTGAATAATCACGGAATAATGTAGATAGAGAGGTACAAATTAACTCACATGCTTGGAATGACATGGGGTTTTATTAGAACCAAAAAAATACAAAAGTTCAAAAAATGTCCGACATATGGCGCTTCATCTGATCAGAATAGCAATAATTAGCATAACAAAGTAAGACAAAGGAAAGATGATGTTCTTGACAGGAAATGCTCAATATGTCCACCATCATTCCTCAACAATAGCTGTAGTCGAGGAATAATATTGTGTACAGCACTGTAAAACATATCCGGAGATATGATGAGGCATTGGCGTCAGATGTTGTCTTTCAGCATCCCTGGAGATGTCGGTCGATCACGATACACTTGCGACTTCAGGTAACCCCAAAGCCAATAATCGCACGGACTGAGGTCTGGGGACCTGGGAGGCCAAGCATGGCGAAAGTGGTGGCTGAGCACACGATCATCACCAGACGACGCGCGCAACAGATCTTTCACGCGCCATCTATCGGGCATTTGGGAACTTCGTTTTTCTCGGTTCTAATAAAACCCCACGTCATTCCAAGCATGTGTGTCAATTTTTACCTCTTTATCTACATTATTCCGTGATTTATTAAGTTTTCAAATTTATACTGACTTTTTGATCACCAAGTACAAGTAATGCACTGTCCGAGGTATCGCAATAATTTTTACTTACAGCTTTTGTCTCGGTCGCTTCCGGGCCAGGCTCCCAAACTTTTACCACTCTCCGTGATCACAGAATAGCCCTGTACAACACGATAGAGAAACGTATCCAAAACGATTTAATTAATATCGTCATTCCAGCGCGAACGAAGCATTTCATCAGGAACTTCCTCTGTGGTAAATGGAACGCGAGTTTAACTCCATGAAAAATTTCTTTGCGTTGATGTACCGCCCTTGGGCTTCTCTATGTCGCAACTCTGAAAAAAGTGGGCGAGGCAAGGGCGAGCTTCAGTTTGTTACTGTGGTGTGGCGGACGAAGCCCAAGGGGGCGAAATGGGCTAACCGTCAAATTATGAAATTACACGCTTTAATACACACATCAAAATAATTTTACATCACCCTGGTTCCCAGAATCCCTAAAGATAGACGTTAACTGTGGATATCGTATCACGGACACAGACCCTTTGACTGTTCAGAGATGTCACTAAACCCGCACATAGATATAAACAACCATGCATGAGCAGCGCCTATTAGACGGAGGGGGTCCGACAGCCGATCAGTTCCAGTCATTCCCCAGGGAAGGAGGTACATGGCTCGTGTAGTCTGTAGTTCAGCCATGCCTTGGCGGTCAATACCGCGGATCGATCACGTTCGCATTGTTACTTTGTGCCAGTAGGGTCCCTCAACAAGGGAAGTGTCCGGGCGTCTCGGAGTGAACCAAGGCAATGTTGTTCGGACATAGGGGAGATATAGACAGGAAGTGTAGATGATATACCTCGATCAGGCCGCCCAAGGGCTTCTACTGCAGTGGATGACCCGCTACCTATGGATTATGGCTCGAAGGAACCCTGACAGCAACGCCACCATGTTGAATTACGCATTTCATGCAGCCAGAGGACGTCGTGTTATGACTCAAACTGTGCTCAATAGGCTGCATGATGCTCAGCTTCACTCCCGATGTCCATGGTGGGCTGCATCTTTGCAACCACGACTCCATGCAGCGCGGTACAGATGTGCCCAACAACATGCCGAATGGACCGCTCAGGATTGGTATCACGTTCTCTTCACTGATGAGTGTCGCATATGCCTTCAACCAGACAATCGTCGGAGACGTATTTGAAGGCAACCCGGCCAGGCTGAACGCCTTAGAATACTGTACAGCGAGTGCAGCAAGGTGGAGGATCCCTGATGTTTTGGGGTGCATTGTGTGGGGCTGACGTAAGCCGCAGGTGGTCATGGAAGGCACCTTAACCGCTGTGCGATACGTGAATGCAATCCTCCGACCGATAGTGCAACCATATCGGCAGCATATTGGCGAGGCATCCGTCTTCATGGACGACAATTCGCGCCCCTGCCGTGCACATCTTATGAATGACTTCCTTCAGGACCGAGCGAGGTGGCGCAGTGGTTAGCACACTGGACTCGCATTCGGGAGGACGACGGTTCAATCCCGTCTCCAGCCATCCTGATTTAGGTTTTCCGTGATTTCCCTAAATCGTTTCAGGCAAATGCCGGGATGGTTCCTCTGAAAGGGCACGGCCGATTTCCTTCCCCATCCTTCCCTAACCCGAGCTTGCGCTCCGTCTCTAATGACCTCGTTGTCGACGGGACGTTAAAAAAACACTAACCTAACCTAACTTCCTTCAGGATAACGACGCTCGATTACAGTGGCCAGCATGTTCTCCCGACATGAACCCTCTCGAACATCCGGTGAAAGATTGAAAAGGGCTGTTTATGGACGACGTGACCGACGAATCGCCTTTGAGGAGTGGGACAATCTGGACCAACAGTGCTTTGATGAACTTGTGGGTAGCATGCCACGACGAATACAGGCATACGTCAGTGCAAGAGGATGTGCTACCACGTCTGAAGGTCTCGCTGTATGGTGGTACAACATGCAATTTGTGGTTTTCATGAGCAATAAAAAGGGCGGAGATGATGTTTATGTTGATCTCTTTCAATTTTCTGTACCGGTTCCGGAACTCTCGGAACCGAGGTGATGCAAGCCTTTTTTCGATGTGTGTACAACAGTTTACGCAGGAACATGACTTACCCTCAAGAAATTCACAGCGACCCGGCAGACATTCATGCAAAACACTAGAATACAAACAGGATAATATTTGCAGGAAATGTGCAAGTGGCTGAATGTCTGGGTATTCTCCCACTCGGTGCTGGCAAAAGTGAAAGACATATTGAAGCAGTCAGAAACCAAAGGACACCAAGAGAGAACTCATGTCCTGTTTTCAGTTACGTATCCATTCCGTTGAACTGCTCTCCCAATTTCTTTTTGGCCTTTCTCTGTCAGAATTACGATGTTATCGACAAGCTTGAAAGTTTTTATTTTTATAACCCACATTTTAATTCTCTTGCCAAATTTCTTCTTGGCTTCCTTTATTGCTTGTTCAGTCTAGAGACTGGATAATGTCGGGGACAGACTTCAATATTCTGTCTCGCTTCTTTCTCCTCTACTACTTCTGTTTCTCCATAGAGTCTGGTTACTGTACAGATTGTACATAACCTTTCGCTCCCTGTATTTTATCCCTACTGCCTAGAGAATTTCAGAGTTTATTCAAATCAACGTTGTCAAAAGCATTCTGTAAATTTAAGTATGATGTAAACGTAGATTTGCCTTTCGTTACTGTATGCTCCAAAATAAGTCACATAGGGTCAGTATTCCTTCTCGGCGTCTTACTTTTCGCCGGAACCGAAATAGTTCAGTAATTTTCACGAACGTCAACATTTCCTTCTTTAGAATTAAATTGGAATTATTGCATTGCTCTTAATGTATACTGTATAAATTGATATCTTACTATTGCTATATTTTTGTTAAGTATTTTTTTAAATATTATTATTTAGAGAACTTTCAGTGTGTTCAATGTATTCGTACGACGTCATTTAGGCGCACATGAGAGTAAGGAAGAGAAAACCGTTGAAACCGATACCGATATTTTAGTTGTGAATAACCGGTATATTTCGGTATTTGTTTGGTCTCAGTTATAACAGGTGTTTTCTATTTTGTAGTAACACCCGAGTAAAAAACCGGAATATCAAATACCAACAGCAGAGTTGAAATTTTTCGTTTTTAAGCAAAACATTTTTTTTAGAAAAAGTAGTACTTTCTGCTCATAAAAATTTGCATTGGTTTGAAGTATTGCGTTATTGTATAAAATTGGAAAAGCGATCAAATAAAAATTGCGACACAAACGAGCAACAAAGACATGGTTTAAGAATTGGTACGGGGTTGCTGACACAGTACTGTCCCTGCTGCCGTGTGCCGTGTCTTAACGGGAGGTTTACTATCCTTCGATTCAAAAAATCGATTTTTTAAAAATTGCATTTTTGCATCCATAAAAGTTTTAGAATCCAACCCTGAAACGGTTTTTCGGAGTACGGAACTGAAACGTTTGTTATTCGCGGTTAAACAAAAAAAAAATGCATCTGCCTGAAATCGGCCTTTTTCACGCACCATTTTCTTTCGGAGGACGAGTTATTGTGCCGGTGCTTTGGAGGAAACACACAAAATTCAAATTAAAGTTTGAACTAGTGTGTTTGGAAGTTAGCCCCCAAGCATTTACATTCTGGTGCAAAAACTGTGGAGACTGCGACTTTCCTGGCAGTGAGCAGCTTCAACGAAGGGTATTCAGCAATTCTGAAGACCATGACAACGATGGACGTCACCCTGGGACTCTATTCGACGCAGTTCGCCAAGTATTCGGACGACCACCGGATTCCAGCGGCCGAAAACCGCTTATCACCGGCCGTACGAGCGGCTCTGGAATAGCGCAGGATGGCCCAGATCGAGCAGAAAGGCCTCTGTGAGGAAAAGAAAGGACTAGTTTATGGATGCGGAATACCAGATTGAACGTATGTTGCATAATATTGTATTTATATGTAGTCAAACCTTCAACCGCGTTTTTCTCGTTATTTTTTTTTTTTTTTTTTTTTTTCGCGCTGTGTGGTAACATCGTTTCTACTTAACCGATTGGCATGATTCTTTGTTTCCGATGAAGCTAACTAAATTGTCTAGGAGTTGTACCACTGTTGTTCCGATCCATCAACTATAAATACGTATTTTTACTTGGTGACGAAGTCGAAAAATCGATGAGAAAACCCTATTTTTTCCAAATGGCCGCCATTTTGTTTCCTATGGTCGAAATAACGTAAGCGAGGTACAGCTCCTAAAGAATCTTATATACTTCGCTAACGTCAACTCAATTTTGATTTCAGACGACCCGGCTGACCTGTGACATACCGCGCGTGGAGGTCTACATCGAAATTTTGTTTCGTTCCGACGGTACTTCCGCCTTTGCTCTTCGACATTTACGGTCGAAAAAATTCCAGTTTGTACAAGAAATATCAATAAACATATTGACCAAATTTGAAATCGGTATCTATAACACATCCCGAGAAAAAAATTCTCAAAGAACCTGCTTTTTTCGGGCCAAAGATGGTAAACCTCCCCTTGAGTACGCGTGTACGTGTAGTGAGCAAGAGTTGGCCCCACCTTGTCTATATGGTAGTTTATCGCTGTCGTTGCTGGACACCCATTGTGTTGCAGAATGTCACCAACCCTAGTCTAGAAATATTTTTACGATGTGACGTAGCAATGAAGTTCAATACTTTATTTTCTTTAAAAGAGTAAATATGTGCTTACCATTATTATGGCATAATAAAAGGAGGGAGGAAATTATGGTAAGAGTAATAAGTTAAAATTAATAAATTAAAAACTCAGTAATTCGTTCATAGCATACAACCAAAAATAGAAAATAGCTGATAAGCTGCCTGTGTCTACATAATATGCCTTTATCTGCTTGTCGCCCTTGGAAACGAACAAATTAACACGAAAAACAGACTTCTCCAAACTCAGTTTTCATCCTTCACCACTGACTATTCGTAACGCCGAAATGGTGGCATGATCCTCGATTACAGTATGATTTTTGAGCAGAGTTTCTATAGTGGTATGATCCTCGATTACAACATGATTTTTGAGCAGAGTTTCAAAATTTAGAACAAATAGTGTAAGTAGGCTGTTTAGGTTTTAATGTTGGTAACGCCACATAGCGGTCTATATGAAAATCACCGACTGTGCTGTGTGCAGTCTGTGGCTGGTTTGCATTGCTGGAATATTTGCTATTGTAGTGTTGGGCAGCTGGATGTGAACAGCGCGTAGCGTTGCGCAGTTGGAGATGAGCCTCCAGCAGTGGTGGATGTGGGGGGAGAGATGGCGGAGTTTTGAGAGCGGACGATCTGGACGTGTGTCCATCAGAAAGAGTAAATTTGTAATATTGGATATCATGAATATATGATGACTTTTGAATATTATTAAGGTAAATACATTGTTTGTTCTCTATCAAAATCTTTCATTTGCTAACTATGCCTATCAGTAGTTAGCGCCTTCAGTAGTTAGAATCCTTTATTTAGCTGGTAGTATTGGCGCTCGCTGTTTTGCAGTAGTTCGAGTAACGAAGATTTTTCTGAGGTAAGGGATTCATGAAAGGTATAGGTTATTGTTAGTCAGGGCCATTCTTTTGTAGGGATTGTTGAAAGTCAGATTGCGTTGCGCTGAAAATATTGTGTGTCAGTTTAGTGTTGATCAGAATAAGTAAAGAGAGAAATGTCCGAGTACGTTCACTTCTGCTCAGCTGTTGAAAATCAACTAACGTAAGAGGTTTAATCAGTACCGTAATTGATAAATTTTTCTAAGGGGATGTTTCAATAGGACAATACTGGTATACTGGTGGTTTTTGTAGTATTCTACCACTTATCACTTTTTGAGAAAAGCAACAAACAGCGCATAAAGTTTTTTTTATTTGCTTATTTAATTTAATAGTTTAATTGTGTGTACCTTGAAACTAAGACAGTCAAAGTTTTCAGTCGTTGTTCGATTTCAACGTTTATTGCTGGGAATAATAGGAATAAAAAACCGGTATCGGTTGTTTCAGAAACTAGTTGTTTTGAACGCTTTTAACACTTAGATTAAACTCGCCTGCGAAAAAAAACACAATATAAAAAACAGGTTTTTTCACTAATAGCGCCATCCGCACAGGATAGTAGGTTGCCATAATGCAATAATTAAATTGACTTTCTTACATTCACTGCGTCCCTCTATTAGGTTGGAACATGACTCACAGCCTAGCGTGTGAGCGGGACCTGAAAGAGGAACAAAGATGTTTGTTTATCAAGCGGACAGAAACACAGAGTTTGTAGCGGGAGAAAAAAAGAAAAAAAAGAAAGATGAAAGAAGAAACGCGAGTCGGCATAACAAGCGAGCTGCATTCGAAGCGGGCAGTGACATCATCTGCAACGTCATCGTGACGTAACGCCCGATGTCAGGTTGGAAAGCGGAGAGCCGCATCTGAAACACAGGGAGCCGTGTGTGCATTGGGCTACCGACGCAAGCGGCTGAAGCACAGGGCGTTTCGAAAGTCTGCAGAGCGGGCCGTGTTTGTCTGCACACACACACACAC
Organism: Schistocerca serialis cubense; assembly: GCF_023864345.2. Classification (NCBI taxonomy): domain Eukaryota; kingdom Metazoa; phylum Arthropoda; class Insecta; order Orthoptera; family Acrididae; genus Schistocerca; species Schistocerca serialis. Next base: position 197,983,571 of record NC_064647.1, on the reverse strand, counting down.
ACACACACACACACACACACACACACAGGGAAAGACAGAGAGGGAGAGAGAGATAGGAACATGGTCGTGTTCTTGTTAAGCGGGCTGGCTTAAATAAAAACTGGCCTTCTTTGAAAGTGCGGTGGGCACAGGAGCTGTGTGTGTGTCTGTGTTGGTTTGTCACGATGCATTGCGCAGTTTAGTTTATACATGCACGAGTCCCGACATACGTCCGAGACTGCCTCGTTGCACAATGTCAGTTCTGATTCCCAGGGATCCGCAGCTCGTGGCCGTGCGGTAGCGTTCTCGCTTCCCGCGCCCGGGTTCCCGGGTTCGATTCCTGGCGGGTCAAGGATTTTCTCTGCCTCGTGATGACTGGGTGTTGTGTGATGTCCTTAGGTTAGTTAGGTTTAAGTAGTTCTAAGTTCTAGGGGACTGATGACCATAGATGTTAAGTCCCATAGTGCTCAGAGCCATTTGAACCCTTTGAATCCCAAGGCAGCTTGGAAGCCACTCGTGTTGTATGGAGAAACGTGTGTGTTTGGCGTACCCGCGGCTAATTAAACTGCGATGTTCTTCGGAGCAATAAGATTCTCTCACAGAATCGGCACGAATTCTTACGTGACACCTCGCAAGCGGCTGTGTTAAGTATTCATTGGGGTACGTCAAATATATTCCCCAAAAAGATGCAAATTGTAACCCTCAAATACTACATAGAGGGAGCCTAACACTTCCCATGAAAAAGATATTTCAGGATTAACAACACGGTGGATTTCAGTAAATAATGTCCGCATCCATGCAACCTGCTTACCACTCGTCTTGTAAAACTGTTTAATACTCTTACCGAAAGTAATGCCTCTAATTTTTTTGTGGTGACTTTGGATGTCAGTGCCAGATGTCGTTCGTGTAGTACTAATGCTTAAACCTTCCTCTTTCATTTCCAGGTGGTTCAGTTGTGCTTCTGTCGTTCGTGCCTGCAGAGGAGTGTTCCAAACTGTAGTATGATATGGACGCACGTATAAAAGAGCGATGTGTGATTGAAATCCATCGTCGCGTGCTAAAGGTGTATGGGGCAATACAGTAGACGTGAGGAATGTGAGGCGATGGGTACGGCGTTTTCAAGGTTGTGAAAAGAGTGTGCATGACAAGCCACCGCCCGGTCGACGCTGCACAGCTGCCATCCCTCGCAATGAAGAGCGTCTTGATCAGAGATTTAAAACTTTCACGGCTTACAAATGGTTCCACAAAATTTCGGGCGAACTGCCGGATGTATGAATGCAGAGTCTCGCGCCGATAACATCGAAAAAAATGTTCTCGGGTTTCCAACCGCGTCAATTGCTTAAAACTACACGAGCTTTCGGCCAAGCACTCCTTGGCCATTGTCAAGTGTTATGACTGCCAGTGGGCTGTTGGTGCGCCCTTATATACGCTAGCTGCCGGCTGTGACGTCACTGCTGCCCGTGACATTGCCATATATATGGGCATGTTTTGAGTCGGCGTTCGATGTGCCCTCTTCAACCGCGCGATCGTTGGATCCCACGCAGCGCTGAGCTGCAAGCCACCTTCTCTATTCAGGGTGTTTGCAGTAATTTTTATTTCAATAGCTTGCTTTATTAAACTGTCCCAAAAGCCGTTAGTGCGAGCCACGACAGAGGTATCGTCAAATTTTATGTGATGACCGTTTTCTAACGCATGCTCAGCTAACGCAGATGTCTCTGGACAGCGTAGGCGATAATACCTCTCATGTTCTTTCCTGCGTTGTTCCACAGTACGCACTGTTTGTCCGATGTACTTCTGGCAACACTCACAAGGTATTTCGTAGACTCCAGGTGTTCTGAGACCTACTGCGTCTTTAACTGGTCTCAGTAATTGACAGATTTTCGTTGGAGGCCTGAAGATTGATTTGATCTTGTGTCTTTTCAACAGGCGGCTTATCTTTCCCGACACAGAGCCACAGAATGGAAGCAAAGCAAGTTTCTTTTCTTGCTCTTCGGCGGTGGTCTTATTCTGATATTTCCCAGAAATCACTCCTTTCACTTGATGGGCGTTGTAGCCGTTATTCCTGAAAACCTTGCGAAGGTGGCTCAGTTCATGGGGCAGGTTATCGTCGTCTGATATTACTCTTGCACGATGCACCAGTGTTTGCAATACTGTGCGCTTCTGTGCTGGATGACGATGGCTATTGGCGTGCAGGTACAGGTCTGTGTGGGTGGGTTTTCTATAGACGCTGTGGCCAAGGCACCCATTTCGTTTACGGTGGACAAGGACGTCGAGGAAATGCAGTGCATTATCTTTTTCCACCTCCATGGTGAACTGGATATTACTGTTGATGCCATTGAGGTGTTCCAAAAACTTGTCTAGTTTCTGGCGTCCGTGTGGCGAAATGACGAACGTGTGGTCAATGTATCGAAAGAAACACTTCGGCTTCAATGGCGCAGTATCTATGGCAATATCCTCAAAATTCTCCCCGAAGATGTTTGCAACAGCTGGAGCCGACGGGCTACCCATTGCTACGCCGTCTGTCTGAACCGAAATAAAATATTCAAACGTATCTACGTTCTGTATTTTAATTTAAAAAACCCACCTGTTACCAACTGTTCGTCTAAAATTGTGAGCCATATGGTTGTGACTATTACAGCGCCATCTATCATAAAGCAAAAAAAGTGGTCCAACTAAAACAGTCATATTTCTTTACGTACTACACGAATATGTAATAAAAAATGGGGGTTCATATTTTTAAAAAAATGCAGTTGATATCCGTGTGACCTATGGCAGCGCCATCTAGCGGGCCAACCATAATTCCATCTGGTTTCCCCATTCAAGCTAGACGAGTTTCGTTCTTTGTAGTTTTTTCGTTTGACGCTTATTTCGTGAGATATTTGGCCTGGTCACTATCATTAGACCACCCTCTATAGGACTTCGAGACCGACGAATCGTATGTAATCACTCTGTTTTGTTTTGTGACCTTATTTGTATCGGCTGTTTGAAAGATGTATGCATCGCGCGGTGTAGCCGCACGGTATGAGGCGCCTTGCCGCGGTTCGCCCGGATCCCCAACGCCGGAGGTTCGAATCCTCCTGCGTGTGTGGGTGTGTGTGTTGTCCTTACCGTAAGTCAGTTTATGTTAGGTTAATTAGTGTGTAAGCCTAGGGACCGATGACCTCAACTGTTTCATCCCAAACGACCTTAGCAAGAAAAAAGTGGATGCTGACGTCTTTCCTGTCTGTCTGTTGCAGGTGAGCAAGTAACACCGTAATGCCGCTACGGCTGTCGGTCAGCGGTTCCTGTCGCTCTTCACGAGGTAGGTCACGCTCGCGCCGGGCCACGTCTGGCAGCGTCGTCCCAGCTATGACGGGCAGAGCCGGAAGCCGCTCCAGACCAGACGAGACCAGGGCTGCGCGGCAGTCGGCTGTCCCACCGCCGACCGGGCGCCGTGATGGATGAGCCGTCAGGAGCGGCCGCCATCAGCCCGCCCTGTGACGTCACCACGCAGAGGCCGAGAGGGCACGGGCGCGGGCGGCGGCGGCGGCCGTGCCAATCACAGCCACCAGTATACGTCCCCCTCCCCCCCCCCCACCCTCTACTCCCTCCCCAGCCACCGACGATAGACGACCACCGCTTCTGTCGTTCTGCGTAATACGTCGTGTCGAAAAAAAGAAAAAAAAAGCACACGTCATCAGCAAGATCCGTATGCGTGCATCGATACTAGCGATCGGACGGACTCCACAATCCTGGATACGGTGGAGCGCTCGATACGGTATCGAGGTAGAGAAAATTTATGAAAATCGACGCTATTTGGCTTTGCTTATCACCATCTTTAGATACTGGCGTGGCTTACATCCCAACAGCTATATCTCGGTAACTGTAGCTGGGCAAACGACCGTTAATAAACCAAGTTACCTTTTCGAATAAGAAATACCTTTTAAGGGGCTCCGGAGAGGCTCAAAATCATGAAAAGTTCAATTTTTACTTTTTTGCGTTTTCTGAATCTGCAGATATAGATATAGATATAGATAATAGATATATAATTTATTCAATTCCGAAGACTACAACTATTTTTAATTTTTTATTTGAAATGTGTTCTACATGGGCGTGACCCGCTGTGGCGCTGTTAAACTGCTGTCAAATGGTGTTATTATTAACGTCCGTGTTCATCAGGTACAGTTTAGTGATGTGAGATAAAGTATGTGTTGTGGCTAACCTGTGATGGTTCAATATATATCGCTGGTGTGATTGTCGATTGTTTCATGTTTATTTACTCTGTCGCTATCTCGAAAATATTCGTAATTAATTCTGTTTCTTGAGTCTCTGTTTTGTTGAAGTATAATAATGAGTAAAAGTAAAGTTATTAGAAATCCTCTGAAGGCTTTTAAGAAAAGGAGAAATGTTGGAAAGCCAAAGGTATGTGTTATTACTGTAAACAATAAAGACGATAACCAAGTGAGTGAACCTAACCTCTCAAGTACACCTGCCCATAGCAGTCAAAGTGGGAAAGAAAATACTTCACAGAAGAAGCTTGGTTCAATGAGTGAAAACTATGAATGTTTTATGGGCGAATCGGACGTGAATGAAATATTTGATATGTCGGTTCTCAAAGGAATTTTTTCAAACTGTGTAAGATGTATTCATTGTAGTGAAGTTGGTCTGGAACTCTCCATAATAAAGCACGTAGGACTTGCTAGTGAAATACAACTGAAATGTGATAAGTGTTCATACATGATCACCTTTTTGGAACAGTGTTGCAGTAACTGCAACTGAAGAAAATGGTAGCAAAATCTACGAACACAACAACGAGCGATGCTTGCTTTAGACAAGGAACGCCTTCGGGCTGCAGACAGGGCTGTAAAGAGTCTAGATATACAAGCAAGAGTAAACAGGAGGAGGAACAAGAGGAAGCTGGAGGAGGAGTTTGCAGAGGATGAAGATAATCCATCCTATGGACCTGGAATGCACTAAAAAGTTAATCCAATCTTTGTCGCTCGATTCCCAAAACTTTTATTTTCTCATACTAATTACATATTTTCTAAGGATCTTCCAAACATGTTTGTTTCAAACTTTCAGTAAATGTTACACAGTACCTTCTGCATAATTTAACACAGCCTTTTTCCAAAAAACTGTATATTTTTGAATATATAAATAAAAAATTGCAAAAAAATGTTGTGAATTTTCATTATAATTGAAAAAAATCATCTTTAATAACTGAACTAAAATTTTGTAAAATCCCTGTGTTAAGTTGTAGCCCATATTCCAATAAATAATCTGTAAAAAGTTCAACTTCCTACCTCAACTACTTTGTGAGGAAAGATGTAATTTATAAGCGTTATTTTAACATTGCAAGTATAGGGCGTTCCGGAGCCCCTTAAGTTAAATTAAAAAAAAAAAAAACGGTAACTGGTTCTTTAACTTCCCTTAAGTTTCTTTGAGCTGGCTGATTTGGGAGACGGGACCAAACAGCGACGTCATCGGTGACATAGGATTGGGAAGAGAAGTCGGCTGTGCTCTTCCAGACGGCCGGAGTGGCCGTGCGGTTCTAGGCACTACAGTCTGGAACCGCGTGACCGCTACGGTCGCAGGTTCGAATCCTGCCTCGGGCATGGATGTGTGTGATGTCCTTAGGTTAGTTAGGTTTAAGTAGTTCTAAGTTCTAGGGGACTGATGACCACAGCAGTTAAGTCCCGTAGTGCTCAGAGCCATTTGAACCATTTTTTGTGCTCTTCCAAAAGAGCTATCCCAGCATTTGCCTAAAGCGATTTATGGAAATGATGGAAAACCTAAATCATGATGGTTGGTTGCGGGTTTGAACCATCGTCGTCCTGAATGCCGAGTCCAGTATGCTAACCACTGCGCCGCCTCGTTCGGTTTACCTTCTGTGAGTCCGTTAATCCTTAGTTAGGCACCTACTATTTACGGAAAAAAATGACGAGCTGCCAACGGAAACGACCTTCTGATAAGTTCGGGTCCTGTGTGTGTGTGTGTGTGTGTGTGTGTGTGTGTGTGTGTGTGTGACTACGCCGAGGTACGGGCGATTGATGTAAACAATGGAGTGCGAGCGAGATTACATAGGGGTGGGCTGTTTATTGTTATTTGTTTATTGAGTTCGCCGTAAGTGCTGACTTTTGTTGCTGGATCGACTGTGGAAACTAAATCATGGTATCGGATTCCCCATTTACAAGTAATGAAGTGTCGTGGGCGCATTTAAGTGAGTACGTTAACTTTATATCCAGATCAGGAGAGCAAATATTTGTAAAGTGAACTTGCTTAAAAAAATCAACAATTAGGGCTCACACTTTGAGCCTCCTTAACAATTTGAAACAAAGACAATTGAAGAAACTGTACTTTTATTTGAAGAATATAAAGGCATGGTTCAAATGGCTCTGAGCACTATGGGACTCAACTGCTGAGGTCACCAGTCCCCTAGAACTTAGAACTACTTAAACCTAACTAACCTAAGGACATCACAAACATCCTTGCCCGAGGCAGGATTCGAACCCGCGACCGTAGCGGTCTTGCGGTTCCAGACTGCAGCGCCTTTAACCGCACGGCCACTTCGGCCGGCTATAAAGGCATGGGGTCTTGTGAATTTGCATGGTTTTAGTCATTGTCATATTAAGTGCCATAGATCAAAGGTTTGGATCTCCATTACACGATGAAGAATGCTAACTTGCTGCTGCCTTTCATTCAAAGCTCCGGCTAACATTCCTGGAAATGTATGATAACCGTCGAGTGGAAGTAAGAAAACGAATGGAAGATGTTGTAGATGAGTCTTTGACGCACGAAGCCGCAGAAGGTACAAAGGACAGAGATACTTTAAATGGCGGTGGTGGAAGCAGCAACAATGAAGACGAAGAGGAAGATTTTTCTCTACATCTGTCGCTGAGTCTAAAGAGAAGCCCCGTAGCAACACATCTGCAAAATGTAAAGACCAGAGTCGGGCCGAAACGTGGCTGGACACGAAATCGAAAGACCCATTTCTTGGGGAATAGGTTTTTGGAAATCTGTTTCTTAAATATAGTACCCATATACCCTCATATGCTACTATCGAATGACTTTTTCCTGTACGCAAATACGTTGTGTCTCCTACACGAGCCTCGTTCTCGTTTGAAAACTTTAACATGTTTATGTTCAACAAGGGAAATATGCACCTTTATCAGATGCTCTCTGATTCTCCCGTATTTTGATAGTTCCTTCATTTAACATTGACAAATAATAATAAAACAAAAATAGTATCTGATTAAACTCTTCATCTAAAGTTTTTCGATGTATTATCTAAACTTCCCAAACCAAAACATGTTTTTAAGCAACGGTAATACGTATGACTCAGTTGCTCATTTAACCCACAAGTTACCATGATACTGCGCATAATCTTCATATATTACGTAAAGTGGACAATGGACACCAAATGGACTTACATGAAGGATTAGAAATATTCAATCAAAGCTCAGTACTTGTAGACATGTTACTAAATAAGGAACTGAAAAGTAATAATATAAATTTCTTTAAAAACTTCTTCAATGTTGAATGCCTACTTCAGTGAAAAAAGAAAAAATCGTGCTGATAAAATATTTGTAACAAGTGTCTCTTTCAGAACACAGTGAAGAGATAAAGAAACTGGTACACCTGCCTAATATCGTGTAGTACCCTCGCGAGCCGCAGTAGTAGTGATGGAAATGGAAATGCCGTGTGGCTAGGGTCTCCCGTCGGGTAGACCCCGCTCGCCTGGTGCAAGTCTTTCGAGTTGACGCCACTTCGGCGACTTCCGTGTCGATGGGGATGAAATGATTATGAGAGACACACACAACACCCAGTCATCGCGAGGCAGAGAAAATCCCTGGCCCCGCCGGGAAACGCCGGCCGCGGTGGTCTAGCGGTTCTAGGCCCGCAGTCCGGAACCGCGCGACTGCTACGGTCGCAGATTCGAATCCTGCCTCGGGCATGGATGTGTGTGATGTCCTTAGGTTAGTTAGGTTTAAGTAGTTCTAAGTTCTAGGGGACTGATGACCACAGATGTTAAGTCCCATAGTGCTCAGAACCATTTTTTTTTGAACCGCCGGGAATCGATCCCTGGACCCCGTGCGCGGGAAGCGGGAACGCTACCGCAAGACCACGAGCTGCGGACAGTAGTAGTGATGTAGTGGTGGAGGGAACTGACAACATGAATGTTACAGGGCTGTCCATAAACCGTAAGAGTACGAGGGGGTGGAGATCTCTCCCGAACAGCACGCTGCAAGGCATCCCAGATATGCTCAATGTTCATGTCTGGGGAGTTTGGTGGCCAGCGGAAGTGTTTAAACTCAGAAGAGTGTTTTTGGAGCCACTCTGTAGCATTTATGGATGTGTGGGGTGTCGCATTGTCCTGATGGAATTGCCCAAGATCGTCGGAGTGCACAGTGGACACGAATGGATGCAGGTGATCAGAAAGCCAGCCGGAGTGGCCGAGCGGTTCTAGGCGCTACAGTCTGGAACCGCGCAACCGCTACGGTCGCAGGTTCGAATCGTGCTCGGGCATGGATGTGTGTGATGTCCCTAGCTTAGTTAGGTTTAATTAGATCTAAGTTCTAGGGGACTGATGACCTGAGAAGTTAAGTCCCATAGTGCTCACAAGGGAACCTCCCCATCGCACCTCCCTCAGATTTAGTTATGAGTTGGCACAGTGGATAGGCCTTGAAAAACTGAACACAGATCAATCGAGAAAACCGGAAGAAGTTGTGTGGAACTATGAAACAAATTAGTAAAATATACAAACTGAGTAGTCCATGCGAAGATAGGCAACACCAAGGACAATGGGTGTCACGGAGCGCCGTGGTCCTGTGGTTAGCGAGAGCAGCTACCAAAAGAGAGGTCCTAGGTTCAAGTCTTCCCTCGAGTGAAAAGTTTAAATTTTTATTTTCAGTTTATGTGACAAACTCTTATGTTTTCATGACTTTTTTCGGAGTGATTATCACATCCACAAGAAAACCTAAATCGGGCAAGGTAGAAGAATCATTTTACCCATTCTCTAAGTGTACAAATTAGGTGGGTCAACAACATACTCCTGTCATGTGACGCACATGCCGTCACTAGTGTCGTATAGAATATATCAGATGTTTTCCTGTGGAGGAATCGGTTGAACTATGACCTTGCGATCAAATGTTTTCGGTTCCCATTGGAGAGGCGCGTCCTTTCGTCTACTAATCGCACGATTTTGCGGTGCGATCGCAAAACACAGACACTAAACTTATTACAGTAAACAGAGACGTCAATGAACGAACGGACAGATCATAACTTTGCGAAAATAAAGAAAGTAAAATTTTCAGTCGAGGCAAGACTTGAACCAAGGACCTTTCGTTCCGCAGCTACTCACGCTAACCACGGGACCACGGCGCTCCTTATGCTGCTCTCCTTGATGTCGCATATGTTGCGCATGGACTACTCAGTTTGTATATTTTATTTTTTCATAGTTCCACACAACTTCTTCCTGTTTTCTCGATTGATCTGTGTTCAGTTTTTCAAGGCCTATCCACTGTGCCAACTTATAACTAAATCTGAGGGGGGTGCGACGGGGAGGTTCGCTTGTAAGAGCCATTTTTAGGTGATCAGAAAAGATGCCTACGTACGTGTCACATGTCCAATTCGTATCTAGACGTATCAGGGGCCCCATATCACACTCCCCACAACATTAAAGAGCCTCCACTAGCTTGAACAGTCCTCTGATGACATGCAGGGTCCACGTCCATCTGCTCAATACAATTTGAAACGAGACGCGTCCGACCAGGAAGCATGTGTCCAGTCATCAACGGTACAGTGTCGGTGTTGACGGACGCAGGCGAGGCGTAAAGCGTTGTTTCGTGCAGTCATCAAGGATACACCAGTGGGCCTTCAGTGTCAAGCCCACATCGACGATATTTCGTTGAATGGCTTGCACGCTGAAATTTTTTGATGGTCCAGCATTGAAATCTGCAGCTATTTGCAGAAAGGGTTGCACTTGTGTCACATTGATCGGTTGTCTTCAGTCGTCGTTGGTCCCGTTCTTGCAGGATCTTTTACCGGCCGCAGCCATGGCGATGTTTCATCGGATTCCTGATACTTACGGTACTCTCGCGAAATGGTCGTAGGGGATATCCACAATTCATCGCTACATTGGAGATGTCCATTCGCTCATGCGCCAACTACAACACCACGTTCAAACTCACTTAAATCTTGATAACCGTCCATTGCAGAGCAGTATCCGATCTAACATCTGCGCCACACACTTGTCTCATATACGCGTTGCCGACCGCAGCGCTGTATTCTGCCTGTCTGCATCTCTCTGTATTTGAATACGCGTGCCTATAATAGTTTGTTTGGCGCTTCAGTATACATTATTTCATAAAAATCTTACAACACAGTTACACCACTCAAATAACATTCGTATAACATTGATAAAGTTAATTGAGAATACCTTGGTAGAAATTCATAGCAAAGAATTCTTTCTTGACGGTTATAAAGACTGGGCTCTGCAGAGAGAAGTGGTTTGAAAGTTCCTGGAAATGCTAGATCTGCAGTGTACAAAGTAAAACACTATTTTTTTATTCGAGTAATCACTTAAAAATGCAATCCCAGCCCAGACATTAGACGACATTCTGCTTATAAGAAGGATGGTTGGAGTTAAATATCCCGTTTGTATCGATATCAAATTTGCAAGGCATGTCTACAGCGAAAATCGGTATCAGTTAAAAAAAAAAAGTTGTTCTGCCATCCATCAAAAGAATGTGTTGGTCGCTACGGTACGGCTGGCCGAGAATCCTACAGTTACTTGGGACCCTTTTGCAATCTGTATTCGTTATGGGGGTCTGGTGTTTGAATCTGTTGAATCTCCTACTGCATGCTAGAATGGTACTATACCAACTGAGCCAAAGCGACCCGCACCTCTGCATGAACTGTTATAGCACTTTTTCTTGTACAAACATCCTTACAATACATCAAAACTGAAGTTTAATGTGTGGCGTCTGGTGTGTGTGTGTGTGTGTGTGTGTGTGTATGTGTGTGTGTGTGTGTGTGTGTGTGTGTGTTTGTGTGTGTGTATGTGTGCGCGCGCAATAAGGATCGCCATGGAGAGTCTATCTACGATGGACATATTTTAACTACTCGCCGATTATGTTGTCATATGAACTGTTATAGCACATTTTCATGTACAATGCCAGTATTCCATAACTTAGAGTCTGACGTCATAGAAAATGTTCCAGTATTTCAAGCCTGGGACAGTATGCCAGAATTCTACACTATTATAAACAGTCCGACAGGTCTGAACTGGATTGTGACGTCATAGAGCTAGTTCCAGCATTCCAAATCTTGGATTCTCACTGCTAGTCGAGCCCTTTTGCTATTCCATCAGCATATGCAGAAACTAGAGAAGGAATATGTGGCTGTACCAAGTAACTTTAAGCATTCACTAGTGGTGAATCTGTGCGACTATTAATCCGAAATATGAATCAGGAAGTGTTTGGTGGTCATATCTCAAATGCTCTTCGATTATGTTTTCAAGTGTTTGTTGGAGCACAAAGTTAGCGATATTGAAGTGCGTGTGTGATTCCGGATTCTGATGCGAAGTCCCTTCTTCAGCCGTTATGAAATACAAGACATGTATTCGCAGTTACGAGTGTGGCCAACCATCAGCTGTGTAATGGATCGATGACAAAGATATTTCATGCCTGATTGGGGCACGAACCTGGATTTTCTGCTTATTGCGAGCAATCGCCTTACCATTTGGCTGTCCGAGCATGACTCACAGCGAGACCCAAACTCCCATACGCCGTCAGCCATGTGTCCACAACCTGTTCTCCAACATATGTCTGTTCCCACACAGGGCAGACACCTTACTTGAAAGTCGCTTGCCCGGTGTCGGCCAATAAATACGGTATTGCACTGATCGTGTTATTCCGAATTACTATGCAAACTTCCTTCAGACATGCATATATGTCCAACATTGCATCGTAACTGAGATACTAGGACAGGTTGTATGACTTCAGAATCCAAGAATTACTGACATTACGATGTCTGATACAAAAGATGTTTGTGCAGGTCAAGCCCTGCCTGCCGACCTACTTGACATGTTTTACTGAGCTGCTTTTCCCTCAGAAATGTGTGGTCAGTGCTAACTAAATGTTTGCTCTTTCCACATTGTATCTGTAACGTCAAACTGGGAGCGAAAGTTTCTCCCTCTGAGGTGCACGAAGAATTCCTGCCTACTGCTTCTCCTGACTGCAGTTCCTCTAACTCCCACAGTAGTCGCACTGGTTACAGATCCGTGCACAGATATGTCACATGCATACTGTTGATTCAACAACCTCATGCAAAGTGCAGGGTATGACTGCAGCCACACTCCCTGTTCTAAGTTGATCTCTGCATGTGCTATGTTTAAAACAACTGCAGGGAGAAGGATAGTAATAATTCATTGTTGCCGGCCGCTGTGGCCGAGCAGTTCTAGGCGCTTCAGTCCGGAACCACGAGGCTGCTGCGGTCGCAGGTTCGATTCCTTCCTCGGGCATGGATGTATGTGAGGTCCTTATGTTAGTTAGGTTTAAGTAGTTCTACGTCTAGGAGACTGTTGACCTCAGATGTTAAGACCCATGGTGTTTAGAGCCATTTGAACCATTTGAAGCCGCGCGGGATTAGCCGAGCGGTCTCAGGCGCTACAATCATGGACTGTGCGGCTGGTCCCGGCGGAGGTTCGAGTCCTCCCTCGGGAATGGGTGTGTGTGTTTGTTCTTAATCTTAGGGACTGACGACCTTAGCAGTTAAGTCCCATAAGATTTCACACACAGAGAACAGAACCATTTGAATTCATTGTTGTAGAAACAAAAATAAATACCAGGTCGAGGTGAAGTCCCTTTTCCGCATTCGCAGGGTCCATTATCGAGACGTCCATCCACGGTTGGTAACCACGAACAACGACCGACATCAGAAGACACAGCCCAAAAGCTTGCCTTGTTGCATAAGCTATGAGGGTGCTGAGTTAAAATGACAGGAAAAATGAAAACACTTGTTCCTTAATCTCAGTGACAGCAGTGGGAATCAGGGAAGATTGCTGGGATTGAGAAGCACTAGAGGGATGTTCCAGCCAAGTCTGACCAGTAAGGAATGTGTTGGGATGGTTACTGTACAGAAGCACTAAGGAACTGCTCCAGCCAAGTCCACTCATTAGGGAATGCTAGGGAAGCCAGCGAGCAGCCGTGATGATCCTTGACCCCCACATGCAAACACACATAGAGACATGTGCATACACTTATTCAAACTGGGTGGAAACTGAAAGTGAAGTGATGCACATTCGCCCTTCTGATGGTGAACGGTTGTGTGTACGCTCTGAACGATATACAGGGTGATCCATTGATCGTGACCGGGCCAAATATCTCACGAAATAAACATCAAACGAGAAAACTACAAAGAACGAAACTTGTCTAGCTTGAAGGGGGAAACCAGATGGCGCTGTGGTTGGACACCTAGATGCCGCTGCCATGGGTCAAACGGATATCAACTGCGTTTTTAAAATAGGAACCCCCATTTTTTATTGCACGTTCGTGAAGTACGTAAAGAAATATGAATATTTTAGTTGGACTACTTTCTTCGCTTTGTGATAGATGGCGCTGTAATAGTCACAAACGTATGGCTCACAATTTTAGACGAACAGTTGGTAACAGGTAGGTTTTTTAAATTGAAATGCAGAACGTAGGTACGTTTGAACATTTTATTTCGGTTGTTCCATTGTGATACATGTACCTTTGTGAACTTATCATTTCTGAGAACGCATGCTGTTACAGCGTGATTACCTGTAAATATCACATTAATGCAACAAATGCTCAAAATTATGTCCGTCAACCTCAATGCATTTGGCAAAACGTGTAACGACATTCTCCTCAACAAAGAGTAGTTCGCCTTCCGTAATGTTCGCACATGCATTGACAATTCGCTGACGCATGTTGTCAGGCGTTGTCGGTGGATTACGACAGCAAATATTCTTCAACTTTCCCCTACAGAAAGAAATCCGGGGACGTCAGATCGGGTGAACGGGCGGGCCACGGTATGGTGCTTCGATGAACAATCCATCTGTCATGAAATATGCTATTCAATACCGCTCCAACCGCACGCAAGCTATGTGCCGGAAATCCGTTACGTTGGAAGTACATCTCCATTCTGTCATGCAGTGAAACATCTTGTAGTAACATCGGTAGAACATTACGTAGTAAATCAGCATACACTGCACCATTTAGACTTCCATCGATAAAATTGGGGCCAATTATCGTTCCTCCCATAATGCAGGACCATACATTAACCTGCCAAGGTCACTGATGTTCCACTTGTCGCAGCCATCGTGGGTTTTCCGTTGCCCAATAGTGCATGTTATGCCGGTTTACGTTACCGCTGTTGGTGAATGACGCTTCGTCGCTAAATAGAACGCGTGCAAAAAATCTGTATCGTACCGTAATTTCTCTTGTGCCCAGTGCCAGAACTGTACACGACGTTCGGAGTCGTCGCCATGCAATTCCTGGTGCATAGAAATATGGTACGGTTGCAACCGATGTTGATGTAGCATTCTCAACACCGACGTTTTTGAGATTCCCGACTCTCGCGCAATTTGTCTGCTACTGATGTGCGGAATAGCCGCGACAGCAGCTAAAACATCTACTTGGGCATCATCATTTGTTGCAGGTCGTGGTTGACGTTTCACATATGGCTGAACGCTTCCTCTTTCCTTAAATAACGTAACTATCCGGCGAACGGTCCGGACACTTGGATGATGTAGTTCAGGATACCGAGCAGCATACATAGCACACGCCCGTCGGGCATTTTGATCACAACAGCCATACATCAACACGATATCGACTTTTTCCGCAATTGGTAAACGGTCCATTTTAACACGGGTGATGTATCACGAAGCAAATACCGTCCGTACTTATACGTTTCTGACTATTACAGTGCCATTGATCACAAAGCGAAAAAAGTGGTCGAACTAAAAGATTCATATGTCTTTACGTACTACACGAATATCTAATAAAAATGGGGGTTGCTATTTTAAAAACCGCAGTTCATATCCGTTTAACCTATAGCAGCGCCATCTAGCGGGCAACCATAGCGCCATCTGGTTTCTCCCTTCAAGCTAGACGAGTTTCGTTCTTTGTGGTTTTTTCGTTTGATTCTTATTTCGTGAGATATTTGGCCCAGTAACTATCAATGAATCACCATGTATGTATAGTGACAATTATTGGACTAAATGAAAAAACGTAAATTAATTACAAACTACGGCGTGCACACACTCCATTCAACGGCACTACAGATATTCGGATTAAGGTTATGACATATTCCATATGCCTGCCATCATTGGCGATGATGTGGCGCAGACGAATAGCGACATTCTGCATGACCCGATGAAGTGTTGGGGCATCGATGCTGTCGATGTCCTCCTGAATGGTTGTTTTCAGCTCAGCACTGGCTTTGGAATTGTTACTGTTACTGTAGCAAGACTACACCATTATTCCAAGTCTTGGGTTTTAATGTCGTCTTAAGACAGCACCAGAATTTCATGTCATAGCCCCTCAAAAAGGAGTCGTATGTGTTTAGATCCGGAGAGTATGGCGGCCAATCGACGCCCACGCCAGTGGCTTCTGGGTACCCCGTACCCATAATGCGGCCCCAAAGTGCGCCTTCAGGACATCGAACACTCTCCTGCTTCGACGGGGTCGAGCTCCGTCTTGCATGAATTATTTCGTGTCGAAATCAGGGTCATTTTGGATAATGTGAATGAAATCATCTTCCAAAACTTTCACGTACCATTCGGTAGTCCCCGTGCTATCAAGGAATATCGCACCGATCGTTCCGTGACTGGACATTGCACACAACGCAGTCCCCTATCGAGGGTGAAGAGACTTCTCGATCGCGAAATGCGGATTCTGAGCCTCCCAAATGCGCCAATTTTGCTTAATGACGAACCCATCCAAATGAAAGCGTGCTTCGTCGCTAAATCAAACCATACGCAAGCACAGACTAATTCCCATCATGCCCCGCGGCCAACAGTGAAATTTGAAGTTTCTAACGCAAATCATTCGGAAATTATGACGATTTTATTTCGTATAGTTCACTAATTGTCATCCCCTACTTAGGCAAGTATGCAGTCTTGGATTTCCTCCCACAGTATTCCAGGATATTCAACTTCCACCACCAACGTCATAGCAAGACTACACCATTATTCCAAGTCTTGGGTTTTGATGTCGTCTTAAGACCGCACCAGAATTTCATGTCAGGCATGTTTTATCCAGGTTGGCCATCTTATGCCAGCCATATTTTATCCAGGTCCGCAGTCTGGCATCGCCGTCTTGTATTGTGATGTCATAGCAAGACTGCGCCAGTATTCTCAGATTCCCTCTCCCAGCATTTCAAGCCAGCCATTATGACAGCGCAACCACTTTTAATTTCCGGCCAGTTTATGCTTACGACAACCAACCTCCTTCCTTTGCAAAAATTTTGAATTTCTCATGAATTATGAATTCCTGCGATTTTATACATAGGGTGATTGGCCTTTCTCAGCCGGCCGGTGTGGCCGAGCGGCTCTAGGCGCTTTAGTCTGGAACCGCGCGACCGCTACGTCGCAGGTTCGAATCCTGCCTTGGGCATGGATGTGTGTGATGGCCTTACATTAGTTAGGTTTAAGAAGTTCCTAGTTCTAGGAATCTGATGACCTCAGATGTTAAGTCCCATAGTGCTCAGAGCCATTTGCCTTTATCAGACGGAGTGGGGTCGGGATGGGGAAAACCCAGGACATCATCGACAACGTCAGCGCACCAGAAAATCACACAGAACTCTCCCTGTTCTACTACTCAAGAGATGTTAGTGATATTAACAAAAGTAAAACAGCTTTGAATTAATCTAAATTGTGTAACAGCATCTTCTTCTGACTTCTGTGAAAAAACAGAAAAGTCGCAAAGAAGTAAGCGATTGATACAAGAAGAACTGAGCTACATCTACGTCTATATCATACTCCTTAAGCCAGCTAATGGTGTGTGGTGGAGGGTACTTCTGCTACCGTAAAGTGATCTCCACTGCCCAGTTTCATTCGCGAATGGCGCGTGGGATGAATGATCGTCGATCAGCCCTTGTATTAACTCTAATTTCTCGAATTTTCTCGTGGAGGTCAGTACGCGAGACGTATGTGCGAGGAAGTAATATGTTGTCAGACTCTTCCCGGAAACAGCTCTCGAAAATTCAATAGTACACCTTTCCGTGATGCACAACGCCTCTTTTGTGACGTCCGCCATTGGAGTTTGTTAAGCATTTCAGTAACGCGCCTGCAACGGCTCAACGATCCCGTGACGAAATGCGCCGCTCTTCGTTGGAACTTCTCTATCTCTCCTATCAGTCCTATTCAGGAAGGCTCCCACACTGATGATCAATGCTCGATAATCGGTCGAACAAGCTAGACCTATCTTTTGTTTTAAAACAGAAACATAACGAAAGTATTGCGCAGAGATTATAATTTCTGCATCATCTCACATCTTTGGAGGCTGTGAATTATTTTTCAGTAGGTTCTATTACAGAATGAAAATCGCGGACAATACTTTTCTGAAGAAAATGTTATCAGTACGAAGCTATCACAAACCACAAAGTGCAGAATGGGTGTTTGATGGCCCGCCAAGACCGAAGAAGGTGGAACTCGAACAACATCCCATACAAGTCCTTTCACATCATTGCGTTTACGTTCTGTGTGCTACATTCAATTGTGGTCAGAAAATGTAGAGAACCTGATGCAGTAAGATCACAGTCTTAACTTTTATCTGCTTTTCATTTACTCAGCCTCGAAACTTTTTGGTTGAAAATAAAAACACGCAATAAACAGATAAAAAGTATCGCCGAAAATAGTTGCAGCGTAACAAAGCGTTTACAACGTAGCTAACTCACAAATTCCCAACTGTTTTCCTACGGACTCAACAAAGAGAAACGTTAAAGTTTACAATTATTTACTAACACACTTATCAGTCCATCCTTGTATCTGTAATCTTACTGCTGATCCATGTATTTATGTTGTTATTAAGAGTTCCAGACTTTATAAAGCGTACCGTGTATTTAAGCAGATAGGAGACCCATTTCGCCACTCCAAATTGTTTTGACAGCTTCGAGACATTGAAGACATTACTTACGGTTGGAGTTAAAATTGCGGGAGACGCTGATGACTTTAGTTCACCTACAGATAAGCCCCTTCCGGCACGTACTAATTGGCCAATACCGAAGCAGAGCACGTAATGGCTTGTGACAATCTTGTCCGCAACAGCGTAAATGTGGACTAAATACCATCCGTACCGCATCCGAATATCTTCCGCTGCCGAATAGCCCGTTATTAGCACAAACATTATACTTGGTGGACATGGCGGTCGCAGTAATTGAGAATCGTGCTTGATCAGAGTTTACGCAGAACATCGGTTCCGCCATATAGCTAATGGAGTCACTTAGTGGTAATTCGCTGCGGTTAGTAAGTACAGGAAAAAAAATTGGCGTCTTAATCTGCTGTACAGTTACGAAATAGAGCCATGAGGACTCAAGCAATTTTTTGTTGTACATTTCAGTCTCGGTTCACACAAATGGTTTGTACACCTTGAACTTAATTCCTCAAACCACTTTATGGTGTTTGACGGACGGTACTTGGAGCAACACTGTCCCGCTTGCGAATAGTTCGACGGATGAGCGAGCGTTGGTAAGCCTCCATGTCAGTTGGATTCTCTCTAATCTTGCCTTCGTGGTCTTTCGCAAGATGGACACTGTTGTGCAAAACTTAAGGGCAGATGTAGGACAAAATTTGCGAAAGATTCGAATTTTGTTGTTGTTGCGTAATTTATTAGACTGATTCTTTAAGAATAACATCCCAAAGTTTCATGTGCGGGTTCCGGCTAGAGATATGTATTAAAAAAGTTTGTTTGGGCGTCTGCTTCTGCCACGCCCCCTCTTTCTATGCTGTGATCCACACATTCTCTACGCTAAAAAATTTTTGTGCGTTAATTTTTCGTTCAGACAATCGAAACGAATTGCAGATGAGTCTAGAAAGCTGTGACAAAGATAATCTACGCTTGTTTATTTATAATGTGCTTTTTTTATTTGTAGTACATGCTACAAACTTATTTCAGTTTTTAGTATTTATGCATCAACCTATTTTGCTCGAGATGGGCCGTAACAGTGGACACACATTCAAGAAAGTGAGAAAATATCGAATTTCTCGTGTAAAAGGTACAGGAAATTTAAATAACTGTGTTACAGATGCTGGTATTACTTGTGAAGAAGAATTTTCGACAAAGTCAAAAAAAAAAAAAAAATGGTTCCAATGGCTCTGAGCACTATGGGACTCAACTGCTGTGGTCATTAGTCCCCTAGAACTTAGAACTACTTAAACCTAACTAACCTAAGGACATCAGACACACCCATGCCCAAGGCAGGATTCGAACCTGCGACCGTAGCAGCAGCGCGGCTCCGGACTGGAGCGCCTAGAACCACACGGCCACCGCGGCCGGCTCGACAAAGTCACTTAGTGAAGGAACTGATGTGCTGTGTACAGTGCCAAAGACGAGTTTCCCAGTGGATTTAGATTAGAACCAATTTTTAGGCTTGGCTCTGAGCACTATGCGACTTAACTTCTGAGGTCATCAGTCGGCTAGAACTTAGAATTAATTAAACCTAACTAACCTACGGACATCACACACATCCATGCCCGAGGCTGGATTCGAACCTGCGACCGTAGCGGTCGCTCGGTTCCAGACTGTATCGCCTAGAACCGCACGGCCACTCCGGCCGGCCCAACTTTTAGGTACCTAGCCAATCCTGAACTGCTGAAAAAATGTCTACATGGGAAAACAGATAATGCAAATAAGAGCTACAATCACGTTGTCCAAAGCCAATGTTTGTGTCCTCAATTGTTGTGCAGAAAGCTGGATGTGATGCCTGTCTAGTGTTCAGTACTGGAAATGTGGGTAGGATTAAGTGCTTGCAGAGACTAGGCATCCATCCAGGTGCATTCACACTGAAGATACTCAGTAGCATCACTTAAGTGCGACTGGACAAAGCTCAGGCAGCAGAAGAACAGAAATGTAAAAGTTGGCTAGGCAAAGGAGCCAGGAGAAGAGGTTACTCCAGGAAGACGAAGAAAAGAATAAAGATTTGGGGATATGGACAGCATTAGTCACTAGAGGTACAGCAATACTGTCAAAAATTGAAATAAAAACCTTAACACTAATTGCTGTAATGTACCATTTCTCAGGAAATATGAAAGGTAACTTCCTAAAACTTGGTACTGTTCTTAAGAATTACTTAAGGAATAGTCCTGTGCAGCACGTTATCTTTTTCCTGCGAAAAGTTCTCCTTTACAATTTGGGAAAAACACAACTGTCCAGGGTAACACAAAACTGAAAAATTAATTTCAGAGCAATCTGTTCCACACGTTTAAGCATCCTCTCATCCAGATGTAAACTGTGAAATTCCAGTTTTCTTGCTTGATTAGTTTACGACGAAAGTTAAATTACAGAAACAAACGTAATTAGAAAGTCAAAGTCTTATAAAATGTATGTCGATGCGCATTTTCAAACTTCAGTTGCACCGAATATCAAGCAGTATGTTCCACATAATAGCGTCAATTTTTCCTATTTTAGCTTTAATCTCTTGCAGACATATTTGTTTAACACAAGAATGTATTTTCCTCCACATTTGTCCTTGGACGAAAGTAAGTTTCGCGTGATGTGTCACAGCCAAATAACATAGCTCGATGAAACTTAGACCGTACATACATTACTGGCCATTAAAATTGCTACACCAAGAAGAATGCAGATGATAAACGAGTATTCACTGGACAAATATATTATACTAGAACTGACATGTGATTACATTTTAACACAATTTGGGTGCATAGATCCTGAGAAATCAGTACCCAGAACAACCACCTCTGGCCGTAATAACGGCCTCGATACACCTGGGCATTGAGTCAAACAGAGCTTGGATGGTGTGTACAGGTACAGCTGCCCATGCAGATTCAACACGATACCACAGTTCATCAGGAGTAGTGACTGGCGTATTGTGACGAGCCAGTTGCTCGGCCACCATTGACCAGACGTTTCAATTGGTGAGAGGTGTGGAGAAAGTGTTGGCCAGGGCAGCAGACGAACAATTTTCTGTATCCGGAAAGGCCCGTACAGGACCTGCAACATGCGGTAGTGCATTATCCTGCTGAAATGTAGGGTTTCGCAGGGATCGAATGAAGGGTAGAGCCACTGGTCGTAACACATCTGAAATGTAGCGTCCACTGTTCAAAGTGCCGTCAATGCGAACAAGAGGTGACTGAGTCGCGTAACCAGTGGCACCCCATACCATCACGCCGTGTGATACGCCAGTATGGCGATGACGAATACACGCTTCCGATGTGCGTTCACTGCGATGTCGGCAAACAGGGATGCGAACATCATGATGCTGTAAACGGAACCTAGATTCATCCGAAAAAATGACGTTTTGCCATTCATGCACCCAGGTTGCGTCGTTGAGTACACCATCGCAGGCGCTCCTGTCTGTGATGCAGCGTCAAGGGTAACTGCAGCCATTGTCTCCGAGCTGATAGTCCATGCTGCTGCGAACGTCGTCGAACTGTTCGTGAGGATGGTTGTTGTCTTGCAAACGTTCCCATCTGTTGACTCATGGATCGAGACGTGGCAGCACGATCCGTTACAGCCATGCTGATAAGATGCCCGTCATCTCGACTGCTAGTGATACGAGGCCGTTGGGATCCAGCACGGCGTTCCTCCTGAAGCCACCGATTCCATATTCTGCTAACAGTCATTGGATCTCGATTAACGCGAGCAGCAATGTCTCGATACGATAAATCGCAAGCGCGATAGGCTACAATCCGACCTTTATCAAAGTCGGAAACGTGATGGTACACATTTCTCCTCCTTACTCGAGGCATCACAACAACTTTCCACCAGGCAACGCCGGTCAACTGCTGATTTTGTATGAGAAATCGGTTGGAAACTTTCCTCACGTCAGCACGTTGTAGGTGTCGCCACCGGCGCCAACCTTGTGTGAATGCTCTGAAAAGCTAATCATTTGCATATCACAGCATCTTCTTCCTTTATGTTAAGTTTCGCGTCTGTAGCACGTCATCTTCGTGGTGTAGCAATTTTAATGGCCAGTAGTGTATAATGAGCTGCTACAGAATATTAAAGAAGGTAACTGAAACAAATACGCCATGAGGTGAACAGGAAAGTCTCTTTTATTGAAGGACAAGAATTATACCGAAATCACCGCGATTCATGATGGCACACGGGACATTACAAATCGCGGAACATGGTTCTTAATAGTGTGTGTGATCAGCACCAACGGCAAGTTACCCCCATACTGGATATATTTTCTAAGTGTCCTGCCAATAAAACGCAGCCATTGGTTAGCCTTCTCTACAACATTTTCTATGTGTTCCTTCAAAGTTGTTCGTAATTGTAATTCCTAGGTATTTGGTGGATTTTACGGCCTTTAGATTTGACTCATTAATCGTATAACCGGATTCCTTTTAGCATTCATGTGGATGACCTCACACTTTTCGTTATTTAGGGTCAACTGCCACTTTTTGCACCATTCAGATAGGTTTTCCCAATCGTTTTGCAATTTGTTCTGATCTTGTGATGACTTTATTAGTCGATAAACGACAGCGTCATCCGCAAACAACCTAAGTTGACTGCTCAGATTTTCTCCCAAATCATTCATATACATAAGGAACAGCAAAGGGCCTGTAACACTACCTTGGGGAACGCCAGAAATCACTTCTATTTTAATCTATGACTTTCCGTCAATTACTACGAACTGCGACCTCTCTGGCGGGAAATCGCAGAGCTAGTCACATAACTGAGATGATATTCCGTAAGCACGCAATTTTTCTACAAGCTGCTTGTGTGGTACAGTGTCAAAAGCCTTCCGGAAATACAGGAATACGGAATCGATCTGAAATCCCTTGTCGATAGCACACAGCACTTCATGTGAATAAACAGCTAGTTATGTTTCACAGGAACGATGTTTTCGAAACCCATGTTGACTGTGTGTCAATAGGCCGTTTCCTTCGAGGTAGTTTATAATGTTCGAACACAGTATATGTTCTAAAATCCTGCTGCATATCGACGTTAACGATATGGGCCTGTAATTTAGTGGATTACTCCTACTACCTTTCTTGAATATTTGGTGTGACCTGTGCAGCTTTCCAGTCTTTGGGTGCGGATAGTTCGTCGAGCGAACGGTTATATACGATTGTCAGGTATGGAGCTAATGCACCAGTATACTCTCAAAGGAACCTAATCGGTATACAGTCTGGACAAGGAGACTTGCTTTTGTTAAGTGATTTAAGTTGCTTCACTACTCCGAGGATATTTACTTCTACGTTACTCATTTTGGCAGCTGTTCTTGAGTCGACTTCTGAAATATTTACTCCGTCTTCTTTTGTGAAGGCATTCCGAAAGGATGTGTTTAGTAACTGTGCTTTGACACCACTGTTGTAAGTAAGCTGTTTAGGGTTTTAGCTTGGTAACACCGCGTAGCGCTTTGTATGAAAATCGCTGACTGCACTGTGTGTGGCTGGTTGGATTCATTGTTGGAATATTGGCTATTGTAGAGTTGGGCTGTTGGATGTGAACAGCGCGTAGCGTTGGGTAGTTGTAGGTGAGCCGCCAGCAGTGGCGGATGTGGGGAGAGAGATGCCAGAATTTTGAGCGGACGATGTGGACGTATGTCCGTCAGAAAAAGGAAATTTGTTTAATTGGATGTCACAAATATATATATATATATATATATATATATATATAAAACACAAAGCAATTAGAAATGCCCCCATAATTTGTACATTTGTAGATTTTAAGAAAGCCTATGACTCAATTGACCGGCAATCTTTGTTTAACATTTTAGAGGAACTTGGACTTGACTCCAAAACGCTAAGGCTTATCAAAGAATCACTGACAGACACTGTATCTAAAGTTAAATTCAGGGGAGAAATCTCTGAACCTTTTCTCATAAAAACTGGAGTACGTCAAGGTGACGGGCTATCTCCACTTCTGTTTAATATAGTCCTGGATAAAGTCATTAAGGAATGGGAAAAAGAATTAAAAAATCAATCCTACTGGAAACCAATCCATGTTGGTAGAACCAAAGACAACGTGGAGATATCTTGTTTAGCATTCGCGGACGACTTGGCCATACTTGCAGATGATGAAGAAATCGCCACCAAACAAATAGAGATCCTTAAGAAATGCGCGGATAAAGTAGGTTTACAAATTTCGTTTCAAAAGACAGAATTTTTCTGTACGAAATTCCATATACATAGTTTGAACACAAAATATGGAAAAATAAATAGAGTAAAACATTTTAAATACCTAGGTGAAATTTTGGAGCCAACCGGAGGAGAGAAAGTCGCACAGAAGATCAGACAACAGAAAATGAAGAGAGCATATGGTATGACACATGAAATATACAATAAAAAATGCATCTTCTCGAACACAAAAATCAGACACTACTGCGCAGTAATTAAGCCAGCAGCACTATATGCTAGTGAAACGCTCACACTCCACACAAAATGTGATTTAGAAAAAATACTAAAAGAAGAACGCAAAATTATGAGAAAGATTTTAGTTCCAAAATTAACAGAATAAGGATACCGGATACCACAGAAACTATATCAAACCTGGCAGCAGACATAAGAAGGCGAAGATTAAAATTTTATGGACATGTCACTAGACTTCCCCCCACACGACTCACCAACAGAATTCTCACTTACATAGAAAAAGTCAAATCAACAACACCATGGATTAGCCAAGTAAAATTAGATTTACAAAAAGCAAATATTGAACTTAAAGATGTCAAAGATAGAAAAACTTTTAGAAATAAGGTGGAAAAGTGGATTGTATTGTCGGAGAAGGAAGCACTAAAGAGACCAGGAACAAAATGGACAGAAGAAAGAAAAAGAAAACATGGAGAACGAATGAAAGAAGTATGGAAGAAACGACGTCAGAAAGCTTTGCGTGATCCTTCTGGGTCCATTCGCGATAAGTAAGTATATATAAAATTACTTTTGAACGCTCTTAAAGTAAATACATTGTTTGTTCTCTATCAAAATCTTTCGTTTGCTAACTATTCCCATCAGTAGTTAGTGCCTTCAGTAGTTAGAATCTTTTATTTAGCTGCCAATATTGGCGCTCGCTGTATTGCAGTAGTTCGAGTAACGAAGATTTTTCATGAAAGGTATAGGTTATTGTTAGTCAGGGCCATTCTTTTCTAGGGATTATTGAAAGTCAGATTGCGTTGCGCTAAAAATATTGTGTATAAGTAAAGAGAGAAATGTCTGAGTACGTTCAGTTTTGCTCAGCTGTTCGAAAATCAAATAAAGTAGGAGTCATTCCTAATTTTTCGAAGGGGACGTTTCACTGTCTTCGATAATATCTCCATTGCTATCGCGCAGGGAAGACATTGATTGTGTCTTGCCGCTAACATACTTCACATACGACCAGAATCTCTTTGGATTTTCTGCCAGGTTTCGAGACAATGTTTCGTTGTGGAAACTGTTATAAGCATCTCGCATATCTAGTATGGATTCCGCACAACGCAGCACTACTCCAAAAGATGACTAACAAGCGTAGCAGAGGCAGTCTCTTTAGTAGATGTGTTGCATCTTCTAAGTGTTCTGCCCATAAATCGCATTCTTTGGTTCGCCTTGCCTACAACATTTTCTATGTGTTCTTTCCAATTTAAGCTACTCGTAATTGTAATTCTTAGGTATGTAGTTGCATTTACGGCTTTTAGATTTTTCCTATTTATCGTGTAAGCGAAGGTTAAAGGATTCCTCTTAGCACTCATGCGGATGACCGCACACTTTTTATTTAGGGTCAATTGCCCATTTTATCATCACACAGATATCTTCTCTAGACCGTTTTGAAATTTGTTTTAATGTTCTGATGACTTTACTGGGCGATAAAGGACAGAATCGTCTGCAAACAACGTAAAGCGTCTGCTCAGAGTGTCTCCTAAATCGTTTATACAGATAAGGAGCAGCAGAGGGCCTGTAACATTGTCTTGTGGAACGCCTGAATTTACTTCTGTTCTAGTCGGTGACTACTATCCAACAATCATTACAGGAAATCACTAATCTAGTCACAGACTGAGACGATATTCCATAAGCACACAATTTGACTACAAGCCGCTTGTGGAGTACGGTGTCAAAAGCCTTCTGGAAATCTAGAAATACGGAATCAGTTTGAAATCTCTTGTCAATAGCACAAGAAATATATTTTCTAAATCCGTTTTGATAGTTTCCTTCCAGATAATTCGTAATATTCGAACACAGTACTTGCTCCAAAATCCTGCTGCATATCGACGTTATATCGATATGGGCCTGTAATTTACTGGATTACTCGTACTGTCCTCCTTGAACATTGTTGTGACCCGTGCAATTCTGATTTTTCGTCGAGCTAGCGGTTGTATGAGATTGTTAGCGAGTGGTTGTATGTGATTGTTAAGTATGGTTCTATTGCATCAGCATTTAAGTTGCTTCACTGCCAGTCCCTGCACCAGACGTCCATACTCTGTGGTAGAAACATTACTGTGCAGCGTTTTCAAGGACGTAACGTTATGTAGAGAAGTTGATTTGATTTGTTATTTAGTTTCCAAGTATTCCATTACCCACCTCTTTGTCTTTTCTTTTAAACAGATCGTCTTATGGTGCAATAAGTCTCAACCGATAATGTAACCACTTATGCATCCTGGGGTTGAACTATGTAATTACAAAAAGTGGAGAAAGCTATTTGGGACATACATTGAACGCTAAACGATTAGCTGAGAACAGTATCTATTTTCTTTAATTTAATAAAAGTCTTTGATTGTATGGACTATACAATACTTTTGCAGAAGTTGGGACATTATGGGAAAATCTTGGGCTGGGTGTGTCTCGTGGTTCTGTTCCGGATTCATTGCGTTTTTTAGTACAAATTAGTGATCTCCCATTAAACATCACAGCAGATGACTCAAGAATTGTTGTTTGTAGGTGATCAAAATTATCCGGACAGCACCAAAAACATAGGTTAGTTTCATTGTGCTGCCACCTACTGCCATATCAGCGACCACAGTAGTCATTAGATACCGTGAGAGAGCAGAATGGGGCGGTCCGCGGAACTCACGGACTTCGAACGTGGTCAGGTGATTGGGTGTCACTTGTGTCATACGTCTGTACGAGAGATTTCCACACTCCTAAACATCACTAATTCCACTGTTTCCGATGTGATAGTGAAGTGGAAACGTGAAGGGACATGTACAGCATAAAAGCTTATAGGCCGACCTCGTCCGTTGACTGACAGAGACCGTTTAAAAGGGTCGTAATGTGCAATAGGCAGACATCTATCCAGACCATTACACAGAAATTCCAAACTGCATCAGGATCCACGGCAAATACTATGACAGTTGCGCGGGAGGTGAGAAAATTTGGATTTCATGGCCGAGTGGCTACTCATAAGCAACAAATCACGCCGGTAAACGCAAAACGAGGCCTCGCTTGGTGTAAGGAACGTAAACATTGCAGGATGGAACAGTGGAAAAACGTTGTGTGGCGTAACGAATCACGGTACACAACGTGGCGATCCGATGGCAGGGTGTGGGTATGGCGAACGCCCGGTGAACGGCATGTGTCAGCGTGTCTGGTGCCAACAGTAATATTCGGATGCGGCGGTGTTATGGTGTGGTCGTGGTTTTCATGGAGAGGCCTTGAACCCCTTGTTGTTTTGCATGGCACTATCAGAGCACAGGCCTACATCCATGTTTTAAGGACCTTCTTGCTTCCCACTGTTGAAGAGCAGTTCGGGGATGGCGAATACACCTTTTAACACGATCGAGCACCTGTTCATGATGAACGGCCTGTGGCGGAGTGGTTACACGACAATAACAGCCCTGTAGTGGACTGGCCTGCACGGAGTCGTGTCCTGAATCCTATAGAACACCTTTGGGATGTTTTGGAACGCCGACTTTGTGCGAGGCCTCACCGACCGACATCGATACCTCTCTCAGTGCAGCACTCCGTGAAGAATGGGCTGCAATTCCCCAAGAAACATTCCAGCACCTCACTGAACATATGTATGCGAAAGTGGAAGCTGTTATCAAGGCTAAGGGTGGACCAGCACGATATTGAAATCCAGCATTACCGATGGAGGCCGCCACGAACTTTCCTGCCAGGTGTCCGGATACTTTTGATCACGTTGTGTAGGTATAATTGTGTCGGCAAGACTCACCGGAGGAGAAACACCCCTCTGAAGATGTCCAGCGCAGTTCTGGACGAAACGTTAGGAGCTGAATTCATGGACCGCGACGTTACATCCCGGAAGGTTTACCAGAAGATATGTCATCCGGTCGTGAAAGCCTTCATACTATAATTGTGTTACTGTGAAAGACGTGATGTGAAATACAAATGATGTAGACTGTGTTACACCTGAAATGTGGTATTCTCGACTCACTCTTGCCACTGTGGGTCTCACAAGATAGAATACCCTAATGATTTCATAAATGGAATGTTCCATGCGACTAGCTCCACCATTCGCGTTGAAAGCCTGATAATTTCTGTCGTGTGGCCATAATAACATCGGAAATCTTTTCGCCGCGCAGTATTAGGCGAGCGGTCTAAGGCGCTGCAGTCATGGACTGTGCGGCTGGTCCCGGCGGAGGTTCGAGTCCTCCCTCGGGCATGGATATGTTGTGTGTTTGGCTTTAGGATAATTTAGGTTAAGTAGTGTGTAAGCTAGACTGACGCGCTTGGCAGTTAAGTCCCATAAGATTTCACACACATTTGAACATTTTTTTTTTGAAACCTTTTCACATGAGTCACCTGGGAACAAGGGACAGCTCCGTCAATGCAGTGCCCTTTTTATACCTTGTCTACGCGATACTACTGCTATCTGTATATGTGCATATCGCTATCCCATTACTTTTGTCAGGTAAGAGTATTTCTTCTAGATGATAATTAAAATTATATGACTATAGCATAATGTGGCAACGGCCTTGAGGCAGTGGTTACACCGGTTCCCGTGAGATCACCGAAATTAAGCGCTGTCGGGCGTGGTCGGCACTTGGATGGGTGACCATCCAGGCCGCCATGCGCTGTAGCCATTTTTCGGGGTGCACTCAGCCTCGTGACGCCAGTTGAGGAGCTACTCGACCGAATAGTAGCGGCTTCGGTCAAGAATACCACCATAACGACCGGGAGAGCGGTGTGCTGACCCCACGCCCCTCCTCTCCGCATCCTCCACGGAGGATGACACGGCGGTCGGATGGTCCCGGTAGGCCACTCGTGGCCTGACTACGGAGTGCTAATAGCATAATGTACCAGAGCAGGTCATGACCTCACTACGTGTTAACCTCCTCTGATCTTCATGCCCTCCTCGTTTTGCACTGCGAAAATGGCTCTCCTTAACGAACACAGGCAACGCGTGCGTAATACGGCTGATCTTTGATCCCCACGCAGCCTGCCATAAAGAAAGAAATTGAATAAAAATTATCCGTAGGCACCGCCATGAGGCGGCGGCCCGTGTGTCTCACAGAGGAGACAGCGGCCTGCCGCTAACCCTTTTGATCTTCTCGAGAGACTAAACGCTATGTATAAATTAATTACCATTTGCTAATTACACTGTCACCTCGTCTTTACTACCTACAGTGTCCACCTAAATTTAGATTGCCTTACCCTTCTTGGCGACTTGTATTCCCTGTCAGAGCGTAACAACCGTCCTTCCCGTTCACTGAGTGTCCCTAAAAGGTGAATAGTATCCACTCAAGCAATGACGACTTGAGAAGTTGTGAGTCCAGTTCCACAAACACCGATCGTGAACGAGGTGCAGAAGGCTGCACGTAGCGCCGGGCATTTTCATGTCACATTTGCAGATTACTTGAAGCCCTCTAACATCTTTTAAACTAAATACCCTTACCTGCTTACCAGAATACTTTAACCCTTTTATAGGGTAAAACTTTTTTTTTCAAATGCCAGCATTGAAATGAAATTTTTTTATCACTTATATACCCAGATGCACAAAAAATATTTAAGATCTAAAAAATCTTGTGTACTAATTATTATAAATTTCTGCCGTTGGCAAAATACCGACCACAGTCCATTATGTGGAAGCGCTAATTTTGTGGTCGATAACAGGTACAGAGATAAAACTTGGTGGACCTAACTAATTTGGATTTTCTGAATCTGAAAATGCAGTTATATTTTCGCCGTCACCCACCAATTTTTTGTTACGGAGGTTTTCAAATGCGTGTATGTAAAAACAGAGACTTGGTGGTGTACACTAAATTTATACAATATATAACAGACTTTTTTTGAAAAGAAGAGAATAGAAGCTTTCGAAATGAGGTGTTACAGAAGAATGCTGAAGATTAGAATGGGTAGATCACATAACTAATGAGGAGGTATTGAAAAGAATTGGGGAGAAGAGAAAGTTGTGGCACTACTTGACTAGAAGCAGGGATCGGTTGGTAGGGCATATTCTGAGGCATCAGGGGATCACCAGTTTAGTATTGGAGGACACTGTGGAGGGTAAATATAGTAGAGGGAGACCAAGATATGCATACACTAAACAGATTCAGAAGGATGTAGGTTGCAGTAGGTACTGGGAGATGAAGAAGCGTGCACAGGATAGAGTAGCATGGAGAGCTGCATCAAACCAGTCTCTGGACTGAAGACCACAACAACAACATAACAGACTTAATGCCATAAAACTATCTTACTCTAATGTACTGGGCGTAATGTACATTTTTACGAGAAAAATGGCAACATTCATTTGCTCGATGAGCATGTTGATGGTGGAGGGATGAGTCTTGATGATGAAGTGTTCCTTGTGTGGGATATATATCCTTGAAGCTTGAAAAACCAACAGTAGTCACTTCACATTGAAGGGTTCCATCTACGTTTATAGTGGCTTTCCATTCGCAAAATGTCCTGATAGAACCTTACTCCGTGTTCGTCACTAACCGCTCCCAAATCGGCAGGGAAGACATATAAATGAGAATGAAGGAAGTGCATTTTTAGTGACATTCTGCACCCAAGATTTTTATAGTTCTCTAAAAGACTTCCCACTAATATGTCACTATTTTCTGCTCTTGTATTCTCTAGGGAACCTTCAACAACATCCTTAAAAGAACGCCAGGCTGCAAGTCCTAACTGACTTAATTTTTCTTCGAAGACAAAGGAAACAGCAATACTCTGGAAATCACTTTGGGGACCAGTTAGTAAACCAGTCACCTTAACACTACCACATATTTTCCAGTTTTCGTCCTTATACTTTAGAGCTTCAAGTATCTCTGACAAATTTACGTAGTTCTGTTTCATAGTCACAGAGTACCCTATAGGTACAGATGGAAACGTATTATTGTGCAATAGTACAGCCTTCAGACTTGTCTTGGAAGCGTCAATAAACAAGCGCCACTCAGCGACATCGTTGTTGTTGTTGTGGTCTTCAGTCCTGAGACTGGTTTGATGCAGCTCTCCATGCTACTCTATCCTGTGCAAGCTTCTTCATCTCCCAGTACCTACTGCAACCTACATCCTTCTGAATCTGTTTAGTGTATTCATCTCATGGTCTCCCTCTACGATTTTTACCCTCCACGCAGCCCTCCAATACTAAATTGGTGACCCCTTGATGCCTCAGAATGTGCTCTACCAACCGATCCCTTCTTCCAGTCAAGTTGTGCCACAAATTTCTCTTCTCCCCAATCCTATTCAATACATCCTCATTAGTTATGTGATCTTTCCATCTAATCTCAGCATTCTTCTGTAGCACCACATTTCGAAATCTTCTATTCTCTTCTTGTCCAAACTGTTTATCGTCCATGTTTCACTTCCATACATGGCTACGCTCCATACAATTACTTTCAGAAACGACTTCCTGACACTTAAATCTATACTCGATGTTAACAAATTTCTCTTCGTCAGTAACACTTTCCTTGCCATTGCCAGTCTACATTTGACATCCTCTCTACTTCGAACATCATCAGTTATTTTGCTCCCCAAATAGCAAAACTCCTTTACTACTTTAACTGCTTTAAGTGTCTCATTTCCTAATCTAATTCCCTCAGCAGCACCCGACTTAATTCGACTACATTCCATTTTCCTCGTTTTGCTATTGTTGATGTTCATCTTATATCCTCCTTTCATCACACTGTCCATTTCGTTCAACTGCTCTTCCAAGTCCTTTGCTGTCTCTGACAGAATTACAATGTCATCGGCGAGCCTCAAAGTTTTTATATCTTCTCCATGGATTTTAATACCTACTCCGAATTTTTCTTTTGTTTCCTTCACTGCTTGCTCAATATACAGATTGAATATCATCGGGGATAGGCTACAACCTTGTCTCATTCCCTTTCCAACCACTGCTTCCCTTTCGTGCCCGTCGACTCTTATAACTGCCATCTGCTTTCTTCAAATGGTTCAAATGGCTCTGAGCACTATGGGACTTAACAGCTGTGGTCATCAGTCCCCTAGAACTTAGAACTACTTAAACCTAACTAACCTAAGGACATCACACACATCCATGCCCGAGGCAGGATTCGAACCTGCGACCGTAGCAGTCGCACGGTTCCGGACTGCGCGCCTAGAACCGGGAGACCACCGCGGCCGGCATCTGCTATCTGTAGAAATTGTAAATAGCCTTTTGCTCCCTGTATTTTACCCCTGCCACCTTCAGATTTTGAAAGAGAGTATTCCAGTCAACATTGTCAAAAGCTTTCTCTTAGTCTACAAATGCTAGAAACGTAGGTTTGCCTTTACTTAATCCTGATCTTCCCCGAGGTCAGCTTCTACCAGTTTTTCCATTCGTCTGTAGAGAATACGCGTTAGTATTTTGCATCCGTGACTTATTAAACTGAATGTTCGGTAATTTTCACATCTGTCAGCACCTGCTTTCTTTGGGATTGGAATTATTATATTCTTCTTGAAGTCTGAGGGTATTTCGCCTGTCTCGTACATCTTGCTCACCAGATGGTAGAGTTTTGTCAGGACTGGCTCTCCCAAGGCCGTCAGTAGTTCTAATGAAATGCTGTCTACTCCCGGGGCCTTGTTTCGACTCAGGTCTTTCAGTGCTCTGTCAAACTCTTCACGCAGTATCGTATCTGCCATTTCATCTTCATCTACATCCTCTTCCATTTCCATAATATTGTCCTCAAGTACAGCGGCATCGTATGGTATGTTTAATTGTTTCATTAGTTCTACTACATCACTACAAGCACAAACGTTGCCCACCATACGGTAATACGTCATTAGACCTTTATTACGTCCTAAAGAGAGTAATTCTTGTTTCTTCATGAAGTAAGTTCCATTCCTTAAGACGTAAAGGAAAAATTTCTGCGTGCTCCTTGGATAAGTATAAATCTCGAACTAGGTCATTCAAGTCTGCTTGTGTAATTAAATGTGTTCTTTGTCCTGCAAAGTGCTCCTCTTCACTTGATTGACATTGTGCTTCCTCAGCGTTTGTAGATTCATATGAGAATTTCTTCCCACACTAGTGGAGGAGTTGGAACTGGCAGATCTTCAGCGTGGAGAACAGGTCTAATTGCTGCGGGCAGGTTAGGGTTCTTAATATTCTTCTTATTCTTTGATGAAAAACCAGTTATATGAGTCAAACAGAAGTACCAATCATCAACATGATTTTGAGGCACTCGCCAGATCATTGGTATGCCAAATGGTAAGTCGTCTTTCTTTCATTTCAACCACTGTGTTAATTTAGAATTGAACCTGGTGCAAGTTATGTGAGGTGCCCAATCTTTATCCTGATCTCCCAGTTGGCATATGAAGTATAAATGATACGACGTCTTCAGTAAGTTAGAAATTGGTCATTTTCTTTCCTTGTCGTGCATTCACCACATGTATGGCAAAATGAATCGGGATTGTTTGCATATCCATGTTTTGATTTCAACGCCTACAAAACACTTTTCTGTCGAATGAACTTAGTCAAATCAATTCCTGAAAAAGAAAAGAAAAATTCAATGACTTGAGATAATATAGAAGAAAGAGTAAGCAAATGTATGTGACTGGAGGGTTTAGATACACAATGTCAAATACACTAATGTTACATATTACATTTAAGAAGTAGTTCACATTAAAGTTGTGAACAAAAAAGGTCACTGCACTAAGTGACACATTCCTTTCAAATACAAAGCACAGTAAATTCAGCTGTGTTATATAACTCACAGGCCGTAACTTTTAATCCTGACGTGATCGAAACTTTCTGATTTCTCATTTTATGTCACATTACAATATAGAATTACGTTTTATATGTACTTTGCCTG
Source organism: Schistocerca serialis cubense (assembly GCF_023864345.2). Lineage (NCBI taxonomy): Eukaryota > Metazoa > Arthropoda > Insecta > Orthoptera > Acrididae > Schistocerca > Schistocerca serialis. The sequence continues at coordinate 197,949,284 of NC_064647.1, read as the reverse complement.
TACCAAAACCACTGTTGGCTAGGGTATTTTAACCACATTGCGAAAATGTTTACTTTAAATTAAGATAATAGTAAATAGAAGAAGTCAAACCTTTATTGGTTGTTATCTGTTATTATTTTTCTACATACATAAAATACATACAAAATATGCACACATAAATCATAAAGCAGATTTGTTCTGTTCCTTAGTTCTGCTGGTGGAAGCGTCCAAATCATTGTCTGCACGAAGCTACATTGCAAGTAGTACTTACTGACTTGCCGTCATGAAGTTTGCTTCATGTGTAGCAAAATCAGTGCGTGCCCCTTGATGACTTGGTGTAGGCATAGGCTCAGTCACATACCTGAACTGCGTTCCTTGGTACCCTATATCTCTTTTCTAAAAAGATATACGATAAACATGCAATAATTCAATTAAAACCACGTATTAAGTGCAATGTTACAATTTTAAAACTGTTTCTTAAAATGTCAAGTAAATACTGAGATACCATTATAACACAAAATAAATTGTACAGGTGTATTTATGTGCTATTGAAATATTACGCTAAATTCCCTGTAAATGATGACTATGTACGAAACAAAAAAATCTAATTTCACAGTGATTTGCACTAGATACAGGGTGTTTCAAAAATGACTGGTATATTTGAAACGGCAATAAAAACTAAACGAGCAGCGATAGAATTACACCGTTTGTTGCAATATGCTTGGGACAACAGTACATTTTCAGGCGGACAAACTTTCGAAATTACAGTAGTTACAATTTTCAACAACAGATGGCGCTGCAAGTGATGTGAAAGATATAGAAGACAACGCAGTCTGTGGGTGCGCCATTCTGTACGTCGTCTTTCTGCTGTAAGCGTGTGCTGTTCACAACGTGCAAGTGTGCTGTAGACAACATGGTTTATTCCTTAGAACAGAGGATTTTTCTGGTGTTGGAATTCCACTGCCTAGAACACAGTGTTGTTGCAACAAGACGAAGTTTTCAACGGAGGTTTAATGTAACCAAAGGACCGAAAAGCGATACAATAAAGGATCTGTTTGAAAAATTTCAACGGACTGGGAACGTGACGGATGAACGTGCTGGAAAGGTAGGGCGACCGCGTACGGCAACCACAGAGGGCAACGCGCAGCTAGTGCAGCAGGTGATCCAACAGCGGCCTCGGGTTTCCGTTCCTCGTGTTGCAGCTGCGGTCCAAATGACGCCAACGTCCACGTATCGTCTCATGCGCCAGAGTTTACACCTCCATCCATACAAAATTCAAACGCGGCAACCCCTCAGCGCCGCTACCATTGCTGCACGAGAGACATTCGCTAACGATATAGTGCACAGGATTGATGACGGCGATATGCATGTGGGCAGCATTTGGTTTACTGACGAAGCTTATTTTTACTTGGACGGCTTCTTCAATAAACAGAACTGGCGCATATGGGGAACCGAAAAGCCCCATGTTGCAGTCCCATCGTCCCTGCATCCTCAAAAAGTACTGGTCTGGGCCGCCATTTCTTCCAAAGGAATCATTGGCCCATTTTTCAGATCCGAAACGATTACTGCATCACGCTATCTGGACATTCTTCGTGAATTTGTGGCGGTACAAACTGCCTTAGACGACACTGCGAACACCTCGTGGTTTATGCAAGATGGTGCCCGGCCACATCGCACGGCCGACGTCTTTAATTTCCTGAATGAATATTTCGATGATCGTGTGATTGCTTTGGGCTATCCGAAACATACAGGAGGCGGCGTGGATTGGCCTCCCAATTCGCCAGACATGAACCCCTGTGACTTCTTTCTGTGGGGACACTTGAAATACCAGGTGTACCGCCAGAATCCAGAAACAATTGAAGCAGTACATCTCATCTGCATGTGAAGCCATTCCGCCAGACACGTTGTCAAAGGTTTCGGGTAATTTCATTCAGAGACTACGCCATATTATTGCTACGTATGGTGGATATGTGGAAAATATCGTACTATAGAGTTTCCCAGACCGCAGCGCCATCTGTTGTTGAAAATTGTAACTACTGTAATTTCGAAAGTTTGTCTGCCTGAAAATGTACTGTTGTCCCAAGCATATTGCAACAAACGGTGTATTTCTATCGCTGCTCGTTTAGTTTTTATTGCCGTTTCAAATATACCGGTCATTTTTGAAACACTCTATATAATGAAAAAGGAGGCAGATTACTGTTAACGTACCTATAGGGAGTTTCTGTAAGAGCATTCAAAAATGTAACAGGACTGAGAGAATGCTCCACTGAAAAATATGAGGTAGGGAACGTCGGGTCGGAGATGTCAGCTTAAGGAGACATGGAAGTAAACTTGTCTACCGCTTTATCTGACTTCACTGATTTCCAGCTTATTTACAACTGACATGCGTACAAGTTTACACGCACTGTGCTGTTTATTTAAACGTACATTCTTTATTTCCTGCAAGGAAGAGAGGAGGACGATCCGGCCGGAGTGGCCGAGCGGTTCTAGGCGCTACAGTCTGGAACTGCGTGACCGCTACGGTCGCAGGTTCGAATACCGCCTCTGGCATGGATGTGTGTGATGTCCTTGGGTTAGTTAGGTTTAAGTAGTTCTAAGTTCTAGGGGACTGATGACCTCAGAAGTTAAGTCCCATAGTGCTCAGAGCCATTTGAACTATTTGAGGAAGACGAGCGTGATTACTAGGAAGTATCTCCAGGTCGCTAGATGGGAAAGGGAGGTCCTTTTCCATAGCCAGCGGGGTCACCTGATCTGAATGCCATTGATTATTTCCTATGGGAGTGTCTGAAGTCACTTGTGTATGAGACACCAGTGAATACGGAGATGGAATTAGCTGCCAGAATTGAAGCTGCCTGTGATGTCATTCGAAACACGCCAATGATATTTATCACGGTGCATCAGAATCCTGTTCGCCGATGTCATACTTGCATTGAGGTTGATGGCCGTCAGTTTCAGCACATTTTGTAAGAGACACTACAAACGGCAAGTTCATTGTGTCAGTGATTGTATTTGCAGTTAACTGTAATTAATGTAAATGAAAAAGTACACAGTGCTGTGATTTTATTCCTGTTATCTCCTTAAGCTGGCTTCTCCGACTCCGAGTTTCCACCTCAGATTGTTGAGTGGAGCATCCTCTACATCCTGTTCAATTTTTTCACGCTCTTATGGAAACACCGTGTATATTACACTGTGGTATCATAATAAACCTCCCAGCTCACAAAAATTTGACCTCGCCCTACTGACGTAAGAGTCAGCTGGACTGGCTATAGCATCTGAGTGCAAAGCTATGTTTTATTAAGTGTTTGATAAAAGTGACCACTAAATACTGATGTATTATAATAACATTGTATAACTTGAGCAGGAGTAATTATTTACAATTGAAATATTATGTAAAATCAACGAAAATTGAGATTATGTGCATTTTCTTGCACACTCGAGACAAAAATATTCAAGCAATTTGTACTAGGTACAATTAAACTGGACGTAGATTACTGTCAACATATGTATAGTATACTATTAAATAGTAATGAATCGACTTAGTTTTGTAAACGTAAACACTTAGCAGCAAAACTACGATGCAGTCTGTGCACTGAAAATTCAGACTACTTTGTGGCTACTTTACCGACCATAAAGTACGAATGCTACCATCTGTTGACAAAACATTCATTATGAATGCTTTGTTTACCACAGGCCGTTCCCGCCTGAATGCGATAGGGTCGTTTACAGGCATCAGATTACAGAGATTTTGAACCTTACATTGTGTGGTTAAAATATCAAGCACAAACATTTAAACGCTTAACAAGTATGCGATTTAGGAAACTTTAAGTAAGTTGAATGAATCAAAAGAAAATCTTTGAGATTTTCCTGTAACACTGTATTTCTGTTAAAGGCGGGAAAGCACATGAAAGATCAGTTGAACATAATGGATAGTATCTTGAAGAGGGTTATAAAGAGCACATCAACACAAGTAAAACGAAGATAATAGATTTCTCTTCGTTGTTTTTTGACCTCTTTTTCCCGCAGTTGCACACTTAATAGCTGTTTAGGTTAACTGCCGTTTTCTGCAACTCTGATGAAAGTGTTAGTAAGTCTTAAAAAGACTTTTACTACCGTTGCAGAAGACGGCAGTTAACTCGTACAACTCGTAAAGGTAATGGAATGTTGTCGAATTAAATCAGGTACTACTGAGGGAATTAGAACAGGGGAATTTCTCCCTATTTAGGTGGATGCCAACAGAATATTACGGTTTTATACGCAGACGCCGGCGCACAGTGTACCAGAAAGGCTGACCGCGGTACTTTTAACTACCTTCTCGCTCGATTCGTCGATTTCGTCGGACTCCTGACGAGCGGTTTCCGCACACGCAGGAACCCTCTCTCCTGTTTTCATCCACATCTACATCTACATCATTACTCTGCTATTCACAATAAAGTGCCTGGCAGAGGGTTCAATGAACCACCTTCATGCTGTCCCTCTACCGTTCCACTCTCGAACGGCACGCGGGAAAAACGAGCGCTTAAATTTTTCCGTGCGAGCCCTGATTTCTCTTATTTTATCGTGATGATCATTTCTCGCTATTTAGGTGGATGCCAACAGAATATTTTCGCAATCGGAGGTGAAAACTGGTGATTGAAATTTCATGAGAAGATCCTGTCGCAACTGAAAACACCTTTGTCTTAATGATTGCCTCTCCAATTCACGTATCATGTCTGTGATACTATCTCCCCTATTTCGCGATAATAAAATACGAGCTGCCCTTCTTTGTACTTTTTCTTCATAAGCGACCAGTCTCAGAAAAATGTGTTGTACAACCCACAGACTGCTTTGTCTGTAGAAACTTTTACCTGATACCTGGCACGAAACGGTCCCTGAACCGTCACCACTCACTCACAGTTAGCCAATTCGGGTACTCGAGACGCCACATTCCTCTATTAGTCGCCATTTTATGACACGCCTGCCCCCTAGTGATGCGCTGCGCAACTACGCTACGGCAAGTAACAGGAACCGAAGCTTGAAGAGACTTTCTATCCTCTAATGGTGACAGTTATTGAACTATATGAAGCTACAATCTACGGCGTGCACACACACCCTTTATTCAACACGTAAACGCCACTACAGCAATTCGAATTTAGGTTATGACACGTTCGATATGCTTACCATCATTGGCGATGACGTGATGCAGACGAATAGCCAAATTCTGCATGAACCGCTCAAGTGTCGGAACATCGATGTTGTCGATTATCTCCTGAATGGCTGTTTTCAGCTCAGCAATGGTTTTGGGGTTATTGCTGTACACCTTGTCTTTTACGAGGGTTGGCACTTTAATAGTGGCAACTAATTATTTACAGCTCGTACAAAATAGATACGTGTTTCAAAGTTTTACTGACCTTCAAAGTAGTCATCAGCATTGTGTTTAACCCGTTGCCAGCGATGTGGAGGTCGTAGGATACTCTTAGCAGTGCCAGTTGTGTTGACAGTTCGACCAGCGCGGTCTATTGCCCAACGAATTTGTAGCAGTTCTGAAGCGAATGCCGTGAAGTGTTTCCTTCAGTTTAGAAATCGAGTTGAACTCACGAGGGCTTAAGTCAGGGTAATGCAGTAGATGGTATAGCACTTAGCAGCCCCAGCAGTCAAACAAATCAGTAACAGCTTGCACTGTACGTGCTTGAGCATTGTCCTGCAAAATGATGGTCAGGTCCTGCAGAAAGTGTCATCACTTCTGTCTCTAAGCTGGTAGTAAAATGGTTCAAATGGCTCTGAGCACTATGGGACTCAACTACTGTGGTCATCAGTCCCCTAGAACTTAGAACTACTTAAACCTAACTAACCTAAGGACATCACACACATCCATGCCCGAGGCAGGATTCGAACCTGCGACCGTAGCAGTCGCGCGGTTCCGGACTGCGCGCCTAGAACCGCTAGACCACCGCGGCCGGCGAAGCTGGTAGTAGATTGTGTTCCAAAAATGAACGGCATGCCGGAGTGGTGGCCTGTTCTCAATTTGTTCCTCAACCCTATACAATACCTCGACGTTTAACGCTACATTTCTAGTGCACCTAATATATAAAGGATGTAATGGGTGTAAGCGCACCTATTTCCACTGGTGACCGAGGACGGTGAACGAAACAACATTACATTAGTCTTACTTCATTTGTAGACTAATGTTTATAAATATTACGAGTAGTATGTTTTAGGTTGGTTAGAACCTCCAAGTATATGTGAGAAGATGAAGCCATTAATGCCTATTTTCCCGTGGGCAGGAGCTCAGGTGTTGAAGTGTGAACACGTGGACACGAAACGGTTAGTCTATAATAAGACGTGCAGTCAGTGGTGAACTTATGCCCCAGCAGAAAACATCATGATGCAAAGTGTATGACGTGTTTGCGGGAAGACTGACCCACGCAGAGAAGAAACAACCAAGACAGTGATATGTGTACATATTATGATACTACACAGAAACGTATCTGAAGTTGTACCCTTCACACCCTGTGTAACAGTATATTAAAATATGTTGGAATAGCAGACGTTGAAAATACCACTTCAGTTGTAAATTACGTTATTTTCACACGACATCCTCAGGTGTCGTAGCCGTGCTGTGGTCCCCGAGCGCCGCGTATACCAGGAGCGATGTGCTGCCTATGAGCGCAGAACAGGGACCACAGCACAGCTACGACTCCTGAGGATGGACTTATAACAGTCCGAAACCGGTCGTGTGAAAATAAAGTAATTTACAACTGAAGCGGTATTCTCAACCTCTGCCATTAATGCTCAGTCGCGGATGTTCTTCCAACAGGATTGTTTGGTGTTCGAATAGACTTACTCTGAGCGTTTTTTATGGTCAATTGCATGTTGCCCTTTTACGAGTAGAAAGCTCAGAAAAGCAGTTCGTATTCATAGTACACCGTATCCAGACAACGAAAAATGTATATTTTCATGTTTTGTACAATGTTTTTTAAAAATCTTAAAGTCAATAAAAACAACAAACGAAAACAAAGGAGTATACAGGATGATTTACGAAGATATGCAAATATTTTAATATATTATTCTACAACTAAAACTAAAGAAAAAAGTTCATATAAACATACGTCCGCAAATGTTTAGCTACGGAGTTAACAGTAATGAAAGATTTTACCTGAAATTTATCTACTTTGCTAATATGAAGCGATCGCAAAACTGGACGTGGTTGAAGTAAAGCACGATTTAAGAGGTGCATTCAAGTTCTAAGGCCTCCGATTTTTTTTTCCGGACTGGAAAGAGATAGAAACATGCGCATTGTTTTAAAATGAGGCCGCATTCATTGTCAGTATGTCCCAGAGATGGCAGCACCGTATGGCAGATGGAATTTTACCGCCAGCGGCGAGAATGACAACTGTTTTAAATACTTAAAATGGCGATGTTGTCCTTACTTGAACAGCGTGCAATCATTCGTTTTCTGAATTTGTGTGGTGTGAAACCAATTCATCTTCAGTTGAAGGAGACATGTGGTGATGGAGTTATGGATGTGTCGAAAGTGCGTTCGTGGGTGCGACAGTTTAATGAAGGCAGAACATCTTGTCACAACAAACCGAAACAACCTCGGGCTCGCACAAGCCGGTCTGACGACATGATTGAGAAAGTGGAGAGAATTGTTTTGGGGGACCGCCGAATGACTATTGAAAACAGATCGCCTCCAGAGTTGGCATTTCTGTGGGTTCTGTGCACAGAATCCTGCGTGACGACCTGAAAATGCGAAAAGTGTCATCCAGGTGGGTGCCACGACTGCTGACGGACGACCACATGGCTGCCTGTGCGGCATGTTGCCAAGCAATGTTGAAGCGCAACGACAGCATGAATGTGACTTTCTTTTCGTTGGTTGTGACAATGGATGAGACGTGGATGCCATTTTTCAATCCAGAAACAAAGCGCCAGTCAGCTCAATGGAAGCACACAGATTCACCACCAGCAAAAAAATTTCGGGTAACCGCCAGTGCTGAAAAAATGATGGTGTCCATGTTCTGGGACAGCGAGGGCGTAATCCTTACCCATTGCATTCCAAAGAACACTACGGTAACAGGTGCATCCTACTAAAATGTTTTGAAGAACAAATTCCTTCCTGCACTGCAACAAAAACGTCCGGGAAGGGCTGCGCGTGTGCTGTTTCACCAAGACAACGCACCCGCACATTGAGCTAACGTTACGCAACAGTTTCTTCGTGATAACAATTTTGAAGTGATTCCTCATGCTCCCTACTAACCTGACCTGGCTCCTAGTGACTTTTGGCTTTTTCCAAGAATGAAAGACACACTCTGTGGCCGCACATTCACCAGCCGTGTTGCTATTGCCTCAGCGATTTTCCAGTGGTCAAAACAGACTCCTAAAGAAGCCTTCGCCGCTGCCATGGAATCATGGCGTCAGCGTTGTGAAAAATGTGTACGTCTGCAGGGCGATTACGTCGAGAAGTAACGCCAATTTCATCGATTTCTGGTGAGTAGCTAATTAGAAAAAGAATCGGAGGCCTTAGAACTTGAATGCACCTCGTACATTTATTTTGTTCTTATTGGTCTAGTGAATCTAATAAAACATGTCTCAGACGTGTTTCCAGAACATCCAGAGAAGCAAAGACGTAAATTTGTGAAATTTTTAATTTATTTATTACTTGGCCCAATTTTTTTTAATCCAGACAACTGCACAAAGTTTTCAACAGAAGTTGTACGGAATTTAATTTTGGCAAAATGATGGTAATAACGTTAACTTAAATTGTTTGAATGTGTTAGATAATTTGCTTTTATTAATACAGTAGCACACATGAATTCGTGTTAAACCGGAAAATCAAAGCTCACCGTTAAGGAAGTTGTTCAGTGTACAAACAATTTCAGAATAATAGCTCAGTTGGTAGAGCACTTGCCGCGAAAGGCAAAGGTCCCGAGTTCGAGTCTCGGTCGGACACACAGTTTTAATCTGCCAGGAAGTTTCATATCAGCGCACACTCCGCTGCAGAGTGAAAATCTCATTCTGGAAACATCCCCCAGGCTGTGGCTAAGCGATGTCTCCGCAATATCCTTTCTTTCAGGAGTGCTAGTTCTGCAAGGTTCGCAGGAGAGCTTCTGTAAAGTTTGGAAGGTAGGAGACGAGGTACTGGCAGAAGTAAAAGCTGTGAGTACCGGACGTGAGTCGTGCTTCGGTAGCTCAGTTGGTAGAGCACTTGCCCGCGAAAGGCAAAGGTCCCGAGTTCGAGTCTCGGTCGGACACACAGTTTTAATCTGCCAGGAAGTTTCATATCAGCGCACACTCCGCTGCAGAGTGAAAATCTCATTCTGGAAACATCCCCCAGGCTGTGGCTAAGCGATGTCTCCGCAATATCCTTTCTTTCAGGAGTGCTAGTTCTGCAAGGTTCGCAGGAGAGCTTCTGTAAAGTTTGGAAGGTAGGAGACGAGGTACTGGCAGAAGTAAAAGCTGTGAGTACCGGACGTGAGTCGTGCTTCGGTAGCTCAGTTGGTAGAGCACTTGCCCGCGAAAGGCAAAGGTCCCGAGTTCGAGTCTCGGTCGGACACACAGTTTTAATCTGCCAGGAAGTTTCATATCAGCGCACACTCCGCTGCAGAGTGAAAATCTTATTCCTGAATTTCAGAATGAGTTCAAAATAAATGTTAAAAAGTGCCTCCACCGAGTTCAGTGCATTTAGCTGCACGTGTATGAGCAGATATTGTTGTTTGTTACAGTCTCACAGGGATGTTCTTAATTTCAAATACAACAGTTACTATGTGGTTTCACTTAAATACACTGTTGTTATTATGTTGTTTCACTGAACAATACAGAAAACTAACTCGTTTCAAGATTAGGAAGCGACTGAAACAACTGACTAACTGTTACAAACAACAACATAAACGTTTCTACATTATTAATGGAAAGTAAAGAAATTTACTTGTTTAATAATGTTTGCTTCACTGGATGTTCTGGAAAACTACTGCAGATACACGTCGGGGACATGTTTTATTTGATTCACCAGACCAAAACAACAAAATAAATGGAAATCGTGCTGCACTTTAACCTCGTAAGTTTAGCGATGGCTTCACACTAGCGAAGTTGCTAAATTTCAGGCGAAATCTTCTATTAATCGTAACTCCCGTTACTAAACATTTGCGGACCTAATGTTTATATGAACTTTTTTCTTTAGTTTTAGTTGTAGAATAACATATCAAAATGTTTACATATCTTCGTGAATCACTCTGTATTTTATTCATATTCTATATGGTTTATTATAATTTAGAATTTCTCAGCTTGAAAATCGGCGAGGACGCAACGAGGAGCCAGAATTTGAATCTTAACATAATTTCCAAGGATACACCACATTAGGATGTATATCAAGTTACCATACATATTTAGCAACTGCGAAGCATTTCGGGGGTTCACTACTCACTTTATAAATCCAAACATCTTTTTCTTGTTGCGGTATGTCGTTTGGTTACGTTCCAGGCGAGTTTCGCATTTTTGTGTTAAAGCCACCTCCAGTGCTTCTTCTACTACTTTCTAGAACATTGCAGTTTTGCGTTCAATTCACACAACACTTCTATCGGGTATAGAATATTACAGCTAGTCATGTATCCTTGCAAAATCTGTTTCCTTTCTCATCTGGTCATACACTAGAGGGTCTGCTGTGATCGATTCTGTAGGCAACATTTATGTTTGACGTGTGCTCTAAAATTTTTCAATTTTTATGTCTCCGTACCTCAGTCGATAAAGACGGAACCCATATAGAATCGCTTTGTGTCCTTCTTTTTGTCTTTCCGTTAAAAAAAAAAAAAATATATCTCCCTTTCATGCGACGATACGTTCTTCAAAGGTTGAATGTTCGAAAGTTAAATGTCTAACAAAGGAGGGACACATTACTTAGTCGTGAAGTAAATGGAGATGTTTTGCTGCTAAATTGAGTGGTATGGCGGGAGTTTAAGTGTATGTTTAGTGACGCAAGGTAACTTTTCTTTTCGGCACGTTGAAACTATCATAGGCAGTGGCGGTAGCTGGAAAACAGTAAGGTTGGTGACGTCAGCCCGTGTAGTTATGACGGTTAACACAAAAAGTCAGCTTTACATGAAAAGGGTAATTATAATCGGACTTCATTAAAATTGCAATCTGCAGGGTCGGATGGTGTACGCTGTAATTTTGAAAAGACAGCGCGCTTATTGCACATAACAGATTTTTGATCAGTGGAGTGTGGTAGTAAATACTGAATAAAATATAATGCATTGAATTATAAAATTACGCTAACAAAATAAATGGGACCTTCTCATGTTGAAAGTTATCTAAATGAATAAAAATATGAGTAACGTACTGCTTCTGATTGTAAGGTCTGATCTTTAATAACAAATGAACTATTGTAATGAAACTTGTTCTGTCGTAATGTGAAGGCAAAACTGCACATTGTAATAATAACCAATTGTCGTAATTAAAAGGGAAGTATTTCATACTGTAAAAGTTATCAATCTGACTGCAGAATTTTGAACAGTATAAACTGCCGAAATAATGAACTCTGACATAAAACGTACAATAATTAGTTTTGCAAAACTGACGTAGGTTGCAAGTGCTATTCCGAGGTGAAGAAGTTGGCACGGGAGAGGTATTCGTGGAAAAAAATCACAGAGATCGGCCTACATCAGATAAGTTTTGCAGGACTTTACATGAAGCCGAATATTTGAAGGCTGTAATTCGTCATTGCTGCAGGGGTACTGTTATGACTTAGCAAGACAGCCAAGTCACAACGAGAGGAAGCCGAAAGGCACGCGTTAAGCTCACGCAGATTGGCGTGAGGTCTGGAACAGTTAAAAGGAAATGAGAACTTAGAAAATGGACGCAGTTGCTGTAATACTTAACTTTAATCCACATTTGTAGAACATCGCTCTTGATGATACATGCTTCACAATATTAATTATCAAAGCTATGGCGCCTTGCTAGGTCGTAGCCAATGACTTAGCTGAAGGCTATGCTAACTATCGTCTCGGCAAATGAGAGCGTATTTTTCAGTGAACCATTGCTATGAACGTCGGCTGTACAACTGGGGCGAGTGCCAGTACGTCTCTCTAGACCTGCCGTGTGGTGGCGCTCGGTCTGCTATCACTGACAGTGGCGACACGTGGGTCCGGCGTATACTAACGGACCGCAGCCGATTTAAAGGCTACCACCTAGCAAGTGTGGTGTCTGGCGTTGACACCACATTCCTCCCCCGCAAATCGGCGAACGGTTGTGTTATAAGGCTTCCGCCCGCCGTGGGGAGGACCCCATGTTGACGTATGCGACGAGGTGGGGAGCCTAACAACAGGCGAGGCTGTGCCACCCGCACCCTGCCATTCGGTCCTAGGGGAGCTAGGAAACGCCTGAAAACCTAGTCCAGGGTGCACGCCAACATGCGGTGTATGCGCCCGTAAAGAGACAGGAGGGGCCGAAGATTCGACCTCCATCGGGGCGGGGCAGCCGACGGGCGAAGACGACATCTGGTCCGGAGCGGGCAAGAGGTCCATGTCGGATAACAGCTGGACACGGGAAGCGATTGGCGACGGGTGACCCAGGGAGGCGCTTGGCGGCTGCAGCGAAGCGTCCACTGCGGGCGGCGCCGGCGGGAGAACAGGCGGCGGCGGCGGCGCGTCACCACGGGGCAAAATGGAAGGCAGCGTCGGTAACACCTGTGGATGAGGCGAGCCAGGAGATGGGTCCCCAGGGCGCTGACCGGACGGCACCGTCGCTGAAAGCAGACGGGGAGCGGCAGAACCCGTGCGACTACAGAGGCGCAGCTGATTGAGATGCCGACGCACCTCACCAGAGGCCCCCAAAACCAGATACGTAGCGCGGCCGAGGCAGCGAAGATTGCGCCCTGCGAGCCAACGCCGTGAACCGCGATAGTTGCAATAGTTTACAACGTCGCCTGGAGCAAAAGCAGGCGTCTGCCGCTGCACAGGAACTTCATGCGGCGGATGCAGCAAAGACATCAAGGTTCGATGAGGACGACCGTGTAGTAACTCAGCCGGCGAGCGACCATCTCGGGGCTGAGAGCGGTACGAGGACAAAAAGAGCAACAACGCGTCCTCCCGAGAATGCGACTCTTTCAACTTCAACATCTGTGACTTGAAAGTCCGGACCAATCGTTCAGCGGCACTGTTTGACTGAGGCGAAAACGGCGCGGAGTCAGATGTTGAATACCATTGGCCTGGCAGAATGACTGAAATTCTGCGGACTTGAATTGTGGGCCATTGTCGGAAACAATAGTCTGTGGAAGACCTTCAATGCAAAAGATAGCGGATAACGCTTGGATGATGGCAGATGACGTCGTGGAAGACATCCTGACAACAAAAGGAAAATTACTGAAAGAATCGACCACAACCAACCATCGAGCATTCCAGAATGGACCAGCAAAATCGATGTGTAAGCGTTGCCAAGGGGAAGTGGCTTTCGGCCATGCAAAGAATTTCCGCGGAGGTGCGGATTGTTGTTCGGCACACGCCATGCAAGAAGAGCACATATTCGTAATCGCAGCATCGATTCCGAACCAAGTACAGTGCTGACGAGCAAGTTGTTTCGTTCGCACTATACCCCAATGTCCTTGGTGGGGAAGCCGTAAAACAGAGGACTGTAACGAACGTGGGACCACGACTCTGGACTGATCATTATCAGAACGCAACAGCAAAACACCACGTCGTACAAAAAGTCTCTCCTTGAGAGCAAAAAATCGGCGAACCAACGGATCCTCGATCCGTGACTTTGACAAGGGCCATTGCGTAGCAACAAAACGCAGAACGGTAGCAAGGACAGGGTCAGCAGCTGTAGCTGTAGCTACACGACGAAAATCAATCGGAAACGATTCGACCACGTCATCGTTTTCCGTATCAATGAACATGCAAGCAAGTTCGGAAGAATCGAATGCTCTATCCTCAGCAACAGGCAAACGGGACAACGCATCGGCGTTTCCATGCTGAGCAGTGGACCGATACAAGATATCGTAGCGGTACTGCGAGAGGAAAATTGACCAGCGAATGAATTTCTGCGCCGTACGTGGAGGTACAGGCTTGTTCGGATGAAAAAGCGATGTCAAAGGTTTGTGGTCTGTGATGATGGTAAAGTGACGACCATACAAGAAATCATGAAACTTAGTAACACCAAATACGAGAGCCAAAGCTTCTTTCTCGATCTGTGAATAATGTCTTTGCGCAGACGAGAGCAATTTGGACGCAAAGGCAATAGGGCGATCATGCGATCCATCTTTGTGCGCAAGCACAGCACCGATCCCGAAATCCGATGCATCTACCATCAACAAAAGGGGTTTCTGGGGATCGAATGGCGTAAGGCAAGTATTTGAAAGCAACGCCGATTTCAACTGGCGAAAGGCGCGTTCGCATTCCGTCGTCCAGATGAACGGAACACCTTTACGGCGTAAGCGATGAAGCGGAGCTGAAATGGAAGAGGCATTGCGCACATAGCGATGGTAGTAATTTATTTTACCCAGCACACTCTGTAGCTGCTTCAAATTCTGTGGCGAAGGCAAGTCTTGTATGGCACGGAGGTGCTCTGGACTAGGATGTATGCCTTGTGCATGTCCCAAATATGGTAAGTCACGAGCAAAAAACACACATTTGTCCTTCCGCAAGCGAAGACCATTTTGGCGCAAGACCTGAAATAATGTCCTGAGATTGGCTAAATGTTCTTCTTCCGTCTTTCCGGAGATCACAATATCGTCCAGATAGTTCGCTGCAGTAGGAACCGATGCACAAACAGTTTGCAGATATTGCTGAAACAAAGCAGGGGCGGATGCACACCCGAATGGTAGTCTTTTGAATCGATACAAACCAAGATGCATGTTAACCACCAAAACGCGCTGGGATTCGTCGTCCACTGGTATTTGAAAGTACGCATCTGCTAGGTCCGACTTCGAAAAATCTGGTACAGAATCACTTGCTAAGTGACGTGATTTCCGGCGACCTCGACGCACGCTTTTTGTGGGACGAACACAGTCACTGATAGAGAAAGTGGCACTGGGCGGAGTGGAATTAACTACATGAATGTCCACGGGCGAAGGTTCATGAGCCTGAGTATTCTCGGTTCAATTCCAATTCCGGCGCGAAGCAAAGGGCCTGGAATGGTTGTGAGTGTCCGATTTGAACTTTTTCTGGCAAACACTCTGAACATGTCCTTTTTTATTACAGAAAAAGCAAATAGCTTGGCGTGACGGGCAATTCTCATGCGAATGTCTGGTAGCACACCGTGGGCATGATTTCACTGCATTTGCGTGCTTGCGCGGCAAACGTAGCGGAGAGCTTGGCGGCAGCTCTGCGACGGGCGCGAGGGCTGTTTACAGTTCCGTGCAGCTCGCCCGGCGGGCCGGTTAACGTGACACATGGCTGGTGAACTTGCAAATGATTCCTGAGCAAAGTCAAGTGTGTCTTGCCTATCCAATATGTCCATCACTTGTTGAAGGGAGGGATTGACTAGTTTTAAAATTTTCTCCCGTATACGAACATCAGAAACGTTCTGTGCAAGTGCATCACGTACCATAGTATCTGAATAAGGGAGGCCACATTCACACTCAAAAGCACAATCCCTTGTAAGGCCTTGCAAAGTGGCAACCCACTCCCGATTAGTTTGACCGGCTGTACATTTTGTACGAAAGAACATATACCTTTTTGCAACTACATTGACTGATTCCTTGAAATATGCATCTAATGCCAACAAAATTTCTTCGTAGGACAGAGTTGCTATGTCGCGGCGGGGAAATAATTTCACTATCACACGGTATGTCTGCACCCCTACACACGCCAGTAAGTGAGGCTGCCGCTCATTACCTTGAATTCTGTAGGCGGCGAGATGGAATCCAAATTGGCGTGACCACTCCGTCCAGCTCTCCAGTGCCGCATCGAAATGACGAAAAGGTGGTGCAACTGCGTGTTGTGGCTTCGGTAGCGGTGGAGCGGCGGCTGCCGCATCGTTTTGCATTGCACGTTGACCCTGGACGAGCTGTCCAAGGGCATCCAATAAGGCCTGCGTCTGCTGATTCTGCAAGCGATAAAATTCGGACCGTACATCTGGAGATTGTGGCGAAGCCATGACACAAGTAAATCAGGGCAATACGAACGCTAAATCCTCTTTTGAGACTCGTCGCCAAATATGTTGTGACTTAGCAAGACAGCCAAGTCACAACGAGAGGAAGCCGAAAGGCACGCGTTTAGCTCACGCAGATTGGCGTGAGGTCTGGAACAGTTAAAAGGAAATGAGAACTTAGAAAATGGACGCAGTTGCTGTAATACTTAACTTTAATCCACATTTTCAGAACATCGCTTTTGATGATACATGCTTCACAATATTAATTATCAAAGCTATGGTGCCTTGCTAGGTCGTAGCCAATGACTTAGCTGAAGGCTATGCTAACTCTCGTCTCGGCAAATGAGAGCGTATTTGTCAGTGAACCATTGCTATGAACGTCGGCTGTACAACTGGGGCGAGTGCTAGGAAGTCTCTCTAGACCTGCCGTGTGGCGGCGCTCGGTCTGCAATCACTGACAGTGGCGGCACGCGGGTCCGGCGTATACTAATGGACCGCGGCCGATTTAAAGGCTACCACCTAGCAAGTGTGGTGTCTGGCGGTGACACCACAGGGTACCACACACATAAAGGTAACAACTTTAACCAGCGTACTGTCGTACCACCGTGGTTAGCTCAATAAGCTGTTGTGTAGAAGGTCATGGGTTCTGTTTGTAAATCTAATCAAAATACTTTCATTATTATTTTTATTCAGTTAACTGATTTAAATGTATTTTTTTATTTCTAATGCTTTGTGCGTCATTTTCATTATAGTATTGACTTTTTTGTTTGCTCTTCGTCTATAATAAACAGACAAGTGCCAACTAGGACTGCTGATCCATCGGAATAGCGGCAGTTCGTGTAGCTAGTGGGAGGATAATTCAGGGAAACAATAGTAACAGCGAGAAATGGCAGTTCGTTTTTAGGCGCTCAAACTGACATTTTTCTGAATTTTATCCATAGTGTACGCTGTGCGCTTGCTATGGCTGTTTGACCATAACCTAGGTGTTTCTCTATGAGCAACATCTTTGCACCTTCTATGTCTGCGGCTCCTCCGTCGGAGGTTCGAGTCCTCCCTTGGGCATAGGTGTGTGTGTTGTCCTCAGTTTAAGTTAGTTTAAGTTAAATTAAGTAGTGCGTAAGCCTGGTGACCGATGACAGCAGTCTGGCCCCATAGTCCTTACCACTAATTTCCAATTTTTTCCCTCCTATGTCTAAGTTCTTTGACTATAGCCTACATGTTTGTATGTAAACACAGTGTATTTCAAAAGTGCCCGTTGTAATAGTGAAATATGCAGCCAACTTTTATAAAACTGGAATGTGGACGTCAATATGACAACAAATGTGCAACTAAATGGAAAAACTGTCATCACAGCGTAATTCTAATAATGATGTTTCATCTTTATGTAAGTACAGATACATTTTCGACAAATGCTGCCTTGCCACTTACAACTGTTCCACTTGTTTCTGTTTAGTCACCAGCAAATAATTTTTTTGTATTTATACAGTGATCTCCAGCAATATAAACATGTACATGAATGTATAAACTCCTGAGGATGAGCACAAGCCCGAAACCGGCCGTGTGACCAATAAAAAATGTTTTATTGTGACTGGTAGCGGCAATTTTTCTACACACTATGAAATTTTTCTGTCTTGAGTTTGCTGGTAGAGGTTAGCTTTAATGGCTGTGAACAAAGAGACTGTGATTTTAATTCTGCCACTGATTGTTGGTCGCCGTTTCCTCGGATACATTGCAAATCACGAGTTTTTAGTTATGTTAGGACACGAGTTTAAATTCATAACGCATAGTCTGCCGCTGCCGCTGTTAAGTCATTGGTCACTTAGAATCAGCTGTCGACAGAGCATTTTGCAAAAACAGACATAATGTCTGATGGGATACCGCAATCCCTGGTTATACAATGTTACTTATAATCCGTCTTGATTGCAAAATGTTTATTCACATGACCGGTTTCGGTTCATCTAGAACCATCTTCAGATAAAAGTGACGCAACTTGTGAAGGTTGCTGTGTGTGGATGGGTTACTCCGGCAACCGAAATTGCGGGTCTGAAGATGGTTCTAGATGAACCGAAACCGGTCATGTGAATAAACATTTTTGCAACCAAGACGGATTATAAGTAACATTGACAGAGCATTTCGCATTTCCGTCATATCTCGCGACGTCCGCTCCGCGTTACACGTTAACAGCTTTTGTGTAGTGACCCGCCGTATTTGTCTGTCGCCTGTAACCGAGCGGTAGCGGGCAGCCGATGTGGCAACACTGTAGTGGCAAGTGACAGACAACGACATTCAAGTAATTCTAATCGGACTACAGTAGGGGTCGGGAAAAAGTGCGAGTGTAGGGCAAAGGTGTCGCTGACGAAAAAATTTGAGGAGTCTCGGCCTATAGGCCTGAGTTAACGGCCCCTCCGTCGTTTTTTGGAGCAGCAAGTTTAGTGCAGAACGGTTCGGTGCTCGCACTGTTCCCACGGCCAGATAGCTGCCCAGTACACAGAGGTTGCGTCGGCAGAGACGACTGCGACGTTGCTTTGGTGGCTTCGCCGCCTGGGGCTCTTAACAACCTAACTGTGGCCAATTAGCTGCCGTCTGGCTGAAGTGCGTGCTGCTGCGCAAGCCAAGGGGGCCGACACAGGGTTCTAATGAGACCCTCTGCGGCTACAGGTTAAAAGTTCCCATGCATCACGTCGTGCAACCATTCATCCTGAGATACCATCGACTGCGAAAAATTTCGGAATTTTGCGTGACAGTAGCATTAAAAAAAATAGTATGCAGGCTGTTTGTGTTCTGTAACGAGTAGGGTAAGACATTCATACATAGAACATTATGGGTTCAGATCCCCTCAGCCAGTTTAACTACCGAGCGAGATGGTGCAGTGGTTAGCACACTGGGCTCGCATTCGGGAGGACGACTGTTCCGTGATTTCCCTAAATCGCTTCAGGCAAATGCTGGGATGGTTCCATTGAAAGGGCACGGCCGACTTCCTTCCGAATCCGATTGGACTGATGACCTCGCTGTTTGGTCTCCTCCCCTAAATCAATCAACCAACCACTTGAACTTTTTAAAATTTTTATCGAAATTACTTTGATCATTATTTTTCTTCAGTTAGTTCATTTAAACGTAATTTTTTTTATTTTTGTTACTTTGGCACATCATTTTAATCACCATATCAGCTTCTCAAAAAAAATGGCTCTGAGCACTATGGGACTTAACATCTTAGGTCACAGTCCCCTAGAACTTAGAACTACTGAAACCTAACTAACCTAAGGACATCACACACATCCATGCCCGAGGCAGAATTCGAACCTGCGACCGTAGCAGTCCAGCGGTTCCAGACTGCAGCGCCTAGAACCGCACGGCCACCGCGGCCGGCCTCAACTTCTCAGTTTGCTCACATTTTTCTTTCTATCACCCATTTTGCGCTCGAAATCATTGTTCATGTGACTGTAATTAATTGTATGTATTAATTTCGATTTAGGTTCTTTCGTTTTTTCATCTTATTTTCTCATCCACGGTATTGCATTAGTTATTTCTGTTGTTCATTTTCCTTGAATTTCGTTTTCCTTGCAGTCGCTTCTTTGGTTTAAATCTTCATCTGCGTTATTTTGTCCATAGTACAATAGGAACTTAGGCTATGTCATATATGTTGATGGTTGATGGTGTTAGGACAGCAACCAGCCACAAATTTACTTTCAGTTCCTTTATTCAAAGGGCACCATTACCGGTTTCGAATCGTCGTGATTCATCCCCTCAGACGCCGTTTCACGAAAATTAATCTGTAAAAAACACACCACATGTCATAAAGAAAGCGTGTAAACCGTCTGAGGATGAATCACAACGATGCGAAACCGGTAACGGTGCCCTTTGAATAAAGGAACTGAAAGTAAATTTGTGGCTGGTTGCTGTCCGAACACCATCAACATTTGTCCTCATCAACAGCCACGGTCTCCACCATGTCATCATATGACAAAATTGTATATGTAATGTGTGTTTATATGAAGACTGCCATCAAAAACAGATGCATATCTTGCCTCGAAAAATACGTTTCTGGCACCACTGCACAGTCGTTATGAACTGATCACTTCGTCTTTTGTTTTTCAACCGAAAAATCGGCGTTTTCAAATACATAAATGTTATACTAGACAAATATAATTAAATACACATTCACAAAAATTGCGAATCGGAAAGGATGATATACAGAAAAATGGCAACAAATGAAATATTTCGTACCATCATTAGAATGATGTGACAAAGGAATCGTAAAAATTACATTTAAACCAGTTCATTGACTAATTATAATGATCAAAGCTTTTGGGATAAATATTTAAAGATAAATAATAGAAGTACCTGACGAAACTGAAACCCACGAACTTCTTCACGTGAAGGCTTTAACCTGCCCATTGTACGACGCAAACAGACTCTACTATGTCACTTTCTTAACTCTACTGAGAGTCGCGCAAAATTCCGAATTTTTTTCGTCAATTAGTTGCAAACGAGGGCCCATCAGGATGAATCGCTGCGGGGTGTGATTACCTGCGATCCTACCCTGCATCACTGGGCAGATGGTTTCAAAAAGTCGATCCAACCGCTGGGGACCTTTCCCTGCTAGGTCTGCCAACGTGAGTAATACGGAAGTCTCGCTGTCCGCACGTAACCCTGTCTCGAAATCTTACAGGAAATCAAAAGTGTACCAGTAGCAAGACACAATCAACACATTCACTATACGACAGAAGCGCCAATGTTACGCTACTAAAGTGGATTTACATGGTCTTCCGTAACTCCTTCGCTAAAGAAGATGCAGTAAATATTCTACAATAAGAGCTAACACTCTGTCCACAATGTGGATCGGAAGGACGTTAACAACAAGGTCGGGTGGAATCCCACCCACTGTAATACATTTGTATTTTTAAGCATAATTTAATGTACCGTAATTGATATTCATAAATCAAATGTTTATAGAGATTGTTGGGAAAAAAGAAATAACAGAGACTCGATCTCGGGACCTTTGCAGTTATCTCGCTCCGGCACACAGTTTTAATCTACCAGGAATTTTCATATCAGCGCACACTATGCAGCAGAGTGAAAAATTTCGTTCCAGAACATTAACGAGATCCGGTTGAGGCCGCTATGATTTTTGCGTTTGGTGCATATTACGTAATATGTTGCTGCATATAAAATTTAGCTAACATACTGATTTTTTTCTTTATACATGGGTAGAACTATCTATTCGTCACCAATTTCGAGAAAAGTGATCTGATGTATCACACTCATTTGCGATCGCCCCACGCCAGCTATAAAACCTGAGTGAAATATCCACATCATTCCTCATATTTCATAAACGGTTTCAGATATCAAAATGAAAGTTTATCAAATGATAGTGCAGGAGAGGAGAGTATTTTACCACATTGTTGTTATGTAAAACTTCATTATTCCAATAACTATTTCTTCGGTGCAAGAATGTAAATGCTATGGGTTTTGGAACAGCATATGTGAAGACGCTACACTTTTTTTTTTTTTTTTTTTTTTGCCAAGGATGTACTTTATCATAAGGTACTGACTTTATGTTTCCTCAGTTGCTCACTCAATAAACTTAGTAATCCACCATTTTAGAATTTTCTCGCAGTTGTGCCTGCATTACTTGTTTGTGAGGTGAGACAGAGTAAACTCTGCTGTATTTTGGCAAAAGAAGAAAATTTTGACATGACAACCAGGAATTATGTAGGTTTTACTCAAAATTAACAACTTTAAAACTTCATTGTCTGCCGAAGAATATTGCACTCCACTTATTTAATTTATCTTCATCTTCCTGAATGCGGACATCAAAATGCTAAATATGCGATATATTTTTGTGTAGTAAAATGAAATTACTATTTAGTTCACAATAAAGTGAATCACAGTTTAATGATCAAGAGTGAAAGTTAAAGTCACACACAATGGTGAACAATAACTTAGTCTCTCTTACGACCCACTCTTCCACGAAATGTCAACATATCAGCCAGTGGCCATTTCTTGTATTGACTAGAGGTAGAAGATCAGACATATAATTTTTTGTCGTTTTTGTCACGTATCTTTAATATTCCTCCATTTTATCTTACAATCTTCACCTGCGATGCGTCAATGTTGATTATTAACGAATGATTACGTCGCATCATATTCTAAAGTAGACAGTGCAGTTATGTATACGTTTTAACCCCATGTGCATCTCGATCGTGTTTTCTGAATTTTTTTTTATTTTTATTTTTTTTGTGTGTGGGGGGGGGGGGTTATGGCAACAGGAGAATCATTTGTCTTCGTTCAGGATATGGCGCAGTTACATCAGCAAAATAGTAAAAAGATTTCGAAAGAAGTCAGTGCCTCTGATTCTGCAGCCATCCTCATCTGATGATTTGAAGACGAAGTATCAGGAATTTGAACATAAATGGAAATTCCGAAATTCTGTTGGAGCTATCGATGGAAAGCATGTGCGGTTTTTTCCCCGTATAGTTGTGGCACCCTATGCTATAATTACAAACATTTTTTGTCCATTCTGCTGCATGGTATCGTTGGTGCTAACTACTGTACAAGCTAATGCTCAGTCATGTTGTCTCCTACCGAAAGAAAGGTGACAGTGGAATTTTTGCCAAGAGTAATATACGGCACCATTTCAGCGTTGACACTCTGGAAAAATTTGGAAATTTGTTGTAAGGTTTTACGGGAGCAAACTGCAGAGGTCATCGGTCCCTAAGCTTACACACTACTTAATCTGACTTACAGTAACTTGCGCTAAGGACAACACACACACCCATGCCTGACGGAGGACTCGAACCTCCGACGGGAGGAGGAGCCGAACGAACCGTGCAAGACGCCCGAGACCACGCGGCTACCCGCGCGGCGTTGGCACACTGTTTCCACCTCATTGTAAACTGCCCAATTCCGACAACTTTGTGTCACATGTTCTTGGAGTGGATGAGGCATTTAGATTGAGTGTAATCATGATGAAACCCTATTTTTGGCCAGCTACAAGCTTGGACAACCAATTTTAATTACCATTTCTGTCGAGCACGTAGAGTACCTGAAAAACGCCTTTGCGTTGTTAAGTAACAAATTTCGCATTTTTTGTAGGCCAGTTGCCGGACAGCCAGCTACAACAGTGGATTTAATCGCTGTAATGTGTTGTCTGCACAATCTCTTAAGGGTCGCTTTCTTGGAGAGCACCAACAAACCACACGATGACACAGACCAAACTGAACCACCACTATCTAAAAATCTTATTTCACTTGTTAGGCGCTGTTATTGTACCAGTACAGAAGGCTTCCCTGTGCGACATTCGTACATGAACAGCAGCATGACCAAAAAAAACCGGGTTACTGGTACCCATTAGAACAGCTAATTCCCGTTGTATGATATTTGATGTAACTGTAGTACACGTTACTAATGTATCACAAAAATGCAGTGAATACAATATTATTCCTTCTTGATGTCTGAAATCATTCTCCGGTCCCCCTCCACGCACTGTCTTCCACGTTTTTTCCCTTTATACACAGCATTGGCTACTTGAAAAATAGCCGACCGGTGTGGCCGAGCGGTTCTAGGCGCGTCAGTCCGGAACCGCGCGAGCGCTACGGTCGCAGGTTCGAATCCTGCCTCGGGCATGGATGTGTGTGATGTCCTTAGGTTAGTTAGGTTTAAGTAGTTTTAAGTTCTAGGGGACTGATGACCTCAGATGTTGAGTCCCATAGTGCTCAGAGCCATTTGAACCATTTGAACTTGAAAAATACATTTTTCGTCTTGCACAACAGCAAACGACACTTTTGTAGCAGACGTTTTCCGAACCGTTAAGTGGTATAAAATGTGTGTGGGCAGCTGTCGAACTATTGGGTAAACATCCCCCGCCTTTCCGGGGCCTCTTCGCCTTTTCCCTCCTTCTACCTTTCAGTTACAATGCTGGCTTCTCCCTGTGAAGTTGGGGTTGTCGATAGTACTCACTGAGTTTTAGTAAATCTACAGTAATGTCACCTTGACGTTTCACAGACGTGCATTACCAGTTGCGAAAGTTATTATTTTTAAGACTTGTTTATTAATATTTCGTGTGTACTACGACAATTGTGGTGTAGTATACTGTGGCTATTAATAACAGCGTCTCGTAATTTATTTTCACAATACGGAACCTCTACCAGGTTCCGCTGACTATTCAAAACAAGCTGAACAGACCGGTTATTCTCAACGAGTTCTGAGAAAAAAACAACCAAACTTCGAAATGCGATTGCAACAAATGATTAATGAAATTTTATTCGACAGTCATACTGATTCAGATTACGTGACAGAAAGCGATACGAATTCAAAACAGGAAGTGGATTATGGCGATGACGATGCTCGAATGGAGGACATACAAAAAGATGATCTGAGTAACAACCAGTCATATCTGTTATGGTAGCAGCTATGGAGGAGTGTTAAGGTGCCGGGCTAACATTAATTCAACCACCATTAAAAAAAAAAATCAAACAACTCTTCCTCAACAGATATTAAAAACATATTGTCCCACCCCTTTCATTTTTTCCTTCTTTTAAAGGATAGCCATTACAAGGCTCTTAATTGCTAATATTTACACTGATCCAATATCAAGGGAAATACACCAGAGATACAGTAGTGTCAAAATTGAGCCCAAAGCAATTACAACGTCAGTTAAAAGCTTCAACTCAATCTCGATAACTACTTGTGATAAAAGATTCAAATTGACCTAGTAGATAGTGTCGGAAGTTCCATGCGGTTTTTCGCGGATGATGCTGTAGTATACAGAGAAGTTGCAGCATTAGAAAATTGTAGCGAAATGCAGGAAGATCTGCAGCGGATAGGCACTTGGTGCAGGGAGTGGCAACTGACCCTTAACATAGACAAATGTAATGTATTGCGAATACATAGAAAGAAGGATCCTCTATTGTATGATTATATGATAGCGGAACAAACACTGGTAGCAGTTACTTCTGTAAAATATCTGGGTGTATGCATGCGGAACGATTTGAAGTGGAATGATCATATAAAATTAATTGTTGGTAAGGCGGGTACCAGGTTGAGATTCATTGGGAGAGTGCTTAGAAAATGTAGTCCATCAACAAAGGAGGTGGCTTACAAAACACTCGTTCGACCTATACTTGAGTATTGCTCATCAGTGTGGGATCCGTACCAGATCGGTTTGACGGAGGAGATAGAGAAGATCCAAAGAAGAGCGGCGCGTTTCGTCACAGCGTTATTTGGTAACCGTGATAGCGTTACGGAGATGTTTAATAAACTCAAGTGGCAGACTCTGCAAGAGAGGCGCTCTGCATCGCGGTGTAGCTTGCTCGCCAGGTTTCGAGAGGGTGCGTTTCTGGATGAGGTATCGAATATATTGCTTCCCCCTACTTATACCTCCCGAGGAGATCACGAATGTAAAATTAGAGAGATTAGCGCGCGCACGGAGGCTTTCACACAGTCGTTCTTCCCGCGAACCATACGCGACTGGAACAGGAAAGGGAGGTAACGACAGTGGCACGTAAAGTGCCCTCCGCCACACACCGTTGGGTGGCTTGCGGAGTATAAATGTAGATGTAGATGTAGATCCGCAATGCTGTCTCAAAAACGCATGTAGTAACCCATTAACAAATTTTTAATTACAAATAGACAGCAATACAAACCTAAAAACAATAGTCCTATAAACTCAATTTAGCAAAAGCAATGTACATCAACAAATTAGAGCGGGACCCCCTGATCAAGAGTTCTGTGCACACCACTTTTCCTCTTGCCAAAATTTCAGATTTGTTCAATTTACTGTCCAGGAGGACCGAACAATTTCAATACAAGTTTAGGTGCCAAACTTCTTCAGAAGGCACCCAAATTAAGAGACGTGAACTGTTCATTTTGAAAAGAATAAATCTGCAGCATTATAACTCATCTGCTGCTGCCTCAATGGGATTATTTCACATGTCAGTCTTCCGCACATTTGCCTGGCAGTACATTACACCTATCATTGAATTGGATGACAAGCCCTGAAAAACAAAATCAGTTACCACTGGTCCCACACATGTATAAAAAATAATGGCCCCTACCAGGGCAAATTCAATAACCTTGTAAAGCCGGCGACCGAGGTTCTAGGCGCTTCAGACTGGAACCGCGCGACCGCTACGGTCGCAGGTTCGAATCCTGCCTCGAGCATGGATGTGTGTGATATCCTTCGGTTTAAGTAGTTCTAGGGGAGTGATGACCTCAGAAGTTCAGTCCCATAGTGCTCAGAGACATTTAAACCAGTTTTTTGGTTTCTGATTCGCGGAAGCGCTTGGCGCGCCCGCGCGAGATTTGTAACGGTCGGTGGGACGCTTCCGGTGGCCACGTGGCCCGCAGCTCGGGGCATTGTCTGGTTTTTCGCGCATTACACGAAAACTATGTAACTTACGGTTAAGAGCGTTGCGGCAGTGGATTGTGGTCAGCAATATGCACCTTCTGAAAGGTCGATCTTTATTTCAAGTCACGATACGCAAAAGTTATAGTAACCTCAAAATCCGTTAATATCACGAATACTGATAGATTAATAAAAATAGTAAATAACAACTTACAGGGATGAGCGAACACTCATTAAAAACGTCTCGTCATAGCGGATCGAGTGCCGTAGTCATATATTAAGATTCATAAGTAATTAAGCCCGTAAAGAGCAATAAACAAAATTTTCGGGAAAATGGTTTATAAAATTCAATAGAAAATTCATGACGCAAAGAACGGCAATATATAATATTCTGGGTGGCATCACACGTATTTTAAACTAGTTAAGTTATACTATACACTTAACTTGCAATAGCTTTCATTGTTTGCAAATTATTATTAATATTTATCGACTGTAATTAATTAATTATTGTAGATATGAAGATTTTGAGCAGCGCAGTGTGTAGATCGCTACAGGTTACGTCTAAGAACGGTGCTATATGCAGTTCTACGTTAAAAAAAAGTGGCGAAATTTTGCATAAACTAAAACTTGATTTAGTTTCTAGAAATTAATGTAACATAGTAAATGTAATTTTTAGCGCGGTTCAGGTGGTGTATTTATTTCTGTCGAGGGGTGCTCAAATTTTCAAAATTTGTAACCTTAACTGGTGAGATTGGTACTTGCATAACCAGGGGGTGGACATCCGAGACTATATAAGCGAGCGGCCATCTTGTCCAGGGGTCAGTCGTTCGTCAGTCATTTGGAGGGTGGGTGGCGAGCATGTCCCACATGAGGGTGGCCCATGTGGTCGTTTGAGAATTCTTTTTCGCGCAGATTTATTTCGACAAAGAGTATTGTTTAGTTGTCCAAGTGTGCAAGCATATATTTGGTGAACAGGAAGTGCTACGATTATTTGTGTGAGTATGATTTACGAGGTATACATCGTCGTAAGTGAACACGTGGCGAACTGTGATTTCGTGCCAAAACTGTTAGAACAAAGAGGACAGTGGGACTTGTGGTTCTGTTCGAATTGATTGAGTAATTTTCGTTTATAGCATCCTACATTACTGCTATTGGGGGCTCGGAGTCAAATTATTATTAAAGTAAAGCTGTAAACCGTCTCACCAGTGCTAATTTCACTGTGTGAAAGAAAAGGACAACGCCAGTAAATAGTGATTGAATTGTGTCGTGAAAAACTGATTTTAATATAATAATCACCTAATTCTTGTTCCCTAGCATAAACTGTACTTATGTCTGAGTGAATAATTAATTCAAAAACTATAACAAATGCGCGGGTGTGGAAGTGTACTAACGCACCAAGTGTGGAAATCATCCCCTGAGACTTACGTGAGAGCCAAAATTTGTATATGCACATTCGTAAGAACTCGCTGCAAGCGCACTTCTCTATTTACCGCCCCGTCGCATAAGACAGTACTGTATAATAACATCTGCAGTGTGAGAGACAGAATGACACCAGTTACATTACAGAATCGTATTGTACAGATTGTTTCAAAAATGACCGGTATATTTGAAACGGCAATAAAAATACACCGTTTGTTGCAATATGCTTGGGACAACAGTACATTTTCAGGCGGACAAACTTTCGAAATCACAGTAGTTACAATTTTGAACAACAGATGGCGCTGCAAGTGATGTGAAAGATAGAGAAGACAACGCAGTCTGTGGGTGCGCCATTCTGTACGTCGTCTTTCTGCTGTAAGTGTGTGCTGTCCACAACGTACAAGTGTGCTGTAGACAACACGGTTTATTCCTTAGAACAGAGGATTTTTCTGGTGTTGGAATTCCACCGCCCAGAACACAGTGTTGTTGCAACAAGACGAAGTTTTCAACGGAGGTTTAATGTAACCAAATGACCGAAAAGCGATACAATAAAGGATCTGTTTGAAAAATTGCAACAGACTGGGAACGTGACGGATGAACGTGCTGGAAAGGTAGGGCGACCGCATACGGCAACCACAGAGGGCAACGCGCAGCTAGTGCAGCAGGTGATCCAACAGCGGCCTCGGGTTTCCGTTCGCCGTGTTGCAGCTGCGGTCCAAATGACGCCAACGTCCACGTATCGTCTCATGCGCCAGAGTTTACACCTTTATCCATACAAAATTCAAACGCGGCAACCCCTCAGCGCCGCTACCATTGCTGCACGAGAGACATTTGCTAACGATATAGTGCACAGGATTGATGATGGCGATATGCATGTGGGCAGCATTTGGTTTACTGACGAAGCTTATTTTTACCTGGACAGCTTCTTCAATAAACAGAACTGGCGCATATGGGGAACCGAAAAGCCCCATGTTGCAGTCCCATCGTCCCTGCATCCTCAAAAAGTACTGGTCTGGGCCGCCATTTCTTCCAAAGGAATCATTGGCCCATTTTTCAGATCCGAAACGATTACTGCATCACGCTATCTGGACATACTTTGTGAATTTGTGGCGGTACAAACTGCCTTAGACGACACTGCGAACACCTCGTGGTTTATGCAAGATGGTGCCCGGCCACATCGCACGGCCGACGTCTTTAATTTCCTGAATGAATATTTCGATGATCGTGTGATTGCTTTGGGCTATCCGAAACATACAGGAGGCGGCGTGGATTGGCCTCCCTATTCGCCAGACATAAACCCCTGTGACTTCTTTCTGTGGGGACACTTGAAATACCAGGTGTACCGCCAGAATCCAGAAACAATTGAACAGCTGAAGCAGTACATCTCATCTGCATGTGAAGCCATTCCGCCAGACACGTTGTCAAAGGTTTCGGGTAATTTCATTCAGAGACTACGCCATATTATTGCTACGCATGGTGGATATGTGGAAAATATCGTACTATAGAGTTTCCCAGACCGCAGCGCCATCTGTTGTTGAAAATTGTAACTACTGTCATTTCGAAAGTTTGTCCCAAGCATATTGCAACAAACGGTGTATTTCTATCGCTGCTCGTTTAGTTTTTATTGCCGTTTCAAATATACCGGTCATTTTTGAAACACCCTGTACCAACTGAAGTTTAACTAGGCGGGGGACACATGTGGAGAGACAAGCGCAGGGGCTCTCTCGGCGCAGGAAAAGAAATATGTAAGCACTAGCTAAACAGCGAGGAATGTCCTGGTTGTGGAAAGTATCGTACTATAGAGTTTCCCAGACCGCAGCGCCATCTGTTGTTGAAAATTGTAACTACTGTAATTTCGAAAGTTTGTCCGCCTGAAAATGTACTGTTGTCCCAAGCATATTGCAACAAACGGTGTATTTCTATCGCTGCTCGTTTAGTTTTTATTGCCGTTTCAAATATACCGGTCATTTTTGAAACACCCTGTACCAACTGAAGTTTAACTAGGCGGGGGACACATGTGGAGAGACAAGCGCAGGGGCTCTCTCGGCGCAGGAAAAGAAATATGTGAACACTAGCTAAACAGCGAGAAATGTCCGGGTCTACCCGGATACTCTCATTTATCCGTTCTGGGTCGTCGCCCCGATCCGGTGAGTCGCGAGAGCTTCCCATTCGACGGCTGGACAGTGGGGAGTGGAGGTAACGACCGGTGGGAGAGAGGCCACTATGACGCGTTGCAAACATTCATGTCACTCCGCTCGTGCAATAAAAATTTGTCCGCTATCACGACAGTCTGCGGTCTGAGGTGGCGTCGCTCGTGTGTTGGCGCAGTTCCACTGCTGTTGTCCGAGATAGGCCCGCGTGGCGAGATCGAGACGTACTCCTCGCAGCTAACGAGATCCGACCGACTGCCCAGTTGCCCTGTCAACGTTGCAGGCTTTCGGTGCAGCGAGCAGATCGGAGCTGCATATTGCTACAGTCTCGTTTGTGTGTGTGTGTGTGTGTGTGTGTGTCTGTGTGTGTGTATGTGTGTGTGCAGACTTGAGACAAATGGTCACTTCTGCAGTGGCTGACAGCGTGAATACCAGCTGCTCACTGGTGTTATTCAGGACGAGGAGCTGCAAGACCAGAGGTTGACGTCCTGTCCAGATCTACATCTACATCTACACGATTACTCTGCAATTCAAAATTATTTGCCTGGCAGAGGGTTCATCGAACCACCTTTGCGCAACTTTACCGTTACACTCTCGAACAACGCACGGGAGAAACGAACGCTTAAATCTTTCCGTGCGAGCTCTGATTTCTCTTATTTCTTAATAGTGATCATTCCTCCCCATCCAGGTGAGCGCCAACAAAA
Organism: Schistocerca serialis cubense; assembly: GCF_023864345.2. Classification (NCBI taxonomy): domain Eukaryota; kingdom Metazoa; phylum Arthropoda; class Insecta; order Orthoptera; family Acrididae; genus Schistocerca; species Schistocerca serialis. The sequence goes on along the minus strand of NC_064647.1, from coordinate 197,918,631 downwards.
TATTTTCATATTTCTAAGGAGAAATTTGGTGCTGCAACGAACCGCCTTTTGTTGTCACTGATTGCCACTTTAATTCGTATATCATATCTGTGCCACTCTCCTCCCACTTTCACGATACTAGAAAGCTACTTGGCCTTCTGTAAACTTTTTCGATGTCATCCGTCAGTCCCATCTGATGCGGATCCCACACCGCACAGCAGTACTCCAGAGGGGGGCGGACAAGCGTGGTGTAAGCAATATTTTTTTGCTGACATTTTCTCAGTGTTCTGCCAACAAACCATAGTGTTTAGTTCGCTTTCCCCACAACATGAGATCATTTAGTCGAGCTTAGAACCTCTATACGAAGGCTATTGGGAAAGTAAGGTCCGACTGGATGCGAAATCGAAACCAGTGTGAAAATTCACTGAAGCTTTGCACAGATACGAGGGTAAGTCAGTTATTATCCGCAAAGTAGTTAGAAAATGTTGTTGTAATGAAATAGGAACCTAACAAGAACGTCATTTTTGACATAATCTCCTTGTGTTTCAACGCAGTTGGTCTATCGTTGTACAAGCTTCCTGATGCCCTCATAAAAGAAGGTTCTTGGTTGAGCTGCAAGCCAGGAATGCACCGCTTCTTTGACTGCTTCGTCCTAGGCAAATCTACGGCTCCTTAATGCCTGTTTGAGTGGACCAAACAAGCGATAGAAGAGGCAAGATCGGGACTGTATGGAAGATGGTCCAGTGCTTCAAATTTGAGTTTCTGGAGCGTTACAGCAGTGTGGGCAGCAGAACGCGGACTGGAATTGTCGTGCAACAACGCAACACCTTTTGACAGCAATCCCCAACGTTTGCTTCGAATCGCAGGCTTTAGCCTGGCAGTAAGCATCTCACTGAAAAAATGGTTCAAATGGCTCTGAGCACTATGGGACTTAACATCTGTGGTCATCAGTCCCCTAGAACTACTTAAACCTAACTAACCTAAGGACATCACACACATCCATGCCCGAGGCAGGATTCGAACCTGCGACCGTAGCGGTCACGCGGTTCCAGACTGAAGCGCCTAGAACCGGACGGCCACACCGGCTGGCATCTCACTGTAACGTACACTGTTTATTGTTGTGCCCCTTTCCCATAATGTTCCAGTACTGGACCTTGTGAGTCCTAAAAAAACCGTAAGCATCAGTTTTCCTGCGGACGGTTGGGTCTTGAACTTTTTCTTGCACGGCGAATGTGGATGTTTCCATTCCATACTCTACCGTCTGCTCTCTGGCTCGTAATCATGGATCCATGTTTCGTTACCAGTAATGATCCAGTCTAAGAAGTTGTCCCCTTAGTTACCACAGCGATCCAAATGTCTTTTGCAGATGCCCAAACGCGTTTGTTTATGCAACTATGTGAGTTGTTTTGGAACCCATTTTGCTCAAATTTTAAGAAACCCAAGGCTGTTGTGGATGATTTCGTAGGCAAAACAGTGATTAATTTGCAGACGATGAGCCACTTGGTCAATAGTTAATCGTCTGTCTAAGAGAATCATTTCACGTGAACGCTCAATGGTTTCTTCATTTGTGGCGGAAATCGGTCGTCCGGCTCCTTCATCGTGCGTAACACTTGTGCGACCATTTCGGAATTTTTCAATCTCTTCGTAGACACTCCGATGTGCAAAACACTGTTCCCGTACTTTACCGAAAGTTTTTGATAAATTTCGGCCTCTGGTACGCCTCCAGACCACAAAAAACGGATCACTGAAGGTTGCTCTTTTTTGGTGCAAATAGACAGCGGAGCAGCCATGATTAACAGTACCGCAGCGATAACGAAACTAACCTAGAGCTTGATAATTGCAAAGATATTACAACAAATAAACAAAGCACGCGTCATCAACGTAAAACGACAGTACTACCAAAATAAACAAAAATATAACTAAATTGCGGATAATAATTGGCTTACCCTCGTATGTCGGGCATGCCTTCCATCACGTCACGTCACTCTTTTCAATTCTGAGCGAACAGCGAGCACGTAAAGATGATTAGAATGATAGTGTCTCCCGCCAAATATGACGGGCCGGTGAGAGATTGCGCCTGATGTCATGCAACCCACATAACATAACTGTCATACGTTTCCTTCTGCAAGATAATCCTTAGCCGCGCTCTGAAGGGTCAATGAAGATGCTGCTGCAGCGTTTTCGATTGGAAGTGTTTGATCACCCACAATACTGCCCGTAATTGACTCTCTCTGAGTTTCATCTCTGCTCAGATGAGCAGCTAACTATGAAGACAGCGTTCTGGCACAGACAACGAGTTCCAGACCACCGTAGAGAATTGGCAGGAAGGACAGGCGGCTTGCTTCTATGACGAGGGTATTGGAAAGTTGGTTCAAAGCTACGACAAATGTCTAAACCGGAGCTGCGACTATGTAGAGAAGTAGCTGGAAGGTGCAGCTAACTGTTCCAAATAAAACATTTTAGGTTTGCACAGTGGTTTCCATTTTGCGACCGATCGGATCTTACTTTCCGAATAGGCCTCGTATTTGTGTGATTTACTGTGTAACCGAAATTTGGCAGATACTACTTAGCGCTCATGTAGATGGCTTCACACTTTTCATGATTTAGAGTGAACTGAAACTTCCTGCATAACGCAGATATCTTGTCTAAATCATTCTGCAATTTGTTTCTATCATCTAATGAGTTTACGTAAGGGTAAATGACAGCACTGTATGCAAACGATGTAAGAGGACTGCACCGATTGTCTATTAAATGTTCTATGTAGATCAGCAGCAACAGGGAGCCTATAAAAATTCCTTGGGGAACGCTGGATATAACTTCTGTTTTACTCGATGACTTTGTAAGTAGGCTGTTTAGGTTTTTATATTGGTAACGCCACGTAGCGCTCTGTATGAAAACCACTGGCTGTGCTGTGTACAGTCTGTGGCTGGTTGGCATTGTTGGAATATTCGCTATTGTAGAGTTCGGCAGTAGGATGTGAACAGCGCATAGCGTTGTGCAGTTGGAGGTACGCCGCCAGCAGTGGTGGATATGGGGAGAGATATGCCAGAGTTTTGAGAGGTTACTTTGAGCGGACGATCTGGACGTGCGTCCGTCAGAAAAAGGAAATTTTGTAAGACTGGATGTCATGAACTGATAGATATATATTATGACTTTGGAACACTATTAAGGTAAATACATTGTTTGTTCTTTGTCAAAATCTTTCATTTCCTAACTATGCCTATCAGTAGTTAGTGCCTTCATTAGAATCTTTTATTTAGCTGGCAGTATTGGCGCTCGCTGTATTGAAGTAGTTCGAGTAACGAAGATTTTTGTGAGGTAAGTGATTCATGGAAGGTATAGGTTACTGTTAGTCAGGGCCATTCTTTTGTAGGGATTATTGAAAGTCAGATTGCGTTGCGCTAAAAATATTGTGTGTCAGTTTAGTGTTGATCAGAATAGGTAAAGAGAGAAATGTCCGAGTACGTTCAGTTTTGCTTAGCTGTTTGACAATCAAATAACGTAAGGGGTTTAACCAGTACAATAATTCGCTAATTTTTCAAAGGGGACGTTTCAACTTCACGTCAGTTATTACGACAGCAAATCACGAGTCCAGTCACACAACTAAGAGGATTCCCCATATGCACACACATTGTTTAGAAGTCGCATGTGAGGAACCGTGTCAAAAGCCTTCCGTAAATCTAAAAATGTGAAACCGATTTGATGGACCATATCGACAGCACTCAGTATTTCTCGTGTTTCACAAGGACGAATTTTTTCTGAATACGTCTTGGCTATTTGTCAATAAATGTTTTTTTTTAGGTGATTCACAATGATAGAGCACTATGTATGTTCCAAAATCCTACTGCAAACCGATATTTGTGATACGGGTCTGTAATTCAGCTGATTACTCCTATTACTTTTCTTAGGTATTGGTGTGACGTGTGCATCTTTCCAGACTTGGGTACGGATCTTTCTACAAGCGAGGCTTTGCATATGATTCCTAAGTATGGAGCTGTTGTATCAGCATACTCTGAAAGGAACCTCACTATTACACAATCTGGACCGGAAGCGGTGCCTTTCTTAAACGGTGGCCGCTATGGCCGAGCGGTTCTAGGCGCTTCAGTCCGGAACCGCGCTGCCGCTACGGTCGCAGGTTCGAATCATGCCTCGGGCATGGATGTGTGTGATCTCCTTAGGTTAGTTAGGTTTAAGTAGTTCTGATGACCTCGACAGTTAAGTCCCATAGTGCTCAGAGCCATTTTGATGACCTTAGACGTTAAGTCCCATAGTGCTTAGAGCCATTTACATTTCTTTCTTAAGTGTTTTAAGCTGATTCGCTGCACCGAGGATGTTTACTTCTAAGTTACTGATGTTGGCAGTTGCTCTTGATTCTAATGTTGAGGTATTTAGTTCTTCTTTTGTGAAGCAACTTCGGAAAATGGTGTTTAGTAACTCTATTTTAGTGAAGATGTCATGAATAACATCGCCTTTGTCATCGCGTAGTGGTCTTGATTGCATCTTCCCACCGGTGTACTCCACATACGATCAGACTATCATTTGGGTGTTCTGCCAGATTTCGAGACAGAGCTTCGTTTTGGAAACAGTTAAAAGAATCTCGCATCGAACTTCGCACAAAATTCGAGTTGTAGTAAAACTTCGCCAGTCAAGGGGATTTGCATTCTTTTAAATTTGGGATGCTTCTTTCGTTGATTCTGCAGTAGTGTTCTGACCTGTTTTGTGAAACATGGTGGATCAGTACTGCCCTTATATAAGATCGTTTTCAAGCGCTAACCTGAGATGAAGGCATGTTGTATAGTCACAGGCAGCAGATAAGCTTCTTTCTATTGTTTCTGTAAACCTTAAGTTCTTATACACACATCAAAAAAAGTTTTGCACTACCCTGATTCCTAAAACTCCTGAAGATAGACGTTGACTCTGGATATTGTATCACAGACACAGTCCCTTTGACTGTTCAGAGAGGTTACTAAACCCTCCAAAAGATGTAACCAACCATGTATGAGCAGCGCCTATTAGATGGAAGGGGTCAGAGAGCCGTTCAGTTCCAGTCATGCCACCACGAAGGAGGTACACGGCTCGTGTTGTCCGTAGTTCAGCAATGCCTAGATGGTAAATACCGTGGTTCAATCGCGTCCTCATTGTTACTTTGTGCCCGGAAGGGCTCTCAACAAGGGAAGTGTCCAGGCGTCTCGGAGTGAACCAAAGCTTATGTTGTTGGGACATGGAGGAGATACAGAGAGACAGGAGTTGTCGCCTAGCTCAGGCCGCCCGAGGGCTAATACCGCTACCTACGGATTATGGTTCGGAGAACCCTGACAGCAACGCCACCACGCTGAATAGTGCTTTCTGTGCGTAATACACTGCATGATGCGCAACTTTACTCCCAAAATCCATGGCAAGGTTCATCTTTGCAACCACGACACCATGCAGCTCAGGATTGGCATCACATTCTCTTCACCGATGACTGTCGCATATGCCTTCAACCAGACAATCGCAGGGTCTGTGTTTGGAGGCAACCCGGTCAGGCTGAACGCCTTAGACGCACTGTTCAGTGAGTGCAGCAAGGTGGAGGTTCCCTGCTGTTTTGGGGTGGCACTATGTGGGGCGGACGTACGCCGCTGGTCGCCATGGACGGCGCCGTAACGGCTGTACGATACGTGAATGCCATCCAACGAACGATAGTGCAACAATACCGGCAGCATATTGGCGAGGCATTCGTCTTCATGGACGACAATTCGCACCCCCATTGTGCACATCTTGTGAATGACTTCCTTCAGGATAACGGCATCGCTCGACTAGAGTGGCCAGCATGTTCCTCAGACATGAACCCTATCGAACATGCCTGCGATAGGTTGAAAAGGGCTGTTTATGGACGACGTGACCCACCAACGACTCTGAGGGATCTACACCGAATCGCTGTTGAGGAGTGGGACAATTTGGACCAACAGTGCCTTGATGAACTTGTGCGTTGTATGCCACGACGAATACAGGCATGAATCAATGCAAGAGGACGTGCTACTGGGTATTAGAGGTACCGGTGTGTACAGCTATCTAGATCACTATGTCCGAAGGTGTTGGTGTACGGTGGGTCCGCAGCTTGTGGTCGTGCGGTAGCGTTCTCGCTTCCCGCGCCCAGGTTCCCGGGTTCGATTCCCGGCGGGGTCAGGGATTTTCTCTGCCTCGTGATGACTGGGTGTTGTGTGATGTCCTTAGGTTAGTTAGGTTTACGTAGTTCTAAGTTCAAGGGGACTGATGACCATAGCTGTTAAGTCCCATAGTGCTCAGAGCCATTTGAACCGTGTACGGTGGTACAACATGCAATGTGTGGTTTGCATGAGCAGTAAACAGGGCGGAAATGATGTTTGTGTTGATCTCTATTGCAATTTTCTGTACAGGTTCCGAACTCTAGGAACCGAGGTGATGCAAAACTTTTTTTGATGTGTGTATTATGTCGCAAATTTTTTGTAGCTCTTCCCGTTTTTAACCTTTTAAAGCAAATGGAACATTGCACTTCATTGATACCGCGCTTCGTAATACAACTAATGTCCGACGAAGGCAATAAGAGGCTACCATATGGACGAGACGGAGTACGTCTTCCACACTGGATTTATACGTGTACCATCTAGTAGGCCATGTCACATGGTAACAAATACACTATTGTCTCAGCAAAGCTGTACCAATTGTTACACCATGTGTTTGATGCTCGTTCTGTCGTCATTGGTATTAAAATAGCACTTATCGCGTTTCCAATTTTCCATAATAACGCAATATTTCAAAGCAGTGGAAATCTTACGAACAAGAATTACTTGTTCTTTAAATAAGGTTTATTTAAAAACGAAAATGGTTAATTAATATTTTGGTTTTTTGTCCCGATAGTACTAAATTATAGAAACACCTATTGTAACTGAGACCGAACAAACATCGGTTATTCAGAACTGAAATACCGGTATCGGTTTTAACTGGTCGGTTTTCCTCGTCCCTGCTGTTAACTGCTGCCGCTGATCGGCCCCGCATTCCCCACATCTCACACTCGTCCGCAACAGGCGATTAGTGGCGCCCCCTATATAAGGAGGCCGCTGTTGGGTGTTCAGGCAGGCGGGGCGCGCGCGCTATCGCGCCACATCGCCAGTCACGGAGCCCGTGATCCTCTCCACTCCAGAGGCCCCCCTCCCTATCTGGTCCCGGATCGCCGCCTCCCCGGCTACTGTTCGCACCGAGCACTGCGGACCTTTATCAGATCGCCAGTAACACGGCGGACGACGAGTCAATACTAGTAGCTACCGCAGTGCCCACCTCGCAGGGCCACCAGGAGCTGCCCCGCAAACAACGGCAGCGTAGAAGCGGGAGCTCACGTTTCCTTGTCGCCCCTCAGCTAATTACATCGGCGCCCATACATATTAGCCTTTACCCTAATAGTGTCTCACCTGGAGAGAGTGTGTGTCTGGTCGACCTGTAGAGTGCCCGCAGAATAATATGGTCCGTAGATGCACGATCGGCAGGGCACGCGTGGGATGAGCGGTAGTGGTGGGGGTTGTGGGCAGGCGCTGTAGGGGAAATGCTGAGCACTGGAGGGGAAGGGCTCTTCTAACCTGCAGACAACTCTCACATTTTTTATAAATATTAAGTGGGCCCCCTTCACGCCTACACTTGCATGGTGACCATTTAAAAACATCTGTCACCGCTTCTTTGTTTAGTACCTAAAAAGAATGCCGCCGAAAATACAGTGATTTATTTTCGCCTGGCTTTTTAACCACTTGTAACTCTCACAGGAGTGTCATGAGTGGCGAATTATGCGTAAACGTTATAAATTACTGGCCATTAAAATTGCTACACCAAGAAGAAATGCAGATCATAAACGGGTATTCATTGGACAAGTATATTATACTAGATCTGACATGTGATTACATTTTCACGCAATTTGGGTGCATAGATCCTGGGAAATCAGTGCCCAGAACAACCACCTCTGGCTGTAATAACGGCCTTGACACGCCTGGGCATTGAGTAAAACAGAGCTTGGATGGCGTGTACAGGTACAGCTGCCAATGCAGCTTCAACACGATACCACAGTTCATCATGAGTAGTGACTGGCGTATTGTGACGAGCAGTTGCTCTGCCACCATTGACCAGACGTTTTCAATTGGTGAGAGATCTGGAGAATGTGCTGGCCAGAGCAGTAGTCGAACATTTTCTGTATGCAGAAAGACCCGTACAGGATGTGCAACATGCGGTCGCGCATTATCCTTCTGAAATGTAGTTCGCAGGGATCGAATGAAGGACAGAGCCACGGGTCGTAACACGTCTGAAATGTTACGTCCACTGTTCAAAGTGCCGTCAATGCGAACAAGAGGCGACCGAGACGCATAACCAATGGCACCCCATACCATCATACCAGGTGATACGCCAGTATGGCGATGACGAATACACACTTCCAATGTGCGTTCACTACGATGTCGCCAAACACGGATGCGACCATCATGATGCTGTAAACGGAACCTGGATTCATCCGAAAAAATAACGTTTTGCCATTTGTGCACCCAGGTTCGTTGTTGAGTACACCATCACAGGTGCTCCTGTCTGTGATGCAGCTTCAAGACTAACCGCAGCCATAGTCTCCGAGCTGATAGTCCATGCTGCTGCAAACGCCCCCATCTGTTGACTCGGGGATCGAGACGTGGCTGTACGATCCGTTACAGCCAAACGGATAAGATGCTTGTCATCTCGGCTGCTAGTGATACGAGGCCGTTGAGATCCAGCACAGCGTTCCGTATTACACTCCTGAACCCACCGGTTCCATATTCTGCTAACAGTCATTGGATCTCGACCAACGCGAGCAGCAATGTCGCGATACGATAAACTGCAATCGCGATAGGCTACAATCCGACCTTTATCAAAGTCGGAAACGTGATGGTACGCATTTCTCCTCCTTACACGAGGCATCACAATAACGTTTCACCAGGCAACGCCGGTCAACTGCTGTTTGTGTGAGAGAAATCGGTTGGCAACTTTCCTCTTGTCAGCACGTTGTAGCACCGGCGCCAACTGTGTGTGAATGCTCTGAAAAGCTAATCATTTGCATAGCACAGCATCTTCTTCCTGTCGGTTAAGTTTCGCGTGTGTAGCACGTCATCTTCGTGGTGTAGCAATTTTAATGGCCAGTAGTGTATTTCTCTTGTTGGCATGTTAAAATTTGCTTCTTTTGCCAATACAGTGTCACCTCACTAACATGGTGTGCAGAAGCAATTGGGAGAAATTCTGAAATAGTGCATTATTAAGTTTCTTAAGTGAGTAAGTGAGGAACAGTAAGGCCAATAGCTTATGAGAAAGCACATCCTCGGTACAAAGCTATATGTGTAGCGTCTTCACTTACGTTGCTTCACAATCCACAGAATTTATCTTTCCACCAGCTTTCGATAACCCTTTCATCGAAAATGTCTCTAGTTAGTGGAATAACACGGCAACTAATGAAGTTCTGCACAACAACCATATGGCAAAATACACTTCTCTCTGCATGCCAAATTTTCATTTAAATACCTCAAACCGATTATGAGATTTCAGGAATGCCTATGAACTTGGACAACCTTCATTTATTTAATCATTTTGCTGAAAAATGTCTCTTTCTCTGCAAAATATCATTAATAAGAGAGAAAAAGTGTTGAGCAGTAATTGCTGATATCTCCACCTTTATATCCGTCTGCCTGCTAGGCATTCCTCCCATTGTGGTAACTCTTCAGAGCGTCAGATGGACGTAGGTGCCAGCCTGGTATTCACTTAGTGCAATGTGGAAAATCGCCTAAATACCACATCGTTTTATCACTGGCACAATACGATCGCAAATGAGTGCTCTATGTCAGATCAGTTTTCTCGAGATTGCGAACAAATACAGACCTCCACCAAAGTCTAAAGAAAAATTCAATATGTTAGCTAAATATCATAAGCAGCAACATATCCTGCAATATGCACCAAACGCAAAATCATAACTTTTTCGAATTTCGCGTGGTGTCTTACTCGCAAGCAGATATCACAATAACTATGACTATTAACGAAATGATGGATACGTCATTATGAGCCTGACATATAAACATTTAAGTAATGCCAAAGTAAATTGTTTTTACCGAGTAGTTCGTCTGAGAAAGACTGCAGGGCATCCACCTCGATTCTGCCATCGCAGCGCATCGCCAACTGGCCAAAAGTTTTCTAACAATGTCGGCCTCCCATTCCGTAAAGAACGAATGAACTCGCCCAGCGCTTTGGATGAAGACCGGTCTCTGCACGTCAGCCACTGTAACCTGTGCAGACTTTTTCTTTATAAATTACACTTCGACGATAAAGCAGCGAAAAATTGAGTCTAGAAAATTCCCCACAAGATTGAAACTGTGTGCCAGATTGGATTCTAACTGCAGTTGGCGGGCAGTGCTCTTTTGTTGTTGTTATTGTTGTTGTTGTTGTCGTCGTCGTCATGCTCTTCAGACCTGAGCCTGCTCTGATGCAGCGCCCCATGCTAGTCTCTTCATCTCTGCATAACTATTGCAACCTACACTGACTTAACGTCGTGGGATATGCAGGTAATATCGCCTGGGGCCTCTTATGGCCCTGTGAACTGCAGTGAGACGCCATGGAAGTGAGTCTACAATTTACTGGTGCTCCTCTGGAAACAGTTGACACCAAATCGTTGGCTGATCGGTAGGCAATTCTGCTCTGTCAGTTTATGCAGGATCCACGGAACGACGCCTGCGTCCATTATATCCGACATATGCTGTATTGAGTTTAGGGCTCTGCGGTGGCTGTCTTTTGGACCTCCCCTGCACGTTACTGCAACCATTCTTGGAGACGTGGGAATGATGTGGAAGCATCATCTTGAAACACGGCAATCCCATCAGGGTCTTGGAAGGCCAAAAATGGGTGAAGATGGTCCTCGAGCAGCTCAGCATACTGTCCCTGCCACAACAAATGGGGGTACATTTCGTACCAAGAAAATACGCCCCACACTGTAATAGAGGCACCACTGCCTCGTAATACCTCTTCTTGGCTGGCAGGATCCATCGATTCGTGTGGTCTGCACCACACACAGTGCCTGCCACACTTGAATTCGTGGTTCGTCCGACTATGTCATTGTTCCAGTATCCATCCCTGGTGCTGATACCCGTCTTCCGACGTGTCTAGCACATCCCGTGTTTGGATTGAACTGTGATTTGCTGCACTGTTGCCCTTCTGTCACTACTGACGATCCGTCTCAGATGTCACCGTTCACAGTTATCGTGGATGGCTGGACGGGCTGTAGTACGAGATGCGGCTAGAAAAAAACCGGACTGATGCTGGAAAAAACATTTATTTACAATTATTTACAATTTCATGTTATCTCCTTCAATGTACTCTCCTCCTCGGTCTCTACACCACTCCATACGAATTTTCCACTGTTCATAGCAATGCTGCAGATCATTTTCGGTAAGTCCATACATTACTTCCGTCGCTTTTTCTTTTACTGCTTCAACAGTCTCAAATCTAGTTCCTTTCAAAGCTGACTTGACTTTAGGGAAAAGAAAAAAGTCACAGGGGGCCAAATCAGGTGAGTAGGGTGGATGATCTAAGATGGGAATGTTGTGTTTTGCCAAAAACGTCTTCACTGACAACGCACTGTGAGCTGGGGCATTGTCTTGGTGAAGGATCCATGACTTTTTTCTCCACAAATCGTTCCGTTTTCTCCGTACTCGCTCACGTAGGGTAGCCAGGACGCTAATGTAGTAATGCTGATTCACTGTTTGTCCCTCTGGTACCCAATCAATGTGCACAATCCCTTTGTTGTCAAAAAAAAAAAATCATCATTGCCTTGAATTTCGATTTTGACATTCGTGCTTTTTTTTTGTCGCGGAGAACCAGGAGTTTTCCAATGCATCGATTGGCGTTTAGTTTCGGGATCGTACGAGTAAGTAAAAAACCACGATTCATCGCAAGTAGTAACATTTTGTAAGAAGATGGGATCACTTTCAATGTTTTTCAGGATGTCAGAACAAATCATTCTTCGGCGTTCCTTCTGTTCAATTGTGAGACACTTTGGAACCATTTTTGAGCACACTTCGTTCATGTTGAAACTTTCATGAAGAAGCTGCCTAACACTTTCCTTGTCAATTCCTGTTAACTCAGACACTGCTCTGATTGTTAAACGGCTATCTTGTCGAACAAGTTTACCGATTTTTTCAATGTTTGCATCAGTTTTTGCTGACAATGGTCTGCCAGTGCGAGTGTCATCACTGGTGTCTTCGTGGCCATCTTTAAATCGTTTAAACCACTCAGACACTTGTGTTCGCGATAAACAATCATCGCCGTACACTTGTTGTAACATTACAAACGTTTCACTTGCAGATTTTCCTAGTTTGAAACAAAATTTGATGTTAACACGCTGTTCTTTCTGTACACTCAACATTTTCCGACGCACAGACAAAACGTCAACTACTTAAAACAGACGCCACGGGCAGACTGAGTGCAGGAGGCAGATGAAACTCGAGCAGTAGGCGGAGCGAGAGTCACGTGACAGGCCACGCGACTTTCAGCCTTATTGCATTCGTTTTATTGTTTCACCAGTACTAGTCCGGTTTTTTTCTAGCCACACCTCGTACGTCTGTTGTGGACTATGACACCCTCATCAGGATACACCCCTGATATGGCTGATCGTGTAAAGCTGAATTCGTGCACCATTGTCGAAATCAGAATTCCCATACATTGGACACCAACCAGCATACCCCATCCGAACGGCGCCAGTTCATGATGACGTTGCATGTTGCACAAATCACTTGCACAACTTCTCAGAAGGCCTCCTGCACAACTGCAGCTGACACATCGGGCGTGTGGTGTGCATACAAGACAACTGCGCCATCTGTGCCCCTTAATCTCATGACATTTGCTAAGTCGTGATGACTGGGTGTTGTGTGTTGTCCTTAGGTTAGTTAGGTTTAAGTAGTTCTAAGTTCTAGGGGACTGATGACCATAGATTAAAAGTCCCATGTTGTTGTTGTTGTGGTCTTCAGTCCTGAGACTGGTTTGATGCAGCTCTCCATGCTACTCTATCCTGTGCAAGCTTTCTCATCTCCCAGTACCTACTGCAGCCTACATCCTTCTAAATCTGCTTGGTGTATTCATCTCTTGGTCTCCCCCTACGATTTTTACCCTCCACGCTGCCCTCCAATACTAAATTGGTGATCCCTTGATGCCTCAGAACATATCCTACCAACCGATCCCTTCTTCTGGTCAAGTTGTGCCACAAACTTCTCTTCTCCCCAATCCTATTCAATACTTCCTTATGTGATCTACCCATCTAATCTTCAGCATTCTTCTGTAGCACCACATTTCGAAAGCTTCTATTCTCTTCTTGTCCAAACTATTTATCGTCCATGTTTCACTTCCATACGTGGCTACACTCCATACGAATACTTTCAGAAATGACTTCCTGACACTTAAAGCAATACTCGATGTTAACAAATTTCTCTTCTTCAGAAACGCTTTCCTTGCCATTGCCAGCCTACATTTTATATCCTCTCTACTTCGACCATCATCAGTTATTTTGCTCCCCAAATAGCAAAACTCCTTTACTACTTTAAGTGCCTCATTTCCTAATCTAATTCCCTCAGCATCACCCGACTTAATTAGACTACATTCCATTATCCTTGTTTTGCTTTTGTTGATGTTCATGTCCTCCTTTCAAGACACTGTCCATTCCATTCAACTGCTCTTCCAAGTCCTTTGCTGTCTCTGACAGAATTACAATGTCATCGGCGAACCTCAAAGTTTTTATTTCTTCTCCATGAATTTTAATACCAGTCCGAATTTTTCTTTTGTTTCCTTTACTGCTTGCTCAATATACAGATTGAACAACATCGGGGAGAGGCTACAACCCTGTCTTACTCCCTTCCCAACCACTGCTTTCCTTTCATGTCCCTCGACTCTTATAACTGCCATCTGGTTTCTGTACAAATTGTAAATAGCCTTTCGCTCCCTGTATTTTACCCCTGCCACCACCCATAGTGCTCAGATTTTTTTTAACCATTTGCTAAGTCAGTGTATTTCCACTTGAGCCTCCTCACTGTATTCAAGCCTAGATCTTCCTCTACTATATTTCTGCTCTCTCCCACTGATACATACTTCCTGCCAACAATAAACTACCGATAGAGCTGACGCAGTGGTTAGCACACTGGACTCGTATTCGGGAAGACGATGGTTTAAACCTGCGTTCAGGCATTCTGATTTATGTTCCGCTTGATTTCCCTAAATCAATTGAGGAAAATGCCGGGATGTTTCCCTCCAAAGGACACGGCTGACTTGCTTCCCCATCCTTCCTTAATTCGATGGGATCGATGACCTCGCTCTTTGGTCTCCTCACCCAAATCAAGCAACCAACCATACATCTTCAAACTGACGATTCCTTGATCTCTCTGGATTTGTCCTGTCACCTATCACTTGATGTGGTCCAATTATGCCATTAATATATTCTTTCCCCAATTTGTTTCAGTATCTCCTCGCTATTTGTCGTATCTACATATCCATTCTTCAGCGTGCTTGTATGGCAGGTCATTTCAGAACCTGTCATTCTCTTCTTATGTGAATTGTTCACATGCCCCAAACAACCCCCAATTTATAGTTATATTAGAGGTATGACAAATTCGTCTTTTTCAGAAGCGCTTTTCTGTGTATTGGCTGACTACATTTTAAACCTTCAATACTTCGGCCTTCACCACTTTACAGATAATTTTAAAGCTGGAGCAACAACAGTGAAGATAGTTATATATGATTGTTTGACAATTCAAACAGTGAACAATTTTTATACAATACAGGTGTTAAAACTATTAAAATGTGACTTAATGAAATATCCGATGGTCCGCTATAGCTGTATTATTTATAAGGGGCTCTTTGTCGGTTGACATAGGCTGACAAGAGCATATTTTAATCGGAAAGTGTACAGTTCGCGACGTAACATAGACCTGACGTTCACCATTCACATTGAACCTTTTATCAATTGCGGAGGGCTGGATACTTTACCTAGCTACGCCAATTGTAACTCTGCGCCATTCTATGACGTATAGTTGGTTGGTTGATTTGGGGGAGGTCATGAGTCCCTTCGGATTAGGGAAAGGTGGGAAAAGAACTCGGCCGTGCTCTTTCAAAGGAACCATCCCGGTATTTGCCTGAAGTGATTTGCGGAAATCACGGAAAACCTAAGTCAGGACGGCCGGACGTGGGTGTGAACCGTCGTCCTCCCGAATGCGAGTCCAGTGTCTAACCACTGCGCCACCTCGCTAGGTGTGACGTAAGACATAGCATTTGTATTTGCACCGGAAGATGGAACTAGAGCGGAACCGGTTGTGTGGGTTTATAAGTGGCCTGAACAAATACAGCTAAAGCGGACCATTGGATATTTCATTCAGCTCCATTTTAATAGTTTTAACACCTGTACTTTAGAAAAAAATTTCATTGCTTGAACTCTCAAGCAACCAATTTCTTTCGTAATAAATGCCGTCACCAGTGCTTGTATTTTCCCCATTAAATTTCGTGTTCCTGTATCCAAAGGTCAGACTTCTTTCTCTCAACTCATTGCTCTTGAAACATAAATTCTTGGAAAGAAAATTTTTCTCGCCCATCGCCTAGTGCGTCCGTCAGCATTTATTTTAACTCTGAAATGCACTGTAAGTACAGAACTTTGGCACGGACTTCAATGCGAGATGCCTTTAATATGTTCCACAACGAAACATTGTCTCCAAAATTTGGTAGAAAATCCGAAGAAATTCTGGTCGTATGTAAAGTACACAAGCGGCAAGACGCAGTCAATACCTTCGCTGCGCAGTGCCGATGGTACTGTTACCGACGACTGTGCCGCTAAAGCGGAGTTATTGAACGCAGTTTTCCGAAATCCCTTCACCAGGGAAGACGAATGGAATATTCCAGAATTTGAAACACGAACAGCTGCTAGCATGAGTTTCTTAGAAGTAGATACCTTAGGGGTTGCGGAGCAATTCAAATCGCTTGATACGGGCAAGTCTCCAGGTCCAGATTGTATACCGATTAGGTTCCTTTCAGATTGCGCTGATACAATAGCTCCCTACTTAGCAATCATATACAACCGCTCGCTCACCGATAGATCTGTACCTGCAGATTCGAAAATTGCGTAGGTCGCACCAGTGGTTAAGAAGGGTAGTAGGAGTAATCCATCGAACTACAGAGCTATATCATTGACGTCGGTTTGCAGTAGGGTTTTGGAGCATATACTGTATTCAAACATTATGAATCACCTCGAAGGGAACGATCTATTGATACGTAATCAGCATGGTTTCAGAAAACATCGTTCTTGTGCAACGCAGCTAGCACGAAGTAATGGCCGCTATCGACAGGGGATCTCAAAATGATTCCGTATTTCTAGATTTCCGGAAAGCTTTTGACACCGTTCCTCACGAGCGACTTCTAATCAAGCTGTGGGCCTATGGGGTATCGTCTCAGTTGTGCAACTGGATTCGTGATTTCCTGTCAGGAAGGTCGCAGTTCATAGTAATAGACGGCAAATCATCGACTAAAACTGAAGTGATATCAGGTGTTTCCCAGGGAAGCGTCCAAACTGAAGTGATATCAGGTGTTCCCCAGGGAAGCGTCCTGGGACCTCTGCTGTTCCTGATCTACACTCCTGGAAATGGAAAAAAGAACACATTGACACCGGTGTGTCAGACCCACCATACTTGCTCCGGACACTGCGAGAGGGCTGTACAAGCAATGATCACACGCACGGCACAGCGGACACACCAGGAACCGCGGTGTTGGCCGTCGAATGGCGCTAGCTGCGCAGCATTTGTGCACCGCCGCCGTCAGTGTCAGCCAGTTTGCCGTGGCATACGGAGCTCCATCGCAGTCTTTAACACTGGTAGCATGCCGCGACAGCGTGGACGTGAACCGTATGTGCAGTTGACGGACTTTGAGCGAGGGCGTATAGTGGGCATGCGGGAGGCCGGGTGGACGTACCGCCGAATTGCTCAACACGTGGGGCGTGAGGTCTCCACAGTACATCGATGTTGTCGCCAGTGGTCGGCGGAAGGTGCACGTGCCCGTCGACCTGGGACCGGACCGCAGCGACGCACGGATGCACGCCAAGACCGTAGGATCCTACGCAGTGCCGTAGGGGACCGCACCGCCACTTCCCAGCAAATTAGGGACACTGTTGCTCCTGGAGTATCGGCGAGGACCATTCGCAACCGTCTCCATGAAGCTGGGCTACGGTCCCTCACACCGTTAGGCCGTCTTCCGCTCACGCCCCAACATCGTGCAGCCCGCCTCCAGTGGTGTCGCGACAGGCGTGAATGGAGGGACGAATGGAGACGTGTCGTCTTCAGCGATGAGAGTCGCTTCTGCCTTGGTGCCACTGATGGTCGTATGCGTGTTTGGCGCCGTGCAGGTGAGCGCCACAATCAGGACTGCATACGACCGAGGCACACAGGGCCAACACCCGGCATCATGGTGTGGGGAGCGATCTCCTACACTGGCCGTACACCACTGGTGATCGTCGAGGGGACACTGAATAGTGCACGGTACATCCAAACCGTCATCGAACCCATCGTTCTACCATTCCTAGACCGGCAAAGGAACTTGCTGTTCCAACAGGACAATGCACGTCCGCATGTATCCCGTGCCACCCAACGTGCTCTAGAAGGTGTAAGTGAACTACCCTGGCCAGCAAGATCTCCGGATCTGTCCCCCATTGAGCATGTTTGGGACTGGATGAAGCGTCGTCTCACGCGGTCTGCACGTCCAGCACGAACGCTGGTCCAACTGAGGCGCCAGGTGGAAATGGCATGGCAAGCCGTTCCACAGGGCTACATCCAGCATCTCTACGATCGTCTCCATGGGAGAATAGCAGCCTGCATTGCTGCGAAAGGTGGATATACACTGTACTAGTGCCGACATTGTGCATGCTCTGTTGCCTGTGTCTATGTGCCTGTGGTTCTGTCAGTGTGATCATGTGATGTATCTGACCCCAGGAATGTGTCAATAAAGTTTCCCCTTCCTGGGACAATGAATTCACGGTGTTCTTATTTCAATTTCCAGGAGTGTATATAAATGACCTGGGTGACAATCTGAGCAGTTCTCTTAGGTTGTCCGCAGATGATGCTGTAATTTACCGTCTAGTAAGGTCATCCGAAGACCAGTATCAGTTGCAAAGCGATTTAGAAAAGATTGCTGTATGGTGTGGCAGATGGCAGTTGACGCTAAATAACGAAAAGTGTGAGGTGATCCACATTAGTTCCAAAAGAAATCCGTTGGAATTCGATTACTCGATAAATAGTACAATTCTCAAGGCTGTCAATTCAACTAAGTACAACGAACAACTTCAGTTGGAAAGACCACATAGACAATATCGTGGGGAAGGCGAGTCACAGGTTGCGTTTCATTGGCAGGACACTTACAAGATGCAACAAGTCCACTAGAGAGACAGCTTACACTACACTCGTTCGTCCTGTGTTAGAATAGTGCTGCGCGGTGTGGGATCCTTACCAGGTGGGATTGACGGAGGACATCGAAAGCGTGCAAAAAAGGGCAGCTCGTTTTGTATTATCACGTAATAGGGGAGAGAGAGTGGCAGATATGATACGCGAGTTGGGATGGATGTCATTAAAGCAAAGACGTATTTCGTCGCGTCGTGATCTATTTACGAAATTTTAGTCACCAACTTTCTCTTCCGAATGCGAAAATATTTTGTTGAGCCGAACCTACATAGGTAGGAATGACCATCAAAATAAAATAAGAGAAATCAGAGCTCGAACAGAAAGGTTTAGGTGTTCGTTTTTCCCGCGCGCTGTTCGGGAGTGGAATGATAGAGAGATAGTATGATTGTGGTTCGATGAACCCTCTGCCAAGCACTTAAATGTGAATTGCAGAGTAATCATGTAGATGCAGATGTAGATGGGATGTAGTAAATTCTATATATCACTCCTTTGCTGTTTTTTGGCATGTCTTTGGTCCAAACTACGCTCCTAAAACTTCGCACGAATGCTTCTGCCTCTCTGCCACGTCACTGATTCTCTTTCTCATTTCTTCCATTTTCCTCTATCACACTTCACAATACTCGACCTTCTTCCGCTGTTCCTCCAATCCTCGTTCCGCTGGTTGCTCTATCTTTCTGTATAGTTGCAATCAGGATCTCATATTTGTTACATTATCTTACATCCTGTACTGTCTCAGAGAGTCTTCCCAATCATCCAGCTGTTCCTGAATCTCCTCCTCCCTATTTCCCCAGATCATCAGGTTATCTGCGAACATCATTGCTTTCATCTTACTTTCTCCAGGATTTATTTGTGTTGCTGATTTTGACAGATTGAACTTATTATCTTGAAGTGGGAAGCGTTATAAAAATTATAAACAATCGTTCTTAGAAAAATCCAGAATCTCCATGAATTGAACTTTCAACAGTTGGGGTCAGCTACGAATTTTAACTTGTAAGTCCAGGGAGTCAGACTAATACTTTTGTCAGGGTTATACTAACTATTAATCCTTGGGTATTGTCGGGGAATAGATCTTAGGCCCCTGTACTAGGCGCTGCACCTGGATCAGGTTCTACACTCCTGGAAATTGAAATAAGAACACCGTGAATTCATTGTCCCAGGAAGGGGAAACTTTATTGACACATTCCTGGGGTCAGATACATCACATGATCACACTGACAGAACCACAGGCACATAGACACAGGCAACAGAGCATGCACAATGTCGGCACTAGTACAGTGTATATCCACCTTTCGCAGCAAAGCAGGCTGCTATTCTCCCATGGAGACGATCGTAGAGATGCTGGATGTAGTCCTGTGGAACGGCTTGCCATGCCATTTCCACCTGGCGCCTCAGTTGGACCAGCGTTCGTGCTGGACGTGCAGACCGCGTGAGACGACGCTTCATCCAGTCCCAAACATGCTCAATGGGGGACAGATCCGGAGATCTTGCTGGCCAGGGTAGTTCACTTACACCGTCTAGAGCACGTTGGGTGGCACGGGATACATGCGGACGTGCATTGTCCTGTTGGAACAGCAAGTTCCCTTGCCGGTCTAGGAATGGCAGAACGATGGGTTCGATGACGGTTTGGATGTACCGTGCACTATTCAGTGTCCCCTCGACGATCACCAGTGGTGTACGGCCAGTGTAGGAGATCGCTCCCCACACCATGATGCCGGGTGTTGGCCCTGTGTGCCTCGGTCGTATGCAGTCCTGATTGTGGCGCTCACCTGCACGGCGCCAAACACGCATACGACCATCATTGGCACCAAGGCAGAAGCGACTCTCATCGCTGAAGACGACACGTCTCCATTCGTCCCTCCATTCACGCCTGTTGCGACACCACTGGAGGCGGGCTGCACGATGTTGGGGCGTGATCGGAAGACGGCCTATCGGTGTGCGGGACCGTAGCCCAGCTTCATGGAGACGGTTGCGAATGGTCCTCGCCGATACCCCAGGAGCAACAGTGTTCCTAATTTGCTGGGAAGTGGCGGTGCGGTCCCCTACGGCACTGCGTAGGATCCTACGGTCTTGGCGTGCATCCGTGCGTCGCTGCGGTCCGGTCCCAGGTCGACGGGCACGTGCACCTTCCGCCGACCACTGGCGACAACATCGATGTACTGTGGAGACCTCATGCCCCACGTGTTGAGCAATTCGGCGGTACGTCCACCCGGCCTCCCGCATGCCCACTATACGCCCTCGCTCAAAGTCCGTCAACTGCACATACGGTTCACGTCCACGCTGTCGCGGCATGCTACCAGTGTTAAAGACTGCGATGGAGCTCCGTATTCCACGGCAAACTGGCTGACACTGACGGCGGCGGTGCACAAATGCTGCGCAGCTAGCTCCATTTGACGGCCAACACCGCGGTTCCTGGTGTGTCCGCTGTGCCGTGCGTGTGATCATTGCTTGTACAGCCCTCTCGCAGTGTCCGGAGCAAGTATGGTGGGTCTGACACACCGGTGTCAATGTGTTCTTTTTTCCATTTCCAGGAGTGTAGAATTCTTGTGCGGCACCTTAGAGAAGGCTGTAGAACTGGCTAGCAACACCGATTATGGGAGTAATACTGACCTCTCAATAGCCAGAAGGCCATACGTTCTTAATCTGGCATGCCTGCTGCAACGGCGCGGATACTATGTGTTCGTCCTACAGAAAGAATGTTCACTCTCCTTGCGGTGATTTCTTCTTCTGCACTCCGGTCCATATGCCTGCCCTGTTAAAAACGAATTATGTGACTCTGCTGGGAAAACTGTAATAGAACCAGTAGCAATGTACGAGTCCCTCGAGTGCAATAAATGTTTTGTTGGTATCTGGTTAGCTGACCTGTTAAACGACGGATAGTTTGTGAGTGAAAACTTCAATTTATTGGCATTTGAGTGTTACAAAACACCGTTCTAATCTGATGTTACACTTTCGACACACCAACACGCGATCACAGTCACTCGTAAGAGCCAGCTTATGATAATTAATCCAACTCGTTCCAAAAAGTATTACCAAACGGATTATCTGCGACAGGATGCTCGTCATATATCACACAATTTGACCACTGCGAATATTCCGTTTGCGGTCACAGCTTATCTAGAACGCCGTGCGAGTTTTAATTATACAAAAGTCACAGTCTATATATTATGATCGGAATTTCACGAGTTAGTTTTTCGCATACGTTCTCACCCGCTTTGCGGCACTCCACGGTCAAGTTTTAATCTTTATTCCGCAAAACTATTACACCTATTCAGAGCTCCTTATATCTGCATCCAAATATGATGATGGCTGAGCTCCAAACTGCACTCTTTAGAGTTCACAAAGCAATTATTTAGCCCACAGAATACTCGCGAACCTACTGTCCTCTGATTCGCTGATACACATCACAGCCAATCCGATATTGGTACTAAAGCACTCAATTCCACTTCTTTTACATTTGATCCACCACAAAAACAGCTTTTATGAACAATATACTAAAGGAACAAACTTAGAAATTCCACATATATCAAAGCAACTCCCTCTTTAAATAACAGTATTATTATAAATTGTTTCTTGTTTTGTCAGTCCCATAAATTGGCTAGTTGTACATAGCAAAATTCCCCTGAGACTATAATTCGGTTTCTCTGTACAGCTGTAGTTGTCACGCTAAAGTGTACTCAGTTAATGGGCATAACAATATTCAAAAAATGGTTCAAATGGCTCTGAGCACTATGGGATTAAACATCTGAGGTCATCAGTCCCCTAGAACTTAGAACTACTTAAACATAACTAACCTAAGGACATGACACACATCCATGCCCGAGGCAGGATTGGAACCTGCGACCGCAGCGGTCGCGCGGTTCCAGACTGTAGCTACTAGAACGGCTCGGCCACTCCGGCCTGCTAACAATACTCATTTAATATGTTTTTGCCATTCACATCACCATTCAAGTTAGTAAACAAATTAGCAATAATTAATGACAGTAGTGATAGTCACAATAATTACAGTTTTTTCCAAAATATGTTTTAATTACTTGATAATTTTTTGTTCCGTAAGGGGCTGACACCTTTCGGCCATAGTGGTAACTGCTCGCAGCTAGCTACTGGAGTAGGCCGCCTCTGTCACGCGATAACCGTGACTCACTGTCTCGAACTGTTTGTCCGTTGCTTTCTCTTACTTAACGTAGGCGCGATATGCAGCACTACGCCTCATTATCATTGCCAATTAAATTAATTAATTACAAGAAAAGCCCTTTTTCTGACAACTAAGAAGGAAGGTAAAGGAACTGAAACCAGTATTTCCATTTCTAGTTATTAAAGTAAATTGCTCGAGCTACACACTCACGACTCGCCTTGACAGCCTTACTTCAACTAGCAGTTCATCGCCTGCCTTCTAACCTTCACGAAATCTTCTCCTGCATACCTTGTGGGACTAGCACTCCTTGTGGTACTAGCACTCCTTGTGGTACCAGCACTCCTTGTGGTACCAGCACTCCTTGTGGTACCAGCACTCCTCGTGGTACCAGCACTCCTTGTGGTACCAGCACTCCTTAGGTACCAGCACTCCTTGAGGTACTAGCACTCCTTGTGGTACTAGCACTCCTTGTGGTACTAGCACTCTTTGTGGTACTAGCACTCTTTGTGGTACTAGCACTCCTTGTGGTACTAGCACTCCTTGTGGTACCTGCACTTCTTTTGGTACTAGCACTCCTTGTGGTACCACCACTCCTTGTGGTACCAGCACTCTTTGTGGTACTAGCACTCTTTGTGGTACTAGCACTCTTTGTGGTACTAGCACTCCTTGTGGTACTAGCACTCCTTGTGGTACCTGCACTCCTTTTGGTACTAGCACTCCTTGTGGTACCACCACTCCTTGTGATACCAGCACTCCTTGTGGTACCAGCACTCCTTGTGGTACCAGCACTCCTTGTGGTACCAGCACTCCTTGTGGTACCAGCACTCCTTGTGGTACCAGCACTCCTTGTGGTACCTGCACTCCTTGTGGTACCTGCACTACTTGTGGTACTAGCACTCTTTGTGGTAGCAGCACTCCTTGTGGTACTAGCACTCCTTGTGGTACCTGCACTCCTTGTGGTACCAGCACTCCTTGTGGTACCACCACTCCTTGTGGTACCAGCACTCCTTGTGGTACCAGCACTTCTTGTGGTACCAGCACTCCTTGTGGTACGAGCACTCTTTGTGGTACTAGTACTCCTTGTGGTACTAGCACTCCTTGTGGTACTAGCACTCCTTCTGGTTCTAGCACTCCTTGTGGTACTAGCACTCCTAGTGGTACTAGCTCTTCTTGCGGTACCTGCACTCCTTTTGGTACCGGCACTCCTTGTGGTACCGGCACTCCTTGTGGTACCGGCACTCCTTGTGGTACCGGCAGTCCTTGTGGTACTGGCACTCCTTGTGGTACTAGGACTCCTTGTGGTACTAGCACTCCTTGTGGTACTAGCACTCCTTGTGGTAGCTGCACTCCTTTTGGTACTAGCACTCCTTTTGGTACTAGCACTCCTTGTGGTACTAGCACTCCTTGTGGTACTAGCACTCCTTGTGGTACCAGCACTCCTTGTGGTACTAGCACTCTTTGTGGTACTAGCACTCCTTGTGGTACTAGCACTCTTTGTGGTACTAGCACTCTTTGTGGTACTAGCACTCTTTGTGGTACTAGCACTCTATGTGGTACTAGCACTCCTTGTGGTACTAGCACTGCTTTTGGTAATAGCACTCCTTTTGGTAATAGCACTCCTTGTGGTACCAGCACTCCTTGTGGCACCAGCACTCCTCGTGGTACCAGCACTCCTTGTGGTACCAGTACTCCTTGTGGTACCAGCACTCCTTGTGGTACCAGCACTCCTTGTGGTACCAGCACTCCTTGTGGTACCAGCACTCCTTGTGGTACCAGCACTCCTTGTGGTACCAGCACTCCTTGTGGTACCAGCACTCCTTGTGGTACCAGCACTCCTTGTGGTACCAGCACTCCTTGTGGTACTAGCACTCCTTGTGGTACCAGCACTCCTTGTGGTACCAGCACTCCTTGTGGTACCAGCACTCCTTGTGGTACCAGCACTTCTTGTGGTACCAGCACTCCTTGTGGTACGAGCACTCTTTGTGGTACTAGTACTCCTTGTGGTACTAGCACTCCTTGTGGTACTAGCACTCCTTCTGGTTCTAGCACTCCTTGTGGTACTAGCACTCCTAGTGGTACTAGCTCTTCTTGCGGTACCTGCACTCCTTTTGGTACCGGCACTCCTTGTGGTACCGGCACTCCTTGTGGTACCGGCACTCCTTGTGGTACCGGCAGTCCTTGTGGTACTGGCACTCCTTGTGGTACTAGGACTCCTTGTGGTACTAGCACTCCTTGTGGTACTAGCACTCCTTGTGGTACCTGCACTCCTTTTGGTACTAGCACTCCTTTTGGTACTAGCACTCCTTGTGGTACTAGCACTCTTTGTGGTACTAGCACTCCTTGTGGTACCAGCACTCCTTGTGGTACTAGCACTCCTTGTGGTACTAGCACTCCTTGTGGTACTAGCACTCTTTGTGGTACTAGCACTCTTTGTGGTACTAGCACTCTTTGTGGTACTAGCACTCTATGTGGTACTAGCACTCCTTGTGGTACTAGCACTGCTTTTGGTAATAGCACTCCTTTTGGTAATAGCACTCCTTGTGGTACCAGCACTCCTTGTGGCACCAGCACTCCTCGTGGTACCAGCACTCCTTGTGGTACCAGTACTCCTTGTGGTACCAGCACTCCTTGTGGTACCAGCACTCCTTGTGGTACCAGCACTCCTTGTGGTACCAGCACTCCTTGTGGTACCAGCACTCCTTGTGGTACCAGCACTCCTTGTGGTACCAGCACTCCTTGTGGTACCAGCACTCCTTGTGGTACCAGCACTCCTTGTGGTACCAGCACTCCTTGTGGTACTAGCACTCCTTGTGGTACTAGCACTCCTTGCGGTACCAGCACTCCTTGTGGTACCAGCACTCCTTGTGGAACCAGCACTCCTTGTGGTACCAGCACTCCCTGTGGTACCAGCACTCCCTGTGGTACCAGCACTCCTTGTGGTGCCAGCACTGCTTGTGGTACCAGCACTCCTTGTGGTACCAGCACTCCTTTTGGTACCAGCACTCCTTGTGGTACCAGCACTCCTTGTGGTACCAGCACTCCTTGTGGTACCAGCACTCCTTGTGGTACCAGCACTCCTTGTGGTACCAGCACTCCTTGTGGTACTAGCACTCCTTGTGGTACTAGCACTCTTTGTGGTACTAGCACTCTTTGTGGTACTAGCACTCTTTGTGGTACCTGCACTCCTTTTGGTACCACCACTCCTTGTGGTACCAGCACTCCTTGTGGTACCAGCACTCCTTGTGGTACCAGCACTCCTTGTGGTGCCAGCACTCCTTGTGGTACCAGCACTCCTTGTGGTACCAGCACTCCTTGTGGTACCAGCACTCCTTGTGGTACCAGCACTCCTTGTGGTAACAGCACTCGTTGTGGTACCAGCACTCCTTGTGGTACCAGCACTCCTTGTGGTACCAGCACTCCTTGTGGTACCAGCACTCCTTGTGGTACCAGTACTCCTTGTGGTACTAGCACTCCTTGTGGTACTAGCACTCCTTGTGGTACCAGCACTCCTTGTGGTACCAGCACTCTTTGTGGTACTAGCACTCTGTGTGGTACTAGCACTCTTTGTGGTACTAGCACTCCTTGTGGTACTAGCACTCCTTTTGGTAATAGCACTCCTTGTGGTACCAGCACTCCTTGTGGTACCAGCACTCCTTGTGGTACCAGCACTCCTTGTGGTACCAGCACTCCTTGTGGTACCAGCACTCCTTGTGGTACCAGCACTCCTTGTGGTACCAGCACTCCTTGTGGTACCAGCACTCCTTGTGGTACCAGCACTCCTTGTGGTACTAGCACTCCTTGTGGTACTAGCACTCTTTGTGGTACCAGCACTCCTTGTGGTACCAGCATTCCTTGTGGTACCAGCACTCCTTGTGGTACCAGCACTCCTTGTGGTACCAGCACTCTTTGTGGTACCAGCACTCTTTGTGGTACTAGCACTCCTTGTGGTACCACCACTCCTTGTGGTACCACCACTCCTTGTGGTACCACCACTCCTTTTGGTACCAGCACTCCTTGTGGTACCAGCACTCCTTGTGGTACCAGCAGTCCTTGTGGTTCCAGCACTCCTTGTGGTACCAGCACTCCTTGTGGTACCAGCACTCCTTGTGGTACCAGCACTCCTTGTGGTACCAGCACTCCTTGTGGTACCAGCACTCCTTGTGGTACCAGCACTCCTTGTGGTACCACCACTCCTTGTGGTACCACCACTCCTTGTGGTACCACCACTCCTTTTGATACTAGCACTCCTTGTGGTACCAGCACTCCTTGTGGTACCAGCACTCCTTTTGGTACCAGCACTCCTTGTGGTACCAGCACTCCTTGTGGTACTAGCACTCCTTGTGGTACTAGCAGTCTTTGTGGTACTAGCACTCTTTGTGGTACTAGCACTCCTTGTGGTACTAGCACTCCTTGTGGTACCTGCACTCCTTTTGGTACTAGCACTCGTTGTGGTACCAGCAGTCGTTGTGGTACCAGCACTCGTTGTGGTACCAGCACTCCTTGTGGTACCAGCACTCCTTGTGGTACCAGCACTCCTGGAAGACAGGATGTAGCGGAGACACGGCTTAGGCCAGAGCCTGGGAGTCCAGCGTCTGCAACCAACGTTTCAGTCTGCAGCGGAATATCGCTTGCTTGTCAGTAGAAAGAGCTTGATCAGTCAGTGGGAACACTGACAGAGGACTTAATGGTCCTCAACACATACTTCTAAAAATGGAGACTGAAGCCCAGTAGCAGTAACAGCGAGGTTTGTGCATTTCACCTCAACAACAAACAATCTAACACTGACGTCAAGGTGCAATTTGATGCCAGTATTCTCCGTCACAAAATGTACGCCAGGTATCTTGGCACTCGACTGCACTCTGTCTTATAACAATCATCTGGAAAACACGTCACAGCCAAAATAAAAAATCCCAACAACATGATTCATAGGCTATCTGCTCGATCGTGTTGAAACATGCAATCGCCGTCCCCGAATTGCTCTTCAACAGTGGGAAGCAAGAAGTTGCTTAAATCATCAATGTAGGTCTGTGCTGTGATAGTGCCACGCAAAACAACAAGGGGTGCAAAAAAATGGTTCAAATGGCTCTGAGCACTATGCGACTTAACTTCTGAGGTCATCAGTCGCCTAGAACTTAGAACTACTTAAACCTAACTAACCTAAGGACATCACACACATCCATGCCCGAGGTAGGATTCGAACCTGCGGCCGTAGCGGTCGCTCGGTTCCAGACTGTGGCGCCTAGAACCACTCGGCCACTCCGCCCGGCACAAGGGGTGCAAGCCCCCTCCATGAAAAACACGACCACACCATAACACCAGCACCTCCGAATTTACTTTTGGCACTGCACACGCTGGCAGAAGACGTTCGCCGGGTATTCGCAATTCCACTGTTCAGTCATCCAATGTTTACGCTCCTTATACCAAGCGAAGCGTCGTTTGGCACTTACCGGCGTCATGTGTGAAACCCAAGTTTTCTCGCCTCCCACCTAACTGTCATAGTACTTGCAGTGGATTCTGATACAGTTTGGAATTCCTGTGTGATGGTCTGGATAGATGTCTGCCTATTACACATTACGACCCTTTTCAACTGTCGGCGGTCTCTGTCAGTCAACAGACGACGTCGGCCTGTACGCTGTTGTGCTGTTCGTGCTCCTTCACGTTTCCACTTCACTTCCACATCGGAAACAATGGACCTAGGGATATGTAGGAGTGTTGAAATTTCGCGTGCAGACGTATGAGATAAGTGACACCCAATCACCAACCACATTCGAAGTCCGTGAGTTCCGCGGACCGCCCTATTCTGCTGTCTCAAGATGTATAATGACTACTGAGGTCGCTGATATGAAGGACCTGGCAGTAAATGGCAACACAACACACCTAATATGAAAAACATGTGGTTTGGAGGTGTCCGGATAATTTTGATCACACAGTGTATTCTTACTACATGACTCCTCTAACCAGTGTATAGCATGGCAATTGTGAAGACTACAGAAGGAGAACAGACACGTAAATGACCAGCGGAAAGTTATAAATTTGTGTGCATACTAAAGCGCCAAAGAAACTGGTATAGGGATGATTATTCAAATACAGACAAACAGGCAGAACACGGCGCTGCGGTCGGCTGAGCCTATAGAAGACATCAAGTGTCTGGTGCAGTTGTTAGATCGGTTACTGCTGCTACAATGGCAGATTATCAAGATTTAAGTCTACATCTACATCGTCCTTTTTGCAGGGTACTGCAAACTATTGTTTTCGAGCGCGAAATGCTTGAAAACGAACGTCCCAAGGAAAGGGGTGGTTTCATTGACGTCCTTCATGTCACCTCCTGACGCCTTCTCGTGCCGATTCATCTACATCTACATTTATACTCCGCAAGCCACCCAACGCTGTGTGGCGGAGGGCACTTTACGTACCACTGTCATTACCTCCCTTTCCTGTTCCAGTCGCCTATAGTTCGCGGGAAGAGCGATTGCCGGAAAGCCTCCGTGCGCGCACGAATCTCTCTAATTTTACATTCGTGATCTCCTCTGGAAGTATAAGTAGGGGGAAGCAATATATTCGATACCTCATCCAGAAACGCACCCTCTCGAAACCTGGACAGCAAGCTACACCGCGATGCAGAGCGCCTCTCTTGCAGAGTCTGCCACTTGAGTTTGCTAAACATCTCCGTAACACTATCACGGTTACCAAATAACCCTGTGACGAAACGCACCGAACTTCTTTGGGTCTTCTCTATCTCCTCCGTCAACCCGATCTGGTACGGATCCCACACTGATGAGCAATCCTCAAGTATAGGTCGAACGAGTGTTTTGTAAGCCACCTCCTTTGTTGATGGAGTACATTTCTAAGGAATCTTCCAATGAATCTCAACCTGGTACCCGCCTTACCAACAATTAATTTTATATGATCATTCCACTTCAAATCGTTCCGCACGCATACTCCCAGATATTTTACAGAAGTAACTGCTACCAGTGTTTGTTCTGCTATCATATAATCATACAATAGAGGATCCTTCTTTCTATGTATTCGCAATACATTACATTTGTCTATTTTAAGGGTCAGTCGCCACTCCCAGCACCAAGTGCCTATCAGCTGCAGATCTTCCTGCATTTCGCTGCAATTTTCTAAAGCTGTACTTCTCTGTATACTGCAGAATCATCCGCGAAAAGCCGCATGGAACTTCCGACACTATCTACTAGGTCATTTATATATATTGTGAAAAGTAATGGTCCCATAACACTCCCCTGTGGCACGCCAGAGGTTACTTTAACGTCTGTAGACGTCTCTCCATTGATAACAACATGCTGTGTTCTGTTTGCTAAAAGCTCTTCAATCCAGCCACACAGCTGGTCTGATATTCCGTAGGCTCTTACTTTGTTTATCAGGCGACAGTGCGGAATTGTACCGAACGCTTTCCGGAAGTCAAGGAAAATAGCATCTACCTGGGAGCCTGTATCTAATATTTTCTGGGTCTCATGAACATATAAAGCGAGTTGGGTCTCACACGATCGCTGTTTCCGGAATCCATGTTGATTTCTACAGAGTAGATTCTGGGTTTCCAGAAACGACATGATACGCGAGCAAAAACCATGTTCTAAAATTCTACAACAGATCGACGTCAGAGATATAGGTCTATAGTTTTGCGCATCTGCTCGACGACCCTTCTTGAAGACTAGGACTACCTGTGCTCTTTTCCATTCATTTGGAACCTTCCGTTCCTCTAGACACTTGCGGTACACGGCTGTTAGAAGGGGGGGGGGGGGGGGGCAAGTTTTTTCGCGTACTCTGTGTAGAATCGAATTGGTATCCCGTCAGGTCCAGTGGACTTTCCTCTGTTGAATGATTCCAGTTGCTTTTCTATTGCGTGGACACTTATTTCGATGTCAGCCATTTTTTCGTTTGTGCGAGGATTTAGAGAAGGAACTGTAATGCGGTCTTCCTCTGTGAAACAGCTTTGGAGAAAGGTGTTTAGTATTTCAGATTTACGCGTGTCATCCTCTGTTTCAATGCCATCATCATCCCGGCGTGTCTGGATATGCTGTTTCGAGCCACTTACTGATTTAACGTAAGACCAGAACTTTCTAAGATTTTCTGTCAAGTGAGTTTGAAGGTGGTGTTATAGCCGGCGCACGAGCGATGGGGCAAAGTATCTCCGATGTCGTGATGAAGTGGGGGATTTTTCCGTACTACAATTTCACAAATGTACCGTGAATATCAGGAATACGGTAAAACACCAAATCTGCAACATTGCTGCGGACTTAAATAGATCCAGCAGGAAAGGGACCAATGGAAAAGAATCGTTCAACGTGTCAGTAGTGCAACCCTTCCGTCTGTTTCCCAAAGGGAATTGTTTCATAGCTCTGCTGAGAAGTGTCAATATATGCGGGAACGTCCCCTGTCTCGGATGCAGACTTGAATCCGTCGAGTCACACCATCGATGAGATCATCAAGCAAAGCCTGGTGCAAGTTGTCCCAGCCTTCAGCAGAGATTATGCAGAAGTAACGCTACAGCACGTAGTTGTGGTCGATGTCCGATAATAGCGCGCTTCAGCAACACCAACTCAAAGGAAGGCCTCGGCGCTTGTTGGTGACGTCACGCCAGCTAGGCACGGCGAACGCCAGGTCTGTTGCAGGTAGAAACGCCTGTGCGTGCTTATCACTATAAATCTCTTATTTTTGGACAAACTGTTTGGTATTGTTTTGGATTCTGCAGTTTTATTTAGATCAAAGATTTTATTACTATCGTAAAGCTACAAATGAAGATCAGACTTCTGTATTACTGAATCCTGTCGAAACAAACGCAGAAAAATATGAGAAGATGCTTTGCCCCATTGCAAGCTTCGGAAATTTTACATTCAAGTAACTATATTTACTCGATCCATTTTGTTATCGAAACTTACCCCAACCCCCTTACAATGAACTCATTTCTTTTATTTATTTTCGTTTGACATCGTCACTGGAAATGTGAAGTAATGTACATGTGTAAAAGTCCAACTGTTACCAGTCATTAGATTACAGTCGTTTTCAACGAAAGGAATTCTAAGCAGGAAACAAAATAGGTTCATACATCGAAAATACTGCTGAGCTTAAACTTTTTTAAACATGCACATTAGAAAAGATAAATATTCCCATCTTGCAACTGAAAGGAGAAACTTTATAAGATAAATAAATTTTATTTGATAAAACAAGTATCTCTCTTTTGCCCCTTCTTCTGTCCCCCACCCCCTCCCCCAACGTGTACAATCGCAAGATATTCCATTAACATTCAGTGCTCCTCACCCCATAGTCAACTAAGATACCTAAAGAAGAGCACCAATATGTTCACAGTTTCTTGTAAAAGCAACCAAGTACAAACGTAACTTCCTCAGATTTACAACTAAGGTAAAGAAGCACGAATTCTGATGCTGCTGGACCATGAAGTTGTTTTTGTACATGAATCCTTAAAACAGGTGGAAATTTAAGTTCAGGAGTACACTATTTGTTAAGAAGTGTAATGAATTGCACAATTAATTGATTGCAGAAATCTCTCAGAACAATGTGTGTTGGTCAACTACCGCCAATAGTTTCACTTTTTCCTGTGTCAGAGAGGGAGACACCACCATTATGACTACACTCAGTCGCAAAAGTATCGGGAGAGCACGTAACGGCGCATGAACAAATACAGAATTTGCACTTTGTAATGTATTATTGTGGCCAAGATAGATACGAAGCCCACACCTACTACAGTAGTACAAGTTTATATGCCAACTAGCTCTGCAGATGACGAAGAAATTGAAGAAATGTATGATGAAATAAAAGAAATTATTCAGATTGTGAAGGGAGATGAAAATTTAATAGTTATGGGTGACTGGAATTCGAGTGTAGGAAAAGGGAGAGAAGGAAACATAGTAGGTGAATATGGATTGGGGGACAGAAATGAAAGAGGAAGCCGCCTGGTAGAATTTTGCACACAGCACAACATAATCATAACTAACACTTGGTTTAAGAATCATGAAAGAAGGTTGTATACATGGAAGAACCCTGGAGATACTAAAAGGTATCAGATAGATTATATAATGGTAAGACAGAGATTTAGGAACCAGGTTTTAAATTGTAAGACATTTCCAGGGGCAGATGTGGACTCTGGTTATTGGTTATGACCTGTAGATTAAAACTGAAGAAACTGCTAAAAGGTGGGAATTTAAGGAGATGGGACCTGGATAAACTGAAAGAACCAGAGGTTGTACAGAGATTCAGGGAGAGCATAAGGGAGCAATTGACAGGAATGGGGGAAATAAATACAGTAGAAGAAGAATGGGTAGCTTTGAGGGATGAAGTAGTGAAGGCAGCAGAGGATCAAGTAGGTAAGAAGACGAGGGCTAGTAGAAATCCTTGGGTAACAGAAGAAATATTGAATTTAATTGATGAAAGGAGAAAATATAAAAATGCAGTAAGTGAAACAGGCAAAAAGGAATACAAACGTCTCAAAAATGAGATCGACAGGAAGTGCAAAATGGCTAAGCAGGGATGGCTAGAGGACAAATGTAAGGATGTAGAGGCCTATCTCACTAGGGGTAATATAGATACCGCCTACAGGAAAATTAAAGAGACCTTTGGAGATAAGAGAACGACTCGTATGAATATCAAGAGCTCAGATGGAAACCCAGTTCTAAGCAAAGAAGGGAAAGCAGAAAGGTGGAAGGAGTATATAGAGGGTCTATACAAGGGCGATGTACTTGAGGACAATATTATGGAAATGGAAGAGGATGTAGATGAAGATGAAATGGGAGATACGATACTGCGTGAAGAGTTTGACAGAGCACTGAAAGACCTGAGTAGAAACAAGGCCCCCGGAGTAGACAATATTCCATTGGAACTACTGACGGCCGTGGGAGAGCCAGTCCTGACAAAACTCTACCATCTGGTGAGCAAGATGTATGAAACAGGCGAAATACCCTCAGACTTCAAGAAGAATATAATAATTCCAATCCCAAACAAAGCAGGTGTTGACAGATGTGAAAATTACCGAACTATCAGCTTAATAAGTCACAGCTGCAAAATACTAACACGAATTCTTTACAGACGAATGGAAAAACTAGTAGAAGCCGACCTCGGGGAAGATCAGTTTGGATTCCGTAGAAACACTGGAACACGCGAGGCAATACTGACCTTACGACTTATCTTAGAAGAAAGATTAAGGAAAGACAAACCTACGTTTCTAGCATTTGTAGACTTAGAGAAAGCTTTTGACAATGTGGACTGGAATACTCTCTTTCAAATTCTGAAGGTGGCAGGGGTAAAATACAGGGAGCGAAAGGCTAATTACAATTTGTACAGAAACCAGATGGCAGTTATAAGAGTCGAGGGACATGGAAGGGAAGCAGTGGTTGGGAAGGGAGTAAGACAGGGTTGTAGCCTCTCCCCGATGTTGTTCAATCTGTATATTGAGCAAGCAGTAAAGGAAACAAAAGAAAAATTCGGAGTAGGTATTAAAATTCATGGAGAAGAAATAAAAACTTTGAGGTTCGCCGATGACATTGTAATTCTGTCAGAGACAGCAAAGGACTTGGAAGAGCAGTTGAATGGAATGGACAGTGTCTTGAAAGGAGGATATAAGATGAACATCAAAAAAAGCAAAACAAGGCTAATGGAATGTAGTCTAATTAAGTCGGGTGATGCTGAGGGAATTAGATTAGGAAATGAGGCACTTAAAGTAGTAAAGGAGTTTTGCTATTTGGGGAGCAAAATAACTGATGATGGTCGAAGTAGAGAGGATATAAAATGTAGGCTGGCAATGGCAAGGAAAGCGTTTCTGAACAAGAGAAATTTGTTAACATCCAGTATTGATTTAAATGTTAGGAAGTCAGTTCTGAAAGTATTTGTATGGATTGTAGCCATGTATGGAAGTGAAACATGGACGATAAATAGTTTGGACAAGAAGAGAATAGAAGCTTTCGAAATGTGGTGCTACAGAAGAATGCTGAAGATTAGATGGGTAGATCACATAACTAACGAGGAAGTATTGAATAGGATTGGGGAGAAGAGAAGTTTGTGGCACAACTTGACCAGAAGAAGGGATCGGTTGGTAGGACATGTTCTGAGGCATCAAGGGATCACCAATTTAGTATTGGAGGGCAGCGTGGAGGGTAAAAATCGTAGAGGGAGACCAAGAGATGAATACACTAAGCAGATTCAGAAGGATGTAGGTTGCAGTAGGTACTGGGAGATGAAAAAGCTTGCACAGGATAGAGTGGCATGGAGAGCTGCATCAAACCAGTCTCAGGACTGAAGACCACAACAACAACAACAATGTATTTGGGACTCTGGGAACGATGTCGCAACGTGAAACACGCGTCAAATACGAAGAATTGTTGTCGAACATGTGTCTGTTACGTAATATTTCCTGAAAACGGCTTGGGAAGGTGCAACAAAAGTATTCGGACAAAGGCGGACAACGTGAGAGAATAGTTCATTCCGAGACGTACACAGGGTGAAGCGACTCCAGTGTATCCCGTATTTCCGCGAGACGATAGCGATGATTAGTAAACACGTATCGCGAGCCTGTGCAGGTCGACGGTGGGACGCAGAGGGAAGTGTTCTACGTTCGAGCAAAGGCAACTTGTAGTTTATCATCACGCGAAGGGGAAAACCTGCAAGGAAATTACCGCAGTAGTGAACATGAAGAAAAGTACAGTTAACGACATTATTAAACGGTTCGAGAAAGAAGACCGATTGGAATTCCGTTGCAGTACAGGACGGCAACGGACATTTTCACAGAGAGATGAACGTGTGATTGTGCGAAAGGTACAACAGAATCCGAAAATATCTGCCACACGAATTGCAGGTGAGGTGGAGGGAGAGCTTGGTATAAAAGTTCATCCCGAAACCGTGCGGAGAGTACTACGACGATCGCAGTACCGTGGTCGAGTGGCACTGCGAAAGCCATTCATAAATGCAGTGTGCCAGAAGAAACGTATGCAGTTTGCGAGGGAATACACCGAATACGATCAGGCTTGGTGGAATATGGTGATATTTTGCGACGAATCTAAATTTACACTATGGCAAAGCGACGGAAAGGCAAACGTGTGGCGAAAGACCAATGAAGAGCTGAATCCCAGGAACCTCAAACCAACAGTAAAGTTTGGAGGTGGGAGCATCATTGTGTGGGGATGCATGCCCGGAAATGGTGTGGGTGATTTAGTGTTCATTGATGATACGATGAACAAGGAAGCGTATTTGAATATACCGCGAGGACATTTGAAGCAGAGTGCACGACATCTAGGTATTGCGAACAACTTTCATTTTTATCAGGATAATGATCCCAAGCTTACCGCGCATATTGTACAATTGTGGTTGCTCTTCAATTGCCCGAAAGTATTGCACCCCCCTCCCCAATCGCCACATCTTAACCCAATCGAACATTTGTGGGATATACCGAGCGAGGTGGCGCAGTGGTTAGCACACTGGACTCGCATTCGGGAGGACGACGGTTCAATCCCGTCTCCGGCCATCCTGATTTAGGTTTTCCGTGATTTCCCTAAATCGCTTCAGGCAAATGCCGGGATGGTTCCTTTGAAAGGGCACGGCCGATTTCCTTCCCCATCCTTCCCTCACCCGAGCTTGCGCTCCGTCTCTAATGACCTCGTTGTCGACGGGACGTTAAACACTAATATCCTCCTCCATTTGTGGGATAAATTGAAACGGAATCTCCGCACGTACATCTATACGAAGGAGACCATGGAAGAGAAACTACGCGAAGAATGGGCAAATATAGGCCCAGATTTCACGAAAAAAACTCGTGGAAAGTATGCCTAGTAGATTGGAGGAGGTATTGAAAACGAAAGGTGGACCCACAAGGTATTGACATTTTCGTCGTACAACTTACGAACGTTTATTGGACAGTGTCCGAATACTTTTGTAGCAGCAGGGTGTGCAGGATGTTTCATTTTTGTTGTTAATTTTTCTGTTATTTATGTTTTGGAAACGAAATAATACAATAATTCTTTTGTAATTATTGTTGTTACTCATATATAACTCTAATAAATATGTTTGGGTTTCATAGTCAGTGTTTCTCGAGTACTCATTGTGATACTTCCCACTGTCCGAACACTTTTGCGACTGAGCGTATGCCTGCAACAGACGTGGCGTTCGCCGTGCCTGACTGACGTGACGTCACGAACAAGCGCCGAGGCCTTCCTTGGTGTTGGCTTCAGTCGACCCCACTGCTCCCGGGAACAGGTAGCAAGGTGACGGTCGTAGCAAGGTGACGGAACGTGTTCACGAGAACAGCACATCTGCAAGCGACTTATTATCCATTACTGTACCACATCACTGTGAATCAGGTGTACATGTCGGTCAGCTTCCCTGGTTGACAAGCTGTCTGCGTGTAACGTGATGACACGGACCTGCTCATTCGCTGCTGCTGTCCTTCGTGCCACGATGGATGTTAACTCCAATGTCCCACAGATATCTCTGGTTCTTCCTTACTTGTATTTCATTTCAACTGAAATGTTGCGATCTCTTCGAGTGTGGTGTTCTACAGGCAAGCAGTGCTCATGATACCTGTGTGTGTGTGTGTGTGTGTGTGTGTGTGTGTGTGTGTGTGTTTACAGTCGTCAGGGAAGACCTTCTGCCCGGTACAGGAACAGCCACATTAGCAACACACCTGCGCGGCGTTTTTGTTGCTGTGTATACGTTTATGTTGAGAGGCACCCACTTTGCCTTGCTCATACAGTGGCATCAAGCAGTCAGGCCTGCAAGATGAGTGGTCTGCTAAGCGAGTGGATTCATTCTTGATTTATCGAGTAACATGAACTCTCGTACTCACAATTTAAGTTACAAGTTATCCTCCTATATGATTAATACGCAACGGAAACACGCATCTGACTATCAATAATTTACAGAACTCTGACTGTACACTACGCACTGGCAATACCACATTTTCTTTTTTGTCTTTTATTTAACGGCTTTTGTCAACACGTGGCCACCGCACACATTATAAATTCGGGACATTATGACAACATACAATTCGAAGTAAAAGTCCATCAATCTTTTTC
This sequence comes from Schistocerca serialis cubense, assembly GCF_023864345.2. NCBI lineage: Eukaryota > Metazoa > Arthropoda > Insecta > Orthoptera > Acrididae > Schistocerca > Schistocerca serialis. The sequence goes on along the minus strand of NC_064647.1, from coordinate 197,881,018 downwards.
TTTTCAGTATCTTATTTATTCCGATAAATTCTCTAACCTAAACACACAAATTCTACAACCTACAACAATAACACATAAGAAATTCCGCCCAGTGGGCATGGCTTTACAATGGTGAATCTCTATATTATGGTCTCGTAATTACTTTTAACGCTACAGTGCACTTTCTGGATAGGATGGTGGATCTTTTATTATACCTCACACTTCGACTCTCACAATCATCATCACTAAACTTTCCTCCAGACCGAGCGGTACCGAAGGAACAAGCATAACCCACTAATCTTTTGAAACTACCTCGCTACTCTCCCATGCAAACCACACATACCCAAATTACATGACATACACCACACTACAACATGAAATACTACACAGAGAATAGTCACAACATTACCACTTTCAGCTTTACCACTTCAATTAATATTTATCCCAGTTTCACACGACACTGCCCCACTTTGTAATTCTACTTTCCTACTATGAACTCTGGAGATATTTGCACGTCTTCCTGTGCAATGCAAGCCAAGTGGCGTTGCTGGATAGACGGCCGACTCACCTTGCTTCTCTCTCAGAGTTTGAATCAAGCGTCACACGGAATCATATCACGCAAAGCAATATTAAGAACATCACACACGCGGGTCCTCAACTGATACCATGGACGAGTACTTCTCTTTATCTTTTGTCTCATACACAGTTTGAGACTCACACAGTACTCACCACGTGTAAGTACTCGTCTCTAATTTCAAGTCCTGCACACGCCATTTCTTAAATATTTCAACTTATGGTACACACGCTATTTCTTAAATATTTCAACTTATTGTACACACGCTAGTAATTCAGCTTAACTTAAGCACACGGAAGTATTTCAACTTAATGCTACACGTGGTTTCATTGTGACCGTTAGTCACTCCCGAAGATTCCTACAATCCCATTAATATTACCTGCCTGACATTTAATTCTCCCCACAAAAGTTCCTGAAATAGAGAAATTAATATTTCAAACTACTCTTAAATATTCCACATGCATACCATGTCTCCACTCTTTCGTCATTACGGAGCACAACTAAAACAGGTCTTAACAGCACAAGATCCAGCGGCAGAGTGCTGAAATATGGCCGTTCTCGAGGTGCTCTCGCACCTCTGTCGAAGTGGGGGGAGCACCTTCTTACCGTATTGGTCAGCCACATTTCAAGCACTCAAAGCTCTGGTAAATTTCATCTCTTTGGTCCCACCAAAGGTGGCCAAAGGATCGACTCAAAGATGATCATATATTCACATTCACTATCTGCGGTTAGCAGACGACCATGCATTCATTCATTTCACAGATCTCACCAAACTGGATGTAGGGATTTACTTTGTGGGAGTGCACATGTGATCAATTAAATAAATAAATTGTCATTTTTTCCCACACTGGTATCTGGCTTCGCTGTATTAATTGAAATTGAGTTATTTTACAAACAAAATGTGTTGTTCTGACAAAAATAATGAAGTATTTCGTACCTATTTTCAATGTCGGGCGGTACTGTACCCTTTCAATGTGACCCACCACCAGTACCGTTCAGCACCTGGAGTCATCCATCAGCCTCCTCTTTTGCGTCGTCGTTCCGTGCCTGCATCATCTCGTCTCACCACCCACGCCGGCGCTTTCGTTCAACACCCACGTTGCCTCCGCGTTCGTCGTCGACGCCTTTCGTCACTCACCTCGCCATTGTTTTTTTTTCTCCGCGCCTGTGTCAGCTCCTACCTTCGCCGGTAAACTGCTACAGGCGTTGTTCTCCGTCACCTGCTGCCATCGTCGACAGAGCAAGGACCACCCCCAGCACAGTCATCCTCGATTCTCCTTCAGCTGCACAGTCGCCACAGTAGACTCTGCTCTTCCAGAACCAGACGAAAGTCGAAAACGTTAAGAATGTTGCGCTAGAGGATGAAAACGTGCCCGATCACTGTAAACGACTCTGTCCACAAAGCAGAATTGCATTTTCTGTACCTAAATTACTGACCGATTATAAAAAATGGTCACCCGGTCACTCAGCTGCTGCAGTACGTCACCTATCTAAGGGCTTCCAGGAGCAGCAGAAATTTGATTCTCAGAATTTAATACACAGTAATTATTGAGCGAATTCAAATATTTAAAGAGCTGTAGTAATCTACTCACTTAGAGGTTTAACCCAATAAGTCAAGTAAAATAGTTACCAGTAGTAATACGCTAATGTCGGAGCACAAAAAGGGGGAATATATGTTTTTCTACAAGACTGACAGAGAAGTAGGGAACCAGCTGCCTCTGTCCTCATTCCACCCTCCTCACCAAGCCACGCGGGATTAGCCGAGCGGTCTAGGGCGCTGCAGTCATGGACTGTGAGGCTGGTCCCGGCGGAGGTTCGAGTCCTCCCTCGGGCATGGGTGTGTGTGTTTGTCCTTAGGATAATTTAGGTTAAGTAGTGTGTAAGCTTAGGGACTGATGACCTTAGCAGTTAAGTCCCATAAGATTTCACGCACATTTGAACATTTCCTCCTCACCAAAAATGTTGGCATGCGAACACATTGGCGCTCTTTTATCACATAAAATTTTAAATGTCTCCAACTGTCTCCCTTTTCTCCGGCTGATTTACAGTAACCCCATAGCCCTGGCTTCTCCCCTCTCACTTTACACTATCTCCTTTTATCTTTCTTTCCCATTGCCATTGTTTCCACCCTAATTCGGCGGCTCAACTATTGTGGAGGTAACTTATATATACTTTCCCCTATACCCAAATGTTTAAAATTTCTGTCCATAATGCGCCCTCTCCTATACCTACGTATTTAAGGACCCAGACCCTCAAGCCTATGTATCGCCTTTCCTCATCAGTATTTTTCATTTCCACAGTCTTCTCTCTCTTTTGCTCGCATTGCTTCTCTCTCTCTTCATCTTCTAGTGCCATTCACTGACCATCAATATCTTGTCCTTCTTTGGCTCCCTCTGCTTCTGTTTCACTCTCTTACCATCTCCCTTCCTCTCTCTCCCACCCTCCCTCTCTCTCTCTCTGTCTCTCTCTCTCTCTCACCCTCTGTGTCTCTCTCTCTCATCTTCTTCCTCTCTCCCACCTTCCCTCTCTCTCACCATTCCTCTCTCGCTCTCTGCCACATTCTCTTTCCCACCACCACTGTCTCCTCTCTGACTCCCACTGTCACTGTCTCCTCTCTCTTCCTCCGTCACTCTTTCTCTGCTACTCTCTTTTACAACAAAACTGCTCGAATATGTTTACATGTCATAATGTTTGGTTAAGATGGTGGAATGAGGATTGAGACAGCTGGTTCTCTTGTTTTCGCTGCTACAGACGGGTATGCTGCCTATATAAAGCGAATTCTACAGGTGAGTACAGTTCTGAGTGTTTATTTGTATACTTCGACTCAGTTATGTCCTTTGTATATATTAACAACAAACAGGTACACGTAATTAAGGTTAACACAAAATCGTTTGCTTTCAATTTTTTCTGGATACTTCACTCATCGATTACAATTAATCCAAAATGCTCGTGTTATGATTTACATCTTAAAAAGTGAAAAATGCTTTTAGATGTATTTCAATGAACTTTCCAATCCTCCAATTCTACATAATTTTTGACAGCCATTTTAAGTTTCAGCCATATCAAGGCCCTCTTTAGCCCATTATTTTTCACTCCGGTACCACGTACGGAATATTTGTATAGGCGTGAAGTGTGAATTGTACAGAACAGCGCGTCGTAAAGTTTTATTGGCCTAAAAATACTGCCTAAAAACATAATGTCAGAACTCTTTCGCTGTCCCTAGAACCCTAGCCATACGTTCGTTACGTCACTTAAAACTAGATTTATGCTTCAAACTGTACATGACGTGCATATTTTACGTGCGTAAGTACGATACTTTGAACTTCTGGATCGCTGTAACGGATAATGATATCGAAGCAGTTTTCGGTTTTCTCTGAGAATATCATCTTAAGAACATATGGCAAAAAGTTTCGACGATCGGATGTGAGTAGAAATTTTGGAAGTGGTCATTCCCGCAATTCATACCCAAAAATTATGATTTCCGGGATTTTCTCAGGAGCTATCCGTGAACATATGGTGCTTTCGTAACGCGCCTAAGATCCACCTAGACCCCACTGATGCAAAACAACCAACCGGTTTCTTTAAATTTTCTGGACCAGTGGAGTTGTGTTACGTTTAAATTTTGACCCTTGTTCTTCCGATAGGTATACAAATGGTCACTAGGTCAAGGATTACTCAAAACATTTAACCCCTTGTCTCTGTGATCAATAGAACCCTAGATATGACTCCCTGAAAAAACAGAAGCATGTCGCACATAAATTAAGAGCGGCAACAGAAAAGTCATAATATTAATCCTTAATTTTAATACTTAATCTTTCATTTTTGTTCAGGTGTTGACTATGAGTTGAGTAACGATTTCGCTGCAGACTACATTTTCCAAGTTTTTTTTTATGTGGGACGTTTTTGCAACAAACTCATGGCATGTAATTGCATTTTAATGAATATTTAGCATTTTTCCAAGTACGAAACATATACGAGTTATCTCATATTTGCTCTGAAACGGACTTTCTGACACTAACAAATAACTAACTAATTAACTTTCGAGGTCTGATGCCTTTCTATTCATACACTGATGACATATGAATCAGTAAAATAATTATTGAAATTGCAGTTTTAAAAAATTTCATAATAACGGTATTTGATATTGAATATTTTACTACCAGTACAGTGTATTACACCACTGTGTGTTTCGAATGGTGTGCATTTATTCGTCAAAAAATACTCGTGAACAGAAAATGTTTATATGTCTAACTAGTAAATGTACAAGTAATTAACGTAGATAAATGGATACATTCAAGATATTGAATTTTGATGTAACGGAAGTGAAAGTGGATGACGATGTTTAGTGACCACTGTATCGGTCAGTACTATATAGTGTCTCTTGGTCCGCCCCATTGAAAAAGTTGCGGGAATGTACACTGCAACCTGTCACTCTATTGGTGCTTTTATGTTAATTACTGGTCTGTTGATCGCAGCAGAAACCTTGTAATAAAATGTAAACATATTATCTACCTAGATGAGACTATCAAAAATAATTATTGAAATAAAAATTATTTCTCCAGGCCCCATTCAGTTGGTCCAGAACATTTGTGATTGTGAATTGTTTGTACACACATCACAAAAAGTTCTGCATCACCTCGGTTCCTCCGGAACCGCGCGGCTGCTACGGTTGCAGGTTCGATTTCTGCCTCGGGCATGGATGTGTGTGATGTCCTTACGTTAGTTAGGTTTAAGTTGTTGTAAGTACTCGGGGACTGATGACCTCAGATGTTTAGTCCCATAGTGCTCAATGCCAACCTCGGTACCCAGAGTTCCGGAAACTGCACAGAAAATTGGAATATAGATCAACACAAAGATAATTTCCGTCCTTTTTATTGCTCATCAAAACCATACATTACATGTTGTACCACCATACTGTGACACCTTCAGAGGTGCTGTACACACTGGTACCTCTAATACCCAGCAGCACGTCCTCTTGCATTCATGCACACCAGTATTCGTCGTGACATACTATCCACAAGTTCATCAAGGCGCTGTTGGCCCAGATTGTCCCACTCCTCAACGGCGATTCGACGCAGATCCGTCAGTGGTTGGTGGGTCACGTCGTCCATAAATAGCCCTTTTCAATCTATCCCGGGCATGCTGAAGAGGGTTCATATCTGGAGAACATGCTGGCCACTCAAATCGAGCGATGCCGTTATCCTGAAGGAAGTCATTCATAAGATGTGCACAATGGTGGTGCGAATTGTGGGTCATGAAGACGAATACCTCGCCAATATGCTGCCGATATGGTTGCACTATCGGTCGGAGGATGGCATTCAGTTATTGTACAACCGTTGCAGCGCCTTCCATGACCACCAACGGCGTACGCGCGGCCCCACATAATGCCACCCCAAAACAGCAGGGAACCTCCACCGTGGTGCAGTCGCTAAACAGTGTGTCTAAGGCGTTCAGCCTGGCCGGGTTGCCTCCAAACACGTCTCCGACGATTGTCTGGTGGAAGGCATATGCGACACTCATCGTTGAAGAGAACGTGATGCCAATCCCGAGCGGTCCATTCGGCATGTTGTTGGGCCCGTCTGTACCGCGCTGCACGGTGTCGTGGTTGCAAAGGTGGACCTCGCCATGGACGTCGGCAGTGAAGTTGCGCATCATGCAGCCTATTGCCCACAGTTTGAGTCGTAACACGACGTCGTTTGGCTGCGCAAAAAGCATTATTCAACATTCCTCCGAGCCATAATCCGTAGGTAGCGGTCATCCACTGCAGTAGTAGCCCTTGGACGGCCTGAGCGAGGCATGTCATCGGCAGTCCCTGTCTCTCTGTATCTCCTCCATGTCCGAACAACATCGCTTTGGTTCACTCAGAGACGCCTGGACACTTCCCTTGTTGAGAGCCCTTCCTGGTACAAACTAACAATGCGGACGCGATTGAACCGCGGTATTTACCATCCAGGCATGGCTGAACTACAGACAACACGAGGTGTATACCTCCTTCCTGGTGGAATGACTGGAAATGATCGACTGTCGGACTCCCTCCGTCTAAAAGGCGCTGCCCATGCATGGTTGTTTTTATCTTTCAGTGGCATCTCTGAACAGTCAAAGGGACTGTCTCTGTGATAAAATATCCACAGTCAAAGTTCTGGGAACCGGGCTGATGCAAAACGTTTTTTTGATGTGTGTATTATTCCGATTTTTTCCTGTTCTTTGATATTTTGTTCTCTTATACAAGTTACATGTTTCTTGTTTTAATATCGATTATACAAGGTATATAACTCTGCTTCCGCCCTTTGCAGATAGGTAGCGACAACGGTAAGTAGCGGTCGAAAGAAACAGATCGCAGACGTCAGGCAGTTAGCTTGGACCTCGGTCAACATAACCTCGTTCAAACATTAGTCGATTTGTATCTGCATCTTAAAGTTATTCTTGATTGAAAATTTCAGTTTACGAGCCTAGTTCTCGTCATTTGCGGGAGGTGTTACTGTTTCGTTTGACTAAGAAGAAAACAGCGGCTGAGTCTCATCGAATGCTCTCAAGTACGTATGGTAAGGACGCTATTAGTGAAAGAACGTGTCGGGAGTTGTTTAAACGCTTCAAGAACGGTGATTTTAACGTCGAAGACCAGCATAGTGGTGGAAGAGGGAATGTCTTCGAAGATGCAGAATTGGAGACATTGCTGAGTGAAGACTCGCGTCATACTCAAGAAGAATTGGCACGATTAGTGGGAGTGACACAGCAAGCTATTTCGAAACGTCTAAAGGCTATGGGCACGATTCAGAAAGAATGAACTTGAGTACCGTGTGAGCTGAAACCAAGAGACTTTGAACGGCGTTTGTGTGTTTCTGAACAGTTGCTTCAGAGGCAAAAACGGAAGGGATTTCTGCATCGCATTGTGATCGGGCACGAAAAATGGGTTCCTTGCGATAAGCTTAAACGCAAAATTCATGGGGATACCCGGCCATGTTTCCACGTCGACGGCCAAACCGAATATTCACGGCTCCAAGATCATGCTGTGCATTTGGTGGGACCAGCTCGGCTTCGTGTATTATGATGTGTTAAAACCAAGTGAAACAATCACAGGTGCTCGTTATCAAACACAATTAATGCGTCTGAGCAGAGCATTAAAAGAGAAACGGCCGCAATACAGCGAAAGGCACGATAAAGTGATTTTGCAGCACGACAACGCTCGACCCCACGCTGCAAAAGAGGTCAAAACGTACTTGGAAACGTTAGAATGGGAAGTCCTACCCCAGACGCCGTATTCTCCAGACATTGCTCCCACTGACTATCACCTGTTTAGATCAATGCCGCATGGTCTGGCTGACCAACACTTCCGATTTCATGAAGAAGTCACACATTGGATCGATTCGTGGATCGCTTCAAAAGATGAACAATTTTGTCGATGCAGGATTCGTACACTGCTTAAAAGATGGGAGAAAGTAGTGGCCAGCGATGGAAAATAGTTTGAACGATACATGTATAACCAATTTGTTTCATTAAAGCGTCAAATTTGGGGAAAAACGGCGGAAGAAAAGTTGTACACCTCTTATTTAAGTACATACTTACCTAATTAGGGAACATAAGCAGTGGCGATAATTTAAAATCCAGACGGAAGAAATTGGACTGCCTCTCCGCGCTATTGCAGTAGCCTTCCTAAAGTCATTTGATTTAGTACTGCCCTGTAGACCTCAAAAAGAACTGCGAAAAAGGCTGCGAGAGCATATGTTAATCTTTTACAGTTGAATCACAATGAGCCTTTTTCTGCTTTGTAGGTGCCTGTACAGCTGTGACAGAATACGAGAGACGTTTCCCTGATGAACGAACACCGTGTGCCAGGGTGTTTCCCAGGGGTTTTCAAACGTTATCTGAATGCGGAACACGACCCAGTGAACACGAACATCAGAACGTGAGGCCATCAACTCAGCTGAGGAAGGGGAAGACATTATTGCAGTGGTACAACTGAGTCTTCCCACCACTAAACGGCACATTATGTGTGAGCTCGATATTCCAGAGACGTGCGTGTGGCATACGTTACACCGCGAGGGCTTGTGCCCATTCTATGTGCTACCCGTGCAAGACCTGCAGCCAGGTGACTCAGTAGCACTCCGTCTTCAGGCCACAAGTGGTCCATCGGTGCCATCCGACCGCCGTGTCATCCTCAGACGAGGATGCGGATAGGAGCGCGTGTGGTCAGCACGACACTCTCCCAGTCGTTATGATGGTTTTCTGTGACTAGAGCCGCTACTATTCCGTCGAATTAGCATCACGAGGCTGAGTGCACCCCGAAAAACGGCAACAGCGCATGGCGGTCAGGATGGTCACCCATCCAAGTGCCGGCCATGGACGACAGCGCTTAACTTCGGTGATCTGACGGGAACCGGTGTATCCACTGCGGCAAGGCCGTCGTCAGGTGATTCAGTAAGCAGACAATAATTTTGTGAACGGTTAGTTGTATACAGAGACGTCGTACAGACCGGCAATTATTGAACTATTTTAAAAAAACAAATTAATTACAAACTACAGCGTGCACAGACTTCATTCAACACGTAAATGTCAATGCAGGTATTCGAATTTAGGTTATTACATGTTCTATATGCCTGCCATTATTTGTAATGATTTGAGGCAGACAAACAGTAAAATTCGGCATGACCCGCTAAAGTGTCCGAATATCGATTTTGTGGATGACCTCCAAATGGCTGTTTTCAACTCAGTCATGGTTTTGGAGTTATTGCTGTATACCCTGTTGAAACGTGGGGGTAGTTACGGAAGGCAGGAAAAGGTGTGGACGGAGCCTTACTCACTTACCTTTGGCTGGTCAGTAAACAAGTACACTTTATTTAAGGAAATAATTTTTTTAAAACAATCATTTAAAAAAAAATTGACTGTAACACAAGCTACAATGACGGCTGAAAACCTTATTAAGAAAGAATTCAAAATTATTTGTCGACTGAAGGCCACAAGCTACAGGAATAATTTAAACAAAATATTATTTTTAAACAATTGACACAATCAGACCAAAGAAAGAAGGGAGCGATCCACAGACAGTGCTCCAAGGATTGACCTGGGAAAGTTCCTCAGACGTAAGTAAGGTGAGACAGGCAGCCCAGTGTTATGAAACTTCCTGACAGATTAAGACTGTGTGCCGGACCGAGACTCAAACTCGGGACCTTTGCCTTTCGCGGGCAAGTGCTCTACCATCTGAGCTACCCACGTCCCGTCCTCACAACTTTACTTCTACCAGTACCTCGTCTCCTACCCTCCAAACTTTACAGAAGCTCTCCTGCGAACCATGCAGAACTAGCACTTCTTAAAGAAAGGATATTACGGACACTTGCCTTACCCACAGCCTAGGGGATGTTTACAGAATGAGATTTTCACTCTGCACCGGAGGCTGTGGCTAAGCCATGTTTCAGCAATATACTTTCTTCCACGAGTGCTAGTTCTGCATGATTCGCAGGAGAACTTCTGTAAAGTTTGGAGGGTAGGAGACGAGGTACTGGCGGAAGTAAAGCTGTGAGGGCGGGACGTGAGTTGTGCTTGGGTAGCTCAGGTGGTAGAGCACTTGCCCGCGAAAGGCAAAGGGCCCGAGTTCGAGTCTCGGTCCGGCACACAGTTTTAATCTGCCAGGAAGTTTCATATCAGCGCACACTCCGCTGCAGAGTGAAAATCTCATTCTGGAGCCCAGTGTTATACTCACTCAACAGCATGGCAACTCAAACCAGTCACAGTTAAACGCAAGACCAGCACTCTCGCAAAATCTACCCAACGTCCAAAGCCCAATACACGATAGAATAACCCATGCCAGGCAGACGGACGGACTACACTCGTGAGATAGTAAAACGACAAACATGATAGAAGAGAATATGTTCAAACGTAAGAATAATCCAAGGTAAACAAGTTGTCTCCACGAATCCAGTACGCAGACAGACAGCGTTAAAATGACTGCTCATTCTAAACCACACCTAGATACACACGGATCCGCCAAAACAATTCCACAAACAACTCAAACAATACTAAAACCATTCACTGTGGAGCAACAAGGACGAATTACAAGTCGACACGAGCACCCAGAAGCCGTCGGAAGACCACTCTCGCGACCACATCCTTCCATCGGGTAGTGCATGTCTCGTATTGCCAGTTGTCCCGGCGAGTCCTGGGGCTGTGCGGACCTCACTGGTCCTCCGTCCCAAGTGAACTGCCTGACACACGACGACCCGGAAATACTAGAGGTCGCTATCGATAAACGCCGCTGCTGCCACTCACGGACAGACAAAGCGAGCAATCGTAGTGGCGCCAGTGAACGCACTAATAAAACGAGACGTCACAATCCGAATACGCGACGCCAAATTGTCAACGGCACAAACGCGAGCCGGAACACGGCTCAACTGTGTTTAATATAGCTCTGTAAGAAGGAGTCGCATGTCTTCACATCCGAAGAATATGGCGGCCAATCGAGGCTCATGCCAGTGGCCTCTGGGTACCCCATAGTCAGAAAGCGGTCCTCAAAGTGCTCCTCCAGGACGTGAAACTCTCTCCGATGGGGTCGAGATCCGTCTCGAATGAGCCATACCTTAGTCACTTTGAATACTGGGATGAAATCATCTTCCAAAACCATCACGTACCATTCAGTAGTCACCGTGCCATCAAGGAATACCGCACTAATTATTCCGCGACTGGACATTGCATACCACACAGTCATCCGTCGAGGGTGAAGAGACTTCTAGATCGCAAAATGCGGATTCTCAGTCCCCCAAATTTGCCAGTTTTGCTTATTAACAAACCCATCCAAATGAAAGTGGGCTTCGTCGCTAAGCCAAACCGTACATGCGCATACTAATTTCCATCATGTCCTGAGGCGAACGTGCTAACGCAAACCGTTCAGAAGTTACGACGCTTTCGTATAGTTTAATAACTGTCAACCTGTACTTTATCAGCAGATGAGGCTACATTTCCACGCAATGGTATCGTGAAGGCCTGCAGTTGTCATACATGGGCGATGGAGAACCCACATGACACTAGGGAAACAAGATTCCTAGTTAGGTTCTCACACGGAAACCTCCCCATCGCACCCCCCTCAGATATAGTTATACGTTGGCACAGTGGATAGGCCTTGAAAAACTGAACACAGATCAATCGAGAAAACAGGAAGAAGTTGTGAAGAACTATGAAAAAAATAATCAAAATATACGAACTAAGTAGTCCATGTGCAAGATAAGCAACATCAACGATGGCCTGAGCTCAGGAGCGCCGTGGTCCCGTGGTTAGCGTGAGCAGCTGCGGAACGAGAGGTCTTTGGTTCAAGTCTTCCCTCGAGTGAAAAGTTTACTTTCTTTATTTTCGCAAAGTTATGATCTGTCACTTCGTTTATTGACGTCTCTGTTCACTGTAATAAGTTTAGTGTCTGTGTTTTGCGACAGCACCGCAAAACCGTGCGATTAGTAGACGAAAGGACCTGCCTCTCCAATGGGAACCGAAAACATTTGATCGCAAGGTCATAGATCACCCGATTCTTCCACAGGGAAACACATCTGATATATTCTATACGACACTGGTGACGGCATGTGCGTCACATGACAGGAATATGTTGTCGACCCACCTAACTTGTACACTTGGCGAATGGGTAAAAAGATTCTTCTATCTTGCCCGATTTAGGTTTTCTTGTGGATGTGATAATCACTCCCAAAAAACTGATGAAAACATAAGAGTTTGTCACATAAACTGAAAATAAAAAATTAAACTTTTCACTCGTTCCGCAGCTGCTCACGCTAACCACGGGACCACGACGCTCCTGAGATCCTATTATCCATGATGTTGCCTATCTTGGGCATGGACTACTCAGTTTGTATATTTTGTTTATTTTTTTCATAGTTCCACACAACTTCTTCCTGTTTTCTCGATTGATCTGTGTTCAGTTTTCCAAGGCCTATCCACTGTGCCAACTTACAACTAAATCTGAGGGGAAGGGTGCGATAGGGAGGTTCCCTTGTCAGTGAACGGTGTTATGAAATCATTGATGATGTGGTTACTCTGTTCCTGCTAAATCTCAAGATAGCTACAGAATATGCACATTTCCTGATGCAAAACCTTTTTGCAATTTTGGAAGACATGACACTGGAGCAACGACGGCAAATGTAAGTGCAACATGATGGATCACAGATTTGCGGTACCAGTATAGGAATAATACATTTGAAATGATAATGCGATCGACACCCTAGCTGCAAACAGACTCGAACCCAGGATCTCCTGCTTACATGGCACACGCTCTATCCATCTGAGGCACAGAGGGCACAGAGCATAGTGCCCTTGCAGGGACTTGTCCCTTGAATTATTCCAGTGAGACCCACATTCCCAACATGTCCACACCACTACATTCGTAGTGCGCCTAATAGATGTTTGCCAATCGCACTCATTACTCGTGGCAAATTAATCTACCCAATACCCGTACGAGTTGGGGCAAAGGGTGTGCGTTCGCACAAGAAGGTCAATGGCCGCCTATTTGCAGCTAGGGTGTCGATCTAGTTACCATTTCATTCTAGAGAAGCTACACGGTCATCAATGGTAACTGTTCTTTCGGGAACAGATACCAAATAATTTTATTTAAAAAAGCGGATAAAGTGTCACTAGAAGCTTTCCTAAGAGACAATCTCCATTCCTTCCGAACTGACTATGCAAATGTAGACGAGATGTGGCTCAAATTCAAAGATATAGTAGCAAGAGCAATTGAGAGATTCATACCTCATAAATTGGTAGGAGATGGAACTGATCCCCCATGGTACACAAAACAGGTCCGAACGCTGTTGCAGAGGCAACGGAAAAAGCATGCGAAGTTCAGAAGACCGCGAAATCCCGAAGATTGGCTAAAATTTACATACGTGCGAAATGCGAGATGCCTTTAATAGGTTCCACAACGAAACACTGTCTCGAAATTTGGTAGAAAATCCGAAGAAATTCTGGTCGTATGTAAAGTACACAAGCGGCAAGACGCAGTCAATACCTTCGCTGCGCAGTGCCGATGGTACTGTTACCGACGGCTGTGCCGCTAAAGCGGAGTTATTGAACGCAGTTTTCCGAAATTCCTTCACCAGGGAAGACGAATGGAATATTCCAGAATTTGAGACACGAACAGCTGCTAGCATGAGTTTCTTAGAAGTAGATACCTTAGGGGTTGCGAAGAAACTCAAATCGCTTGATACGAGCAAGTCTTCAGGTCCAGATTTTATACCGATTAGGTTCCTTTCAGAATACGCTAATACAATAGCTCCCTACTTAGCAATCATATACAACCGCTCGCTCACCGATAGATCTGTACCTACAGATTGAAAAATTGCGCAAGTCACACCAGTGTTTAAGAAGGGTAGTAGGAGTAATCCATCGAACTACAGACCTATATCATTGACGTCGGTTTGCATATAATGAATTCAAACATTATGAATCACCTCTAAGTGAACGATCTATTGATACGTAATCAGCATGGTTTCAGAAAACATCGTTCTTGTGCAACGCAGCTAGCTCTTTATTCGCACGAAGTAATGGCCGCTATCGACAGGGGATCTCAAGTTGATTCCGTATTTCTAGATTTCCGGAAAGCTTTTGACACCGTTCCTCACAAGCGACTTCTAATCAAGCTGCGGGCCTATGGGATATCGTCTCAGTTGTGCGACTGGCTTCGTGATTTCCTGTCAGGAAGGTCGCAGTTCGTAGTAATAGACGGCAAATCATCGAGTAAAACTGAAGTGATACCAGGTGTTCCCCAGGGAAGCGTCCTGGTACCTCTGCTGTTCCTGATCTATATAAATGACCTGGGTGACAATCTGAGCAGCTCTCTTAGGTTGTTCGCAGATGATGCTGTAATTTACCGTCTAGTAAGGTCATCCGAAGACCAGTATCAGTTGCAAAGTGATTTAGAAAAGATTGTTGTATGGTGTGGCAGGTGGCAGTTGACGCCAAATAACGAAAAGTGTGAGGTGATCCACATGAGTTCCAAAAGAAATCCGTTGGAATTCGATTACTCGATAAATAGTACAATTCTCAAGGCCGTCAGTTCAACTAAGAACAACGAACAACTTCAGTTGGAAAGACCATATAGACAATATCGTGGGGAAGGCGAGCCAAAGGTTGCGTTTCATTGGCAGGACACTTAGAAGATGCAACAAGTCCACTAAAGAGACAGGTTACACTACACTGCGCGGTGTGGGATCCTTACCAGGTGGGATTGACGGAGGACATCGAAAGGGTGCAAAAAAGGGCAGCTCGTTTTGTATTATCACGTAATAGGGGAGAGAGTGTGGCAGATATGATACGCGAGTTGGGATGTAAGTCATTAAAGCAAAGACGTTTTTCGTCACGGCGAGATCTATTTACGAAATTTCAGTCACCAACTTTCTCTTCCGAATGCGAAAATATTTTGTTGAACTCAACCTACATAGGTAGGAATGATCATCAAAATAAAATAAGAGAAATCAGAGCTCGAAAAGAAAGGTTTAGGTGTTCGTTTTCCCCGCGCGCTGTTCGGGAGTGGAACCCTCTGCCAAGCACTTGAATGTGAATTGCAGAGTAATCATGTAGATGCAGATGTACTTAAATAAATAATACAGTTCCTCAACGGTGGATTGGACCCATCGACTGGCCTGCCACATCACCCAACGTAACCCCAGTAGACACCTGTTTATGGGGTTGTTTAAAGACGGACTTTTATGCTACGGAGGTAGATACACTCGTCCAACTTGTGTCACGTATCACCGATGTTGCCCGCACTGTAGCCCACCTAGACGACGTTCGAGATGCAACACAACACACCCTCCGACGTGTTGACAAATGTACAGTGTCGCCTTGGGGACTTTTTGAACTCCTCTTGTACGGTGGATCAGTGACCTTTTCCACCCTCATTCGGTCCACCACAGCGCCTACACAGTATAAGTAATCTTTACACTTGATAATCATTCGTGAATGTGTACGGTTTTCACCCCCTCCAGTTCTGTAATGATGGAAAATCGAACACATCTTTCTTTTCTTTCTTTTGCTTGTGTCTTTTTTCCCGCGGATACGTAGGGTGGGAATGGTTAATCGGATGTGGAAATGGCAGTTGAAGGGGTGGCCGGATGCCCATCCTGCCGCCACCCCGTACTCCCTGGGACGGAATGAGTGTACCCCAACTGTCTGCGACTAGTGTAATCCATGGAATAGTGCGAAAGTGTTCAGATGTCTGCGAGCCGTGTAACTGAGGCGAGACGTGGGAAACAGCCCGGTATTCACCTAGGGGGATGTGGAAAACCGCCTAAAACCACATCCAGGCTGGCCGGCACACCGGCCCTCGTCATTAATCCGCCTGGAGGATTCAATCTGGGGCCGGCGTGCCTACCCGAGTCCAGGAAGCAGCGCGTTAGCGCGCTCGGCTAACCTGGCGGGTGATGGAAAATCGAACACACATCCACACGAATGTTTCGGTTTATTTTCACATGTAGAATCACCTCACCAGTTATGTGACGCTCCTCCTGCGTCACCCTGTATGTAGCGTGTTATTTGGCCACAATAACTGACTCACAGTAAACCAACAACATTTTTCAGATTTGATCAGCTAGTTAGCCAGAAATTGGTTCTAGCCCCACGACAGCGCACCGTCGCGGTATAAAAAACGTTTTACAACAGTTGCCTTACCGCTGATGAGTTCAGGGAGGCTGTCATGCTGATCGATGCCGGCCATCTCTCGGACTCACCTGGGAGACGGCGCAGAAGTGGGAGCTCGGTCTACCTTGCCATCAGCCGTCCGGTCGGAACCCGACGAGATCGATGCAGCTGGCCGCCGCTTAGCGTCCGGGCACCCGCGGCTTCAGTTGCAGACAAATCTCCCCGAGGAACCTCATTTCACGCGGCCAAGCAATTATGCCCCCCCCCCTCTCTCTCTCTCTCTTTCTCGCTGTGGTAGGGTGGGCGTTGATCAACACACACACACACACACACACACACACACACACACACACACACACACACACACACTTTCTCCCTTTCTTTCTGTGCCTGTAGGGTTCTCCGCCCATTTCAAATGTAAGCTGTACACACTGATCAGCACGAACATTGCGATTATCGATTCGAAACCGTCCAGGTGATAGCAGCGTAACCTAACGACGAATGACGGCTAGTCAGACACCCGCACGGTGCATGTACTATCCGTGAGCGTACTGTGTGCTAGCCATTGCGCCACCTCGTTCGGTTCTGTGTGTAGGTGCCCTACTATTTTTTGAGCATTCATCACGTCCAGTCTTACACTTTGACAGTGTGAAGCAATTATACACTCCTGGAAATGGAAAAAAGAACACATTGACACCGGTGTGTCAGACCCACCATACTTGCTCCGGACACTGCGAGAGGACTGTACAAGCAATGATCACACGCACGGCACAGCGGACACACCAGGAACCGCGGTGTTGGCCGTCGAATGGCGCTAGCTGCGCAGCATTTGTCCACCGCCGCCGTCAGTGTCAGCCAGTTTGCCGTGGCATACGGAGCTCCATCGCAGTCTTTAACACTGGTAGCATGCCGCGACAGCGTGGACGTGAACCGTATGTGCAGTTGACGGACTTTGAGCGAGGGCGTATAGTGGGCATGCGGGAGGCCGGGTGGACGTACCGCCGAATTGCTCAACACGTGGGGCGTGAGGTCTCCACAGTACATCGATGTTGTCGCCAGTGGTCGGCGGAAGGTGCACGTGCCCGTCGACCTGGGACCGGACCGCAGCGACGCACGGATGCACGCCAAGACCGTAGGATCCTACGCAGTGCCGTAGGGGACCGCACCGCCACTTCCCAGCAAATTAGGGACACTGTTGCTCCTGGGGTATCGGCGAGGACCATTCGCAACCGTCTCCATGAAGTTGGGCTACGGTCCCGCACACCGTTAGGCCGTCTTCCGCTCACGCCCCAACATCGTGCAGCCCGCCTCCAGTGGTGTCGCGACAGGCGTGAATGGAGGGACGAATGGAGACGTGTCGTCTTCAGCGATGAGAGTCGCTTCTGCCTTGGTGCCAATGATGGTCGTATGCGTGTTTGGAGCCGTGCAGGTGAGCGCCACAATCAGGACTGCATACGACCGAGGCACACAGGGCCAACACCCGGCATCATGGTGTGGGGAGCGATCTCCTACACTGGCTGTACACCACTGGTGATCGTCGAGGGGACACTGAATAGTGCACGGTACATCCAAACCGTCATCGAACCCATCGTTCTACCATTCCTAGACCGGCAAGGGAACTTGCTGTTCCAACAGGACAATGCACGTCCGCATGTATCCCGTGCCACCCAACGTGCTCTAGAAGGTGTACGTCAACTACCCTGGCCAGCAAGATCTCCGGATCTGTCCCCCATTGAGCATGTTTGGGACTGGATGAAGCGTCGTCTCACGCGGTCTGCACGTCCAGCACGAACGCTGGTCCAACTGAGGCGCCAGGTGGAAATGACATGGCAAGCCGTTCCACAGGACTACATCCAGCATCTCTACGATCGTCTCCATGGGAGAATAGCAGCCTGCATTGCTGCGAAAGGTGGATGTACACTGTACTAGTGCCGACATTGTGCATGCTCTGTTGCCTGTGTCTATGTGCCTGTGGTTCTGTCAGTGTGTTCATGTGATGTATCTGACCCCAGGAATGTGTCAATAAAGTTTCCCCTTCCTGGGACAATGAATTCACGGTGTTCTTATTTCAATTTCCAGGAGTGTATGTGGCACAAAAGAAGAAGAAGTCCTTTTGCACTGGCGGGTGGCGGTGTGAAGAGAATAACAAGATTTCCGCTGTGAAGACATAGCACACTAGTGACGTCAAAAAAAACAATTTTTAACGCGACTAGTCTAATATTTCTCCACATCGCCATTCTTCGAGAAAACAGGTGCTGAAAATGATGAACAAAATTCTAAGTAACAAAATTTGTCTGTGTGTGGGGGGGGGGGGGGGGGGGAAGGGGAGACGTATGAGGGGACATGCTGACGTAACCTGCGCTCGGCACTACCAGCAGAGGCTCCAACGTTTAACTTCCTCACGCAATTTTGACACTACAACTCCTAGGCGGCTGGCCTTGGCAGGAATGGACAAATCCGATATGTGACTAAACCGAACGACAGACGCATCGAACACCAGCCACTTACCATTGTTAGCGTCCGCCCCGATAGCTGAGTGGTCAGCGTGACGGATTACCGTCCTACGGGCCCGGGTTCGATTCCCGGCTGGGTCATTTTCTCCGCTCAGGGACTGGGTGTTGTGCTATCATCATTTCGTCCCCATCCGGCGGGCAGGTCTCCCAATGTGGCGTCGAAAGTAATAAGGCGGCCGGACCTGCACCGCAAGGGGCCTCCCTGCCAATGACGCCAAACGCTCATTTCTATTTTTACCATTGTTAGCAAAGTGGTTACCGCCAAGCGTGAAAAAAGCTTGCTCTAACGGAAATAAACAGGTTGATAGCTTGTTGATGTAGCGGTGGCAATACCGATTCCCGTCACATCACAGAAGGTAAGCGCTGTCGGGCTGGGCTAGCACTTGGATGGGTGGCCGTCCGGTCTGCCGAGCGCTGTTGGCAAGCGGGGTGCTCTCAGCCCTTGTGAGGCAAACTGAGGAGCTACTTGATGGAGAAGTAGCGGCTCCGGTCTCGGAAACTGACAATGGCGAGGAGAGCGGTGTGCTGGCCTCCGTATCCCCATCCACTGACGCCCCTGGGCTAAGAGGAAGACACGGCGGCCGGTCGGTACCGTTGGGCCTTCAAAGACCTGTCCGGATGGAGTTGAGTTTTTAGTTTTGTTTTTAGCTTGTTGATGTACAGAATATCTAGTAATAAATCAATACTTAAATATACAGCTCTAAAACTGGCAGTGTATTTACAATGTGCAGCCGACATTTTTGTAGGCACGTTATTCGATACTTTTCCCGTCAATATATCGACACATTTTTTCGATATATCATTACGCGACAATGATATTTTTAAACATCGATATATTTGATTCCCGATATTTTTAAAAATATCAGTAGTCCTAGCACATAGCATGTCTTATGGTCAGCTTCTAAATCAGGCATGGACAGCCTTTGGTGACCCGTGGGTCTGAGGCTCATACTTAAGTCTCACGGATCACCTCGACACGTGACGCAACAGCAGTGCTCTTAGCGCATGAAGTGAAGACTATACTGTCAATGACAATTTTAATGCGGTAACACGCAACTGGCTGCCATGTGAATAACCTGAATTCGATTTCTTGGTGGGAAAACTGGGAAGTGCTATACTCTCAATCAACAACTAACTGAGGGGCTACTTGACCAAGAAGAAGCCATTCCCAGGTCAAAAAACCCAACAACGACTGGATGAGTGGAGTGCTGACGACACACCCCTCCGTGCCGTATCCAGTGACGTCACAGGCAGAGGATGATACGGCGGTCGGTCGGGACCAGAATGTGGAACCTCACCTTGTTTATCGATATGAGTGGCATTCCTTTCCCGATGCATCACACCAACTAATTGTGTGCGAGAAAACGTATTCTCGACAGTAGAGTCATTTTATGTTTACCCCATTTCCAGTTCTTTACATTTATTTACACATCTTGGAGACAGTTTCTTTACTTACAATGTTTTAGAATAGCTCTCTTAAAAACTTCCGTGGCGTTATTGTGGAGTGATCTGGCTCCCAGAAATTTCCTTCGCTGGCCGGAATGAAACCAACTGCGGGTCAGATCATACTCACTGGCAGCAGTTATCCAGGGCATCGGAATGAAACCAACTGCGGGTCGGATCATACTCACTGGCAGCAGTTATCCAGGGCAGGTATAAGTCAAGATAACGATCTTATCGCATCTGGTGCCATGTTACAAATGTGGTGTCAGATTACACACTGGGGCTCTCTAGTGTCCCAACTTCCTGCCTCCTGAGGAACCTCTGGGAGGTCACTCAGGGGAATTACCCAGGCAATTGTGCTAGTTATATTCAAAGTCATGACATCAAGTAACAAAAATGGTTGGAGCGCCTCTGGTCCAATGTGGATCACACAGCCCTTACTCCTCCCCCCATTTCTTTTATAACTGGGACACTTGGGTTGGAGGGTTTGCTCTGCAGCTGGGTAACATAGGCTGAGTATCAGTCTGTGTCTACTTGTTACAAATTACTTAAGTCACGTGAAATGATTTCCCTTTGTTGACACCAATATTACGTGGCACCAGCAGAGACCACAACCAGACAGATATGTAAGAACTCTCATTACCATATTGTTCACCCATTTTCCTGTTTTATCACTGGAGGAACTATGGAGCATAGGGAGAGGTGCTGTCTATAACAAATATATATCACTCTAGCTCTATTTGTTAATAATAATATTTCGTGGCACCAGGAGAGACATAACCTAAGCAGATATGAAAATACTCTCAGTTCACATATTTTCCTCAATTTTACCCCTTTTTACCGGGTTTTCGACAATTTTCGTGTTGTGTCCAATGAAGTAACGGCTGTTCCCAATTGTCGACGGCGTCATGCTCTCCGGCTATCACAATGGAGAATTACATATCACTCACACTGAGGCACACCTCCCAATCCCCACTTTTGTAACTGATCACTCTGGATCTGGGCAGCGTAGCTACAGTCCGAGTCTTTTCGTTAGTAAGAAATTACCTCACTCAAGTTATATTTCGTAATAACTGTTTAATATGTCGAGGCACCAGCAGACGCCACACCAAGACATAATATATTCACTACTCTGTTTTACTTATTTTCGACAGTTTTGCGCAGTGTAACAAATTCGGCAAGTTACGCTACGCGATCAAAAGCATCCGGACACCCCCCAAAACATAGGTTTTTCACATTAGGTGCACTGTGCTGCCATTTACTGCAAGGTCCCCATATCGGTCATTAGACATCATGAGAGAGCAGAATTGGGGGCTCTGCAGAACTCAGTGACTTTGAAAGTGGTCAGGTGATTGGGTCTTACTTGTCTCATACGTCTGTACGCGATATTTCCACTCTCCTTAACAACCCTAAGTCCGCTATTTCCGATGTGACAGTGAAGTG
Organism: Schistocerca serialis cubense; assembly: GCF_023864345.2. Lineage (NCBI taxonomy): Eukaryota > Metazoa > Arthropoda > Insecta > Orthoptera > Acrididae > Schistocerca > Schistocerca serialis. The sequence goes on along the minus strand of NC_064647.1, from coordinate 197,859,445 downwards.
GAAACGTGAACGTACAGCACAAAACCGTGCAGGCCGACCTCGTCTGTAGACTGACAGTTGAAGAGGTTCGTAATCTGCAATAGGCAGACATATATCCACACAGGGATTCCAAACTGCTTCAGGATACACTGCGAGTAATATGACAGTGAGGCGGGAGGTGAGAAAACTTGGATTTCATGGTCGAGCGGCTGCTCATAAGCCACACATCACGTCGGTATATGCCAAACGACGCCTCGCTTGGTTAAGGTGTGTAAACATTGGACGATTGAACAGTGAAAAAACGTTGTGTGGAGTGACGAATCACGGTACACAATGTGGCGATCCGACGGAAGGGTGTAGGTATGACGAATGCCCGGTGAAGTTCATCTGCTAGTGTGTGTAGTGCCAACAGTAAAATTCGGAGGCGGTGGTGTTATGCACCCCTCGTTGTTTTGCGTGGCACTACCACAGCACAGGCCTAGATTCATGTTTTAATCACCTTCTTGCTTCCCTCTGCTGAAGACCAATTCGAGGGTGGCGATTGCAACTTTAAACACGATCGAACACCTGTTCTTAATGCACGACCTGTGGCTGAGTGGTTACACGATAATAATATCCCTGTAATGGACTGGTCTGCACAGAGTCCTGACCTGAATCCTATAGAGCACCTTCGTGCTAGGCGTCACCGACTTCGATACCTCTCCACAGTTCAGCACACCGTGAAGAATGGGCTGCCATTCCCCAGGAAACCTTCCAACACCTAGTTGAACGTATGCCAGCGAGTGTGGAAGCTGTCATCAAGGCTAAGGGTGGGCCAACACCATACTGAATTCCAGCATCACCTATGGAGGGCGCCACGAACTTGTGATTTTCAGCCAGGTGTCCGCATACTTTTGATCACATAGTGTATGTGCCGACACTGCGTCGTGCCGTGTCGCGACTTCGCGTCACAGCAACGCCTCGTGTCATGTTGCTTGCTTGATGCCATAACGTTGCATCACGTCCGGTCGACATCACGACGTTGTTAGCTTTGCTCTCGATTTAAGAGTGTGTATCATTGCTAAGCCACCACTCCATTACTAGTGTGTGACGTCATAGTGTTAGAAACGAACACGTGGGTAGGAACAGTGAAGTCATAGAGAATTCTGTAAGCCAAAGGCATTGTATGCCAAACACTAGCTTAAATGACTGGAGTATGTGACGTCATAGTAAAATTCTGATGCTCCGACCAAAGACACTGTATTTGTAGCACACCTCTAGAGAGAGTAGTCCAGTATCTTTGACAACCCCAGCGAGAGTCATGCCGTCTGCTGGATCACCCAGCCTCACACTCCGACGTCTGGGTGTGTAGCCGCGAACGCCGAAGGTCGGGGACACAGTGGCCAGCAATTGCCGAGAAAGTTATGGTTGGTACCTAATATGACCGCTATATCAGTTGTGGCCGAGAGATCTCCCACCGGTGGTAATAACGGCAAATAGATCCCGAGACTTAGGTGTAAACATCAAAGACTGATGCATAAAGACATAGCTCTCCCCCCTGTATTCGCCGTACAAAGCCGGTACAGTATGGAACTCCTTGGTAGCGTCTTAGCCACCAAATGCGAAAGGAAGCGCTCCGCGTGTCTGCCTAACACTATGTCACATCATCTCACCAGGCGTGGCAGAGAAATTTGCACAGTGTGTTTATAATCACCTCCAACCTAGTAGCTGACGCAAATTACGCTCAATTGTCCAGGGAGAGGGCGTCCCGCCACAGCAAAACCTGTCGTAATTCGCCGACGCGTTCGTAGAAAAACGTGACAGTTTAAGCGCCAAGCACTCCCCTCCATGAGCCTCCATAATTAATCTATGGAACAGCTGGATAAACCAGTTGTAACTCTCAGACACCTACACGCACACCAGAGGAGACCATTTGAGGATAAACGTTGCTAACACTTCAAGCGACAAGCACATCGCTCCACACCACCCTCTCTTTCTGGACCAACCAGAAACATTCTCCCCTCCTCCTCGCACGCAACCTTATGCTTTTAAAACTAGCGTGGGTGACGCCGTTTCCAGCTATGCGGCCTCCCAAGAGGAATTAAGACTCGTAATGTAGTAAAGCCTACAAGTGTAAGCGACATTACTGTAAACCTAGTATATTAAGCACGGGGAAATCCGAGTATGGTACGTAATTTGGACTGATCCACAGAATTCCAACGACACACTCTTGTATTTGGCACGGAAACGTATCTCTGCATTAATAACGTGTATCCCTCAAACGTGAGCAGAACTGGTGCAGCAGACATTCCCTTTACCGTGCGTGACCAATGGCTGGTCTGGGGGGAAAAATTTAGAGAGATAAAATACCATCCTAGCACCAGTCCGACGGTGGCTGTTGTATATTCCCAGAGTTATCATTTAAAGTCGATTCTTAAAACTTCGTAACTAGGTTTTCTCGGGAATGTTTACGTCTATCTTCATGAGTCTGCCAGTTTAGTATCTTCAGTATCTCTGTGAAATGAACCGGTAACTATTCGTGCTGCCCATCTCTGTATACAAATAAACCCTCTTAGTCCTGTCTGGTACGTGTCCCACACACTTGAACAACATTCTAGGATGCGTCGCACGAGTGATTCTTTTAATCAGTCTCCCTTGTACACTGAAGCGGCTGGATGTCGGAGCTCATTTGACATCTCACGCTGTAGCGCGCGCGCGCGCGCGCGCGCGCGCGCACACACACACACACACACACACATACACACACACACACACACACATTGTAAAATAAAGTGCTATGTAAAAAATAGGTTTTGGATTAATATTTATATATTGTAATCACCATTAAACGTAAGATATATTTTATATTTTATTTTTGATACAATCCCCTTTTGTCGACAATACTGAAAATAAAAGATTTTCCAGAACCTCTTATTAGTACATATAGATTCTATACGTAAATACAAAAAATAGTTGTACGTTCAGGACTGAAAATGTCAGACGAAATTTTAATAAACCAAGGTGTTCAACAAGAGTGCAATTCAACACCAACTTCATTTAATTTATGTATTGACGACCTAGTTACGAAGTGGAAAGATGAAATACAGTTAGCAATTGAAACAGGATTCACCACACCACTAAATACTCTGTTATATGGTGATGACCGGATAATTGTACAGAAAACAGGAGATAATCTACAAAGAGCAGTATAGAGATTGAGCCAAAATTTAATATACTACAACTTAATTCTATCTGCTAACAAGACAAAGGTAATAGCTTTGAGAGGAAAGAATCCAGTCAGATCAAAAATAATTTGAGAAAACTTTAGAAGAAGTATCCCACTTCAATTATCTAGAATATGACACTAGTTTTAACTGTGGTAAAGGCATTGAGACGGAGGTTAACAACAGTCAAGTTTTCTGCGGATTAACTGGAAGAACGTTGGGAAGAAAAACCAGAAAAGAAACACAAATTAAATTGTACAAAGTTCTGGCTGTACCCACTTTTGTATATGGTCCAAATCATGGACAGAAAAAAAAAAGAAAAATGACGTATACAAGCAGCAGAGATGAAGTTCATGACATACATAAGAGGCTGTAATAAAATGGATAAAATAAAGATTGAAACAATAAGTTCAGATTTAAAACTCTGTTCCGTTAATTGCAAGATAGTAGGGAACATAATGAAATGGAAGTATCATGTTGGTAGAATGACAGAAAGTAGTTTAACGAAAAGGATAATCAATTATCGGCCACCTGGAAAAAGAGAAATAGGTAACCACCTTTTCCAGTCTCTAGCCTTCATCCATCCACCTCTTACGAGGTCTACTTAGTTCTCTCTTTCCAGCCGGCCGATAAGTCATTATCTTTCCTTGTTGGTGAAACGGCCTTTTTGCCAGTGTTTCACACTGAAGTACCAAAGAAACTGTTATAGGCATGCATATTCAAATGCAGAGATATGTAAATAGGCAAAATGCGGCGCTGCGATAGGCAACACCTGTGTAAGACAAGAAGTGTCTGGCGCACTTGTGAGATTGGTTACTGCTGATACAATAGCAGGTTATCAAGATACAAGTGAGTTGCACGTGGTCTTATAGTCGGCGCTCGAGCGATGGGATAGTGCCTCTCAGAGGTAGCGATGAAGTGGGGATTTTCCATCACGACCATTTCACGAATGTACCGTGAATATCAGGAATCCGGTAAAACATCAAATCTCCGACATCGCTGCGGCCGGTAAAAGATTCGGCAAGAACGGGACCGACGATGACTGAAGAGAATCGTTTAACGTGGCAGAAGTACAACCCTCCCACAAACTGCTGCATATTTCAATGCTGGGCCGTCAACAAGTGTCAGCGTGCGAACCATTCAACGGAACATGATCGATACGGGCTTTCGGAGCCGAAGGCCCGCTCGTGTACTCTTTAATAACTACACAACACAAAGCTTTACGCATCGCCTGGGTCCGTCAACACCGACATTGGACTGTTGATGACAGGAGAAATGTTGTCTGGTCGGACGAGTCTCACTTCATATTGTATCGAGCGGATGGACTATACAGGTATGGAGACAACCTCATGAATCCATGGGCCCTGCATGTCAGTATGGGACTGTTAAGGCTGATGAAGGCTCTGTAATGGTGTGTGGCGTGTTCAGTTGGAGTGATGTGGGACCCCCTGATACCTCTATATACGACCCTGACAGGTGACACGTGCGTAAGTATCCATTATTCACGTCCATTGTGCATTCACATCGGATTTGGACAATTCCAGCATGACAATGTAACACGTAGCACGTCCAGAATTGCTAAAGAGTGGCTCCGAGAACACTCTTCTGAGTTTTAAACAATTCCGCTGACCACCAGACGCTCCAGACATGAACATTATTGCCCATATCTGGAATGCCTTGCAACGTGCTGTTCAGAAGAGATCTCCACCCACTTCTACTCTTACGGGTTTATCGACAGCCCTGCAGGATTCATGGTGTCAGTTCCCTCCAGCACTACTTCGGATAGTAGTAGAGTCCATGCCACGTTGTGTTTCTGCACTTCAGCTTGCTCACAGGGGCCCTACACGATATTAGGTAGGTGTACCAGTTTCTTCAGTGTATAACTGTATATAAGAAACTGATTGTTAGACGCCATACAATAAATAAAGGAATAAGCAGTACCTACTAACAATGACGCACTGTAGACTGTTGTTGGTCCCTTGGCGGAAGAAAGTGTTCACCAATCACGGTGTGTTGGTTTCTAGACGTTGGAAAGTTCTTTAGTGTAGGCCTGTTTGGAATAAAGTTTTGTGCACGTCTTGGGTGCAGCGCCGTAGGCGGTAGTTTTGTTCGCAAAACGGCCCTAGAATGATCTGGCGGTGCCTTCTCCGCCGGGAGTGCCGGGGGGGGGGGGGGGGGGGGGGGAGGCGTATCGCAAGATCTCGCTACTGGCCGCACGCAGAGGGAAAGAACCGCAATCCACTGACAGCCTCATGCCTTGACTGGCGGTCGACCGCTTCGGGGATACCCCATCTGAGGTCGCACAACCCGCGCAAGATTGGTATCGATTAATCGATTGTCACGTCACCGCGCGCGCCCGCCCTCCGGAAGATTAATGGAACATTCTCGAGGACCGGCTATAAAACCCGACGAAGCCCGCCAGCACCGAGAAAAGTTCTGCGACTGCCTCTGTCTTTCAGTTTCGCAGTCTCCCTGTCCGACCATTTCACAGGTGGCCGGTTATTTCCATCGGCGCTTTCGACATCTCGAGATGACTATCGTGGCAGTTGCCTGTCGACCGGCGGTTCTGACGTCGACCTCAGCGCATACAGTCGCACACGCAATCGACCCTGTCGATCCCACGACCTTTGCTGTCATTCCGACAAGAGGTCTGACTTACGAGGTGCGCCGCCAGCTGCCTCGAGAAAACACAGTGCCACCTCACGGTTTTAATTCGTAGTCGTAATGCGGTCTCGCAACGGAAAATTCAGGGTGTTTCAAAAAGAATGACCTCATTTCAGACTTCCCTATTTACTGATAATAACAAATTACGAGGGGCGTTTGAAAAGTCCGTGCAAAATTAAAAACTACTTCTGTGTCTGGGGTAAACCTTTTTTATTTTTCAACATAGTCTCCTTTTAGACTTATACATTTCGTCCAACGCTGTTCTAGTTGTTGATCACTTCCGAATAATAGGAATTCTCCGAGTCTGCAAAATAGCTATTAGTTGCTGCAGTAATCTCCTCGTTTGAATAAAACCTTTGTCCAACCAGCCATTTCTTCAAATTGTGGAACAAATAGTAGTCCGAGGGAGCCACGTCTGGAGAATAGGGGGGATGTGCAAAGAGTTAAAATCCTATTTCCATTAAATATGCGACCACAACTGCTGAGGTGTGTGCTGGTGAGCCGGCCGAAGTGGCCGTGCGGTTAAAGGCGCTGCAGTCTGGAACCGCAAGACCGCCACGGTCGCAGGTTCGAATCCTGCCTCGGGCATGGATGTTTGTGATGTCCTTAGGTTAGTTAGGTTTAACTAGTTCTAAGTTCTAGGGGACTAATGACCTCAGCAGTTGAGTCCCATAGTGCTCAGAGCCATTTGAACCATTTTTTGTGCTGGTGCATTGTCGTGATGGAAGACATTTTTGCGGTCCAATCGCTGGCGTTTTTCTTGCAGCTCGGTTTTCAGACGGTCCAATAACGATGAATAATATGCACCTGTAATAGTTTTACCCTTTTCCAGATAGTCGATGAGGATTATCCCTTGCGAATCCCAAATGGCAGTCGCTATAACTTTTCTGGCCGAAGGAATGGTCTTCACCTTTTTTGTGGTGCAGATTGTTCCTTGGTAACCCATTGTTTAGATTGTTGTTTGGTCTCAGGTGTATAATAATGTATCCATGTTTCATCCACAGTGACGAAACGTCGCTATTAGTTCTAGTTGCTGCAATCCTGCGGATTCTTCCTGAACAGATGCAACCCATCCTTGCAACACTTCACACGATTCCGTTTTTGGTCAAGTGTGAGCAATCGCGGAACCCATCTTGCGGGCAGGTTTCTCATGTTCAAATGTTTATGCAAAATATTGTGGACCCGTTCATTCGAGATGCCCACAGCACCAGCAACCTCACACACCTTAACTTTTCTGTCATTCATCACCATATCATGGATTTTATCAATGATTTCTGGAGTCGTAACCTCCACAGGGCGTCCAGAACTTTGAGCATCACTTGTACCCATATGGCCACTCCGAAAACTTTGAAACCACTTATAAACTGTTCTAATCGAAGGTGCAGAGTCACCGCAATGTTTATCAAGCTTCTCTTTAGTCTCCTGAGGCCTTTTGCCTTTCATAAAGTAATGTTTAATCACCACACGAAATTCTTATTCGTCCATTTTTTGACAATCACTCGACTTCCTTGATTCACACAAATGCCAAACACCAATATGGCTGAAACTTGGTGTGCGTTCTTTCCAAGGATGCTACTAACTAAACATGACCTCGATACGCGCCGGTAGTGCCATCTCTTGGACTTTGCACAGACTTTTCAAAGGCCCCCTCGTACAAACATGGGATCAATTGCCAATTACAAAATCTTTAGGTTTTAGCTGTGCTGTTAACAAATGCTCTATGTTCCCACCAGCAGCAGCACGGACAACTTCTAGACGACAGCTAGATTTTCCATAAACTTTACACGATGTATCTTCTTTTACAGAGGCTATGGCCAATTTACGGGAACTCTAGGCGACGCCCGCTCGGACAGCGCACATTCCCTACCCGGCACGTTCCAGTTTCGTAATTATTACCATACAGCATCAGGTCACTCTTTTTGAAACACCGTGTATTATGTTTTGAATCGTTTAAAATGGGCATTTTAGAGAGTCTGCACGCAAGCCTGCAGCTTAGATCGGTCAATATTTGAAGTGGACTGCGAGAAAATTAAATGTGTCAAAACAAAATGTGATGATCTGTTTTTAGTATAACTTTCTTGAACACTTGCTATGTAGAGCAGACGGTGTGGAATGTGATATTATACCACTCCAGGATCTTTGATACTGTTTCGTCCCAGCATCAGCACCAATTACGGCAAATTTATAAGAAAAACTATTCCAACACGAGAGGAGCGCAAAGGGAAGGGACACTACTGGCCATTAGAATTGCTACACCAAGAAGAAATGCAGATGATAAACGGGTATTCATTGGACAAATATATTATACTAGAACTCAAACGTGATTACATTTTCACGCAAATTGGGTGCATAGATCCTGAGAAATCAGTACCCAGAACAACCACCTCTGGCCGTAATAACGGCATTGATACGCCTGGGCATTGAGTCAAACAGATCTTAGATGGCGTGTACAGGTACAGCTGCCCATGCAGCTTCAACACGATACCACAGTTCATCAATAGTGACTGGCGTATTGTGACGAGCCAGTTGCTCGGGCACCATTGACCAGACGTTTTCAGATCTGGAGAATGTGCTGGCCATAGCAGCAGTCGAACATCTTCTGTATCCAGAAAGGCCAGTACAGGACCTGCAACATGTGGTGGTGCATTATCCTGCTGAAATGTAGGGTTTCACAGGGATCGAATGAAGGGTAGATCCACGGGTCGTAACACATCTGAAATGTAACGTCCACTGTTCAAAGTGCCGTCAATGCGAACAAGAGGTGAGCGAGACGTGTAACCAATGGCACCCCAAACCATCACGCCGGGTGATACACCAGTATGGCGATGACGAATCCATGCTTCTAATGTGCGTTCACGGCGATGTCGCCAAACACAGATGCGACCATCCTGATGCTGTAAACAGAAGCTGGATTCATCCGAAAATATTACGTTTTGCCATTCGTGCACCCAGGTTCGTCGTTGAGTATACCATCGCTGGCGCTCCTGTCTGTGATGCAGCGTCAACGGTAACCGCAGTCATGGCCTCCGAGCTGCTGGAAACGTCGTCGAACTGTTCGTACAGATGGTTGTTGTCTTGCAAACGTCCCCATCTATTGACTCAGGGATCGAAACGTGGCTGCACGATCCGTTACAGCCATGCGGATAAGATGCCTGTCATCTCGACTGCTAGTGATACGAGGCCGTTGGGATCCAGCACGGCGTTCCGTGTTACCCTCCTGAACCCACCGATTCCATGTTCTGCTGACAGTCATTGGATCTCGACCAACGCGAATAGCAATGTCGTGATACGATAAACCGCAATCGCGATAGGCTACAATCCGACCTTTATCAAAGTCGGAAACGTGATGGTACGCATTTCTCCTCCTTTCACGAGGCATCACAACAACGTTTCACCAAGCAACGCTGGTCAACTGCTGTTTGTGTATGAGAAATCGGTTGGAAACTTTCCTCATGTGAACACGTTGTAGGTGTCGCCACCGGCTCCAACCATGTGTGAATGCTCTGAAAATCGAATCATTTGCGTATCACAGCATCTTCTTCCTGTCGGTTGAATTTCGCGTCTGCAGCACGCCATCTTCGTGGTGTAGCAATTTTAATGGCCAGTAGTGTAGAATGTAGTCGAATTAAATCGCATGATGTTGAGGGAATTATATTAGGAAAGAAGACACTTGAAATCGTAGATGAGTTTTGCTATTTGGGCAGCAAAATAACTGACGTTCGCCTAACTCCATAGGATATGAATTGTAGGCTGGCATAACAAGAAAAGCGTTTGTGAAGAAGAGACATTTGTCACCATCCAATAGAGATTTAATTGTTAGCAAGCCTTCTCTGAGGCAACGGCCATGCCGCAGTAGCTACTCTGGTTCCCGTCAGATCACCGAAGTTAAGCGCTGTCGGGCGCGGCTGGCACTTGGATGGGTGACCATCCGGACCGCCATGCGCTGTTGCCATTTTTCGGGGTGCACTCAGCCTCGTGATGCCGAGTGAGCAGCTACTCGACCGAATAGTAGCGGCTCCGGTCAAGAATACCATCGTAACGACTGGGAGAGCGGTGTGCTGACCACACGCCCCTCCTATCCGCATCCTTATCTGAGGGTTACACGGCGGTCGGATGGTCCCGATCGGCCACTTGTGGCCTGAAGGAGTGCAAGTCTTTTCTGAAGGTATTTGTCTGGAGCTCAGCCATGTGTGGGAGTGTAACATGAACGATAGACATGAAAAGAATAGAAGCTTTCGAAATGACCTGGTACAGACCAATGCGAAAGATTAGATGGGTAGATCACATAACTAATGAGCAGGCACTGAATAGAACTGGGAAGAAAATAAATTTGTGCCGCAACCTGACTAGAAGAAGCAATCAGTTGTTAGAGCACATTCTGAGACATCAAGAGATGACCAATTTAGTACTGGATGGAAGTGTGGATGGGTAAAAATCGTAGAGGGAGACAAAGAGATGACTGCAGTAAGGATATTACGAAAGATGTAGCTTGCAGCAGTTATTCAGAGATGAAGAGGCTCGGAGAGGAAGAAGTATGGTGGAGAGCTGCGTCAAACCAGTCTTCAGACAGAGGACCACATCACCAAGAGCAACTATCGTGATTTCATGATCACAAATCGCTGTGTCTGTACTGACACCATCGATAAGATTTGCCTGAAAATTCCTGGCAGATTAAAACTGTGTGCAGACTGATACTCGAACTCGGGTAGCTCAGATGGTAGGCCTTTCGTGGGCAAGTGCTCTACCATCTGAGCTACCCAAGCACGATTCACGCCCCGTCCTCACAGCTTTACTTCCAGAATATTTTCACTCTGCAGCGTGTAATGGTACTTGAATTACGTATCCATTACGGCACCTCAACTGAACCTCTCGATATCAGCAATATTCTACTGTGTTTCTGTAGAATAGTTAACATATTTCTGAGACAACATTCAGATTTGATTTAATTAATGTAGAGGTACTTTGATACATCGATATGTTTGTATTGCAATGATATTATTCTTATGTGTATTCTTTCTTTTGTCACTATGATCTTTGACGTACTTGTAACTCTGATTTTTGGGCGCGTAAGCGATTATTAGTTGGTTGTTAGAGAGTCGGACTTTGAAAAAGTCAAGTCTTGGATGACATGTTGGAAAGACACTTATTGTCTTCAGCTTATAAAATGTGAACTTTAACAGTGAGGAAGATGTTTTCAAGTATGTTTTGTATTGTGAAGTGATGTTTTGTGTGTTACGTGATGTTGCAGCAAAAGTAATAAAAAAGAAGTGTAACTTAAATTCGGAGCGCTGATTAGTTTTTTACATCACCATTGTGCTAACTTTCAAATGATTAATCTTCAAGAATGGTTTGTGAAACACATCTATAAAACTTCAGAATATCGCATAATAAAACCTAGGCCTCTTTGCATCCGAGCTTGGAATCATCACCACCTAGATTTTCGACGACCGAGCCATGATTTTACAAGACCAGCGTGGGAAACACGAAAAGATGAGTGCCTAGTTTATTCATTATTACATGAAATGACTTTATTAACTGTGCTCTAATGACACCTGCCACACAATAACTTTGTTGTTGCCCGAAAATGCAGTGTTTAGCAGCGTGAGCAACACCACAATCATTATTAAATTTTGACCTTTGTTGTGGTAGGGTTGTTAAAAAAGGAGTGTGCACTGATGTGAAACTTCCTAGCAGATTAAAACTGTGTGCGGACCGAGACTCGAACTCGGGACCTTTGTCTTTCGTGGCCAAGTGCTCTACCAACTGAGTTACCCAAGCACGACTCACGCCCCGTCCTCACAGCTTTATTTCCGCCAATACCTTGTCTCCTATCTTCCAAACTTTACAGAAGCTCTCCTGCGAACGCAGGTACTGGCAGAAGTAAAGCTGTGAGGACGAGGCGTGAGCCGTGCTTGGGTAGCTCAAATGGTAGAGCAATTGCCTGCGAAAGGCAAAGGTTCCGAGTTCGAGTCTCGGTCCGGCACACAGTTTTAATCTGCCAGGAAGTTTCATATCAGCGCTCACTCTGCTGCAGAGTGAAAATCTCATTCTGGAAGATTAGCCTGTTTAAAACAACAAGAGCTGAAATACGAGGGCTGTCCAGAAAGTGAGTTACGATTGATTGCGGAATGGAAACCACATTGAATATCAGAAATGTTTTATTTGTAATAGATAACTACACCTTCCAGATACTTCTCTACGTAGTCGCCGTTCTCACTGAGACATCTGTCGTAGCGTTGTACCAACTTTCCAATGTCCTCATCATAGAAGGCAGCCGCCAGTGCTTTCCGCCAATTCTCTACGCTGGCCTACAGCTCGTTGTCTGTGCCAAAATGTTGTCGTCATAGCCAGTGGTTCATATGAGCAGAGATGACAATCAGAGGGAGACAATTACGGGCTGTACTGTGGGTAATCAACCATTTCCAATTGGAAACGATGCAGGAGCATCTTTATTGCCCCTGCAGAATCTGGCTCAGAATTGTCTTGAAGAAGAAACAGCACGACAGTTATGTAATGTTAGCTGCATAGCTTCAGGCGAAATTTCTCACCAGGCCCTCGTACTTGGCGGCAGACACTATTTTCTAGACATCTTTACGCACTCACTGCGAGCTCAGAAATGAGAAGAGCGACGTGATGCTAACTGGGGTTATACTAGAGACACTGCCCAACACAAGTGTGCAAAGCTTTATCGGATTTTCATAGTCGTTTCCATTTCGCGACCGATCGTAACTTACTTTCTGGACAGCCCTCGTATTTCCATAGCTTGTGGCGTTAGAGGGAACATAAAAAAGAAGATTGGAATGTACGCTGATATATCTGGGCAGGTACGAAATGAAGAAGTGCGGCCACGCCACAGGGACTGGAGGGGGTGTGGGAGGGAGCAGCACTCGAGTGACGGCCGCGGACGTGGAACACGGCTGGCCCGGCCGGCTTTGATGTCGCCGCCAGCTGCGGTGCAGAGCTGGAGTGGGCGCGGCGCTGTTTGATTGCGTTCACAGCGGGCGGCCGGCGACCCGCGTCCACCAGCGCAGCCCGTCTCGCCGACTCTGCCGAATCCAATCGGCGGGCCGTCTCAATTTGGGCGTCGACAGCTCCTCACCGGCCGGCAGACACAGCAGTCGCACGCATTCGGCTTCATCACACCTGGTGCCACCAACGTTATAACATTTCTTTTCGGGTGTCGTAGGTTGCTGGCGAGAATGATAGACACAAGAATGGCAGAGTAAATTCCCCACTGGAAGGGGAATTCTGCCTGATGCAAAAAATGGTTCAAATGGCTCTGAGCACTATGGGACTCAACTGCTGAGGTCATCAGTCCCCTAGACCTTAGAACTACTTAAACCTATGAAACTTCCTGGCAGATTAAAACTGTGTGCCCGACCGAGACTCGAACTCGGGACCTTTGCCTTTCGCGGGCAAGTGCTCTACCATCTGAGCTACCCAAGCACGATTCACGCTGTGAGTACCGGGCGTGAGTCGTGCTTCGGTAGCTCAGGTGGTAGAGCACTTGCCCGCGAAAGGCAAAGGTCCCGAGTTCGAGTCTCGGTCGGGCACACAGTTTTAATCTGCCAGGAAGTTTCATATCAGCGCACACTCCGCTGCAGAGTGGAAATCTCATTCTGGAAACATCCCCCAGGCTGTGGCTAAGCCATGTCTCCGCAATATCCTTTCTTTCAGGAGTGCTAGTTCTGCAAGGTTCGCAGGAGAGCTTCTGTAAAGTTTGGAAGGTAGGAGACGAGGTACTGGCAGAAGTAAAGCTGTGAGTACCGGGCGTGAGTCGTGCTTCGGTAGCTCAGGTGGTAGAGCACTTGCCCGCGAAAGGCAAAGGTCCCGAGTTCGAGTCTCGGTCGGGCGCACAGTTTTAATCTGCCAGGAAGTTTCATATCAGCGCACACTCCGCTGCAGAGTGGAAATCTCATTCTACTTAAACCTAACTAACCTAAGGACATCACACACATCCATGCCCGAGGCAGGATTCGAACCTGCGACCGTAGCGGTCGCGCAGTTCCAGACTGGAGCGCCTAGAACCGCTCGGCCACTCCGGCCGGCCGCCTGATACAAGACACCTTTGGAGTTTTGCTTTACTCAGACATGTTTCACCACTTTCTGTGCTATCTTCAGTGGGTTACTTCATATCCTTTCTGCAAAACTGTTATTACATATTAACATTTTGAAAAAAGTTTGTTACAAAATATTTACATTTGTGAAGAGATGGTTCTTGTCGCATATTCTACATGGTTTGTTTACAATTCACAGTTCAGATACATATTGCTGGGCTGATGCAAAGCGTGTTGTTTAATACAAGGTGCGTCAATAAAGTAATGAGACCGATGTGAAAAAAAAAATGTTGCTTACCGTTTTAGTCAAGTTTAGTGTTGTCTCCTTCAGTGTAGTTCCCTTCTGATCGCGCGCTCTTCTTCCAGCGCTTCTGCCATTGATGGTAACATCTCTGGAACTCATCTTCTGTAATATCCTCCAAGACCCTCGTCACAGCTTTTTGGACATCGTGTGTTATTTGAAAGTGGTGTTCCTTGACCGCCGTTTTCACTCTGGGAAATAGAAAAAAGTCGCATGGAGCGATATGTGGTGAATAAGGCGGCTGTGGTAGAACTGAAATTTGTTTTGAGGTTAAAAATTGCTGTACTGACAGAGCAGTATGGGATGGCGCATTATCGTGATGCCGAGATCTTCAGTTATTATTAGATGAAACGTTTCTCGATTGATGTTCAGTTCTTCTGCAATCATTTTCACCGGTAATCTCCGATCAGATCGTAAGAGTTCACGCACCCTGGACAAGTTGACATTCGTGGGTGGTCCACTGCGGTCTTCATCTTCAACATTCATTCTGCCTTCACTAAACATTTTATGCCAAAGAAAAACTTGAGCTTTAGATATAACCTCTTCTCCAAAAGCCTTCTGAAGCTTACCGTAAGTTGCCGTCGCGTTTTCACCCAATGTAATGCAAAAAGAAATGGCGTACCATTGCGCAATATTATCTGGTTCCATTTCCGTGACGAGAGACACATCGTAACTTATAACAGCACAACTAACGACTGAGCAGTTGCATCAATGTGCCGCTTGGGCTAGAAGCAGCTTATAGACCAAGGTCAAAGATATTGTGCCTATGCAAGCCTGCAGGGTTGCCACATCTTGCAAAGAAAATCATTCTCATTAATTTATTGTTGCACCTCGTATGTGTAAAGTTCTGGTTTTATAGCTCATTTGGGAAGAGGGCGGATGCATGCCTTAGTTTACATACCATACATGAAACTACTGAATATTTATGGTAGTACAGAATCTATAGCTCGTTATCTGCAAATAGCAAAACCGAATTTTATTGTGCATTTCTGAACGAAAATGAGTATGTATCGCGTTATTTTGCATCTTAATTACGGCTTTCTATCACTTTTGTCGTTTCACAGGCATTTTCTTCGATTTTTCGAACCTGCAGAGTGTTTTCGCTGCAATTACGTGTTGTTGTGGCTGTGTAGTATTCATCTGTTACGTGGCGTGTTTGTCAGTGTGAGGAGTGCAGATTTGAAGTGTTGTTGGTGTTTATGGTGTTTGGTCTGTGTGTGTGTGTGTGTGTGTGTGTGTGTGCGTGTATGTGTGTTTTGGGCTGGGACGGAGAGGGAGATTCCACCTCCCCTTTTTCTCTCTCTCTCTCTCTCTCTCTCTCTCACTCTCTCTCTCCCCCCCCCCCCTTCCTCCTCCGAGCCCTCAAACCAAACAACATAAACGCCAACAACACTTAACACTTCAGATCTGCGCGTCTCACTCTGACAAATATGCCACGAGACAAATGAACACAAATGGCTCTGAGCATTATAGGACTTAACATCTGAGGTCATCAGTCCCCTAGAACTAATAACTACTTAAACCTAACTAACCTAAGGACATCACACATCCACAGCCGAGGCAGGATTCGAACCTGCGACCGTAGCGGTCGCGCGGTTCCATACTGAAGCACCTAGAACCGCACGGCCACTGCGGCCAGCAAAATGAACACAAATGAGAGACAAATGAACACAACACACTGGCGTTCCCCAAGGTAGTCTTAGAGGCCCTTTCCTGTTCCTTATCTACACTCCTGGAAATGGAAAAAAGAACACATTGACACCGGTGTGTCAGACCCACCATACTTGCTCCGGACACTGCGAGAGGGCTGTACAAGCAATGATCACACGCACGGCACAGCGGACACACCAGGAACCGCGGTGTTGGCCGTCGAATGGCGCTAGCTGCGCAGCATTTGTGCACCGCCACCGTCAGTGTCAGCCAGTTTGCCGTGGCATACGGAGCTCCATCGCAGTCTTTAACACTGGTAGCATGCCGCGACAGCGTGGACGTGAACCGTATGTGCAGTTGACGGACTTTGAGCGAGGGCGTATAGTGGGCATGCGGGAGGCCGGGTGGACGTACCGCCGAATTGCTCAACACGTGGGGCGTGAGGTCTCCACAGTACATCGATGTTGTCGCCAGTGGTCGGCGGAAGGTGCACGTGCCCGTCGACCTGGGACCGGACCGCAGCGACGCACGGATGCACGCCAAGACCGTAGGATCCTACGCAGTGCCGTAGGGGACCGCACCGCCACTTCCCGGCAAATTAGGGACACTGTTGCTCCTGGGGTATCGGCGAGGACCATTCGCAACCGTCTCCATGAAGCTGGGCTACGGTCCCGCACACCGTTAGGCCGTCTTCCGCTCACGCCCCAACATCGTGCAGCCCGCCTCCAGTGGAGTCGCGACAGGCGTGAATGGAGGGACGAATGGAGACGTGTCGTCTTCAGCGATGAGAGTCGCTTCTGCCTTGGTGCCAATGATGGTCGTATGCGTGTTTGGCGCCGTGCAGGTGAGCGCCACAATCAGGACTGCATACGACCGAGGCACACAGGGCCAACACCCGGCATCATGGTGTGGGGAGCGATCTCCTACACTGGCCGTACACCACTGGTGATCGTCGAGGCGACACTGAATAGTGCACGGTACATCCAAACCGTCATCGAACCCATCGTTCTGCCATTCCTAGACCGGCAAGGGAACTTGCTGTTCCAACAGGACAATGCACGTCCGCATGTATCCCGTGCCACCCAACGTGCTCTAGAAGGTGTAAGTCAACTACCCTGGCCAGCAAGATCTCCGGATCTGTCCCCCATTGATCATGTTTGGGACTGGATGAAGCGTCGTCTCACGCGGTCTGCACGTCCAGCACGAACGCTGGTCCAACTGAGGCGCCAGGTGGAAATGGCATGGCAAGCCGTTCCACAGGACTACATCCAGCATCTCTACGATCGTCTCCATGGGAGAATAGCAGCCTGCATTGCTGCGAAAGGTGGATATACACTGTACTAGTGCCGACATTGTGCATGCTCTGTTGCCTGTGTCTATGTGCCTGTGGTTCTGTCAGTGTGATCATGTGATGTATCTGACCCGAGGAATGTGTCAATAAAGTTTCCCCTTCCTGGGACAATGAATTCACGGTGTTCTTATTTCAATTTCCAGGAGTGTATATAAACGATTTGGGAGACAATCTGAGCAGCCGTCTTAGGTTGTTTGCAGATGGCGCTGTCGTTTATCAATGAAGTCATCAGAAGATCAAAGCAAACCGCAAAACGATTTAGAAAAGATATCTGAATGGCGCGAAAATTGGCAGTTGACCCTGAATAACGAAAAGTGTGAGGTCATCCACATAACTGCTAAAAGGAATCCGTTAGACTACGTTTACATGATAAATCAGTCTAATATAAAAGCCATAAATTCAACTAAATACCTAGGAATTACAGTTACGAACAACATAAACTGGAAGGAACACATATAGAATGTTGTGGGGAAGGCTAACCAAAGACTGCGTTTTACTGGCGGGACACTTAGAAAATGTAACAGATCTACTAAGCAGACTGCCTACTCTACGCTTGTCCGTACTCTTTTAGAATACTGCTGCGTGGTGTGGGATCCTCACCAGGTAGGACTGACGGAGTACATCGAAAACGTTCAAAGAAGGGTTGCGCGTTTTGTATTATCGCGAAATATGGGAGAGTGTCACTGAAATGATACAGGATTTGGGCTGGACATCGTTAAAAGAAAGGCGTTTTTCGTTGCGACTTAATCTTCTCACGAATTTCTAGTCACCAACTTTCTCTTCCGAATGCGAAAAAATTTTGTTGACGCCGATCTACATAGGGAGAAACTGTCACCACAATAAAATAAGGGAAATCAGAGATCGTACGGAAAAATATAGGTGTTCATTCTTTCCGCGCGCTATACGAGATTGGAATAATACAGAATTGTGAAGGTGGTTCTATGAACCCTCTGCCAGGCACTTAAATGTGATCTGCAGAATATCCATGTAGATGTAGATGTACATGTAGCCACAACATCACGTAATGGCGGCGAAAACTCTGTCCAAGTCCGAAAAATCACAGAAAATGCCTGTGGAACGACAGTAGTTGTATTACTCAGCGAGTTAGCACAACACAAATAAAGCAGACAAACACCACGACATCAAAGCCGAAAGTACCACGCAAAATAATGCTATACATACTCATTGACGATCGGAAACGCATGATAATCAAAAAGAAAAATTACATTTTGCCGTTTGCAAATGACAAGTCGTAGATTCTGTAACAGGCTCACAGCTACTAACATAAACATTCAATAGCTTCCTGTCAGGTATGCAAACTAATGCGTACATCCATAATTTTTTCAAATAAGCTATAAAGCCAGAACTTAAGACTTATTATAATAATCAACTGACAGTACATCAGCCCAGTAATACATATATCAAGTGTGAATTGTAAGCAAACCGTGTATAACATTTGACAACAATCCCTTCATTCACAACTGTAAATATTCTGTAGCAAATGTTTTCTCTGTCCGTTAATATGCAAGAACATTTTTATAGACTGGAAATAAAGTAACCCACTCAAGATAGCACAAACTGTGCTGAAACATGTTTGGGTAAAACAAAACTCGAAATGTGTCTTCCAATTTTCTTAGCAAGAACAAAAATGCGAACTGTAACACCACAGCATGATAAATTCCTCGTGTCTTGCGCTTTAGGAAACGTGGAGGAAAGCTGCCTAATGCATGTTAAAGGCAAACAATCAAATGCTGTAATATTTTTTGTCATGTTGACTGGAATACTCTCTTTCAAATTCTAAAGGTGGCAGGGGTAAAATACAGGGAGCGAAAGGCTATTTACAATTTGTACAGAAACCAGATGGCAGTTATAAGAGTCGAGGGACATGAAAGGGAAGCAGTGGTTGGGAAGGGAGTAAGACAGGGTTGTAGCCTCTCCCCGATGTTGTTCAATCTGTATATTGAGCAAGCAGTAAAGGAAACAAAAGAAAAATTCGGAGTAGGTATTAAAATTCATGGAGAAGAAATAAAAACTTTGAGGTTCGCCGATGACATTGTAATTCTGTCAGAGACAGCAAAGGACTTGGAAGAGCAGTTGAATGGAATGGACAGTGTCTTGAAAGGAGGATATAAGATGAACATCAACAAAAGCAAAACAAGGATAATGGAATGTAATCTAATTAAGTCGGGTGATGCTGAGGGAATTAGATTAGGAAATGAGGCACTTAAAGTAGTAAAGGAGTTTTGCTATTTGGGGAGCAAAATAACTGATGATGGTCGAAGTAGAGAGGATATAAAATGTAAGCTGGCAATGGCAAGGAAAGCGTTTCTGAAGAAGAGAAATTTGTTAACATCCAGTATAGATTTAAGTGTCAGGAAGTCATATCTGGAAGTATTCGTATGGAGTGTAGCCATGTATGGAAGTGAAACATGGACGATAAATAGTTTGGACAGGAAGAGAATAGAAGCTTTCGAAATGTGGTGCTACAGAAGAATGCTGAAGATTAGATGGGTAGATCACATAACTAATGAGGAAGTATTGAATAGGATTGGGGAGAAGAGAAGTTTGTGGCACAACTTGACCAGAAGAAGGAATCGGTTGGTAGGACATGTTCTGAGGCATCAAGGGATCACCAATTTAGTATTGGAGGGCAGCGTGGAGGGTAAAAATCGTAGAGGGAGACCAAGAGATGAATACACTAAGCAGATTCAGAAGGATGTAGGTTGCAGTAGGTACTGGGAGATGAAAAAGCTTGCACAGGATAGAGTAGCATGGAGAGCTGCATCAAACCAGTCTCAGGACTGAAGACCACAACAACAACAATGGTAATAATATCTTGCACTATTTAACTTTACCATACATTGATCGTATCTGCAATAATAAACATTCAGTGTGATTAATCAGTCTTCACAAACAAGGCATTTCATAGTGGTGAGGTAAAGATTTCCTAATATGAGATACTAAACATATTTTATTACTGAATAATATGGCATATGAACATCCACTTTTTACATCTTCATTGATTTCTGTTACCCTTCACTCATTTCACTCTACGTTTGTTTGTGGCCATACAAAATTGTCATTTTGGAATCCACAATCTTCGTGGGGCCATCGCTAACATTTCGTGCACTGTGCCCATTTTTTCGCGTTGTTCGTCGTCAGGAAAGAGCCGTCTACATAACCGGCAAGCCACATCATCGTCATCGCTGCAGTCTGAGTCACTACTCTCATCAAGACAGGCATCTGATGCAGAGCTCAAAAGACCACTCTCCACTTTACCTTCTGAAGATTTTCCGCTCTTCCGGAATAAATTTTTGACTGCTTCCTTCTTAAATTCAGCTGCTGATTTCTTCTGTTTATATTCTTGTAATCACTGCACCGAAGCTGATGCTGTTATTAACTCAGCAGAGTGCGAATGCGATTTTACTTGAACGGCTGGACCTCTAGATGGCTTTGCGATCTGGGGGAGATGTCCTGTACTGCTGACAGCTTGAACAACATCCTCACTTTCTTGAGGAGGCTCAGCTTGGTGATGAACTGAAAAATCATGCACGGGATAGGACTTGTATTTCCGAAGGCAGTCCATTGTTGCTGCTCGATATGTAAGCTGCCCCAAATCAGCGGGCTATTAACAATGCCGACCATGTTTTCATTTCTCGGGCATAATAGGTTTTACAGGGTTCTATAAAACTCATAAATTCCATCAGAAATACCTTCAGGACGCTCCAAGTTTTCTGATTTTGTTTGCTAAATTATTAGCACTGAATAAATTCTCAGCTGCCAAGATCGCACAAATGATTTACTCATAAGGATGACCGGTTTCGGCAAATCTCTGTTACCATCTTCGAATCTACAAAAAATATGACTGAAAATGGTAGGATACAACTGCCTATATAACAGTGCACATAATTATGTCCAAAATTTACAATATGTAGTACGCTTATGTTTACATCGTTAGATAATATCCTCTATCATTTCAGTAAGTGGTGCTGTACAATACATGTCGGTGTTCGTGTCATAAGCTTCTCTTGAGGTCGGCATGTCAATTTTAAAGTAACAGCTGTCTACACACGTATTATTGCACCGATTATAAGTGCTCACATTCAGCACCATTTTACAACTGATAGATCCTACCGTAAACATTCTTAGCAATACACAGGTCGAAGAAAAATTCACGCACTCGGACTTGGCCGTGCGATTCCTCACATACTGGCAATACAAAAAGTCATTCACAAACTTTCGTTTTCCGCATATTTCCGGCAGTAAATGGACGTTAAATATTGGCAGTCTGGAAACACTGTAATTGTGGTGTCACCGCCAGACACCACACTTGCTAGATGGTAGCTTTAAATCGGCCGCGGTCCATTAGTACATGTCGGACCCGCGTGTCGCCACTGTCAGTGATCGCAGACCGAGCGCCACCACACGGCAGGTCTCGAGAGACTTACTAGCACTCGTCCCAGTTGTACGGACGACTTAGCTAGCGATGCAACACTGTCGAAGCCTCGCTCCTGTGCAGAGAAGATAGTTAGAATAGCATTCAGCAAAGTCAATGGCTACGACCTAGCAAGGCGCCATAGCAATTGATAGTTATCGTATGAAGCATGTCTCATCAAGCACGATGTATACAAATGATGGATTAAAGTTGAGTATTCCAGAAGCTACGTACTTTTCTTTATAGCATTCATTACGTATCCTGTTTCAGACCTCACGCCATCCTGCGTGAGCTTATAGCGTGCATTTCGGTCTCCTCAAACCACACTGTGTCGGCACTTCTGTCGACACATCAGTAATCACATATACAGTAACTACTTCTGTGAGCACATAGACGCAGTGCTGTACAGGTGGTGCACTGGATAGCGCCGGCACGGTAGCTCAGCGTGTTCGGTCAGAGAGCTGGTTGGCCTCTGTAATAAAAGTCTGAGTGGAAGGATCAACAAAAACGAACTTGAACGGATGTCATTTGACGTCCGCAACGACCAGACACAAAGATCAACAATGAAAAAAAAAATAGCGTGTTGGGTTAGCATACAGGAGGTCGAGGGTTCGATTAGGGGTCAAGGTGATTTTTTTTTATTTGCCAATTTCATCCTGCCACATAATAGTGCAGTATACAATTTTCCTTAAGCCACCCGTATGCCACATTTACATAGTGTATTCCTGACGAAATATAATACTCCAGAACGTGACAATAGTAGTAGTTTGTACTAATCGATGGGGCCACTGAGGGTGGGTACACAGAAAACAGGGTTGGGATCCAGTAGATGCAGTGGTGCGAAGCAATTCGTGTCCACGACGTGCAGAAGGCTTCTTTAAAAGCTGACCAATAAAAAAGATCGTACTTTCACTTCTGTGTTCGTAGTACGTAAGTGCAAATGTTTTGTAGGAGACTGCCCGTAATCACAGTAAGACGATTAAGGCACAAGCGTTCACACGGCGCCACATTGCAGCTGCCGTGATCACAGTGTCGCCAGATTGGCAGTCTTACTGCCGGAAACGCGCAGGACGAAATTTTGTGATGGACCTTTTTGTATTGCCAGTAGCGTTGCGAAGTCCGAGTGCGTCAATATTTTTTCTTCACCCTGTAGAAGTACTTATGACGACTAGTGGTAGTACAAATTGACATTGTCACTCATATCAGATTAGGGCAAGAATCTAGTGTTCCATGTAACTACATATGCCTAAATTATCATCGGAACATATAGCCAAGTCAGTATTCTACAGTTTAAAAAAACTGTCTGTAAAACAGTGTGCAACATTAATAACGTAATTTATACAAAAACCTTTGTATATCATTTTAGAAAATTTCTAAAATTATTTTGTAAACATTCTTAATATTTCTTCAGCAATGTTCCTTTACACAAAATCAAAACCGATACGACAATCTATAACCACTTAAAAACTAATGTACCGTACAGCTAATGGTATCACACGTACCTTGATTTTATTCATCCAGGAATAGCTCTATATCTACAGGCACAGATAAAATTTCATCAAGAATGTATTCAAGGTATGACCAACAATGGAGCTATTTCATCTTTGTGCTTTTGTTGTCAGTTCCGATGTTTACATGACCTCGTGCAAGACAACACGTTACTCGAGGTCTAGGTGGAATCTCGGTACCTGTGCTGGTAATACACTGAAACACGAAAACAAGTGGTATAGGCATGGGTATTCAAATACAGGGATATGTAAACAGAAAGAACACGGGGCTGCGCCTTATGAGACAACAAGTGTCTGACGCAGTTGTTAGATCGGTTACTGCTGCTAAAATGGACGTTTATAAAGATTTAAGGGGATACGGAATCACCTATCCCCGCAATGTTAATATATGCCTACTATAGGGAACATTTTCTCACAAACTACTGGAGACAGAGAGGTAAAAATTTTACTGTATGTGCATTCATATGTTACAACAATACTGAAACAACAGTTTATTGTCAAAGTATTTTCTTACAGAGATATTGTACATTTATTTTTAAGTAAATTTTTTCCATCGCTTTTTACTAGACTATCACCCCTAAGTCTTTTGTAAATCAAGTAATTAAAAAATCGTTGTTTCAGTATGTAATAGGGACCTATGTCACTACGTCATAAAAATTTCAGACTTCTAGGTTGACCAGTACCTGAGATAATGTTCCTAGATGAAGTAAAAAGTAAACTTACGGGAAACGGAGAAAGAAGATTAAAACATTCCTGATCCGTAGCTAATACCCCCTTCACAGTCTTCATAATCATCTTCAAGTCTTCTTTTGGCACCCCTCTGCACCTGTCTTGCTTTTTTCACTAATGTCTTGATTATATTATCAGCATGCCTTAGTCTGTGCTGATCTAAAAAGAACATAGCACGTACCGTACGGGAACCAACACACATACCCAACTTTTGAAGGACCTGGCATTTAGTTATATTTCGAAGATTGAAGGTTGCCACAGCATCATACACACCAAAATGTAGTGTATTAATTCCGACAAACACTGTTTTTGGGAGACGATGCCATATCACACTATTCAAGCACTCGTTGGGGTTCTGCGTTTTTCCGTGAAGACATTTCATCAGAAGACTTCTGTCAGCCAGATCTCTGAAAATGGGCTTTATTTCTTCCATGATGGCTGATGGTAGACTGTGGTGGTGAATGTATTTCTCTCCTGTTGTTAGTCCCCTATTGTATTTACACCAGCTGTTTTCACCTTTGGGGCACAAACCATGTTGTGGATGCTCATCCGTGGATGCGGTGTGGAAATATAAAGCCCATATAGCTCTCCTCATTTCTTCAAGATTGCCTGTATTTTGCCTGATTGCAAGGCCATAGCAGTTCTGAATGTGGTCTATTATGGAATCAGTCAATCTTCCTCTGCCATCCAAGGTTTTCCCATCATCTAGTTTTTTCCCTTTCATAACTGATTTTAACCTTCTCAGCCTGGCACCCATTCTCTTCTGCACATGTCCTATACATTCAAGTTTGCTTATATTTACACTGTTCCCATATGGTTTGCTTTCCAAAACTTCTTTGAATGCTTTAGAGTCACCATCTCCCAGATATTTGACATAGCGAACATTATACCACTGTGAAGAGCGATGAAAAATTTTCTTCACCCCAGCAACCTCCATGCCACCACTACTACCATAATAATTAGCAATACAGTCATCACTGTGTTCATTTTTCAGCCTGCCTGTGCACCTACAGTATTTAGACATTATTGCAACATCAATAACCTTGCCAGTATCAACACTAGTTGCTGTTACAACACCATTGTTGGAGGTGTGGCCCCTTTTCTGCCACGTGCCATCAAACGCCACTGTGAGGTCACGACTGCCGTCATTTTCTTCCACTGCTTCTTCCACAGCAACCTGCATTGACTTCTGTGCTACATCTTCAACTGCAGATCCTAGTACATAATTGTAAGCTTCAAACTTTGAAGGTGCACTTGGAAGATTTAGAACACCACATAGCATATCACCAGCTGCTTTGCCCTTACCAATTGCTCGCAATCCATAAACTAACCTAATATTTACACTATAAAGTTCAGTTTTCTTGTATCCATTATTTACAGTTACTGAAACCGAACTTGGAAACTTACAGCTGTATTTACAAACACTGCATATTAAATTAAACTGGGCAGCCAGGCCAACATGGGATTCTACTTTCAGAGAAACGTTTCCATGACATTTTTTGCAGCACAAACTGTTTTCAAGAGCTTCACACAATATATTCGTATCAATGAGTTCAAAAACTTCATTCCCTCTATCAAGTAAATTATATTTCTCTTCCAAATCTCTTAGTTTTTTATGAGAAGCACTGTTTTCATTTGGTGTAAGTTCGTTCGGCAAATCAGTAATAAGTGGATTCACATTTTCCAACAGTGATGATGATGAACTGCTTTGCTTTGCTAATGAATCATTATTTCTTTTCTTTTGCCAGTTCACACGCTTTTTAAATACTTTTGCTTTAGCTCTAGGCATTTTCACTGCGAAAAATGAAGCACTAAATACGAAATAACTCAACAACAACTACTTTCTTATATCACACTGTTTACAAAACAGTCCCGCCACAAAGTCAAAGAGTAACTTGAGGAAACCAGAGAGAAACATTTTCGGGCAACTAGTGTATAAATAGTCGCTGGAAACCGGGATATTTGAATTCATGTCACTTTAAAGGTACTGCCAAAAAGTTCATGGTCAGCCACGAGAGACGTGTATAACTAAAGCGCAATACCCGATCTCACAAATATATAAAAATAAAATAGTTATAATTGTAGTAGAGCTATGTATGATACGTCATTTTAAAGAGGAAACATGGCAGAATATAATACGCCAATAAAAAAAAATTCGATTTTTTAACCCAAAATCCGATTCCGTATCCCCTTAAGTGAGCTTGAACGTGGTGTTATAGTCGGCGCAGGAGCGATGGGACGCAGCATCTCCGAGGTAGCGATGAAGTGGGGACTTTCCCGTACAACCATTTTACTAGTGTACCGTGAATATCAGGAATCCAGTAAAACATCAAATCTCCGACATCGCTGCAGCCGAAAGAAGATCCTGCAAGAACGGGACCGACTGGAACTGAATAGAAACGTCCAACGTGATAGAAACGCAACGCTCCTGTGAAGTGATGCAGATTTCTGTGTCGGGTCATCAACGTCAGCGTGCGAACCATTAGACGAAACGTCATCGATATGGTCTTTCGGAGTCGAAGGTCCACTCGTGTACCCTTGACGACTGCACGACACAAAGCTTTACGCTTCGCCTGAGGCTGTCGACACCGACATTGGACTGTTGATGAATGAAACGTGTTGTCTGGTTAGACGAGTCTCGTTTCAAACTGTATCGAGCGGATTGGCGCGTACGGTTGCGGATACCACCTCATGAGTACATGGACCCTGAATGTCAGCAGGGACTGTTCGAGCTGGTGCAGGTTCTGTAATGGTGTTGGGAGTGTGCAGTAGGAGTGATATGGGACTCCTGCTACGTCTACACACGACTCTGACAGGTGGCACGTACGTAAGCACCCTGCTGATCACCTGCTTCCATTGATGTCCATGTGCATTCCGACAGACTTGGGCAATTCCAGCAGGACAATGCGACACCCCACGTGGAATTGCTACAGAGTGGCTCCAGGTACACTCTTCTGAGTTTAAACACTTCCGCAGACCACAAGACTCCCCAGAAATAAAGTTTATTGAGAATATGTGGGGCCAGCCGGAGTGGCCGAGCGGTTCTAGGCGCTACAGTCTGGAACCGCGCGACCGCTACGGTCGCAGGTTCGAATCCTGCCTCTGGCATGGATGTGTGTGATGTCCTTAGGTTAGTTAGGTTTAAGTAGTTCTAAGTTCTAGGGGACTGATGGCCTCAGATGTTAAGGCCCATAGTGCTCAGAGCCATTTGAGAACATGTGGGATGCCTTGCGACGTGCTGTTCAGAAGAGATATGCACCCCTTCGTAGCACTACTTCACACATTAGTCGAGTCCATGCCACGTCGTGTTGCGGCACTTCTGCGTGCTCTCGGGGGCACTATAAGGTATTAGCCAGGTGTACAAGTTTCTTTGGGTCTTCATTGTATTCACAACAGCAGAAAACATATGAAAACTTTATAACTGTGTTCATGTTTTTAAAATAGCTCTCCTGTAGAATTTGTCATGTCGATGTACGACACTGTTGTTGCTTTCTTCGGAGCGGCCACCCACTAATGGTCGTGTTTCTGGCTGTCTTTTTGTTGCAGGTAAGCGCCCAGCCCACGGCCCCTGCAGCTCGGAGCGCTCCGCCTACGGCGGCAGGCAGGTAGGTCACTCGCCATCACAGAGCAGCAGCCGTCTGTCCCGGCCCAGACGCCAGCGGGCCGCAGGTAGGAACCAGACGCTGGCCCCGGCTGGCCCGTGCCTGACGGATGGCCGTCGTTATGTCTGCCGGCGCACCCATCAATCCCCGATGACGTCACCAGGGACGCGCCGAGGAACCGCTACGCCACGCCGTTCCGTCTGGTGCGTCCTCCCTCTCTCCACGAGCGGTCCTCGTTCCCAATCCCAGATGCGTGGGCCTGCTAGAATGGACTGGCTGGGACTGCAAATCCCCACACAATCCTGCCCTAATGAAAGTTTTCACTCTTTGCTACAAGTACCAGGTGATCAAAAAGTCAGTATAAATTTGAAAACTGAATAAATCACGGAATGATGTAGATAGAGAGGTACAAATTGACACACATGCTTGGAGTGACATGGGGTTTTATTAGAACCAAATAAATACAAAAGTTCAGAAAAATGTCCTACAGATGGCGCTTCATCTGATCAGAATAGCAATAATTAGCATAACAAAGTAAGACAAAGCAAAGATGATGTTCTTCACAGGAAATGCTCAATATGGTTACCATCATTCCTCAACAATAGCTGTAGTCAAAGAATAATATTGTGAACAGCACTGTAAAGCATGTCCAGAGTTATGGTGAGGCACTGGCGTCGGATGTTGTCTTTCAACATCCCTAGAGATGTCGGTGATCACGATACACTTGTGACTACAGGTAACCCCAAAGCACGGACTGAGGTCTGGTGACCTGGGTGGCCAAGCATGACGAAAGTGGCCGCTGAACTAACGATCGTCACCAAACCACGCGCGCAAGAGATCTTTCACGCGTCTAGCAATATGGGGTGGAGCGCCATCCTGCATTAACATCGTACGTTCCAGCAGCCAGGCTGGGATGATGCGATTCTGTAACATATCGGCGTACCTCTCACCCGTCACGGTAGCAGTTACAAAACCAGAATCACGCATTTCCTCGAAGAAAAAACGCCCGATAATTGTAGATGTGGTAAATCCAAACCATACCGTGACTTTCTCGTCGTGCAGTGGAGTTTCCACGACAGTTATAGGATTTTCGGTAGCCCAAATTGTGCAGTTGTGGGCATTGACAGACCCTCGGAGCGTGAAATGAGCTTCGTCGGTCCACAACACGTTACTCAACCAATCTTCTGAAACGCCCACACTGCAAATGCCCTCCACTTCACTAAATCGCCAGGTAACAGTTCATGATGCCGATGGATTTTGTACGGACAGCATCGGAGGGTACGCCTCAGTGCCAACCAAACAGTAGTGTATGGAATGCCGGTGCGACGTGCGACTGCACGAGCGCTGATTTCCCCGTGCATAGACGAACCCGCTACAGTCTCCATTTCTTGCTGAACTGTCTCAGCAGCATTACGCCTTGTGGTCTGTCGGCCACTACGGGGTCTATCGTCTGAACAACCCGTGGTTTTTCGCCACAGCTGCATTTGTCAACGGACCTTTACCCGTTCGAATCCCCTTCCTAAGGCGATAGGATCGCAACGCTGAACTAGCACATTCCCCATTCTGATAATACAGCTTCATTAAAAGCGCCTTTTCAGGTAACGTCAACATGATGCGTTTGCTGGCGCATCTGATTCTCTCTCTCATTACAGCTCCTTTTATACACGACTGCCATGCGCACTCACTGACGTTTTGCTGTCCAGCTCCATCTGTCGGACATTTTATGAAGTTTGTTTTCTTCGGTTCTAATAAAACCCCATGGCATTCCAAGCATGTGCATTTTTACCTCTCTATCTACATTATCCTGTGGTTTATTAAGTTTTCAAATTTATACTGACTTTTTTATCACCCGCAATGTACACCCATAAGATAATATCATAACGCGATCTCGAAAGATGGCTGGTTTAGGTAGTCATCTTTCGTATCTTCCATTTATTTACATGTCGATTGCTAGTAAACACTTTTGCCTTTGTATAGGTAACAAACTGATCGGTTTTTGCGTTTTCTCTGCTGCATCAGCTACACTTAGGGCTTTGGCTGAGGTATTTTGTTCGAGTTTCACTCGGAGAATGAATAGCTGCTTAGACATGCTAGTTTTTTAAATGAGGATGTGGCAGTTGGAAATTAGCAGTCAGCTGGAGTCTAGCAGTCAGCTCGAGGATAACAGTCAGCTAGACTGTAACAGTCAGCTAGAATGTAGCAGTGAGTTGCAGTATAACAGTCAGCTGGAGCATAGCAGTCAGTTGGAGTGTAGCAGTCAGTTGGAGCATAGCAGTCAGCTGGAGCATAGCAGTCAGCTGGAGCATAGCAGTCTGTTGGAGTGTAGCAGTCAGTTGAAGTGTAGAGTCAATTGGAGTGTAGAGTCAGTTGGAGTGTAGAGTCAGTTGGAGTGTAGAGTCAGTTGGAGTGTAGAGTCAGTTGGAGTGTAGAGTCAGTTGGAGTGTAGAGTCAGTTGGAGTGTAGCAGTCATTGGAGTGTAGAGTCAGTTGGAGTGTTGCAGTTAGTTGGAGTGTTGCAGTTAGTTGGAGCATAGCAGTTAGTTGGAGCATAGCAGTCAGTTGGAGTGTAGCGGCCAGTTGGAATGCAGCGGTCAGTTGGAGTGTAGCAGTCAGTTGGAGTGTAGCGGTCAGTTGGAGTGTAGCGGTCAGTTGGAGTGTAGCGGTCAGTTGGAGTGTAGCGGTCAGTTGGAGTGTAGCGGTCAGTTGGAGTGTAGCAGTCAGTTGGAGCGTAGCAGTCAGCTGGAGTGTAGAATCAGCTGGAGCGTAGCAGTCAGTTGGAGCGTAGTTGTCAGTTGGAGCGTAGTTGTCAGTTGGAGGATAGCAGTCAGCTGGAGCATAGCAGTCATTGGAGTGTAGAGTCAGTTGCAGTGTAGAGTCAGTTGGAGTGTAGAGTCAGTTGGAGTGTAGCAGTCATTGGAGTGTAGAGTCAGTTGAAGTGGCAATGAGTTGGAGTGTAGCAGTGAGTTGGAGTGTAGCAGTGAGTTGCAGTGTAGCAGTGAGTTGCAGTGTAGCAGTCAGTTGGAGTGTAGCAGTCAGTTGGAGTGTAGCAGTCAGTTGGAACATAGCAGTCAGTTCAGTTGGAACATAGCAGTCAGTTGGAACATAGCAGTCAGTTGGAGCATAGCAGTCAGTTGGAGCATAGCAGTCAGTTGGAGCATAGCAGTCAGTTGGAGTCAGTCGGAGTGTAGAGTCAGTTGGAGCATAGCAGTCTGTTGGAGTGTAGCAGTCTGTTGGAGTGTAGCAGTCAGTTGGAGTGTAGCAGTCAGTTGGAGTGTAGCAGTCAGTTGGAGTGTGTTTGTTGATGTGGTTGTGAGCAGCCAGACAGTGACAGCCAGGAAGTGGTCGCCACAAGTCATATATGATGGTCATACAGTTGCCTGATGTACTGTGGTTTGACACTTCTGTGGATAGAATGCGTGATGATATTAAGAAGCACTGAATGGGGGGAGGGGAGAGACAGCTATGTGTGAGTTCTTATTGAGGATGTGAAAACATCCACCACTCCTATTTGCCAGCTCAGCAACTGGTCGCCATGCTCCAGCTTACTGCTACACTCCAACAATCTAGTACATTCTAGCTCAGTGTGTACTTTTTCTTTACGACTTGTCGTATTACCTGGAGCTTCCCTTGTCGAGTGTGTAGCAGATTGACGATAAAAGCTATGATCAATATGTCGCGGATATTGATCCGTGTATGAACTGAATTTAACTAGCGATCAGGTTTAGTAAGGCAGTAATCCATTCACCACATACATCTTGCATTTCTCATACCATTCTCAAACGTGAATTACTGAATCGATCATTATACAACTATACTGAGATGTGTTTGTACATTATCCAGGTGGCCTGTTTGAGGGTTCCTTGAATTCTGAAGTACAACAATAATCATATTTAGCGCAAATCTCATTTGAGCATTTCAAATTCGCACTTTTCCTAAATTTAATTAACCGAACCATCAGTTTCACCAGGTAGTAAAAGAGAGCAAGCGTTAGGCGTAGCCCAGTGGCTACGTGAAAATACTTCAACTAAATATTCTCGTACACAGTCGAAGTCAGTTTTATCAATCAAAACCGTTTGTGCTCGTTATACGTGCTTACAAACCCATTTATAGATCACTAAATTATTTTAAAGTCATATAAATTAAATCGCATTGGGTGATCGACATTTTATTCTCTTCTTTTGTGGTGTTGCGTGGTCTTTTCCATAAATATAACATTTTTGTATATGAACGCGTAAATTTGAGTTTCTGTCTTCGTAATCTAGATGATACTAAATGAAACATAATGTTCTGATGTTCTGTGTAGTTAGGGGCGTTTAGAACCACAAGTTAGAATAGTCGGAGCGTTTCCCAAAGAGATGATACTCACATGGAGCCAGGTCAGGACTGTAAGGCGGGTGTTTCAGTGTTGTCCACCCGAGTTTTGTGATTGCTTCCATGGTTTTTAGACTGACATGTGGCCGTGGATTGTTGTGCAACAGCAAAACATCCTGCTTTTGGCGATGTGGTCAAACACGACTCAGTCGAGCTTGAAGTTTCTTCAGTGTCATCACATTGGCATCAGAATTTATGGTGGTTCCACTTGGCATGATGTCCACGAGCAAGAGTCCTTCGGATTCGACAAACACTATAGCCATAACTTTTCCAGCAGAAGGTGTGGTTTAGAAATTTTCTTTTCTTGGGTGAATTTGCATGATGCCACTCCATTGATTGCCTCTTCGTCTCTGGTGCAAAATGATGAAGCCATGTCTCAGCACCTGTCACAATTCTTCCAAGAAATTTATCTCTACCATTCTCGTACTGTTCCAAACGTTCGCTGCATACCGTTTTTCTTCTTTCTTTGTGAGCCACTGTCAACATCCAGGGAACCCACCTGGCACAAACCTTTTTTAACGTCAACACTTTCAGTATTCTGCAAACACTTCCGTCCCCTATCCCAACGTAGCGTGACAATTGGTTCACTGTGATACGTCTGTCAGCAGTCACCAATTCGCTAACTCTCTGCACATTGTCTGGAGTGTGTGCAGTACGAGGCCTGGCGCTGCGAGGACAATCCTCAATATTGCCGTGCCCGCTTTTATAAGGTAACCTGCTTGCCCACCGACTAACTGTACTGCGATCGACAGTAGCATCTCCATACGCCTTTTTCAACCTCTTGCGGATGTTTCCCACTGTCTCGTTTTCACAGCACAGGAATTCTATGACAGGACGTTGCTTCTGACGAACGTCAAGTGTAGCAGCCATCTTGAAGACATGCTGTGACGGCGCCACTCACGGGAACAGGTTGAACTAAGTTTGAAGACAAGCGGGAAGGATGTATCTACGCACTCTAAAACTTTCACACATGCAGAATGAAAACTGTATTTTTACAAAAATAGTGTGCATTTCTTTTGGAGTGACTCTAGTAATTTAAAGAATTTCGCATTTTCACTGGTTTCTAGATGCAGTTTTTTTCCGCTCGGTTTTAGACGAGCGGTCTGAGGTGCTGCAGTCATGGACTGTGCGGCTGGTCCCGGCGGAGGTTCGAGTCCTCCCACGGGCATGGGTGTGTGTGCTTTTCCTTAGGATAATTTCGATTAAGTAGTTGAACATTTTTGGAAAGTAATTATTTTACCGCAGGTCTCTGTCGTGTATTAAGACGTTTATTTAAACCCTGGTACGCAGTTCGTTAATTTGACACTGAATTACTTGCGCCTTAAGCCGTCGGCACACGGACCGTGCATCCGAACGTTGAGCGTTGAGCGTGCCGAGTTTCTGACGTCATAGCGTGGAATAGCACGTTCGGGGGTCTTTCCGAAAGTGCAGAGTAATATGTGGCATGTCAGATATTCTGAGCGTGCGTCTGAGCGTTGACCAATGAGATGTGACAACGCCACCTACGTCACACGCACGCCATCTCCCTTGAGTACAGAGTTGTGAGGCGCCATATTGGCATTCATTTCAAGCCTATATGTATATATGCCGTTTCTGAGCACCAGCAAAGTAAGAATCACTGGAAAACCAGTTGTTAACTGCGTTATTCGTTCCAATAAAATAATGAGAAACATCATATTCGTGACAAAAGAATTGTTGAAACTTGGGTATTATGAGAGTAGGATATTTGAAGGCATCGACACAATGAAGATCCACCCAAAACGCATTGTTCTTAGTACAATTTGTTATAACTAAATTTCAATAAGTAACATATCTACGATTAAGGTTTTCAGCATAGGGTAACATAATGTGATTAGAGACACTAGATTTGTTGTTGGTTTAGCGTTATGAGTAGCGTCAGTCTCCCACAACAAGAATTTTATTGACGGCGCTGGTTCGCTACTTGACACTCCCAATTTTTTTTCCTTAACATTCGCGTTTTTATTAGGTTCTGACACTTTATTATTAGTTTAATATAAGTATATACTATAATATTTGATGCTATGTAAATATAAATACCTTTTTTTTTTAGGGGTGACTTTATTCAATTGGCTTAATCTACAGGACAGCTTGCGTTACTTGTATAAAGATATTTTGCTCCTTTTTCTTTTACACTTCGTAATTCACATGTTGCAAAGATTCTGCTACTGGGTAGGAACAGTGATCAAGTGAGACTGACCTTGTGATTTTAGTAAAATGTGGGAATGATGAAATAATGTTCATCTTATGTGGAGAAGCATTCCAAATTTGTACCGCACTGTTTGTAATGGAACTTTTATGTGCCTGTGTCCTTATTGGCTGGACATGGTACTTTCCTTTTCGTGGACGAAGGAGGAAATGTGGATTTTAATAGAGCTCACGTGGGAATTTTACGATCGCCCGTTGAGTAATCAGTGTGATTTACGAACTAGAAACATCCCTCAACTGCCGCTGGAGTGCGTTGCGATCGCGTTTACCACGTTGTGGCCCACGTACCGTATGTACAAGTCGCATCGTTCCTGAGCGTTCAGCAGAACGTTGAACTCGGCACGCTCAACGTTAACGTTCGACAGCACGGTCCGTGTGCCGACGGCTTTACCGCTGGAAAGCGTACCGTGAGGAAATTCTACCTCCAGCGGCAAATTTCGTTCCCACTTTGCCCGCAGCCGAGAGCAAAGCAAACAGTCGCAGCCGCCGGCCGGCGGTTCCCGCCGGTGTTTATACAGCGCAGTACGGCAGAACGGAGCAGGACGGGCCAGCTGGCTTAATATGGCAGCGCGGCTGCCCCGGTGGCAAATGGAGCGGTCAGCTCTTAATTGACTCCGCGGTTTCGTTCCAGAGCAAGCAAGCGGCGGCGCCGTCTGAAATACTCATAGGGGACGGACCCGCAGTTACAGGCCCGGCGAATGCCTGCTCCCCAAGGACAGGTCCGGACTGCGTTCTGCGAATGGAGGTCCAACAAGGCAACGGTGCGTGCGACAAACGGTCATAAAGTTCTAATTATCACAGCGAAAAAATAAAGTCACGTAATTAATTGTTTGTTTGTCTGCAGGAACGTGTGTGCAGACACGGTGCACACTGAAATTCCCGAGCCGCAAAAGGGAGAGAGAATTGGAGTAGACCGTCCGTAAAGTGGAGCGTCGTGCTATAACTACACTACTGGCCATTGAAATTGCTACACCAAAAAGATGACGTGCTACCGACGCGAAAT
This sequence comes from Schistocerca serialis cubense, assembly GCF_023864345.2. Taxonomy (NCBI): domain Eukaryota; kingdom Metazoa; phylum Arthropoda; class Insecta; order Orthoptera; family Acrididae; genus Schistocerca; species Schistocerca serialis. The sequence continues at coordinate 197,824,367 of NC_064647.1, read as the reverse complement.
TTAGCCTACAGGAAGAAGATGCTGTGATATGCAAATGATTAGGTTTCAGAGTATTCACACAAGGTTGGCGCCGGTTGCGACTCCTACAACGTGCTGACATGAGGAAAGTTTGGAAACACAAACAGCAGTTGACCGGCGTTGCCTGGTGAAATGTTGTTGTGATGCCTCGTGTAAGGAGGAGAAATGCGTACCACCACGTTTCCGACTCTGGTAAAGGTCGGATTGTAGCCTATCGCGATTGCGGGATATCGTATCGCGACATTGCTGCTCGCGTTGGTCGAGATCCAATGACTATTAGCAGAATATGGAATCGGTGGGTTCAGGAGGGTTATACGGAACGCCGTGCTGGATCCCAACGGCCTCGTATCACTAGCAGTAGAGATGACAGGCATTTTATCCGCATGGCTGTAACAGATCGTGCAGCCACGTCTCGATCCCTGAGTTGACAGATCGGGACGTTTGCAAGAAAACAACCATCTGCACGAACAGTTCGACGACGTTTGCAGCAGCATGGACTATCAGCTCGCAGACCAGGGCTGCGGTTACACGTGACACTGCATCACAGACAGGAGCGCGTGCGATGGTGTATTCAACGACGAATGACAAAACGTCATTTTTTCGGATGAATACAGGTTCTGTTTACAGCATCATGATGGTTGCATCCGTGTTTGGCGACATGACGGTGAACGCACATTAGAAGCGTGTATTCCTCATTGCCATACTGGCGTATCACCCGCACGATGGTATGGGGTGCCATTGGTTACACGTCTCGGTCACCTCTTGTTCGCATTGACGGCACTTTGAACAGTGGACGTTACATTTCAGATGTGTTACCACCCGTCGCTCTACCCTTCATTCGATTCCTGCGAAACCCTACATTTCAGCAGGATAATGCGCGACCGCATGTTACAGGTCTTGCACGGGCCTTTCTGGATACAGAAAATGTTCGACTGCTGCCCTGGCCAGCACATTCTCCAGATTTCTCCACCAATTGAAAACGTCTGGTCAATGGTGGCCGAGCAAATGGTTCGTCACAATACGCCAGTCACTACTCTTGAACTGTGGTATCGTGTTGAATCTGCATGGGCAGCTGTACCTGTACACGACATCAAAGTTCTGTTTGACTCAATGGCCAGGCGTATCAAGGCCGTCATAATCGCCAGAGGTGGTTGCTATGGATACTGATTCCTCAGGATCCATGCATCCAAATTGCGTGAAAATGTAATCAGATGTCAGTTCTGGTATAATATGTTTGTCTAATGAATACCCGTTTATCATATGCAATTGCTCCTGGCGTAGCAATTTTAATGCGCAGTAGTGTACTTTTCTGGACTCTAAAGCGAGCAACTAGGGATGGGAAAAATTGACCGGTTAAAACCAACACCTGTATTTTAGCTGTGAATAACCGGTATTTTTCGGTGTTTGTTTGGTCTCGGTTTTTATTTTTTACTATTAACCGAGTAAAAGAATCGAAATATGAATTAGCCATAGCAGCAGTCCTAAAATTACTCGTTTTTACGTTTTTAAAAATGATTAATTTTTATTAATAAAATTTGCATTGGTGTTGTTTTAATAGCAAATGCGGACAGAAAAAAGGAAAACACACGCCGGCATAAGAATCGCCACGGAATTGGAGTGTGTCGTGGCTTAAGGTACGCATGTATGTGCAGTGGCTAGACGTGCTTAATGGCCAACACAAAATGTCTGCTGCCATCTCTGAATATTGGTTAATTTTCATTAAGTGAGGTCTCACAGGATATGGGCAAAGCGATGTTAGCGTACGTCTGGTTATGATTAGCTAGTAATACGCGCTCATCTGGAGATAGATTGGGTCCAAAGATGAACGAAGGGTAGCGGTTTGAAGGGCAAGTGCCAATGCAAGAGCCATGAGAAAAAATCCTCTGCTGTAGTTGGGGAGGGTAGTAAGTAGCGGATGTCTTGCTGCCTGCGACAAATCCATACAAGGGTAGGTTTTGTTAGTACTGGGTATAATGCAGGTGGACACCTTTGAGGTTGTGTTTTATAAAGTAGCAATGAGGTACAATCCTTTAATCGCGGTAAAACATGTCTCTCCCATTTCTATTACATAATACAAGACGGGTGGAAATTGCGGTAACAGTAATACATTAAAAACTTAACAACAATTCATTTGTAAAACTAGGAAGTAGCTGACGTGCTGCCTTTCTCTACGTAATATGCCTTTATCTACTTTTAGTCGTAGAAAACGGACAAATTAACAAGAAAAACAGAGTTCTTCATCCTCAGTTACGAGGGTCACTCCAAAAGAAATGCACACTATTTTTGTAAAAATACAGTTTTCATTCTGCATGTGTGAAAGTTTTATAGTGTGTAGATACATCCTTCCCGCATGTTTTCAAACTTAGTTCAACCTGTTCCCGTGAGTGGCGCCGTCACAGCATGTCTTCGAGATGGCTGCTACACTTGACGTTCGTCAGAAGCAACGTGCTGTCATAGAATTCCTGTGCAGTGAAAACGAGACAGTGGGAAACATCCACAAGAGGTCGAAAAAGGTGTATGGAGATGCTGCTGTCAATCGCAGTACAGTTAGTCGGTGGGCAAGCAGGTTACGCGGTGAAGGCGGGCAGGGCAATATTAAGGATTGTCCTCGCAGCGGCAGGCCTCCTACTGCACACACTCCACACAATGTGCAGAGGGTTAACGAATTGGTGACTGCTGACAGACGCATCACAGTGAACCAATTGTCACGCTACGTTGGGATAGGGGAAGGAAGTGTTTGCAGAATACTGAAAGTGTTGGCGTTAATTAAAGGTTTGTGCCAGGTGGGTTCTCAGGATGTTCACAGTGGCTCACAAAGAAACAATAAAAACGGTATGCAGCGAACATTTGGAACAGTACGAGAATGGTGGAGATGAATATCTTGGAAGAATTGTGACAGGTGATGAAACATGGCTCCATCATTTTTCACCAGAGACGAAGAGGCAATCAATGGAGCGACATCATGCAAATTCACTCAAGGAAAAAAAAAAAAAAATCAGAACGACACTGTCTGCTGCAAAAGTTATGTCTACAGCGTTTTTCGATTCCGAAGGAGTCTTGCTCGTGTACATCATGCCAAGTGGAACCACCATAAATTCTGATGAATATGTGACGACGCTGAGGAAACTTCAAGCTCGACTGAGTCGTGTTCGACCACATGGGCAAAAGCAGGATGTTTTCCTGTTGCACGACAATGCACGGCCACATGTCAGTCAAAAAACCACGGAAGCGATCACAAAACTCGAATGGATAACACTGAAACACCCCCCTGACCTGTCTCCATGTGACTATCATCTCTTTGGGAAACTGAAAGACTCTCTTCGTGGAACAAGGTTTGGAGATCATGATTCCCTTATGCACACTGGCAAACAGTGGCTCCAACAGGTTGGTCCACAATTTTACCGTGCGGGTATACAGGTGCTGGTTCCAATATGGCGTAAGGCAGTTGAGAGGGATGGAAATATGTAGATAAATGAAAATATTGTTCCTAAAGGATGTATCTACACACTGTAAAATTTTCAAACATGTAGAATAAAAGACGGATTTAAAAAAAATGTGTGCATTTGTTTTGGAGTGACCCTCACAACAACATGATTTAAATTCAACTGTAGAAAAACGTTTCCAAAAGTACCCTCATCTGGTTCAAGATCTGATGAAAACGAACGGATAACAGCAGGTTTTTCAAGTTATGAGTGCAGTCGGCAGAGGATATCAAATTAATACCATATTTTTAGGGTTCCAGAATGCTTCTGACACCATTTCTCACAAGCGGATTCTAAATAAACTACGTGCAATGGAGTATCGTCTCACTTGTGTGATTGGATTCGTGATTTCTTGGCAGAAAGGTCGCAATTCGTAATAACTGACGGGAAGTCGTCGAGTAAAACAGAAGCGATATCTGGCATTCTACATGGAAGTGTTGTAAGTTCTCTATTGTTCCTGATCGAAATAATTGGTTTGGAGACAATCTGAGCAATCGTCTTAGACTGCTTGCAGGTGCCGCTTTCATTCACCGCCATGTAATGTCATCAGGTGATCAAAACGAATTGCAAAATGATTTAGACAAGATATCTTTGTGACACAAAAAGTGGCAACCGACTCTGTATCACGAAAAGTGTGAAGTCAAGGCTGTAAATTCAAGTATATACCGGGTGATCAAAAAGTCAGTATAAATTTGAAAACTTAATAAACCACGGGATAATGTAGATAGAGAGGTAAAAGTTGACACACATGACATGGGGTTTTATTAGAACAACAAAAAAGTTCGCAAAGTGTCCGACAGCTGGCGCTGGACAGCAAAACGTCAGTGACTGCGCATGACACTCGTGTATAAAAGGAGCTGTAATGAGAGAGAGAATCAGATGCGCCAGCAGTCGCAGCATGTTGACGTTACCTGAAAAGGCGCTTTTAGTGAAGCTGTATTATCAGAATGGGGAATGTGCTAGTTCAGCGTTACGATCCTATCGCCATAGGAAGGGGATTCGAACTGGTCAAGGTCCGTTGACAAATGCAGCTGTGGCGAGAATGATTTCGAAGTTCGAAGCCACGGGTTGTTTAGACTATAGACCCCGTAGTGGCCGACCGAGCACGAGGCGTAATGCTGCTGAGATAGTTCAGCAAGAAATGGAGACTGTAGCGGGTTCGTCTATGCACCGGGAAGTCAGCGCTCGTGCAGTCGCACGTCGCACCGGCATTCCATACACTACTGTTTGTTTGGCACTGAGGCGTACCCTCCGATGCTATCCGTACAAAATCCATCGGCATCATGAACTGTTATCTGGCGATTTAGTGAAGTGGAGGGCATTTGCAGTGTGGGCGTTTCAGAAGATTGGTTGAGTAACGTGTTGTGGACCGACGAAGCTCATTTCACGCTCCGAGGGTCTGTCAACGCCCACAACTGCAGAATTTGGGCTACCGAAATTCCAAGAACTGTCGTGGAAACTTCATTGCACGACGAGAAAGTCACGGTATGGGTTGGATTTACCACATCTACCGTTACCGGTCCTTTTTTCTTCGAGGAAATACGTGATTCTGGTTTTGTAACTGCTACCGTGATGGGTGAGAGGTACGCCGATATGTTACAGAATCGCATCATCCCCAACCTGGCTGATAAACACCTGCTGGAACGTACGATGTTTATGCACCCCATATTGCTAGTCGCGTCAAAGATTTCTCGCGCGCGTCGTTTGGTGATGATCGTATGCTCAGCCGCCGCTTTCGTCATGCTTGGCCTCCCAGGTCCCCAGACCTCAGTCCGTGCGATTGTTGGCTTTGGCGTTACCTGAAGTCGCAAGTGTATCGTGATCGACCGACATCTCTAGGGATGCTCAAAGACAACATCCGACGCCAATGCCTCACCATAACTCCGGACATGCTTTACAGTGCTGTTCACAACATTATTCCACGACTGCAGCTATTGTTGAGGAATGATGGTGGACATATTGAGCATTTCCTGTAAAGAACATCATCTTTGCTTTGTCTTCCTTTGTTATGCTGATTATTGCTATTCGGATCAGATGAAGCGTCATCTGTCGGACATTTTTTGTACTTTTGTATTTTTTTGGTTCTAATAAAACCCCATGTCATTCCAAGCGTGTGTGTCAATTTGTACCTCTCTATCTACATTATTCCGTGAATTATTCAGTTTTCAAATTTATACTGAATTTTTGATAACCCAGTACTTAGGGACTGCAGTTGCGAATAACTTAAACTGCAATGATCACATAGGTAATGTTGTGGAGAAAGTGAAGCAAAGACTGCAATTTACTGATAGAATGCTTAGAAAATGCAACAGGTTTACTAAAGAGAGTACTTACACTACATTTGTCCGACCTCTTCTGGAGTACTACAGTGCGGTGTGGGATCCACGTCAGATTCGCTTGACAGAGGACACAGAAAAAGTTCCAAAGAAGGGCAACTCGTTTTCTACTATCGCGAAACAGGCGGAGAGCGTGCCATGGATATGCTAAATGGATTGATGTGGCAGTTATTAAAACATTCGTTTTTCGCAGCGGCAACACCTTCTCGTGAAATTTTAATCTCCAATTCCCTCCTCAGAGTGTGAAAATATTTTGTTGGCGCTCTCATACATACCGAGAAATGATCATCATAACAAAATAAGAGAAATCAGAGCGCGCACGGGAAGATTTAAGTGTTCATTTCTCGCACGAGTGGTTCGAAAGTAGAACGTAAGAGAAGTAGCTTAAAGGTGATTCGATGAATCCTCTGCCAGGTACGTAATTGTGTATTGCGGAGTAATCATGTAGATGTAGATGTAGATGTTGTCCCAAATCCTAAAGTACGTCAGTCCAGTGAAAAAAAGAGTCATAATGAGCTAGAATTCTTACATTTGTATCGTAGGTACAAAATTGTGTCTAGGAAAGTGCTGGTTACTGTCAAAAAATCCAATGTAATGCAAAGACTTAAAGCAAAGCAGTGTGGAAGTCGTTAAAGAGGAAAGATGAAGAAGTAAAAAAAGGCATCATAATATGCGCATAGCGGAGAGAATTAAAATAATAAACGACGCACATCAAGTATGATAATGAACGTTTTTGAAGTGTTGCAGAGAAATTACGGCAGAAACGACCAAAAATGAACACACCGCCTATAAATAATTATGTATTAAGTGCTATGATGTTACTACCACCACACACTATGAATTACACTATTTTTGTTGTTATTAAGAAGGCAATCGAACATCCAAGTAAAAATGATCCGCAGAAGATTACTACTACTACTAGTTTTTAAACCGGAGTAAAAATTAAAAAGTAATTTCTCCTGGCCCCATACGCATTCCTAACCTCCTCCAGATAGTCCAGAACATTTGTGGTTCAAATGGCTCTGAGCACTATGGGACAACATCTGAGATCATCAGTCCCCTAGAACTTAGAACTACTTAAACCTAACTAACCTAAGGACATCACACACATCCATGCCCGAGTCAGGATTCGAACCTGTGACCGCAGCAGCCGCGTGGTTCCGGACTGAAGCGCCTAGAACAGCTCGGCCACAGCGACCGGCGAACATTTGTGACTGAGAATTTTAATAGCTATGAAAATACTTGCAAGTTTTAAAACTAAAAACGTGGGACGCGTACAACCGATAATAGGAAAAAAGTGAGCTATTCATGCTTCAGTTATATATTGCATGCACTTCATGTTTTTCGTCATAAATCTTAAACTATTTTCATAGCTAATAAAAACTTACAGTCAAAGATGGAGTATTGGCTTAAGAGTCAGTGATACAGTACGATGAATTATTTTATACTATTTAGGCCGATTTAAAAATGCAGTATATTAAGCATTAATTTTTATTTGAATAATTATTTTATGCTTTTTCTTCCTTTGTGCGTGAAATTTTTGAGCCCATTTCAAATATTTTGTTGCGATTTCGTCAGAGTCGTGTGGTAAGTTTCAGGTTTATTTCAGTTTCTCTTCACCTGAGTCAACCAGCATATTGCATTCTAGTACACGCATATCGCGAAAACGACAGCGAAAGTAAACATCAGACCCTATCGAGCTCCATGCAGAATTACCTGCAGTCATTCTTTCCCCCAACCATGCGGGACTGGAACAAGACAAAGAAGGAAAATGACAGCGATACACAGAGAAATAAATACCCTCTGGCGCTCAGCTGACGTCAGCGTGATCCCAACCACCACTCAGCAGCTCGCATTCGCATAACGTATTGTGTTGTAATTGCGTTTACCAGTGAAAACAAGGCTGTTTGCTTCAGTGTGCATTTTTATTAGTAATTGGCGATTGACTATAGAATTACGCCGTAGGTATGAGTGTATGGAGGTTTTTTTTAAAGTAAGTTTTTAAGGGAAAAATAATGGTTTGTTACAAGATCGACAGTTATACTAAACCACAGCAGACAAATAAATGTTACGAATCAAGTTTCATACATTTCCTAAAAACAGTGAGGCGAAACGGAAATGGATAAATGCATGTAAACATGGAGACCCGTTTTCAGTTGAAAATGCTCACGTCTAGCTGAAAATGTGTGCACGTGCGGGGAGAGGGTAGAAGATTGTAGCATCTCGTTTCTGAGGACGCAGCAGAAGTGGAAGAGCGGTCAGGACTTGCCGTGTGGGTATCCAGAGCGGACGTTAAATGATAAAACTGGAAATTTGGTCGAAGAAAGAGAGTATATTTCAGCGTGTGGGATGAAAAGGCCGCACCTAGGAAAGAAGCTGCCAGGTGTAGGGCAGCTTAGGAGATCGAAGAGAGTGAAGCAACTGCGATGTATTCAGCACAACCCTCCAGGGTCCACACAAGTGATCTGCAGTCCACACACGCTATTGGCTAAAATCCATTCCGTGAATTCGCTAGCAATTTTAGCAGAGGGCTGAAGGTATCTTTCGTCAGCAGCTTTAACTGGACAGAACTGCCTCAGTTCTGAAAAGCAGGTAACTTGTGTACTGTCTTGTACCATGGGAAGCAAGGGAGAGGATGTTGTTTGGTTGTTGGTACTCTCTTTCTACAACACAACTGCACACATGTATTATCAAGGTTCTTTATTCACATAAACGGGAAGCTACTCAACTTTAAGAGACCATGTGTTATGGTACAAGCTCTTTCGAAATAGTCCACGTTAGCTTCACTGCTGGCGAAGTCCCGCTGTGCAATAAATGACGGACGTCAAGCTGGAGTAGTTACTGAGCTAGTGAGTGAGCGACTGCACTAGTAACTTGAGAATATACAGCTAGTAACTGAGACTGAAACTGAGCTAGTGACTGAGCCCTCCAGTTAACGGCGGCGATTTGAATGCTTGTGGTCGAGAGGGCGTTGCCGGCGCATTGCTTGCGAGTCTGTCTGTGGCCTCTCTCCTGATAGGCGTTCTTGATCCAGCACCTACTATCGATCTTCTTGCTACGTCTTTACCAGCTGGTCTGCTAGTGACTGCTTACTCCAGCATAACTTGTGTCACGTAAGCACAGAGGAAGCGGCTCTAAAAAATAAAATTAAACTGGTAATGATTTGACTGTGCCTCTGAAACAAAAATTTTTAAACCAGTTGACTGGCTGCCACCCTGTCCAAATGTTTTACATCTACATCTGCGTGATTACTCTGGTATTCACAATAAAGTGCCTGGCAGAGGGTTCAACGAACCACCTTGATGCAGTCTCTTTACCGTTCCACTCTCGAATGGCATGCGGGAAAAACGAGCACTTAAATTTTTCTGTGGGAGCCCTGATTTCTCTTATTTTATCGTGATGATCATTTCTCCCTATGTAGGTGGGTGCCAACAGAATGTTTTCGCAATCGGGGGAGAAAACTGGTGATTGAAATTTCATGAGAAGATCCCGTCGCAACTAAAAACGCCTTTGTTTTAAAGATTGCCACTCCAATTCACGTATCACGTCTGTGGCACTATCTCCCCTACTTCGCGATAATACAAAACGAGCTGCCCTTCTTTGTACTTTTTCGATGTCATCCGTCAGTCCCACCTGATGCGGATCCTACACTGTACAGCAGTACTCCAGAATAGGGCGGACAAGCGTAGTGTAAGCAGTCTCTTTGGTAGACCTGTCGCACCTTCTAAGTGTTCTGCCAATGAATCGAAGTCTTTGGTTTGCTCTACCCACAATGTAATCTATGTGATCGTTCCAATTTAGGTTATTTGTAATTGCAATCCGTAAGTATTTAGTTGAATTTACAGCCCTCAGATTTGTGTGTCTTATTGCGTAATCGAAATTTAGCTGATTTCTTTTAGTACTCATGTGAATAACTTCACACTTTCCTTTATTCAGGGTCAACTGCCACTTTTCGCACCATACAGATATCTTATCTAAATCATTTTGCAAGCCGTTTTGATCATCTGCTGACTTTACAAGACGGTGAATAACAGCATCATCTGCAAACAATCTAAGACGACTACTCATGTTGTCTCCTATGTCGTTAATATAGATCAAGAACAATAGATAGCCTATAAACTTCCTTGCGGAAAGCCGGATATTACTTCCGTTTTACTCGATGACGTTCCGTCTATTACTACGAACCGCGACCTGCCTGACAGAAAATCATGAATCCAGTCGCACAACTGAGGCGATACTCCGTAGGCACGCAGTTTGGTTAGAAGACGCTTGTGACGGTGTCGGAAGCCTTCTGGAAATCTAAAAATATGGAATCAATTTGACATCCCCTGTCGATAGCACTCATTACTTCATGAGTATAAAGAGCTAGTTGTGTTTCACAAGAACGATATTTTCTGAATCCGTGCTTACTATGTGTCAATAAATCGTTTTCTTCGAGGTACTTCATAATATTGGAATACATTATATGTTCTAAAACCCTACTGCAAATCGACGTTAGTGATATAGACCTGTAATTCAGCGGATTACTCCTACTCCCCTTTTTCGGTACTGATGTGGCTTGACCAATTTCCCAGTCTTAAGGTACGGATCTTTCTGTGAGCGAGTGGTTGTATATAATTGCTAAATATGGAGCTATTTTATCAGCATACTCTAAGAGGAACCGGACTGGTATAGAATGTGTTCGTGTCTGTTCAACATATTTTACTGATTCGGATTATAAAAGGGATTTAAGAAGCGAACAGTTGATTCTTCACTCGAAATGCAAATTGCTGTTTCATTTCTAAATATACCATCCTCCGGTGCCGTGAGAGAAATATTCGGGCTCAAGAACGAGGCTACTGCAAAGAAGTAGAATACATATTTCAGGTAACTACACTAGTGGCTAACGAGACAAAAGGTTAACCGTGGAAACAAACACAGCTGTGAATGCGACAAGGCGTGATTACGCCAACAGCTGGAAATTGTAGAAACAAATAAATTACCTTAGGCAAAAGAATGCTCTCCCGGTGTAGCGCTGAGTTACTGAAATTAAAACATGTTCAGAATGTGATTCAGGCTCTTTTTCTCTCAATAGCTAATGCGTATGCAAGGAGGGCGTACTAACTGGTCATCTGCAGATATTTGCAAAGGCTGTGACTTTACGTTGGCTATCTTATAAAGCGTAATCTTTTGTCAGGACTTTGGTGTAATGTGTTTCATAAGGACACGCTCTTTCTATCAAAAAATATTCAAACGTGTGTGAATTCCTAAGGGACCAAACTGCTGAGGTCATCGGTCCCTAGACTTACACACTACTTAAACTAACTTGTGCTAAGAACAACACACACACCCATGCCCGAGGGAGGACTCGAACCTCCGGCGGGAGGGGCCGCGCAATCCGTAACATGGCGCCTCTAACCGCACTGCCACTCCGCGCGGCTTAAAGCTACCACAAGGCAAAAAAATGCGAAGGTAGTAAGCGAATAGAAAGAGAACAACGACAAAAACTGAAAAAAGCTGTAACATAACTTTCCAGAATAGAAAACGAAAACCTTTTAATGGAGTTACAGAGTTTAAAACGATATTACAAAGGATTTCTCCTTACTACACGTCTAGGAGGTCTGGGCCTGTGTGGGTTTCTTTTCCCAGGAAAAAGGCGGTGCCCTCCGAGATGATGAAAGAGGCTTTACACTAGCATTTCACCGACCGTATAAAAAGTTGTATAGCTGATATAGCTTAACAATAATAACAGTAAATACTACAAAATATAAAATATCTCGGTTACATTAATACCTGCATGTCAGTTAAACACGTATGTCAGTACGCTGCAGAGCAGTGTGGAGAGGCAGAGGGTTCATGGTGACGTCACGGCTCACAGCCTGAACCTAGGTAGGGTTGCCACATCGAACTGGAACCTCGTCTGGACGCTCTGAGATTGGGGTGTAGAAATAAAGTAAAAAATTACTTAATATAATTACTTTTTACATAGTATACAACTACATGGAACTCGTTGCGGCAGAAGAAGTTAGTACACCATATTTTTCGAAAGATTTGACCTTTTTCAGCAAGTCTTCTTTCCCTTTTACGTATTTACAAAACCCCATGCAAGTCAGCTTGTAGTTAAACTGGCACGGTGAGATTGATTCCACAGTCCCTGGCAGCAGCTGATTTCTTCCATCAGTCTACTGGGCCGACATCAGTCAAAATGCTCTTTCCACAGTAGTGTTGTGTGTGGGAATAGAAAACAAATATTCCCATAAATTTAGCAGTCGGCATTTGCGTTCAGGATTTTCGGTTTCCTTGAGAAACTAAATCCACCATTCTTTCATGGAGGGTTCCATTCGGACCGAATCACGCTTACTTTCTAATACGCTCTTCAGACACATTGCCGGCAGCGGTGGCCGAGCGGTTTTAGGCGCTTTAGTCCGGAGCCGTGTGACTGCTACGGTCGCAGGATCGAATCCTGACTCGGGCATGGATGTGTGTGATGGCCTTAGGTTAGTTAGGTTTAAGTAGTTCTAAGTTCTTCAGCCATTTGAACAATTTTTTTCAGATACATGTATTCCTGAAAACACCTGTCGCCTGAAATCTTCACACCATTTTTAGTCACGTTTACACTAATAATGGTTCCTAGAATTACCCACTCTGGGGCTCCAGATAGCGTCTTCCAATCAAATACTTGATATTTATTAAAAGAAATAGCCCATTTCTATAAGTAATCAAACGCTATAGGTATAGAAAACCGTTGACTCTTCCTCAAATTTCGAAAGCACATTAATCATTTCTTGGTTAGGGCTGTCATTCTTTAATTAGTTCAAATTCGTCTTCGTTTGTGTTGCAATAAAATTGGCGGTCTTCCTTTCATTCAGGCATCTTTGAGTGTCGATTAATTTCAATTATCGACCCCTTATTTTGTCCACGCTTTTAAATTTTTTTTCGAACAGAGCCAGGTTTGACTGCAGAAATATGAAGTAAATTTCACTGATCGGACTACTGAAAAAATCCTAAATTATTTTAGGTACACTGGCTTCGACGTCAAAGAACTTTTCTCATCGAATCGAAAACTTAAGAATTCTCTTCACTGCAGGCATCTGTGTGACTACATTGTCAACATAAACTTGACATAAATAAAAATAACTGAGACTGCATTTACATGATGCGTTAGCAGATGGCTTTACTTCAGCACTAGAGCCAAGCTCGTGACAGTATTTTGCAAAATCTGGACAAAACGGTGACAGTCCCGATACATTGGGACGGATGGCAAGCGTACCTTTACCGTGTATTCTACACCGAAGAGCCAACGAAGCTGCTAGGACCCACGCGAGCACGCGGAAGTGTCGCAACACTACGTGGCACGGACTCATCTAAGAAGAAGTGCTGGAGGGAATTGACACCATCAGTCCTGCAGGGCTGTCCATAAATCCATAATACACTCCTGGAAATTGAAATAAGAACACCGTGAATTCATTGTCCCAGGAAGGGGAAACTTTATTGACACATTCCTGGGGTCAGATACATCACATGATCACACTGACAGAACCACAGGCACATAGACACAGGCAACAGAGCATGCACAATGTCGGCACTAGTACAGTGTATATCCACCTTTCGCAGCAATGCAGGCTGCTATTCTCCCATGGAGACGATCGTAGAGATGCTGGATGTAGTCCTGTGGAACGGCTCGCCATGCCATTTCCATCTGGCGCCTCAGTTGGACCAGCGTTCGTGCTGGACGTGCAGACCGCGTGAGACGACGCTTCATCCAGTCCCAAACATGCTCAATGGGGGACAGATCCGGAGATCTTGCTGGCCAGGGTAGTTGACGTACACCTTCTAGAGCACGTTGGGTGGCACGGGATACATGCGGACATGCATTGTCCTGTTGGAACAGCAAGTTCCCTTGCCGGTCTAGGAATGGTAGAACGATGGGTTCGATGACGGTTTGGATGTACCGTGCACTATTCATTGTCCCCTCGACGATCACCAGTGGTGTACGGCCAGTGTAGGAGATCGCTCCCCACACCATGATGCCGGGTGTTGGCCCTGTGTGCCTCGGTCGTATGCAGTCCTGATTGTGGCGCTCACCTGCACGGCGCCAAACACGCATACGACCATCATTGTCACCAAGGCAGAAGCGACTCTCATCGCTGAAGACGACACGTCTCCATTCGTCCCTCCATTCACGCCTGTCGCGACACCACTGGAGGCGGGCTGCACGATGTTGGGGCGTGAGCGGAAGACGGCCTAACGGTGTGCGGGACCGTAGCCCAGCTTCATGGAGACGGTTGCGAATGGTCCTCGCCGATACCCCAGGAGCAACAGTGTCCCTAATTTGCTGGGAAGTGGCGGTGCGGTCCCCTACGGCACTGCGTAGGATCCTACGGTCTTGGCGTGCATCCGTGCGTCGCTGCGGTCCGGTCCCAGGTCGACGGGCACGTGCACCTTCCGCCGACCACTGGCGACAACATCGATGTACTGTGGAGAGCTCACGCCCCACGTGTTGAGCAATTCGGCGGTACGTCCACCCGGCCTCCCGCATGCCCACTATACGCCCTCGCTCAAAGTCCGTCAACTGCACATACGGTTCACGTCCACGCTGTCGCGGCATGCTACCAGTGTTAAAGACTGCGATGGAGCTCCGTATGCCACGGCAAACTGACTGACACTGACGGCGGCGGTGCACAAATGCTGCGCAGCCAGCGCCATTCGACGGCCAACACCGCGGTTCCTGGTGTGTCCGCTGTGCCGTGCGTGTGATCATTGCTTGTACAGCCCTCTCGCAGAGTCCGGAGCAAGTATGGTGGGTCTGACACACCGGTGTCAATGTGTTCTTTTTTCCATTTTCAGGAGTGTAGTACGTGGGGGTGGAGATCTCTTCCGAACAGCACGTTGCAAGGCCCCCCAGGTATCCTAAATAATGTTCATGTCTAGGGACTTTGGTGGCCAGCGGAAGTGTTTTAACTCAGAACAGTGTTCCTGGAGCCACTCTGTACCAATTCAAGACGTGTGGGGTGTCACAATGTCCTGCTGCAACTGACCGAGTCCGTCGGAATGCACAGTGGACATGAATGGACGCAACTGATCAGACAGGATGCTTATGTACGTGTCTCTTGTCAGAGTCGTATCGAGACGTATCAGGGGTCCCATATCACTCCAACTACACAAAATCCACACCATTACAGAGCGTCCAACAGCTTGAACAGTCCCCTGCTGGCATCAGGGTCCATGGATCCATGAGGTTGTCTCCATACCCATACACGTCCATCCGCTCAATACAATTTGAAACGGGACTCGTCCGACCATGCAACATGTTTCCAGTGATCAACAGTCCAATATCGGTGTTAATAGGCCCAGCCAAGCCGTAAAGCCTTGTGTCGTGGAGTCATCAAGGGTAGACGAGTGGGCCTTCAGCTCCGAAAGCCCATGCCGACTATGTTTGGTTGAATGGTTCGCACGGTGACACTTGTTTATGGGCCAACTCTGAAATCTGCAGCAATTTGCGGAAGGGTTGCACTTCTGTCACGTTGAATGTTCCGCAGCGATGTCGGATTCCTGATATTCACGGTACACTCGTAAAATGGTTGTACGGGAATATCCCCACTTCATCGCTGTCTCGGAGATGTTGTGTCCCAGCGCTCGTGCGCCGACGTTGAAACTCACTTAAATCATGATAGTAGCAGCAGTGACAAATCTAACAAATGCGCCAGACACTTGTTTTCTTACAAAGCATCGCCGTATTCTGCCTGTTCATATATCTCTGTATTTGAATCCTCTTTGCCGCTTCAGAGTAGTACCCATGGATAACATATACACTACTGGCCATTAAAATTGCTACACCAAGAAGAAGTGCAGATAATAAACGGGTATTCATTGGACAAATATATTATACTATAACTGACATGTGATTGCATTTTCACTCAGTTTGGGTGCATAGATCCTGAGAAATCAGTACCCTGAACAACCATCTCTGGCCGTAATAACGGCCTTGATACACGTGCACAGGTACAGCTCCCTATGCAGCTTCAACACGATACCACAGTTCATCAAGAGTAGTGACTGGCGTATTGTGATGAGCCAGTTGCTCGGCCACCATTGACCAGACGTTTTCAATTGGTGGAGAAATCTGGAGAATGTGCTGGCCAGGGCAGCAGTCGAACATTTTCTGTATCCAGAAAGGCCCGTACAGGACCTGCAACATGCGGTCGTGCATTATCCTGCTGAAATGTAGGGTTTCGCAGGGATCGAATGAAGGGTAGAGCCACGGGTCGTAACACATCTGAATGTAACGTCCACTGTTCAAAGTACCGTCAATGCGAACAAGAGGAGTCGGTGATGTGTAACCAATGGCACCCCATATCATCACGCCGGGTGATCGCCAGCATGGCGATGACCAATACACGCTTCCAATGTGCGTTCACCGCGATGGCGCCAAACACGGATTCGACCATCGTGTTGCTGTAAACAGAATCTGGATCATCCGAAAAAGTGACGTTTTGCCATTCGTGCACCCAGATTAGTCGTCGAGTACACCATCGCAGGCGTTCCTGTCTGTGATGCAGCGTCAAGGGTAACCGCAGCCACGGTGTCCGAGCTGATAGTCCATGCTGCTGCAAACGTCGTCGAACTGTTCGTGCAGATGGTTGTTGTCGTGCAAACGTCCGCATCTGTTGACTCAGGGACCGAGACGTGGCTGCACGATCCGTTAAAGCCATGCGGATAAGATGGCTGTCATCTCGACTGCTAGTGATGCGAGGCCGTTGGGATCCAGCACGGCGTTCCGTATTATCCTCCTGAACCAACCGATTCCATATTCTGCTAACAGTCATTGGATGTCGACCAACGCGACCAGCAATGTCGCGATACGGTAAACCGCAATCGCGATAGGCTACAATCCGACCTTTATCAGAATCGGAAACGTGATGGTACGGATTTCTCCTCCTTACACGAGGTATCACAACAACGTTTCACCAGGCAACCCCGGTCAACTGCTGTTTTTGTATGAGAAATCGGTAGGTAACTTTCCTCATGTTAGCACGTTGTAGGTGTCGCCACTGGCGGCAACCTTGTGTGAATGCTCTGAAAAGCTAATAATTTGCATATCACAGCATCTTCTTCCTGTCGGTTAAATTTCGCGTCTGTAGCATGTCATCTTCGTGGTGTAGCAATTTTAATGGCCAGTAGGGTATTAATTTTTTTTAGCTGACACTGTAATAAGTAATTAAATTCTTCAAAGGCGTGAATAAATTGACAGATACGAACAGTCGTCGTTGCCAGGTATGGCGGCGGAAGATACTGCAGAGGGAGACGTGCGGAGCTCGTCATGTATACATTGTTTTTGTGTGGAGGGTGAGGGAGGGAAGGGGGAGGTGGAATATGTGCCGCGTTTCGCAGTGCGGCCAGTCGCCGGCCCCAGAAGGAATGTCATCTAGTACTCGTTACCTGGCGTACAGCGCACGCGACCCAGCAGCGTAGACGTCGTGGGGAGGCGGGCGGTGGGCTGGCTTGTACGGCATTCCGTGGTGCTAGGAGAGCTCACATCGGTTACGTCACAGCAGGTGGAGGCACTGTCTGCGGCAGTCTGTGTGCGCCGAGGTTCGCTCAACGCGAACTCTGCATCTAAAATTTCGGAGTTGGGCCATAAACAAGTGTCACCGTGCGAACCATTCAACCAAACATCGTCGGCATGGGCTTTCGGAGCTGAAGGCCCACTCGTCTACCCTTGATGACTCCACGACACAAAGCTTTACGGCTCGGCTGGGCCTATTGACACCGATATTGGACTGTTGATCACTGGAAACATGTTGCATGGTCGGACGAGTCCCGTTTCAAATTGTATTGAGCGGATGGACGTGTATGGGTATGGAGACAACCTCATGGATCCATGGACCCTGATGCCAGCAGGGGACTGTTCAAGCTGTTGGACGCTCTGTAATGGTGTGGATTTTGTGTAGTTGGAGTGATATGGGACCCCTGATACGTCTCGATACGACTCTGACAAGAGACACGGCGGGATGGCCTGGATTCTCGCTATGCTTTAATCAGTCCAGCTACCTGGATGGGTTTCAGGTTGGCTGCCCCTTCACTCTGTGATCGTAGATACTGATTTAACCGACCAAAGTAGCGTCGACGAAACTGCGACTAAATACCTAGCACGGAAAGGCCACATAACTCCAGTCCATGGGCAGTAGCTGAAAGTTAGTTCTACGTATACATCTACATATATACTCCGCTAGCCACCAAGCGGTGGGTGGCGCAGGGCACAATTCGCGCTAAAGTCATATTTCCCCCCCTCCTCTGTTCCACTGGCGGATCGCGCGAGGGAAAAACGACTGTCCGAACGCCTCAGTACGAGCTCTTATTTCCCTTATCTTGGAATGATGATCATTACGCGATTTGAAACTTGGTGGTAATAATATATCCTCTACATCCTCGCTGAAGATCGGATTTCGGAATTTAGTGAGCAGCCCCTTCCGTTTCGCGCATCGTCTATCTGCAAGTGTGTCCCACTTCAAACTTTCTTTGAGATTTGTAATGGTCTCGCGATGCTAGATGTACCAGTCACGAATCTTGCCGCTCTTGGTTCAAATGGTTCTATGCTACTTAACTTCTGAGGTCATCAGTCGCCTAGAACTTAGAACTAATTAAACCTAACTAAGGACATCACACACATCCATGCCCGAGGCATGATCTTGCCGCTCTTCTTTGGACCTTCTCAATCTCTCGAATCAGACCCAGATGGTAAGGGTCCCATACAGACGAACAATTGGCCGGCCGAAGTGGCCGAGCGGTTCTAGGCGCTGCAGTCTGGAACCGCGCGACCGCTACGGTCGCAGGTTCGAATCCTGTCTCGGGCATGGATGTGTGTGATGTACTTAGGTTAGTTAGGTTTAAGTGGTTCTAAGTTCTAGGGGACTGATGACCTCCGCTGTTAAGTCCCATAGTGCTCAGAGCCATTTTTTTAGACGAACAATTAAGACTGGACGAACTAACGTATTATAAGCTATTTCCTTTGTTGAAACGACTGCATCGCTTCAGGATTCTACCAATAAACCGCAATCTAGAGTTCACCTTACCCGTTACTTGTGTAATCTGGTCATTCCATTTGAGATCATTTTGAATGGTCACACCCAGATATTTGACTGATGTTACCGCTTCCAAAGACTGATCAGTTATTTTGTACTCATACATTAATGGAGATTTTCGCCTTGTTATACGCAGTAGGTTACTAATATTGAGAGCTAACTGCCAGTCATTACACCACGCATTTATTTTCTGCAAATCCTCATTGATTTATTCACAACTCTCAAGTGATACTACTTTCCTGCAGACTACAGCATCATCGGCAAACAGTCTAAGGCCGCTGTCAATACCATCAACCAGATCGTTTATGTAAAGCGTAAAAGCAGAGGACCTATTACGCTGCCCTAGGGCACACCTGAAGTTACGCTTGTTTCTGTTGAAGTCACTCCGTTCAGGACGACATAGTGCTGCCTGTCTGTTAGAAAACTTTCTATCCACCCGCATATCCCACTGGACAGACAGTACGCGCGCACTTTTTGTAGTAAGCGAAAGTTGAGAAATATGGGATCAACCTGGGAGCCGGTATCTAGAGCCTGTTGTATATCATGCACAAACAGGGACAGCTGTGTCTCGCATGACCGCTGTTTCCTAATACCGTGCTGGTTTCTGCAGATGAGCTTCTCAGAGTCTAGAAAGGTCATTATGTCTGAACAAAAAATATGTTCCACGATGCTACAACAAATCGATGTCAGTGAAATTGGCCGGTAATTAAGTGCATCCGATTTTCTACCCTTTTTATAGATTGCTATGACCTGGGCCTTCTTCCAGTCCCTGGAACTTTCCGCCGTTCCAATGATCTCTGATATATGACGGATAAGAATGATGCTATATTTGTAGCATAGTCAACATAAAACCTTACGTAGATACCGTTCGGGCCAGATGCCTTTCTGGCGTCTAAGGATCTTAAACCACCGAGCGGTCAGGATTGTCGCATGACTCGTTCGAAAAAAATGTCTAGAATTTCCTTTAACTTGTGTCTATAAAGAACGTAAAATGGCTATCAGGTCGGTGTTTAATATCCCGACATCAATCATTCAATGTTACTCACCGTGTAACAAGTTCACACCCGAAAGGAGCCAGAGGACATTTGATTCGACCCGATATTTTAAACGTCCTAAACCATCACTCACCCACGACTACTTGCTAGTTAACATTTTCAGTCGTTCAGTAGACTTCTTGTAACGAATTTCTCTCGATAATGTCTCGTTGTGTGCACGAAACATGCCACGCGGACGACATGAAATGTTCACACGCGAATATCTCCTAAAATAAACCACTCACAAAGCTCAAACTTTCAGAAAATACTCAATACTGTAGTCGCTGCTTCCCGTCAACGACACGAGAACCGACCAAACGCGCCAGTTTCTTAATTTTGGTAGAAATTTGATCAGCGCGTTTTAACGTAGGTGTTTACCAGAAGACGGCTTCCGAACGACTATCTCGACTCACAGAGCTGAAGGACAAAGCCCTACTCAAACGTGCCGGAAATGCTGAATTTCTACTGGTTAGCATGTTCAGCAGACAATTAGATGATGTTGAGCACTTCTGTACTCGCGATATTTATAATGTCAGCCAATCAGGTTACCACAAGTAATTTAGACTACAAACCTTGTAATTCAGAAACTAAATAAAATTTAACGAAAACCAAATACGATTCCTTTCCACAAAACAAATTACTAATAATTTTTAATGCTCAACGCCCCTTCTGGCTGCCTTCGACAAAATCAAGCTCAGTCGGACATGCATCACAAATTCCACCACTGCACAATATATACAGGGTGTTTCAAAAATGACCGGTATATTTGAAACGGCAATAAAAACTAAACGAGCAGCGATAGAAATACACCGTTTGTTGCAATATGCTTGGGACAGCAGTACATTTTCAGGCAGAGAAACTTTCGAAATTACAGTAGTTACAATTTTCAACAACAGATGGCGCTGCGGTCTGGAAAACTCTATAGTACGATATTTTCCACATAACCACCATGCGTAGCAATAATATGGCGTAGTCTCTGAATGAAATTACCCGAAACCTTTGACAACGTGTCTGGCGGAATGGCTTCACATGCAGATGAGATGTACTGCTTCAGCTGTTCAATTGTTTCTGGATTCTGGCGGTACACCTGGTCTTTCAACTGTCCCCACAGAAAGAAGTCACAGGGGTTCATGTCTGGGGAATAGGGAGGCCAATCCACGCCGCCTCCTGTATGTTTCGGATAGCCCAAAGCAATCACACGATCATCGAAATATTCATTCTGGAAATTAAAGACGTCGGCCGTGCGATGTGGCCGGGCACCATCTTGCATAAACCACGAGGTGTTCGCAGTGTCGTCTAAGGCAGTTTGTACCGCCACAAATTCACGAAGAATGTTCAGATAGCGTGATGCAGTAATCGTTTCGGATCTGAAAAACGGGCCAATGATTCCTTTGGAAGAAATGGCGGCCCAGACCAGTACTTTTTGAGGATGCAGGGACGATGTGACTGCAACATGGGGCTTTTCGGTTCCCCATATGCGCCAGTTCTGTTTATTGACGAAGCCGTCCAGGTAAAAATAAGCTTCGTCAGTAAACCAAATGCTGCCCACATGCATATCGCCGTCAACAATCCTGTGCACTATATCGTTAGCGAATGTCTCTCGTGCAGCAATGGTAGCGGCGCTGAGGGGTTGCCGCGTTTGAATTTTGTATGGATAGAGGTGTAAACTCTGGCGCATGAGACGATACGTGGACGTTGGCGTCATTTGGACCGCAGCTGCAACACGGCGAACGGAAACCCGAGGCCGCTGTTGGATAACCTGCTGCACTAGCTGCGCGTTGCCCTCTGTGGTTGCCGTACGCGGTCGCCCTACCTTTCCAGCACGTTCATCCGTCTCGTTCCCAGTCCGTTGAAATTTTTCAAACAGATCCTTTATTGTATCGCTTTTCGGTCCTTTGGTTACATTAAACCTCCGTTGAAAACTTCGTCTTGTTGCAACAACACTGTGTTCTAGGCGGTGGAATTCCTACACCAGAAAAATCCTCTGTTCTAAGGAATAAACCATGTTGTCTACAGCACACTTGCACGTTGTGAACAGCGCACGCTTACAGCAGAAAGACGACGTACAGAATGGCGCACCCACAGACTGCGTTGTCTTCTATATCTTTCACATCACTTGCAGCGCCATCTGTTGTTGAAAATTGTAACTACTGTAATTTCGAAAGTTTGTCTGCCGGAAAATGTACTGTTGTCCCAAGCATATTGCAACAAACGGTGTATTTGTATCGCTGCTCGTTTAGTTTTTATTGCCGTTTCAAATATACCGGTCATTTTTGAAACACCCTGTATTTTCATACTTTTATTAAAATATCACATTCTGACTTTACGTATGTCCTCCATTCACTCTCTCGGTCTCTCCAAAACACTCACACAACCGAAACACGGTGGAATAATAATTTTCCAAAGTACTTTTAATTACTTCAGGAATCTGTGGTGATGAAACTAAAGAAAATTCCAGAAAATTAGATTATATCAACAATTTCAGTTCATACTATAGACGAATACATTACAGTCCCTAACTCAGTTTCCCTATACCAGCAGGGTTATTGTATGTTTTAGGTAAAAGTTTATATCTCTGTAAGTACTGAAGTTATTGATTTGAAATTTTAACAGTATGGTTATATTATACGTAGAATTTGGTATATTAAATATGAGAAAAGTCGATTAACATTTAACAACTTCAGATTCATAGAGAATATGTGTAACGTATTTCACGCAGCGTTAGAGAATTACGCTGCTCGCTTAGCCCAGTAGCCGCCGTGAGGACCAAAATCTGCTCTTCTCCTGACTCCATGGCATGCTTCGCTTTCAATGCAAGATGACCGCACGTAATAATTTGCTACTCTACAGTGGCTCGTTACGGAATAATATGGCTCTTCGCTCGATTTCCTACTCAGATACACGCTGATTGGGCCAAACCATTACGACCGCCGCCCACCGTGAGACTTGAGTGCCACATGGTGACGGTGCGGCCGGGCGATACTTTAAGGAAGGTATGCAGAGTGATTCTAAAGAAAGTGAACTCATAGTGAGAGTGTAATGCATGTATCAAAATAAGAAAGAATAAAACTGATGTCTGAATCGCTTTTCTTCCGAGGTATGCAGTAGAGTAGGGATCGCAAATGCAGCACAAACAACAAAAAATGTGAGGCGGAAAGTAGAAAGGGATCTCTTGTCGGCAAAGTCAGTTGTTCAGTATCGTCGAAAAAAGTGGTTTGCCTCAAAACTATCGATTTTAGTTTTTTTCCAATTTAATACACCTTACTTTGCCCTGTAAAAGCTGCAGTCGATAATAGAACAATTTCGAATGGATAACACTGTCACAACCGTCGCTTAAGGGGGGTAGGACGTCAAACGGGCCGGCTTGGAGCAGGAGAGGCATCACAGAACATTTTAATTTCCAGTGTCTATACTTTCACAAATAAATTCATAAAACCTTGTCAGCATCATGAGGAAGGATTCAGGATTCACACTCATTGCAGTGGAAGTTCGAAAACATAACAAAATAATTTTTTGTTTTACGTGTGAAATTTCGTCATTTTTTCACTTACTAATGGCTGCATTTGTTGCTATAGGTACACTTTTCTTTATAAGTTAGAGAGATTCTTCGATGAATTTTGCACAGCATACATACCATACTTACAGGTGTATGAAACTCTAGAATTTATCTAATTTATGAAAAAAAACGAATGAGCTGTTATATTTTAAACTTCATGTTTAGAAAAAAAAAACAAATTTTATAGTTAATTACCTCAATTTTTACCACAGTTTTTAATAGATGTGGAAAGTTCTAGAGTTTCATACACCTTTAAGAGTGGTTTGTATGCTGTGCAAAATTCATCGAAGAATTTCTCTTACTTATGAAGAAAAGTGTACCTATAGCAACAAATGTTGCCATTAGTAAGTGAAAAAAATGATGAAATTTCACATGTACAGAAAATTATTTCGTTGTGTTTTCGAACTTCCACAGCTATGAGTGTGAATTCTGAATCCTTCCTGGTTATGCTGACAAAGTTTTATGAATTTATTTGTAAAAGTATAGACAGTGGAAATTAAAATGTCCTGTGGTGCCTTTCCTGCTCCAAGTCGGTCCGTTTGACGTCCTACCCCCCTTAAATAGTGAATGTTGAGCCTAGAAATAGATACCTCTTGTCCGCTAGTGGTGAGATAAAACGATCCGACAAGACGTTCCTTTTCAGTAATACACTTGGCTAATTCGCATCACGTACCACCCTGCGTGAGGTC
This sequence comes from Schistocerca serialis cubense, assembly GCF_023864345.2. Classification (NCBI taxonomy): domain Eukaryota; kingdom Metazoa; phylum Arthropoda; class Insecta; order Orthoptera; family Acrididae; genus Schistocerca; species Schistocerca serialis. The sequence goes on along the minus strand of NC_064647.1, from coordinate 197,800,191 downwards.
TCATGCAGGAACGACTACAATCAATTATATGGAATATTAGCCATTGACACATAACACGGTTTCAGAAAATATCATTCTGGTGAAACACAACTAGCTCTTTATGCTCATGAAGTAATAAGTGCTATTGACAGAGGCTGTCAAGTTGATTCCACATTTTTAGATTTCCAGAAGGCTTTCGACACCGTTCCTCACAAGCGTCTTCTAATCAAACTGCGTGCCTACAAAGTATCGCCTCAGTTGTGCGACTGGATACGCGATTTCCTGTCAGAAAGATCACAGTTCCTAGTAATAGACGGAAAGTCATCGAGTAAAACAGAAGTAATATCCGGCGTTCCCCAAGGAAGTGTTATAGGTCCTCTATTGTTCCTGATTTATATTAACGACATAGAAGACAATCTGAGTAGCCGTCTTAGATTGTTCGCAAATGACGCTGTCATTTACCGTCTTGTAAAGTCATCAGATGATCATAAGTAAGAGAGATTCTTCGATGAACACTTGCAAAATGATTTAGATAAGATATCTGTGTGGTGCGAAAAGTGGCAGTTGACCTTGAATAAGGAAAATTGCGAAGTTATTCACTTGAGTTCTAAAAGAAATTAGCTAGATTTCGATTACGCGATAGGTCACACAAATCTGAAGGCTGTAAATTCAACTAATTACTTAGGGATTACAATTACAAATAACCTATATTGGAACGATCACATAGATAATAATATTGTGGGTAGATCAAACCAAAGACTGCGATTCATTGGCAGAACACTTAGAAGGTACAACAGATCTACTAAAGAGACTGCTTACACCACGCTTGTCCGCCCTATTCTGGAGTACTGCTGTGCGGTGTGGGATCTGCTTCACGTGGGACTGACGGATGTCATCGAAAAAGTACAAAGAAGAGCAGCTTGTTTTGTATTAACAGCTTGTTTTGTATTATCGCGAAATAGGGGAGATTGTGTCACAGACATGATACGTGAATTGGAGTGGCAATCATTATAACAAAGGCGTTTTTCGTTGCGACGGACCTTCTCAAGCTTCAATCACCAGTTTTCTCCTCCGATTGTGAAAACATTCTGTTGGCACCCACCTACATAGCGAGGAATGATCATCACGATAAAATAAGAGAAATCAGGGCTCGCACAGAAAAATGTAAGTGCTCGTTTCTCCTGCGTGCCGTTCAAGAGTGGCACGGTAGAGAGACAGCATGAAGGTGGTTCACTGAACCCTCTGCCAGGCACTTTATTGTGAACAGCAGAGTAATCACGTAGATGTAGATTCTACGAGTTTTTATAACCCCCAAACGAATTTCTGTACGTAAATAGTGAACTACCGGTTGTAGCTTTGTCTTCAGTGCAGTCTTATTGATGGTCCAGAATTATCCCCAAGTTGTTTGCTCAAGGACAAAAACTTATTTCTGTGTCGTTTATCATTAAGAGTGGAAGAGAAACTGATGCGTAACACACTCAAACACCAAAGAACCTAGTACAGGCATGCGTATTCAGATACAGAGATTAGTAAACACGGGGAATAGGGCGCTGCAGTCAAGATTGAAGTCAGTTTGAACGTGGTGTCGAAGCATAAATGATGGGACACAGCGTCTCCGAGGTAGCGCCTATTCCCGTACGACTATTTCACGAGTGTACCGTGAATATCAGGAATCATGTAAAACATGAAATCTTCGACATCGCTGCTGCCGCAATATGAAGCTTCAAGAACGGGACCAACCGAAGAGAGCCGTACGACGTGACACAAGTGCAACCCTTCTGCAAATTGCTACAGATTTCAATGCTGGGCCACCAGCAAGTGTCAGCGTGCGAAGCATTCAACGAAACGTGGAGACCTACTTGTGTACCCTTGACGAGTATAAGAAACAAAGCTTTCGCATCGCCTGAGCCCGTCAACACCGACATTGGACTGTTGATGACTGGAAACATGTTGCCCGGTCGGAAGAGTCTCGTTTCACATTGTATCGAGCGGATGGACGTGTACGGGTATGGAGGCAGCCACATGGATGCATGGTCCCTGCATGTCAGCAGGAGACTGTTCAAGCTGGTGAAGCCTCTGTAATAGTGTGGTGCGAGTCATATGCGACCCCTGATACATCTAGATTCGGCTGTGACACGTAAGTAAGCATCCTGTCCGATCACCTGCATCCATTCATGCCCATTGTGCAGTCGGACGGACTTGAGCAATTCCAGCAGGACAATGCGGCAGCCCACACGTCCAGAATTGCTACATAGTGGCTCCAGGAACCCTCTTCTGAGTTTAAACACTTCCGCTGGCCACCAAACTCCCCAGACATGAACATTATTGAGCATATCTGGAATGCCTTGCAACGTGATGCACAGAAGAGATCTCCACCCCCTCGCACTCTTACTGATTTACGGACAGCCCTGCAGGATTCATGGTGTGAATTCCCTCCAGCACTACTTCAGACATTAGTCGAGTCCACGCCATGTCGTACTGTGGCGTGTCTGGGGGCGCTATACGATATTAGGCAGGTGTACCAGATTATTTCACTCTGCCCCCCCCCCCCTCGCCCCCGGCTCGTGGGCTAGAGCTATGCGAGGCCATAGGGTACCCCTTTTAACTCCCTGGCTCACGTCACTGACAGTTTTAAAAATATTGCTCCAGCTGTATGGTGAACTATCGGATTATTCGTATCAGTGTAAATGTCACGCTTCCATAACAAAATTATAATCCTTCTCTTGCAGTCGCATGTCAAATGGCTCTGCGTAAGCTGTGTGCCAATTTTTCTGGTGGGTATTCTTGTCAAGTTTGCAGGACTTTTGGGAATAAGAGCACATGAGTAAGATTTTTCGTCAGTTGCGCATAACTGGCTCCTGTACGTTCAGCATCGCACACAACTTTGTATCACGTTCATGTCATCACGTCATCTGAGGATGACATTTCGGACGTCTCAGCCGACAAGATATCACAGATTGTACACTTCTTGCGTCACCTTTCATACTGCAACAGCCTGTTTCTTTTCTGACGAAATGTCGTTGATAAAACTGTCGTAAAGGCCTTTTATCAGAACCATCGTGGGCTACGTGAGATGCACGTTTGAAAGAGCGCTACCTCTCTTGTACGCCAAAAGAGGACTCAAGCTGTGGTATCGGCTACTGCGGTGAACCGCAGTACTGTCTGCAACGTTTTTACGAGTTCCGGACGCGCTTTCCATGCGAAATGAGCGGCGGGAAACAGCGAAGTGTTAACCATTTCACAGCGGGCAGCTGCACATCTCCACCTCACATCGTCGGTACGCGTTCCCTGAATATTCCGGGTCAGCCGCCCACTTCAGCACCAAGTACACTACCTGCTTTATTTGCGGCTGAGACCGTGCAATCGTTCCATTTAATTTGTACAGTCAACGGATTGCAGTTGTGACTGAATCATACTGCAATGATGAGGTACTACTTTACTTTTGTTCGTCGTAAGGGCTTATGGGAGCAAACTGTTGAAGTCATCGGTGCCTAAGCTTACGAAGTACTTAATCTACGAAGAGTGTTTTTTAAGTAAGTACCGTTTTGAAATTAAGAAAGGGGTGCTAAGATATCTCAATAGTTTTATTTTTGCATGAAAGCCTGTACCTTAATCTACTTTTCTACATAATTTCCGTCAATATTGAGGGCCTTGTCATTGCGTTGTACCAGTTTTTGAAAACCCTCCTCATAGAAGTCTGCCGCCTCACTTGTTAACCACTGCATCACCACTGTTTTGACTCGTCTTGAAGGCGCTGACCGCCCAGGTGTTTCTTCAAATGCAGGAACAGATGGCAGTCACTGGGCGTAAGATCGGGGCTGTACGGAGGATGATCTAGAGTTTCGCATCGAAAAGATGTGATGAGATCTTTGGTCTAATTCGCCACATGCGGACGGGCATTGTCTTGCAGCAAAATGAAGCTTCTTAACTTCCATGGACTGTTGCTTTGATTCTGGTGTGACGTAGGCCACCCATGTTTCATCGCCAGTAACAATTTGGCTTAAGAAATCATCACCGTCGTTGTGGTACCGCTCAAGGAAAGTCAATGCACTATCTAAACGTTTGGCTTTGTGCACATCCCTCAACATTTTCGGTACCCAACGTGCGCACAATTTTCGGTTATTCAAGTGCTCGGTCACAATGCCATACAAAACACTACGAGAAACATTAGGAAAGTCATCCCGCAAGGAGGAAGTCCTAAAGCGTCTGTTTTCTCTCACAGATCAAAACGAAAATTTCTGTTCCGACACTGACAATGTTGAGTGTTTATGGAAAAACTTCAAAGCAATCGTAAAATGCGTTTTAGACAGGTACGTGCCGAGTAAAACTGTGAGGGACGGGAAAAACCCACCGTGGTACAACAACAAAGTTAGGAAACTACTGCGAAAGCAAAGAGAGCTTCACTCCAAGTTTAAACGCAGCCAAAACCTCTCAGACAAACAGAAGCTAAACGATGTCAAAGTTAGCGTAAGGAGGGCTATGCGTGAAGCGTTCAGTGAATTCGAAAGTAAAGTTCTATGTACCGACTTGACAGAAAATCCTCGGAAGTTCTGTTCTTACGTTAAATCAGTAAGTGGCTCGAAACAGCATATCCAGACACTCTGGGATGATGATGGCATTGAAACAGAGGATGACACGCGCAAAACTGAAATACTAAACACCTTTTTCCAAAGCTGTTTCACAGAGGAAGACCGCACTGCTGTTCCTTCTCTAAATCCTTGCACAAACGAAAAAATGGCTGACATCGAAATAAGTGTCCAAGGAATAGAAAAGCAACTGGAATCACTCAACAGAGGAAAGTCCACTGGACCTGACGGGATACCAATTCGGTTCTACACAGAGTACGCGAAAGAATTTGCCCCCCTTCTAACAGCCGTGTACCGCAAGTCTCTAGAGGAACGGAAGGTTCCAAATGATTGGAAAAGAGCACAGGTAGTCCCAGTCTTCAAGAAAGGTCGTCGAGCAGATGCGCAAAACTATAGACCTATATCTCTGACGTCGATCTGTTGTAGAATTTTAGAACATGTTTTTTGCTCGAGTATCATGTCGTTTTTGGAAATCCAGAATCTACTATGTAGGAATCAACATGGATTCCGGAAACAGCGATCGTGAGAGACCCAACTCGCTTTATTTGTTCATGAGACCCAGAAAATATTAGATACAGGCTCCCAGGTACATGCTATTTTCCTTGACTTTCGGAAGGCGTTCCATACAATTCCGCACTGTTACCTCATAAACAAAGTAAGAGCCTACGGAATATCAGACCAGCTGTGTGGCTGGATTGAAGAGTTTTTAGCAAACAGAACACAGCATGTTGTTATCAATGGAGAGACGTCTACAGACGTTAAAGTAACCTCTGGCGTGCCACAGGGGAGTGTTATGGGACCATTGCTTTTCACAATATATATATAAATGACCTAGTAGATAGTGTCGGAAGTCCCATGCGGCTTTTCGCGGATGATGCTGTAGTATACAGAGAAGTTGCAGCATTTGAAAATTGTAACGAAATGCAGGAAGATCTGCAGCGGATAGGGAATTGGTGCAGGGAGTAGCAACTGACCCTTAACATAGGTAAATGTAATGTATTGAGAATACATAGAAAGAAGGATCCTTTATTGTATGATTATATGATAGCGGAACAAACACTGGTAGCAGTTACTTCTGTAAAATATCTGGGAGTATGCGTGCGGAACGATTTGAAGTGGAATGATCATATAAAATTAATTGTTGGTAAGGCGGGTACCAGGTTGAGATTCATTGGGAGAGTCCTTAGAAAATGTAGTCCATCAACAAAGGAGGTGGCTTACAAAACACTCGTTCGACCTATACTTGAGTATTGCTCATCAGTGTGGGATCCGTACCAGATCGAGTTGACGGAGGAGATAGAGAAGATCCAAAGAAGAGCGGCGCGTTCCGTCACAGGGTTATTTGGTAACCTTGATAGCGTTACGGAGATGTTTAAGAAACTCAAGTGGCAGACTCTGCAAGAGAGGCGCTCTGCATCGCGGTGTAGCTTGCTTGCCAGGTTTCGAGAGGGTGCGTTTCTGGATGAGGTATCGAATATATTGCTTCCCCCTACTTATACCTCCCGAGGAGATCACGAATGTAAAATTAGAGAGATTAGAGCGCGCACGGAGGCTTTCAGACAGTCGTTCTTCCCGCGAACCATACGCGACTGGAACAGGAAAGGGAGGTAATGACAGTGGCACGTAAAGTGCCCTCCACCACACAACGTTGGGTGGCTTGCGGAGTATAAATGTAGATGTAGATGTAGACCTTATTGTCCACTTCCTGCACCAAACTTTCATTAACGACCGAAGGACGCCCACTCCGTTGTCATGCACATTTGTGCGGTCATCTTTAAATGCTCTCTCCCACTTTCTTACCATTCCATCACTCATAATGTTTCCTCCGTAAACAGCACAGATCTCAAGATGAATATCGATCGCTTTTAGGCCTTTAGCACTAAGAAATCTTATACCAGCCCGTACTTCACAGTCGGCGGGACTCACGATTATCTCAGGCATCTTAAACACCCAGTACACAGCGTAAACAAGGAAGAATCACACTGTAACGGCGTCAGTGCGTAGATTAAGGTACAGGCTTTCGTGTAAAAATAAAATTATTGAGATATCTTAACACGTTTTTTTTAAATTTCAAAACGGTACTTACTTAAGAAACACGCCTCGTAATTTAAGCTAACTGACACTAAAGGACAACACACAGCCAAGCCCGAGGGAGGACTCGAACCTCCGACGGGGAGGGGAGGCGCGTACTGCTTTACTGTCATCTGCACAGTTATACACTTCAGAACATTCAAGAGAACTTGTCAGTCTTTGCACCACTGTTAGACCTTATCAATATCCGACTGAGTATTTGTGCGGCTTCTTCTCGGACTGACTTCATTATAGATAACAGCATGATCTTCGAAAATCCTGAGGTTACTATTAATATTGCCTGGATCGCCTCTCATGACAATGCTTAAGAAAGAAAAATACGAGGACAGACTTCCCAAAAAGCAGACAGGTTCCCTCTGAACGAAGGAGAGGGAAGACATACACAGACACAGGATGGACAACTACTGGTCGAACATCAGAAGTCACGCCAAATACAACAGTTGCATATCGTGGTGCTTAGCTGGCCTATACGGACAAGAAGTAGAACACTGTCTGCAAGGTCATTAACGTACAACATCAGTAGCAAGGCTCTTAACACATTTCCCAAGGACGTTGCAACTCCGTCTATGGATGACTCTCAAAACCAAGCTAACATGCTGTTCCTAGTAATAGACGGAAAGTCATCGAGTAAAACAGAAGTAATATCCGGCGTTCCCCAAGGAAGTGTTATAGGCCCTCTATTGTTCCTGATCTATATTAACGACATAGGAGACAATCTGAGTAGCCGTCTTAGATTGTTTGCAGATGACGCTGTCATTTACCGTCTTGTAAAGTCATCAGATGATCAAAACACTTGCAAAATGATTTAGATAAGATATCTGTGTGGTGCGAAAAGTGGCAGTTGACCTTGAATAAGGAAAATTGCGAAGTTATCCACTTGAGTACTAAAAGAAATCAGCTAGATTTCGATTACGCGATAGGTCACACAAATCTGAAGGCTGTAAATTCAGCTAATTACTTAGGGCTTACAATTACAAATAACCTATATTGGAACGATCACATAGATAATAATATTGTGGGTAGATCAAACCAAAGACTGCGATTCATTGGCAGAAGACTTAGAAGGTGCAACAGATCTACTAAAGAGACTGCTTACACCACGCTTGTCCGCCCTATTCTGGAGTACTGCTGTGCGGTGTGGGATCTGCTTCACCACCCAGGCACAAATTTCACTCGAAAACCGACGCTATGAAACTTTCGATAAGAAAGGTATATGAGCTAGACAAGAGAGTTCTACCTGGAGGGTAATGTACCTAGGAACACAAGATTTTTTCTGGTTGGTGTTTCAAGCTAGTGACCGATTTTAGGAGTACATGAAGAAAAGCACATGGGAGACCGCCATAAACAGTTTTCGACATTTTCTGTTTTGTGAGAGATAAGGTTGTGTTTGGCGAAGCCTTTGTAATTATTATGAGCTCTACATACTCAGGTGCTATATATAAATTAAAGCTATTTTGAAGATACTGCTAATTATAGAATTACAGAGTTTTGTAGTCAGTAAATTTCCGTATATTTTTAAAACTACAGATACCACATAACGCGGGCACAGTTAAGCCATATTTTGTGAACATCTTAGATTCTGAAATTGAGGGTATCTTCGCGAAGGAACACGTGATAGTTGTAAGTGAATTAAGTTCCTTTAATATCTTCATAATTTGCCCTGTCTCGAAAACGCAAATTTTATATTTGTTGCCAGTTGCTTCTATGGGATTAGTCAGCATTATCTGACGTTTTTCACTCGAGTAGTAGCGGATGAGTCAGCGTAGTGGAGGAGCATGTTTCCACTCATTGTGTTCCCCTACAGCAACAGTTTAGTTACAATGGAAGGGAGGATAGTGCAACACCGTCTATTCACCGTACAGACTTTTTTTTTTAAAAAAGTAATGCAGAATCTGTGACCAGCACTCAGAGACAGTTTAGTCTCCAATTCAATGTTCCGCAAAATGGTGCAATTGCAAACTGCAATACTGTTCTGCTGTGAGCTAAGAACTTTCCTGAGGCTGGTTCAGCATTGAAAGAATAACCGGGAGACAGAAGAAAGACGGTCACATCATCTGAAAACGTTGAAGTTGTGCGTCATGCAATTCGACAGAAACCTGACTGATCTGCAAGAAGACAAGCACAGTCTTTCGGGTTATCGAATTCGTCCGTTCGACGAATTTTGCGCTGCCTAAACTTCCATCCCTATGATATTGCGATTGTTCACAGCTGAAGCCTCAAGATTTTGTGAGAAGGAGACTTTTGCTGATGATATGAGACGTTGGAAGAGGTGCGTCAGCTCACACTTTCAATTTGTGTATGTCTGAAGTAAGGAAGTTGTTTCCAGGAAAAGTGATATTCAGCAGGGGAGATGTTGACTGGCTGCCCCCATTCTCCCGACCTTACTTGACGACACTTTCTTGTGGGGCTTCCTCAAGGACAAAGTGTTCATCAGTAAGTCACCGTGACTTTCTTGTGAGGCTTCCTCAAGAACAAAGTGTTCATCAATAAGTGACATACTGTACATTATTTAAAGGACACCATTGAGCGAGAGATTTGTGCTATGCCCTGTAACATGATGAGAGAGTGAAGGCAAACTTCGCGCAAAGGGTCTATAAGTGTGCCAAAAAAGAGAGCCAGTACATAAAGGACAATATCTGTCAAAAATAATTAATTTCTGTCAAAATTATTACGTAACATGTAAACTGTTATTCATTATGTATTTTTTTAAATAAAATAGAGTGCTATAGCTCAGAACGTCACTGGATATTATACAGGGTGTTTCAAAAATGACCGGTACATTTGAAACGGCAATAAAAACTAAACGAGCAGCGATAGAAATACACCGTTTGTTGCAATATGCTTGGGACAACAGTACATTTTCAGGCGGACAAACTTTCGAAATTACAGTAGTTACAATTTTCAACAACAGATGGTGCTGCAAGTGATGTGAAAGATATAGAAGACAACGCAGTCTGTGGGTGCGCCATTCTGTACGTCGTCTTTCTGCTGTAAGCGTGTGCTGTTCACAACGTGCAAGTGTGCTGTAGACAACATGGTTTATTCCTTAGAACAGAGGATTTTTCTGGTGTTGGAATTCCACCGCCTAGAACACAGTGTTGTTGCAACAAGACGAAGTTTTCAACGGAGGTTTAATGTAACCAAAAGACCGAAAAGCGATACTATAAAGGATCTGTATGAGAAATTTCAACGGACTGGGAACGTGACGGATGAACGTGCTGGAAAGGTAGGGCGACTGCGTACGGCAACCACAGAGGGCAACGCGCAGCTAGTGCAGCAGGTGATCCAACAGCGGCCTCGGGTTTCCGTTCGCTGTGTTGCAGCTGTGGTCCAAATGACGCCAACGTCCACGTATCGTCTCATGCGCCAGAGTTTACACCTCTATCCATACAAAATTCAAACGCGGCAACCCCTCAGCGCCGCTACCATTGCTGCACGAGAGACATTCGCTAACGATACAGTGCACAGGATTGATGACGGCGATATGCATGTGGGCAGCATTTGGTTTACTGACGAAGCTTATTTTTACCTGGACGGCTTCGTCAATAAACAGAACTGGCGCATATGGGGAACCGGAAAGCCGCATGTTGCAGTCCCATCGTCCCTGCATCCTCAAAAAGTACTGGTCTGGGCCGACATTTCTTCCAAAGGAATCATTGGCCCATTTTTCAGATCCGAAACGATTACTGCATCATTCTATCTGGACATTCTTCGTGAATTTGGGGCGGTACAAACTGCCTTAGACGACACTGCGAACAGCTCGTGGTTTATGCAAGATGGTGCCCGGCCACATCGCACGGCCGATGTCTTTAATTTCTTGAATGAATATTTCGATGATCGTGTGATTGCTTTGGGCTATCCGAAACATACAGGAGGCGTCGTGGATTAGCCTCCCTATTGGCCAGACATGAACCCCTGTGACTTCTTTCTGTGGGGACACTTGAAAGACCAGGTGTACCGCCAGAATCCAGAAACAATTGAACAGTTGAAGCAGTACATCTCATCTGCATGTGAAGCCATTCCGCCAGACACGTTGTCAAAGGTTTCGGGTAATTTCATTCAGAGACTACGCCATATTATTGCTACGCATGGTGGATATGTGGAAAATATCGTACTATAGAGTTTCCCAGACCGCAGCGCCATCTGTTGTTGAAAATTGTAACTAATGTAATTTCGAAAGTTTGTCTGCCTGAAAATGTACTGTTGTTCCAAAAATATTGTAACAAACGGTGTATTTCTATCGCTGCTCGTTTAGTTTTTATTGCCGTTTCATATATACCGGTCATTTTTGAAACACCCTGTATTAGGCCTACTCGGAAAGTAAGGTCCAATGGTGTGTGAAACAGAAACCACAGTAAAAAAATGATAAAGTTTTGCACAGGTGTGTTGAGCAGTGTGTCAAGTATGGCCACCGATCGCGTCACGTCGCTCTTTTCAGTTATGAGCGCACAGTGATCACGTAAAGATGCTTAGAACAAGTCTCCCGCGAAGTACTGGCGCCTGATGTGAGATTACTCCTGATGTCATGCAACCCACATAACGTAACTGTCATACGTTTCCTTCTGCATGACAATCCTTAGCCGCACTCTGAAGGGGCAATGAATATGCTCCTGCAGCGTTTTCGGTAGGAATTGTTTGGTCACCGATAATACAGCTCCTAATTGACTCTCCTTGAGTTTCATCTCTGCTCGCATGAACAGCGTTCTGGCACAAATCAGCGTAGAGAATCGGCAGAAAGCACAGGCGTCGTTATTCTATGACGAGGGTATTGGAAAGTTGTTACAACGCTATGACAAATCTCTAAACAGGAGCGGCGACTATTTAAAGAGGTGGCTTGAAGGTGTAACTAACTGTTGATTTTCGCAGTGGTTTCCATTTTGCGACCGATCGGACCTTACTTTCCTAATAGGTCTCGTAAATTCGAAAACTGTCAGTGCTGACTCACCCGGTACTTCAAAGTTTTTTTAACTTGTAACTGGTTCCTGACAATACTTCTTATTTTTCCTGGCTGATTATTGGTACATACTGGAGCAACAATGTAACACAGAGACTATTAAACACAGTATTGGTAATATTTTCTGGATTGCAACATTTTAAAATTTGAATACACTATTCCTTCTTAGGTACATGACCAGTCGGAATAGTTTTTCATATCTTGAAAAACGTTACTTTTCCAGAGCATTTTTTTTTTAATTTATGAAAAAGACTGCAGCACACATAAAGTGAATGTTACCATTTGCCGGCCGTTGTGGCGGAACGGTTCTAGGCGCTTCAGTTTGGAACCGCGTGACCGCTACGGTCGCAGGTTCGAATCCTGCCAGGGGCATGGATGTGTGTGATGTCCTTAGGTTAGTTATGTTTAATTAGTTCAAAGTTCTAGGGAACTGATGACCTCAGATGTTAAGTCCCATAGTGCTCAGAGCCATTTGAACCATTTTGTTACCACTTGAAAACGGAAAAAGAAAATATGATGAACTTCCATTATAGGGCCAATGTCTGAAACGTGTACAAGGCGGAATTGAAGCTGTGAGGACGGGTCTTGAGTCGTGCTTGGTTAGCTCAGTGGTAGAGCACTTGCCCGCAAACGGTAAAGGTCCCGAGTTCGAGTCTCGATCAGGCACACAGTTTTAATCTGCAAGAAAGTTTCACAACAGCACTCTTCCCTACTAGTTTTCAGAAGGAATTCTGCATCCATCTGAGAACCTCGATGCTCTCAGGATGCGATGCGAGAAACGCTTCAGAGGATGAGGAAAATTAATCGAGATGCGAGTACACAGAGGTAACGGCTTCTTCGTAAGTATTAAAAAATTGCAGGGCGCTGAGAGAAATATGAGCTTTCCTTGCCCGAAACAACCGGAATAATTTCTCCGGGCCGCTCTCTCTGCCTCTTGGTTTTATCTTGGGTGCGTGTCAGTTTAAAACTGTTTTCGTGTCCCCCGCGTAGCCGAATAACTGCGAGTACGTGCGCCCGCCGCGGCTGGCCCGGAGCGGCCTGACGTTTGCGCCAGCCTGTCTGCCGAGGTGGATGAGCCAAGACGTTATTCAGCGCGGACTGAGCGCCGCGACTTAATGCGAAAGCCGTGTAGTCGCGGCGGCAGCGGCCACGTGTCGTCCCCGGCGGTCAGTGTGTGGTCTCTGTCCCTTCCAGCGGGTAGGACGACCTCCAGGGTACAGGGAGAACCACCTAAAACTTGCGCCGCAAATACTGCTGAAGTGCAAGTGCCACTGATGTGCTATTTTCGCAGAAAGCATTGGTAATCAGGGTCTGATATTATTAGTCTATCATCGGATTGTTATAATGTTTATAAAGAATATTTTTGTTGGAGCATACACTTTTCAAACGCAATAGTGCCAATAGAAATTACAAAATTAAAAGTAGGGTGTATTACATTGAAGGGTCGAAGAAACTGTTCAAATACAGAGATAATGTAAACAGGCAGAATACGGCGCTGCGGTCGACAACGCCTATATAAGACGACAAGTGTCTGGCGAGGTTGTTAGATCGGTTACTGCTGCTACAATGGCAGGTTCTCAACGTTTAAGTGAGCGATGGGACACAGCATTTCCGAGCTAGCGATGACATGGGGATTTTTCCTTACGGCCATTTCACGAGTATAGCGAGAACATCAGGAAACTGGTAAAATATCAAATCTCCAACATCGCTGTGGCTGGAAAAAGATCCTGCAAGAAAGTGACCAACGACGACTGAAGAGAATCGTTCAACGTAACAGAGGTGCAGCCCTTCCGGAAATTGTTGCAGATTTCAATGGAGAATAACTCTGCATGTCCCATACCTGGCCAGCCGGGTGGCCGAGTGGTTCTAGGCCCTACAGTCTGGAGCCGAGCGACCGCTACGGTCGCAGGTTCGAATCGTGCCTCGGACATGGATGTGTGTGATGTCCTTAGGTTTAAATATTTCTAAGTTCTAGGGGACTGATGACCTCAGAAGTTAACTACCATAGTGCTCAGAGACATTTGAACCATCCCACACCTTCCTGCATTGCAAAACGAAATGCGGAAAATACTTTTTCATATAGTTACTTCTATGATATTAATTAAAATAAACATTCATTGATGACTTTTAAACCGAAGGCAAATGGTAGTGAAGTGGTTAAGCGGCAAAGCGGTAACAGCCGCCTTCACCGGGGGAGCGTGGGGGGGGGGGGGGGGGGGGGAGGCGCGCATAGGAACATCTGTGCGTTCCTACTGTTTGTTCAGCCTTATCCGTTTGCGGTTCTGGTTTCACCTGGCGGCTTTTCTCACATATACAAGATAGTGTCCCTTTTTTTTGCGGTTCGATAAACGTAATAGAAACATAAGGTAAATCTCGCGATGCTGACGATCATGTTCTCTTTAAAATTTGTCTACTTTATCAGCAGCATTCCGAGCGCGTCTCTCAAATGCAGCGGAAAAGCGTCGAGCCACGAGTTGCAAATAAACCTACCGAACGGATAGACTTCTATTTTGTGTACAGCAAAGTAAGACACATATTTTTTAAACTTGCCCATAAGGCCGTTAAGTGGGAGAAACATCCGCTTGAAAAAACTGAGTTTCTCAATGAATACCGTTGCAACAGTAGGAGACATAAGAAGAACTTCAAATTAAAGTTCTATCGTTTCTAATGTGCGTTACAACGGTGCACCCAGATTTGCGGAAAAAGTCATTTTTTCCAAAATCCTGTGTGCTCGGTACGCATAATCAAAGTTCATTCGGCATTTTTTGACCTGAACAATTGCACACTTGCTCATTATTGTAAGGATTTACGATAACGTTACAAAGAATGTACGAACAATATCAAATATAAAATAATTAAATCTGAAAATGCTAAAATTTGAAAAAAAAAGAAAATACGGCAAATGAAAACAGAACACACAAATGAGAAACAAGATTATTTCAAGGTGTGGTATCGATGGTTAGGATGCCACGGCGTAGCTGCCAGTTAAGTTGGCACTACGACAGACAATGACGACAGCACCCTCTATCAGGCGCTGTTCAGTTTGTAACCTCCCCGTTGAAATTTAAAAAGTCAATATTAGTGAAATTGTAACCTCCCAGCAAGAATAAGAAAGTCAATGTTAAGTGAAATGATGTCTTCCCACAAAACTGAATAATAATAAATGAGTTAAGCGTAACCTCCTTGCAAAATTAAAGAATAATAATGGCCCAAATGTAAACTCCCCACAAAATTAACGTTAAGATGAACCTGATAAATTTTATAAGGGCAACTGCGCTGACCTTCGGCCCTGCGCAATAATTAAACCTGAACACAAAAACCAAAATTTTTACCTCAGTAAACTGCATCTATATCTGTTCTTATTTTCGGCACAGCCCCGTGCAATGCTGGCCCATGTTTAATTTTGATTCTTGAAGGGAATGCATAGGAAATATTATTTAACTTGAAATGAATCTTTTTCTTTAAAAAGGTTACTTTGTAGAAAAATTATTATTGGGGCAATTCTTGAACAAATTAATTACAGTTAACATATGTTATTAGCTGAGCGCAATGCTGCTTCATTACCTTCGATAACAATATACCTGTGACCAGAGATGTAAGGAGAGCACGCCGCCGACCCATGTCGACGCCCGCTCAGTACAACCATCCACTCGCTACTAGTACTGCCGACAGAGTGCAACTCGCAACTGACAACTCACTCTGCCGTCTCCTCACACACAACTGAACTCTCGCGCGGTCAAGCGCAGACTAGCAAAGATAAATAACTCTCTGGTCAGAGATTCTGTCATGCCTCGCCATCGCTGTTAATGAATACACTGAATACATACGTGTTTCAAGCTCTACGAGCACCACTGGAGATTCAGCCCATTTGATCAAGAGCAGACGGCCGGGACACTTCGCTTCAGCTTCACTTCACTTACGACGGGTCTCAGGCTTTCGCACCTCAGTGCAGAGTTATGTATTACTCTTCTTGCACCAGGAAACCACTTTTACCTTCTTGCAGTACCGACGTGTATTACCTTTTCCTGCTCCTGCTCCTACCGACTCGCCGCTTTTCAGGCGCGATACAAAATAAGGTTTTTTTTGTATCTGTTACCGTTTCAACGGTATTCGTTCAGGAACTCAGTTTTGTTTAAAGAGGTGTTTCACCCCCTCAATAGCCGTATGGCCTCGTATATAATTTATATTTTCCTCTACACTGCAGCATATTCGAAGCCGATCAAAATCAAAGTATATCCTTTGCCTAGGTTTACTTGTGAGTCCACTGACTTAGCAAACGCCATGGGGTAGTGGGGAACGGATGGCACAGGTGTGCTGTATGCGCACCCCATGCCCCGTGTGTCCGCTGCAGCGTGTAGGAGACCTTCTGAGAACTGGTTGTGCAAGTGATTTGTGTAACACGCATCGTCGTCGCTAGCGGACTCTGTTCGAAAGGGGTACGTTGGTCCGTCCTCAACGGTGGGAATCTCGACTTCGGCAGTGGTGCACGAATTCTGCTTCGCAAGGTCGACGGGTCCAGGGTGTATCGCGATTGGTTGAATGTGAGGGAGTCACAGTCCATAAGAGACCAACTACCGGCCGTCCAGCCACCCTCGATGACCCTGACCAGCGACATCTGAAACGGTTCGTCAGTACCGACAGAAGGACAACAGTCCAACAAATCACGACCCAATTCAACAAAGGACGTGCTAGACATGCCTTACCGTACCCCGTGGAACAATGCTTCCAAGGGGTACGAGAGCTAGCACCGCACACGGATGCCCCAGTTAACGCCACATTATCCGGCACAACAGCTTGCATTTGTTGCAAGTCACTCGAGATGGTCACTGGAACAAAAATGGCTCTGAGCACTATGGGACTTAACTTCTGAGGTCATCAGTCCCCTAGAATTAGAACCTTAAACCTAAAGACATCACACACATCCATGCCCGAGGCAGGATTCGAACGTGCGATCGTAGCGGTCACGCGGTTCCAGACTGTAGCGCCTAGAACCGCACGACCACACCGGCCGGCTCTGAGCACTATGGGACTTAACTTCTGAGGTCATCAGTCCCCTAGAATTAGAACCTTAAACCTAAAGACATCACACACATCCATGCCCGAGGCAGGATTCGAACGTGCGATCGTAGCGGTCACGCGGTTCCAGACTGTAGCGCCTAGAACCGCACGACCACACCGGCCGGCTCTGAGCACTATGGGACTTAACTTCTGAGGTCATCAGTCCCCTAGAATTAGAACCTTAAACCTAAAGACATCACACACATCCATGCCCGAGGCAGGATTCGAACGTGCGATCGTAGCGGTCACGCGGTTCCAGACTGTAGCGCCTAGAACCGCACGACCACACCGGCCGGCTCTGAGCACTATGGGACTTAACTTCTGAGGTCATCAGTCCCCTAGAATTAGAACCTTAAACCTAAAGACATCACACACATCCATGCCCGAGGCAGGATTCGAACGTGCGATCGTAGCGGTCACGCGGTTCCAGACTGTAGCGCCTAGAACCGCACGACCACACCGGCCGGCTCTGAGCACTATGGGACTTAACTTCTGAGGTCATCAGTCCCCTAGAATTAGAACCTTAAACCTAAAGACATCACACACATCCATGCCCGAGGCAGGATTCGAACGTGCGATCGTAGCGGTCACGCGGTTCCAGACTGTAGCGCCTAGAACCGCACGACCACACCGGCCGGCTCTGAGCACTATGGGACTTAACTTCTGAGGTCATCAGTCCCCTAGAATTAGAACCTTAAACCTAAAGACATCACACACATCCATGCCCGAGGCAGGATTCGAACGTGCGATCGTAGCGGTCACGCGGTTCCAGACTATAGCGCCTAGAACCGCACGACCACACCGGCCGGCTCTGAGCACTATGGGACTTAACTTCTGAGTTCATCAGTCCCCTAGAATTAGAACCTTAAACCTAAAGACATCACACACATCCATGCCCGAGGCAGGATTCGAACGTGCGATCGTAGCGGTCACGCGGTTCCAGACTGTAGCGCCTAGAACCGCACGACCACACCGGCCGGCTCTGAGCACTATGGGACTTAACTTCTGAGGTCATCAGTCCCCTAGAATTAGAACCTTAAACCTAAAGACATCACACACATCCATGCCCGAGGCAGGATTCGAACGTGCGATCGTAGCGGTCACGCGGTTCCAGACTGTAGCGCCTAGAACCGCACGACCACACCGGCCGGCTCTGAGCACTATGGGACTTAACTTCTGAGGTCATCAGTCCCCTAGAATTAGAACCTTAAACCTAAAGACATCACACACATCCATGCCCGAGGCAGGATTCGAACGTGCGATCGTAGCGGTCACGCGGTTCCAGACTGTAGCGCCTAGAACCGCACGACCACACCGGCCGGCTCTGAGCACTATGGGACTTAACTTCTGAGGTCATCAGTCCCCTAGAATTAGAACCTTAAACCTAAAGACATCACACACATCCATGCCCGAGGCAGGATTCGAACGTGCGATCGTAGCGGTCACGCGGTTCCAGACTGTAGCGCCTAGAACCGCACGACCACACCGGCCGGCTCTGAGCACTATGGGACTTAACTTCTGAGGTCATCAGTCCCCTAGAATTAGAACCTTAAACCTAAAGACATCACACACATCCATGCCCGAGGCAGGATTCGAACGTGCGATCGTAGCGGTCACGCGGTTCCAGACTGTAGCGCCTAGAACCGCACGACCACACCGGCCGGCTCTGAGCACTATGGGACTTAACTTCTGAGGTCATCAGTCCCCTAGAATTAGAACCTTAAACCTAAAGACATCACACACATCCATGCCCGAGGCAGGATTCGAACGTGCGATCGTAGCGGTCACGCGGTTCCAGACTGTAGCGCCTAGAACCGCACGACCACACCGGCCGGCTCTGAGCACTATGGGACTTAACTTCTGAGGTCATCAGTCCCCTAGAATTAGAACCTTAAACCTAAAGACATCACACACATCCATGCCCGAGGCAGGATTCGAACGTGCGATCGTAGCGGTCACGCGGTTCCAGACTGTAGCGCCTAGAACCGCACGACCACACCGGCCGGCTCTGAGCACTATGGGACTTAACTTCTGAGGTCATCAGTCCCCTAGAATTAGAACCTTAAACCTAAAGACATCACACACATCCATGCCCGAGGCAAGATTCGAACGTGCGATCGTAGCGGTCACGCGGTTCCAGACTGTAGCGCCTAGAACCGCACGACCACACCGGCCGGCTCTGAGCACTATGGGACTTAACTTCTGAGGTCATCAGTCCCCTAGAATTAGAACCTTAAACCTAAAGACATCACACACATCCATGCCCGAGGCAGGATTCGAACGTGCGATCGTAGCGGTCACGCGGTTCCAGACTGTAGCGCCTAGAACCGCACGGCCACACCGGCCGGCGGACACTGGAACAATGGCATAACGTACTCAGACAAATCACTATTTCAGCTGCGTCATGCCAGCGGGACCGTGCGAGGTGGCGCAGTGGTCAGCACACTGGACTCTCATTCAGGAGGACGACGGTTCAATCTCACGTCCGGCCATCCTGATTTAGATTTTCCGTGATTTACCTAAATCGCTCCAGGCAAATGCCCGGAACGGTTCCTCTGAAAAGACACGGCCGACTTCCTTCCCCATCCTTCCCTACTCCGATGAGACCGATGACCTCGCTGTTTGGTCTCTTTCCCTCCAACAACCCAACCCAACCCAGGCCAGTGGGAGTCACCGCGTGTGGCGCAAACCACACATATCGGAGGAGTACACTTGCCAAGAAGGTGTGGTCCAAGGCGGTGGTGTCTCCGTTATGGTCTGGGGTGCCATTTTCTAGTACTGAATGGGCTCCCTAGTTGTGCTGGACGGGACACTGAATAGTCTGCAATTATACTGAGCTGCTCAGGGACCATCTCCACCCATTTTTGGCCTTCGAACACGCTTACGATTCTGCAGCATTTCAAGATGACAACGCGTCGCCACATCGCTCCCACGTCGCCCGGGAACGGTTCCAGGAACATGCAGGAGAGGTCCAAAGCCTGAGTTGCCCACTTGGGCGCCCAGATTTGAACCCCATCGAGCATATCTGGGATGTCACAGAACGCAGGCTCCGTGCCGTGGATGAGAAGAGACAAGAACTGGCTGCCGCTCTGAAAACGATTTGGTGTCAGCTGCTTCCAGAGGAGTACCAGGGTCTTGTAGACTCAGATTTTTGGACAACATGGTTGTGGAGATGAAGCAGCGATTAGTATGATTAATCAATAATTCAAAAACACTCTTCATGGGATTTATTGTTATTATTATACCGCCAACCTGTTTCAACCCGACGTAGGGGGTCATCTTCTGGGCGTTTACACCATTGTTCGACTGGTGGTGGTGTCACTCCTGTCTACATAACGGCAGGAAACTACACTCCTGGAAATTGAAATAAGAACACCGTGAATTCATTGTTCCAGGAAGGGGAAACTTTATTGACACATTCCTGGGGTCAGATAAATCACATGATCACACTGACAGAACCACAGGCACATAGACGCAGGCAACAGAGCATGCACAATGTCGGCACTAGTACAGTGTATATCCACCTTTCGCAGCAATGCAGGCTGCTATTATCCCATGGAGACGATCGTAGAGATGCTGGCTGTAGTCCTGTGGAACGGCTTGCCATGCCATTTCCACCTGGCGCCTCAGTTGGACCAGCGTTCGTGCTGGACGTGCAGACCGCGTGAGACGACGCTTCATCCAGTCCCAAACATGCTCAATGGGGGACAGATCCGGAGATCTTGCTGGCCAGGGTAGTTGACTTACACCTTCTAGAGCACGTTGGGTGGCACGGGATACATGCGGACGTGCATTGTCCTGTTGGAACAGCAAGTTCCCTTGCCGGTCTAGGAATGGTAGAACGATGGGTTCGATGACGGTTTGGATGTACCGTGCACTATTCAGTGTCCCCTCGACGATCACCAGTGGTGTACGGCCAGTGTAGGAGATCGCTCCCCACACCATGATGCCAGGTGTTGGCCCTGTGTGCCTCGGTCGTATGCAGTCCTGATTGTGGCGCTCACCTGCACGGCGCCAAACACGCATACGACCATCATTGGCACCAAGGCAGAAGCGACTCTCATCGCTGAAGACGACACATCTCCATTCGCCCCTCCATTCACGCCTGTCGCGACACCACTGGAGGCGGACTGCACGATGTTGGGGCGTGAGCGGAAGACGGCCTAACGGTGTGCGGGACCGTAGCCCAGCTTCATGGAGACGGTTGCGAATGGTCCTCGCCGATACCCCAGGAGCAACAGTGTCCCTAATTTGCTGGGAAGTGGCGGTGCGGTCCCCTACGGCACTGCGTAGGATCCTACGGTCTTGGCGTGCATCCGTGCGTCGCTGCGGTCCGGTCCCAGGTCGACGGGCACGTGCACCTTCCGCCGACCACTGGCGACAACATCGATGTACTGTGGAGACCTCACGCCCCACGTGTTGAGCAATTCGGCGGTACGTCCACCCGGCCTCCCGCATGCCCACTATACGCCCTCGCTCAAAGTCCGTCAACTGCACATACGGTTCACGTCCACGCTGTCGCGGCATGCTACCAGTGTTAAAGACTGCGATGGAGCTCCGTATGCCACGGCAAACTGGCTGACACTGGCGGCGGCGGTGCACAAATGCTGCGCAGCTAGCGCCATTCGGCGGCCAACACCGCGGTTCCTGGTGTGTCCGCTGTGCCGTGCGTGTGATCATTGCTTGTACAGCCCTCTCGCAGTGTCCGGAGCAAGTGTGGTGGGTCTGACACACCGGTGTCAATGTGTTCTGTTTTCCATTTCCAGGAGTGTATCTAGACAGGAGTGACACCACCACCAGTCGACCAATGGTGTAAACGCCCGGAAGATGACCCCCTACGTCGGGTTGAAACCGGTTGGCGGTATAATAATAATAAATGCGATTGAGACTGTTTTTGAATTCTTGTTGATCCACGGCATCTCACTGAAATCGGCAGGGCCAGAAGAGGCCCCACGCGATATTACGTGCCTATCCCATGACATCTGCTAAGTTAGTGTGTAACGTGCAGGAGTAGGAGCCAGATGGAGGTGACGCGACGTCTCGCAAAGAACGGAAACCACGGGACAGAGGAGAGGAGGTGGAAGCCGTAAACACGGCGTTGCGAGTTGAGTTTCCACCGCAATTAGCAGCCGCTCGCCGCATCCGACTACCTGGGCGTTGGTTTACGGTCGCCGCTGCTGCTGACACGTTGCCGACTCCCATCTTGATGCCGCGGCCAGCCTGCGAGGACCCGCCGCGGTCTGGACTTGAAAGACTGCCACCGCCGTCGCCGCCACCCTGAGCCCCTGTTGCTGGGCTTATCACGGCCGCTGCTGAAAGCCGAGAAGGCGACCCGTCGCGGCCGGCGAGCGCTCGCATCTCGTAATTAGAGCCGCACCTCGCCTGCGTTATCAGCTAGCCAGGATCTGCCGTGCGTGCCGACGACCGCGGTCTGCTTCGAGATTTTTGGGTGTGCGCACTGCCTCGTGTGGTGCAGCCCAACACCTCGCTCGCAGGTAAGCAGGTAGGGACACACAGAGAGAGAGAGAAAGAGAGAGAAATGGAATGGAAGAAGGCGGGGGGAAAGAGAGGACACACAGATAGAGAAAGACAGCTAAACCTTCAGCAATCCTAAGACAGAGCGAGAATGAAAGAGAGTAAGAGACTGACAGAGATACACACTGATGTGAAAAAAGGTATCAGATAGCGATATATACATATATACACTACTGGCCATTAAAATTGCTATACCACGACGTGCTACAGACGCGAAATTTAACCGACTGGAAGAAGATGCTGTGATATGCAAATGATTAGCTTTTCAGAGCATTCACACAAGGATGGCGCCGATGGCGACACCTACAACGTGCGGACATGAGGAAAGTTTCCAACCGATTTCTCATACACAAACAGAAGCTGACCGGCGTTGCCTGGTGAAACGTTGTTGTGATGCCTCGTGTAAAGAGGAGAAATGCGTACCATCACGTTTTCGACTTTGATAAGGGCTTATCGCGATAGCGGTTTATCGTATCGCGACATAGCTGCTGGCGTTGGTCGAGATCCAATGACTGTTAGCAGAATATGGAATCGGTGGGTTCAAGAGGGTAATACGGAACGCCGTGCTGGATCCCAACGGCCTCGTACCACTAGCAGTCGAGATGACAGCCATCTTATCCGCATAGCTGTAACGGATTGTGCAGCCACGTCTCGATCCCTGAGTCAACAGATGGGGACGTTTGCAAGACAACAACCATCTGCACGAACAGTTCGACGACGTTTGCAGCAGTATGGACCGTCAGCTCGGAGACCATGGCTGCGGTTACCCTTGACGCTGTATCACAGACAGGAGCGCTTGCGATGGTATACTCGACGACGAACCTGGGTGCACGAATGGCAAAACGTCATTTTTTCGGACGAATCCAGGCTCTGTTTACAACATCATGATGGTCACATCCGTGTTTGGCGACATCGCGGTGAACGCACATTGGAAGCGTGTATTCGTCATCGCCATACTGGCGTATCACCCTGCCATTGGTTACACGTCTCCGTCACCTCTTGTTCGGATTGACGGCACTTTGAACAGTGGACGTTACCTTTCGGATGTATTACGACCTGTGGCTCTACCCTTCATTCGATCCCTGCGAAACCCTACATTTCAGCAGGATAATGCATGACCGCGTGTTTCAGGTCCTGTACGGGCCTTTCTGGATACAGATAATGTTCGACTGCTGCCCTGGCCAGCACATTCTCCAGATCTCTCACCAATTGAAAACGTCTGGTCAATGGTTGCCGAGCAACTGGTTGGTCACAATACGCCAGTCACTACTCTTGACGAACTGTGGTATCGTGTTGAAGCTGCATGGGCAGTTGTACCTGTACACGCCACCCAAGCTCTGTTTGACATAATGCCCAGGCGCATCAAGGCTGTTATTACGGCCAGAGGTGGTTGTTCTGGGTACTGATTACTCAGGATCTATGCACCCAAATTGCGTGAAAATGTAATCACATGTCAGTTCTAGTATAATATATTTGTCCAATGAATACCCGTGTATAATCTGCATTTCTTCTTGGTGTAGTAATTTTAATGGCCAGTAGTGTACATACTATCGCGTATACAGGGTATAAATGGGCAGTAGATTGGTGGAGCTGTGATTTCGACTCACATGTTTCATGTCAAAAGGTTTCCGACGTGGTCATCGCCGAACGACGAGAGATAACAGACTTTGGACGTGGAATGGTATATGGAGCTACATAATTGTAGAATACGGCTTCAGTCGGCAACGCTTACATAAGACAAGTCTATGGTCGGTCACAGCCGCTACAGTGGTAGGTTATCAAGATTGTAGTGAGTTTGAACGTAGTATTATAATCGGCACACGAGCGATGGTACACAGCATATCCGAGGTAGCGATGAAGTGGGGATTTTCCCGTAGGAGTGTACCATGCAAATCAGGAATCCAGTAAAACATCTAATCTCCGACATCGCTGCGGCCGGAAAAAGATCCTGCAAGAACGACCAACGACGACTGAAGAGAATCAATCGTTCAGCGTGACAGAAGTGCAACCCTTCTGCAAATTGCTGCAGATTTCAATGCTGGGCCATCAAGAATTGTCAGCGTGCGAACCATTGAACGAAACATCATCGGTATGGGCTCACTCCGGTACCCTTCATGAGTTCATGACACAAAACTTTATACCTCGTCAGGGATTCGGGAGGACGACGGTTCAATCCCGCGTCCGGCCATCCTGATTTAGGTTTTCCGTGATTTCCCTAAATCGCTCCAGGGAAATGCCGGGATGGTTCCTTTGAAAGGGCACGGCCGACTTCCTTCTCCGTCCTTCCCTAATCCGATGAGACCGATGACCTTGCTGTTTGGTCTCTTCCCCCAAACAACGCAACCCTCGTCAGGGCCTGCCAACACCGACGTAGGACTGTTGATGACATGTTGCATAGTCCGACGAGTCTCGTTTCAAATTGTATCGAGCAGATGGACGTGTACGAGTATGGAGACAACTTCATGTCAGCAGGGGACTGTTCGAGCTGGTGGAGGCTCTGTAATGGTGTGGAGCGTGTGCAGTTGGAGTGATATGGGACCCGTGATACGTCCAGATACGACTCTGGCAGGTGACACGTACTTAAGTATCATGTCTGATCACCTGCATCCATTCATGACCACTGTGCCTTACGACGGACTTGGGAAATTCCAACTGGACAATGCGGAATCCCACACGTCCAGAATTGCTACACAGTGGCTCCAGGAACGCTCTTCTTAGTTTAAATACTTCCGCTGGCACCCAAACCCCCAGACATCATCGAGCATATCTGGGATGCTTTGGAATGTGCTGTTCAGAAGACATCTTCTACCCCTTATACTCTTAAGGATTTATGGACAGCCCTGCACGAATCATGGTGTCAGTTCCTCCAGCACTCCTTCAGACATTAGTCGAGTCCATGCCACGTCGTGTTGCGCTATTAAGCACGTGTACCAGTTTCCACATGATTTGCATTTGATGCCATGAGTTTCATCCTGCCTCGAGACGCAGCTGAAGTAGAAACGATAAGCAATCACTTTTAACTCGTGCGTATATCTCTGCAAGAATTTTCAAGGTGGTTTGCTGCATAGCTTCGAGTAATGGTTTGATTCAAAATTCTTCCTTTTTGAAAACAAGTGTCCAATCATTCCTGCGTACTTCATCAGTGAGAAAACTCAAATCAATTTTGAGATTACGTAATGACAAGTGACAAGTATTATTTAATTCGCAGTAGTTAGACATAAATAAATACTCTCAAACACAAGGCTGTTCGGATCTGCTCAGTAACGATAAGTTTCCTGTAAACCCACCGACCCAATCTCGAAAAATGTGTTCAATTTTTTTATATTTTTTTAAAAAAAACGTCACTTGCGAAACGAAACGTTGTTGTCTTTTTCATATCTTTCTATGCAAACAGACACTGCTCTAAATACTACCGTACTACCGTATTAATGTTTGGCGGAGTGAAAGAGATACATGTGTAGTTAACATAATACCCATACGTGAAAACGAAAATGGAAGTACCGATTTCTAACATTTATTGCAGGCGGCCAATGAAACTAGTGAAGTTTGAAAGGTACTTTGCCATATATATGCACAAAGAGAAAAAATCATGTGTGTGTACGCAGTCGTTAAGAGTGGTAAAAATAGCTGCCTTCAGAATCATAACTGCGATAGTACCTTCCCTATCACGCATTAAAATCTCCAATAGCTGAACTTCGAAAACTGTAGTACTGCTAATTTCTGCCCTGCCTACCGATCAGGTTCTACGGTGGAAATGGCATGAAAGTAACAACATTTCGTCGGCCGGGGTGCCGAGCGCTTCTAGGAATCGCGCGACCGCTACGGTCGCAGGTTCGAGTCCTGCCTCGGACATGGATGTGTGTGATGTCCTTAGGTAGAGAGAAGTCTTCCGAAGTAAGAGTGATTTCAGGTGTGCCGCAGGGGAGTGTGATAGGACCGTTGCTATTCACAGTATACATAAATGACCTCGTGGATGACATCGGAAGTTCACTGAGGCTTTTTGCGGATGGTGCTGCGGTATATCGAGAGGTTATAACAATGGAAAATTATACTGAAATGCAGGAGGATCTGCAGCGAATTGACGCATGGTGCAGGGAGTGGCAATTCAATCTCAATGTAGACAAGTGTAATGTACTGCGAATACATAGAAAGGAAGACCCCATATCATTTAGCTACAATATAGCAGGTCTGCAACTGGAAGCAGTTATTCCATAAATTATCTGGGAGTACGCATTAGGAGTGATTTAAAGTGGAATGATGATATAAAGTTGATCGTCGGTAATGCAAATGGGAGACTGAGATTCGTTGGAATAATCCTAAGGAAATTCAATCCGAAAACAAAGGAAGTAGGTTACAATACCCTTGTTCGCCCACTGATGAATACTGCTCAGCAGTGTGGGATCCGTACCAGATAGGATTGATAGAAGAGATAGAGAAGATCCAACGGAGAGCAGCGCGCTTCGTTAAAGGATCATTTAGTAATCGCAAAGCGTTACGGAGATGATAGATAAACTCCAGTGGAAGACTCTGCGGGAGAGACACTCAGTAGCTCGGTACGGGCTTTTGTTGAAGTTTCGAGAACATACCTTCACCGAGGAGTCAAGCAGTATATTGCTCCCTCCTAGGTATATCTCGCGAAGAGACCATGAGGATAAAATCAGAGAGATTAGAGCCCACACAGAGCAATCCTTCTTTCCACGAACAATACGAGACTGGAATAGAAAGGAGAACCGATAGAGGTACTCAAGGTACCCTCCGCCACACACCGTCAGGTGGCTTGCGGAGTATGTATGTAGATGTAGGTTAGTTAGGTTCAAGTAGTTCTAACTTCTAGGGGACTGATGACCTCAGATGTTAAGTCCCATAGTGCTTAGAGACATATGAATCAAGACAAGAGCCTCTACCTGCGGACATTTACTAGTGACCATTCATCCTGAAGTACGACATATGTAATCTGGCTGCTATCTAAAGCCATGGCTTGGCATGATTCTTGTTTTGTCAATTTTGTACACTCCTGGAAATGGAAAAAAGAACACATTGACACCGGTGTGTCAGACCCACCATACTTGCTCCGGACACTGCGAGAGGGCTGTACAAGGAATGATCACACGCACGGCACAGCGGACACACCAGGAACCGCGGTGTTGGCAGTCGAATGGCGCTAGCTGCGCAGCATTTGTGCACCGCCACCGTCAGTGTCAGCCAGTTTGCCGTGGCATACGGAGCTCCATCGCAGTCTTTAACACTGGTAGCATGCCGCGACAGGTGGACGTGAACCGTATGTGCAGTTGACGGACTTTGAGCGAGGGCGTATAGTGGGTATGCGGGAGGCCAGGTGGACGTACCGCCGAATTGCTCAACACGTGGGCCGTGAGGTCTCCACAGTACATCGATGTTGTCGCCAGTGGTCGGCGGAAGGTGCACGTGCCCGTCGACCTGGGACCGGACCGCATCGACGCACGGATGCACGCCAAGACCGTAGGATCCTACGCAGTGCCGTAGGGGACCGCACCACCACTTCCCAGCAAATTAGGGACACTGTTGCTCCTGGGGTATCGGCGAGGACCATTCGCAACCGTCTCCATGAATCTGGGCTACGGTCCCGCACACCGTTAGGCCGTCTTCCGCTCACGCCCCAACATCGTGCAGCCCGCCTCCAGTGGTGTCGCGACAGGCGTGAATGGAGGGACGAATGGAGACGTGTCGTCTTCAGCGATGAGAGTCGCTTCTGCCTTGGTGCCAATGATGGTCGTATGCGTGTTTGGCGCCACAATCAGGACTGCATACGACCGAGGCACACAGGGCCAACACCCGGCATCATGGCGTGGGGAGCGATCTCCTACACTGGCCGTACACCACTGGTGATCGTCGAGGGGACACTGAATAGTGCACGGTACATCCAAACCGTCATCGAACCCATCGTTCTACCATTCCTAGACCGGCAAGGGAACTTGCTGTTCCAACAGGACAATGCACGTCCGCATGTATCCCGTGCCACCCAACGTGCTCTAGAAGGTGTAAGTCAACTACCCTGGCCAGCAAGATCTCCGGATCTGTCCCCCATTGAGCATGTTTGGGACTGGATGAAGCGTCGTCTCACGCGGTCTGCACGTCCAGCACGAACGCTGGTCCAACTGAGGCGCCAGGTGGAAATGGCATGGCAAGCCGTTCCACTGGTCTACATCCAGCATCTCTACGATCGTCTCCATGGGAGAATAGCAGCCTGCATTGCTGCGAAAGGTGGATATACACTGTACTAGTGCCGACATTGTGCATGCTCTGTTGCCTGTGTCTATGTGCCTGTGGGTCTGTCAGTGTGATCATGTGATGTATCTGACCCCAGGAATGTGTCAATAAAGTTTCCCCTTCCTGGGACAATGAATTCACGGTGTTCTTATTTCAATTTCCAGGAGTGTATATGACAAAACCTGTCCGGTTTCATCTACTGTAATGTACCATCATGCGATGTAACAAGGCCCACTACTTCTCAAGCAGATATTTTTACAAATATCGCAACCTTGGGCAAGGACTAATTAATCCTTTCTTTGCAACCGGTCGGCTGCTTTTCGACCTCTTCATATATACACAGTTGCTGCCTCGCTGTCATGTTCAAGAAAAGATCGCCTTAGCGTGACCGTGGACGTAATAGCATACTAATTTGTAAATGTAGGCCGTCACCGGCCGATGTTGGTCGTCGGCGGAACCCACCGATATCGCATGGCCTGTGTCGGCACCCTTAAGCCGTCGGCACACGGACCGTGCATCCAAACGTTGAGCGTTGAGCGTGCCCAGTTTCTGACGTCATATCGGGGAACAGCACGTTCGGGAGTCTTTCCGAACGTGCAGAGCAATATCTGGCATGTCAGATGTTCTGAGCGTGCGTCTGAGCGTTGACCAATCAGATGACATGACGTCACCTACGTCGCACGCACGCCGTCTCCCTTCAGTACAGAGTTGTGAGGCGCCATATTGGCATTCATTTCGAGCCTATATGTATATATGCCGTTTCTGAGCACTAACAAGTTGAGAATCACTGGAAACCCCGTTGTTAATTGTGTGATTCGTTCCAATACAATAATGAGAAACATCATATTCGTGGCAAAATAATCATTGTAATTGCGTTTATGAGAGTAGGCTATTTGAAGACAGAGACACACTGAAGATCCACCCAAAACGCATTGTTCTTAGTACAATTTGTTATAATTTAATTTCAATTAGTAACATAATTATCTACGATTAACGTTTTTAGCAAGGGGTAAGACAATATGATTAAGCCGCGCGGGATTAGCCGAGCGGTCTCAGGCGCTGCAGTCATGGACTGTGCGGCTGGTCCCGGCGGAGGTTCGAGTCCTCCCTCGGGAATGGGTGTGTGTGTTTGTCCTTAGATAATTTAGGTTAAGTAGTGTGTAAGCTTAAGGACTGATGACCTTAGCAGTTAAGTCCCATAAGTTTTGACACACATTTGAACTTTTTTTTTTGGTAAGACAGTATTAATATATACGAAGGATAGGTTATTGTTTTAGCTTAGTGAGTAGCATCTTTGCCCTGTCGTGAGTTTTTGTTGAGACGGTGGTTCGCGTCTCAATCCTTCCAAATTTTTTTACCTAACATCCGGCTTTATATTAGGTTCTGATACTTTATTATTAGTTTAATATAGGTATATGCTATAATATTTGATGTTATGTAACTATAAATTCACCTCTTTTTGAGGTGTCACTTTGTTCGATTGGCTTAATCTACATGACAGCTTGCGCTACTTATATAAAGGTATTTTGTTCCTTTTTCTTTTACGCTTCGTAATTCACATGTTGCAAAGATTCTGCTACTCTGTAGGAACAGCGATCAAGTAAGACTGGGTTTTCCCACAATGTGGGAATGATGAAATATTGCTTATCTTATGGGGAGAAGTATTCCAAATTTGTACCGCACTGTTTGTAATGGAACTTTTATAAGCCTGTGTCCTTATTGATTGGACATGGTACTTTTCGTGGACGATGGAGGAAATGTGCGTTTTAATAGAGCTAACATGGGATAGAGAGCCTGTATACAGAGAGAGAGAGTGGCCATAGGTGAAGTTGCCCGTGATTGTTTGATTAGCTTTGGCGCCATTTTTCTGCCAAACGTCCCTCACGCTTCCTATGTTCGCCGTGCTTTTGAGTTGAATTGAAGTTCAGAGGACTTCTGGAAACGATTAAAAGGTATTTGAATTATTGAGAGACTTGTTATGCGTTGTGCATGCATCTTCGATTTAGTTGCACATCGTTTGTAGTACGTAATTAGCGTTTGCGTGCATACTGGTAGCATCACAAGCTTTTATGAAGCCAATGTCTGACAGTCCTTGCTGGAAACGGGAAGTTCCTGTAATTGTTGTGCCATGCTCATTCGACTTTATAGCGTCAAACTGTATTTCGTTCCGAATCAGAACACTAGGTATTATTCTGGTTTCAGTATTATTGCCTGACTGTTCTCGCAGGCAAGTTGTAAGCACGTTTTCCGCATTTGTCGTGGTTGCTGAAACATTATTCGTAGTAAATAATTGTAGCTACTGTTGAAGTTTTTAATAGGCCAACTTACTGTGGGGTAGAAGGGATACCGTAGTTTTCTTGTTATATTTGGTCGCTATTACAGCAGCCTACATTTAACATTACCTGATTTTTGTAATCTTTTTCGTTTGTTATCTGCGAGAGGTATTCAGTATATAAGAAAGTCGTAAGCAGTTGTTTACTTGTGACATGAAAAAAGTTGTGACAAGAAGTACTAATACGTCTCACACTTTTTGCACGCCGGCCGATGTGGCCGAGCGGGTCTAGGCGCTTCAGTCTGGAACCGCGCGACCGCTACGGTCGCAGGTTCGAATCCTGCCTCGGGCTCGGATGTGTGTGATGTCCTTAGGTTAGTTAAGTTTAACCAGTTCTAAGTTCTAGGCGACTGATGACCTCAGAAGTTAAGTCGCATAGTGCTCAGAGCCATTTGAACCATTTTTTTTTTTTTTTCATGTCACAAGTAAACAACTGCTTACGACTTTCATTCATCTGACGTAATACAGGTACGTTAAATCTTTTGCGTTATGCACTTCCGATGCAAAACAAATGCTATACACTATATTTTTTTATTTACGTTACTTTCGATGCAATATGTCTACTAAACTTTAAAGGAGATAAATGCAAGTAACGATTAATTTTTACAGACACTGTATCAAATTTTCCTGTACTGTACGTAGTAGGCTACTATGAGTATGTTATAGCTGTAAAACAATGGCATTTAACGAATGATTTGGCCATATTGTCTTGTGCTTTTGATTCGGTGAGTGTGCACTCCACTACTGCCCATTCAAAAGTCCCGCCCGCAGTTTGGCAGAAAAATGGCCGCCGTATCGTCCGGCTGGCCACTCTCTCTCTCTCCCTATACAGGCTCTCTAACGTGGGAATTTTACGCGCGCCCGTTGAGTAAACAGGGTAATTTACGAACTACAAATATCCCTCAACTGCCGCTGGAGTGCGTTGCGATCGCGTCTACCACGTTGGGTCCCACGTACCGTATGCACAAGTCGCATCGCTCCTGAGCGTTCAGCAGCACGTCGAACTCGGCACGCTCAACGTTAACGTTCGACAGCAAGGTCCGTGTGCCGACGGCTTTATGTTGTTGTTGTTGTTGTGTTCTTCAGTCCTGAGACTGGTTTGATGCAGCTCTCCATGCTACTCTATCCTGTGCAAGCTTCTTCATCTCCCAGTACCTACTGCAGCCTACATCCTTCTGAATCTGCTTAGTGTATTCATCTCTTGGTCTCCCTCTACGATTTTTACCCCCACGCTGCCCTCCAATGCTAAATTGGTGATCCCTTGATGCCTCAGAACATGTCCTACCAACCGATCCCTTCTTCTTGTCAAGTTGTGCCACAAACTCCTCTTCTCCCCAATTCGATTCAATAC
Organism: Schistocerca serialis cubense; assembly: GCF_023864345.2. Classification (NCBI taxonomy): domain Eukaryota; kingdom Metazoa; phylum Arthropoda; class Insecta; order Orthoptera; family Acrididae; genus Schistocerca; species Schistocerca serialis. The sequence continues at coordinate 197,768,059 of NC_064647.1, read as the reverse complement.
CTCCTCATAAGTTATGTGATCTACCCATCTAATCTTCAGCATTCTTCTGTAGCACCACATTTCGAAAGCTTCTATTCTCTTCTTCTCCAAACTATTTATTGTCCATGTTTCACTTCCATACGTGGCTACACTCCATACAAATACTATCAGAAACGATTTCCTGACACTTAAATCTATACTCGATGTTAACAAATTTCTCTTCTTCAGAAACGCTTTCCTCGCCATTGCCAGCCTACATTTTATATCCTCTCTACTTCGACCATCATCAGTTATTTTGCTCCCTAAATAGCAAAGCTCCTTTACTACTTTAAGTGTCTCATTTCCTAATCTAATTCCCTCAGCATCACCCGACTTAATTTGACTACATTCCATTATCCTCGTTTTGCTTTTGTTGACGTTCATCTTATATCCTCCTTTCAAGACACTGTACATTCCGTTCACCTGCTCTTCCAAATCCTTTGCTGTCTCTGACAGAATTACAATGTCATCGGCGAACCTCAACGTTTTTATTTCTTCTCCATGGACTTTAATAACTACTCTGAACATTTCTTTTGTTTCCTTTACTGCTTGCTCAATATACAGATTGAATAACATCGGGGACAGGCTACAATCCTGTCTCACTCCCTTCCCAACCGCTGCTTCCCTTTCATGCCCCCTCGACTCTTATAACTGCCATCTGGTTTCTGTACAAATTGTAAATAGCCTTTCGCTCCCTGTATTTTACCCCTGCCAACTTTAGAATTTGAAAGAGAGTATTCCAGTCAACATTGTCAAAAGCTTTCTCTAAGTCCAGAAATGCTAGAAATGTAGGTTTGCCTTTCCTTAATCTATTTTCTAAGATAAGTCGTAGGGTCAGTATTGCCTCACGTGTTCCAACATTTCTGCGGAATCGAAACTGATCTCTGTCGGTAAACTGAAGGGCGAGTGAGAGAGTCCCCACTCTGCCAACGCAGCTACGTCACAAGGCGCTTCTACAGGCTGTTCCTCAACTTAGTACCGGCCCTGCAGCAGCGCGCTTCAAATCTGTGGCGACGCCGTGCACAGATACGTCCCGGCTGCGTTTATTTTTAGACAAATGCATGAAGAGGAAAAGGAATAAAAAAACGATAGCTTTTTCCGAAACACAACATTATAAATATTATTAACATAAGAACGGAAGTCAAGATTGTACTACAAACATAGAACCAAATGCCTTTTCATGTGAATGTATGTCCCTCTATTGCTATTCGTAAAACGAAACCCATATAATGCAGTCAGTCTGTAGAATTGAAGGCTTGTTCATATTTTGTGTTCCTACTAAAAGGTAGAAGTTTTCCTTGAAGGACTGCATTGAAACTTCACAATTCTTGCAACACGAAGAGTGTTTAAAAAGTGAGCAGAAACTTATAATTTTGTGTGTTGTATTAGTCCGATTTGCACTACTTTTTTGTCACTGTCTTTGTAAACATGCCTCAAAAGTATGTGTACAATGTTATGCATATTGGGTATTCACTCTTTTGTCAGCTGTCAGAAAGGTTACATGTGTTTTGGTAGCATCAACGATTATTTGCTTTGTATAAAAATAAATTAGAAAATCTGTATTAAATTTTGTTATAAGAATGGAATAAAGTGTATGAAATTTTTAGATATGATAAATATTGTTTTTGGTGAGCCTGTTATGAGTAAACCAAGGGCAGATAAGTGGTATAGACATTTCAAAGCAGGCCTTAAAAGACAGCGGTTTTACAAGCATGAATGAGATTAGAAGTGCACAGTTAAGAGAGCTATAAACTGTCCCGAAGAAACAGCTCCTAAAGTGTTTCGGGAATTGAAGAAAGCACTGCTATAGTATGTATTGGGAAATATTTGAAAGAGGATAACACTGCTGTAGATTAACAAATAAAGTTATTACAAAAAAATAAAAATGAATATGTGAACGTACCTCGAATGTCAAACTTTTTTCTTAGAAGTCTGGAATCGGTGTACATGTTTCGAAGGAAATTTCATCAGTGTTTGCCGCGCGGGATTAGCCGAACGGTCTTAGGCGCTGCAGTCATGGACTGTGCGGCTGGTCCCGGCGGAGATTCGAGTCCTCCCTCGGGCATGGGTGTGTGTATTTGTCCTTAGGATAATTTAGGTTACGTAGTGTGTAAGCTTAGGGACCGATAACCTTAGCAGTTAAGTCTCATAAGATTTCACACACATTTGAACATTTTTTTCCATCAGTATTTAGAATATGACTCTGAGCACTATGGGACTTAACTTCTGAGGTCATCAGTCCCCTAGAACTTAGAACTACTTAAACCTAACTAACCTAAGGACATCACACCCACCCATGTCCAAGACAGGATTCGAACCTGCGACCGTAGCGGTCACGCAGCTCCAGACTGTAGCGCCTAGAATCGCTCGGCCACACCGGCCGGCAGTGTTTAGAATAGCTACTGCGTACGTGTTTTAAGCAATACGTCTTAGAATTAAGTGAATAGTGACCGAGATACAGATTTAGTGTTCCATAAGCATCAAAGGTTTTACGTGATTTTGAAACTGTCTATAACGATGGATTTCCTCCCAAAATTGTTAGTTTTTCTTCGTGACGATTCCAGTAAACGATGGGGCTTATTTTTCCGTTCCTTACTTACATGTCCTACTGGGTGAGGCTGACGTTTGCATAGATTGCAGCCCTTTAATTGGGACTGGTAATATTAGCCAACGTTCTTTTTGGGCCGCCTCTTTAATACACGCTGTAATAACATTAGAGACGATCGAACGCTCGTTACTCCACAAATACCTCCACTTCTTCGAATTCTGCACAATGTTCAATTGGCTCTGAGCACTATGGGACTTAACATCTATGGTCATCAGTCGCCTAGAACTTGGAACTACTTAAACCTAACTAACCTAAGGACAGCACACAACACCCAGTCATCACGAGGCAGAGAAAATCCCTGACCCCGTCGGGAATCGAACCCGGGAACCCGGGCGTGGGTAGCGATTTTCTCTGCCTCGGGATGACTGGGTGTTGTGTGATGTCCTTAGGTTAGTTAGGTTTAAGTAGTTCTAAGTTCTAGGGGACTGATGACCATAGATGTTAAGTCCCATAGTGCTCAGAACCATTTGAACAATAACGTTGGAAAAGGGTATGAAATGGAATAGCCTTGTTACCGAAGACGAATGGTCGACCTTGATTTATTGAGAGAACTCTAGGAAACTATTGTACATCTGTATGGCGCTAGTACGACCTGTTAGTCCCCTAGAACTTAGAACTACTTAAACCTAACTAAGCACATCACACACATCCATGCCCGAGGCAGGATTCGAACCTGCGACCGTAGCGGTGACGCGGTTCCAGATTGAAGCTCCTAGAACCGCACGGCCACACCGGCCGGCCGGCTCCCACAAACAGAAAGGACGTATATCACTGCACGCCGATCTACACCGCTAGACCGGTAACAGGCAACAGATTTTAAGAAGCTTCAACAGGACTGGCATTTTACGGCAGGATTTACCTATGAAACAACAATTTCAGAGTAGCCTATTCTACTAATAATAGTTTACATAGGAGTTTAATCCACTCTTTGCACAATAAGAGCGATAAACTTTCCCAATCAGAAGTATATAAAATTACATGCGGGGATTGTCCAAAATTTTACATCGGGCAAACGGGACGAGCTCTAGGTCTCAGGTATAAAGAGCATATTCCTACTAGAAGCGGTGACGGTACTAAGGGCTCTACTTACGCGGAACACCTTGTGCAAACGGCTCATGCGCCCAGCCCCCAGTTAATATCGAGTTACTTCATGCCGAGGTTAAGGGCTTTAAACTGGTTGTTTTGGAAGAAATGCAGATCTTTAAGCATCTGCAACATGATAAAGCCAATATCCTTAACGACCAACTCCTACTAAGAAACAGAAAATTTTTTGAAGGTTTCGCACCTTTAATTTGTTCCTCATGCTAGTAAATCTGATGATCTGCGGATTATCACATGCGCGCTCTGATTGGCGGCGGCTGTTCATCTTTTTTTCTTTTTTCCTCATTTCATTTACGATGAAGGTGATTTTAGCCCGTTGAACACCTCACGTTTTATCCCTATATCTTTATTACCACGACGTCTTTAGATTTACGTCCACTCAACCACCTTCCCCCCCCCCCCTCCCCCCCCCCCCCCCTCCAGGCTAACTATTGGCTTTAGGAATAGTTTTTAAGAGTTCCTCCTGCTGTCACAGACAGCTTCATATATGTTTCTTTCCTAGCATAAGTAACCGTGTGCGGTTAGTTTTAGGTTTCATCTCCTATTTAGCTCGTCACTTATTCTATCCATTCTATTTTTTGATATATTCCACGGTGGGGAATATATGGGGTATTTTTTTTTCTTTATTGTAATTTGAACACCCCATACAAGGTGGGCTGGCAGCGGAAAAGTGTACTCCGCTCTTCAGCCATAAGTAGTACAATAAAAGTGAAATGGAGACAGAAAAGTAACAGACTGGCGGCTTAAAAAACAGTAGATACAATAATTAAAAAACGTGAAGCCGTTTACACTCGACGAAACAAACAAGAAAACTGTCGGCACTATGCACAAACACTGACGAGTTAGACGACACATGTGAACGAAGGAGCGTGGACGGCGAAAAACACTGATGCACAAACACGACGGCACAGACACTAAACCGAGGGCGATGATCTCCGGCGCGCGAATGTTCACAATGCGTGTGCGAGTCCGGGGACCTGCCAAGAGAGGAGGAGGACGAGGACGAGGAGGAGGAGGAGGAGGAGGAGGAGGGGCAGGGGGAGAGCGAGAGGGGAGAGCAGAGACGCTACAGGCAGGGGAGAGAGGGGGGAGAGAGGAAGGGGAGGGGAAGCCCGGGGGAAGAGGGGTGGAGGGAGGGGACGGGGGAAATGGAAAGAGAAGGGAGGGGAAGAGAAGGGAGGGAGGGTGCCTAAGGGAAAGGACACCGGAAGTGGGGGGGAGCAGGGTCAAAGTTGATAGGAGGGGTAGATGGAGGGGAGGAGGACATCATCAGGGAGGGGGAGCTGGCGGAAGCCACCTTGGGAGAGAGTAAGGAGGGTGGAGAGATGGAGACCGGGCGGGACGTGGGAATACAGGCGCGGCAGCGGGCGGGGATGGGAGAGGATCGCGGATACGAGCGGGTGAGGAGGATCAAGTTTACGGGAGGTGTACAGGATCCGTATCCTTTCAAGGAAAAGGAGGAGGTGGGGGAAGGGGATTAGATCATACAGGATCCGCGTGGGGGAGGGGAGACGGATGCGATAGGCAAGGCGGAGAGCATGGCATTCAAGGATTTGGAGGGATTTATAAAATGTAGGGGGGGCGGAGATCCAGGCTGGATGGGCATAACAAAGGATAGGGCGGATGAGGGATTTATAGGTGTGGAGGATTGTGGAGGGGTCCAGACCCCACGTACGGCCGGAAAGGAGCTTGAGGAGACGGAGTCGGGAACGTGCCTTGGCTTGGATTGTACGGAGATGGGGAGTCCAGGAGAGGCGACGGTCGAGGGTGACGCCAAGGTACTTAAGGGTGGGAGTGAGGGCGATGGGACGGCCATAGACGGTGAGATAGAAATCAAGGAGGCGGAAGGAAGGGGTGGTTTTGCCTACAATGATCGCCTGGGTTTTCGAAGGATTGACCTTGAGCAACCACTGGTTACACCAAGCGGTGAATCGGTCAAGATGGGATTGGAGAAGGCGTTGGGAGCGTTGCAGGGTGGGGGCAGGGGCAAGGAAGGCAGTGTCACCGGCAAACTGGAGAAGGTGGACGGGGGGTGACGGCGGCGGCATGTCCGCCGTGTACAAAAGGTACAGGAGGGGGGAGAGGACGGAGCCTTGGGGCACACCGGCGGAGGGGAAAAAGGTGTAGGAATCTGTGTTATGGATGGTGACATAGGAAGGACGGCGGGATATATGGGGTATTTAGCCACGACCCATGTATAAATTTTCTCGTATTCGTGTGCGCATGCGCATTCGCATTCAAGTAGGTTCCCTTGTCTTGCGCATGTGCATAGGTAGCGGGTCGGGCGTGTAAGTGAGCGACCAGTTGTAGTTGCAGTTTATGGCGGGTCATGGCCCATCGAACATAGGCCGATGTGAGGTGGGGCGTACACCATTAAGTAGTGGTTTTGACTTTGTACATAGGTACTGTTTGTGTTTTCCTTTTTTTCGTTTATAAATGTGTAGCCATGGTGTTCTTTTAATCATTGACAAAGGTCTTCTTAGGCACATGTGGGTTTTATTGTTCTGAAGAAGGTGTAGTTATCTACGCCGAAACCTAGGTTAACACTAGGTGCTTTTTTCACAATCGAGACGGGTTTCTAGTTTTTTAATACGAGGGCAGTTCAATAAGTAATGCAACACATTTTTTTTCTCGGCCAATTTTGGTTGAAAGAACCGGAAATTTCTTGTGGAATATTTTCAAACATTCCCGCTTCGTCTCGTATAGTTTCATTGACTTCCGACAGGTGGCAGCGCTGTACGGAGCTGTTAAAATGGCGTCTGTAACGGATGTGCGTTGCAAACAATGGGCAGTGATCGAGTTTCTTTTGGCAGAAAACCAGGGCATCTCAGATATTCATAGGCGCTTGCAGAATGTCTACGGTGATCTGGCAGTGGACAAAAGTACGGTGAGTCGTTGGGCAAAGCGTGTGTCATCATCGCCGCAAGGTCAAGCAAGACTGTCTGATCTCCCGCGTGCGGGCCGGCCGTGCACAGCTGTGACTCCTGCAATGGCGGAGCGTGCGAACACACTCGTTAGACATGATCGACGGATCACCATCAAACAACTCAGTGCTCAGCTTGACATCTCTGTTGGTAGTGCTGTCACAATTGCTCACCAGTTGGGATATTCAAAGGTTTGTTCCCGCTGGGTCCCTCGTTGTCTAACCGAACACCATAAAGAGCAAAGGAGAACCATCTGTGCGGAATTGCTTGCTCGTCATGTGGCTGAGGGTGACAATTTCTTGTCAAAGATTGTTACAGGCGATGAAACATGGGTTCATCACTTCGAACCTGAAACAAAACGGCAATCAATGGAGTGGCGCCACACCCAGTCCCCTACCAAGAAAAAGTTTAAAGCCATACCCTCAGCCGATAAAGTCATGGTTACAGTCTTCTGGGACGCTGAAGGGGTTATTCTGTTCGATGTCCTTCCCCGTGGTCAAACGATCAACTCTGAAGTGTATTGTGCTACTCTTCAGAAATTGAAGAAACGACTTCAGCGTGTTCGTAGGCACAAAAATCTGAACGAACTTCTCCTTCTTCATGACAACGCAAGACCTCACACAAGTCTTCGCACCCGAGAGAAGCTCACAAAACATCAGTGGACTGTTCTTCCTCATGCACCCTACAGCCCCGATCTCGCACCGTCGGATTTCCATATGTTTGGCCCAATGAAGGACGCAATCCGTGGGAGGCACTACGCGGATGATGAAGAAGTTATTGATGCAGTACGACGTTGGCTCCGACATCGACCAGTGGAATGGTGCCGTGCAGGCATACAGGCCCTCATTTCAAGGTGGCGTAAGGCCGTAGCATTGAATGGAGATTACGTTGAAAAATAGTGTTGTGTAGCTAAAAGATTGGGGAATAACCTGGTGTATTTCAATGCTGAATAAAACAACCCCTGTTTCAAAAAAAAAAATGTGTTGCGTTACTTATTGAACTGCCCTCGTACAACAGATTTTGGGTGCCCCTGTAGGCCGGTGTCAGCGTTCTTCATAGAAAGGCCACTTCCCCCGCCAAAAGCGCTGCTCGCTTTTGAGTTTACAGACACCCGGTGTACCTCCTACGGTTTGAGCAAGCAGAGCCCTGGCACTGTGGGGCCGCACCGAACGCGGGCTGGGAGCGGGTCGCTGTTGCAAAACCCGGCGAGGCCGCAGCCGCCGCTACCGGCGGAGCGCAAGTCGAGGGCCGGCTTCTGCAAAGTGGACGGCGGCGACGCGCATGCGCAGAGCCGGCTCGGTGGCGAAACCGCGTGGCTCGCCGTGCCTTCAGCAGTAGCGGCCGCGGCGCAGTCCCGATCGGAACGCAGCGGAGCCGTGCGTCAGCATAGCAGCCTTTGTCGCGTCGTATCGGGCGTCCTCCAGCCGCTCCTGGAGACCTCGCTCCAGGGCCTCTTTCGGCGTCGATAGCAACATCTCCGCAGCGGGACAGCTTCTGACTGGAAATCCGGTCTCGACGCGGATACTGACGAAGCCGTAGCGATTTCGTGTGTACACTGTCTTTGCCACCCACCTCCCTACTTCCATTCGGAATCGTAATATTCGACCCAATTTCGCCAGCAGGATTGTCGATTCAGTTCACTGTGGATTCAATAATAAGACGTCACTATGGCTATAGCCATGACAAATACTACATGTGCGTGTACTGTGCTCTAACTAGCGTCGCCTGAAATGTAAATCCTAGACTCTCTACCCCATTCGCATCGAAAATAAGAAAAAAAGAATTACGCCTCCTATGGTAAGCTAGAACTTTGGACAGTGCAAGAAATCGATGTAGTTTGCTGTGGTATGCTCTTCGAACTTTTGACGACAGCTACAGTCGTCGATAATTTCGAGAAGAGATTGCACCCAGTTCTTGGACATCGTTGGAGACATTTACTTCGCCGACAACAGACTCTCCACCTGTTGCAACTGGGAAATACTTCTGAATGGTTCTGCGTGATCGACGTCAATACTGACGAAGCCAGAGAAACTTCGAGTGTATTGTCACCCAATTCTCTCTCCCCTCACCCTCCCGCCCCACAAAACCACCAACCCCTTCACCCTTTCCGAATTGCTCGTGTTTTCGGATCGCTTCCATAAATCCAATTGTTGACTGGATGCACTTTTCAGACACCGTTTTGATGCTACTCACAGAAAATACAACTTAAATGCGTAGTTCGCCCTGACACCTTCGATTAAACCGTCAATCACCAACGATTCGCGGCGAAAAACAGTCACTCTTCTATGGTAAATATTACAGATGTATGAGAACTTTCCAGCGATGTCAGCCATACTGTAAAATCGCTCTAGTTCACTGTGACGGCTGTTAAATTTTTCGTTATTAGCCAAGTGAGTTCAGTTTCCATATTTTCGAAAAGATAACGCACCCACAAATTATCGATCTGCTTGTACATTCCTCCAGTTCCGTGCCCTCATTGTTACTCGGCTAAAGAAAATCATTCACCATTTCGCATCAGTTTCGATATTTTCTGGATACAGCCTACTTACATATTTTCACTCTCTATGTAGATTATCTAAGGTCATTGTCTGTACTGTGAGAACGGTTGAAAACTTCAGATCTGTACCAGAGAGCAGTTTCATTTTTGCATATCAACGCAGTCACTAACAGGTCTGTAACGATACGCCCTACTGGTAGTGCCACATTTTATTTATTTATTTGTTTGTTTTGTTTTGACTGCAGTTTTGTGAACTAGTCTGCCATTACGAAAAGCAGTTATTTTTTTTTTTTTTTTGACAAAGCTGTTTCATACTCAGAGTTTACACACGCTGCGTCTTAATACCATCTGGAATATTTACCAGTTGCCATTCAGTAAGAAGTCGCCGAAGTTAAGCCGCGCATCAAAACGGCAAGCAATCTCTAGGAAACTATTGATCATTGTACAGGCCACACCAAGAATCTACTTTTTATGATAAGAACCTTCTAATTAGTGTCACTAGACAATAACCCCATTTCTACTATTACTAGAATATTCCACTCATACTTGAGACTTGGTATTACAGTGTTTGTCAGAAAGTCAAGAACGTCGCTTAATGGTGATTTCATAATTCGTACGTCACTATTTGGTGACAGACGGCTTTAGTAACCACAGTTCGGTGCGTGTGTGTCTCGTATTTCATCTGTACTATGAAATACTGGTGCTGCACGCTACACTGGCAACATTTCAGCTGAATCACTCATTTCTCGATTGTGAGCGACAGTTACAGCTGTGTAAAAAGTGTCGCGCAGAATGTATCTGTAATCGAGAAACGTGCTCCATTTCCTAAATCACCATACACTCAATTTTGGCAATATACTGTCTACATTGCTTTCGCAAGCGTCTTCCGCATGCTTCTAGATTTCTTGTGTGAGGCAGTGATACGCGTTTTCCTCTCACTTGTTGCTGAAAGGGCGTCGTAAACTCAGTACCTGACAAGGATAAAAAAACATAAAAAGTAACTGCATTTAAGTCCTGGAAGCTAGGTCGCTTCAAAGCATGGGATAATATTTTTCTCTAGAGGAGCTTACTCTTAATAACTGTGATGGGTAAGTGATCCCCACACAATCATTTGGTGTGTATGGAATCGATATAGTTATCGATAGTTACAGCAGTATTGGAGGTGCGCTGATAACCCAAACTTTTATCTGTCATTGCGAAAAGCTGAAGTGTCAACTACCGTAACTAGAACAGTCATTAATCTTGGTGTACTTCTAAACCATCAGTAGATCCCAGCGACAATACACGAATAGTTTTATAGTGTGTCCTAGTGTATGTATATTGTACCTGGCTTAGTGCAGAACACTCATATTGACAAAGATTCACCCTTAGAAAAAGCGTTTTCTATAACTTCACATTTGTATGTAACATATGATACTGCAATAATGGTTATCAGATCCTTGTGAAATTAGTGCTCGATATGAACCGGGCGGTGGACATGAAATTTTTTTACCGTACAGCGCAGTGAAAACTATCTCGAGATCGACATATCGAGAATCGTTCTGGGACGAGATAATGAAAAATCTCCCTTTTTACGTTTCTCTGATAGTGACAACTTTATCTCATAAGCTACAGGGACACGTCGGTAAGCCACAGCTCTACACGGGAAATTTATGTAATTAACTATTGTCATGTTGGTCCGCTGTTAGTTATCGCAGCCTCTGAGTGTATTCGCCAAGACCACACGTATTTCACATTCTGCTACATTCGAAAACACCGATTATAGACGCTGGGTTCGCATCCTTGGTCTACTGCCCTTAAGACAAGGCGGCCAACTGGGTGGATGTTCCACAGTGCTATTCATTACATCGACACCTTGTACAATTCCGCAATATTATCCTTACACTTTTTCATTTTTAAAGTTATTTACAACGTTTTGCCTAAAACGCACCGTCGTTTACATTAGCTGGAATGAATCATAAGATCGCATACTTTTTGAACCACTTATTAACTGACCTAAAGTAATGGATCTGCATTGTAGATAGTCTCAGATCAGACTGATATGGAGTTCTACTTCCTATTTCTTATAGGTATGTTATAAGGACGTAAAGCTTACACGAAATCTTCTTCAGGTACCGTATTGTACCACGATTTCTTCTCTGCTGCCATCGAAACTTACATCACAGTCATTCGCTACAATTTTCTGTCGTTTTGTTTGATTTCCCTATCCCCAATCTCGCCCTCTCATGTCATTGGTACCTTGCATGTCACAATATTTTCATTTCATTTTCTGATTCGTAAATTTTTATAATATTTTACGTCTTAATATCGAAAAACTAAATACTATTTTTACTAGAACGTACTGTCAAAATAACAGGTCGTCTTAACCATTTCTTAATAGACCTAAATTAATTTTTCTGTATCTTATGGAGTCCCAAATAAAATTAATGAACGGATTAACCCCTCACTCTGTATAAGTGTGGTATAAGTTCGAAAGGCTAACACGGAATTCCCTTTGGGTTTCCAGTCGGCAGTCTGTCGTCTTGTTCGATTCTCCTCTACCCAATTGCTTAGAGTGTTCTGCGTCGTAATATAGAAATAAAATATATATTAATTCTCCCAGAAAGTGCCACTAAAACAACGATTCTTTTTGGACCATTTAATAACAGACCCAAATTATTGTTTTTCTATATTTCATAGACCCACATTAGCGGAATAAAGTGATTAACGACTTATTCCTTACTGAGACGGTGTAACCACGAAAGGCTGACACGGAATTTTCTTCGGGCTCCTCGTTATGCCTCGACTTTTTCCGTGCTGCTATCGATATATCGAAAATTCGCGACAGGTGTCACTGGCCATTGACACTCGAGTCGTTTTGTTTTAATTCCCCTCTTCCCACCCCCATCCCTACCCTTCCCCAGATTTTCCCCCCTTCCCTCCAGTCTACCGACGATATACCTCGATACACTGCATCGACGCCCCGCGGACGGCGTCGATAACCTGTTGCGAGAGTATCGACTCGGCCGCGACCCGCCTCAACAGGTGCGGCGCTTCAACTGGACCCTAGTCAGTGCCGCGCGGGACGTCGCCCGGTGCGCAACACTCACCAGGACGTCGACGGCGTCTGGGACGGACAACGCCTCGAACCAAGGGCCTCTCACCTGCGTCCGGGACCTAGCAGCACAGAAAGGACTACGGATGCGGCAAAGCGAAAATACTCTCCGCCGGGAACAGTGACTCTGCCGCGTATGGGACACGCCGTCGACTGTTTTTCGCACAGTGTTTGGCGCTCAGACATCTGTTTACTGCCCCAGTGCCGCCGCGTTCACACGGGTGTGCCCCAGTTCTTCGACTTCGCTGTGCCAAGTTCTTTTTTTTCCCCTTTTTTCTTTTTGCTCCACTTTCTTCGTCGCCTCATTCTTCTTGCCGCCGTCTTCTCACGGTCTCTCGTCGTTTCCTTTAAAGCGCAACCAGCGCCTCCGCGCGTAAGGAAAGTTGCCACAGGAGAGTGGAATAATTTCCGCCCCTCGACGTCTTCCACCTCCAACCGGTCCTCACCCCACTCCCTCCCCAAATAACGCTACTGTCTGCGTGTGGTGCGTGTGAAAAGTGCGTGCGTCTACAGCCATCAATCCGACGAGAACGGACAACAAACGGGCCCGCTGCCATTGGTTCTCGTTTTGTTTTCGTTCCTGCGCTCCGCACCGCCGCACTCCAGCCTAAACAGGTAGGTGAGCACAGCCACTAGCTTTGATCGTACAAATCAAACGTAATAGTCGGGCGAGGCTATCTCGCCCGCTTTCTTTAACATTATCGCCTAATTTAGCACCTTATTTGTACAGATAAAAAGTCCGTACGGAGAAAAAGTCTCTATCGTAATCCCGTCGGTGGATTTATTGACCAAAATAACACCGCGACCGCAGCCGGAAAGTCATTCCGTGGTGCCATCTCTTTTGGGGCTTATAGGCAGCCGCCCGAGTACGTCACATCCTACTCGAGTCATCGGAACAACACGGCACGTTTCGGGCCGCTGTGAAATATTCCTTTTCGGGTCATGAATTTTTCACGCTGCGGCGTTGATGACTTAATCGTGTTCGGGAAGACCGGTCCACTGTGTTTTCGTAATCCAGAGCCTTGTTGGCTGACACGGGAGCTCTCCGTTCCACTCTCAGGCGAGTGTTTCGGAGATACATGTCAGCTTAAGCTGCCCAAATAAATACAAGACCAATGGTGGGCTCACATCAGAGCTAATTGCCTCACTGTCGCGGAAAGGACAAAAGTTAAACCAACCGCAGTATCTCTCGTAGCATCTACAGTAACATAATACACTAAAAGTACCTCAAACCTGAGCTTATCCCCAAGATCATGTCTTATTATTACTATTATTATTATTATTATTATATATTTTTTATCTTCGTACTGATGAATAAGGATCAAGTAACAACTTGAGTTCCCCTTCGTTGTTTCCAATTTTACGAGTGCTTCCAATTTTACGAGTGCTCCAACTTGCCCACGTCTTTCCTTTCTTCTGTCCAATTCTACTCATTTCTTATTTATTCTGCCTTGAACGCCTCCTACATTATTTTATTGTTAAAAGAGATTCTTGCTATTATTTCCGACACATTGAAGTTGTTTCTAGTGTCTTCTTATTTCTGTAATGCATGCTATTGTTGACTTCTTTTTCCAGAAATAGAGGTATTCTCTTTCGTTAATCTTATCTCTGCATCCAAAGAAGATTAAACCTTGCTTCGCCGGTATATTATGTTTTTCTGTACGTTTTAGTAGATCTCCTCATTACTTCTCATTTTCCAACTATCTGTAGTTCGTATTACACTCATTATATTTGTGATAATTTGCCTTTCAGCTATGTTCTGTCCCTGCTTACAATATTGCGTTAAAAATTCACATTCACATAAAAACTACGGTCTTGCCACCGAGTTATATTGCTTAAGTTTTGTATTTCTGTATATGCATTTCTTGCTGTAGATATTTTTTGTGAAGCTCGTATGTAATGTTGCAAATTTTTCTAGTTTATTTCTGCTATGTATCATTATATATTTTATCTTTGTATTGATCAGTTATGACAAGTAACAACTTCAGTTCCTCTTCGTCGTTTCCAGTTTCTCGAGTGCACCAACATCTCCACCACTTGTCTTTTTCTTTCTTCTGTCAAATGCTACTTATTTTTTCTTAATTCCTCTGCTTTGAAAGCCCTCTAGATTAATTATTTTATTGTTAAAAAGAGATTCTTGCTATTATTTCTGATTCATTAAAGTTGTTTCTAGTGTCTTTCCATTTCTGTAATGCATGGTATTGCTGTTTGCTTTTTACACAACCACAGGAGTTCTCCATCGTTAACCTTTTCTCTGTGTCCAAACAAGATTAACCCTTGCTTTGCCTTCATGTCCTATTTTTCTGTACATTTCGGTACATCTCCTCATTGCTTCTCATTTTCCAACCGTCTGTAGTTCGTATTACACTCATTATGTTCCTAATATATCGTTAAAAATTCACATTCACATAAAAATTGTCCGATCTTACCACTGAGTTATATTACTTAAGTTTTTTATTTTTTCCTGTAGATATTTTTTTTCAAGCTCCGACACCTGTTGCAAATTTTTCTAGTTTTTTCTGCTTGATAATAGCACATAAGACCAGTGCTATTGGCTACTATTCATTCTGTTTTGTCTTTCTTCTCCTTTCTTCGTTATACTCGGTTAAAAAGTGCAGTTGGAATTACTAGCTATTAAGCATTATTCGTTACAATACCTTACCTGACTGTATCAGCATACAAGAGTATGTGTTTCTATGAAGAACATTATTCTCATTGTATATAGCTCAGCACCACAGAAATACTTTACAGCACTTCAAAATTATGTACATCTGAATTACTAAGTGTACGTTTTGTGAATGAACTTATCTTTTTGTAGATGTCTGATTGTCTTTGTTGGCCACCTCGATTACCGATACATCGCCATCAATACATAAGTATAATATACTTCATTCTTATTGAACAAAACTTGAAAATGAAAAGAAACTGAGAAATTGTTTGTGAAATGGTGTGTCTAAAAATAATTGAATGAAATAAATTAGATAAAAACATGATGCCCCTTCAGATACAGAAAATGAGGTGCCAACTGAGAATTTAAGAATCAGTGTTTAAGTCATAATAGTAGAATTTCAAACAGTGAGGGAGGACACGTGTCAGATGGAATTCCAGGTAGTGGTCTATTAATGTATGAGCACCTCAGTTGCTCTCCATGATTTCGAGCAACATTCGAATACACGTCAAACGTTTCTCTAATCCATTTTATTTCATAACTTAAGCGATTCCTCAACACTATTTGTCCGTCTTCTTTTTCAATCTTCTTTCCATTCTTCGGTTACTCTTGTAAGGTGACACGTAATATTCTCGTCAGTTCTCTGTCTGCGAATTAGACTTAACATGACTACGTGATATTCTGTACTTTGGACAGAGGAAAAAAGTTTCATGCAGTTGCCAAATATCTTGAAATTTTACAGATCGTTTTCGGAGTATTAGCATTACAAACGATTTGTTTGGGCTGATCAGAGTACTGTCTCATCGACAATCATCAAAGATGGTGCACACGTCTTTGGGAAATGACAAATAGTGGTACTGCAGCTCGAGTTAATTTCCGTCGTGCTTGGAAAAAAAATTCGGATAATTTCCGACTTATGCAAGCATAATTCACTTTTCTTTTTATTTTTCCTTGTCCATTTTAGTACTGTCTCGTGATTTTTATTTATTTTTTATGTATTACTCGCACACTAGAGCCCACCAGGGTGAATGGCTATAGTGTGTGGTAACCTACATCACCGTATAGGTAGTTTCAAAAAGTCGATGGCCGGCCAGTGTGGCCGAGCGGTTCTAGGCGCTTCAGTCTGGAACCACGCGACCGCTATGGTCGCAGGTTCGAATCCTGCCTCGGGCATGGATGTGTGTGATGTCCTTAGGTTAGTTAGGTTTAAGTAGTCTAAGTCCAGGGGACTGATGACCTCAGATGTTAAGTCCCATAGTGCTCAGAGCCATTTGAACCATTTTTTGAAAAAGTCGATCTCACTGATGGGGTCACCTCCTTGTCAGTGCGGTAGTCCATCTTTTCGTTGGCGCTCATTAGGTGTTTCTTATTGGTTGGACTGGACGACATGTTATGTTACAGACGTTAAGAACCTTTATTCGTGTTATGGAGATCCCTGCCAGAAATCCACGATCTGCCGTCAAGATTTCCACGAGTTCCCCAAAGCGCTCCGGACTGGGATGGTTCCTTTTAAAGAACACGTCCGATGTCCTTCCTCGACCTTCCCCAGTCCGACTTTGTGCTCCGTCTGTAATAACGTATTCGTCGACGAGACGTCGGAGCAAAGATTAATTTATTTCGGCTCATCAGATGTGTCTTTCTCTGTAGATAGCACTTAGTCTTTAGACTGTGATGCCGCTTACCTACATGCCGTAACACTAGCAGCTCTGCACGTATCGTTTTGCATTGTAACGCATCAGAACCAGATTTTTCACAAATTAAAAGTGCAATTTATCATCGATTTTTGCGCGACAAATTACCTGCGCTTCACTAGAACATTACCTTCCCAGAAAGACAACAGAAGTGGTTTTTTGCGCGATGGCAGAGTAGCGACGGGAAAAACACCGACCACTTAAAACTGATACCGGGACTTTAGTTCTGAATAACCGCTATTTCTCGGTACTTCTTTAGTCTCGGTTACAACATGTCTTTTTATTTTTTCCTGATATTCGGTTGTGGAACCCATATATCAGCGTACCGTAAGACTGGTAATAAAATGTTTAGTTTTCAGGTAACGATTTTTCTAGAAACAAGATTGCTAGGACGTTCTGTGGCTTCTAAAAGATTCGTAGTATTCTGAATGATATTGATTTCTAATGAAATGAGTAAAATTACAGATGAGCCCATTACAGAACGATTATTTATGAACGGATTCAAAAATGGTTCAAATGGCTCTGAGCACAATGGGACTTAACATCTGAGGTCATCAGTCCCCTAGAACTTAGAACTACTTAAACCTAACTAACCTAAGGACACCACACACATCCATGCCCAAGGCAGGATTCGAACCAGCGACCGAAGCAGCAGCGCGGATCCGGACTGAAGCGCCTAGAACCGCTTGGTCACAGCGGCCGGCATGAACGGATTGGAGAATAGTAATCGGCCATCGTATTAATTCATTACTGAAATTTTAACTATTGTCATGTGTTTGTTCCCGGAAAACGTCGTATTTTGCGTATTGTCCAAGTTACTCATTTCAATTTTTGAAAGGGGCATTTTCAGTTCCATCAGTAGAAAATTACCTTAAAAGATAAAGATATATATTTAAGTAAAACATGCTTTTTTCATTCGAAATCTATATCTACATCTACATCTACATGATTACTCTGCAATTCACATTTAAGTGCTTGGCAGAGGGTTCATCGAACCACAATCATACTATCTCCCTACCACTCCACTCCCGATCAGCGCGCGGGAAAAACGAACACCCAAACCTTTCTGTTCGAGCTCTAATTTCTCTTATTTTATTTTGACGATCATTCCTACCTATGACGGTTGGGCTCAACAAAATATTTTCGCATTCGGAAGAGAAAGTTGGTGACTGAAATTTTGTAAATAGATCACGACGCGACGAAAAACGTCTTTGCTTTAATGACTTCCATCCCAACTCGCGTATCATATCTGCCACACTCTCTCCCCTATTACGTGATAATACAAAACGAGCTGCCCTTTTTTGCACCCTTTCGATGTCCTCCGTCAATCCCACCTGGTAAGGATCCCACACCGAGCAGCAATATTCTAACAGAGGACGAACGAGTGTAGTGTAAGCTGTCACTTTAGTGGACTTGTTACATCTTCTAAGTGTCCTTCCAATGAAACGCAACCTTTGGCTCGCCTTTCCCACAATATTATCTGTGTGGTCTTTCCAACTGAAGTTGTTCGTAATTTTAACACCCAAGTACTTAGTTGAATTCACAGCCTTGAGAATTGTACTATTTATCGAGTAATCGAATTCTAACGGATTTCTTTTGGAACTCATGTGAATCACCTCACACTTTTCGTTATTTAGCTTCAACTGCCACCTGCCACACCATACAGCAATCTTTTCTAAATCGCTTTGCAACTGATACTGGTCTTCGGATGACCTTACTAGACGGTAAATTACAACATCATCTGCGAACAACCTAATAGAACTGCTCAGATTGTCACCCAGGTCATTTATATAGATCAGGAACAGCAGAGGTCCCAGGACGCTTCTCTGGGGAACACCTGATATCACTTCAGTTTTACTCGATGATTTGCCGTCTATTACTACGAACTGCGACCTTCCTGACAGGAAATCACGAATCCAGTCGCACAACTGAGACGATACCCCATGGGCCTGCAGCTTGATTAGAAGTCGCTCGTGAGGAACGGTGTCAAAAGCCTTCCGGAAATCCAGAAACACGGAATCAACCTGAGATCCCCTGTCGATAGCGGCCATTACTTCGTGCGAATAAAGAGCTAGCTGCGTTGCACAAGAAAGATGTTTTCTGAAACCATGCTGATTACGTATCAATAGATCGTTCCCTTCGAGGTGATTCATAATGTTTGAACACAGTCTACGCTCCAAAACCCTACTGCAAACCGACGTCAATGATATAGGTCGATGGATTACTCCTACTACCCTTCTTAAACACTGGTGCGCCCTTCACTTGTATATAAAACAAGCGCATAGCGCAGTTGTTAGATTGGTTTAAATGAGCTTGGTTCAAATGGCTCTAGGCATTAAGGGTCTTAACATCTGAGGTCATCAGTCCCCTGGACTTAGAACTACTTAAACCTTACTAACCTAAGGAGATCACACACAGCCATGCCCGAGGCAGGGTTCGAACCTGCGGTCGTACAGGAGCGGGGTTCTGCATGAAGCGCCTAGAAGCGCTTGGCCACAGCGGCCGGCCAGGAAGGAGGTAAACGGCTCGTGTTGACTGTAGTTCAATCATGTCTAAGCAGGCAATACCGCAGTTCGATCGCGTCCGCATTGTTACTTTGTGCCAGGAAGGGAAGTGTCCAGGCGTCTCGGAGTGATGTTCGGACATGTAGGAGATACAGAGAGACAGGAACTGTCGATGTCATGCCTCGCACAGGCCGCCCAAGGGCTACTACTGCAGTGCATGACCGCTACCTACGGATTATGGCTCGGAGGAACCCAAACAGCAACGCCACCATGTTGAATAATCCTTTTCTTGCAGCCACAGGACATCGTTTTATGACTCAAACTTTGGAAATAGGCTGCATGATGCGCAACTTCACTCCCGACGTCCATGGCGAGGTCCAACTTTGCAACCACGGCACAATGCAGCGTGGTACATATGGGCCCAACAACACTGTCCAGCGAGTGCAGCAAGGTGAAGGTTACCTGCTGTTTTGGGGTGGCATTATGTGGGGCCGACGTATGCCACTGGTAGTCGTGGAAGGCGCCGTAACGGCTGTACGATACATGAATGCCATCCTCCGACCAATAGTGCAACCATATCGGCAGCATATTGGGGAGGCTTTCGTCTTGATGCACGACAACTCGCGCCCCCATCGTGCGCATCTTGTGAATGACTTCCTTCATGATAACGATATCGCTGGACTAGAGTGGCCAGCATGTTCTCCAGACATGAACCCTATCGAAAAGCTTGGGATAGATTGAAAAGGGCTGTTTATAGACGGCGTCACCCACCAACCACTCTGAGGTTCAAATGGTTCAAATGGCTCTGAGCACTATGGGATTTAACATCTATGGTCATCAGTCCCCTATAACTTAGAACTACTTAAACCTAACTAACCTAAGGACATCACACAACACCCAGTCATCACGAGGCAGAGAAAATCCCTGACCCCGCCGGGAATGGAATCCGGGAACCCGGGCGCGGGAAGCCAGAACGCTACCGCACGACCACGAGCTGCGGACCCCACTCTGAGGGATCTACGCCGAATCGCCATTGAGGAGAATCTGAACCAACAGTGCCTTGATGAACTTGTGGATAGTGTGCCACGACGAATACAGGCATGCATCAACGCAAGATGACGTGCGACTGGCACCGGTGTGTACAGCAATCTGGACCACCACCTCTGAAGGTCTCGCTGTATGGTGGTACAATATGGAATGTGTGGTTTTCATGAGCAATAAAAAGGGTGGAAATTGTGTTTATGTTGCTCTCTATTCCAATTTTATGTACAGGTTCCGAAACTCTCGGAACAGAGGTGATGCAAAACTTTTTTTTTGATGTGTGTATATGGGCGCAGCGGATGGCCGAAGGGAGCGCCTGCCGTCATCTGCTGTACGGCCCGGTAGCAGCCTCTGAATGGCCTCTTTCTCGTATTGTTTTATAACACTTTCATTAATTAATTTAGAATCTTCGTAATTTTTTATGAATGAAGTGAAGTTAGCTTTAAGTACAGAAAAAGTTTTAGCTCGACTGCATTGAAACTGTGGCGTCTAGAATTTTTAGAACGGAACCGACGGTAGAACATGACCTCTGAACTACAACTTTAAGAGATCTTATATTAACTGGTATTTACATCGAAGTTCAGATGGTTCAAATGGCTCTGAGCACTATGGGACGCAACTGCTGAGGTCATTAGTCCCCTAGAACTTAGAACTAGTTAAACCTAACTAACTTAAGGACATCACAAACATCCATGCCCGAGGCAGGATTCGAACCTGCGACCGTAGGGGTCTTGCGGTTCCAGACTGCAGCGCCTTTAACCGCACGGCCACTTCGGCCGGCTTTATATCGAAGTCTTGAAACTTGTTATAGCTGTGTTATATAATAGACGTAATCAAGTGCTGTAATGAGAACTTTCTACCATTCATATAAACGATACTTAATCCATTGCAAATAAGGCCGTTTTGGTTCCAAATTTAGTTTTCAGTAAATTACTCGAAAACTATTAGGGGCAGGAAAATGGGTAATAAAGTTAATGTTTTTATATAAAACTGAAGCTTCAAACGAATTTTCACCGTTCTGAGTCTAATATTTAGCGCCTTCAGTTTTTCGTAAAAAAAACTCCGATTTTAACCAGATTATTGCTCCGATCAAGTTCAGACTTGTAACAGTTGATTTTTACATACATTTCCACATTCTGAACAATTTTTGGCTTTCTAGCTTTATTATTTTAGCGCCACTTGTTTTTTTTTATTTAAAATGTTTTATTTAGGAAATCATATTCATCAAATCACTCTGAGATTTAACAATTTTAATATTAATGTATTGAAGCATATGTTTACAATGTTCGGGAAGGTTACTTTAATTTTTAATTTCATCCTTAGATTATGGCGCATTACTTGTATGCTACGCAAGGGCGCGTTGTGAAGACGTGGCGCTAGTAGCAGTGAACTGTGTTAAGTCCTCTCTGTGCATCTCAAATGAAACAGCGCTTAACCGAGCGAGGTGGCGCAGTGGTTAGCACACTGGACTCGCATTCGCGAGGACGACGGTTCAAACCCGCGTCCCGCCATCCTGATTTAGGTTTTCCGTGACATCCCTAAATAGCTACAGGCAAGTGCCGGCCGGGGTGGTTCCTCTGAAAGGGCACGGCCGATCTCCACACCTAACGCGATGGGACCGATGACCTCGTTGTTTGGTCCCCTGCCCCCAAATCAACCATCATCGCTTGTTTCGCCACAACTACCGTATAGACGAGATGCGGCAAGTATACCATCCAATAGGCCACAACTCACGCTAACAGGTACATTATTGTCTGAGCAGCGATGTACGAATTCTGATGCCATGTGTTTTGAGATGTGATATTTACTGGTATTAAGGGAAACGTGGAAGGGAGGACCCACCAATGTAACTTTCTTTTCGCACAACCTGTTTACCTAACAATATATAATCATAAATTTCTTTTCTTTACAAATAAACAAATTTGTGAAATGAATAAGATCTTACAAGAGAAATCGAAACAAGAACAACATGACACTAATTACAAGGACTGAGACCTCCAGCGCGCCCGTTATCGGGTGAAACAGCGGTGTTTACTACCGCGCTGGACACATATTAAATGCCCTTCTGCAACACCTGAAAACATATAACTAATATTGATGACAAGAGGGTTTCAATTACGCAAACAAATGACGTAATTTTTTTTATTTGGAAACTGTATGTCGAAAGGTTCGGGGGTTAAGATGCGCACCTACGCTTAGAGATTGAACAAATCGGGAAACAGTTATGACAATGAGAAGGCTTGCTTCAAAGCGAGCAACCTTTTCGTTTCAATCAGCAACCAAGAGGCGACAGGATCCCAACGCGTCCCTTTGGACAGTCTTATTCTGACAACAGTCCTTGTGACAGTTGGCTGTTAACATGACAAAAGTTAAACTGCTTCTCAATTCTGCGGTCCGCTCTGAAGGTGCGTTTTAAAACATTACGTATGAGCGCTTACTACAGGAGAACTCACTCGGCGGAACCACAAGATCCAGTTAAAAATACACGAAAAATGACACGGTCTTTCAAAGCCAGGAACGCAAAAGTTAGTACCACACTTAGTTCAGATTATCTCAAATGCAATTACAATCAAGGAATTGAACCGGTTAACATCTAAATCTAACCACAAGACGCCTGTTTGTTTAACGGCAACCTGTGCCTTGGTGCAATTGTTCCGACTGTATTTCCGACCAGGAGTTGATTCATTAAATCATTAATGATCGGGTATAAACTAGAAAGGAAGGGCAATATAATATCAGAACAATTTTTTAAGCGACAACCAGTGTCTTAGTACAATACTACGGCCTATATTTACGACCAAAGAGCTGACCGAGTAAAACTCCGAGGGTCGGATGCAAACCAGAAAATAATTAGGACGTCGGGTAGACAATGACACCAATCATCACGAGGATTACAGAAAGTTGCTCCCCTTTCTCAGCAAGTAGCTCCATGGATCCAAGCTGCGTCGCGGCGGTTACTGAGTAGTGAAGATGAAAACCTGGTAGAAGAGGGCATAGTCCCGGCGGAGTTTCGAGTCCTCCCTCGGGCATGGGTGTGTCTATTTGTTCTTAGGATAATTTAGGTTAAGTAGTGTGTAAGCTTAGGGACTGATGACCTTAGTAGCTAAGTCCCATAAGATTTCACACACATTTGAACATTTTAGAAAAGAAACTTCCTGGCAGATTAAAACTGTGTGCCCGACCGAGACTGGAACTCGGGACCTTTGCCTTTCGCGGACAAGTGCTCTACTTGCCCACGAAAGGCAAAGGTCCCGAGTTCGAGTCTCGGTCGGGCACACAGTTTTAATCTGCCAGGAAGTTTGATATCAGCGCACACTCTGCTGCAGAGTGAAAATCTCATTCTGGAAACATCCCCCAGGCTGTGGCTAAGCCATGTCTCCGCAATATCCTTTCTTTCAGGAGTGCTGGTTCTGCAAGGTTCGCAGGAGAGCTTTTGTAAAGTTTGGAAGGTAGGAGACGAGATACTGGCAGAAGTGAAGCTGTGAGACCGGGCGTGAGTCGTGCTTCGGTAGCTCAGATGGTAGAGCACTTGCCCGCGAAAGGCAAAGGTCCCGAGTTCGAGTCTCGGTCGGGCACACAGTTTTAATATGCCGGGAAGTTTCATATCAGCGCACACTCCGCTGCAGAGTGAAAATCTCATTCAGGATTTTAGAAAAGGACAGCCAGGCCACGAGCGGTCGTCCGACACGAATGTTGCCAACCAGTCGACGGGATGTTGGCCTGCTGCTTGCAGTCGATGCTGACTCCGGTCAAGTACTCCGGTATCCTTCCTGTACACAGGTCCTCCTTGCGCAGCTCGTGGCTTCGGCCGCTCGGACCTCGTGACCGCCTCTTGTCGCGGCGCTACCTCCAACTCCCAAACATGGTGCTTCCTTTCTCGGGCCATCGAACCCGTATTTATATCGGCAAGCAAAGAGCTTCTGAGGACACAGCCCACAGATACCAACTCTTCCTCACAGATATTCGCAACGGGACCACAAGAGGGGCAGTCGATACTACCCTTACAACTAGTGCCGCCAGACAGGGCAGTTTACTAACTTAATGGCGCCACGGCTCATGTTTGTTGCTAATATCTGTCGCCATTGTTATTAAAATAGCACTGATCGCTTTCCCCATTTTCTGTGATGACACAGCCTTTCAAAGCAATGGAAATTTTAAGGATAAAAATTACTCGTTTTTTAAAAAGATGCTTTGGTATGGCTGCTGTGGCTAGTTGGTATTTTCTGTATTTTTTCTTTTTTTTGTAAATATGGTTATAAGCGCAAAATAAGAAAAACATCTGTTATAACCGAGATCAAACGAATACCGAAAAATACCGGTTATTCGGAACTAAAATACCATCATCGATTTTTACCGGTCTGTTTTTCTCATCCCTACGTGACGCGCATCATACCACGATTAGGCTGTTTTTAGCTGAAAGTCGTTTGTGTAAAATAGACGTACGGTCGGAGGCAGGTAAGACAACCGTTGTGTTCAAAACAACTATGTGGTTGAGGCTAGTCAGCCGTGGCGAGCTGGCGCCAGTGTTATTTTGTTCGTGTATCGTTGAGAACGATTGTGGTTGAGCTAAGCTGTCTTTGCTCATCGCGTGTCTTATCTTCCGGGTTGGCGGGCGAATCGAGTTGGTTGTTAGCCTTTGACGGGTAACCCTGGAGTTCTCGTGACATTCGCTGGGAGACGAGTGTCAACGTCTGCCGAACGACCTGATGACCGTTATATGTTGTGGTGTGAAGTTGGTAGGGCGTTTTGGCGACATGGGCAGCTTGGAGATACAAGTTCTGTGACTTCGTTGGGAAGCTGTGGAACCCACTGTGTACGTTATATGAAGCAAGTGGTCGTAATTGGGTTTCGTTGACCGACGCATTCAGAGGCATTTAAATTTTATTATTATGGTGAGACTTCCATAGTCGAAGTCGAAGATGGTGTGGAAGAGTTGAGTTGGCCTAGTTAAATGGTGGCCGTTATTTGAAAGCTTTCTCAGAAGTTTTACTACTCCTCTGTGTTTCTTGTAATCAAATTATTTTATAAATTGCAATTGTTTCGAAGAAAATGCCTTTTTTGCATGCTGCACATCGAAATTTTTTATATTTATTTATGCACTCACAAGGGAACCTCCCCATCCCACCCCCCTCAGATTTAGTTAGAGGTTGGCACAGGGATAGGCCTTGAAAAACTGAACACAGATCAATCGGGAAAACAGGAAGAAGTTGTGTGGAACTATGAAAAAAATAAGCAAAATATACGAACTGAGTAGGCCATGCGCAAGGTTGGCAACATTTAGGAGACTGTCAGCTTGCGAGCGCCATTGTCCCGTGGTTAGTGTGAGCAACTGCGAAATGAGAGGTCTTTGGTTCAAATCTTCTCTCGAGTGAAAACTTTAATTTTTTATTTTCAGACAATTATTAAAGTTCAGGCACTCACACATAATCAACTTCGCTCTCCAAAATTCCAGGACATGTTTAGATTTGCTTGGACATATACAGGATTTGACGGTCTACACACGGAAACATTTGAAAACGTAAAAAACATATGTTTTGACAGAGCACAGAGAAAACTGTGCGACTGTGAAACTCATTTGTTCAGTTTATGTGACAACTCTTATGTTTTCATCACTTTTTTGGGAGTGATTATCACATCCACAAGAAAACCTAAATCGGGCAAGGTAGAAGAATCTTTTTACCCATTCGCCAAGTGTGCAAGTTAGGTGGGTCGACAACATATTCCTGTCATGTGACGCACATGCTGTCACCAGTGTCGTATAGAATATATCAGACGTGTTTTCCTGTGGAGGAATCGGTTGACTTATGACCTTGCGATCAAATGTTTTCGGTTCCTATTGGAGAGGCACGTCCTTTCGTATACTAATCGCACGGTTTTGCTGTGCGATCGCAAAACACAGACACTAAACTTATTACAGTGAACAGAGACGTCAATGAATGAACGGACAGTTCGTAACTTTGCGAAAATAAAGAAAATAAAATTTTCACTCGAGGTAGGACGCGAACCAAGGACCTCTCGTTCCGCAGCCGTTCACTCTAACCACGGGACCACGGCGCTCCTGAGTTCAGATTGTCCTTGATGTTGCCTATCTTGCACATGGACTACTCAGTTTGTATATTTTGCTTATTTTTTCATAGTTTCACACAACTTCTTCCTGTTTTCTCGATTGATCTGTGTTCAGTTTTTCAGGACCTATCCACTGCGTCAATTTATAACTAAATCTGAGGGGGGTGCGATGGGGAGGTTCCCTTGTCAGACGCGTTTCGCCTTTTTTGCAAGGCATCTTCAGTGGGTGTCAGGTTACTTCTAATTCATTGCATCTAAGCAAACTGCTTTTTCTCATCTGGCAACCAGGTGGACATCTTACAGTTCACTTTCCGCTCACTGTTTGAAACTCTGTATTAAAAAGCTGGCAGTGAATCTCTGTATTAAAACTCTGTATTAAAAAGAAGGCTGTTACAGTTATGTGTAACGTAAACAGTGAACTGTAAGATGTCCACTTGGTTGCCAGATGAGAAAAAGCAGTTTGCTTAGATGCAATGAATTAGAAGTTTCCTGACACCCGTGAAGATACCTTGTAAAAAAGGTGAAACGAGTCTGCGTGCATAAATAAAAATAAAAATTTCGATGTCAGCAAGCAAAAAAGACATTTTCTTCGAAAAAACTGCAATTTATATACAGCTACTGCGAAAATGGCCATTACAAGAAACTTTTTAAATGATTTTACGTTGGCGTTTTCGAAGCCTGCACTCTATTAATACAGTTTTCCGTGTGTAAAATGCTTAAGGTCAAAGTTAATAATTTGTCAGTAGTGTAACTTGTTCCTTTACACGCTTAGCTATATATCGAGGCAAAGGTTCTGCCGAGTGTTCCTGTGTTTCAGAGGTACTGGAATGTCTTTGTGATTCGCGCAAAAACCTTCGATTGTGCCAGCGCCTTGGCTGCGAGTGATATATCATCCGAGGTCTAGACGTGGCAGTGTTTAAGAACCTGTCCACGACCGGGAGTGGTTCACATACCGCCTTCCAAAGTTTAGTATTTATCTTCCTTCCGTCAAGGCGGGTTAAGCTGTTAGATATATGAATATATATTGCATATAACCTGTTCTTATACGAAACTGTTTCCTTAAATATTACCGACTGGCAATTGGCTAAACTTTAGATTGCATAGCATCTGCTGAGTTCCTTGCGCAGCTCTTTCTAGTAGTCTTTTATTAACACGTCTGAGACCGTCAACATTCATTTTTAAAGAACAGTATTTCTGCTGTAGTTTTCTGTGCAAGTGGTTCTATCACGTTACGTAATTGGATCATAGCTTGGCACTAGTTCTGAAGTATCATTAAGTCACTCTTTACTGGTAACTGTTTCCATTATATGTAAAAAAAAAAAGTTCAAATGGGACTACCGAGCGAGGTGGCGCAGTGGTTAGACACTGGACTCGCATTCGGGAGGACGACGGTTCAATCCCGTGTCTGGCCTTACTGATTTAGGTTTTCCGTGATTTCCCTAAATCACTCAAGGCAAATGCCGGTATGGTTCCTTTGAAAGGGCACGGCCGACTTCCTTCCCCGTCCTTCCCTAATCCGATGAGACCGATGACCTCGCTGTCTGGTCTCCTTCCCCAAAACAACTCCCCCTTCCCCCCCCCCCCCCCAACTCATACGGGACTTAACTGCTACGGTCATCAGTCCCTAAGCTTACACACTACTTAACCTAAATTATCCTAAGGACAAACACACACACACACACACACACACACACCCATGCCCGAGGGAGGACTCGAACCTCCGCCGGGACCAGCCGCAATATATGTATGTTGAGGGAAATCCTATAAGGGAGTTTGAATTTCTGAAGTTTGTCAGTAATTCTGTTTCCTTGATAAGGGAAAATAAAGCGAGGGGTATTAATTAGTGCCTGGCAACGTTAAGTTTGTAACTGACCTTTTAACAAGTGCTTCTTTAATGGATTGAAACAGTAAGTTTATAAGGGTATTTTAGTGAAGAATATTAAGTGTGGCCATATTAATATAATAACTGGTTTTACGGAGATTGATGAAGTGGCTATGTGAAGTAATTGATAATTGCTATGCTTAAGGTATCTATAAATGCCTGGCACATTAAGTTGGCTCAAATGGCTCTGAGCACTATGGGACTTAACATCTGAGGTCATCAGTCCCCTAGAAGTTAGAACTAATTAAACCTAACTAACCTAAAGTCACCACACACAGCCACGCCCGAGGCAGGATTCGAACCTGCACATTAAGTTTTTATAACTTTCTCTTAAGGGACTGTTTATTTGAGTACTGAGTACGTTGGGTTTCTAACTGTATTTGCAAAGCTTTATCTACTGGCTCGTCCACAATTTGTAATTGGCAAATTCCTTAAAAGGCGTAGTGTATGTATAGTGTCTTCATTATAAATTGTGCCGGCCGGAGTGGTCGTGCGGTTCCAGGCGCTACAGTCTGGAACCGAGTGACCTCTGCGGTCGCAGGTTCGAATCCTGCCTCGGGCATGGATGTGTGTGATGTCTTTAGGTTAGTCAGGTTTAATTAGTTCTAAGTTCTAGGCGACTGATGACCTCAGAAGTTAAGTCGCATAGTGCTCCGAGCCATTATAAATTGTGACTACCAATCATGATTCCATCCCGCTTCCTCTTTTATGGTATCTAAGATATGGTGGGCAGGTGTGGTACGAAAAGGGAACCACGTACCAGCTAGGTTTATCTTCGACACAGATTCTTCGCCAGACCTACCTGGCGTCTACATCTACATCCATACCCCGCAAGCCACCTGACGGTGTGTGGCGGAGTGTACGTTGAGTACCTCTATCGGTTCTCCCTTCTATTCCAGTCTCGTATTGTTCGTGGAAAGAAGGATTGTCGGTATGCTTCTGTGTGGGCTCTAATCTCTCTGATTTTCGCGAGATATATGTAGGAGGGAGCAATATACTGCTTGACTCGTCGGTGAAGGTATGTTCTCGAAACTTCAACAAAAGCCCGTACCGAGCTACTGAGCGTCTCTCCTGCAGAGTCTTCCACTGGAGTTTATCTATCATCTCCGTAACGCTTTCGCGATTACTAAATGATCCTGTAACGAAAGGCGCTGCTCTCCGTTGGGTCTTCTCTATGTCTTCTATGAACCCTATCTGGTACGGACCCCACACCGGTGAGCAGTATTCAAACAGTGGGCGAACAAGTGTACTGCAACTTACTTTCTTTGTTTCCATTTCCTAAGGGTTCTTCCAATGAATCTCAGTCTGGCATCTGCTTTACCGACGATCATTTCTTTTTAAATCACTCCTAATGCGTGCCGGCCGGTGTGGCCGTGCGGTTCTAGGCGCTTCAGTCTGGAACCGCGTGACCGCTACGGTCGCAGGTTCGAATCTTGCCTCAGGCATGGATATGTGTGATTTCCTTAGGTTAGTTAGGTTTAATTAGTTCTAAGTTCTAGGCGACTGATGACCTCAGAAGTTAAGTCGCATAGTGCTCAGAGCCATTTGAACCAACTCCTAATGCATACTCCCAGATAATTTATGGAACTGATTGCTTCCAGTTGCTGACCTGCTATTTTTGTAGCTAAATGATGAAGGATCTATCTTTCTATGTATTCGCAGCACATTACACTTGTCTACACTGAGATTCAATTGCCATTCCCTGCACCATGTGAGGTGTTGGCAGAAGAGCCAACACCGTGTTGCTAGAGGAGGCCGAAATGCACGCTTTTAAGCTCACGTAGATTGGCGTGAGGTCTGGAACAAGGTAAAGTAATTATCCTACAAAGAAAAGAACGTAGTTCTTGGAATACTTAACTTTAATCCATAATTGGAGAACATCGCTCTTGTTTGTACATGCTTCACACGATAAATATCAAATGCTATGGCGCCTTGCTAGGTCGTAGCAAATGACGTAGCTGAAGGCTATTCTAACTATCGTCTCGGCAAATGAGAGCGTAATTTGTCAGTGTAGCTTCGCTAGCAAAATCTGCTGTACAACTGGGGCGAGTGCTAGGAAGTCTCTCTAGACATGCCGTGTGGCGGCGCTTGGTCTGCAATCACTGACAGTGGCGACACGCGGGTCCGGCGTATACTAACGGACCGCGGCCGATTTAAAGGCTACCACCTAGCAAGTGTGGTGTCTGGCGGTGACACCACACCATGCGTCAATTCGCTGCAGATCTTCCTGCATTTCGGTACAATTTTCCATTGTTACAACCTCTCGATATACCACCGCATCGTCCGCAAGAAGCGTCAGTGAACTTCCGATGTCATCCACAAGGTCACATATTTATATTGTGAATAACAACGGTCCTACGACACTCCCCTGCGGCACACCTGAAATCACTCTTACTTTGGAAGACTTCTCTCCATCGAGAATGATATGCTGCGATCTATTATCTAGGAACTCTTCAATCCAATCACACAATTGGTGTGATAGTCCATACGCTCTTACTTTGTTCACTAAACGACTGTGGGGAACTGTATCGAACGTCTTGCGGAAGTCAAGAAACACGGCATCTACCTGGGAACCCGTGAGTCTCGTAGACGAATAGCACGAGCTGGGTTTCACACGATCGTCTTTTTCGAAACCCATGCTGATTCCTACAGAGTAGATTTCTAGTCTCCAGAAAAGCCATTATACTCGAACATAATACGTGTTCCAACATTCTACAACTGATCGACGTTAGAGATATAGGTCTATAGTTCTTCACATCTGTTCTACGCCCCTTCTTGAAAACGGGGATGACCTGTGTCCTTTTCCAGTCCTTTGGAACGCTACGCTCTTCTAGAGACCTACGGTACACCGCTGCAAGAAGGGGGGCATGACCACTGGTGCCCTCTGTCCACGGTAGATTGGGTAGGTACGAGCATGTGTGTACGTGCGTGCAGCCCACACAGCGCGTAACAGCAGCGTAAGCGCACACGCACAGCCACGCAGCCTCCCGTGGCCTGTGCGGCTGCCGCCAACATCGACAGAGCCGGTGGTGCTCCCACTCCGTACCGCCGCGGCCATGAATAATGCATCAGGGCAGTGACGTAGCTCCGTGCCCCCGTTGCCCTGCGCAAGCGGCGTCAGCGTGCGACGTCTCGCCCCCCCTCTCCACCCCCCCCCCATGCCTTCTCTTCTCTGCTCTACTGTACGGTACACACAGGGACGCCCGCAGCCAACAGCCGGTACAGACGTGCCTGGAATGCGCACTGCTGTTAGAACATTAGAACATACTCCACTGATATCTTGCCAGACTCTGCCTTGGGCCATACTGAAACAGCATCCCCATTACTTTCGTCAGCGACTCTCAAACAGCGCAGAGTCCGTGCACCTGTTCTTCTTCTAGTGCTATCGGTTTCGGATGTTTGAGACCATCATAGCTACAGTAGCGACAAGAAATATTCTAGAATGATATTTTCACTTTGCAGCGGAGTGTGCGCTGATATGAAACTTCCTGGCAGATTAAAACTGTGTGTCGGACCGAGACTCGAACTCGGGACCTTGCCTTTCGTGGGCAAGTGCTCTACCATCTTTTTTTCTTTTATTCCACAAATATAGTAAAAAAATGGCTACAATGAAACGACATAAATAAGGCGACAGATAATTGAAGTCATAAATTACAGCATTCAAAGAATGAGTCTTTAGCAGTAGCACAATTTAGCATTTTCACTGTCACCTTCAACTGGTGGCAGTTCAGCACGGCACATTTTCTTCTTCTGCAGCCTGAGGTTTCTCATCACCATTCCCCAGACCCAAATTAATCATTCAGTAAATCCTTGATGTGTGTTCCTTTCAGGGTAAATTACGTGGACAGAGGAGCAGTCCCGAACAGCGACATCGCAAAATCCTTCACTGCCTTGTTATTTTTTGTCAATTTCAGCCTTCTAAACACATCCATAGGGAGTTCAAGATCTTCCTTTATATCAGACACCAGATGTTTGTCGCCATATTCTTGTATCTGCTGTACTACTGATTTATTTTTCATGTGTGACTTGCAGGTGAGTTTAGGGTCGGGAACGTGACCCAACACATTCTCTCTTTACTAGGAATCCAGTTCCTAACCTATACCCATTCTGTTGAAGACAATGTAATGTTGTTGCTTTAATTTAATCTGAAAGCGGTGCTGATATTCAAGACCATAAAAGTGGTTTAAAAGCTGTGAGCTGTCTAGGGAAGTTAACCTTGCATTACTGTGCAACTGTTTCACCAGGTATCTAGTCTAGCTTATCAAATTCCCAACCAGACTAACATTAATTATAATCTTTTAATAGTCTTACGACAACCGGTGATATATATATAAAAAAGAGAATTTAAATAAAAAGAAATAAATCAGTTTATATTTGGAAATTTATTTTAACATTGATCATTGAAATTTCAGCATATTAAATTTGATTCATAACTAAACTGGTGCCTTATTTAGGATTGTGAAAATGTGAGTTTGCGATCTTACGGAACACATCAAATGTGGAGCCAAGATTGGGAGACTGCATACAACACTGCATTCATAAAATAACACACGAAGAACGTTGAAACATATGCAAGAGGAAATTAACCACAACCAACCGATTCAATTTTCACCCAAAGAAGTTACGTTCGTAGCGCAATCCTGTCCGTCATGTAATTACCACACACTGGTATACTAAATTCATACTAACTCTCTGTGAAATCTTCCCGAAAAGAATAGCTGAGGGCTACTTTCATGATTACACCACATGCTTCACGTGGTCAACTTGGTTTACACCAAGAGTGTAACTCCACAATAATTTTGATAATTAAAATAAATTAGATCGAAAAGCAATTTACAAAAGAAAAACCTGGAACTGGTTATAATCTCACGCACATTCGCATTTAAGATTGATGATCTTAGTTAGAGTTACTGATCAACACGTGGTTCCACTTTACTCACAAAGTAGTGACAAAGCAACTACCGGAAGATATTCTGATCTTCACACTCGAATTACACTGCGTAGCAATTTAAGATAACATTAGATATTTTAGAGCTAAACCTGAAATAAAGGTGATCAAATTTTCAATTAGGCTGCACTTAAGAAATCCATTGTTCTAAAGACTTATAAGACACGCGCTTAGCCGGAGATCTTACCACTTCAGACGCTCGCCGCGGACAGACTGCCGTGGTCCCTTCCTGAGCGGTGGCTCACAAATACAAATGGAAGTGACCAGAGAGGCAGCTTCCTATACCAACATGACAAGGGACGGACAGGACCATACTAAGAATAGAAACCTCTTTGCGTCTAGAAAGCGTAGCTACCTGTTCCGGCGTTGGTCCTACTGTTCTCTAGCAAACAGGCTTGTCTGCTACCATCAAGCATGCAATTAGAAATACGTTTGCTCATTCATTCTTTCACACAGAAGGGAAGGGGGATGACAGTATCTTATCATATACGGTATGTAAAAGAAAGCGGACGTAGGTTCGGTATGAGACTGTGTGACATGAATTACATATAAACTGTGTTTTTAAGTGTAGTAGTGTGACAGATCGTTCTTGTTTATGTGTAAAAGTAACACGTTCCACTGCTCAGTCTCCTCCCAGATAGTCAGAAACACCACAGTAAATTTAGAAGAGGAATGTATGCCGTAAATGACAACAGATTTAAGAAATTAACATGAAAGGAATCCAACAGAGACCTTTCAACAATTCGGAGCATGTTACCATATTTCTTATTGTGATTCTGATATTTTAGTATCAAGCACGACTCACGCCCCGTCGTGACAGATTTACTTCTGCACATTACTTCCTCTCCTACTTTCCAAGCTTCACAGAAGCTCTTCTGCGAACCTTGCAGAACTAGCACTCCTGGAAGAAAGGATATTGCGGAGACATGGCTTAGCCACAGCCTGGGGGATGTTTCCAGAATGATATTTTCACTCTGCAGCGGAGTGTGCGCTAATATGAAACTTCCTGGCAGATTAAAATTGTGTGCCAGACCGAGACTCGAACTCGGGACCTTTGCCTTTCGCGGTCCGCCACCCAGTTTTAATCTGCCAGAAAGTTTCAAGAAATATTCTGACAAACACATTTTCGCCGCTAGTGTGTGCGTCGTTCGTTTCCTGTCTAGCGAGTCCGTCTTGTCTCACTGTGCAGCGGCACGCGTGGTTGCACTGACGAGCCAAAAAATTATTAACACCTGCTTAATAGCTTGTTTATGCGACTCTGGAAGGAAATACTGAGTGATCAAAAAGTCAGTATAAATTTGAAAACTCAATAAATCACGGAATAATGTAGATAGAGAGGTACAAATTGATACACATGCTTGGAATGACATGGGGTTTATGCAGGATGGCGCTCCACCCCATATTGCTAGACGCGTGAAAGATCTCTTGCGAGCGTCGTTTGGTGATGATCGTGTGCTCAGCCGCCACTTTCGTCATGCTTGGCCACCCAGCTCCCCAGACCTCAGTCCGTGCGATTATTGGCTTTGGGGTTACCTGTAGTCGCAAATGTATCGTGATCGACCGACATCTCTAGGGACGCTGAAAGACAACATCCGACGCCAATGCCTCACCATAACTCCGGACATGCTTTACAGTGGTGTTCACAACATTATTCCTCGACTACAGCTATTGTTGAATGATGGTGGACATATTGAGCATTTCCTGTAAAGAACATCATCTTTGCTTTGTCTTACTTTGTTATGCTAATTATTGCTATTCTGATCAGATGAAGCGCCATCTGTCGGACATTTTTTTGAACTTTTGTATTTTTTTGGTTCTAATAAAACCCCATGTCATTACAAGCATGTGTGTCAATTTGTACCTCTCTATCTACATTATTCCGTGATTTATTCATTTTTCAAATTTATGCTGAGCATTTGATAACCCAGTACATCACAGATACTGGATCCCCCAGTTTGTTGGTAGGTTTGTGGGGGTATGTGGCATTAGATGTCTACATACAGGTCGTGTAATTCGAGTAAATGATGGGCCGCTGATTTTTGCGTACGCATTAATGGCGCCCGATAGCGACCCAGATGGATACCAAAGGATTTACATCCGGCGGGTTTGGTCGCCAAGATATCAGTATGAATTCACCATAGTGCTCCTCAAACTTCTGTAGCAACATATGCGCAGTTATACTGCTGAAAAATTACATTGCCTTTGGGGAAGACTCAAGTATGAAGGGATGCAGGTGGTTCAAAGCTGTCAGCGTGTCTTCAATTACTACCACAGGCCCCATGCAAGCGCAGGACAATGTCTCCCTCAGCATAATACCGCTCGCACCAGCCTGCGTCCGTGGCACGTTTCGAGCAGTCGTTCACCTCGATGACAGCGTATATGGAGACAACCATCGACCCAGTATCGCAAAAGTATGATTCACCGAAGAGGCGACACGTTTCTATTGGTCAATGGTCGAATCCCAATGGTCCCGTGCCCACTTCAGTCACAAAGGACAATGTCGTTGGGTCAACCTGCGAACACACACACTGTGGAGCTGCATGTTCAACATTGTACAATGAACAGCGTGCTCTGAAACATTTGTGTGTACACCAGCGTTATGCTCTTTCCGCAGAGATGCCACAGATCACCATCTGTCCTACTTTACAGAGCAGGCAAGCGTCTGAGGCCCACGATCTGTGCCGGCCCATGTGGCCGAGCGGTTCTAGGCGGTTCAGTCTGGAACCGCGCTACCGCTACGCGCGCAGGTTCGAATCCTGTCTCGGGCATGGGTGTGTGTGATGTCCTTAGGTTTAAGTTGTCTAAGTTCTCGGAGACTGATGACCTCAGATGTTAAGTCCCATAGTGCTCAGAGCCATTTGAACCATTATGAACCCACGTTCTGTGAAGAGTCGTGGACATCCAATCATTTAGTGCCTAGCGGTAGTTTCACTGTCTTTATATCTGTTTCTGTAGATGCTCACGACAGCAGCAAGTGAACATTAACCGTTTTCGAGTAATAAAAATCTCCCCCTTTTTTTTAAAAAAAATTTTCACTCAGACATTGAAGTTTCTAATTTATCTACGATAACGTTGGAAGCTGAAGAAGTGAATTAAAATGTGTGCTGCAGCCAGGACTCGAACCCAGGTCTTCTTACTTACTAGGTAGATAGGGTGGACATCGCACCACCACAGCATTATAGTTGATATAGCTGCATAAACCACCGAAGTCAATTACACTCCCCAACACAAACTCCAATTCACATCTCCCCTTACATTGTCACTATTACCAGGGCTCTCCGGCATTGGAATAGCACCCCGGCATTGGACGTAATGGGGAATTGCTGTACTACGTGATCGTATAGATCTTAAATTAAATCTTCCCTTAGTACAACACTTCCCCATGTCGGAGAGTCCTAATATGTTGTTGTTGTTGTGGTCTTCAGTCCTGAGACTGGTTTGATGCAGCTCTCCATGCTACTCTATCCTGTGCAAGCTTTTTCATCTCCCAGTACCTACTGCAACCTACATCCTTCTGAATCTGCTTAGTGTACTCATCTCTTGGTAACCCTCTACGATTTTTACCCTCCACGCTGCCCTCCAATACTAAATTCGTGATCCCTTGATGCCTCAGAACATGTCCTACCAACCGATCCCTTCTTCTGGTCAAGTTGTGCCACGAACTTCTCCTCTCCCCAATCCTATTCAATAATTCCTCATTAGTTATGTGATCTGCCACTCCCCAATTCTGTTCAGTACCTCCTCATTAGTTACATGATCTATGCATCTAATCTTCAGCATTCTTCTGTAGCACCACATTTCGAAAGCTTCTATTCTCTTCTTGTCCAAACTATTTATCGTCCATGTTTCACATCCATACATGGCTACACTCCATACGAATACTTTCAGAAATGACTTCCTGACACTTAAATCAATACTGGATGTTAACAAATTTCTCTTCTTCAGAAACGCTTTCCTTGCCATTGCCAGTCTACATTTTATATCCTCTCTACTTCCACCATCATCAGTTATTTTGCTCCCCAAATAGCAAAACTCCTTTACTACTTTAAGTGCCTCATTTCCTAATCTAATTCCCTCAGCATCACCCGACTTAAATAGACTACATTCCATTATCCTTGTTTTGCTTTTGTTGATGTTCATCTTATATCCTCCTTTCAAGACACTGTCCATTCCATTCAACTGCTCTTCCAAGTCCTTTGCTGTCTCTGACAGAATTACAATGTCATCGGCGAACCTCAAAGTTTTTATTTCTTCTCCATGAATTTTAATACCTACTCCGAATTTTTCTTTTGTTTCCTTTACTGCTTGCTCAATATACAGATTGAACAACATCGGGGAGAGGCTACAACCCTGTCTTACTCCCTTCCCAACCACTGCTTCCCTTTCATGTCCCTCGACTCTTATAACTGCCATCTGGTTTCTGTACAAATTATAAATAGCCTTTCGCTCCCTGTATTTTACCCCTGCCACCTTTAGAATTTGAAAGAGAGTATTCCAGTCAACATTGTCAAAAGTTTTCTCTAAGTCTACAAATGCTAGAAACGTAGGTTTGCCTTTCCTTAATCTTTCTTCTAAGATACGTCGTAAGGTCAGTATTGCCTCACGTGTTCCAGTGTTTCTACGGAATCCAAACTGATCTTCCCCGAGGTTGGCTTCTAGTAGTTTTTCCATTCGTCTGTAAAAAATTCGTATTAGTATTTTGCAGCTGTGACTTATTAAACTGATATGGCTACGAAGTCTTTCGCGACGTATTTCCTGAGTAAAAATTTCTCGGTGTACATGCCGCGTCAAATCAGGATAAATCTCCAAGCTTTCGACCACTACCTCCATGGTCGTCGTCAGGGCTAAAACTGACTGTCGTGAACTAGCGAGGTTCCCACTTTTATATACAAAGGACGGCTTCTTATTGGCTGGAATACGTCAGCGATATGGCGCGTAGCGAAGTGATGCCCTCTACTTCCATAGATGTAGTTGCTATCCCGCGTTGCTTGCAGCGCCATCCCTTAAATCAGGAGGTAAAG
Organism: Schistocerca serialis cubense; assembly: GCF_023864345.2. Lineage (NCBI taxonomy): Eukaryota > Metazoa > Arthropoda > Insecta > Orthoptera > Acrididae > Schistocerca > Schistocerca serialis. The sequence continues at coordinate 197,729,996 of NC_064647.1, read as the reverse complement.
TGCGAGAAGTTTTTCTCTGCGATTTTTCTTTATCCAGTGCACTCTTCCAAGTGTTGCTAAGTGCATAGCCGTTGTCTCTATTAAAGTTATTATCGCTAATTTCGACTGCTTCCCGGAACACAGAGTCCCAGTAATTCGATGTGTGGGCTACTACTCTGGTTTCTTCAAATAAAATCTTATGCTTGTTAAGCAGGCTATGTTCAGCCACCGCTGATTTTTCCAAATACCTGTATTTCAGGTGGCGTTGGTGCTCGATGTAGCGGTCGGCAACGGTTCTTACAGACTGGCCCACGTAATTCTTGCCGCATTCGCAAGGAATAGTATAAATTCCCGGCACTCTTAAGCCGAGACTATCTTTGACTGGTCTCAACATTTCCTTAATTTTCCTAGGTGGTCGGAAAACTGGTTTTATTCCTTGCCTCTTCAGGACTCTGGCTATCTTACTCGTTGTAGCACCGCAAAAAGGAAGCCGCGCTATGTGTTGGTCCTCTTCTTGTATGTGGCCGGTATCGTGTCTTACTTTCTTGGACAATACTGATTTAATTTCACCGGCAGAATAACCATTCCTCTTGAAAACAGTCGTCAAATGGTTGATCTCGGGACCGAGGTGGTCCTTGTCGGAAATAGTCCTGGCTCTGTGTACTAAAGTATTCAGCATAGCTCTCTTCTGAGACGGATGATGGAAGCTAAGGCTATGCAGATATAAGTCTGTATAGGTTGGCTTCCTGTACACAGAATGGCCCAGTCGTCCATCCGGCTTTCGCTCTACCAACACATCTAAAAAAGGTAACTTCCCTTCCTTCTCTACCTCCAATGTAAATTTTATGTTTGGATGTACACCATTCAGATGTTCGACGAACTGCTGCAGCGTGTCGCTGCCGTGTGGCCAGATTAAAAAAGTATCGTCGACGTATCTGTAGAAGCATGTTGCTTATCTTGCACATGGACTACTCGGTTCGTATATTTTGCTTATTTTTTCATAGTTCCACACAACTTCTTCCTGTTTTCTCGATTGATCTGTGTTCAGTTTTTCAAGGCCTATCCACTGTGCCAACTTATAACTAAATCTGAGGGGGGTGCGATGGGGAGGTTCCCTTGTTAGAGCTATTTGAACCATTTTGGAACCCAGCAAGGTCACACTCCGAACGAAGAGTCTCATAAAGAGGATGACAAAGGGCGACCCAAGGAAGACTGCTGCTGACATAAACAGAGACTGCGTGAATTCCACAACGTGGAAATATAGAGCACGAATCCACGGAGGATCTAATCTTCATGACCGACTACCAATCAAAAATCCTTTAATATCAGCAAAGAACAGGCAAGCCCGACTTGAGTTTGCCACGGTGCATGAGAACTGGACATCTCAACAGTGGTCGCGTGTGCCCGGGGGCGATGAAAGTAATTTGTTTTCGTCCGATGGGATTCGATATGTTCGAACCACGGTCGGCGCGATAAACGATGTCTTGTACCGAATACCCACTGTCAAGCATGGTGGTGGGAACGTCGCGGTAAAATGTGAATTTCGTGAGATTAAGGTCTCTCGTCGGGTAGACCGCCCGCCTGGTGCAAGTCTTCCGATTTGACGCCACTTCGGCGACTTGCGCGTCGATGGGGATGACATGATGATCATTAGAACAACACAACACCCAGTCTCTGAGCGGAGAAAAATCTCCGACCCAGCCGGGAATCGAACCCGGGCCTTGAGGATCGACATTCTGTCGCGCTGACCACTCAGCTACCGGGGGCGGACACGTGGTGGTGTGGCGATGCTTCTCTCATTCAGATGTCGGCCCTCTGGTGCCTATTGAAGGCATTATGGATAGTTTCAAATATTGTGAAATCTCGAAAACGCACGTGTTGCCCCATGCTGGAGATAAAATGGGACGAAACTGTGAATTTCATCGCGACGATGCTGCTAAGCACACCTCCACTCGTGTCACAGACGTTTGGAGAAGGCTGCCAGTAAGGATGCTTAAGTGGCCTAGCCGAAGCTCAGATCTCGAGCCTGTAGGAGGAACTGGATCGAAGGCAAAGGCAACGAAAATTCTCCAGCTTCGACCAATAATTGTAATCTTTGGTTAAGGTACGGCAGGAAATTCCCCTGCATCGTTTCGTTTCCCTCATTGACTCCATTCCATCACGAATTGCAGCTGTAATTAAAGCGAAACGTTATGCAACCAATTACTAATGGCTGCATACACTGATTCAAGTTCCACACGTCTTTTAAGCTGTAACGTAAGTCTTGTTCAACTGCAGTAATTCTGTAAAACTATCCGTGATACTGCTAGTTATGGGACACAGTTTTGCTTGTTTTGCGATATTAGCGCAATTAGCGCTGTTAATAATGTGACACAACATTTATAAAGATTTTTCTTTGAATAATTTGTGTTACTTACAAAAATGTGTCTGTCAAAGTACTTGTCGCTACAGTATATCACTTTTACTTGTTCGAAAAGCTTCTTCGCCGGGTATTTAATTTTCCTAGCCGGCATGTTCTGCTTCTTCCTTTTCCTCTTTTAGGAGGTGTGTCTCTTTGAAGAACATTGTGCAGCAGTCTGCACCTGTTTCCGTTAGGACATAACGACTCGGAAAAAAAACCATTGCCAGCCGGAATCAACGTGAACTCACTTTGCTCCTCAAGCCACTGTGGCCCGAGTCTGGCCTTGTCACACTGACGGTTATCCTGCTGAAATATGCCATCGCCTTCGTGGAAGATAACGTATCGTGCTTTTCCAGCATTTTGTTGTGTACAGATTTTCCTACGATCATTTTGGGGAGAACGTTGTCTTCAGTAATTTTATCTGTCCACTGGGCTGTTATCATTTTCCTGTGCAGCCACACCTAAGATGCCACTACCTACAGCTATATTCGCCAAAAAATTGAACAGTGCACCGAAATCAGAAGGAATTCTCGGCTGTTCAGGAAACTTTATCTGGCTACTGAAACAGTAAGGTGTGTTCACTCTTCGAAATCCGTATTCGACAGGCCTTGTGTCCACGTCATGGTCCTACACGTTTAATCTGACAGACCTGCGTCTCGTTTCAGACATATCGACGACAATGACTGATTTATTCAACAATGAAATTCGCCAACAGCCGTGCAGTTGAGATGCTGTTTTGTTTTATTTTTATTTTTACTATCACTTTCGGCATTCGATTATGCCATCTTCAGGTCGCATATGCATCTCTCAAAAATAAACGATATTGGCATACTGAGCCATATGATCCTGGAGGTGGTGGTACGGACCAAGACAAGACAAGCTGTCCAGTAAGCATGAGCTCCAAAATGTATACCTGAGGAGCTATGAACACTTGTTCATCTTCACTAGCGTGGAACACATCAGCTTTATTGAACAAATGCTCACACCTCATCAGGTACACGTTTTAGACCCTATGTCTGCTAGACATTTTTTCTTCTTTCGGTCCATACTATGACTGTACAATGTTAGCAACAACAGTGCTAGCACAAGTATTCCACCGTCGGATGTATGAGAACAGTTCTTCCTTATAAATTTTGGCTTGTTCGGTTCAGGTAGAGAGACTCTTACCTCAAATTGAGACATTTATCGTTCTCCATCAACCTAGAAAGTTTGTAACATTGTCACGGAATCTCTCTGCATATAAATATTTTTACAGATACCGGCGCTTATAACTTTGATTCTCTGCAGCGTCGTTGGATGACGTTTCCGGACATAGGTTTCTATGTAAAACTCGATCTAATACACTACTGGTCATTAAAATTGCTACACCAAGAAGAAATGCAGATGATAAACGGGTATTCATTGGACAAATCTATTATACTAGAACTGACATGTGATTACGTTTTCACGCAGTTTGGGTGCATAGATCCTGAGATATCAGTACCCAGAACAACCATCTCTGGCCGTAATAACGGCCTTGATACTCCTGGGCATTGAGTCAAACAGAGGTTGGATGGCGTATACAGTTGCAGCTGCCCATGCAGCTTCAACACTATACCACAGTTCATTAAGAGTAGTGAATGGCGTATTGTGACGAGCCAGTTGCTCGGCCACCATTGACCAGACGTTTCCAATTGGTGAGACATCTGGAGAATGTGCTGGCCAGGGCAGCAGTCGAACATTTTCTGTATCCAGAAAAACTCATACAGGACCTGCAACATGCGGTCGTGCATTATCCTGCTGAAATGTATCGTTTCGCAGGCATCGAATGAAGAGTAGAGCCACAGGTCTTAACACATCTGAAACGTAACGTCTACTGTTCAAAGTGCCGTCAATGCGAACAAAAGGTGACCGAGACGTGTAACCAATGGCACCCCATACCATCAGGCCAGTATGGCGATGACGAATACACGCTCCCAATGTGCGTTCACCGCGATGTCGCCAAACACGGATGCGACCATCATGATGCTGTAAACAGGACCTGGATTCATCCGAAAAAATGACGTTTTGCAATTCGTGCACCCAGGTTCGTCGTTGAGTACACCATCACTGGCTCTGCTGTCTGTGATGCAGCGTAAAGGGTAACCGCAGCCATAGTCTACGAGCTGATAGTCCATGCTGCTGCAAACGTCGTCGAACTGTTCGTGCAGATGGTTGTTGTCTTGCAAACGTCCCCATCTGTTGACTCAAGGATCGAGACGTGGCTGCACGATCCGTTACAGCCATGCTGATAAGATGTCTGTCATCTCGACTGCTAGTGATACGAGGCCGTTGGGATCCAGCACGGCGTTCCGTAGTACCCTCCTGAACCCACCGATTCCATATTCTGCTAACATTGGATTTCGACCAACGCGAGCAGCAATGTCGCGATACGATAAACCGTAATCGCGATAGGTTACACTCCGACTTTTATCAAAGTCGGAAACGTGATGGTACGCATCTCTCCTCCTTACACGACACATCACAACAACGTTTCACCAGGCAACGCCGGTCAGCTGCTGTTTTGTGTATGAGAAATCGGTTGGAAACTTTCCTCTGCACGTTGTAGGTGTCGCCACCGGCGCCAACCTTGTGTGAATGCTCTGAAATGCTAATCATTTGCATATCACAGCATCTTCTTCCTGTCGGTTAAATTTCGCGTCTGTAGCACGTCATCTTCGTGGTGTAGCAATTTTAATGGCCAGTAGTGTATCTCTCCTCCACAACCTCGAGAAATGTGTAAGGTGAATTGTGAATCGCCCTCTACATACAGTGATTCTTTAGGATGTAAATGAATATGTATGTAACAGCCTCAAACGTTTGCTGGACATTTGGATTTCCTGCCGGATGCTCGTTAGTCCCCAGAAAGCGGGGTTGTAGCAGTGGAACGTCGTGCGCAAGTTTTCACTGAGGCAGCCGGGACGACAGATTGCATTGTTTACCCGAGGCAATTCCGAGATGCTGGCTGTGAGGAGGTGGAGGCAGTTGTTATTACGGCGAGGCCACGACTCGGCGCCGCACCGCCGGATGCCTGGAAAAGTGGCGGCTGGCGGAACGACCTTGCCGTGGTCGTTGTGGTGGTCGTGGTCGCGGTCGTGTGATGAGAGGGCCCGTTGGGAGTCCCCAGGGAGAAGCCGCAGTCGTTTAGACGTCGAAACGTGACGGCGGCGCCCTCTCCAAATATTTACCAGTCAGGCGTGAAAGGGCAGGGAGAGGTCTACACACACCCACGACGTTGCGGTCGCGCCGGCTGCGAAGGAGCGAGGCGAACGCACAGTGTCGATTCCATCCGCATAATTGCCGCCTATCGCCCGTATCATACGTCACATGATATCCACTGAGGAAGTAAGCCGTCTGACCAAATGTAACCGCACACTTACGAGGGAAGATCGGAAAGCAACGCACAATAATTTTACTATCAAATTCTTCCAACCCTGTGTGGCATGAATCAGCAAACCGGTGTTTAGTAGTACTCCGTCTTCAGGCCACGAGTGGCCTACCGGGACCATCCGACCGCCGTGTCATCCTCAGTGGAGTATGCGTATAGGAGGGGCGTGGGATCAGCACACTGCTCTCCCGGTCGTTGTGATGATTTTCTTGATCCGCGCTTTCTGCTTACTTGACGAATCGCAAATTGCGTCAATTATTCACAGGGAAGGAATTTTCAGTCCCGTCCATGTCACAAGTTTTAATGTGATTTAACATGTAAGCATTGTTTCTCTCTTTCTAGCTACTGATTGCAACGATAATTGTGGTGACCACTTTCTTCCAAATTGGCGCATCTAGCCTAATGTGGCTTCTAAAGAACGAAACCGCTCGTTAAATAAATTATTCACAACAGCATCCAAGCGGTTGTTATTCATGGAATTTCAGGAACGTTGGACATCAAGGAAAGAATAGCAGTGGGAACGAAATGCATGCATTCCCTCAGAGAGACGCTTGGTTCTAAATCGATCTCAGTGAACACTAAGATGAAAATCTACAACACAGCGATATGCCCAGCAGTGATGTACGGTTGAGAGGAGGGGGAGGAGGGTATTGATGTTTAACGTCCCGTCGACAACGAGGTCATTAGAGACGGAGCACAAGCTCGGATTAGGGAAGGACGGTAAAGGAAGTCGGGCGTGCCCTTTCAAAGGAACCATCCCGGCATTTGCCTGGAGTGATCTAGGGAAATCACGGAAAACCTAAATCAGGATGGCCGGACGCGGGATTGAACCGTCGTCCTCCCGAATGCGAGTCCAGTGTGCTAACAACTACGGTTCAGAAACATGGAGCATGGCTAAGCTAGAAAGGGACAAACTATAAATATTTGAAAGAAGAGTAATGAGGAAGATATGGGGACCAGTTTCAGATAACGGATTATGGAGGAGGAAAAACGAGGAAATCTACCGAGAAATAGGGAAGAGAGTTTCACTGATGTGATACAGGATTTGGGGTGGACATCATAAAAAAAGGCGTTTCTCGTTCGGCGGCATCTACTCATGAAGTTTGAATCACCAACTTGCTCCTCCGAATGCGAAAATATTTGTTTGACACCGATGTATATAGGGAGAAACGATCATCATAATAAAATAAGGGAAATAGGAGCTACCACGGGAAGGTATAGGTGTTCGTTTTTATGCGGGTTGTCCGAGAGTGGAATAATAGAAAAATAATGTGAAGGTGGTTCAATGAGCCCTTTGCCATGTATTTAGCTGTCAGTTGCAGAGTATTTATGTAGACGTAGAAGAAGTAGCGTCTTGTGTGTTCAGCGATCTGTGCATCTCTAGCCTTCAAACACCTATTCTATAGAAGAGTTTTACAGGTAAATGACCTTCATGAATGGTAATACACATCCTCGTACTTGAAAATAATTTATATACGGATTTAGCCGTTAGTGTTGAGTTATTTCCGCTGTCAGTTTCCCATATTAGAATATCGATCAATTTCTGGCGGCTACTCTACTCGAGGAAAACGATGTTAAGTTTCAACGCACGATTCTCAAGGGAGTCCTGTGTCCCACGATAGCCTTTGCATCTTTTCCCACGGCCCTCGACAACATCATATATCTGGTCCGCATCTGAAATAAGACGGCTGACGTTTCGCTACTCTAATAACTGCGCTTAATGTCTCAACTTACGGCCGATACAGTCGGAAAATTACGACGTACGAGAAACAAATATACACCGTCTTCATAATATCGTGACACTTCACATAAATAAGGGGTGTGTTTCCACGCGAATGAGCATCTGGTTTCACCGCGTTTATTACCAGGTTTCCCGAGGCGTCACCAGGAACCTTGATCTACACTGAAATGTGGGTCTTCGTGACAGGAGGGAAACTGGAGTATTCCAGAGTTTCATCACTTTATGTCAAGTGTGAAAGCATTTCTGAAGAAGAAAAATTTGTTAACATCGAGTATGAATTTAAATGTCAGGAAGTCGGTTCTTAAAGTATTTGTATGGAGTGTAGCCATGTATGGAAGTGAAACGTGGATGATAAATAGTTTAGACAAGAAGAGAATAGAAGTTTTCGAAATGTGGTGCTACAGAAAAATGCTGAATATTAGATGGGTAGATCACATAACTAATGAGGAGGTATTGAATAGAACTGGGGAGAAGAGGAGCTTGTAGCACAACTTGACTAGAAGAAGGGATCGGTTGGTAGGACATGTTCTGAGGCATCGAGGGATCACCAGTTTAGTATTGGAGGGCAGCGTGAAGGGTAAAAATCGTACAGGGAGACTAAGAGATGAATACACTAAGCAGATTCAGAAGGATGTAGGCTGCAGTAGGTACTGGGAGATGAAGAAGCTTGCACAGGATACAGTAGCATGGAGAGCTGCATCAAACCAGTCTCAGGACTGAAGACCAAAAGAACAACATGTCAAGTCCAGAATGACATTTTCACTCTGGAGCGGAGTGTGCGCTGATATGAAACTTCCTGGCAGATTAAAACTGTGTTCCCGACCGAGACTCGAATTCGGGACCTTTGCCTTTCGGGGGCAAGTGCTCTACCATCTGAGCTACCGAAGCACGACTCACGCCCGGTCCTCACAGCTCTACTTCTGCCATTACCTCGTCTCCTACCTTCCAAACTATACAGAAGCTCTCCTGCGAACCTTGCAGAACCAGGCAAAGGTCCTGAGTTCGAGTCTCGGTCGGGCACACAGTTTTAATCTGCCAGGAGGTTTCAACATGTCAAGTGTCTTTTTTGTTTTTCTTTCGGTCTGGTAACATTCTGGTCTCGTAATAGAATAGAGGTACTACCTCTTTTACCTATCGGATTTTGACTTAAATACACCAGTCAGCATTCCGGTACATAACTGAGATTTGTTTCTTTAAGAAACGTTCGTAATTTTTGTCGGCCTAGAAGAAGCGTTCGAGTGCGTCACACGGTCCAAGGTGTTCGAAATCGTCAGGAAAATACGTGTAAGCCGTACGATAAGTCGTTTAATGTATAGTATGTACAAAAACCAAGAGTAAAAGAAAGAAGAATGGGAGACCAAGAACGAGGTGCCCGGGTTAGGAAGGGTGTAAGACGTGGATTAGGCTTTGATCACTACTGTGTTATATATGCATCGATAAAGCAATGACCCAAATAAAAGAAAGATTTAACAGTGGCGTTTGTCACGAAGGCAACGACGCAATCTAACCAAAGTTTTGACGAAGGCCGCAAAATTGACAGTGGTCCCGTGTTCAGCAGAGTCCGCCAATAACACACCAAGCAAATCCCAGGACACTGTCACAAGCACTTTCCTAGCATACTGGGTCATTTTGAATTTTTTTTCTTACTGGGGTAGCAGCATGTTTCACTCAATAGGACCTACTCGGTTTCGGACGTGTAGTGGTAGGCTCAAAAATGGTTCAAATGGCTCTGAGCACTATGGGACTTAACATCTGAGGACATCAGTCCCCTAGACTTAGAACTACTTAATCCTAACTAACCTAAGGACATCACACACATCCATGCCCGAGGCAGGATTCGAACCTGCGACCGTAGCAGCAGCGCTGTTCCGGACTAAAGCGCCTAGAACCTGTGGGCCACAGCGGCCGGCTTATTGGTAGCTCCCCGATGGATCACCGGTGACTATTCCTTTCAGAAGGTCATGTCCGGCGTAACGCGTTAACTGATCCAGGATTTTTATCACCCGCTATCTGTCTCCAGGTTCTTAGGCACCCAGCGAGCACTGACTTTAAGAAGTTGCGACGCATCATGAACAGTATCGAGCACCGCACCATAGGAAGTGCTGAGCTGCTGCGATAAGGTACACAGTTGCACACCCGAGTGGTTCAAAATTGCTGCCTGAATGTCTCCGACATTCTGCGGGGTTGCAGCTGTTACCGGACGTCCGAAGCGTGGCGAATCACTAAGGTTCACAAGGCGCTCTTGGTAGAGTGTACACGGCCTGGACACATTGCCACGGTCCGTACAGTCGTCCCCATACATGCCACGTACGTCCCAACGAATTTCACTCGGCTTATGCCCTTTGGCCCACAAATTTTGAATCACACTTCGCTGCTATTCACAAGCTGACGACAGTAAGACGTTTGTTTTGTAGTTCAGAATTCCCTCGGTAGAGCTGAACACGAAAATACCCTCTGTAGCGCAAACTTCAAATTTGAACAGTCCAGCTGCAATATCAGGGCACGAAAAGTTGTTGTGCGTTACTTCCCGATCCTGCATCGTAGTTGCGGGAGGACATGTCAGACTTAGATAGATTTGAAGACTAATGAAAAAGAGGCTTTCAAAATGAATTTTATCCATAGTGGATGCTGTTGAACTCCGTGACTGTTCCCTTACAGAGGGTACAAAAATTTCCGCTACCAGTCTCAATAAAAGATTATTTATTCGGCCCACGACCGGTTTCGGGCTTTTACCCAACCACCGGTTTTTATGCATTCATGTATATGTTTTTATTGCTGGAGTTCACTGTTTGAACACAAAGGAAATGATTTGATGGTGATTAAATAGAAAGCAGTTACGATTTTCACTTCCATTTTTCAGTTTTTTTTTTTAATTAGCTGGATATTTCACTACTCATGATAGACACTGTGTTTACATTCAAACATGTACGTTATGGTCAAAGAACTTAGACATAGGAGGTTCAAAGATGTAACTCATACAGAACCATTTAGGTTATTTTGTACGTCCATCCTTTTAGCAGGAGGTCTCTGGGACGACGGCCGTTCACTGTCGTGACAAGTAAATAAAAACACCTACAGCCGTCCTCATGGCTTTATTTTATTTTGTCGCTACCGGTTTCAACGCTTCAGCGCGTCATCTTCAGGCTGTTTTTGATGCGATACAGGTTGATATAATCCCCATGCAAACCACGTCTGTTGCCAGCATTACTGGATACGCAGATAATGTGTCAGCTCTCCAATCATCCACTGCAGCTGACGATGGCAACAGATGTGGTACGCATGGGGATCATATGAACCTGTATCGCGACAAAAACAGCCTTAAGCGTTGAAACTGGTAGCGACAAAATAAAATAAAATCATAAGACGGCTTTAGATGTTTTTATTTGCTTGTCACCATTTAGGTTATGGTGAGTGGTGCTCCAGTATCGTCCATACAGTCCAGACCTCGCATCGTCGGACTTTCATCTGTTCAGTCCCGTGAAGAAATTCCTGACCGTCCGACGCTTTGCGACAGATGCGGAAGTGAAACATCAGTCCGCAGATGGCTAAACTCCAACCAGAAGGGACTTCTACGAACAGGACAGACTGAAACTGGTACACGATTGGAGAAATCTATAGGGAACATTTGTGACTGTGTAGAAAAGTAGACAAAAGACTTAAGGGGCTCCGGAACGCCCTATACTTGCAGTGTTAAAATAACGCTTATAAATTACATCTTTCCTCACAAAGTATTTGAGGTAGGAAGTTGAACTTTTTACAGATTATTTATTGGAATATGGGCTACAACTTAAGACAGGGATTTTACAAAATTTTTGTTCAGTTATTAAAGATGATTTTTTTTTCAATTGTAATGAAAATTCACAACATTTTTTTGCAATTTTTTATTTATATATTCAAAAATATACAGTTTTTTGGAAAAAGGCTGTGTTAAATTATGCAGAAGGTACTGTGTAACATTTACTGAAAGTTTGAAACAAACATGTTTGGAAGATCCTTAGAAAACATGTAATTAGTATGAGAAAATAAAAGTTTTGGGAATCGAGCGACAAAGATTGGATTAACTTTTTAGTGCATTCCAGGTCCATAGGATGGATTATCTTCATCCTCTGCAAACTCCTCCTCCAGCTTCCTCTTGTTCCTCCTCCTGTTTACTCTTGCTTGTATTTCTAGACTCTTTACAGCCCTGTCTGCAGCCCGAAGGCGTTCCTTGTCTAAAGCAAGCATCGCTCGTTGTTGTGTTCGTAGATTTTGCTACCATTTTCTTCAGTTGCAGTTACTGCAACACTGTTCCAAAAGGTGGTCATGTATGAACACTTATCACATTTCAGTTGTATTTCACTAGCAAGTCCTACGTGCTTTATTATGGAGAGTTCCAGACCAACTTCACTACAATGAATACATCTTACACAGTTTTGAAAAAATTCCTTTGAGAACCGACATATCAAATATTTCATTCACATCCGATTCGCCCATAAAACATTCATAGTTTTCACTCATTGAACCAAGCTTCTTCTGTGAAGTATTTTCTTTCCCACTTTGACTGCTATGGGCAGGTGTACTTGAGAGGTTAGGTTCACTCACTTGGTTATCGTCTTTATTGTTTACAGTAATAACACATACCTTTGGCTTTCCAACATTTCTGCTTTTCTTAAAAGCCTTCAGAGGATTTCTAATAACTTTACTTTTACTCATTATTATACTTCAACAAAACAGAGACTCAAAAAACAGAATTAATTACGAATATTTTCGAGATAACGACAGAGTAAATAAACATGAAACAATCGACAATGGCTCTGAGCACTATGGGACTCAACTGCTGTGGTCATCAGTCCCCTAGAACTTAGAACTACTTAAACCTAACTAACCTAAGGACATCACACACACCCATGCCCGAGGCAGGATTCGAACCTGCGACCGTAGCAGCAACGCGGCTCCGGACTGTAACGCCTAGAACCGCACGGCCACCACGGCCGAAACAATCGACAATCACACCAGCGATATATATTGAACCATCACAGGTTAGCCGCAACACATACTTTATCTCACATCACTAAAATGTACCTGATGAACACGGACGTTAATAATAACACCATTTGACAGCAGTTTAACAGCGCCACATTGGGTCACGCCCATGTAGAACACATTTCAAAAAAAATTTAAAAATAGTTGTAGTCTTCGGAATTGAATAAATTATATATCTATTAAAAGGTAATAGTCTGCAGATTCAGAAAACGCAAAAAAGTAAAAATTGAACTTTTCATGATTTTGAGCCTTTCCGGAGCCCCTTAAGTTCACTTGTGATCCTTTTTTTTTTGTAGTCACTGCGCGCTACCTTCCGATTTTTCCCTTGTAGTTTTGAAAGGTAGATTCCCCAACGGACGTGCTTGGCGGATACTCCAAGCATATTTTACAGTATCCAGTGATTTATCGACGGCAGTGCAATCGAACGGCGACGGGGACTGTCGCCTATTTGCGCGCGACTAATTACATTTATTTATAGCCAGCGGTGACTCGCGGCACCATTGCCAGGCGTCGATGCTTTGCACACCTTCCCGCCCTCAGCTGCGCCGTTCTGGCGTCGCCGTCCTCCTGTATACAACTGCATCATACGCGAACACCCTCAGCCAGCTTCCGATGTCGTCCACCGCATTGTTCGTACGGAATATATCATCGTTAGTAGCGATAACTGACACGGGCGGCAATATGCGGTAATAGAAGCAGAAACATACCATTCAACATTCGTTCGCAAAGGAGCTGTTTGCGAGGTAATAAATTCCTACTTGTCCTGCTTCTCTAACTGCATTCGATTTTTTTTTTATGTTCTCACTGCAACTGGAAAACCGGAAGGTATAAATTCTGTAAATTTAGATGGTGGTATTACGGTATACCTTTTTTGTGTATGTAGTTATACGTCTTGCGCCTCCTGCAACACGCAAGACGCCGTTAACAGTCTGTCTTTACGTCGAGCCATAACGTGGTACGAAAATATTGCTACAGTACAGTGTGTTGGAGAAAGCGTTCGACGATGTAAGATGTTCGAAATTCTGAGAAAAATAGGGGTAAGCTATAGGGAGGGACGGTTGATGTACAGTGTGTCAAGAGCCAAGAGGGAATAATGAGAGTGGACGACTAAGAACGAACTCCTCCGATCTAATGTCTCTGAGCACTATGGGACCTAACTGCTGTGGTCATCAGTCCCCAGAATTACTTAAACCTAACTAACCTAAGGACATCACACACATCCATGCCCGAGGCATGATTCGAACCTGCGACCGCAGCGGTCACGCGGTTCCGGACTGTATCGCTTAGAACCGCTCGCCCACTCCGGCCGGCTCCTCCGATCAATTTAGGCCCTACTGTTCAGTCTGTACATCGAAGAAGTAACGATGGAAATAAAAGGTTTAGCAGTGGAATTAAAATTGAAGGTGAAAGGATATCAATGATACGATTCGCTGATGAAATTGCTATCCTGAGTGAAAGTGAGGGCCGGCCGCGGTGGTCTAATGGTTCTAGGCGCTACAGTCTGAAACCGCGGGACCGCTACGGTCGCAGGTTCGAATCCTGCCTCGGGCATGGACGTGTGTGATGTCCTTAGGTTAGTTAGGTTTAAGTAATTCTAAGTTCTAGGGGACTGATGACCGCAGATGTTAAGTCCCATAGTGCTCAGAGCCATTTAAACCATTTGAAAGTCAGGAAGAATTACATGATCTGCTGCACAGAATAAACAATCTGATGAGTACAAAGTGCAGATTGAGAGTAAATCGAAGAAAGACGAAAGTAATGAGAAGTAGCAGAAATCAGAATAGCAAGAAACTTAACCTCAGCATTGATGGATACGAAGTTAACGAATTCTACTACCTAGGCAGCATAATAACCAGTGACGAATGGAGGCAGAAGGACATGAATAGCAGGCTAGCACTGGAAAAAAAGACCATTCCTGGCCAAAACAGATCTGCAAGTAACAAATACAGGCCTTTTTGAGGAAGAAATTTCTGAGAATATACGTTTGCAGTACAGCACTGTATGGGAGTGAAATGTGGACTGTGGGAAAACCGGAACAGAAGAGAATCGAAGCATTTGAGATGTGATGCTACAAACAAATGTTGAAAATTAGGTGGACTGATAAGGTGAGGAATGAGGAGGTTCTGTGCCGAATCGGAGAGGAAAGGAATGTGTGGAAAACACTGATAGAAGTGACAGGACGATAGTAAATCTGTTAAGACATGATGGAATGACTTGTATGTTACTAGAGGGAACTGTAGAGGGTAAAAACTGTATAGGAAGACAGAGAGTAGAATACATACAGCAAATAATTGAGGACATAGGCTGCAAGTGCTACTCTGACATGAAGAGGTTAGCACAGGAATGGAATTCGTGGCGGGCCGCATCAAACCAGTTAGAAGACTGATGACAAGAAAAACAAAAACAAAAAACAGTATTGTAGAGGACAAGGGGTTATTATTAGGAAATACGGTGCGAAATTGTGATTTAGTGTGTTTCAGTGTGCGATGCGCCAGCCTCACGGCAAACGGCGGACGAAGGCCGGCCAGCGCGTTACGACGGTGACGCAGTTTTGCAACGAGCATCGGTATGTGTGTACATGCACGGCAGCCACCAGAACGCAGCATTAGCAGAATTACACAGGTGCGGGCCGCGTGTGGAGCAGTTACGTTAGGCAACTCATCGAGAACCTTCTAATAAACACTCTGCTGCGTAACTGGCGGATTCAGCAGTGGCCTACACTATTTAAGGGCATCAGAGGTGAGTGTCGGCATCCGTTAGACCGAGTGGGCGTTTGGTCGCTGCCATGTCGTCGTCATCAGTGACGCTGTCCTCGAGGACCGGCCGGCGGGGGGCGTTGCCCGCTGCTGCACCGGCGACTCCCGGCGTCGTCACGAGCCGCCGCATCTGCAGGAGGCGAGGCAGTTCAACGGGCCTCGTGCTGCTAACCTCCTGCCGCCTGCACAGCCACTGACCGAGCGTGGCGTCGTGTTCCCCGGACTGCGTGCATCAACACGTTTCCACCATGACACGAGCAGTGGGGCTGAGCTACCGGAAACTGTATTGGAAGAACCAACAATAAAGAGGAAGGTTGCCGAAAACAGCCACCTTCTTCTACCCAGCCACGCCCTGCAACCCTGACACGTCACCCGCTCCAGTCATCCTATTACAGTATGCAGATCATTGTGGCATAAGTGCGATCTCGCTAAGACTTCGATGGCAATCTCACACTGTTCGTCGTCTCCTTCCCCGCCATGTACTGCCGTGTGGCGTCCTTTAACGAGGCGCAGACAAATCATTGTCAGGTGCCTTGACAGAGAAACGAGTCGGGGGCTATAACAAGAAAACCGCTGAAGCGACTGCAGTTCAACTGCCGCTGGAAGGAGGTGCGGTCGCTGCGCTGATGTACCAAACAATCCGCCTGATGGTAACAGGCGCAGCCGTCACTAGGACTGTTGATATTTTCAAAAAAATATTGAAAATCCGATATACTGAAATTAAAAAACTGTTATCATCGTCCCTTGATACATAGTCAAAGAGTCGATATATCGAAAGTGAAAATATCGCCAAATCTGCCTGTAAAATTATCGCCTGCACATTATAAATAGCCTCTGGTTTTAGGGTTGTATGTTTAA
Organism: Schistocerca serialis cubense; assembly: GCF_023864345.2. Taxonomy (NCBI): domain Eukaryota; kingdom Metazoa; phylum Arthropoda; class Insecta; order Orthoptera; family Acrididae; genus Schistocerca; species Schistocerca serialis. Next base: position 197,713,833 of record NC_064647.1, on the reverse strand, counting down.
GTATTGATTTATTATTATATGTCCCATACATCCACAAGCTAGCTTCCTGCCTATCCCCTTTAGAGTAAGGATAGAGAGAAAAACAATTTGAAAACCTGCACGTTAGTACTGGGACTTTATGCAGATGAAACGCTTGTATTACAAAGCGTTGTTGATACACTGTTGTATCGTTAATTCGTAACTGTGTACTTGGCGCATAGTCATGCAATATTTCGTTACAGTTAACCTTTCATATCTTCTTTTTTTTTAATTTGTCATTCCCTACATGTCGAAATAAACGTTTTTCAACGCTGTTGTAGAAGAACTGCTTGGCGAGCTAAACGTTGCTGTTGGTAGCGCCGATTCCGTCAGCATTTCCACTCACACATCTCCGCCCGCCAGACAAACCAATCGCATCACTTCGATTTTTGCTCATCATTTTCAGCAGCTGTTTTCGAAGAACGCTCATGAGAAGAAATAGCACACAAGTTGCATTAAAAATGGCTTTTTTTTTAGCGCAAATGGTATGCTGTTTCTTCACACTGGAAATCATGTTAATCCATTTTCACCGCCACCCCCTAGTGCAATCGGACTTCTTTTGTGCCACCTATACTTGCTCCACAAAGTAAAAGAGAGAGAATGCACGCGATGAAAGCTCAAAAACTAGTTATACTCCTTCACACAGTAAAAATAACATTATGTTGTACTACCAATTTCAAAAAAAACAGTTTCACTTATTTACCGAAAGCTGCCTAAAAATATAATATAAAATAAAAATATTAGAACTCGATATTGCCATTTTGATACTGACCTGTCGATTTATCTGGGAAGAAAATATTGCAAACATATTTCGATGCTGAAGATTAAATGGGTAGATCAAGTAACTGCTGGATAGAATTGGGGGGAACGGGAATTTGTAGGGAAGAAAATATCGCAAACATATTTTGATGCTGAAGATTAAATGAGTAGATAAAGTAACTGCTGGATAGATTTGGGGAGAAAAGGAATTTGTGGCACAACTTGACTAGAAGAAGGGATAGGTTAATAGTTCTGACGCATCAAGGGATCACCAATTTAGTACTGGAGGGAAGCGTGGAGGGTAAAAATCATAGAGAGAGACCAAGAAATTTGAAAATTTGTGGTACGTTCCTATGGGACGAAACTGCTGAGGTCATCAGTCTCTAGGCTTACGCACTAATTAATCTAACTTAAAATAATGTACGCTAAGGACAACACACACATCCATCCCCAAAGAGATGAATAAACAGATTCAGAAGGATGTAGGTTGCAGCAGTTTACCCGACATGAAGAAGCTTGCAAAGGATAGAATAACACGGAGAGCTGCATCAAACCAGTCTTTGGAATGAAGACCCCATATCAATACCTTCTTGGGAAATCCTAGACCTATCCGTGACCCAAATTCGTACTCAATGGCTCCCCATACCATGACGCAAGCGCAACATCACTGGCCTCTCCAATACACTGGAAGAACGAGACCTCTCCTGAGGTCACCTGCTCTCTCGCCGGTGATGGTCATCCAGACTGGGTCAGAACTGAGGATCATCAGTGAACATGATATGATGGCAATCGTTTGCAGCCCATGCTACCCGGTCATGACACTACTCCACACGCATTGGTTTGGGTTGTAGCATTAAGTGCAGCCAACACATGGGACTGTGAGGTAGCCACTATTCTCCAATGTGGGATGACAAATGAATTTTCTGGTAGTCCATTACGTGTTCTCAGACGTCAAGCGCACATGTGAAGGGATTTTAATGCGCTTGGTGCACAATACAGCGATATTTTCCTTTTCCCCATGGTCAGACCTGTTCAGCCGGAACCTTAATGTATGCCTCTCTTGATCCATTGCGGACGAGGGACAGGAGTTGGTCTAATATTTAACAAAGAAATTCGCCAAACAGCCCGGCAAATTGAGAAATTATATTATTTTCGGTATAGTTTCGGCAGTTTATCATGCCATCTTCAGGCCACATATGCACCCCTAAAAATTATCGATATTGGCATACTGGAGCCATTTGTTTCCGGATGTCGTGAATTTTAAAATGCTTCCTTCGAAGACAACTGCAACTAAGTGCACCCGCAGTCCAAGAAATTGGTCCTTAGCATCCTGTTCTTGATCTTCCATGCTTACATTTCCCTCTCGTTCTGGTATATATTGCACATTGCATGACCCTTATTGTAGCTTATACCGATTTTCCTGATAACTTCGAACATCTTGCACCGTTTCATTTACTCGAACACTTCTTACAGGCCGATGAAAATTACAAACGTGGTGCTCCGACTTTTCTCTAAAAAAAAAAGCACAGCCATGTATCAGAACGCTGGCTGTTTGGTGCTTTTTAAGTCAGAATCCGATACGCAAATAAAGCAGTCCCTCTATTTTATAACGAGGCAACACTGTTGTCAGACAGAAAGAAAACAAAAGTAAACACAAATACATACAATTGACATGAAGTGATGAAACTCTAGAAGACTCCAGTTTCTCTCCTGTCACAAAGACCCACATTTCAGTGTAGAACAAGCTCGTCGAATCGCACAATTCCCATGTTTGCCGCGCAGGATTAGCCGAGCGGTCTAGGGCGCTGCAGTCAAGGACTGTGTGGCTGGTCCCGGCGGAGGTTCGAGTCCTCCCTCGGGCATGGGTGTGAGTATTTGTCCTTAGGATAATTTAAGTTAAGTAGTGTGTAAGCTTAGGGACTGACGACCTTAGCAGTTCAGTCCCATAAGATTTCATACACATTTGAATTTTTTTCCCATGTTTGTGGGGCATTCGGATGTGGCGGTGGCGCGACGTTGGACTGCAAGGGAATGTCATGGCAGACACATATTAATTTTCTTATTCAACGAAGAAACTCGCAAAAAAACCATGAAAATCGAGATTTTATTTTCGCTACCAGTTTCGGCAATTCATTACTCCATCATCAGGTAACATATGCACCTCTAAAAAATTATCGATATTGGCATACTGGGGCCATACGTTTCTGGATGTCGTGGATTCTCAGGTGTTTCCTTCGAAGTATTGACTGCAACTGTGCACGCCTACAGTCCAGCAACCTTCAAACATCTATTGTACAGAAATAAAGAGTTTCGCGTGTAAATGACCTTCATGAATGGTAATACAGATCTTCGTATTTGAAAATGATTTACATACGTATTGAGCCGTTAGAGCCGAGCTACTTGCCTCGGCAGGTTCTTATAGCGGAATATTGAACAACTTCTGGCGGCTCCTCCGCTCGGCGAAAACGACGTTAACTTCACTGTACGATTCTCAAGGGAATCCCGTGTCCCACAACCACCTCTCCATCTTTTCCCACGGCCCTCGACAACATCATATATCCGTTCCGCATCTGAAATAAGGCGGCTGACGTTTCGCTGCTCTAATAATTGCGCTTAATGTCTCAACTAACGGCAGACACAGTCCGAAAAATACGACCTCCGAAAAATAAATATACAGCATCTTCATTATATCGTGACGCTTCACATAAATACGGGATGTGTTTTCTCGGGAAAGAGCATCTGGTTCTACCGCGCTTATTATCAGCTTCCCCGAGGCGTCATTGGGAAGCTTGTTCTACATTGAAATCATGACAGTAGAGAAACTGTAGTCTTCCAGAGTTTCATCACTTAGTGTCAAGTGTCCGTAATTGTGTTTACTATTGTTTTCTTTCGGTCTGACAGCATTGTGGTCTCGTAATACAATAGAGGAACTACTTTTTTTGCGTATCGAATTTTGACTTAAGTACACCAAACAGCGTTATGGCACGTAGTTGAGATATGTTTCTTAAAAAAAGTCGGGAAACATCCATAATTTTGGTCGGCCTCCAAGAAGCGTTCGAGTACGTAAAATGGTGCAAGATGTTCGAAGTTACCAGGAAAATAGGTGTAAGCTACGGGAAGAGTCATGTAATGTACAATATACACAAGAACCAAGAGGAAAAAGTAAGAATGGAAGATCAAGAACGAGGTACTAAGGACCGCGTTCTTGGACTGTGGGTGCGCTCAGTTACAGTCAAGTGTTTGAGGGAAGTTCTTGAAAATTCACAGCGTCCATAAACATATGGCCCCAGCATGCGAATATCAATCATTTTTGAGAGATGCGTAAGGGGCCTTAAGATGGAGCAATGAATTGTCGATACTGGTAGCGAAGGTAAAATTAAGTAACGTCTCAATTTTCACGGCTTTTTGGCGAATTTTTTTGTTATATAAAAAAATTAATGTATACCTGCCATGACGTTCCCATGCACTCCAACGTCGGGCCACTGCCACATCTGAAAGCTCCACAAACCTGGATATCGCGTGCTTCGACCAGCCAGACAAATGGAGAGCTATAATGAGGCGCCTCTGAATTTCTGTCAGGTGCTGATAACGCTATCTCACACGTGTACGGTGCATCTTCATAGTGATCTACATCTACATTGATACTCCGCAACTCACCGTAAGACATTTCGCAGAGGGTACGTCGTACCATTATGAGTCATTTCCTTTCCTGTTCCACTCTCAAGTAGAGCAAGGGAAAAACGAGCGCCTATATGTCTCCGTATGAGCCCTAATTTCTCGTATGTTATCTTCGTGGTACTTAGGCGCAATGTTGGAGCCAACAGAGTCGTTCTTCAGTCAGCTTCATATGCCGGTTCTCTAAACTTTCTCAGTAGTGTTCCTTGAAACGAATGTCGCCTTCTACCTTGGGACTCCCACTTGAGTTCCCGAAGCATGTCCATAACCCTTCCAGTAACAAACCTAGCCGCCCGCTTCTCAATTGCTTCGATGTGTTCCTTCAGTCCGACCTGGTACCGATCCCAAACATTCAGGCAGTGCTCATAATAGGTCGTACTAGCGTCCTACAGATGAACCATAGTTTCCTAGAGTTCTCTCAATAAACCAAGGTCGAGCATTCGCCTTCCCTAACACAATCCCCACAGGTTCGTCCCAGTTCATACCATTTTCAAACGTTATGCTCAGATATTTAAACGACGTGATTGTGGCTGACAGGGCACTACTAATGAGTGTAGCCTTGCATTACAGGTTTGTTTTTCCCACTCATCCGTACTAATTTTAATTTTTCTACGTTTACAGCAAACTGCTATTCTTCACACCAACTAGAAACTGTGTTTACGTTACCTTGTATCCTCCTAAAGTCATTCAGCATCGACAACTCACCTTACACCACAGCATCATTAGCAAACAACCACAGATTGCTGCCCACAAATCATTTATGTACATAGAGTAGTACAGTAGTGTACAGAGAAGTTGCAGCATTAGAAAATTGTAGCGAAATGCAGGAAGATCTGCAGCGGATAGGCACTTGGTGCAGGGAGTGGCAACTGACCCTTAACATAGACAAATGTAATGTATTGCGAATACATAGAAAGAAGGATCCTTTATTGTATGATTATATGATAGCGGAACAAACACTGGCAGCAGTTACTTCTGTAAAATATCTGGGAGTATGCGTGCGGAACGATTTGAAGTGGAATGATCATATAAAATTAATTGTTGGTAAGGCGGGTACCAGGTTGAGATTCATTGGGAGAGTGCTTAGAAAATGTAGTCCATCAACAAAGGAGGTGGCTTACAAAACACTCGTTCGACCTATACTTGAGTATTGCTCATCAGTGTGGGATCCGTACCAGATCGCTCTGACGGAGGAGATAGAGAAGATCCAAAGAAGAGCGGCGCGTTTCGTCACAGGGTTATTTGGTAACCGTGATAGCGTTACGGAGATGTTTAATAAACTCAAGTGGCAGACTCTGCAAGAGAGGCGCTCTGCATCGCGGTGTAGCTTGCTCGCCAGGTTTCGAGAGGGTGCGCTTCTGGATGAGGTATCGAATATATTGCTTCCCCCGACTTATACCTCCCGAGGAGATCACGAATGTAAAATTAGAGAGATTAGAGCGCGCACAGAGGCTTTCAGACAGTCGTTCTTCCCGCGAACCATACGCGACTGGATCAGGAAAGGGAGGTAATGACAGTGGCACGTAAAGTGCCCTCCGCCACACACCGTTGGGTGGCTTGCGGAGTATAAATGTAGATGTAGATGTAGAGAATAACAGAGACCATATCCTTGTCTTTTATGCTCGCCATCAAGGAAAACATAGTGGGTTCTGTAAGTCTCTGAACCAATTTGCCTGTCGCCCTCCAGCCATAGCTCGCATTATATCATCTGAGAGTCAAGCAAGCTAAGTTTCGCATCGGCGATGCTTCCTAAAACCATGGTGTTCGTGAACACAAGCATCTTGGTCTCAAGAAAATGTACGAGATTGGAACTGAGAATATCTGACGCTGCTCACGCCCGTTAGATACCGTACGTGTTGACAAGACGCTCTTGTAACTGTCGCAGAGAACTGCCGCTGTGTTCGTTTACAGACCCACTGATGGTGGGGAAGTGTACGAAGTCACACTGACATTCGGCCACGTCTGCTGGATGCTTCACGTTCTTCTCAGACAGTGTGGTTATTATGTTTTTCGATCCCAAGCATTAATAACGTATCAAGAGCCCCGAATGACCGTAAAATACTTCACGATATCCAGTATTACAAATTTACTCTTTCTGATGGACACACGTCCAGATCGTCCGCTCTCAAAATTCTGCCATCTCTCTTCCCAGATCCACCACTGCTGGCGGCTCACCTCCAACTGCGCAACGCTACGCGCTGTTGACATCCAACTGCCCAACACTACAAAGCGAATATTCCGACAATGAGTCCAACCAGCCACAGACTGCAGACACCACAGTCAGTGATTTTCACACAGAGCGCTACGTGGTGTTACCAACATAAAAACCTAAACAGCCTGCTTATAGTTTTTACCATACAGAAAATTTCATTTCGCCCTGTAGGGGGTAATTACCCCCACGCAGGGAAGCACTGCTTATGTAATGCATTCATTCTTTCTGGTGGTTTATACTGAATCTGTTTTTCGATCCCAAGCATTAATAACGTATCAAGAGCCCCGAATGACCGTAAAAAAAAAAAAAAAAACGTACACATTGGCAAAACTCATGAGTCAAATACGTAAGCTACAATCTCTTCATGAAGAAATACTTGTGAAATAAAATGGCTCTGAGCACTATGGGACTCAACATCTGTGGTCATAAGTCCCCTAGCACTTAGAACTACTTAAACCTAACTAACCTAAGGACATCACACACATCCAGGCCCGAGGCAGGATTCGAATCTGCGACCGTAGCGATCGCGCAGCTCCAGACTGAAGCGCCTAGAACCGCTCGGCCACAACGGCCGGCGTGAAAAAGCACATAATGACAACTTACTGCACTATAGACAAGAGATAACGAGCACACTATTTTATCCAAAACAAGCGTGTATTTCTACAGATGTCTGCTCTGATGACTGGCATTTTCTTTGACACACAACAATTTTGAAGTCAGAAGAAACCCTCATTGTTGCGTTTCACAAGACATCCTAATTCACGAATATTTGTTTAATATAATTAGCTTCCCTTCAAAAGACGACTGTGCTGAATAATTAAGACGTTTGCGGCTCTGATGTTACATCAGCTGTGTTAATAGTGTCTAGTTTTATCATTGCGCTTGTCTGGCAGTTTTCTTTTCAGCTACAGTTATGGTGGCTTGATTGGCAAGTTAAATAATGTAGGCATTGCATTCCGTATCTATTTACTATTTAACACATTCATAAACTGGTTTGCATTGAAGTGTTGTTAGCAAAACTACCCGTAATTATGTAGATATACGACGTCTCTCTGCAATTCATCATGCTTTCTTCTAATTACTGTTTCCAGTACTTAAAACAAAGTTATTCTTGAGTAATTGTGTGCAGGTTACGAGAAGATCATAACTAAACAGTGCTGTAATGGACTCTTTCTTACCTCTTCTCTTCCTTAGGAAAGCTGTATAATGACAAATTTGTTGTCTTATTTCCGTTACTGACACAATTTATTGCGCTATATACGCTCCGTTCCCTACTAACTGTCTTAAAGATCACTTGCTTTGAGCGGATATCGTATTCAAGCAGCTTAGCTTACTGACCACTTGGTGCGCTGCTGTAGCAGTGCACAACAAAAAGCGAGCATCAGCGCCGCGACGCTGTGTGTGTTATACTGTGACGTCAACATCAGATTGTATTCCGTTCACACAAAAAAGGGACGTAAACACGACGTCACGTCGCTTAACCCAACGCTGAACCGTGAAAGTAACATTATGAAAGTTGTTTGAGATTTGATGACTGACTTTTATGTACTTTTCAGCGCTGATTTCAAAAATGAAATCCATTTTTTTCTATCACGTCAGGTCTTCTCACAAAAATGGGAGTATTTTTGAGTACAATAACAAAATTTAAGCAATTTATCACATTTTTCCCAACATTATAATTTTTTTATTTATAAATCATTGTTCTAAACTACATTTCCAGTACACTTCCATTTCTCTTTAAGCTTGTAAAGTCCGTATAATAGCGCTTTCGCTTTCTGTCGAAGCTTCTTTTATTGCTTTCCCGGCTGTGGACTCGTACAGGATCATCTCTTTTTATCATCCGGCAGCAGTCCTCTATCATGTTGACGTTCCATCTTCCTTGGTATCTTTCCATTTCTTTGAAGTCTTGGTGGAACCTTTGCTGCTCTTCACTTACATCACCAAGCTTTGCAGGGAAGTAGTTGAGATGTGAGTGGAGAAAATGAACATTGATGCTCAAGCTACAGCCCAGCTTCTGTAAGTTGTCGAGCTTGTCTGCGACGATTGTCTTGTAGTTTTTGTTTTCTAGGAAACCAGTAACAACTAATTTAAAAGATGTCCATGCTGCCTTTTTTTGTTTCCATTTTGTCCACAATGTTGGGATCTATCATAAGTTCCCTAATGTCTGGTCCGACAAAGATTCCTTCCATTAGCTTTGCCTCAGATAACCAGCAAACTGTCCACAAAGATACCTGAAACATTCACCTTCTTTTGGCAGTGCCTTAAAAAATTGTTTCATCAGCCCCAACTTAATGTGAAGTGGTGGAAGTAACACCTGTTTGGGATCCACAAGGCTTTTCCTCTCAACATTTTTAACCCCTATCTGTAAGGTTCTTCTCAAGGGCCACGCTTTTTTTATGTAGTGTTGCAAGAACAAAAATAGCAGTCATCACTATGATTTTTGGGCTCCCACCAAACCATTGGTATTCCAAAACGTAAGGACTGCTTTTTACGTTGAAACCATTGCCTCAGTTCTTCAACATACACTGCACAAACTTTGTGTGGGGCCCAAGGCTTATCTTGATCACCTAACTTCATACCAAAGTAGGCGAAATATACTTTTTCAACAAAATCGAAAATATTCCTTTGTTGCTTTTTAACGGTATAGTTGCCACAAATGTAGCAGAAGCAATCTGGCGAGATTATACATCCTCTGGTAGCCATTGTCCATAAAACAACTTCAGAAGAAAACAGTCACTACATTAATGCACAGCACAGAGTGGAGAAGTGCTGTGAACTGAAGGACAACAGCAGAAGCTCACTGCTTGGTGATGGCGGCGGAAGGGGCAGCGCGACAGACAGGCACTGATATGAAAATACTGCTGGTTTCTCCTAATTACTCTTTATTTTACGTATATCTAGTATAAAACCACTAAATAACAGTTTACGGAGATCCTAAAAACCAAAATTCAAACTCACTAGAGTGCTGAAATATCGAAAAAAGCTAAAACGAGACAAGCAGTTTGTGAAATAACTGTACGTGATGGAATTTTTTCACTACTTTTCCCGGAAATCAGCGTTGAAAACACTATAAAAATCACTTAATAAATCTGAAACAAGTTCTATGTCGCAGACCTGTGCTATTTCCGATAGAGAAAGCAGAAATATAATTGATATTTAAGAAACTAGCTGTGGAAAATGTTTATTAATGAATAATCGTAACTGATATCCTTCACAAAGTTTGTACTATAAACTGCTGAGAGTTGAAAGGAAATGGAAAGTGTTGTCCAAACATTTCAAATGATAAACATTTACTTCACCCAGCAAAATCTATACATAAAAGCAGATGATACAATATCTAAAAGGCAATACATGTCGCCTTTTTACCTATGCATCCTGTGTTTTGTCTTCTAGGTACTAAATAAAGATAAAATCAAATATGTTCCCTTAGGCTGTTACCTTAACCACGCTTACGGTCGATAAAAATATACGTCTGTGGACCGATTCAATCATACGATCAGCATCTCGTGATTATCTGTAATGGCTACAACCAGATACAGGTTTCTGGTCCCACGGTTCATTACGGTCTCATGAATCGAAATCCGCTGCTACAGGTCTTTGCACCGGTGACTGTTGACGTAGTTCGTTCCCACGCCCCACACAGCGGAAACATCGGGAATTAACAGTGTTAGGCAGCAATACAACTTATATACTGCAGTCAGTGCTGTGTCAGACATTTCCATAAGTTATTCACCTTTTTTCACTATTCAATGCCACTTTTGTATAACTAATCGATAAAATCCTGCATTTGTTTCGTAAATAACGCACAAAACTCGCTCAAAAGGCAGACATCGGTGATGTTTATGGACTGTTGACAGCCGAAATTCGCATGACATTCACACAAATGTTAAAAGTTTTACAGGTCTTCAACATCTACCACAATATCAGTTCACTCCGAAACGACGCTTGGCATGTCTCTAAAATCTAAAGATTTCCGTCTGCCCCATTACTTCAACGGCTGCAAGGTCACGAAACAAAGTACGAGGGCTGTTCGGAAAGTAAGGAACGATAGGTCGCGAAATGGAAACCACAGCGAAAATCAAAACTGTTTTATTTGCAACGGTTAGCTACAACTTCCAGCTACTTATCTCGATAGTAGGCGATCCGACTTAGACGTTTGTCGTAGCGTTATACCAACTTACCAGTATCCTCGTTATAGAAGGCAGCCGCCAGAGTTTTCCGCCAATTATCTACTCTGGCCTACAGCTCGTTGTCTGTCCCAAAATGTTGTCTTTTTTATAAGTCTTTTTCAGTACATTTTCTATCAGCATACAAGAGATATATATGGGAAATATATAAAGTTCTAACAAAAAATCAAATGACATTTTCTCCGCTCACAAAATCGAAAGCGTGCACATCAGGTTATGTGACCCGACAATTTAAAAAAAAAAAATAGGGTTTCGAGAAAGGCGCGTTTAGTTTTGGGTGGTGACATTTTTTGTTTTTAAGTTAAACATATCTCGAGTGAGCGATGCCGGGACTTTACAAAAATCCATCCCGATCCTAAAGGGGGTCGTCCTTCACCTTTTTCGTAGCCGTGGTGGTTCGGCGGATTTCACTGGCAGCGTCTGCCATTTGCTTCGCTGTTCGCTCCATACGCTTCTTGTTCGCTTTTTGCGGAAGATGCACCAGATTGGTCAGATCTAAAAAAGTTCGAGCACGTTCATAATTCCCACAATGACTGTTAGGCCGCGCTTTGAAATTAGCGTGTCGACCATTTTTTCCCCGCTTTGAACGGTTTTGGAGACACTTTTTGACAAATGCCTTCTAACTCGACAAAAGAGTTGCCGGGGAGCTTGTGATGGACGCTACAACAAGACAGACATTTCAGAGAACGTTTTCAGCGAAAAAAGAAAAAAAACCGATTCACTGAAATTTTCAAAGAGGAGAACGTCAATGAATCTTTCTTTTGGTGTTCCTTATTTGCAAGTCCAGTGTGTTTGATTTTACGTCTTTAGTACTCCCTTGAAAGTGCTCACGATGAAAGTTTTTAAACCCTTCCACCGTAGCATGGTGTGACAAAAAAAAAAAAAAAAAAAAAAAAGAAGTTGACGTTCTAAAATGTTTCGAAATACGGGACTACCTCTACAGTAACTTTAAAGACGAAATTTGAAGTGTGACTTAATTATATTTTTGCACGCCACTGCATTAGTCATTTATAACCGATGTGCCGTAGGCTTACTGGAAACACTTGCTGAGGTCTATTACGTTTCGTTCTGTGAATTCGATTACGTGATGTTCGCATCCTGATGGTGATTAATGTTTGACCTGCGTAAGGTAAGTGACTCGCAGAATGATTTCCAGATCAATCTTTCACTATTTTAACATAGCGAAAAATTCACCTTGACTGTTCGATCTTCCTGAATTTTACCTCATTTATTTTGTCCGCCCCCGGTCGCTGAGTGGTCAGCACGACAAAATGTCAATCCTAAGGGCCCGGGTTCGATTCCCGGCTGGGTCGGAGATTTTCTCCGCTCAGGGACTGGGTGTTGTGTTGTCCTAATCATCATCATTTCATCCCAATCGACGCGCAAGTCGCCGAAGTGGCGTCAAATCGAAAGACTTGCACCCGGCGAACGGTCTACCCGACGGGAGGCCCTAGTCACACACCTCATTTTTTTTCCCCTTTTCTGAAATTTCAGAGGCACCCTGTCCTCGCGAGTAGTATAGTTACACCCCTTTTATTATCGCTGGACCGTTTCCTCAACTGTGCGGTGATTATTTCCCGCATATCCTCTTAGAATGAACAACATACGGAACGTGAAGCAGTTCTTAACAGAATGCAGTTACTTCCGAGCACTGTTTCTGCTTACTACCTCACAGATGGCAATTGTATTCCTCCATATCATACATTTGAGCAATAGTCTATCACAAGTTAAATAAGTGCCTTTTTGAAGTCAGTTTCATCGTACGAATGCAGTTGCTTCCAAGCGCTGTCTCTGCTTACTAACTCACAACCGACAATTTTATTCCTACATATCGTACATGAGTGAAATGGTGTATCAAAATTCCAACAGTACAGGTGCCGCCCACGCCGTTGCTTAGCAACAGGTGACTGGTGATCAACGTGAAAGTGTCCGTCCCCAGACAGCAAAATCATCAGGAAACCGCGAAACGCTGGAAGAGCACGGAGCAGCAAAAGCAGGCGGAAGGTAAGACGCCAACAAGCGCATGATATCAGTCGATCAGTGCCACCCAAAACACAGGCGTCAAATCGACTGCACATTTCCGTGGACGCATGACATACATTCTCAGGGTCAACTGAGGAACAGAGCACAAGTCGTTGGCTTTGATCAATGGCGTCATATTTAAGTCATAGATGGTAATTTGTTTATTTCTGAGCCATAGATAATAAATCGGTTACCTTGGGAAACGAGGCATCAAGTCGTGAATTTAAAATGAATCAAAAAGAAAGAAACCGTATGCGTATTTTGTTGATGGTCGTCGTTTTAAAAAATTTGTGTAATTGTTTTAGTTTACCAATGTATCTGCCATGGTAAAGAATAGGATACCAACGTCAGATTTGTTGTTCTTTTGATCGCGGGTGATTATCATATTTTTCAGGTGATCTATAAAGGTCAACTGAAGTATAGGATACAAATGTTAGAGGTGTTTTTTACGCGTTAGGTAATATATACACTCCTGGAAATGGAAAAAAGAACACATTGACACCGGTGTGTCAGACCCACTATACTTGCTCCGGACACTGCGAGAGGGCTGTACAAGCAATGATCACACGCACGGCACAGTGGACACACCAGGAACCGTGGTGTTGGCCGTCGAATGGCGCTAGCTGCGCAGCATTTGTGCACCGCCGCCGTCAGTGTCAGCCAGTTTGCCGTGGCATACGAAGCTCCATCGCAGTCTTTAACACTGGTAGCATGCCGCGACAGCGTGGACGTGAACCGTATGTGCAGTTGACGGACTTTGAGCGAGGGCGTGTAGTGGGCATGCGGGAGGCCGGGTGGACGTACCGCCGAATTGCTCAACACGTGGGGCGTGAGGTCTCCACAGTACATCGATGTTGTTGCCAGTGGTCGGCGGAAGGTGCACGTGCCCGTCGACCTGGGACCGGACCACAGCGACGCACGGATGCACGCCAAGACCGTAGGATCCTACGCAGTGCCGTAGGGGACCGCACCGCCACTTCCCAGCAAATTAGGGACACTATTGCTCCTGGGGTATCGGCGAGGACCATTCGGAACCGTCTCCATGAAGCTGGGCTACGGTCCCGCACACCGTTAGGTCATCTTCCGCTCACGCCCCAACATCGTGCAGCCCGCCTCCAGTGGTGTCGCGACAGGCGTGAATGGAGGGACGAATGGAGACGTGTCGTCTTCAGCGATGAGAGTCGCTTCTGCCTTGGTGCCAATGATGGTCGTATGCGTGTTTGGCGCCGTGCAGGTGAGCGCCACAATCAGGACTGCATACGACCGAGGCACACAGGGCCAACACCCGGCATCATGGTGTGGGGAGCGATCTCCTACACTGGCCGTACACCACTGGTGATCGTCGAGGGGACACTGAATAGTGCACGGTACATCCAAACCGTCATCGAACCCATCGTTCTACCATTCCTAGACCGGCAAGGGAACTTGCTGTTCCAACAGGACAATGCACGTCCGCATGTATCCCGTGCCACCCAACGTGCTCTAGAAGGTGTAAGTCAACTACCCTGGCCAGCAAGATCTCCGGATCTGTCCCCCATTGAGCATGTTTGGGACTGGAAGAAGCGTCGTCTCACGCGGTCTGCACGTCCAGCACGAACGCTGGTCCAACTGAGGCGCCAGGTGGAAATGGCATGGCAAGCCGTTCCACAGGACTACATCCAGCATCTCTACGATGGTCTCCATGGGAGAATAGCAGCCTGCATTGCTGCGAAAGGTGGATATACACTGTACTAGTGCCGACATTGTGCATGCTCTGTTGCCTGTGTCTATGTGCCTGTGGTTCTGTCAGTGTGATCATGTGATGCATCTGACCCCAGGAATGTGTCAATAAAGTTTCCTCTTCCTGGGACAATGAATTCACGGTGTTCTTATTTCAATTTGCAGGAGTGTATATGTGGACTGATACCAGTGTTAGAAATGTCATTTTCTCTGCACAGGGTAACATCCGTGTCATCTGAAATACACGATACTAATGTAATAGCTGTAACTTTCTCCGCAGTTGGTAACCAGGATACCAGTCTTCGGTACGTTGTCTTCTTCGCCATGGGCAGTACTACGAGGTGCATTCAAGTTCTAAGGCCTCCGATTTTTTTTCTAATTAACTACTCACCCGAAATCGATGAAACTGGCGTTGCTTTTCGGCGTAATCGCCCTGCAGACGTACACATTTTTCACAACGCTGACGCCATGGTTCCATGGCAGCGGCGAAGGCGTCTTTAGGAGTCTGTTTTGACCACTGGAAAATCGCCAAGGCAATAGCAGCACGGCTGGTGAATGTGCGGCCACGGAGAGTGTCTTTCATTGTTGGAAAAAGCCAAAAGTCACTAGGAGCCAGGTCAGGTGAGTAGGGAGCATGAGGAATCACTTCAAAGTTGTTATCATGAAGAAACTGTTGCATAACGTTAGCTCGATGTGCGGGTGCGTTGTCTTGGTGAAACAGCACACGCGCAACCCTTCCCGGACGTTTTTGTTGCAGTGCAGGATGCACCTGTTACCGTAGTGCCCTTTGGAACGCAATGGGTAAGGATTACGCCCTCGCTGTCCCAGAACGTGGACATCATCATTTTTTCAGCACTGGCGGTTACCCGAAATTTTTTTGGTGGCGGTGAATCTGTGTGCTTCCATTGAGCTGACTGGCGCTTTGTTTCTGGATTGAAAAATGGCGTCCACGTCTCATCCATTGTCACAACCGACGAAAAGAAAGTCCCATTCGTGCTGTCGTTGCGTGTCAACATTGCTCGACAACATGCCACACGGGCAGCCGTGTGGTCGTCCGTCAGCATTCGTGGCACCCACCTGGATGACACTTTTCGCATTTTCAGGTCGTCATGCAGGATTGTGTGCACAGAACCCACAGAAATGCCAACTCTGGAGGCGATCTGTTCAACAGTCATTCGGCGATCCCCCAAAACAATTCTCTCCACTTTCTCGATCATGCCGTCGGACTGGCTTGTGCGAGCCCGAGGTTGTTTCGGTTTGTTGTCACACGATGTTCTGCCTTCATTAAACTGTCGCACCCACGAACGCACTTTCGACACATCCATAACTCCATCACCACATGTCTCCTTCAACTGTTGAATTTCAATTGGTTTCACACCACGCAAATTCAGAAAACGAATGATTGCACGCTGTTCAAGTAAGGAAAACGTCACCATTTTAAGTATTTAAAACAGTTCTCATTCTCGCCGCTGGTGGTAAAATTCCATCTGCCATACGGTGCTGCCATCTCTGGGACGTATTGACAATGAACGCGGCCTTATTTTAAAACAATGCACATATTTCTATCTCTTTCCAGTCCAGAGAAAAAAAATCGGAGGCCTTAGAACTTGAATGCACCTCGTAGTATCCTGTCTTCCAGTTGACCCGTATAGATCAACTGAAGTACACGATACCAATGTTAAGTGTGTTGTTTCTTCGCTGTTGGTAATACTAGTATCCTGTTCTTCAGCTGGGCTACACAGGTCATTTGAATAACATTCACGAATTTAGGTATGTTGTTCTTTTCGCCACTGGTAATACTAATGTTTAGTTGGTCCTGTTTTTATTCGTGCTTAATACTTGTATCATCTTCCTCGGTTGATAAACAGGTTATCAAAGTTCGGTCTGTCTTATTTTTCGTTCTGCGTTATGCGTGTTCCTGATATTTCTGTTAGTATTTTCTTTTGTGGTTTATACTCGTAGTTCTGTTTTTAGCTCCTGCTCTCCCGAAACCCCCTAATACCCAAGTCTGTCCCGTTATTTTTATTTATTTTATGGACTTCGATAAATTGCAATTTTCTATTTACGTAACATTTTTTTAGAATTAAGGGTTTACTTGGTGTGCATGTACGATCTCTGTTCCCTGTGCTACATTTATTTTTTCCTGTTCTCGTTACACTATAACGTTAAAAGCATGGGGTTATGTGATGTATGCCTACGATCTCTATTCTCTGTGTTGTATTGCTTTGGTTCCGAACGTTCGTTTAGCTTTCAAAATTTTTGTCATCTATCATCCACGGCTTACGTGTGACGTGATGGGTCAAAACTGACGAGTTGTATGCGGTTTTCACAGTCATGTATATTCGACAAATATGGAGACGTTCGAAACTGCAGTTACATTCAGGATAATTCGATTTTGCAAACCAGTCCTCGAGACTGTTTCTCCAAGTTTTTCTGAGGCAGTGTGTGTTGGAGCAGCATGAGTTTTGTTAAATTTGTAATTAGAGGACGATCGGAATGCTGTAAATTATACATTCTCCTACGAAGTTGCTCTGCGAGCCGAGTGTATCACAATAATATCTTGAAACACACGTTTTCTAAGCATCACAAGAAGTAATACATTTTATAAAAATTTATGACAATTATAGACGAGTTTCAGTTATTGAGTTGTGGTTCTTCGCCAACCTTGCCACTAAAAATAAACGAAGCCGGAAATGGCTTAAAAGTGATGCCTGTGTATCTCTACCACGAAATAAAAATTAAAGAGGTAATAGATCATGAAAATGTCGTAACTGTCTGTCTTTTTTCTTAAGGAAGCAAGACGGACGAGGTAAGGTATTTAATATACAAGATTGAAGGACAAATTGCTTCTAATAATTAATCGAGATTTAATACTGGACCTGGCTAAAAGCTCATGATTAATGGGATTGAGTCTTTTATTTTTAACTGTTAATTTTCGTTTGTAGAGCGTCTCAAACTTTTTTGGATACAATTTCTTTCCTTTTATTTTGGAGGTATTTGTGTGTGTGTGGCTTTTTTTTCGATTAAGTCATCGTTTTGCGAAGGTGCTTGTGGTATCCCTGTCTTTGTGTGAGCTACGCTATATAGGTCCAGTGTACGCTGTGATTCTACTTGTGTGACTCTTTTTATATTTTTCTTTAGTTTATTGAGGATGAATGTGTGTTATTTTTCGATTTTGTAATTGTTTGTGGAGGTGTGCCTGCTATCGCTGTCTCCGTTTGAGCGCTACAGGTCAAGCGAAATATTCGACTCCAGTTGAGATTTTCTCGCGTCTTTCTATTTGATTTATTCTGGAGCAGCTCGCCTGCGTTGTTTGTCCGTTATATGATATCGTGTAACTTTTTGAAAAGAGACAAATGTCCCGTTAATTTGGAATTAAAATGTTCTGTTAAAAAAATCTCTTTTACGTTCATTAAAAGCCACGGCTAAATTTTATTTCTCTGGGCGCTATCGCCAGAAACATCATACGTATTGCAACGTGAAGACATCCGTCTTACTCACGATGGATAAAAAAAATCTTTCTTTAGAGTTACGCGATAAGCAAATTAAATAAAATACTCAAATAATTATTTTTCTCTGTGAGGCCCGATGCTCCAGTATAGTTGCCTACGTACAACGGCAGCGTACACAATTAAAATAATTCTTTTCAATAAAACTGTACCTCTGGCCTAAAATAAAATGGAAATTATTATGAGACACCGTTTTACATTTATTAAGATTAAACCCTTTCAATACTTTCAGAATTAAACGAATATTAAGAAGTTTTTGTCAATTTTAACAGCAATGGCGTCGCTTCAACAATGCAACTACAAATGGCCAGGGCAACATGTAATTGTTACGTAATTAATTAAATAAAGGGGACAGGGAAAGTACTTTCTTGCAACTAAGAAAACCACATACCGCATTAGATACGTATATATATTTAGCAGAAATTCTAAACACACTACATGTGAATACATTAATTAATTACAAACCGTGATCTATGTGCGACCTAGGACGTCAGAACCAAGATGTCGAAAGAACAGCAGAGAGAACAAAGAAACAAAGTTTCTTTCTTTTATACTACTTGACAAAGACCATGTTTATTATAATTCTCAGAGCGCATATATCGCTTTCATTTTCGTTTAATATCAATTATTATATTTTACATTCCTATTTTTCAAGATGCGGTGCTATAGTATTTCATCTATTTGTATGTGTGTTTGTGTGTGGGAGGGGGGGGGGGGTGTTTGATATCGCTGTCTTCGATAGAGCTGTGAGCTGTGTAGGTCAAGTGTACGTTGCGATTGCACTTGTGTGATTCATCGTATATTCTTTAGGACTGTTGTGGAGGAATTCCTGTGCGTTATGTCGTTGTTTTGTGGGCGTGTGTCTAGTGTCGCTGTCATCGTTTGAGCTTTGGAGATCAGTTTGGCGTTTTCTGTATATTCACGTTCTGTTTATTCCAGATGAATTCGCGTGTTGTTATTTTCGACTGTCTGATTGCTGTGCAATGATCTTACCTTTATTAACCTTTTTAAAGTTTTTCCCCACCCAAAATTTCCTCATTTGCCCGGTTGTCCCGTTCATTTATTTTATTTCCTGAGTGAAATACCTCGCGTGATCTTTACGTTTGCATTTTAGCTTAACGGTCTGTATTGTGGTCGCCATCTTGAATAGTTAAATGCTCAACCATGGTCGAAGACTGACTGTTACCTATGATTATCTTAGGAAGTAAAGTATTCGATCACCTTTCCTCCCTGCATGACGTCATTGGCCGACGGGAGGGGGGGGGGGGGGGGGGGGGAGCGGTGGTAGTGATTGGAGAATGGAGACAGAGAGGACATCCGGCCACTCTCCACCACTTCTTCGTAGGTCTTCAACAACCAGCTTGGTTAGTACCAGTCCGCCATTCATTTCCGCCCTCTGCCTTCCTCGAGAGTGGTGCAGCTGGTATCATCCATAATGTAGTTGATGCCTTCTAGTCTCGGTCTGCGTATTATATTTTTTCCTCCTACCGTCCCTTCAATTATACATTAATGACGCCATCATGTCTCAGTCGATGCCGACCCCGTGTGTCCTTTCCGTGTTCGATTACCTCCAGGAGACAGCACGGCTTTTCTTCGTGTTCTCTGCGGAGCACCTCTTCGTTTTGATATCTTGCCTGCACAAGAAATCTTGAGCATTCTGCAGCACCACCACACAGGGAAGACGGTTATTTTATGTTTTTCTCCTTCTCCGAGTGGTCGTGTTTCACTTCAGCAGCACCCTTTACGAGGATTTTCCTGAGATGTTTATCTATGCTACGGGATGTGAAAAGGTTTCATTTCTCCTTAAAAGCATCTTTTGTCTAGTGGATTCGGGATATAACATTCTGCTGGCACCCACCTACATAAGGAGAAATCATCATCACGATAAAAAAAGAGAAATGAGGGATCGCATAGAAAAAATTAAGTGCTCGTTTTCCCCGCGCTCCATTAGAGAGTGGAACGGTGGAGAGACAGATTGAAGGTGATTCGTTGAACACTCTGCTAGGCACTTTATTGTGAATAGCAGAGTAATCACGTAAATGCAGATGTAGATGTACAATATCCTCCCTTGACCTTCTGTCTAATGTAACTAAGGAGTCGACAGTCTCCCATCACTCATTGTTAAGTGAGCATTTGGCAACGTTGTTTTGTATCTGCTCACCACTACGATTTTTGTTTTGTTTTTATTAAACTTCACATTACAGGAACATTTGAATGTGGTTTTCATCTGGGCCAACATCGCTGAACCACTAACACTGCCAGTTCCAGATCAAATACACACATCAAAAAAAGTTTTGCATCACGACGGTTCCCAGAACTCCAGAAGATAGACGTCGACTGTGGGTATTGTATCACAGACTGTTCAGAGATGTCACTAAACGCGCCCAAAGATGTAAGCAACCATGCATGAGCAGCTCCTATTAGACGGAGGGGGTCCGACAGCCGATCAGTTGCAGTCGTTCCACCAGGAAGGAGGTACAAGGCTCATGTTGTCTGTAGTTCAACCATGCCTACACGGTCAATACCGCGGTTCCATAGCGTCCTCAATGTTACTTTTTGCCAGGAAGGGCTCTCAACAAGGGAAGTCTGCAGGCGTGTCGGAGTGAACCAAAGCGATGTTGTTCAGACATGGAGGAGGTACAGAGAGACAGGAACTGTCGATGACATGCCTCGCTCAGGCTGCCCAAGGGCTACTACTGCTGTGGATGACCACTACCTATGGATTATGGCTCGGACGAAACCTGACAGCAACGCCACCATGTTAAATAATGCTTTTCGTGCAGTCGTGTTACGACTCAAACAGTGCGCAATAGGCTGTACGCTGCGTAACTTCACCCCCAACGTCCATTGCGAGGTCCATCTTTGCAACCAGTACACCATTCAGCGCGGTACAGATGGGCCCAACAACATGCCGAATGGACCGCTCAGGATTGGCATCGCCTTCTCTTCACCGACGAATGTCGCTCACACCTTCAACCAGACAATCGTCGGAAACTTGTTTGGAGGCAATCCGGTCAGGCTGAACGCCTTAGACACACTGTCCAGCGAATGCAGAAGGTGGAGGTTCCCTGCTGTTTTGGGGTGGCATTATGTGGGGCCGACGTACGCTGCTGGTGGTCACGGAAGGCGCCGTAAAGGCTGTACATCTACATCTACATCTACATTTATACTCCGCAAGCCACCCAAAGGTGTGTGGCGGAGGGCATTTTACGTGCCACTGTCATTACCTCCCTTTCCTGTTCCAGTCGCGTATGGTTCGCGGGAAGAACGACTGTCTGAAAGCCTCCGTGCGCGCTCTAATCTCTCTAATTTTACATTCGTGATCTCCTCGGGAGGTATAAGTAGGGGGAAGCAATATATTCGATACCTCATCCAGAAACGCACCCTCTCGAAACCTGGCGAGCAATCTACACCGCGATGCAGAGCGCCTCTCTTGCAGAGTCTGCCACTTGAGTTTATTAAACATCTCCGTAACTCTATCACGGTTACCAAATAACCCTGTGACAAAACGCGCCGCTCTTCTTTGGATCTTCTCTATCTCCTCCGTCAAACCAATCTGGTACGGATCCCACACTGATGAGCAATACTCAAGTATAGGTCGAACGAGAGTTTTGTAAGCCACCTCCTTTGTTGATGGACTACATTTTCTAAGCACTCTCCCAATGAATCTCAACCTGGTACCCGCCTTACCAACAATTAATTTCATATGATCATTCCACTTCAAATCGTTCCGCACGCATACTCCCAGATATTTTACAGAAGTAACTGCTACCAGTGTTTGTTCCGCTATCATATAATCATACAATAAAGGATCCTTCTTTCTATGTATTCGCAATACATTACATTTGTAATGTACGATACGTGAATGCCATCCTCCGACCGATAGTGCAGCCATTTCGGCAGCATATTGGCGAGGCATTCGCCTTCATGGTAGACAATTCGCGCCCCCGTCGTGCACATGTTGTGAATGACTTCCTTCAGGATAACGACATTGCTCGACTAGAGTGGCCATGAAGTTCTCCAGACATGAACCCTATCTAAGATGCCTGGGATAGATTGAAAAGGATTGGTCCATCATATTTCGGGCTTGCAGCCGTATCACGTTGACATCTTGGCACGAGACTGAGTCTCGTACTCACCTGAAGATGGCTGCATGTTTGTTAGCCGAAATATATTGCCAAGATGTCAACGTGATCCGGCTGCAAGCCCGAAATATGATGGACCAATCAATACGCCGGGAAAACTTGAAAAGGATTGTTTATGGACGACATGACCCACCAACCACTCTGGAGGATCTAAGCCGAATCGCAGTTGAGGAGTGGGGCAATCTGGACCAACAGTGCCTTGATGAACTTGTGGGTAGTATGCCACGACGAATACAGGCATGCATCAGTGCAAGAGGACGTGCTACTGGGTATTGGAGGTACCGGTGTGTACAGCAGTCTGGACCACCGCCTCTGAAGGTCTCGCTGTATGCTGGTACAACATGCAATGTGTGGTTTTCAGGAGCAATAAGTAGAGCTGGAATAATGCTTATGTTGATCTCTGTTCCTGTTTTCTATACAGGTTTCGGAACCGAGGTGATGCAAAACTTTTTTTGATGTGTGTATGTCGATCCCCTTTTCAGTGGGATGAAGCGAGGAAAAAGAAGAAGTAAAGAACTTTACGTCGAAAGGACCATCATCCCTTTCTGTTCTGCATCTGCATAAAATGACGGCAGCTTTTCCTCTATCGGTTTCCGATGTAGCGGTTTCGTCGAGGCTGTCACTGTGCGAGCGGTTAATTTGTACCAGTAGTAATCTGACAGGATCTCAACCTGTCGAGAGCGTTTGCAATGTTCCGAGGCTTTATTTCAGGTACGGAAATGCCGGAGGGAGTCGGACGCTGCGACAAGCTGTTCTGACGGCTTTCGACGCTTATTTTCCCAGGAGTGTGGCCGGATCGCGCAGCCTGTTCTCCGAGCGTGTTTGGATTCCCGTCTCGCCATTCGTTTTGCAGCGCCGGCCCTGGAAATGGCCCATTCCCACCACACAGAGTCGACGTTTCAGAGCGGCGGCTGCCCACGGCTGCCACAGAAACAGAGAGAGAGAGAAAGAGAGAGAGGGACAGAGAACGCGCCGTCCTCCTCCCAGATGCTCGAGGTGCCTGGTCGTCCATTTCCCAGCCGTCCAAAGCGCTCTCCAACTGGATCTGCCCTGCGAGCGTCGAATCTCTCCCGCATCTGTCCGCTTCCTCTCGACACGCCGGCGTCAGCTCGCCTGTTATGCAAAATAACTGCGCGGCTTCGCAGCCAGTGAGGAGATGGCAGATACACAAACACACACACACACACACACACACACACACACACAGAGACACACCACAGAGAGAGAGACAGAGAGAGAGAGAGAGATCAGATGTGGGTTCCCCGTGCATGCGTGACCACCGCTGAGTTATACCGTCCTAGAGTCGCAGTCCCTTTGCGGGAACAGGGATGAGGACCGACGGAGCGCCACAGGGGAGTGCACTCCCTGGTTCCAGGTTGTCGTGGGAAGCGCCAAGTGGGCGCATGTTCAGGAGGCTGCCAGTGGGAACTGGAGAGTACAGGCCAGAAGTATGATCGCGAGGCTGACGTCACTCACAGATTACCCGATAATTATCAAGTCATTTTCCACTTACTGCCACGAATTTTTAACATGCTATCTGGGAACTCTAGACAGGACCTACATATTGTATAATACTGACGACATACGATGATCTGTCTTTGTATTCAGCAATAAATTATATCAACAGCAAACAGTGGTATTACTAGTGTAGAAATAAAACAAAAGATTGAAAATATAAATCAATTAAAAAACATAAAATATAAGGAATTAACTTGAGTTCCAAGCCGGCCCCTGTGCCATAACGGTTCTAGGCGCTTCAGTCCGGAACCGCGCTGCTGCTACGGTCGCAGGTTCGAATCTTGTCTCGGGCTTGGATGTGTGTGATGTCCTTAGGTTAGTTAAGTTTAAGTAGTTCTAAGTTCTAGGGGACTGATGACCTCAGCTGTTCAGCCTCATAGTGCTCAGAGCCATTTGAACCATTTGAGTTCCAAGTGAATAACATCCTGCTTGTATTATTACGCTACTGACCATTAAAGCAGCTACACCACGAAGATGACGCGATACAGACGCGAAATTTAATCGACAGGAAGAAGATGCTCTGATATGCAAATGATTAGCTTTTCAGAGCGTTCACATAAAGTTGGCGCCGGTGCCGACCCCTACAACGTGCTGACACGAGGAAAGTTTCCAACCCATTTCTCAAACACAAACAGCAGATGACCGCCGTTGCCTGGTGAAACGTTGTTGTGATACCTCGTGTTAGGAGGAGAAATGCGTACCATCACGTTCCGACTAGATAAAGGTCGGATTGTAGCCTATCTCGATTCCGGTTTATCGTATCGCGACATTGCTGCTCGCGTTGGTCGAGATCGAATCACTGTTAGCAGAATATGGAATCGGTGGATTCAGGAAGGTAATACGGGACGCCGTGCTGGATCCCAACGGCCTCGTATCACTAGCAGTCGAGATGACAGGCATCTTATTCGCATGGCTGTAACGGATCGTGCAGCCACGTCTCGATCCATGAGTCAACAGATGGGGACGTTTGCAAGACAACAACCATCTGCACGAACAGTTCCACGACGTTTGCAGCAGCATGTGCTATAAGCTCGGAGAACATGGCTGCAGTTACCCTAGACGCTGCATCACAGAAAGGAGCGCCTGCGATGGTGTACTCAACGACGAACCTGGGTGCACGAATGGCAAAACGTCATTTTTTCGGATGAATCCAGGTTCTGTTTACAGAAATCGCGGTGAACGCACATTCGAAGCGTGTTTCGTCATCGCCACACTGGCGTATCAGCCGGCGTGATAGCATGGGGTGCCATTGGTTACACGTCTCAGTTACCTCTTGTTCGCATTGACTACACTTTGAACAGTGTTACGACCCGTTGCTCTACTCTTCTTTTCAGCAGGATAATGCACGACCACATGTTGAAGGTCCTGTACGGTCCTTTCTGGATTCAGAATATGTTCGACTGCTGCCCTGGCCAGCACATTCTGCAGAGCTCTCGCCAATTGAAAATGTCTGGTCAATGGTGGCCGAGCAACTGGCTCGTCACAATACGCCAGTCACTACTCTTGATGAACTGTGGTATCGTGTTGAAGCTTCATGGGCAGCTGTACCTGTACACTCCATCGAAGCTCTGTTGGACTCAACGCCCAGGCGTATCAAGGCCGTTATTACGGCCAGAGGTGATTGTTCTGGGTACTGATTTCTCAGGATCTAAGCACCCAAACTGCGTGAAAATGTAATCACATGTCATTTCTAGTGTAATATATGAGGGCAGTTCAATAAGTAATGCAACATTTTTTTTCTGAAACATGGGTTGTGTTATTCAGCATTGAAATACACCAGGTTATTCCCTAATCTTTTAGCTACACAACACTATTTTTCAACGTAATCTCCATTCAATGCTACGGCCTTACGCCACCTTGAAATGAGGGCCTGTACGCCTGCACGGTACCATTCCACTGGTCGATGTCGGAGCCAACGTCGTACTGCATCAATAACTTCTTCATCATCCGCGTAGTGCCTCCCACGGATTGCGTCCTTCATTGGGCCAAACATATGGAAATCCGACGGTGCGAGTGCGGGGCTGTAGGGTGCATGAGGAAGAACAGTCCACTGAAGTTTTGTGAGCTCCTCTCGGGTGCGAAGACTTGTGTGAGGTCTTGCGTTGTCATGAAGAAGGAGAAGTTCGTTCAGATTTTTGTGCCTACGAACACGCTGAAGTCGTTTCTTCAATTTCTGAAGAGTAGCACAATACACTTCAGAGTTGATCGTTTGACCATGGGGAAGGACATCGAACAGAATAACCCCTTCAGCGTCCCAGAAGACTGTAACCATGACTTTACCGGCTGAGGGTATGGCTTTAAACTTTTTCTTGGTAGGGGAGTGGGTGTGGCGCCACTCCATTGATTGCCGTTTTGTTTCAGGTTCGAAGTGATGAACCCATATTTCATCGCCTGTAACAATCTTTGACAAGAAATTGTCACCCTCAGACACATGACGAGCAAGCAATTCCGCACAGATGGTTCTCCTTTGCTCTTTATGGTGTTCGGTTAGACAACGAGGGACTCAGCGGGAACAAACCTTTGAATATCCCAACTGGTGAACAATTGTGACAGCACTACCAACAGAGATGTCAAGTTGAGCACTGAGTTGTTTGATGGTGATCCGTCGATCATCTCGAACGAGTGTGTTCGCACGCTTCGCCATTGCAGGAGTCACAGCTGTGCACGGCCGGCCCGCACGCGGGAGATCAGACAGTCTTGCTTGACCTTGCGGCGATGATGACACACGCTTTGCCCAACGACTCACCGTGCTTTTGTCCACTGCCAGATCACCGTAGACATTCTGCATGCGCCTATGAATATCTGAGATGCCCTGGTTTTCCGCCAAAAGAAACTCGATCACTGCCCGTTGTTTGCAACGTACATCCGTTACAGACGCCACTTTAACAGCTCCGTACAGCGCTGCCACCTATCGGAAGTCAATGAAACTATACGAGACGAAGCGGGAATGTTTGAAAATATTCCACAAGAAATTTCCGGTTTTTTCAACCAAAATTGGCCGAGAAAAAAAATGTGTTTCATTACTTATTGAACTGCCCTCTTATTTGTCCAATGAATACCCGTTTATCATCTGCATTTCTTCTTGGTGTAGCAATTTTAATGGCCAATAGTGTATAATACTGATGACATACGATGATCTGTCTGTGTGTGCAATAATAAATTATGTCAACAGCAACCATAGGTATTACTAGTGTAGAAATGAAACAAAAAATTGAAAATATGAATCAATTAAAAAACGTAAAATACAAGGAGTTAACTTGATATCCGTGTGAATAACATCCGGCTCGTGTTGCTAGATATGTTACTGGCAGCCTCGAAATTACTCGATGTTTGCCGACTTCTAAACCCATGCACGACTTTCGAGACTAGGATTCTGGGAAGAAAGAATGTTGGCAATAAATGACTTAACCGCAGATTTGATGAGAGGTACTGTCAAAAATAGAGCTGTGAGATGTGGTCCTGAAAAGTGCTTTGGTAGTTGAGCGTTGGTGTTGAAACAGAAACCTGTCTTTTTTTAGAAGAGGAGCCTATGTTAGTCTCAGAAAACCAAGAAAAGGCCCACTATAGAAGATGAGTTTGTTAATTTGTTTGTTCTCGAACGGGAGATTTGTTTGTTGTAAAAGAGGAGCCTTGTAGTCTTAAGAGAGAAGCCTTGGTTGTTATAGCGGAAGAGCTTTGCTTGTGTCAGAAGCGGTGTCTTGACTGAGTTCGAAAAGAAGCTTAGATGTGAAAGAGGAGACTTGTTTGCTTTAGACAAAGAATAGAAGCCTGGTTTATTTTAGAAGAGTGGCGATATTCGTCTACATCTACATCTACATCTACATTTATACTCCACAAGCTACACAACAGTTTATGGCGGAGGGCACTTTACGTGCCACTGTCATTACCTCCCTTTCCTGTTCCAGTCGCGTATGGTTCGCGGGAAGAACGACTGTCTGAAAGCCTCCGTGCGCGCTCTAATCTCTCTAATTTTACATTCGTGATCTCCTCGGGAGGTATAAGTAGGGGGAAGCAATATATTCGATACCTCATCCAGAAACGCACCCTCTCGAAACCTGGACAGCAAGCTACACCGCGATGCAGAGCGCCTCTCTTGCAGAGTCTGCCACTTGAGTTTATTAAACGTCTCCGTAACGCTATCACGGTTACCAAATAACCCTGTGACGAAACGCGCCGCTCTTCTTTGGATCTTCTCTATCTCCTCCGTCAGACCGATCTGGTACGGATCCCACACTGATGAGCAATACTCAAGTATAGGTCGAACGAGTGTTTTGTAAGCCACCTCCTTTGTTGATGGACTACATTTTCTAATCACTCTCCCAATGAATCTCAACCTGGTACCCGCCTTACCAACAATTAATTTTATATGATCATTCCACTTCAAATAGTTCTGTACGCATAATCCCAGATGTTTTACAGAAGTAACTGCTAGCATTGTTTGTTCCGCTATCATATAACCATACAATAAAGAATCCTTCTTTCTATGTATTCGCAATACATTACATTTGTCTATGTTGAGGGTCAGTTGCCACTCCCTGCACCAACTGCCTATCCACTGCAGATCTTCCTGTATTTCGTTGCAATTTTCTAAAGCTGTACTTCTCTGTATATTGCAGAATCATCCGCGAAAAGACGCATGGAACTTCCGATACTATCTAATAGGTCATTTACATATACTGTGAAAAGCAATGGTCCCCGTCTACCGTCCGCAGCTCGTTGTCGCGCGGTAGCGTTCTCGCTTCCCGCGCCCGGGTTCCCGGATTCGATTCCCGGCGGGGTCAGGGATTTTCTCTGCCTCGTGATGACTGGGCGTCGTGTGATGTCCTTAGATTAGTTAGGTTTAAGTACTTCTAACTTCTAGGGGACTGATGACCATAGATGTTAAGTCCCATAGTGCTCAGAGCCATTTTTTTTCTTACTCTATGCCGCAATACGCTTCAAAGTGACACTCATAGGGGAAACTGTTTGGCAACATAGGCAGCAACTACCCATATGCTGTGGTCTAAATGTTCTAGCAATCGTTCAGTGCCTCGATGATAGAAATCCGCTTCTCGGTCAATGAGCCATTCTAGAACCACTGTGGCCTTCCCGATCAGCATGGCCCACGCATGTGTGACCTCGGTCAAATTCTTAGGACAGTTTCACTACTGCTGGACCTGACAATGCGTTTGGCCCACACACCGCCAGAATTCGACTGTGAATCCCTGTATAATTTACACGTGTTGCCCACAAGAATCGTATTGTCCCTCACTCACTGCAGTACGCACGCCAGGATAGTCGTGCGTGTTAAAGCATAACTTTTGGAACAGGGAAGCGAGCCGACCCCCGCTCGGATTCGGCCGGCACTGTTCAGCTTGGATATGGTTTTTAGGCGGTTTTCCTCATCTCACTAGGTGAATACTGGACTGACACCCAAATGCCGCTTCAGTCAGACGAATCGCAAAAGACTTAGGAACCTCTCACTCACTTTCATGCGAATAAGTCTACACTTATTCTGTCCATGGGGGTTACGAGTAGCGTCAGGATGGGCATTCCGGTCAACTCTTAAACCAGGAGTAGTCAGTCTTTTTTAACCATGGGAAACTCCCACTTTTGTATGATTTTAATTGTAAAGTTATCCAAATTGAAATGGCTCTGAGCACTATGGGACATAACTTCTGAGGTCATCAGTCCCCTAGAACTTGGGACTACTTAAACCTAACCAACCTTAGGACATAATACATATCCACGCCCGAGGTGGGATTCGAACCTGCGACCGTAGCGGTAGCGCGGTTCCAGACTGTAGCGCCTAGAACCGCTCGGACACACCCGGCCGGCCTTTTCCTAATTCCCGCCGATTCTACAGTCATCGTGATTTATAAAGCAGGGAAGTAACTTTTCAAGCTTTATAAAGCACAGTACAGCAAGTTACAGCTGGTTGTTGTTGTTTTTGTGGACTTCAGTCCGAAGACTGGTTTGAAGCAGCTCTCCATGCTACTCTATCCTGTGCAAGCCTATTCATCTCCGAGTAATTAATCACTGCAACTTACATCCCTCTGAATCTGCTCACTGTATTTACCTCTTAGTCTGTCTACGATTTTTACCCTTCTCCGCCCCCCTCCCCCCCCCCCCCAACTTCCCTCCATTACTAAACTGGTGATTCCTTGATGTGTCATAATGCATCCTATCAACCGATCGCTTCTTTTGGTCAAGTTGTGCCACAAATCACTTTTCTCCCCAATTCTGTTCAGTAGCTCCTCCTCAGTTTCACGATGGAGCCATCTAATCTTCAGCATTCCTCTGCAGCGCCACATTTCGAAGGCTTCTATTCTCTTTTTATCTAAACTGTTTATAGTCCACGCTTCATTTCCATGCATGGCTATACTCGAGACAGATACTTTCAGAAAAGACTTCCAAGCACTTCAGTGTATATCTGATGCTAACAAATTTCACTTCTTCAGAAATACTGGAACAGGGAAGCGCGCTGACCCCCGCTCGGATTCGGCCGGCACTGTTCAGCTTGGATATGGTTTTAGGCGGTTTTCCTCATCTGACTAGGTGAATACTGCCAGTTTACACTTTACATCCTGTATAGTTCGGCAAACATCAGTTATTTAATTCGACTACAATCCATTATCCTCGTTTTGCTTTTGTTGATCTTCATCTTGTATCCTCATTTCAAGACACTGTCCATGCCGCGACAGCGTGGACGTGAACCGTATGTGCAGTTGACGGACTTTGAGCGAGGGCGTATAGTGGGCATGCGGGAGGCCGGGTGGACGTACCGCCGAATTGCTCAACACGCGGGGCGTGAGGTCTCCACAGTACATCGATGTTGTCGCCAGTGGTCGGCGGAAGGTGCACGTGCCCGTCGACCTGGGACCGGACCGCAGCGACGCACGGATGCACGCCAAGACCGGAGGATCCTACGCAGTGCCGTAGGGGACCGCACCGCCACTTCCCAGCAAATTAGGGACACTGTTGCTCCTGGGGTATCGGCGAGGACCATTCGCAACCATCTCCATGAAGCTGGGCTACGGTCCCGCGCACCGTTAGGCCGTCTTCCGCTCACGCCCCAACATCGTGCAGCCCGCCTCCAGTGGTGTCGCGACAGGCGTGAATGGAGGGACGAATGGAGACGTGTCGTCTTCAGCGATGAGAGTCGCTTCTGCCTTGGTGCCAATGATGGTCGTATGCGTGTTTGGTGCCGTGCAGGTGAGCGCCACAATCAGGACTGCATACGACCGAGGCACACAGGGCCAACACCCGGCATCATGGTGTGGGGAGCGATCTCCTACACTGGCCGTACACCACTGGTGATCGTCGAGGGGACACTGAATAGTGCACGGTACATCCAAACCGTCATCGAACCCATCGTTCTACCATTCCTAGACCGGCAAGGGAACTTGCTGTTCCAACAGGACAATGCACGTCCGCATGTATCCCGTGCCACCCAACGTGCTCTAGAAGGTGTAAGTCAACTACCCTGGCCAGCAAGATCTCCGGATCTGTCCCCCATTGAGCATGTTTGGGACTGGATGAAGCGTCGTCTCACGCGGTCTGCACGTCCAGCACGAACGCTGGTCCAACTGAGGCGCCAGGTGGAAATGGCATGGCAAGCCGTTCCACAGGACTACATCCAGCATCTCTACGATCGTCTCCATGGGAGAATAGCAGCTTGCATTGCTGCGAAAGGTGAATATACACTGTGCTAGTGCCGACATTGTGCATGCTCTGTTGCCTGTGTCTATGTGCCTGTGGTTCTGTCAGTGTGATCATGTGATGTATCTGACCCCAGGAATGTGTCAATAAAGTTTCCCCTTCCTGGGACAATGAATTCACGGTGTTCTTATTTCAATTTCCAGGAGTGTATTTATGCTGTCTTAGTTTTGTATTGTTTTCTCTCAATAATGACAGATTTTCATCAATCTTACCATGTCGCTCTCAAGGCCGTGGCTCACTTCACGATTACCAAGTGAAGACTCACCTTCTCTGTGGGCAGCACCCGTGCGGAGCAGCCGATCCAGAGATGATACTGCAGACTTGCAGTGTCGCAGATGACATAGCACGCTGTCTGAGAAACAAAAGAAGGTGGCTGCGGTATGCGTATTCGAGTCAAAAGGGAAGCTGATTGTGAACAAATACACTGAATCGCTAAAGAAACTGGTACAGGCTAAAAATGGTTCAAATGGCTCTGAGCACTATGGGACTTAACTTCTGAGGTCATCAGTCCCCTAGAACTTAGAACTACTTAAACCTAACCAACCTTAGGACATCACACACATCCACGCCCGAGGTGGGATTCGAACCTGCGACCGTAGCGGTCGCGCGGTTCCAGACTGCAGCGCCTAGAACCGCTCGGCCACTTCGGCCGGCAAAACTGGTACAGGCATGCGTATTCAAATAAAGTGACATGTAAACAGGCAGTTTAAGCCGCTGCTGTTGGCAACGCCTATATAAGACGACAAGTGTCTGACGCAGTTGTTTGATCTGTTACTGCTGCTACAGTGGCAGCTTATCAAGTGGGTTTGAACGTCGTGTTGTAGTCGACGCACGAGCGATGGGACACAACATCTCGAAGGTAGCGTTGAAGTCGCGATTTTCTCGTACTACCATTTCACGAGTGAACCGTAAATATAAAGAGTCCGGTAAAACATCGGATCTCCGACATCGCTGCAACCGGAAAAAGATCCTGCAAGAATGAGACGACGACTGAAGACAATCGTTCAGCGTGACAAAGTGCAAATCTTCCGCAAATTGCTGCAAATTTCAACGCTGGACCATCAACTAGTGTCAGCGTGCGAACCATTCAACGAAACACCACCCATATGGGCTTTCGGTGCCGAAGGTCAACTCGTGTACTCTTGAACACTGCACGAGACACAGTTTTACACCTCACCTGTGCCCGTCAATCCTGACATTTATGACTGGAAACATGTTGGCTGCTCGGACAAGTTTCGTTTCAAATTGTATCGAGCGGATGGACGTGTACGGGTTTGGAGAAAACCTCATGAAACCATGGACCCTGCATGTCACCCGGGGTCTGTTCAAGCTGGCGGAGGCTCTGTGATGGTGTGGGGCGTGCGCAGCTGAAGTGATACGGGACCCCTGATACACCTAGATACGACTCTGGCAGGTGACACGTACGTAAGCATCCTGCCTTATCACCTGCATCCATTCATGTCCATTGCGCATTCCGACGCTCTCGGGCAATTCCAGCAGGACAATGCGACACCCCATTCGTCCAGAATTGCTACAGAGTTTTTCCAGGAAGACTCTTCTGAGTTTAAACACTTCCGGTGGCCACCAAACTCCCGAGACATGAGCGTTATTGAGTACATCTGGGATATCTTGCAACGTCCTGTTCAGAAGATGTCTCCACCCCCTCCAACTATTACGGATTTATGGAAACACCTGAAGGATTTATGGTGTCAATTCCCTCCAGCACTACTTCAGACATTAGTCGAGTCAAGGCCACGTCATGTTGCGGCAATTCTGTGTGCTCGCGGAGGCCCTACACGATATTGTTGTTGTTGTGGTCTTCAGTCCTGAGACTGGTTTGATGCAGCTCTCCATGCTACTCTATCCTGTGCAATCTTCTTCATCTCCCAGTACCTACTGCAACCTACATCCTTCTGAATCTGCTTAGTGTATTCATCTCTTGGTCTCCCTCTACGATTTTTACCCTCCACGCTGCCCTCCAATGCTAAATTTGTGATCCCTTGATGCCTCAAAACATGTCCTACCAACCGATCCCTTCTTCTAGTCAAGTTGTGCCACAAACTTCTCTTCTCCCCAATCCTATTCAATACCTACTCATTAGTTACGTGATCTACCCACCCTATCTTCAGCATTCTTCTGTAGCACCACATTTCGAAAGCTTCTATTCTCTTCTTGTCCAAACTGGTTATCGTCCATGTTTCACTTCCATACAAGGCTACACTCCATACAAATACTTTCAGAAACGACTTCCTGACACTTAAATCTATACACGATGTTAACAAATTTCTCTTCTTCAGAAACTATTTCCTTGCCATTGCCAGTCTACATTTTATATCCTCTCTACTTCGACCATCATCAGTTATTTTACTCCCTAAATAGCAAAACTCCTTTACTACTTTAAGTGTCTCATTTCCTAATCTAATCCCCTCAGCATCACCCGATTTAATTTGACTACATTCCATTATCCTCGTTTTGCTTTTGTTGATGTTCATCTTATATCCTCCTTTCAAGACACTGTCCATTCCGTTCAACTGCTCTTCCAAGTCCTTTGCTGTCTCTGACAGAATTACAATGTCATCGGCGAACCTCAAACTTTTTACTTCTTCTCCATGAATTTTAATACCTACTCCGAATTTTTCTTTTGTTTCCTTTACTGCTTGTACACGATATTAGACAGGGGAATCAGTTTCTTTGGCTCTTCAGTGTACCAACACAACACCCTTTTCGGTATTTCTCGAGGGAGGCTATGTTCCGGTTTCGAATCCCGGCCCACCACGTAGTGCTAGTCTAGCGGGAAGCTTCGTAACAGCACATACACGGCTGCACTGTGCAATATTCATTCCAGCTTTCATTCTTTCCTTCCTGCCAAAGAAAGAAGAAGACTGTCGTGTGCAGCACAGACTACTGGCGTCGTATACTGTAGCAGAGATGATGGGATGAACAGGTGCGCACTGTTTAGGAAAGAAACAGAGGACGGTGTCAACCAGTCGAAAGACTTACGAGACGAGGAGAAAGATGAACGGGCGCTGTGGCCGCATTCCTCGCGTTCGGAAGGCGCTAGAAGTCTCCAGAGGCGAGGAGTCGCTTCTCACATTGCCTGAACGTGGCGTGGCGTGAATCCGTAATGAGGCTTGCGACCCAGCTGCCGCACGCGGGGTCGTAACTCAGGACCCCCAGCTCCGCGTCTGCACTCGCTGACTTTTCTGTACTTCTTAGTATTCCTTCCCGCCCGATCGCGTATATCACTGCAAAGCGACTGTAGCGGCGTTCGCCACAAATACTGGCGTTACTTCCTGGCAAGTTTCGCTTAGAGGTGCTCCATAAATCCTCCCCCTCCCCCCCCCCCCCCCTTTGGCGGAAGATGGCACTCTCTATGCGGCTCGCTCGGTGTTCCTCAACGTTACGTGACAGTTAATGGCTTTCACTACGCGGAAGGCACATCTCGACGATAAAACGTTGACCATCGACGAGTTTCAAGTGCAACGGACGCAGTCGGGCAATGTATGGTTGGACGTTACAAGCAAATATTCGCTTATTTTTCGACGTAACATCCCTTTCGATCATTACAATTTTTCCTATGAAAAATTCCGTTCCTGATATATGGTTCTGGAGGCTCTACAGTCTACCTGTAAACCCATTAGTGTCTATAAATTTCCTTACCACAGATACCTTTAGATGTCACAGCAGGGGGATTAAAACGGTACTATGTTAGGTGAACACAGAGACCAGTCAGAAAGTCTTAATTATCACTTAGAAATTATAAGGTGACGTAACTTTTTGTTTTACTTACATCTTTGTAGTCCTATTGCAAATTCAAATGCCCTCGCCAAATTATTGTACCATGATGCTAGTAGAATCAAAAGTAAGTGCCAAAGCCTATTGATTACCTGGAGTATCGCCTGGTAGTTTGTCAACAGCATCACTGGATAAGTTACAGCAGTCGGGGCCATTACGTGACGCTAGGGATCAGAAAAACCGATAGCGGTATTTTAGTTCTGAACAACCGGTATTTGTTTGGTCTCGGTTATAATAGGTGGTCTTTTTTTTACACTAATAGCCGCGTAAAAAACTGATATATCAATTAGTCATAGCAAGAGTGCCGAAATTTTTTGTTCTTAAATAAACCACTTTTACAAAAAGGAGTAAGTTTTATGCGTAAAATTTGCACTGATATGAATATTGCGTTGTTGTATGAAATGGGAAAACCGGACAGTGCTGTTTTAATAACAATGCCGACAGAAACTGGCAAGAAACCCATCCAAAAAAAAACTGTTATACTGAGACAATAATGTCCCAGTTGCAGTGTGTCGTCGGTGAAGGTACGCGTGGGCGTACATTGTGCAAGAGTTGCCCCCACTGTCGTCGCCGGACATCCTCGTATTGCAGACTGGAAACGTTTTTACGAAGTGACGTACCAATGAAGTACAAGGCTTCATTTGCCTTAAAAGATTAAATATTGCTACGCCATTTCTATAAAATGATAAAGAGGAAGGAAAATTGTGGTAACATAAATTAATAACTTAAAACATTTCATTCACGGTGTACGATAAAAAGAGAAGCTAGATGACCTGCCGCCTGTGTGCATAATATGGTAATGAGTGAATGGGCAAATATCTATTGGGAACACTACGAAAGTAGGTTGTGGACAGTTGGGAATGTGGGTCTCACGGGAAGAGTGCAAGGGATAAGTCCCTGCAGTCGCGCTATTCTCTGTGCCCTCGGTGGCTCAGATGGATAGAGCGTCTGCCATATAAACAGGAGATCCCGGGTTCGAGTCCCAGTCGGGGCACACATTTTCAGCTCTCCCCATTGATGTACATCAACAACACCCGTCGGCAGCTAAGGGTTTCGATTTAATTATCATTTCTTTCTAGAGAAGCTGCGCGGTAATCAATGGTATCTGTCTCTTTGAGAACAGATACCATCTTCATATAATATGGCTTTGCTGGTTGCAGTCGCCGCGCGTTATTAGCGGAGCGGTCTTAGGCGCTACAGTCATAGACGGTGCGGCTGGTCCCGGCGGAGGTTCGAGTCCTCCCTCGGGCATGGGTGTGTGTGTTTGTTCTTAGGATAATTTAGGTTACGTAGTGTGTAAGTTTAGGGACTGATGACGTTAGCAGTTAAGTCCCATAAGATTTCATTTTTCTGGTTGTAGTCCTTAGAAAAGTGACAAATTGACACAAAAACAGAGTTCTCGAGCCTCAGTTTCCACTCGTTAGCAGTGAGTATTCGTAACGCCCAATTAGTGGTACGGTCTGCGATTGCAACATGACTTCTGAGCTGTGTTTCAAAAAATTAGAATCAACAGGAATAGTCGTGATTTCGAGGAAAGCAGTTAAAGGTGGACGGACTAAGTTTTCTTTTATTGGTCTATTCAATTTAATATTTTCATTCTGTGTATCTTAAAACATGTTGTTGTTGTTGCGGTCCTCAGTCCCGAGACTGGTTTGATGCAGCTCTCCATGCTACTCTGTCCTGTGCAAGCTTCTTCATCTCCCAGTACTTACTGCAACCTACATCCTTCTGATCTGCTTAGTGTATTCATCTCTTGGTCTCCCTCTACGATTTTTACCCTCCACGCTGCCCTCCAATGCTAAATTTGTGATCCCTTGATGCCTCAAAACATGTCCTACCAACCGATCCCTTCTTCTGGTCAAGTTGTGCCACAAACTTCTCTTCTCCCCAATCCTATTCAATACTTCCTCATTAGTTATGTGATCTACCCATTTAATCTTCAGCATTCTTCTGTAGCACCACATTTCAAAAGCTTCTATTCTCTTCTTATCCAAACTATTTACCGTCCATGTTTCACTTCCATACATGGCTACACTCCATACAAATACTTTCAGAAATAACTTCCTGACACTTAAATCTATACTCGATGTTAACAAATTTCTCTTCTTCAGAAACGCTTTCCTTGCCATTGCCAGTCTACATTTTATATCCTCTCTACTTCGTCCATCATCAGTTATTTTGCTCCCCAAATAGCAAAACTCCTTTACTACTTTAAGTATCTCATTTCCTAATCTAATACCTTCAGCATCACCCGACTTAACTCGACTACATTCCATTATCCTCGTTTTGCTTTTGTTGATGTTCATCTTATATCCTCCATTCAAGACACCATCCATTCCGTTCAACTGCTCTTCCAAGTCCTTTGCTATCTCTGACAGAATTACAATGTCATCGGCGAACCTCAAAGTTTTTATTTCTTCTCCATGGACTTTAATACCTACTCCAAATTTTTCTTTTGTTTCCTTTACTGCTTGCTCAATATAGAGATTGAATAACATCGGGGAGAGGCTACAACCCTGTCTTACTCCTTTCCCAACGACTGCTTCCCTTTCATATCCCTCAACTCTTATAACTGCCATCTGGTTTCTGTACAAGTTGTAAATAGCCTTTCGCTCCCTGTATTTTACCCCTGCCACCTTTAGAATTTGAAAGAGAGTATTCCAGTCAACATTGTCAAAAGACTTCTCTAAGTCTACAAATGCTAGAAACGTAGGTTTGCCTTTCCTTAATCTTTCTTCTAAGATAAGTCGTAAGGTCAGTATTGCCTCACGTGTTCCAGTATTTCTACGGAATCCAAACTGATCTTCCCCGAGGTTGGCTTCTATTAGTTTTTCCATTCGTCTGTAAAGAATTCGTGTTAGTATTTTGCAGCTGTGACTTATTAAACTGATAGTTCGGTTATTTTCGCATCTGTCAGCACCTGCTTCCTTTGGGATTGGAATTATTATATTCTTCTTGAAGTCTGAGGGTATTTCGCCTGTCTCATACATCTTGCTCACCAGATGGTAGAGTTTTGTCATGACTGGCTCTCCCAAGGCCATCAGTAGTTCTAATGGAATGTTGTCTACTCCGGGGGCCTTGTTTCGACTCAGGTCTTTCAGTGCTCTGTCAAACTCTTCACACAGTATCTCCCATTTCGTCTTCATCTACATCCTCTTCCATTTCCATAATATTGTCCTCAAGTACATCGCCCTAGTATAAACCCTCTATATACTCCTTCCACCTTTCTGCCTTCCCTTCTTTGCTTAGAACTGGGTTGCCATCTGAGCTCCTGATATTCATACAAGTGGTTCTCTTCTCTCCAAAGGTCTCTTTAATTTTCCTGTAGGCAGTATCTATCTTACCCCTACTGAGACAAGCCTCTACATCCTTACATTTGTCCTCTAGCCATCCCTGCTTAGCCATTTTGCACTTCCTGTCGATCTCATTTTTGAGACGTTTGTATTCATTTTTGCCTGCTTCATTTACTGCATTTTTATATTTTCTCCTTTCATCAATTAAATTCAATATTTCTTCTGTTACCCAAGGATTTCTATTAGCCCTCGTCTTTTTACCTACTTGATCGTCTGCTGCCTTCACTACTTCATCCCTCAGAGCTACCCATTCTTCTTCTACTGTATTTCCTTCCCCCATTCCTGTCAATTGTTCCCTTATGCTCTCCCTGAAACTCTCTACAACCTCCGGTTCTTTCAGTTTATCCAGGTCCCATCTCCTTAAATTCCCACCATTTTGCAGTTTCTTCAGTTTTAATCTACAGTTCATAAGCAATAGACTGTGGTCAGAGTCCACATCTGCCCCTGGAAATGTCTTACAATTTAAAACCTGGTTCTTAAATCTCTGCCTTACCATTATATAATCTATCTGATACCTTTTAATATCTCCAGGATTCTTCCAGGTATACAACCTTCTTTTATGATTCTTTAACCAAGTGTTAGCTATGATTAAGTTATGCTCTGTGCAAAATTCTACAAGGCGGCTTCCTCTTTCTTTTCTTCCCCCCAATCCATAGTCACCTACTACGTTTCCTTCTCTCCCTTTTCCTACTGACGAATTCCAGTCACCCATGACTGTTAAATTTTCGTCTCCCTTCACTACCTGAATAATTTCTTTTATCTCTTCATACATTTCATCTATTTCTTCATCATCTGCAGAGATAGTTGGCATATAAACTTGTACTACTGTAGTAGGCATGGGCTTTGTGTCTATCTTGGCCACAATAATGCGTTCACTATGCTGTTTGTAGTAGCTAACCCGCACTCCTAATTTTTTATTTATTATTAAACCTACTCCTGCATTACCCCTATTTGATTTTGTATTTATAACCCTGTAATCACCTGACCAAAAGTCTTGTTCCTCCTGCCACCGAACTTCACTAATTCCCACTATATCTAACTTTAACCTATCCATTTCCCTTTTTAAATTTTCTAACCAACCTTCCCGGTTAAGGGATCTGACATTCCACGCTCCGATCCGTAGAACGCCAGTTTTCTTTCTCCTGATAACGACGTCCTCTTGAGTAGTCCCCGCCCGGAGATCCGAATGGGGGACTATTTTACCTCCGGAATATTTTACCCAAGAGTACGCCATCATCATTTAATCATACAGTAAAGCTGCATGTCCTCGGGAAAAATTACGGCTGTAGTTTCCCCTTGTTTTCAGCCGTTCGCAGTACCAGCACAGCAAGGCCATTTTGATTAATGTTACAAGGCCAGATCAGTCAATCATCCAGACTGTTGCCCCTGCAACTACTGAAAAGGCTGCTGCCCCTCTTCAGGAACCACATGTTTGTCTGGCCTCTCAACAGATACCCCTCCGTTGTGGTTGCACCTACGGTACGGCTATCTGTATCGCTGAGGCACGCAAGCCTCCCCACCAACGGCAAGGTCCATGGTT
Organism: Schistocerca serialis cubense; assembly: GCF_023864345.2. Lineage (NCBI taxonomy): Eukaryota > Metazoa > Arthropoda > Insecta > Orthoptera > Acrididae > Schistocerca > Schistocerca serialis. Next base: position 197,673,680 of record NC_064647.1, on the reverse strand, counting down.
CATGGCGGGGGGGGGGACGTAAAACATATAGAGTCGAAATTTTTGAAATATTTTGGTCGACTTCTACTTTTATTACAGGAGATAATGAGAATAAAATGTCGAAACAGGTTATTTCACAAACCGGTTATTTTGATTAGTTTTAACAGTCAGGTCAAACTGGCTCGGAAAAAAAACGATATAACCCAAAACCGGTTGTTTCAGCGATAACTAGCATCCCTACGTACTCTAGGGTGGCGCGGCGGCGGACTCGGCAGTTCGTGAGGGAGGAAAAGGCGCCGCTTGCTAGCCGGGACGTTGGATGCACTGTTGGGGATGGTGGTGGTGATGATGGTGATGGATGGAAGTGCTTGCCGGGTCGTCACTGAGGAATCCCTGTTTACAACAGATTGCGAGATCCGTGCTACTCTGGGTTCGGAAGCACGATAGTGAAGTTTGTGGAATTATTGGCTATCTGCTTCATCTGATCTTAATTTCTGGGACCCCATCGGGCGCCAGCTTTGCCCCCGTAAGCTGCCGGCCCGTAATGTGCGAAAACTGAGTAATCCGTGTGTAGACTTCCGGCGCCACACACCTCTGGAAGCCTACCAGAAATTGTAAAATGCTTGTCGCGCTGAGTCGCTGTTGTACTGTATTACACTGAAGGGCCAAATAAATTGGCAAGCCTGGCTAACATCGTGTAAGGTACACGGGAGCACGCAGAAGTGCCGCAACACGACGTGGCATTGACTCAGCTAGTGCCTGAAGTAGAGATGGAGGGAACTAACACCATGAATCCTGCAGGGCTGTCCATAAATCCGTAAGACTACGAGGGGTGGAGATGTCTTCTGAACAGCACGTTGCAAGGCATCCCAGATATGCTCAATAATGTTCATGTCTGGGGAGTTTGGTGGCCAGCGGAAGTGTTTAAACTCAGAAGAGAGCTCCTGGAGCCACTCTGTAGCAATTCGGGACGTGTCGGGTGTCGCATTGTCCTGTTGGAATTGCCCAAGTGCGTCGTAATGCACAATAGACATGAATGGATGCAATTGATAAGACAGGATGCTTACGTACGTGTCACATGTCAGATTCGTATCTAGACGTATTAGTGGTCCCATATCACTCCAACTGTACAGCCCCACGCCACTATAGAGTCTCCACCTGCTTGGACAGTCCCTTTGACATGCACGGTCCATTGATTCATGAGGCTGTCTCCATATCCGTACACGTCCATCCCGCTCGATACAGTATGAAACGAGACTCGTCCGACCAGGCAACGTGTTTGCAGTCATCAACTGTCTAATGTCGGTGTTGACGGGCCCAGGGGAGGCGCAAAGCTTTGTGTCGTGCAGTCATCAGGGGTACACGAGTGGGCCTTCGGCTCCGAAAGCCCATATCGATGATGTTTCGTTGATTGGTTCACACGCTGATACTTGTTGATGGCCCAGCATTGAAGTCTGCAGCAATTTGCGGAATGGTTGCACTTCTGTCACATTGAACGATTGTCTTCAGTCGTCGTTGCTCCCGTTCTTGCAGGATCTTTTTCCGGGTGCAGCGATATCGGACATGTGATGTTTTACCGGATTCCTGATATTCAAGGCACACTCGTGAAATAGTCGTATAGGAAAATCCCCACTTCATCGCTACCTCGGAGAAACTGTGTCCCAGCGCTCGTGCTCCGACTATAACACCACATTAAAACTCATTTGAATTTTGATAACCTGCCATTGTGGCAGCAGTAACCGATCTAACAACAATGTCAGACACTTGTTGCCTTATATAGGCGTTGGCGTCCGCACCGCCGTGTTATGCCGGTTTTCATATCTCTGTATTTGAATACGCATGCCTATACCAGTTTCTTTGGCGCTTCAGTGTACAAAGGTGAACCGACATGCTGTTAAGGCGGAAATGGCCGAGTCTATCCATGGGTTGAACCGTACTTGCATGGCCTCAGTAATACAGTGGTGGAAAATTAAAATGAAGAAACTTGTGAAAAAAAAAACTTCCTGGCAGATATCAGCGCACACTCCGCTGCAGACTGAAAATCTCATTCTGGATACATATTTTTTCTGTATTTGATATTACACGCTGTTTTCATACACAGTTTCAAACAAAGCAAAATAAATTCGCTCATATTTCACCACTAGAATTAGGTGTAGTGTTAAAAACTGAGAAAAGGGGACCTTTCGAGTAGGAAGGGCAGAAGTTGGTACGTAGGCAGATCCGCTAGATGACGCGCACAGTGGTGAATATCAACAGTTAGCTACAGTTAACAGTTTGGAGGGGTGTCTGCTGACGTCGTACGGCAGTTGTTGCAAAAATGGAGCCTGGAAGGCCTGTATGTGGTGACGAGCAAGCAAGTATTAATGCGTGTGAAGACACGGCCCTGTCTAATCGCCAGATTACTAAGAAATTAGGGCGTTCCAGTTGTGTTACTGATAATTTTGTCAGACTGGGTGCACAATATGGCAAAAATGGCGGATATGTCCATAAAACTGTTAGCACCAGAAACGCGTTTGATTCTGCGTCAAGCAAAATGGCTCTGACCACTATGGGACTCAACCGCTGAGGTCATCAGTCCTAACTATCCTAAGGATATCGCAAACATCCATGCCCGAGGCAGGATTCGAACCTGCGACCGTAGCGGTCTTGCGGTTCCAGACTGCAGCGCCTTTAACCGCACGGCCACTTCGGCCGGCGCGTCAAGCAAAAGTCAGAAGCTTGTGCTCCTCTAAATCGTGGCTAGTTGCTGTTATCCTTCCCTTCTAGACGCGTTAGACAAATCCAGGCTCAAGACGGGAACCTGGATTTCAAGAAACTGCTCCATAAGCCACATTTGAACCATGCGGATAAGATGGCTCGACTTAAGTTTGTGGACGAACATGTATCGTGGACAGTAGAATGGAGCAAAGTAATTTTCATTGATGAGAAAAAGCTTGATATGGATGGGCAATATCGTTTTAGTATTACTGGCATGATATTCGTACAGAAGGACACGTTTCGATGACTAGAAACTTTGGCGGTGACAGCTTTATGATCTGGGCAGCATTTTGTGCTAACGGCGCGTCCAAAATGGGATGGTTACACCCCAGACTGTAATCCGATGATTCTAAAAATTGAATTGATTCGTGTGCATGAGGAATTTGAGGATGGTAACGTACTACTCCAACACGATAATGCTGTGCTTCACAGGCCTGCCAAAACAGTCGTGGTTTCAGGACAGGGGAATTCCACTTCTGAGCTGAACATCGAGAAGTCCGGATTTAAATCCCATGGAGACCTGTTTTCCGCAGTGGATGACAGTTTGAGACTGTGGCAGAACTGAAAACTGCAGTTCGAACGGAGTGGACCGAGGGAGGTGTTGCAGTGCTTAGCTAGCACACAGGAATCGCATTCGTGGGGACGAAGATTCAAACCCGCGTCCCTCCATCCTGATTTACGTTTTCCGTGATTTCCCTAAATCGCTTTAAGCAAATTCTGGGATGGTTCGTTTGCAAGGGCACGGTGGACTTCCTTCCCCATCCTTCCCTAATCCGATGGGACCGATGACCTCGCTGTTTGGTCCCTTCCCCCAAATGAACCAACAACCTGAATTGATATCAATCTCGTCACTACCCTTATACAATCAGTACCTAAGAGGTTTTTTGCAGTTATTAACAACAACGGATGTTGGACTAAATTCTAGTTCGTAGTTGTGGTCTATTTACTGTATGCGTTAGGTTGTTGGGGCAACAGTTCAGTGCCTTTATGTCAATTTCCACTCCTGTTGGAACACGTGAGGCAATACTGACCTTACAACTTATCTTAGAGAATAGATTAAGGAAAGGCAAGTCTACGTTTCTAGCATTCGTAGACTTAGAGAAAACTTTTGACAATGTTGATTGGAATACTCTCTTTCATATTCTGAAGGTGGCAGGGGTAAAATATAGGGAGCGAAAGGTTATTTACAATTTGTACAGAAACCTGATGGCAGTTACAAGAGTCGAGCGGCATGAAAGGGAAGCAGTGGTCGGGAAGGGAGTGAGACAGGATTGTAGCCTATCCTCGATGTTATTTAATCTGTGTATTGAGTAAGCAGTAAAGGAGACAAAAGAAAAGTTCGGAGTACGAATTAAAATCCATGGAGAAGAAATAAAAACTTTGAGGTTCGCCGATGACATTGTAATTCTGTCAGAGAAAGCAAAGGACTTGGAGGAGTAGTTGAAGGGAATGGACAGTGTCCTGAAAGGAGGATATAAGATGAACATCAACAAAAGCAAAACGAGGATAATGGAATGTAGTCGAATTAAATCGGTTGATGCTGCGGGATTTAGATTAGGAAATGAGACGCTTAAAGTAGTAAATGAGTTTTGCTATTTGGGGAGCAAAATAACTCACGATGGTCGAAGTAGAGAGGATATAAAATGTAGACTGGCAATGGCAAGGAAAGTGTTTCTGAAGAAGAGAAATTTGTTAACATCGAGTATAGATTTAAGTGTCAGGAAGTCGTTTCTGAAAGTATTTTTGTATGGAGTGTAGCCATGTATCGAAGTGAAACGTGGACGATAACTAGTTTGGACAAGAAGAGAATAGAAGCTATCGAGATGTGATGCTACAGAAGAATGCTGAAGATTAGGTGGGTAGATCACATAACTAATGAGGAGGTATTAAATGGAACTGGGGAGAAGAGAAGTTTGTGGCACATCTTGACCAGAAGAAGGGATCGGTTGGTAGGACATGTTCTGAGGCATCAAGGGATCACCAGTTTAGTATTGGAGGGCAACGTGGAGGGTAAAAATCGTAGAGGGAGGCCAAGAGATGAATACACTAAGCAGATTCAGAAGGATGTAGGTTGCAGTAGGTACTGGGAGATGAAGAAGATTGCACAAGATAGAGTAGCATGGAGAGCTGCATCAATCCAGTCTCTGCACTGAAGACAACAACAACAAGGTTGTCTCGTTTCTTTAAACTTCTTAAGTACTAATGCTAGTGGTAAGATGGGAGGGAATTTAATTTACATTGTTGAAGGCTGTGCGAGAAAAATGCCTGCAATACCAAATACGTATATATACATATCTTTTCCTTATCTTTGCCTTTATGCTTATTTACACAACTGTAGAATACGGCATTACAAGCTGAATAGCAAAGTACGAGTAGTTCTTGACAGAGGAGCTACGAAGCGGAATCCAATTGTCCCGGTCCTACAGCTGGTTCAGAGAGCGGAGGCGCTAGACCTCAACCCACCCCGTGCGTGCTGGCCTTCCATATTCGATCGCCGCCGCGCGCCGGCAGATGGCAGCGGTGTCGCAGCCAGAGAGGGGCCCTCGTCCTGCAGCAGCCATATTTGCCGTGCGCAGGTCGGCGTCTGCAGTCTGCGGGCTTTTTGCCGCTCTCCCCCTGCTCCTCCTCCGCCGGCTGCCGTAGCTCACCGCTTTACGAGCTCTCCGGCGCGACTTGGCGACCGTGCCAGGACTCTCGGTGAAGAACAGCCGCCACTCCACGGCTGGCCTACTACCCTGTGTGGTCGCCGACGGGACAGGCGGCACTCTATTATTACCTAAAACAGACTCCTTACTGCAACTCGAGTACAAATACAGCGATGACTTATCTGTGTAATGTGACTATACTTGGCTTGTAGAAGAGTTGAGATGCGACTGTTAAACTGCTGGCTATGAAAACTGCGTCAGCTTTAAGGCAGCATGCAACAAACTTACAACTGGCATTGTGTGTTTGAAATGCTCGTACGTAAATGATTACCATTTCAGCTCTAGCTAACAAAGTAGGTACAAGTAACAGCATTTACATTCTGCATATGGTAGACGTGTCTACACTGGTGTGCAAAACTTAAGTAATACATGTTTTGTCAGTATCAAGTCAGGCCATGGCCTTGCCGCAGTGGATACACCGGTTCCTGTCAGATCACCTAAGTTAAGCGCTGTCTGGCGTGGCCGGCATTTGGATGGGTGACCATCTGGGCCGTCATGTGCTGTTGCCGTTTTTCGGGGTGCACTAAGCCTCGTAGTGCCAAATGAGGAGCTAGTTGACCTAACAGTAGCGGCTCTGGTCAAAGAAAACCATCATAACGACTGGCAGAGCAGTGTGCTGACCACAAGCCCCTCCTCTCCGCATCCTCAGCTGAGGATGAGACGGCGGTCGGATGGTCCCTGAAGGCGGAGTGCTGTTCCAAGTCACTCTATGAGACGTGGACTATATGTACGAAGAACCCAGACAATAATTACACTGAAGTCATCGTGGACAGTCCCATGGACAGGCCAAATGTGCCTGCGGCTCTCGTTGTCGCTATAAACCGTAGATAATGGATCAAAAAATGGTTCATTGGCTCTAAACACTGTGGAACTTAACATCTGAGGTCATCAGTCCCCTATACTTAGAACTAACTAACGTAGGGACATCACACACATCCATGCCCAAGGCAGGATTCGAACCTGCGACCGTAGCAACAGCGCAGTTCTGGACTGAAGCGGCTAGAACCGCTCGGCCACAGCGGCCCGCAGATAATGGATCAGCGTGACTTGAGCAGACGTGCCGCATGCCTCGCAGACGTATGCGGGAACCGTACCGTTAAAACAGTGAGGTTGCAAGGGGGCGCATTATTGTCATGAGAGAATGTGATGCATCCAACTGGGAAATTGCTGCTCTTGTGGGACAAAGTGTCTCTACAGTTCAACGGGTGTGTGCAGAACGGTTCACGAAAGGCTGTAGAACACAACGAGGTGGGTCAGGTCGCTCCACCCAGACCACCTCCCGAGAAGATCGACACCTCAACCGAATGGCATTTCAGGACAGATCTGCGTCCTCCTCGTGTCTGGCGCAACAATGGAACACCGTAACACATCGTACACTGTAAGGGGTGACAGTCCGTCGCCGTATATTGCGGCATGGTTTACGTGCGTGTCGTCCAATTCTCCGCCTATCTTCGGCGAATGTGCAAAAAATGCTAGACGGGAATCGTGTATGGAACGACGTCACTGGGGACGGGAGTGGCATCAGATAGCGTTTCCGGACGAATCTAACTTCCGTTTGCTTGAAAATGATGGCTGCATTTTGGTTCGCCGCAGACCGACCGGCGTCACAGTGATGCATTTGCAGAAGACATACAGCGCCAACTCAAGGCCTTAATGTGGGGTGCTGTTGGATACAACCACAAAGCACACGTGTGCAGTGTGACCAGTGTAATCTGCGTGAAAGACATGCTGTGACCCGTAGCCATTCCCTTTCTGCCAACACCGCAGACGCCGTTTTTCAGCAAGAGAATGCACGACCACTTGTTGCTGCACGAACACGTGCCTTCTTGGTGTCACAGGACGTCAGCCGTTGGCCCTGGCCCGCCAGATCACTAGGCTTGTCGCCAATCGGCAATGTGTTGGGTACGGTGAAACGACAGGTGCAGAGTTGTGACCCAGTGCCAGTCACCACAGGTGAACTTTGGAACCAGCTGATTGCAGCATGGATGGCTATACCACAGGACGCCACCCGCGCCTTATACGCGTCGATGCCCTCACGCATGGAACAGGTTATGGGGGCGCATGGGGGACGCTGTGCCTTCTGGGCAGGAGGACACACGTTGAACCGAGGTTACTGGAATGCTAACCATTTCTGCAGACCATAATAAAGTATATGTCCTGTGAATATGGACGTCCTATGTCTAGTCGTTCAAGGTGTTTTGTTTTTTGTAAACATGAGTGTATATACAATAAGTAAAGTGTATATACAATAAGTGTATATACAATATGTTTCACACCTAATAACTGCTCCTTTATAGATTTAAAAACTTTAGAGCCAAAAATTCATATAACGTACGGAAGATTAACAATTAAGTCTGAAAAAAGAAGCTCTTCTCTCGTACTGAGCTTTCTTCGCACTACGTTGCATACCAACAGAATGCAGTTTTAAATATCCACAGCACCATATTTTTTTCCTATTTCAATCAATGTCTGCCCTAAATTTAGAAAGACTACACGCTGCTAAATGGCCGCAAGTCCTTAGCACACATTTCCACTCTCACCAGCCACTAAGTCTTCGTCCTTTTGCAAAATATTTAATGAGTGAGGAAACTGCTGGTCAAATCTCAACATACTCGAGGTTCCCGAATGACTTTTAGTGTCTTATATCACAGTTTGCATTGACAGGCGCCTGCCGATTTTTTTGAAGCTGCCCCATAAACAAACGAAAACTTTCCCGTGCTGTACTTGTTCTCTATTCCGTGACTCGTACACATTCCCTAATTATAAATTTCTCCTCAGTTTCCTTTAAATTTCGTTTGTCCGTTTTGCTGCTCCCATCGTTATGGTAAATGAGATGCGGCGAAACTGCCTACCCAAACAAACACCTGGCTGTTCTGTAGTCACATCCGATTGACAGGGCAACGAGTTAGCAGACGCTGACCGCGTCCCATGGAGGTTGCAACGCTTCCGGAAACCCAAGTTGGCCTGATTTTTAACCACTGTGCTTCATACACTCCTGGAAATTGAAATAAGAACACCGTGAATTCATTGTCCCAGGAAGGGGAACCTTTATTGACACATTCCTGGGGTCAGATACATCACATGATCACACTGACAGAACCACAGGCACATAGACACAGGCAACAGAGCATGCACAATGTCGGCACTAGTACAGTGTATATCCACCTTTCGCAGCAATGCAGGCTGCTATTCTCCCATGGAGACCATCGTAGAGATGCTGGATGTAGTCCTGTGGAACGGCTTGCCATGCCATTTCCATCTGGCGCCTCAGTTGGACCAGCGTTCGTGCTGGACGTGCAGACCGCGTGAGACGACGCTTCATCCAGTCCCAAACATGCTCAATGGGGGACAAATCCGGAGATCTTGCTGGCCAGGGTAGTTGACGTACACCTTCTAGAGCACGTTGGGTGGCACGGGATACATGCGGACGTGCATTGTCCTGTTGGAACAACAAGTTCCCTTGCCGGTCTAGGAATGGTAGAACAATGGGTTCGATGACGGTTTGGATGTACCGTGCACTATTCAGTGTCCCCTCGACGATCACCAGTGGTGTACGGCCAGTGTAGGAGATCGCTCCCCACACCATGATGCCGGGTGTTGGCCCTGTGTGCCTCGGTCGTATGCAGTCCTGATTGTGGCGCTCACCTGCACGGCGCCAAACTCGCATACGACCATCATTGGCACCAAGGCAGAAGCGACTCTCATCGCTGAAGACGACACGTCTCCATTCGTCCCTCCATTCACGCCTGTCGCGACACCACTGGAGGCGGGCTGCACGATGTTGGGGCGTGAGCAGAAGACGGCGTAACGGTGTGCGGGACCGTAGTCCAGCTTCATGGAGACGGTTGCGAATGGTCCTCGCCGATACCCCAGGAGCAACAGTGTCCCTAATTTGCTGGGAAGTGGCGGTGCGGTCCCCTACGGCACTGCGTAGGATCCTACGGTCTTGCCGTGCATCCGTGCGTCGCTGCGGTCCGGTCCCAGGTCGACGGGCACGTGCACCTTCCGCCGACCACTGGCGACAACATCGATGTACTGTGGAGACCTCACGCCCCACGTGTTGAGCAATTCGGCGGTACGTCCACCCGGCCTCCCGCATGCCCACTATACGCCCTCGCTCAAAGTCCGTCAACTGCACATACGGTTCACGTCCACGCTGTCGCGGCATGCTACCAGTGTTAAAGACTGCGATGGAGCTCCGTATGCCACGGCAAACTGGCTGACACTGACGGCGGCGGTGCACAAATGCTGCGCAGCTAGCGCCATTCGACGGCCAACACCGCGGTTCCTGGTGTGTCCGCTGTGCCGTGCGTGTGATCATTGCTTGTACAGCCCTCTCGCAGTGTCCGGAGCAAGTATGGTGGGTCTGACACACCGGTGTCAATGTGTTCTTTTTTCCATTTCCAGGAGTGTATTATATAAGTTGAACGAGCAGGGTGCACGAAGGAAAGGTAAGGGATTACTGATATCACCTGCATCAAGATTTAGTGCGGCATCAGCGTAGACAAATGCAAAGGTTTACCGGACCGGAATTCAAACACGGGAGCTCCTGCTACGTAGGCAGCTGCGTTAACCAGTGCGCCAGCCGGGCACAGTGTTTATCGTACCTGAGCGGACTACCTCGGCAACGCCCTTCCCACATGGAGCCGCCCATCCACTCTTCCTGTCCATAACCTCCGTGCTCCGTGCTCACTACTTTGAGATTCGTGCAAGAGGTAGGACGTAGTTTTGCACCCGCACTGAATGTGCTGGATCCATTCCCCATCGAGGCGAATCAGTTACACTGAAGAGCCAAAGAAATTGGTACACAACCTAACATCTCGGAAGGCCCCTGCGACCACACAGAAGTATCGCAAGACGACGTGGCATGAGTCCACTAATGTCCGAAACAGTGTGCAGAGAACTGACACCACGAATCCTACACGGTTGCCCATAAATCGGTGAGAGTACGAGGGGGTGGAGATCTGTTCTGAAGAGCATGTTGCAAAGCATCCCAGATACGCTCAATAATGTTCATGTCTGGAGAGTTTGGTGAGCAGCGGAAGTGATTAAACTCACAAGAGTGTTCCTCAAGCCACTCTTCTTCAATTCTGGACGCGTGGGGTGTCGCATTGTCCTGCTGGAATTGCCCAAATCCGTCGGAATGCACAATGGACATGAATGGATGCAGGTGATGGGACAGGATGCTTACGTACGTGTCACCTATCAGAGTCGTATCTAAACATATCAGGGGACCCATACCACTCCAACTGCAGACGCTCCACACCATTACGCAGCCTGCCATCTTGAACAGTCCCCTGCTCACAAGCAGGGTAAATGGATATGAGGTTGTCTCCATACCTGTACACGGCTATCCGCTCGATACATTTTGAAGCGGGACTCGTCCGACCAGGCAACGTATTTCCAGTCATCAACAGTCCGATGTCGGTGTTGATGGGCCAGATGGGCCAAGGCGAGGCGTAAAGCTACGTGCCGTGCAGTAACCAAGGATACGCGATTAGGCCGTCGGCTCCGTTCAACAGTTCTCACGCTGACACTTGTTGCCGGCTCAGCATTGAAATCTGCAGCAGTTTGCAGAAGGGTTGCACTTCTGTCACGTTAAACGAATCTCTTGAGTCGTCGTTGGTCCAGTTCTTGGAGAATCCTCTTCCGGCCGCAGCGCTGTCGAGATTTGATGTTTCACCGGATACCTGATATTCACGGTACACTCGTGAAATGTTCGTGCGGCAAAATACCCATTTCATCGCTACCTTGGAGATGCTGTATCCTATCGTTCGTGCGCCGATTATAACACCACGTTCAAACTCACTTAAATCTTGATCGTAGCAGCAATAAGCGGCCTAACAACTTCGCGAGACAGTTGTTGTCTTTTATAGGCGTTGCCGACCGCAACGGCGTATTCTGCCAGATAAAATATCTCTGTATTTGAATATGCATGCCAATACCAGTTTCTTTGGCGCTTCATTGTATATGAATCCATGGTGTCTGTTCTTTCGTACATGTCCGGGAGGGCAGACGCTAGAGATTCATATACACTATGTGATCAAGAGTATCTGGACATCCCCAGAAACATACGTTTTTCATATTAGGTGCATTGTTCGGCCACCTACTGGCAGGTGCTCCATATCAGTGACTTCCGTAGTCATTAGATATCGTGAGAGAGCAGAATGGGGCGCTCCGCGGAGCTCAGTGACTTCGAAGGCGTTCAGGTGATTGCGTGTTACTTGTGTCATACGTCTGTACACGAGATTTCCACACTCCTAAATATCCCTAGGTGCATGGTTTCCGATGTGATAATGAAGTGGATACGAGAAGGGACACGTACAGCACTAATCGACCTCGTCTGTTGACTAACAGAGACCACCGACAGTTGAAGAGGGTCATAATGTGTAATAGGCAGACATCTATCCAGACCATCACACAGGAATTCCAAACTGCATCAGGATCTATTGTAAGTACTATGAGAGTTAGGCAGGAGGTGAGAAAACTTGGAATTCATGGTCGGGTGGCTGCTCATAAGCCACACATCACGCCAGTAAATGCCAAACGACGCCTCCCTTGGTGTAAGGAGCGTAAACATTGGACGATTGAACAGTGGAAAAACGTTGTGTGGAGTGACAAATCACGGTACACAATGTGGCGAAGCGCTGGCAAGGCAGGGGTATGGTGAATGCCCGGTGTACGTCATTTGCCAGCGTGTGTTGTACCAACAGTAAAACTCGGAGGCGGTGGTGTTATGGTGTGGTCGTGTTTTTCAAGGAGGGGGCTTGCACCCCTTGTTGTTTTTCGGAGCACTGTCACAGCATAGGGCTACACTGATGTTTTAAGCACTTTCTTGCTTCCCACTGTTGAAGAGCAATTCGGGGATGACGATTGCATCTTTCAACACGATCGAGCACCTGTTCGTAATGCACGGCCTGTGGAGGAGTGGTTACACGACAACAACATACCTGTAAGGGGTGGGCCTGTACAGTGTCCTGACCTGAATCCTATAGAACACCTTTGGGATGTTTTGGAATGCGAACTTCGTGCCAGGGCTCACCTACCGACATCGATACCTCTCCCCAGTGCAGCACTGCGTGGAGAATGGGCTGCCATTTCTCAAGAAACCTTCCAGCACCTGATTGAACGTATGCCTGTGAGAGCGGGAGCTGTCATCAAGGCTAAGGGTGGCTCAACACCATACTGAATTCCAGCATTCTGATGGAGGGCACCACGAGCTTGTGAGAAATTTTCAGCCAGATGTCCGTATACTTCTGGTCACATAGTGTAACCGTATAACACTGTGCTTCATTAGACATGTACTTTTGTGTTTCCGTTGCTGCAGGTTGATCTACTTAAATGGTTGCGGCGGAGATGTGGGTAGACAGGCTGGAAGGAGAATTTGTAGACCTCTGGTATCACTATAAGTGTAATGGTAATAGGACGGTCCGACAATGCAGGGTTCTCGGCTCGAGTAACCATCCGGAACTCGAAGAGAGAAATGGTTCAAATGGCTCTGGGCACTACGGGAATTAGCTTGTAAGGTCATCAGTCCCCTAGAACGTACAAGGGAACCTCCCCATCGCACCCCCCTCAGATTTGGCACAGTGGATAGGTCTTGAAAAACTGGACACAGATCAATCGAGAAAACAGGAAGAAGTTGTGTGGAACTATGAAAAAATAAGCAAAATATACAAATTGAGTAGTCCATGGGCAACATAGGCAACATCAAGGATGATGTGGGCACAGGAGCGCCGTGGTCCCGTGATTAGCGTGAGCAGCTGTGGAACAAGAGGACCTTGGTTCAAGTCTTCCCTCCGGTAAAAAGTTTAAATTTTTATTTTCACGCAATTATCAGAGTACAGGCACTCACACATAATCAGTTTCGCTCTCCAAAATTCCAGGACATGTTCAGATTTGCTTGGACATGTGCAGGATATGACGGTCTACACACGGAAAAATTTGAAAACGTTAAAAAAATAATTTTTGACAGAGCGCAAAGAAAACTGTGCTACTGTGAAACTGTTGCATTCATTTGTTGCAGTTTATGTGACACACTCTTGTGTTTTCATCACTTTTTTGGGAGTGATTATCACATCCACAAGAAAACCTAAATCGGGCAAGGTAGAAGAATCTTTTTACCCATTCGCCAAGTGTGGAAGTTAGGTGGGTCGACAACATATTCCTGTCATGTGACGCACGTGCCGTCACCAGTGTCGTATAGAATATATCAGACGTGTTTTCCTGGATCAAATGTTTTCGGTTCCCAATGGAGAGGCACGTCCTTTCGTCTACTAATCGCACAGTTTTGCGGTGCAGTCGCAAAACACAGACACTAAACTTATTACAGTGAACAGAGACGTCAATGAACGAACGGACAGATCATAACTTTGCAAAAATAAAGTACGTAAACTTTTCGCTCGAGGGCAGACTTGAACCAAGGACCTCTCGCTCCGCAGCTGCTCACGCTAACCACAGGACCACGGCGCTCCTGTGCCCTTCCTGTTTTCTCGACTGATCTGTGTTCAGTTTTTCAAGGCCTATCCACTGTGCCAAATTATAACTAAATCTGAAGGGGGTGCGATGGGGAGGTTTCGAATCTGCGACCGTACCGGTCGCGCGGTTCCAGATTGAATTGCTTAGAAACGCTCGGCCACACTGGCCGGCCATCCGGAACTCGACTTCAAGTGTCGGCAGGTTGTAGGACTAGCTGCTAGGTGCGTTGCCGCCGTAAAAACGTGGGACTTCTTTCTCGCACAGGGCTGCTGACAGGCAGCGTCCGTTTCTCGACGTCAGGCAGGCTGCCGGCCATATAGAGAGCCGTGTCTCTGTACACTCGGTAGAACACATTTGTCTGGTCAGGGCAAGGCGAGAAACAACGGGAGCAGTGTTCCTGGACATAGAGAAAGCATCTGACCGCGTCTGGCCCGATGGCATAATTTACGAACTAGATCAGATAGGGTGCCCTGCACACATAATCTGGATCGTTGACTCCTTCCCTACACGACGACAACTCTTCGTAAGGAACGGGGACAAGTCCACCAAGACACGGCAGATATCGCCAGGGGTCCCGCAAGGCTCAGTTTTAGGTCCAACCCTTTATACCACATACACGAATGACATTCCTAAGCACATCGGCGGAGAGATTGCTCTCTACGCCGATGAAACCACCATATGCAAATCAGTCGCAGCCTCCTCCATATAAACTGCCACCCACAGCTGCTACCCACAGCAACACCTCGACAGTATTCAGTGGTTCGCACACTGGACTCGCATTCGCGAGGACGGCGTTTCAAACCTGTGTCCGGCCGTCCTGATTTAGGTTTTCCGTGATTTCCTTAAAACGCTTCAAGCAAAAGCCGGGACTGTTGCTTTGAAAAGACACGGCCGATTTCCTTCCACATCCTTCCCTCATCCGATGGGACCGATGACCGCACTGTTTGGTCCCCTACCCCAAGTCAAGCAACGAACCAACTCCACAATATTACGCAGTGGTGTAATCGATGGAAGATAAAGATCAACCCACAAAGTGCCGGAAGATATATTTCACCGCCAAAATCAAACTTCCTGATTGTCAACTAACCACTGACGGAAGAAAAATGACCTGAAGAAACTCAGTAATTTATCTGGGCCTTGAAATACACTCCTGGAAATTGAAATAAGAACACCGTGAATTCATTGTCCCAGGAAGGGGAAACTTTATTGACACATTCCTGGGGTCAGATACATCACATGATCACACTGACAGAACCACAGGCACATAGACACAGGCAACAGAGCATGCACAATGTCGGCACTAGTACAGTGTATATCCCCCTTTCGCAGCAATGCAGGCTGCTATTCTCCCATGGAGACGATCGTAGAGATGCTGGATGTAGTCCTGTGGAACGGCTTGCCATGCCATTTCCACCTGGCGCCTCAGTTGGACCATCGTTCGTGCTGGACGTGCAGACCGCGTGAGATGATGCTTCATCCAGTCCCAAACATGCTCAATGGGGGACAGATCCGGAGATCTTGCTGGCCAGGGTAGTTGACGTACACCTTCTAGAGCACGTTGGGTGGCACGGGATACATGCGGACGTGCATTGTCCTGTTGGAACAGCAAGTTCCCTTGCCGGTCTAGGAATGGTAGAACAATGGGTTCGATGACGGTTTGGATGTACCGTGCACTATTCAGTGTCCCCTCGACGATCACCAGTGGTGTACGGCCAGTGTAGGAGATCGCTCCCCACACCATGATGCCGGGTGTTGGCCCTGTGTGCCTCGGTCGTATGCAGTCCTGATTGTGGCGCTCACCTGCACGGCGCCAAACACGCATACGACCATCATTGGCACCAAGGCAGAAGCGACTCTCATCGCTGAAGACGACACGTCTCCATTCGTCCCTCCATTCACGCCTGTCGCGACACCACTGGAGGCGGGCTGCACGATGTTGGGGCGTGAGCGGAAGACGGCCTAACGGTGTGCGGGACCGTAGTCCAGCTTCATGGAGACGGTTGCGAATGGTCCTCGCCGATACCCCAGGAGCAACAGTGTCCCTAATTTGCTGGGAAGTGGCGGTGCGGTCCCCTACGGCACTGCGTAGGATCCTACGGTCTTGGCGTGCATCCGTGCGTCGCTGCGGTCCGGTCCCAGGTCGACGGGCACGTGCACCTTCCACCGACCACTGGCGACAACATCGATGTACTGTGGAGACCTCACGCCCCACGTGTTGAGCAATTCGGCGGTACGTCCACCCGGCCTCCCGCATGCCCACTATACGCCCTCGCTCAAAGTCCGTCAACTGCACATACGGTTCACGTCCACGCTGTCGCGGCATGCTACCAGTGTTAAAGACTGCGATGGAGCTCCGTATGCCACGGCAAACTGGCTGACACTGACGGCGGCGGTGCACAAATGCTGCGCAGCTAGCGCCATTCGACGGCCAACACCGCGGTTCCTGGTGTGTCCGCTGTGCCGTGCGTGTGATCATTGCTTGTACAGCCCTCTCGCAGTGTCCGGAGCAAGTATGGTGGGTCTGACACAACGGTGTCAATGTGTTCTTTTTTCCATTTCCAGGAGTGTAGATCGACGCCTAACGTGGAACATGCATCTCACCGCCGCGCGGTCTCAGTCGTCTTGTCACGGTCCGCGAGGCTCCCCGAGTCGGAGGTTCGACTCCTTCCTCGGGCATGGATGTGTGTGTGTGTGTGTGTGTGTGTGTTGTCCTTACCGTAAGCTAGTTTAAGTCGGATTAAGTAATGTGTAAGCTGTTTGGTCGCATAGGACTTCACAATTTGAACATTTTCCATCTCACCACTGTAGCGAACAAAGGCTGCGCACTTTTCTGTAGGTCCTAGCCCCTTCTCAAAGGAAATGTATAAACCGTCCAGTGCAAACTCCTCCTCTGACGCCAACTCATATTTCTGGTCATCTCGTACGGCTCGAAAGTGTGGTCTTTGGCGCCAGGCACAGCAATGACAGGACTGCAATTTCTCCAAAACAGTTTTCCGTGTCATCTCGGGCGCTTGCAGATACGTCCCCAACACATTCGCATGTACACACTTATTCAGGAAAAACCCACAACATTTTACGAAACAACAAAAACTCTCCCCCCCCCCCCTCCCCACTTTCTCATTCAAAATTTGGGACACGAACCATCAGAAGCTTTATATACATCCACATCTACAAGTATGGTACCGGTACGTGGCGGAAGGTACCCTTTACCATTCCTTGTCATTTCCTTTAGTGTTCCACTGACAAAAAGAGCGAGGGAAAAACGACTTTCTGTGTGCCCTAATTTCTCGTATCTTATCTTCGTGGTCCTTATGCAGAATGCATGTTGGCGATAGTAGAGTTGCTCGGCAGTCAGCTTCAAATGTTAATTCTCTAAATTTTCTCAACTGCCATTCTTGAAAAGAGCGTCGCCTTATACAAAGGGATTTCCATTTCCATTTGAGTTCCCGAAGCATCTCCGTGTCACGCACGTGTTATTTGAACCTAACGGTAACACATGTAGCAGACCGCCTCTGAATTGCTCCGATATCATTCTTCAATCCGATCTCTTACAGTTCCCAAACATTCCAGCAGTACTCGAGAATAGGACGCACCACCGTCATATATGCTATCTTTTTTACAGGCGAACCACCCTCCAAATGGTTCAAATGGCTCTGAGCACCATGGGACTCAACTGCTGAGGTCACTAGTCCCCTAGAACTTAGAACTAGTTAAACCTAACTAACCTAAGGACATCACAAACATCCATGCCCGAGGCAGGATTCGAACCTGCGACCGTAGCGGTCTTGCGGTTCCAGACTGCAGCGCCTTTAACCGCACGGCCACTTCGGCCGGCGAACCACCCTTTCCTAAAATTCTCCCAATAAATCGAAGTCGACCATTCACCTTCCATACCACAGTTTTCACTTGCTCGTCCCACCTCGCATCGCTTTGCAGTGTTACGCCCAGATATTTAAACGGCTTTACTGAGTCAAGCAAGACACTGGTAACACTGTATCAGAACGTTACAGATTTGATCTTCCTATTTATCCGCATTCTTCACGTTTGTCCACATTTACGCCTAGCTGCTATTCATCACACCAACTGGAAATTGTGATTAAGTCGTCTTGTATCTTCCTATAGTCACTCGACTTCGACACCTTAGCGTATACCACGGCATTATCAGCAAACAACCGGAGATTGTTGCCCATCCTGTCCGCCAAATCATTTGTATATATAGAGAATAGCAGCAGTCCTGTCACACTTCGCCGGCCGGTGTGGCCGAGCGATTCTAGGCACTTCAGTCTGGACCGCTACGGTAGGAGGTTCGAATCCTGCCTCGGGCATGGATGTGTGTGATGTTCTTAGGTTAGTTAGGTTTAAGTAGTTCTAAGTTCTAGGGGAGTGATGACCTCAGATGTTAAGTCCCATAGTCCTCTGAAGCACTTGAACCATATTTTGTCACACTTCCCTGGGGCCCTCCTGACAATATCCTTGTCTTCGGTGAGCACTCGCCGCCGAGGACGTCATAGTGGGTTCTATTATTTAAGAAGTCATCGAGCCACGCACATATCTGTGAACTTCAGAATGAAATTTTCACTCTGCAGCGGAGTGTGCGCTGATATGAAACTTCCTGGCAGATTAAAACTGTGTGCTGGACCGAGACTCGAACTCGGGACCTTTGCCTTTCGCGGGCAAATGCTCTACCGACTGAGCTACCCAAGCACGACTCACATCCCGTCCTCACAGCTCGGGTAGCTCAGTCGGAAGAGCACTTGAGGCAAAGGTCCCGAGTTCGAGTCTCGGTCTGGCACACAGGTTTAATCTGCCAGGAAGTTTCATCTGTGAACTTATATACGCTAGTACCTTCGTTAACAGCCTGCGGTGGAGCACCGTCTCAAATGCTTTCCGGAAATTTAGAAATATAGAATCTGCCTGTTGCCCTTCATCCCAAGTTTGCAGTGTTGCGTGTGAGAAAAAGACAAGCTCAGTTTCGCACGAGCGAAGGTTTCTAAAACCATGCTGATTGGTGGACATACGCATCTCAGTCAGCTTCTCAGAAACGTCCAAAATCAATCCTTATACACACAAAACACCAAACACAAGCTTACACACTGAAAACACACACCCATACAACTCCAATCCCTCATCTTCACAGAATCCCACAGCGCATCCTGAAGTCAAACAGGCACAGCCCTGTGGTACTTCATATACAACATAAACAACCATAGCTGCTGATAAACCTTTCGGGATGTGAAGTCGTGGTCGAAGAAACGCTTCCGTTCTTGACGTTTCGTCCAGGACTGCCCTGTGTATCTTCAGAGGCGCTCGTCCGCTGAGTCTTGCCGACTGACTGGTAGTATGTGCGAGAGCTACATATATACTGCAGGAAAGCGGGTGTAGTCAAAGAAACACGTGATGAGCAGAGATAATCCTTTTCAAAGATAAAACTTAACTATCGATTGTCGACTTGTCAAAGATAGAAAATTTTATCTTTGACAAGACGACAATCGATAGTTAAGTTTTATCTTTGACAATGATTATCTCTGTTCAACACATATTACTTCGACCACGCCCCCTTTCCTCTCCGACGTCCGACCAGTCAATCGGCAAGACACAGCGGAAGAGCGCCTCTGAAGATGTCCAGCGCAGTCCTGGGCGAAACGTCAGGAACGGAAGAGTTCCTTGGGCCACAACTTCACACCCCGAAAGGTTTTCCAGCAGCAGTGTCATCCGGTCGCGAAAGCCTTCGTTCTATGATAAACAACCATAGCCTTCGTTGTCGCTGTACATTACACCAGACTTCACCACATCGCCGCTGTCCACAGTGAGACGTTCTTTGCGCATCTACAGGTTCGCGCCGACACTATTTAATATTCCTGGCACCTCCCTCAGCAGACTCGCTACGGCAAGAGAACCCACTGACAGCCCTACGTCTAGAGGGAATACCTGCCGCATTACTGCGAAAAGCGTGCACACCGTTCTGACAGGGAAAGACCCGACTCCCGGGACGGCTTATGCTAATGGTGTGAGTTGGCCCTTAATGCCCAATCCTCTAGCGTCTCTGCTTGCCCAGCGGTGAGCAGGCGACAGCTACATTAAGCAGATGTCACACTGGCGCAGGAATTCTTATTATATGCTAATTTCACAAATCATTACTAGACGTTCCTACATGTTTAAACTCCAGCTATACACCTGGCCGAAGTAACGGTACATACTCGAAAAATGCTGGGGTCACGTTCTATTTTCATCGCTGCAAACAGAGCACGGAGTACGCCTAAATTAGTAACTAGAACGTTCTACTATCCACATACACAGGGTGGTCCACTGATAGTGACCGGGCCAAATATTTCACGAAATAAGCATCAAACGAAACAACTGCAATGAACGAAACTCGTCTAACTTGAAGGGGGAAGCCAGATGTCGCCATGATTGGCCCGCTAGAATGCGCAGCCATATGTCAAACTGATATCAACCGCATTTTTTAAAATTAGGATCCCCCATTTTTATTACATATTCGTGTAGTATGTACATAAATATGAATGTTTTATTTGGACCACTTTTTTAGCTTTGGGATAGATACTGCTGTAATAGTCACAAACGTATAAGTACGTGGTATCACGTAACATTCCGCCAGTGCGGACGGTATTTGCTTCGCGATACATTACCCGTGTTAAAATGGCCCGTTTTCCAATTGCGGAAGAGGTGGATATCGTTTTGATGTACGGCTATTGTGATCAAAATGCCCAACGGGCGTGTGCTATGTATGCTGCTCGGTATTCTGGACGACATCATCCAAGTGTACGGACCGTTCGCCGGATAGTTGCGTTATTTAAGGAAACAGAAAGTGTTCAGCCACATGTGAAACGTCAGCCACGACCTGCAACAAATGACGATGCGGAAGTAGGTGTTTTAGCTGCTGCCGCGGCTTATCCGCACATCAGCAGCAGACAAATTGCGCGAGAAAGGGGAATCTCAAAAACGTCGGTGTTGAGAATGCTACATCAACATCGATTGCACCCGTATCGTATTTTATGCACCAGGAATTGCACGGCGACGACTTTGAACGTCGTGCACAGTTCTGCCACTGGGCACAAGAGAAATTACGGGACGATGACAGATTTTTTGCACGCGTTCTATTTATCGACGAAGCGTCATTCACCAAAAGCGGTAACGTAAACCGGCATAATATGCACTACCCTGGAGGCGGTGTTTACAGCATTAGTGTGATGTGTGCTTTGAATGACTCATTCCTTGTCCGCGTTTATCACTTTCACTCAAGATATCACCGAAGATGCACATGCTACGTAGTCCTGCTCACCCTTGTCTGGGACGTCTTCTCAGTTGGAAATCTGGAAGCATAGCTAGGATGTGGTGGGTGTTTCTCCGGGCGGAGCAGGACCCACTGTGCCCTGCCAGCGCGTGGCAGGTGACAATGGAGAGCGGTGTAGCGTGCGCTCGTGTCGTCCGCCAATTTGCGCCAACAGCGGCAAACCGGGGGCTGAGCTGCAAGTCAGCGAGGCTAATGAGTCAGCACAGACACGCCTCCCTCCACACACGATGTCGGCGGCGAGTCGTGCTCCAATTAGGGCCGCTTGCTCGAGTCACCTCCGCCGTCCACGCCCTCATTACCTCACTCATTATTACTTCACTTCTGCTGCAGTCGACATCTGTGACTCTCACAGCAATTTATGAAAGAAAAGTATGTTAGAAATATCGGTGATAGCAGGCCGTACGAATGCCGGACATTTGCCACGCCGGACGTTTGCCACGCCGGACGTTTGCCACACTTGCCCCTTCGCCAGGTAGCTTGAGTAGCGATCCCTCAGGTAAGGGACGCCATTCCTCGTACTACTTCTGTCCGCTTTCAAACTGCCGTCTCCACATCTTACTCGATACAACCAGTACGTAACGGACCTTCTTCTTCGAACTCTTGGCCAAATACAGAGCTTCTTTTCCAAAATCGAAATATTTACAACTTTTGGGAAACGAAAGCAATTCCGACGACTATGTCAGTATGTAATTAGTTCTGCCGAGTATAAATATAGATCCCTCTGTCTGTACGGTAGCTTCCTTTCACGCTTACTGATTACGATAGAAACAGTCCATCGCCATGAGAGCAACAAGAAAGGAACGATGGAAAGAGAATGCGAATGTACGCTAATCAGTCCTTTTTGATCGCTGCATTTGTGCCTACTTTAATTACTACAACTGCATGCCCAAAAGACAGTAAGGAAAGCAGAAATGGGTATGTGAATGTTCAAAAAGAAGAACGACATACTTCATATTAATTTACTCTCTAAAATCCGATATCCCTTGCGGCGAAACATTAGTTAACAAAGTGTAGCAGCCGGCCGGAGTGGCCGAGCGGTTAAAGGCGCTACAGTCTGGAACCGCACGACCGCTACGGTCGCAGGTTCGAATCCTGCCTCGGGCATGGATGTGTGTGATGTCCTTAGGTTAGTTAGGTTTAAGTAGTTCTAAGTTCTAGGGGACTTATGGCCACAGCAGTTGAGTCCCATAGTGCTCAGAGCCATTTGAACCATTTTTGAATAAAGTGTAGCGGGACAATGTTCAAAACATACCTGAAAGTACGTTCATAAACAGAGATAAGAACATCTACGATTCACATGTCATCTAAAGTCGACGTACAGTTTTAAAATGTTAGAAATAGGGAAATGAAGTAATACAGAATGCTGTGCTTATAACGTACGTTGTTGTTCTACATTGTTTAACTCTGGTTTTTACAGGGTCACAGAGAAAGCATCCTAGGTTTCGGAGGGAAAAGCCGTAAATGTAATGATCTGCACTACAACAGAAACAAGAATCACAACTTAAGGAAAAATAATGTAATGTGTGTTCCAGCTCACAAGCAACATTGAAGCAGGTGGTTGCTGTGACTTATTATGGACAGAGGTTATATTCGACAACCGGAATCAATTAATAACTGGCTCCTTTTACCCACCTCCGGTCTCAGATGAAACAGTTGCTCAACATTTCAAAGAAAACTCGCGTCTCATCGCAAATAGGTACCCTACTCATACAATTATAGATGGCAGTGACTACAATCTACCTTCGGTATGTTGATAAAAATACATTTTCAGACCCTATTGTGATAGAAAACAATTTCCGTAATTGTTCTAAATGCTTTTTTAAAAATTATTTTGAACGATTAGTTCACGAGGCCATTAAAATTGTAAATGGTTACGAAAACGCGCTTGACCTGTTAGCCACAAATAATCCTGAGCATCACGACGGATACAGGGATTAGTGAACACACAGTCGTAGCGAGGCTCAATTCCGTAACAGAGAAATTCACCAAAACTAAACGCGAAATATATCTACTTATAAAAGCAGCTAAAAATTCGGTTGACGTCTTTCTAAGAGACAGTCTCCAATCCTTCCGAACTATGTAAGTGAAGACCATATGCGGCTTAAGTTCAAAGAAATAGTATTAACAGAACTCGAGAGATTCATACTAAATAAATTAATATCAGACGGAACTCATCCCCGATGGTACACAAAACACGACAGAAAGCTGCTGCAGGTGCACCGAAAAAGGCACATATAATTTAGACGAATGCAAAATCTCCAAGATGGGCGAAGTTTTACTGAGGCTCGAAATTTGGTGCAGATTTCGATGCGAGATGCATTTAATAGTTTCCACAACGAAACTCTCTCTAGAAATGTGGCGGAAAATCCATAGAGATTCTGGTCCTATGTTAAGAAAACCACTGGAAAGGCTCAGTGAGTACATTTACTGCGGGTCGGGCGACGGCCGAGGAAGAGGAGGAGGAGGAGGAGGGGTAGGGGGGAGGGGGGGACAAGGGACCCAACACTTCGGAGCAGGTAAAATCGTGGCAAATGTCCGCCGTGACAAATGTCCGGTGTGGCAAATGTCCGTACAACGGCCGTACAGCTTAATGCGCCAACTTTCAAGATGGGCGTGACAGGTAGACCCGTAACGAATTCGACGACCACTGGGTCCTGGTACGCTAGCCAGCCAGATTGTACACTACTGGCCATTAAAATTGCTACACCAAAAAGAAATGCAGATGATAAAAGGGTCTTCATTGGACAAATATATTATACTAGAACTGACACGTGACATTTTCACGCAATTTGGGTGCATAGATCCTCAGAAATAAGTACCCAGAACAACCACCTCTTGCCGTAATAACGGCCTTCATACGCCTGGGCATTGAGTCAAACAGAGCTCGGATGGCGTGTACAGGTACAGCTGCCCATGCAGCTTCAACACGATACCACAGTTCATCAAGAGTAGTGACTGGTGTATTGTGGCGAGCTAGTTGCTCGGCCACCATTGACCAGACGTTTGCAATTTTGGGAGATCTGAAGAATGTGCCGGCCAGGGCAGCAGTCGAACATTTTCTGTATCCAGAAAGGCCCGTACAGGACCTGCAACATGCGGTCGTGCATTATCCTGCTGAAATGTAGGATTTCGCAAAGATCGAATGAAGCGTAGAGCCACGGGTCTTAATACATCTGAAATGTAACGTCCACTGTTCAATGTGCCGCCAATGCCAACAAGAGGTGACCGAGACGTGTAACCAATGGCACCCCTTACCATCACGCCGGGTAATACGCCAGTATGGCGGTACGAATACATGCTTCCAAAGTGCGTTCACCGCGATGTCGCCAAACACGGATGCGACCATCATGATGCTGTAAACAGAACCTGGATTCATCCGAAAAAATGACCTTTTCCCATTCGTGCACCCAGGTTCGTCTTTGAGTACACCAACCCAGGCGCTCCTGTCTGTGATGCAGCGTCAAGAGTAACCACAGCCATGGAATCCGAGCTGATAGTCCATGCTGCTGCAGACGTCGTCGAACTGTTCGTGCAGATGGTTGTTGTCTTGTAAACGTCCCCATCTGTTGACTCAGGGATCGACACGTGGCTGCACGATCCGTTACAGCCATGAGGATAAGATACCTGTCATCTCGACTGCAAGTGATACGAGGCCGTTGGGATCCAGCACTGCGTTCCGTATAACCCTCCTGCAGCCACCGATTCCATGTTCTGTTAAGAGTCATTGGATCTCGACCAACGCGAGAAGCAATGTCGCGAAACGATAAACCGCAAACGTGATAGGCTATAATCCGACCTTTATCAAAATCGGAAACGTGATGGTACGCATTTCCCCTCCATACACCAGGCATCACAGCAACGTTTCACCAGGCAACGCCGGTCAACTGTTGTTTGTGTATGAGAAATCGGTTGGAAACTTTCGTCATGTCAGCACGTTGTAGGTGTCGTCACCGGCACCAACCTTGTGTGAATGCTCTGAAAAGCTAATCATTTGCATATCACAGCATCTTCTTCCTGTCGATTAAATTTCGCGTCTGTAGCACATCATCTTCTTAGTGTAGCAATTTTAATGGCCAGTAGTGTAGTTTTCACGCAGTTTGGCACACACGTTCAAAAAAACTCTGGTCTGGCCTCGAGCAGATATGATAAATGAACAGTTCAAGAGCAATAACAAACCGAAAAAATACTACAAGACTCACAGGAATAACGACTGGTTTCTATCAGATAGCGTAGAAACAGAAGAGACTGATGTGCCCGCTGCTGATGGACACAAGAAAACAGCCCAGCTACTGAGAACAAACAAGAGTTTGTTGAACACAACTTCCCCAGAAATGTCCTCTAAAACGAAGGAAAAGAAAGAATGTTTCTTCAATAGATGAAGCAAAATGGAAACTAGTGCTTCAGTAAATGAAACAAAATAAATAGTGGTTCATACATAACGGAGTCACTTACATTTCCAGTATCACAAATAAATGTTTCGTGATACGTGAAAGAGTTACACAAGCTTCAGTGGACACAATCTTAAAGTCTGACAAAGACAGAAACTCAGTCAGACACTATTTTCTGAGCTAAGACATCAAGAGTACAATTATTTCAAGTCTCAGTGAGCACATTGTCGATCAATTAGAGTCCCAGCTGAGGAGGTGGCATTGCTGTCCAGAAGTCAATGGACCAGTCCTTGGCGCGGCATAGTGGAGATCTTCAGGTTGCTGGCTGCGACAGAACTGTTCTCCAGAGCTCGTGCAGAGGTCTAAATAGCCGCCTCGCAGTGGATACTACTGCCTGGTGACCAGGCCAGAGTGCTGTTGACGCTCTGTTCTGGCCTGACCATGGAGTTCAGGGCCTGCTGAGTTTCGTGTCATCTGCACTGTAGGGGCTGAGCTCGCGGCAACCCACATGACGAGTAAGTTGTGCGTAGTGCCATCGGCGCCTGATGCCTAGGGCGGCACAAGGCCCAGGTAACACATACGTCAAATAAGTCTAAACGTTTGGTCAGACACTTATTAGAACCAAAAGAAATTAATATAGAATTCTTCAGCATAATACCTTAGGGCCAGTACTGTTCCTGATATACACCAGTGACTTCCCCAATACTGTTAGCCTTAGGGGGAAAATTCGCTTTGCTGATGATAGGAAATGTAAATGTCGTGTGACTAGGGGCTCCGGTCGGGTAGACCGTTTGCTGGGTGCAAATCTTTCGATCTGACGCCACTTTGGCGACTTGCGATGATGATTAAGACAACACAACCCCCAGACCCTGAACGGAGAAGATCTCCGACCAACCTCGGAGCCGAACCCGGGCCCTTAGGATTGACATTCAATCACGCTGACCACTCAGCTACCAGGGGCGGACGCTGATGACAGTAATAAGGTAGGAGCCCAAATTTCGTCGTCTTAGTACGTCAGGACCTATATAAGCCCTGAAAGGTTATAGAAAAGGCTGCAAATTCTACATCTACATCCATACTCCGCAAGTGGTGGAGGGTACATTGAGTACCTCTATCGGTTCTCCCTTCTATTCCAGTCTCGTATTGTTCATGGAAAGGAGGATTGTCGGTATGCCTCTGTGTGGGCTCTAATCTCTCTGATTATATCCTCATGGTCTCTTCGCGAGATATACGTAGAAGGGAGCAATATACTGCTTGACTCCTCGGTGAAGGTATGTTCTCGAAACTTCAATAAAAGCCCATACCGAGCTACTGAGCGTCTCTCCCGCAGAGTCTTCCACTGGAGTTTATCTATCATCTCCGTAACGCTTTCGCGATTACTAAATGATCCTGTAACGAAGCGCGCTGCTCTCCGTTGGATCTTCTCTATCTCTTCTATCAACCCTATCTGGTACGGATCCCACACTGCTGAGCAGTATTCAAGCAGTGGGCGAACAAGCGTACTGTAACCTACTTCCTTTGTTTCCATTTCCTAAGGGTTCTTCCAATGAATCTCAGTCTGGCATCTGCTTTACCGACGATCATTTCTTTTTAAATCACTCCTAATGCGTGCCGGCCGGTGTGGCCGTGCGGTTCTAGGCGCTTCAGTCTGGAACCGCGTGACCGCTACGGTCGCAGGTTCGAATCTGGCCTCGGGCATGGATATGTGTGATTTCCTTAGGTTAGTTAGGTTTAATTAGTTCTAAGTTCTAGGCGACTGATGACCTCAGAAGTTAAGTCGCATAGTGCTCAGAGCCATTTGAACCAACTCCTAATGCGTACTTCCAGATAATTTATGGAATTAACTGCTTCCAGTTGCTGACCTGCTGTATTGTAGCTAAATGATAACTGATCTTTCTTTCTATGTATTCGCAGCACATTACACTTGTCTACATTGAGATTCAATTGCCATTCCCTGCACCATGCGTCAATTCGCTGCAGATCCTCCTGCATTTCAGGACAATTTTCCATTGTTACAACCTCTCGATATACTACAGCATCATCCGCAAAAAGCCTAAGTGAACTTCCGATGATATCCACAAGGTCATTTATATATATTGTGAATAGCAACGGTCCTACGACACTCCCTTGCGGCACACCTGAAATCACTCTTACTTCGGAAGACTTCTCTCCATTGAGAATTGTTATATATATTCCTGAATTTATGCTCCACTTGAAGAAAGGTTACAATTAAACTGTTGTAACATGTTAAAACCGGTATTTGACATAAATGTTTACAGTGCAAAAATAGAAATACAAAAACAGTGTTTGCAATTTCGTCCCCATAAAAATTCTCTAAAACAAAATTAATTTAAACGTATTTTTCCTGTCTAACATCAGGCAGTTTCACTACTACGAATCGCTTGAATCTTATGAATGAACAGCCCTTTCAAGTTGTTTCGCCCTACCAAAGATGTATAGCTTATGAATTTGTATGTCTGTGTAGATCAACAGCATATTTTGTGATGACGAACTACTCATTTCATGCAACGAATCAAGTTCTCTCCATTTGCGTTGTTCCATGTCAAAAAAAGGACAATAAACTTTATAAAAACGATATAAAAAGAAGTTTTCATAACAGTTCCAAATTTCGTCCCAGTGAAAAAAATGGAAACTCAATGGGAAACGAAGTTACAAACATCCCCAGGTTTATTATATTGGTCGTTACCGCAACATAGGCCAAACCCTTGAACGCATGTCTACCATTTTTGTTAAGAATCGTCAGATCTAGGAAATTTATGTTTTTGGCTACTTCACGACAGAAATTGATGTTTCGAGACGCAGAGAACCTGACAACCTCCTCAATGAAGAAACTGAATTTGCAACAGACGCATATTTCAACATTTACCACGATCTTTTCACCTGAGCGAATCGTTTTTGCTACATACGTGCTTCAGCTGAGGATGGAGCCTTCCGGCGGTCGAGTATTGCACTGTCGAGTGAGGGCCGCAGCAGATGTCAACAACCTCTAAGCCGGAGGAGCGTCCCAGCCACCTACGTCAGAGCGCACTACACTCGTCGTCCTGCCCGCGTCGCCCTGCCGTAGTAATGGACAACGGCATAAACAGGCAATAGCCGGAAATACAGCGCTATTCGTCCACGAGACTCAGAGGGCCATAGACACGGGTTCCCAGGTAGATGCCGTGTTTCTTGACTTCCGCAAGGCGTTCGATACAGTTCCCCACAGTCGTTTAATGAACAACGTAAGAGCATGTGGACTATCAGACCAATTGTGGGATTGGATTGAAGAGTTCCTAGATAACAGGACGCAGCATGTCATTCTCAATGGAGACAAGTCTTCCGAAGTAAGAGTTATTTCAGGTGTGCCGCAGGGGAGTGTCTTAGGACCGTTGCTATTCACAATATACATAAATGACCTAGTGGATGACATCGGAAGTTCACCAAGGCTTTTTGCAGATGATGCTGTGGTGTATCGAGAGGTTGTAACAATGGAAAATTCTACTGAAATGCAGGAGGATCTGCAGCGAATTGACGCATGGTGCAGGGAATGGCAATTGAATCTCAATGTAGACAAGTGTAATGTGCTGCGAATACATAGAAAGATAGATCCCTTATCATTTAGCTACAAAATAGCAGGTCAGCAACTGGAAGCAGTTAATTCCATAAATTATCTAGGAGTACGCATTAGGAGTGATTTAAAATGGAATGATCATATAAAGTTGATCGTCGGTAAAACAGATGCCAGACTGAGATTCATTGGAAGAATCCCAAGGAAATGAAATCCGAAAACAAAGGAAGTAGGTTACAGTACGCTTGTTCGCCCACTGCTTGAATACTGCTCACCAGTGTGGGATCTGTACCAGATAGGGTTGATAGAAGAGACAGAGAAGATCCAACGGAGAGCAGCGCGGTTCGTTACAGGATCATTTAGTAATCGCGAAGGCGTTACGGAGATGATAGATAAACTCCAGTGGAAGACTCTGCAGGAGAGACGCTCAGTAGCTCGGTACGGGCTTTTGTTGAAGTTTCGAGAACATACCTTCACCGAAGAGTCAAGCAGTATATTGCTCCCTTCTACGTATATCTCGCGAGGAGACCATGAGGATAAAATCAGAGAGATTAGAGCCCACACAGAAGCATACCGACAATCCTTCTTTCCACGAACAATACGAGACTGGAATAGAAGGGAGAACCGATAGAGGTACTCAATGTACCCTCCGCCACACACCGTCAGGTGCCTTTCGGAGTATGGATGTAGATGTAGATGTAGATTTGGCGCCATAAGTACACTCTACAAATGCTACTACTTCTTTCTTCTGCAGTAATGTTTTCTCCTTGTTCGGAAATGTTATTTCACTGATTTAACGCCGGCCGGAATGGCCGTGTAGTTCTAGGCGCTACAGTCTGGAACCGCGCGACCGCTACGGTCGCAGGTTCGAATCCTGCCTCGGGCATGGATGTGCGTGATGTCCTTAGGTTAGTTAGGCTTAAGTAGTTCTACGTTCTAGGGGACTGTTGACGTCTGAAGTTAAGTCCCATGTTGCTCAGAGGCATTTGAGCCAACTGATTTAACGATCTGTTCTGTAATTTTAAATTTTATATAAATTTGACCTAAATGTTAATAGTAAATTTGTCCTATATTAGGCTTTTGAAAAATAAAGACTCTCTTATAGAGGACGCGCGCATCTACCGCAAAGATGGGGAACAAAATCTAACTAATTTTTATATCTACATAAGGCGGGTGTTTTACATTTTATAGCTAGATTAACAACGTATGAACCTGTTG
Organism: Schistocerca serialis cubense; assembly: GCF_023864345.2. Lineage (NCBI taxonomy): Eukaryota > Metazoa > Arthropoda > Insecta > Orthoptera > Acrididae > Schistocerca > Schistocerca serialis. The sequence goes on along the minus strand of NC_064647.1, from coordinate 197,643,275 downwards.
TAAGTAGGCTGTTTAGGTTTTTATATTGGTAACGCCAAGTAGCGCTCTGTATGAAAATCACTGGCTGTGCTGTGTGCAGTCTGTGTCTGGTTTGCATTGTTGAAAAATTCTGTATTGTAGTGGGCAGTTGGATGTGAACAGCGCGCAGCGTTGCGCAGTTGGAGGTGAGCCGCCAGCAGTGGTGGATGTGGGGAGAGAGATGGCGGAGTTTTAAGAGCGGATGATCTGGACGTGTGTCCATCAGAGACAGGAAATTCGTAAGACTGGATGTCATGAACATATATATATATTATGACTTTTGAACACTATTAAGGTAAATACATTGTTTGTTCTTTATCAAAATCTTTCAATTGCTAACTACGCCTATCAGTAGTTAGTCCCTTCAGTATTTAGAATCTTTTATTTAGCTGGCAGTAGTGGCGCTCGCTGTATTGCAGTAGTTCGAGTAACGAAGATTTTTGTGAGGTAAGTGATTCATGAAAGATATAGGTTATTGTTAGTCAGGGCCATTCTTTTGTAGGGATTTTTCAAAGTCAGATTGCGTTGCGTTAAAAATATTGTGTGTCAGTTTAGTGTTGATCAGAATAGGTAAAGAGAGAAATGTCTGAGTACGTTCAGTTCTGCTCAGCTGTTTGAAAATCAAATAATGTAAGAGGTTTATCAGCACAGTCATTCATTGATTTTTCTAAGGGGACGTTTCACTGTGTTCATTGTATGCCGCCTTTAGGTATGAACCATATCTATTTAGCACAAATTCAGTTAGATTACTAATAAGCCTGCCACGCGGGATTAGCGGAGCGGTCTAGGCGTTGCAGTCATGGAATGTGCGGCTGGTCCCGGCGGAGGTTCGAGTCCTCCCTCGGGCATGGGTGCGTGTGTTTGTCCAACAAAAAATTTTTATAAACATGTTACTGATGTTTTCTTGGTGCTTTCAAGTGTAATCAGGACCTCAGCACCGCACTCCGCTCGGTTCTCTCCTGGCGACTGCACGAGTCTGCGACCAGACACCTGTAGCTGTAAGACAGCCTTCACAACCCAATCAATGCGTGTGTCCAGGACAGATGGTGTGAAACGTCATATTGATAAGTGGGCTCACACTACCAAGTTCTTCGAAAAATTTAATTCTATTGTGTATTCACTGAAGGCAACAGCCTTGCCGCAGTGGATACACCGGTTCCCATGAGATCACCGAAGTTAAGCTCTGTCGGGCGTGGTCGGCACTTTTTTTTTTTTCACAGTAACAGAACATTTATTGGTTTTCTTAGTTTACACAGGGATATACAGGTATACAGAAAACTTGTAATTTCCTTTTCTTGAACATTAAAACACATAATACTTCAAAACTGTACTAACATGCAAATTTTTAGAATGTTAACTTCCTTTTCTTTTCTAAAACATCAGAAGCAATAACCTTTTAAAAAACTTAAGATTATTTAAAATATTTAAAGGTAGTTACTGAGATTCTAAATTAAACAAAATTTCCTTTTCCTTAAACGTTATAACCAATAACTTAAAAAGAAAAATTAAATCATGCAATGTATTTAGAATAATCACTGAAGCTCTATATTGCCCAAGTTCCCTCATATTTAAACATTAAAACAAATAAGTTAAAAAAAATAAAATAAACCAAGGTACTCCCCGCCGGGAATCGAACCCGAGAACCCGGGCGTGTGAAGCGAGAAACTACAATTAGTCATAACATTCTACAGTAGTACATATTTTTCAACTGACATTTAAAAGTAATAAAACAAAGGTTCCTTGGCATTTAAAAAAAAAAATCAAGTCTAAACCAGATAGTGATGTTCGTCACTTGATCGTATTTGTTTTTCAAAGATCAAATTGTCTCTCGTTTCTTCATGTTCTGAATCGCATCATCGAAAATGGAGTTCACATGACTGTTCTTCTGAGGAAGTTGGCGTATGTATCATAATAATTATTCATGCGTAGTAACTTGTGATGCTGGTCGGAAATGTACGTCCAAAAATCTTCTTCGCTCCTTTCTTTACTGGACAGCAGGTAAAATACTGCGTGTCCCTTCAACCAGTTGACGGCATTTTTCTTCCAGGTGGGGTATAACTCCTCATCCGGGTATAAAAGGCACGCTGGCGTTATCAAATACGGCGGTTTTCTCTGCATAATTGCTAATTTTTTTCTGATTGACAACCATATATTATTCGCATTTCCACAGACAAATTGATGTTCATCTGTATCAATCAGGTTGCAAATGGTACACAAAGGGGAATCAGCCAGGTGAATGGAATGTAGTCTGGAGTTCGTTGGAAATTTCCTATTCACAAAGTAGTACCACAATGACCGCACTTTTGTTGGTAAATATGGGTGATGTATGTTCCTCCAGATATCATGCCAAGAGTGACCGACGTATTTTTGTTCTATGATGTTCTTGGTCTGAAAGTTCATTAAGTTTTGGTATATTTTCTTGACTTTGATGACATCTTTCTCGGGTGTTCCCAGTCCAATGTAGCTATACTCTACGAAGAAATGTTTTAGGTGGTAAAGTTCATTTGGGATGTGGTGAACGTCTATTGGGGCGTCCTGGCTGACCGGCGCTATTTCATTTAACAAGAATGCGGTGACACTGTCGACTGACCGCTTCCACAGTTTATATGTTTTACAGACGTACAATGCTTGTGCTTTATTGTACACGTCTGTGAGATTCAATCCACCATTCCCAGTCGGTAGAGTCAATGTCTGGTACTTGACTTTGAAGATGTGGCCGCGGCTGACGAAATGGCCAAAAGCAGCCAAAATCCTGTTCGCCACTTGCCTCGGCATTGGCAGGGCTTGAGCCACGTAATTTAATTTAGAGGACAAATAGATGTTGACGAGAGCCACTCTTTGTATCTCATCAAGAGTACGGAGATTGTGCTGACGTATACAGGCACGGATGGTGTTGAGGATTCTTCTGTAATTAACTGCGATGGTCTGCCGAATATTTCTTGTGTATTCCACTCCAAGACATGTCATGGTGACAATTTCCTTTATTGGCCCATGAATGGGAACTCCTAATCCGCTTCCAATATTCATTATGCCAGACTTATTCCTATTCATTTTCGCACCAGATACTTGTTCATATTTGTTTATTATGTCGAGTGCTTTCTCTATCTCGTCGTTGTCTTTGACAATAAATGCAACGTCATCGGCATATGCTCTGCAGACAATCCTACGGCCGCGTGTAGTGAATCCTTGTAGGTTGTGGCTGAGGCGAAAAAGCAATGGCTCGATTGCTATTGCAAAGAGTGACATAGACATCGGGCACCCTTGTCGCACCGAACTTTTCATTACAATGGGCTTACTGGACTGACCGTTTACCATAACTATCGATGTTGACTTCTGCAGAAGATTTGTAATAATGTTGATAAAACCTTGCGGGAAGTTCATGGCACGCATGGTGTGAAAAAGATAAGCATGATCGACTCTATCGAATGCTTTCTCAAAGTCCAATGATACGATGGCGCATTTTATTTTACAGGCTGCGGCAATGGAAATAATATCTCTGTAGTCGCACAGTATTTGGTAAATTGATCTGTCTTTTCCTACGCTCGATTGATATGATCCAGTGACTGTGTTCAATACTGATTTTAATCTTTCGTTTATGATGCGGGCAAATATTTTATAGTCCGAATTTAGGAGAGTGATAGGCCTAAAATTTGTTACAGATTTTCCTGCAGGATGTTTCGGGATTAGAACAATGGTTCCTTCTAGGAAGTCGCGTGGGATGCCATTGGCGGGATTCATTAATTCGTTACAGATACACGCTAATTTGGGAATCATCTGTCTTCTGAACATTTGATAGAACTCGGCCGGGATTCCGTCAGGCCCAGGAGACTTATTTTTCGGGCTTCGTGTTATAGCGTCTGCGACTTCTTCTTCTGTGATTTCAGTTAACAAGTTGTTTGCTTCTACCGGGTCGAGCCCGCGTGTGAATCCCGTCATGATGTCATTGTCCACCGGGATATCCATTGTCGTTTTGCCTAATAACTCTGCGAAGTACTTGTGAATTTCGTTCTTGATGTCACTTTGCTGCGTCAGTAACCTACCGTCAGAAGATCTTAGTTCGGTTATTATTTTCCTGCGTTGCCCCTTCCTCTCATTAATCACATGATATATAGATGTTTGCTCTCCTTTTACAGCATCGTGAAGTCCTGCTCTTACTTGATGACCTTCCAGCTGTTTCCGCTTCAGTCCGAGAAGTTTAGCCTGAATCCGTTTTATTTCCACGTAGTTGGCGATTACGGACTCATCAGATTGATATAGGTCACGAAGGACTTGGAAGTAATATTCTATCGTCCGTTTTTGCCAAACACTTTTCTCGCGGGAGTAATTCATCAGCGATTTTCTTATCGCGGGTTTCACACATCCACCATGCCAGTGCCGAGGTATATGAAGCGAATTTGTTCTCGCACGCGTTCCATACGTTATTGAATATTTCGTGGTATTCAGGGTCTTTTAGATGCTCCACGTTCAACTTCCACAAGCCTCGTCCCCTGTACGTTTCTTGCCGTTTTAAGTTCATGGTACATATGTATGCAGCGTGATCCGAAAAGATAGTGGGCCATAACTCTGTCTGGAGAACGTGTGTTTCCAGGTCGACTGTTACATAGATCCTGTCGATGCGACTAGCGGAATGATTCGTAATATGAGTGAAACCCGGCAATGCACCGTTCTTGAGCTCCCAGGTGTCAATTAAGCGGAGTTCTGTAATTACGGCTCCGAGTTCGGCACAGTTATTAAAATGCGGCGTCTGGTCTTTTGGAGACAGCACACAATTATAATCACCTCCAAAAATGATATGCTCGTAGCGGCCACCGAAAAGGAGAACTATATCATCTTTATAAAATTCAGCTCTTCGCCTCCTGTTCCCGGTGCCAGATGGTGCATAAATATTTATAAAACGCGTATTGTGAATGGTGACATCTAGACCTCTGGCGTTTACCAGTTTCTCCACATCTTTGATGATAATTCCTTCTTTGGCGAGTATCGCAGTTCCGAGGTCACTGTCGCTCCCTGGATTTACGACTGCATTGTAACCTGTGATGGCATCCAGTCTAATATCTGTTACTTCTTGTAACATAATAACATCAATATCAGCGGCGTAGAGCATGTCTTGCAAGTTCTTAAGGTTTAATTCGCTACGGATCTTGTTTAGATTCAAAGTCCTGATTCTATAAGCTTGTAACGAATTCATGATTAATTAAGTAAGGATACAAGTCGTTATGACCCACTGTCGACAAAGCCTAAGGTTTTCCATGTTATGGCGGAGACGATGTCTCGTCCCTCATTTGTTTGTCTTTCTGCACTGGAATCTTTCCTCCTGGTAGGTGTGACACTTCCTTCATTTCCTCATCTGCGGGAAATTCTTCAATGTCATCTGCCCAATTTTTCGTATCACTGCGTTGAGACAACTCTATCTCTGGCCCACGTTGAGATGGAGTTCTGTTCTTTGTTTCTTTACTTGTGGACCGTTTCGTTTCACCATCGTGTTGCGTCGGCGTTTTCACTTTTCGAAACTCGTCTTTTCCCGCTGTATGCGGGGTCTGTGGGTCTACGTCAAAATTGACGGATGTCATACCACTGATTTTGCGACCAATTTGTTGTGCCTTTTCACGCACTGATTGTACCTTTTGAGGAGCGTCAGGTGGAGCTATCCTCCGTTTTTTATGCTTCTTGGGAAGAGATCCGGATTTCTGTCGCTCTTCAGTCTCGGAAGCCGTGCTGGGATCTTGTGCAGCATCCTCGTTCTCGTCTCTCTGTACATCTTGCTCAGTAGTTCCGTCATTTTTGGAAAGACATCCTGCTTCTGTAATGGGCGCCGCTTCAGGCGACGGAACGACAGTCGTTACTTCAGTAGAGCTAGTGGTCACTGACAAGTTTTGGTCGTCGTCTTTTCTGTCGCCACTGCTCTCCAAAGCGAAACTCGGTGTCGTAGCAGAGTGGCCACGGGTGGCCGTAGCATATGTCACTGGTAAGGTCGTCATTGTCATGGGTGGGACTGCTTCCCCCGCCGGTACCTGCGTCACTCTCCTCTGTATACATTCTGAACGTACGTGTCCAGTCTGTCCACAGCCGGAGCAAGTACGCGGCTGTCCATCATACATCACAATAGCTCCATAACCGCATACGTAAACATACGAGGGAATATGCTGCTGAAGATCTATTTTTATTTGCCTGACACCATTTAAAACTGGAAACGTTTGAAAGGTGGTCCACTTTTCCGCAACATTACTAATGACCTTCCCATATGATTTGAGGACGCAATTAATTTGTTCCGTTGTTATTTCAAAGGGAAGTTCAAAAATACGGACTGTTCTTATCCCGAAACCTGCATGATCTACTTTGACATCACCGACGTTTCCATCACAGTGATTAAATTTAAAAGATCCTCCACATCCTTCAATAATCCTCTCACAGCATTTAGCATTCACCATCTTTACATAAACTGTGCTACTCACAATCGATAAGTGGATCCCAATTATATCAGTGGAACTGAGCTTTACTACATCGCGCAAGAACTGTTCTACTTCGAATGCTTTAGGTCGTGCAAAGCGTTCATCGAACGTGAACTTCAAAGTATCTTTGCGAAGCGGTTGCGTCATATTCATGTTCGATTCATTTTCAAATATACAATTGGCGTGTAAGCCACAAGAGCGCCCACTTACTTGTCAGCGCGCGGCCGGCCGCAGCGAGCACGTAAACAAGGCCCGTCCGCACAGCTCGCCCACCGAAGCACGACTGTGCTTGGATGGGTGACCATCCAGGCCGCCATGCGCTGTTGCCATTTTTCGGGGTGCACTCAGTCTCGTGATGCCAATTGAGGAGCTACTCGACCGAACAGTAGCGGCTTCGGTCAAGAATACCATCAAAACGACCGGGAGAGCGGTGTGCTGACTGGAGATGGGTAGTTCGCGAACGAACGGGTGCAAAGGAACGGTTCACCAAGATGAACGAAAGGACCGAGGAACGAATTCCAAGAAACGATCGGTTCATAGTTCGCTTCGGTCGCCGCGGTCTACTTATAGTTCCCGGGAACGAGGAACGATCGCTTCATAGTTCACTAGTTCACTTCGGTCGCGGCGGTCACTTCGGCAGTTCTCGTTCCAGCTTCGGTCGCGAGCTCGTCTCAGTCTCCCTCGACCGCACTCGTCGTTCTTCGCATGACCGCCTGTCTCAGTTCCACTGCTGACTGCTCCCAGTTAGTTCAGTATCCAGTTGTTCGTTTCGTTCACTGCGCTCGCCTATTTTACATGTGTTCCAAACTGTTCTTGCACTTGGTTCTGGCTATTCAACGTCCACGACCGGTAATCAAAAAGTATTCTATAGTTACGTAAATTACATAAAAATTACGTTGTAAGTAATAGGTACGTCTTTTCAGGTAACAAAAGGGCATATCAGCTCACTTCATTATATCGATGAACAGCAGAAGACATACTTATAACAAGGCAAGTTTTTTTGTTATTCATATATTTTTCGGTTTCATCGACTTGATTTAGCAGCTAACTTTCAATAATCTGATTAATTTTTAGTGTAAGAAAATTCATATAAAACGTTTTCGTGTATCTTTCATACACAAAACATTACATTTAGGAAGGCTCTAATTATTTTTAAGTTTGGTTATTTCCAATTTGCATTACCTGCTAGTTTGTTTTCTTTGAAAAAAAGAAAAAGTGCGTTGTGGGTCATTTTGGCTCAGTAGGAAAAGCGGTGCCTCTCCATTTGAAAAGACATAGTATTTACTTACTATGTCAAAAACATTTGTTCAGAAGGAGCTTTCAAACCAAAAACTTTGTTACTGTGAACTTAATTATTATTATTATTATTATTGCTGCATTAACTTTAATAATGCAACATAAAAACCTAATTTTTACTAAGCGTGTGACGCAAGTATGAGAAAACCACATTTTATTTTTCGCTTCCATAAAGTCTCTACTTCGCCTACGACTCAAAATTGTTCAAATATGTGTGAAAGCTTATGGGACTTAACTGCTAAGGTCATCAGTCCCTAAGCTTACACACTATTTAACCTAAATCATCCTAAGGACAAACACACAGAGCCATGCCCGAGGGAGGACTCGAACCTCCGCCGGGACCAGCCGCACAGTCCATGACTGCAGCGCCAGACCGCTCGGCTAATGCCGCGCGGCGCCTACGAACTCAGAGACAACGTGAAGTATATATAGGGTGTAAACGATTATTGTTTACAACGTAGCATAGCTATGTAGTGGAAGTCGAAACGAAGGATTTTATACAAGACCCTTGGGGTCTATTAAGTTGGGAAACAGCCACCAACAAGTTTACAAGACTACTTGAGCGTCGCGTGAGATTTTCATGTTATTGTCTGTTTGTTGTATCTGCTCGTAACGGGCAACACATCGTCCGTAATTGGCGAGTAGTCTGTACTCGGGGCCGGTTTTCCGTGCGCCACCCTATATTATTTCCCTGCGATCAGCCACACAAGGCTACGGTTGGCTAAACGAGAGGTTCTGCAGAATCACAGAAATCACTTCTCAAAGTCTGTAAGAATTCTGTAATGAATAAAAATTCTATACTCCAGGGGGGGGGGGGAGGGGGAGGCAAATGCCCCCTGTTGGTACCCTCCATCCATCAGTCACCTACACTACTAGTTTTCAGTTTTTCATAAGAACCATATACCAAGCACAAATGAACGGTGAACGAGTAAAAATGAACGGTTCCCAAAAAAGAACGATCAGCAGTGAACTAGTTCCCAAGGATGAACGAGTTTGCTCATCTCTAGTGCTGAACCCACGCCCCTCCTATCCACATCCTCCCCTGAGGATGAAACGGCGGTCGGATGGTCCCGGTAGGCCACTCGTGGCCTGAAGACGGAGTGCTTTGTTTTTCACTGAAATAATATCATACACTCCTGGAAATGGAAAAAAGAACACATTGACTCCGGTGCGTCAGACCCACCATACTTGCTCCGGACACTGCGAGAGAGCTGTACGAGCAATGATCACACGCACGGCACAGCGGACACACCAGGAACCGCGGTGTTGGCCGTCGAATGGCGCTAGCTGCGCAGCATTTGTGCACCGCCGCCGTCAGTGTCAGCCAGTTTGCCGTGGCATACGGAGCTCCATCGCAGTCTTTAACACTGGTAGCATGCCGCGACAGCGTGGACGTGAACCGTATGTGCAGTTGACGGACTTTGAGCGAGGGCGTATAGTGGGCATGCGGGAGGCCGGGTGGACGTACCGCCGAATTGCTCAACACGTGGGGCGTGAGGTCTCCACAGTACATCGATGTTGTCGCCAGTGGTCGGCGGAAGGTGCACGTGCCCGTCGACCTGGGACCGGACCGCAGCGACGCACGGATGCACGCCAAGACCGTAGGATCCTACGCAGTGCCGTAGGGGACCACACCGCCACTTCCCAGCAAATTAGGGACACTGTTGCTCCTGGGGTATCGGCGAGGACCATTCGCAACCGTCTCCATGAAGCTGGGCTACGGTCCCGCACACCGTTAGGCCGTCTTCCGCTCACGCCCCAACATCGTGCAGCCCGCCTCCAGTGGTGTCGCGACAGGCGTGAATGGAGGGACGAATGGAGACGTGTCGTCTTCAGCGATGAGAGTCGCTTCTGCCTTGGTGCCAATGATGGTCGTATGCGTGTTTGGCGCCGTGCAGGTGAGCGCCACAATCAGGACTGCATACGACCGAGGCACACAGTGCCAACACCCGGCATCATGGTGTGGGGAGCGATCTCCTACACTGGCCGTACACCACTGGTGATCGTCGAGGGGACACTGAATAATGCACTGAACATCCAAACCGTCATCGAACCCATCGTTCTACCATTCCTAGACCGGCAAGGGAACTTGCTGTTCCAACAGGACAATGCACGTCCGCATGTATCCCGTGCCACCCAACGTGCTCTAGAAGGTGTAAGTCAGCTACCCTGGCCAGCAAGATCTCCGGATCTGTCCCCCATTGAGCATGTTTGGGACTGGATGAAGCGTCGTCTCACGCGGTCTGCACGTCCAGCACGAACGCTGGTCCAACTGAGGCGCCAGGTGGAAATGGCATGGCAAGCCGTTCCACAGGACTACATCCAGCATCTCTACGATCGTCTCCATGGCAGAATAGCAGCCTGCATTGCTGCGAAAGGTGGATATACACTGTACTAGTGCCGACATTGTGCATGCTCTGTTGCCTGTGTCTATGTGCCTGTGGTTCTGTCAGTGTGATCATGTGATGTATCTGACCCCAGGAATGCGTCAATAAAGTTTCCCCTTCCCGGGACAATGAATTCACGATGTTCTTATTTCAATTTCCAGGAGTGTATATGCTCTGAACTGAGGAAGTTTCGTTTTCCGCTGTCATTCTGGGTGTTACCCCTGTTTTTTTTCCAAGGCAGTATACCCGCTACTGCCCCTGAGCGCCCTGCAGATACGGGCCCTCTAGACTGAGCCACCAACTGCGCTACGGTATCGGCGTATTTGAGTAAACCAGTCGTGCAGTGGAGACCGGTACCGAGAATTGGCAGCCCAACAAATTCGCGCTCGGCGGTGATTAACCGCTAGACGCGCAATTCACTGTTGCGCTGTTTATGCCCGTCGACCGGTGCAGTGGGCGAGGGACGCCCCGCTGCGAGAAGCACTTAGCCACACATGCGCTCATACATATTCAGCGGTCCGCGACTACACACGGCCTGCGACACCTGAGTAACGCCCCAGCAACCGCGTCAGCGCGCTGACAAATTAACTCGCGACGTCTCCTGGGGGAACAGTCTCCTCCGCATATGCTTTGTTAATGTCTGCGCGTAGGCCTGCTGGTCGAAAGCAAATTGTTGTAGACCACATCCTGCGCCTGCACTCGTATCGCCTTTCTCGGCATACGCCGTAATAAAGACACCCGTGTTACTATGGCTAATAATTTCTGTACGTCGGCAGACTACTTGTTACAAGAGGCAATCCTTCCAGGAAATGTACTTGGCGCAACAACAACATAGACTGAAGTAAATATAGGTTTGCAGTACACTGGCCTTGCTTGCCATGTGCTTGCAAACAATACCATCACTCGACAATTGTAAGCCGCACAATCTGAGGCGCCTTGCCACTGTTCGCGCGGCTGGCCCCATCGGAGGTTCGAGTCCTCCCTCGGGCATTGGGGTGGGGGTGGGGGGGGGGGGGGGGGCTTGTTTGAAGGAAGAGACCAAACAGCGAGGTCATCGGTCTCATCGGATTACGGAAGGAAGTCGGCCGTGCCCTTTCAGAGGAACCATCCCAGCATTTACGTGGAGCGATTTAGGGAAATCACGGAAAACTTAAATGAGGACGGCCGGACACGGGTTTGAACCGTCGTCCATCCGACTGCGAGTCCAGTGTGCTAACTACTGCGCCACCTCGCTCGGTCGGGCATGGGTGTGTCTTGTCCTTAGTGTCAGTTAGTTTAAATTAGCTTAAGTAGTGTGTAAGCCTAGGGACCGATGACCTCAGCAATTTGGTACCAAAGGAACTTACCACGAATTTCCAAAATTTCCGAAAGTTGTAAGATCACCTTTGCAAAACGATAACACGAAATTGGCGTTTCTTTGCGAAATAACTAGAAATCTGTGATTTTAACAAAATATCTTTGAAATTTGCCCTTTTCTTGCATTAAAAAATTTATAAATCTGAGGACCAAATTCGTTTAGCAATATTCGTAGCTATTAGTTACTGAGTGTTGCAGCTCTACTTTGCCTTTTCTCAAAACTGAAATTGGTGAACACTCTTAAAATGACAAGTCATACCCTACACAACGAACTATGATGACCGGCCGTGGTGGCCGTGCGGTTCTAGGCGCTTCAGTCCGGAACTCCGCGACTGATACGGTCGCAGGTTCGAATCCTGCCTCGGGCATGGATGTGTGTGATGTCCTTAGGTTGGTTAGGTCTAAGTAGTTCTAAGTTCTAGGGGACTAATGACCTCAGATGTTAAGTTCAAAATGGCTCTGGGACTTAACTTCTGAGGTCAACATTCCCCTTGAACTAAGCACTACTTAAACCTAACTAACTAACCTAAGGACATCACACACATCCATGCCCGAGGCAGGATTCGAACCTGCGACCGTAGCGGCCGCGCGGCTTCAGATGTTAAGTCCCATAGTGCTCAGAGCCATTTGAATTTTTGAACTATGATGTACTGTAAAAAGTAGCACTGAAAGTGGCCGTAAGACTAACATCGAAATCGCAAAGAAAAAGACACTGAAATTGGCCAAAAGTAATACGAAATTTGCCAAAAAATATCGTCCAGTATGACCAAAACTGGCAAAAAAGCATCGAAATTTGTGGAAAGAAACAGCACCAAATCTGGCAAAAAATTACAAGGGAATTGACGAAAATTAGCACCAAAATCAGGAAAAAACACCAAAAAGTGGAAACTGCAACATGATAATTGGCAAAGAAAATAAACAGCAACCCTCGAAAAAAACCACAGAATATGGCCAAAAATAGTAACGAAGTTGGCAAAAAATAACACCAAAACCGCCAAAAATTAACCCCAAAACTGGTAAAATTAACATCGAAGTTGGCAGAAATATCATCGAATTAGACAGAAATATCATCGCATCTGGTAAAGATCACCAAAACTGGCAAAAGGTCATAGAAATTGGTAAAAAGTAGCAACGAAATTGACAAAAAATAATACAGATAAGGGTAAATAACACGAAAGTTGGAAAAAATAACAGGAACATTGGCCAAAAAACGAATTTGGGAATAAAACTGCACTTCCGAATTTTGCCAAAATCTATCGCCGGAATTCGCCAAAAGTAAGACCGAAATCACCTAAAATTAACAACAAAACCGGCAAAAAATGACACGAAAATTGGCGAAAAAACACAAAAACTGAAGAAAAATAATATCGAATTTGTCCATAAAATAAAACATAACGTAGTAAAGAAAACCGTGTTATTATGGCTAATAATTTCTGCCCGTTGGCTGACTACTTCTGACAGCGGGCAGTTCTCCCAGGAAATGCACGTGGCGCAGTAACAACAGACTGAAGGTAATATACAGGGTGTTTCAAAAATGACCGGTATATTTGAAACGGCAATAAAAACTAAACGAGCAGCGATAGAAATACACCGTTTGTTGCAATATGCTTGGGACAACAGTACATTTTCAGGCGGACAAACTTTCGAAATTACAGTAGTTACAATTTTCAACAACAGATGGCGCTGCAAGTGATGTGAAAGATATAGAAGACAACGCAGTCTGTGGGTGCGCCATTCTGTACGTCGTCTTTCTGCCGTAAGCGTGTGCTGTTCACAACGTGCAAGTGTGCTGTAGACAACATGGTTTATTCCTTAGAACAGAGGATTTTTCTGGTGTTGGAATTCCACCGCCTAGAACACAGTGTTGTTGCAACAAGACGAAGTTTTCAACGGAGGTTTAATGTAACCAAAGGACCGAAAAGCGATACAATAAAGGATCTGTTTGAAAAATTTCAACGGACTGGGAACGTGACGGATGAACGTGCTGGAAAGGTAGGGCGACCGCGTACGGCAACCACAGAGGGCAACGCGCAGCTAGTGTAGCAGGTGATCCGACAGCGGCCTCGGGTTTCCGTTCGCCGTGTTGCAGCTGTGGTCCAAATGACGCCAACGTCCACGTATCGTCTCATGCGCCAGAGTTTACACCTCTATCCATACAAAATTCAAACGCGGCAACCCCTCAGCGCCGCTACCATTGCTGCACGAGAGACATTCGCTAACGATATAGTGCACAGGATTGATGACGGCGATATGCATGTGGGCAGCATTTGGTTTACTGACGAAGCTTATTTTTACCTGGACGGCTTCGTCAATAAACAGAACTGGCGCATATGGGGAACCGAAAAGCCCCATGTTGCAGTCCCATCGTCCCTGCATCCTCAAAAAGTACTGGTCTGGGCCGCCATTTCTTCCAAAGGAATCATTGGCCCATTTTTCAGATCCGAAACGATTACTGCATCACGCTATCTGGACATTCTTCGTGAATTTGTGGCGGTACAAACTGCCTTAGACGACACTGCGAACACCTTGTGGTTTATGCAAGATGGTGCACGGCCACATCGCACGGCCGACGTCTTTAATTTCCTGAATGAATATTTCGATGATCGTGTGATTGCTTTGGGCTATCCGAAACATACAAGAGGCGGCGTGGATTGGCCTCCCGATTCGCCAGACATGAAAGACCAGGTGTACCGCCAGAATCCAGAAACAATTGAACAGCTGAAGCAGTACATCTCATCTGCATGTGAAGCCATTCCGCCAGACACGTTGTCAAAGGTTTCGGGTAATTTCATTCAGAGACTACGCCATATTATTGCTACGCATGGTGGATATGTGGAAAATATCGTACTATAGAGTTTCCCAGACCGCAGCGCCATCTGTTGTTGAAAATTGTAAGTACTGTAATTTCGAAAGTTTGTCTGCCTGAAAATGTACTGTTGTCCCAAGCATATTGCAACAAACGGTGTATTTCTATCGCTGCTCGTTTAGTTTTTATTGCCGTTTCAAATATACCGGTCATTTTTGAAACACCCTGTAGGTTTGCATTATATTTACCCTACGCGTCATGTGTTTGTAAACAATACCGTAATTCAAGAATAATAAGCTCACCATGTAACGTATTGGTCAACTCTTCTAAAAACCGAAATTTTTAGCATTGCTGCTATCGCTAAATTAATATGCCAATTTTTTACTCGGTTATTAATAATAAACTAAAAAAATGAAATTACCGAAGAATACGGATTATTGGAAATTGGAATACCGGTTTCGGTTTTAACCGGTCGGTTTTTCTCACCCCTAACCTGGGCAGTATCTGCATATCTCGTGGCTTTTCCATGTTTTTGTGTGGCCTTTGTAGGTTACCGTGAATACGAACCAGGTTGGTTATTTCAGCATTCTCACTGATGAAGTGTTACACTGTCGTTTACGTTTACACGGTGTGTTTGGGTGTGTTTGCTATGGGCATCGCCGCCTTCCAAGATGACAGCCGTCGCGTTAGCAAGACTTCTAGCTTGTGTTCCTGGTTTGACGAACGCTGTATCGCAGTTGCACAGTCCCACTCAGTCACCCGGTCTTAATCACGAGAATATGTCTGGCACATTTTTCAACGGCAGTAGCAACATAGCTATCGCGTTGTTGTTAGGACACGAGTCCGACTCCGGTTTGACGCAGCTCTCCATGATACTCTATCCTGTCCAAGGCTATTCATCTCCTAATAACTACTACAACATACATCCATCTGAATCTGCTTACTGTATTCATCTCTTGGTCTCTACGATTTTCACCCCCACACTTCCCTCCAGTACTAAATTGATGATCTTTTGATGTCACGGAAGGTGTCCTATCAACCCATCCTTTCTTTTGGTCAAGTCGTGCTAAAGAATCCTTTTCTCGTCATTTCTATTCAATACCTCTTCATTAGTTATGTGATCTGCCCATTTAATCTTCAGCGTTCTTCCGTAGCTCCACATTTCAAAAGCTTCTGTTCTGTTTATCGCCCACGTTTCAAAGGGTTCAAATGGCTCTCAGCACTGTGGGACTTAACTGCTGTGGTCATCAGTCCCCTATACCTTAGAACTACGAAAACCTAACTAAACTAAGGACATCACACACATCCATACCCGAGGCAGCATTCGAACCTACGACCGTAGCGGTCGCACGGTTCCAGACTGTAGCACCTAGAACCGCTCGGCCACTCCGGCCGGCGCCCACGTTTCACTCCCATACATTTCTACACTCCATACTTCGGAAAAAGACTTCCTGGCACTTAAATTTATGATCGATGGTAGTCATTTCTCTTCTTCAGAAACGTTTTTCTTGCCATTGCCAATCACAATTTTATATCCTCTCCACTTCGGTCACCATTAGTTAATTTTCTGCCCAAGTAGCAAAACTCATCTACTTTAAGCGTCTCATTTCCTAATGTTTCTCCTTACAGCTTATGGAACTTAACTGCTAAAGTCGTTAGCCCCTAAGCTTACACACTACTTGACCTAAATTATCCAAAGGACAAACACCCACACACATGCCCGAGGGAGGATTCGAACCTCTGCCGGGACTAGCCGTTTCCTAATGTACTTCCCTCAATATCACCTGATGTAATTCGACTACATTCCATCATTCTTGTCTTGGTTTCATTGATTTTCACCTTATAAGTCTCTTTCAAGACACTATCCATTCCCTTTAACTGCTCTTCCAAGTCCTTTGCTGTCTCTGATAGAATTACAGTGTCATCGGCGCACCTCAAAGATTTCATTCCTGCTCCAAATATTTCTTTGCTTTCCTTTACTGCTTGTCCACTGTATGGATTAAATAACGTCGGGGATAGGCAACAACAATGTCTCACTTTCCGTGCTCCTAGACTCTTTTAACTGGCATCTGGTTTCTGTACAAGTTGTAAACAGTGTTTCGTTCCCTGTATTTTACCCCTGCTATCCTCGCAATTCCAAAGAGAGTATTTCAGTCAATCGTCATCCACAAAAATACTGGCGGCTCTAGCATATCTAATCATCAGTGAGTGATCCCAGGTGGATGTAGCGTACGTGAAGAACCTTGCCTCTCTTCATCGCCGAAATGAAGCCATTCTGAAGACCAGAGGCGGTGTTACACGGCACTAGCGAAATGTCTCGCGGTTCTAATTGATTCCTTTGTCCCCGGCTTCATTTGGAATGGGACGGCAGACTCCAGTGTAAACAAACCGTCTTCTCGCCAGTGGTTCTACATGACACTTTCATGGGGACCTCTGTCTTCGAGGCAGTAAAACGCCTCGTTTCTTCGGCCGACATATCTTTTGCTGTAATTTAAAAGCCTTAGGGAAGCTCAGGCGACAAATATCCACGCACTTAAAGGTCGTAAAACATTAATGTACGGTGGATGCGTTCTTGCGTGGGCAGAAGATGCTCGCCATTAAACATCGCGTCCTCGTGATCGGATAACCTCAGAAGAGATAGGATAGTGACTTTGCGACAGTCTCGCTCCTTGAAGTCGTCCCATAAACTTGACGAAATGCACCTTCTGTACTTCGTAAAATGTACCGAGATACATAAAACTGGGGTCGTCACGAGGAATTCGCTTGTGGGCAATTTTAACGAGTGTAGCTCCAGGTCTCACGTAGTTGGGAGTGTGTACAGAGCTTCACACGACTATTTGCGTCGCCCGCACTGCGGAATGCCGCAGGTGTACGATCTGATAAAGATCTGTCTGAACGAAACACGTGCAAAGGTGAAGATGGGAAATCCCGCAACTGAGGAGTTTGAAATTGTGACAGGACTCAGGCAAGGAGAAGGGCTGTCCCCTATCCAACTTTGCCCTCGAGAAGATCGTACGCGAGACCTTCCAAGAGAACGAAGGGATTGAAATCGAAGGAAAGAGACTGGCATACTTAGCCTATGCAGACGACATCTGTTTACTCTCTAGGTCGGAAGAGGAGTTGGAGCAAATGACCAAAGCACTAAAGAAGGCTGCCAGCAAATTTGGGCTAAACATAAACGAAGCCAAGACAAAGTACCTCGTTATGACGCGTGGTCATTGTCAGACTGCTGATCACCTACAATCACTGCAGGTTGGGGACCATTCCTACAAGAGAGTGCAAGAATCCAAATACAGGGGCCCTTTTCACTGAGAACTCCTCATGTGAAGCAGAGATCAATGCCAGAATACAAGCAGGAAACCGATCTTACCACAGCCTAGCCTGTGTGGCCGAGCGGTTCTAGGCACTTCAGTCTGGAACCGCGAGACCGCTGCGGTCGCAGGTTCGAATCCTGCCTCGGGCATGGATGTGTGTGATGTCCTTAGGTTCGTTAGGTTTAAGTAGTTCTAAGTTCTAGGGGACTGATGACCTCAGATGTTAAGTCCCATAGTGCTCAGAGCCATTTGAACCATTTTGAACAGCCTAGCGCAACTGCTTCGGTCCAAATCTCTCTCCAGCCAGTTCAAGATTCGACTGTACAAAACCCTGATCCAGCTTGTTGTTCTATATGGCTGTGAGACATGGAGTATCCGGAAACAGGACTTCCATAAGCTCCTTGTTTTTGAGAGAAAAGTGCTTCGGAAGATCTTCGGTTCGGTTCTGGATGCAGATTCAGGGGAATGGAGGATTAGATACATCCACGAGCTTGAGGAACTATACCAGCAGCCCAACATACCAGGAACTGTCAAAGCCAAACGAATGCAGTGGGCCGGCCATGTGGCCCGGATGGAGGATCACAGATGGCCTCGGAAGCTCCTGGATTTCACATCTACAGGAAAGAGACCCCCAGGGAGACCCAAGAAGCGTTGGAGGGATGGACTCCACGAAGATTTAAACCAAGTGTCAATAGATGTGGACGAATGGCGGATAGCAGCAATGGACAGAATACAGTGGAGGAGGGAACTTGTAGGTGCGTGCGGTCCACTGGGCCTGATCACGTAGTAGTAGTAGTAGTAGTAGTAGTAGTACGATGGAGAACCGGCGTGTGTAGTTGTAGGAAGACGTCTAATGCGCCGGGATAGGCAGGTTGAACCCGGGGTGTAGCTGGGCCTCCAGCACCACCCGACCACGCTCTTCTCGAGTTTTGTTTCCGGAATCATCTCGAAAGTTAGGTGTGCACAATCCCACTGACACGGCAGGTGCGTGCCCTGTCCCGATTTACCAGCTGATCCGGGAATTATTGCAATAATTTGTAGCTCACTTCAGAGATGAGCACAGTATTGCATCCAAATGCATCCACACATCTTCTTCAGTAGCGCTACAGCCCTTGGTGAACCTTGGCCTCTTCAACAATCTTCCTCCACACTTCTCGGTTATTTGCTGCTCTTTTCCACCCCCGGATTCCCATACTGGTGATATCCATTATTACCTCGTCGATCCATCTTCTTCTAGGTCTCCCGTTTCGCCTAGCTGAATACATCACACTTTTCATCATTTTCTTTGGAATTCTATCCTCTGACATTCTCTCCAAGTGTCCTAGCCATCGTGTTCGCTGTGATTTCATAAATTTTACTGTGTCCCTGCCTTATATCAACTCCTGAAATTCGGCATTGTAGCATATTCTCCACCCTTCTTCCTCCCTTACTGGCACATGCATTTTGCGTAGTATTTTGCGGTCCGCAGCTCGTGGTCGTGCGGTAGCGTTCTCGCTTCCCACGCCCGGGTCCCCGGGTTCGATTCCCGGCGGGGTCAGGGATTTTCTCTGTCTCGTGATGACTGGGTGTTGTGTGATGTCCTTAGGTTAGTTAGGTTTAAGTAGTTCTAAGCTCTAAGGGACTGATGACCATAGATGTTAAGTCCCGTAGTACTCAGAGCCATTTGAACCATTTTTGAACCAGTATTTTCCGCTCAGTGGTTCTTAGTGGATTTTTATCGTGTTCTGTCAACGTCCATACCTCTGACTCATATGTGATAACTGGGCGGACAAGGGAATTGTATATTAGCAGTTCAGTTTTTCTTGTAACAAGGCTATTTTTGAAAAGTTGCATATTTGCAAAATAAGCTCTGTTTCCTGCTTGCATTATTTCCCTTATAACCTTTCCAATACTGTTATCATTTGTTATTAGGGCTCCCAAGTAGTTAAAAGAGGATACTCCTTTGAAGCGTTTCCCATTGATGTTTAGGTTTTTAGGAGTTCTTCTCGCTTCGTATTGTGACATTATCATATATTTTGTTTTGTTTTCACTTACTATGAGGCCAGTTTTTAAGGCTTCTGTTTCCACTGGTCAGTATGTTTCTAGGAGTGTACTGGTGTATCTTCCTACTATAGCAATGTCATCAGCGTATGCAGATATCTGGCTAGTTTTCATAAATATGGTGCCTCTTTTGTTGACTTTATTTACTACACTATGCAGGGCTATATTGAACAGGACAGTGGATAGATTATCACCTTGCTTCACACCTTTATTAAAATCAAAGTTTTCACTTGTTCTGCTAAGGACCTTTACTTTTGCTCTTGCCTCTGTCATAGTCATTCTGATTAGTCTTATTAGTTTAGAACATATACCAACTTCTTTCGGTACTCTGTATAGTTTTGACGATTTATACTGTCAAAGGCTTGTTTGAAGTCGATGAATAGGAAATGCAGATGTATATCATATTCATAGAACTTTTCCATCATCCTCACGATGACGTCTCTTTTAACGGTGCGAATGAATTGTAGAGTGTCGTGCTGAATCATAACGTACGTGAAGGAACTACCGCAGCATATATGTCGGTAGTGATACCGTTTCATAAAAAAGGAAACGCTCAGCGTTGTGAAAACTACAGAATCATTTCATTAGTTCCACATGCCCGCTAGATTCTTCTGAATGTCATCTATGAACGACTGAGACTCTACTTAGATAAAGAAATACCACTAGAACAAGCCGGGTTTGTGCATAATAAAGGAACTCTAGAGCAGATTTTCAGTGTGAGCTACTTGGAACATGTTGGGGATTCGCTACCCCGTTAGTTTCTTTGTTTCCTGGACTGCAGCAAGGCTTCCGACTGTGTTGGGGCTTACTAGCAGACATGGGCGTTCCTGATCATCTTATTGCCCCTACCACAAATCTCTACTCTGATAGTGAGTGAGTTCAACTCGATTTCTAAACTGAATGTAAGACTTCCCGGCATTCGCTTCAGAACTGCTACAAATTCGTCGGGCAACAGACGGCGCCGCTCGAACTGTCAACACAACGCCGGCCGCGGTGGCCGTGCGGTTCTGGCGCTGCAGTCCGGAACCGCGGGACTGCTACGGTCGCAGGTTCGAATCCTGCCTCGGGCATGGGTGTGTGTGATGTCCTTAGGTTAGTTAGGTTTAAGTAGTTCTAAGTTCAAGGGGACTTATGACCTAAGATGTTGAGTCCCATAGTGCTCAGAGCCATTTGAACCATTTTGTCAACACAACTGGCACTGCTAAGAGTATCCTACGACTTCCACATCGCTGGCAACGGGTTATACGCAATGGCGACTAGTTTAAAGGTCAGTAAAACTTTGAAACACGTATCTATTTTGTACGAACTGTAAATAAATAGTTGCCACTATTTAAGTGCCAACATTCCTAATATAGAATAAAAATCAAAAGTAGCTTACGTGTTGCAGAATCGACCTTTATCTGCTTGTAGCAGATCAAAACGTATAAATTAACATGAAAACTAGACTTCTTCAACTTAAGTTTTCACTCTTTAACCCTAACTATTTTTGGAAATTTGTGGTAAGTTCTATGAGACCAAACTGTTGAGGTCATCAAATGGTTCAAATGGCTCTGAGCACTATGGGACTTAACTTCTAAGGTCATCAGTCCCCTAGAACTTAGAACTACTTAAACCTAACTAACCTAAGGACATCACACACATTCATGCCCGAGGCAGGGTTCGAACCTGCGACCGTAGCGGGCGCGCGGTTCCAGACTGAAGCGCCTAGACCCGCTCGGCCACAGCGGCCGGCGCTGAGGTCGTCGGTCCCTACGCTTACACACTACTTAATCTGACAGACACAACACGCACTAACTACTCGTAATGCCCACGTAGTGGCATGATCCCCGATCAGAACATAATTTTTGAGCAGAATCTCAAGAAAGTTGAATCGGTGGGAGAATACCGGTGATTTTTTTTTTATAGTATTCAACCAGTTATCACTTTTCGAGAAAAGCAGCAAACGATGACCGGCCAAAATTTATTTTATTTGCCTACTAAATTAAATATTTTGATTCTGCGTATCTTGAAGCTGAAAGAGACAAAGTTTTTCAATCTTTGTTCGATTTCTACTTATATTACAGTAAATAACAGGAATAACTGCCGAAAATCGGTTGTTTGAGGAACCGGTTACTTTGAGCGGTTTTAGCACTCAGGTTAAACAGGCGTGGAAAAAAGTGATGTAACCCGGAAACCTGTTGTTTCAGCTATAACCGCCATCCCTAATGCATATATCCCTCGTGCCACTGAGCAGTCCTTGAGGGTGATACAAACTTTTTTTCTTTTCTTTTTTTCCAGCAGTGTTGTTGTGAATCGTCAGTTTTTAGTTCAATAGGTTTCAAGCACTATGAAAATCGCAATATAAAACTTACAAGGGGAGGCCACGACGTTTGGAATGCGGATTTACTGTAAACTTCATACACTCGTAGTACTCCATGGGGACAACAAAATGGGTAACCAGTAGCGCGTACTTCTGAAGCGCTACTGAGAAAATCGCAAGATAATTTCGGCCGTCGAATATATATCTGTGCGTGGCCATTTTAACCATGAAGCGGCTGTAGCCAAGTGATGATGGCAAGGTAGCTCAGCGTGTTCGGTCAGAGGGTTAGCTGCCCTCTGCTGTAATACAAAAACTGAGTAAATGGATCAACCACGAACTGAATCGGGTGTCTTCCGACGTCCGCCCCGAGCAAATACAAAGAACGAAAACGAACAAAATATTTAAAAAAAGCGTGTACGGTCAGAGCGTTAGCTACCAATTCTAATAAGAAAACTGAGCGAACGGATCAACGAACAAAGTGAACGAGGGTCATCGGACGTCCGCCCTGATCAAATTCAACGAACGGTATAGAACAATTTTTTTTTTTTTTTTTTTTTTTAGTGTTTGGCGTTCAAGCCACTGGATCGCTGGATCGAGTTCCGTTCGTCAGTTTTTTTTTATTTTCAACAGTCATTTTCTTTATTATTTATATTACAATTGATATAATGGGGAAAATACGTGTAATCGGATGAAATTTTATTAAATTTACAATATTATTTGGCAGCCTACTAATTTTTATTATCACATGTAATGTAGTATTCATAACTATCGACTAGTAAGCGACCAAACGCATGAAGTGATACTGAAAATGTATGCTTGTCTGCGATTTGGGAAATCCCTTAAACCTGGAAGGAGCCCGAAACGACTTGTTACCTCCAAGTTTTGACCGGCACAGACGGCTTTCGAAAGATGTACAATTAATCGTCGCTTTAGACATTACGAGTACAAGATGCAGGATGGTATTTTTCGTAAAAACATGGAAAACATAAAGTTAAACGGCACAAGCTGCATTGAATAAATGCTATGTTTCCGCATACGCAGTGGAAAAACAAACCTCGTCAACATTTTCAAAAACCTCTCTTTCAGACGATAGTTTGGAAGCAAACCATGGATAACGCAGTATTTCCTTAAAAATCGGCGCTGATAATTGGTTATGCAGTATCGAGTGTATTTTTATAGCGTCTTAAAAAAAAATTGTTCTATATTGTTCGCTGAATTTGTTCAGAGCGGACGTCCGATGACACGCGTTCAGTTTGTTCGTTCAGTTTCTTTATTAGAAAGGGATGATAACGTTCTGACCGAAAACGCTGAGCTACCTTGCCCTCTCCACTCGGCTGCAGTCGCTTCATGGTTAAAATGGCCACGCACAGATATATATTCGACAGCTGAAATTATCTTACGAGTTTCTCACAAGGGAACCTCCCCATCGCACCCCCCTCAGATTTAGGTATAATTTGGCACAATGGATAGGCCTTGAAAAACTAAACACAGATCAATCGAGAAAACAGGAAGAAGTTGTGTGGAACTATGAAAAAATAAGCAAAATATACAAACTGAGTAGTCCATGGGTAACATATGCAACATCAAGGACGACGTGGGCACAAGAGCGCCGTGGTCCTGTGGTTACCGTGAGCAGCTGCGGAGCGAGAGGTCCTTGGTTCAAGTCTGCCCTCGAGCGAAAAGTTTACTTTCTTTATTTTCGCAAAGTTATGATCTGTCCGTCCGTTCACTGACGTCTCTGTTCACTGTAATAAGTTTAGTGTCTGTGTTTTGCGACCGCACCGCAAAACCGTGCGATTAGTAGACGAAAGGACGTGCCTCTCCAATGGGAACCGAAAACATTTGATCGCAAGGTCATAGGTCAACCGATTCCTCCACAGGAAAACACATCTGATATATTCTATACGACACTGGTGACGGCGTGTGCGTTACATGACAGGAATATGTTGTCGATCCACCTAACTTGCACACTTGCCGAATGGGTAAAAAGATCCTTCTACCTTGTCCGATTTTGGTTTTCTTGTGAACGTGATAATCTCTCCCAAAAAAGTGATGAAAACGTAAGAGTTTGTCACATAAACTGAAAATAAAATATTAAATTTTTTGCTCAAGGGAAGACTTGAACCAAGGACCTCTCGTTCTACAGCTGCTCACGCTAACCACGGGACCACGGTGCTCCTGCACGCGTAGTTACCTAAATGTTGCCTATCTTGCGCATGGACTACTCAGTTTGTATATTTTGCTTATTTTTTCATGGTTCCACACAACTTCTTCCTGTTTTCTCGATTGATCTGAGTTCAGTTTTTCAAGGCCTATCCGCTGTGCCAACTTATAACTAAATGTGAGGGGGGTGCGATGGGGAGGTTCCCTTGTCAGTAACGCTTGAGAAGTACGCGCTACTGCTTACACATTTTGTTGTCCCCATGGAGTACTACGAGTGTCCGAAGTTAACAGTATATCCGCGTTCCAAACGCTAGTCTCGCACCCACTGGTAAGTCGCGAAGAATGCAGAGTGCCTCGGAAGGTAAAAGTGTACAGGTCGCACCACGTCACGTCCTGTGTCATGCTCCGAGAAGAGGTGTGGCATCTCAGCGCCCCGAATACGTGACAGCCGACTGACGTCTCCTTCTGACGCCCACCTTTTTGTTATTGTTTCCTGACGTGCGCGGCGGCCCCAGCCACTTGCGGAAAGCGGCGAGGCGTGACGGAAGCGAGCCTTTAGCTGGCCGTGTAAATAAGTCGTCCGCGGAAAGCGTGAGATTGCTCGCCCGAGATAGCCGCACAGGCGCACACACACACTAACATCTACAGGGCGCGCAAAAAAAAAAGAAAAGAAAAAAGCGAGCTGAGGCGGAAATACGCAGTCGCACAGGAGTGGCTCTCCACAGGTGGTATGAGCAGGAAACACGTGAAGCGACATTGCACCCACGGACGCGTCGGTTTTCAGGGAACCTCCATACGTAGAGCTTACAGCTAGTCCTCCGCATTGGATTCCATCTCCTCCCGTCTTCACCTTCTGAGGTTAACGATGACGTTTTGTAACATTATGAATGAAACATACACAGCGTTGGAGTAATTTTCTAAAGTATTTGGCCGCGCGGTCTATAGGGCCATGCCACAGTTCGCGCGGCTCTGTGTAAATATACACTACCGGCCATTAAAACTGCTACACCAAGAAGAAATGCAGATGAGAAACGGGTATTCATTGGACAAATATATTATGCTAGAACTGACATGTGATTACATTTTCACGGAATTTGAGTGCATAGATCCTGTGAAATCAGTACCCAGAACAACCACCTCTGGCCGTAATAACGGCCTTGATACGCCTGGGCATTCAGTCAAACAGAGCTTGGATGGCGTGTACAGGTACAGCTGCCCATGCAGCTTCAACACGATACCACAGTTCATCAGGAGTAGTGACTGGCGTATTGTGACGAGCCACTTGCTCGGCCATCATCGACCAGGCGTTTTGAATTGGTGAGAGATCTAGAGAATGTGCTGGCCAGGGCAGCAGTCGAACATTTTCTGTATCCAGAAAGGTCCGTACAGGACTTGCAAAATGCGGTCGTACATTATCCTGCTGAAATGTAGGGTTTCGCAGGGATCGAATGAAGGGTAGAGCAACTGGTCGTAACACATCTGAAATGTAATGTCCACTGTTCAAAGTGACGTCAATGTGAACAAGAGGTGACCGAGACGTGTAACCAATGGCACCCCATACCATCACGCTGAGTGATACGCCAGTATGGCGATGACGAATACACGCTTCCAATGTTCGTTCACCGCGATGTCGCCAAACACGGATGCGACCAACACGATGCTGTAAACAGAACCTGGATTCATAAGAAAAAATGACGTTTTGCCATTCGTGCACCCAGATTCGTCGTTAAGTACACCATCGCAGGCTCTCCTGTCTGTGATGCAGCCATGGTCTCCGAGCTGATAGTCCGTGCTGCTGCAAACGTCGTCGAACTGTTCGTGCAAATGGTTGTTGTCTTGCACACGTCCCCAGCTGTTGACTCAGGGATCGAGAAGTGGCTGCACGATCCGTTACAGCCATGCGGATAAGATGCCTGTCATCTCGACTGCTAGCGGTACGAGGCCGTTGGGATCCAGCACGGCGTCCCGTATCACCCTCCTGAACCCACTGATTCCATATTCTGCTAAGAGTCATTGGATCTCGACCCTACGCGAGAAGCAATGTCGCGATACGGTAAACCACAATCGCGATAGGCTATAATCCGACCTTTATCAAAGTCGGAAACGTGATGGTACGCATTTCCTTTCCTTACACGAGGCATCACAACAACGTTTCACCAGACAACGGCGGTCATCTGCTGTTTGTGTATGAGAAACCGGTTGGAAACGTTCCTCATGTCAGCACGTTGTAGGTGTCGCCACCGGCGCCAACCTTGTGTGAATGCTCTGAAAAGCTAATCATTTGCATATCAAAAAAATCTTCTTCCTGTCTGTTAAATTTCGCGTCTGTAGCACGTCATCTTCGTGGTGTAGCAATTTTAATGGCCAGTAGTGTAGATAGCAGACAGAGAGAATATGTTCTTTGGAAATGAGAAACAGTCTTTTAATTTCTGCGTAGTAACTTCAAGTTTTTCAATGTGGGCTAATAGGAATGATATCAAAAATCAGTCTCATTTTAAATATTAAAATAGAATAATCACTAGAAGATCAGACTCAGCCTTAAACAATTTGCAGAGGTGCCAAAAAGTTTCTGACAATTTTAAAACTGACAACTTCCTTTACAGAAATCTATAGAAGTCCTACTTTACTATGTTGTAAAAGTGAAAATTGTGCCTTTTTTCTGCAAGGCGTTTGATTTGTAGTACCAAGTGGCATAAGGTAACTTCGAATATCTTTGAGGCAGTCCACTAAAATATAAAAACTTTTATTGAGAAGTTTAAATACAGTGTTATTGCGGAGTGATATCATTGCTGAGTCGAGGTTCTCATCACGGAACACAGTCGGTGCCATTTTCTCCGTTGTGTTCAGTGTGAGCAATTTGTGATGTGACCATGTATGAGAAGCACCTTTCACTTCGCACATTTCTAGCTCTTACGACAAAGCCTTGTGTAATAGGAGTGCAGCGTGATTTGTAATCTGGTTAATAGCTCTCGCTAATGAATCTGTACAAAAAAAGTAAGTTTTTGCACCTTAGCTCAAAAACTTAGGCTGACAATATCTATGTAACTTCTCTATGCCCTTAGATATGCAGTCAAATGTCTTGAGGAGTGCATCTTTCAAAATGTTGTTGTAGATATACCGACAGTATAATATCGATGTTCCCGAAATATCTTGCCAAGTTTACCCTTAGTAAATTTATTCATCTTTCTTCATTGCTCCTTTAGCGTACACGAAACATCAGTGGTAATTAGCCATAAACCTGCCGTACACACTTCTTAACACAAACTAATCTTTCTAGAGTTTCGACTTTCAGTGTTATCATTTCGCTCACGTAAATATTATAGACTTTAAGAGCTCTGCAGCTACGTTCTCATCCATACTCCTCAAGTTACCTTGCGTTGTGTGGCGGAGGGTACCTTCTGTACCGCTGTCACTTCTCCCTATCCCGTTCCAGCCTCAGCGCGAGCTGGAATCTATCTAATGTTGTCTTAACGGACTTTTCGCGAGATACACCTAGGAGGAAGCAATATATTGGTTGTTTCTTGTACGATCGTACGCTCTCGAAATTGTACCAGTAAACCACTCGATGACGTACAATGCATCTCTTGTAACGTCTGCCACTGGATGAGGCTTCGTGTTTACTAAACGAATCTCTGACGAAACGTGCTGCTCTTCTTTGGATCCAATCTTATTTTCTCCGTCAACCCTATCTGGTACAGGCAGCAGACTAATTAGCAGCATCGAACTATCACTCGGATGATGGTTTTCTACGCTGCCCCCTTTGCCGGTGGATTACACTTCCCAAGGATTCTTCCAATGAATCTGCGTTGCATGCAATTAGTTTTATGTAGTGGGTCCACGTTAAATCGCTCCGCGCAAATACTCCTAGGTAGTAATCACGTGGCCGGCCGGGGTGGACGAACGGTTCTAGGCGCTACAGTCTGGAACCGCGCCACTGCTACGGTCGCAGGTTCGAATCCTACCTCGGCCATGGATGTGTGTGATGTCCTTAGGTTAGTTAGGTTTGGGTACTTCTAAGTTCTAGGGGACTGATGACGTCAGCAGTTAAGTCCCATAGTGCTCAGAGCCATTTGAACTAAGAACGTGACTACTCCCAGTGATTGTTCTGGAATCTTCAACCGTACAACAATGGGTCTATCCACCTGTTTACGGGTAATACGTTACATTTATTTGTGTTTAGGGTCAGCTGCCAATCCCTGCACCCACTTTCGATCGTCTGAATGTCTTCCTGCATCTATATCTGCATCTACGTGGATACTCCGAAAATCACACTTAAGTGCCTGGCAGAGGGTTCATCGAACCACCTACACAATAATTCTTTATTATCCCAATCTAGAACAGCGCGCGGAAAAAGGAACTCTTATATCTTCCCGTGAGAGCTCTGATTTATCTTATTTTATTATAATGATCGTTTCTCCCTATGCAGGTCGGCGTCAACAAAATATTTTCGTCTTCGGAGATTGAAATTTCGTGAGAAGTTTCTGCCACAAGAAAAAAACGCCTTTGTTTTAATGATGTCCACCTCAAATCCTATATAATGTTAGTGACAGTCTGTCCTCTATTTCGCGATAATATGGAACGTGCTGCTCTTCTCTGAACTTCCTCGAGGAACTCCGTTAGCACTATCTGGAAAGGATCCCAGATCGCGCGGCAGTACTCCAAATGAGGAAGAACATGCGTGGTGTAGGCAGTTTCTTTAGTAGATGTGTTCCATTTTCTAAGTGTTCTGCCTGTAAAACGCAGTCTTTGGTTTGCCTTCCCCACAACATTTTCTATGTTTTATTTCCAATTTAAGTTGTTCGTAATTGTAATTCCTAGCTATTTAGTTGAGTTTATTTGATTGATTTACCGTGTAACCGAAGTTTAACGGATTCCTTTCAGCATACATGTCGATGACCTCACACTTTTCATTATATAGGTCTTATTGCCAATTTTCGCACTATACGTATGTCTCTTCTAAATCGTTTTGCAACTTGTTTTGTTCTTCTGATGACTTTATTGGACGATAGAAGAGAGAATCATCTGCACATAAAGTAAGACGGTTGCTCAGATTAACTCCTAAATCATGTATATAGATTAGAAACAGCACAGGGTCTGTAACACTACATCGAGGAACGCCAGAACTCATTTCTGTTTTATTCGATGGCTTACCGTCAGTTACTGCGAACTGTGACCTCTCTGACAGGAAATCACGAATCCAGTCACGTAACTGAGACGATATTCCATAAGCACGCAATTTCACTACAAGCTGCTCGTGTGGTACAGGGTCAAAATCCTTCTGACAATCTAGAGATACGGAATCAGTTTGAAATCGCTTGTCAATAGCACTCAGTACTTTGTGTGTGTAAAGAGCTAGTTGTGTTTCACAAGAACGATGTTTTCTAAATCCGTTATAGCCTTGCAACTTTTCTGTATGCAACAGCATCGCCTTCGGAAAGCCTCAGGGAACTTCGTATTTAATTCCCTAGGACCGTTCTACAAATTCTGAACAGCAGTTGTTTGTTAGAAGACCGTATTGACAGCTGTAGGTAAGAGCAGAAGCAAACTACGCTCAGTTTTGTATGGAACCTCGCATACAAAACCTTTATAGCCCTTTCCTTACGTATCTTTCCATTCGTTGCCATTATTTCGTCACATCGAAAACTCGAGACAATATAAAAGCAAATAGTATTCTCGTATCGCCTACTTTAGGCAACGCGACTATCAGAAGTTTTTATTTTCACTTAGCTTCTCTGAGTCTTATAGGTAATGTGTGATTATTACATGATTTTATACTTGTCATTGGATGCTGTTCTAATTAGAGCAAACGTTTATGTGTAATATTTCTCTTTTTAATCTAGTTACCAGCTATTTTGCTTTTTTCGCCTGGCGATGTCCTACAAACCTCCTCATCTTCCTACTTATGGTCTTCTCGCCGCCCGAGCTGCCGCAAGAATTTAAGTACTAATTAAAAGCTGTGATTTATAGACCAGCTTACACAGTTTGCGTAATTAGGCCACTGCATGAAATATTATGTATGATTGGACCTATCGCGTCGATCTAATTTGATGAGTTAAACGCTTTAACGTTGAGGAAATTCCTCTTGAATTAACGAGACTCCTTGTATCGTTACACAGATGTCAGCAACCACCTGAAGCTCTGTGTTAATTAATTGGCTGGCGCCTTCTGAAAGAGGTGAATATCGAACCATCATTGTGTCCAAAACCATCTCAGCTGTACATTTGCGTATTGGAATAACAATTATCAGATTTGCATTGTTCCAGCATTAATGTTAGCTGTATGTACGTCACGTTATGACCGTTTAACAAAAAACGAACCCAATGCTGTGTATATACAGCCAATATTAATCGCGGAATAATGTAAATCTGATAACTCATGTACCAATATGCAAGTGCATAACTGGGATGGTCTTTGGGACTCAATGATGGTCTGAGCCTAGACTGAAATCGATCGTCTCTAATAAAGTATACCGGAACAGGTCGTCAACGCTGTTAGCCTGGTAGTTCAAAAAGAAGTGAAAAAGAAATGACGCTGTATGTTTAGGACCTTTGTTAGCAATACCCTCATCAGGCCCCCACAACCGCACGAGTGGTCGACTGTGAAGACCGGACAAATTGAATAGCTGGCCGGCGGCCATTAGAGTGGTAAACTGACGCGCGGAGTTCGAATGTTTATACATCGCTTTTGGTTATAAAATGCCTTCCCTTGAGTTAGGTCGCAAACATAATGCCTCATTTAAATACGTTACTGCAATACACTTTTTAATTTATGAACAAACAGCAACTAGTCACTGTTTATGAATTTATCTTACGTACTACATGGAATCTGCCGTAGCTAAAAGTTATGTACTGGACCCCTAGCATTTTTCGTAGTTCATTTACGATAGATGTACGCAAAATGCATCAAAATACTCGAAGATTTACCCACTATATTAATAGATATTTTCTGACTCTACCTTGCTTTAGATTTTATGACGAGAAGTGCGTTATATATGGCATAGTGCTTTGGCAATTCAAGACCAAATTATCAAGTTTCAACCTAACCTAGACAACGAAAACACTACCGATCAGTCAACTTTCTTCAAAATGATCGGAACATATAAAATGGTATTCTGTCGGTCGGAAATCTTGCCTCCTGACAGCGTGTAACCATTTTTGTAACAGCTGTGGTTTTGAGAAAGGAAACCTGCAAATAGATGCACAGACATTATGCTAATACCGTGTTACAAAAACATTTATTAAGCAAGTGCACTGACATACAAAACAACTTAAAATATTCACATACCTGTGAAATGTAATATTCGTTCCTTTCTCGAATTTATTTGTACAATTAATCGCTGCACAATTCTTCACCATTGTACTTCTTTTGATTGGAACGTACAGACAGTAGAATTACGAGTAATGAATATTGTATGTACGCTCGAACAAATATACAACGTTGAATCAGGGTCTTCATAAACAACAATACTACACAACACATCAGACTACAACCACTATAATGGCGTCCAACCGAAGGTTCAAATTATCCCGCGACTGCAGCGCCATCAGTGAGTCTAGTTATTTTTTACAAGGTCTTTGACCCTCATGGTGCACATAAAAAGGTGAATGTGGATGTTGAATGAATACATCGATAGCTATCGTTTCAAATGTACTTCGTTCGCAGTTACATTTTGTACAGAGACATTTTTAGCGACATCCATACAAACTGCTTCAGTCTTTTTGGTTTTCCTCGGATAATGTCTTGCAGCTCTGCTGCGTTGGTGGAGTGTTCTGGCCTTTCTTTTGTGAAGAACATTTACGGTAATTAACTTTTTCAATTTTTCTGTTATCTTTTTCTGGGGACAGCGCTTTTAATTTGGCTCAGCATTCATCACAATAAATGAGTTTCTAAACTAAGAAACACGATGTAGAAGAAAGAAAACTGTAACAATAAAACTACATATAATGGCGGGAAATTTCGGCGATCGTGCTGCCATCTGCTGAGTTGCAGTTTACGCACTTTTTTTGCGGGGGAGGGGGGGGGGGGCAGCTGACTTACCGACTTCGTTTCCTGTACGGAAAACTTTAGGGGCAAATAAACCCGTGACTAAGCTGTTTATACTGCTAACGGGGACAGTCTTTTCGCCGGAGAATCTAGTGGCACGACAAACTCATTTTGAGAAAAAACGTGTTTTTTTCCTGCATCTTTCAAACGTTTTTTGCATTGCCGTTGTAGCTTGAGGATGAGCTCTCTTTCCTCGGAAGATGTTGCTTCGTTAGATCATTTAAGTAACTCTCTGAAAACCTTTTCATATTTTTTATTCTTATACACCCGATTAACAACTGGTATGGCTGTAACATACAGAACCTGCGGAATGGAACACACTTTTCTGAGTAGAGACTGTGAAGTGAGAGTAAATTAAAGAAAGACGAAAGTAATGAGGTCAGCACAAATGAAAGTCCATAAGCTTAATACATAAATTGGGGACCATGGTGTAAACGCAGTGGAGGAATTCTGCTACGTTGGAAGCAAGGCAACACATCACAGACGAAGCAAGGAGATGCAAAAGCAGACTTACACAGGCAAAGAGGGTGTTCCTCGCCAACAAGGAAAAGTATCAAAGAAAGCTCTTAATTAGAAGAAGAAATTTCTGAGAATAATACATTTGGAACACAGAATTGTGTGAAAGTGGACCACGGAATGCGGGAAACATGGGAGAAGAAGAGAATAGAAGCATCTAAGGTGTGATTCTATAAAAGGATATTGAAAATTAGGTAGATGATGATGATGATGATGATGTTTGGTTTATGGGGCGTCCAACTGCGCAATTACCAGCGCCCGTACAAATTCCCAACCATAGCTCAGTCCAATCTCACCACTTACGTGAATGATGATGAAATGTTGAGGACAACACTAACACTCAGTCATCTCGAGGCAGGTGAAAATCCCTGACCCCACCAGGAATCGAACCGGGCAATTGAGGTGGACAGAGAAGATGAGGGGTGAGGAGGTTCTGCGCAGAATCAGCTAGGAAAGGCTTGTACAGTGTGTCCAGTGTGCCGATATTCAGAGATATGACAGGAACGATCATTCGAAACAAAACAGTATAGAAAACATGGGCTCTAAAATGCATACACTGCTGGCCACCGTAAATGCAACACCATGATAGACAAGAGGTAGCACAACAAAATCTATTCTGTGGATAACATGTTGACCAAGTATCAAATGATTACGTTTACAGACGGCTGTGACATGTGGTTCCTGCCAGAATCAGTAGCCAGAGTAGCCGCCATTGTTGGAGATCACCGCTGCCACACGTCTCGGCATTAAGTCAATGAGACGTTGGATGTGTTCCTGGGGTACAGCAGCCCAAGCAGCTTCCACACGTTGCCAAAGATCATCTGGTGTGGCAGCTGGGGATGTAATCTGGGTCACTCGTTGAGCAACCATGGACCACATGTTTTCCATCGGTGAAAGATCCGGAGAGCGAGCCGGCCAGGGAAGCAATTCAATCTGGTTATTGACGAAGAACCTTTGGACAATGCGTGCCACGTGTGCTCGCGCATTATCCTGTTGAAATATGGGTGTGGCCGAGCCCTGAAGGTAAGGAAGGACAACTGGCTCCAGCACCTCGGATATGTAGTGCCGGCTATTTAAAGTACTGGCAATGCGTACCAGAGGCGTGCGAGAGTAATATCCAATACCGCCCCATACCATAATACCCGGTGTAAGACCAGTGTGGCGGTACATAATGCAGCTGTCCAGCATCCTCTCTCCACGGTGTCTCCACACTCGAATCCGACCATCGTGGTGCTCCAGACAGAAGCGTGCCTCGTCAGTAAAGACAACGTCATTCCATTCTGCCGTCCACATCCGTCTGTCATCACACCATTGGCGACGGAGACGTCTGTGTTTCTGCGTCAATGGTAGACGAAGCAATGGACGTCTTGCGGACAGACCACTCTGCTGTAAACGGCGTCGAATGGTACGCGCAGACACTGGATGATGCGTTACAGACGCAATGTGCTGTGCTATGGTTCGGGATGTCACTGAGCGATCCATCACTGCCATGCGCACAATTTGCCTATCAGCACGTGCAGTGGTGCACCGAGGTGAATGCGATCGACCACGTCGGTCCGTCGTACCCTCCTGCATCCAACGGTCACATATCCGCGTTGCAGTTGTTTGGTTAAAGGCGCTGCAGTCTGGAACCGCAAGACCGCTACGGTCGCAGGTTCGAATCCTGCCTCGGGCATGGATGTTTGTGATGTCCTTAGGTTAGTTAGGTTTAACTAGTTCTAAGTTCTAGGGGACTAATGACCTCAGCAGTTGAGTCCCATAGTGCTCAGAGCCATTTGAACCATTTTTGAACAGTTGCTTGGTTTCGTCCAACACGACTAGCGATTTCTCTGTATGATAATCCACAATCTCGGTAAGCCACTATCCTTCCTATGTCGAACTCGTATACTTGATCAAAAGATGTTCGCTGTTGTCTACGAGACATAACTGATCGTCTTGTGAAACAACCACAAGGTAAACACACGTGCCGAACGTACACTCGTCGAAATCGCCAAGCCTTAAATGGCGCTATGAGGTGGCGCCACAGGCGCGCGTGATGTGCGTCTGCGCTGAAATTCTAATCAGTTGCATATTTCATCGCTGCAAACTCATGGTGTAAATTTCACTCGATTCGGATGCTTCCTTCAGGGTGTTGCATTTACGGTGGCCAGCAGTGTATTTTAAGAATTATGAGCACTAGTTGAGTAGAAGAGATGTGTTCTCCAGTGGCGAAGATGAAGTAGTACTAATTGCTCTCAAGTATGCACTTAAGAGCCCAAGCGTACTGGACTTTTTTCTTTATTTTGGTCCACATCACCACATCTGGAAATACGGAAAGCAAAGAGCATGCAGTAGAAGACATTTGTTTGACATAATCGAAAATGCAGAAGTGCTTATAGTGCCTAAGGTATGTATTTAGAAACCCATGTTTACTAGACTTTTTTGCTTTGAATCAGCGTTCCTATCATATCCCCGAATGTTGACTATTCTTCCTAGGACTTCTTGCATACAGGATGATTGCGTAAATGCGCGCAAAAACGTAACAGGAGGTAGAGAATGCTCCACTGACCAATTTGAGGTAGAGAAGACGGCTTGATGAGAAAAGGAACTTGTCTAACGCTTTGTCTACCATTACAAGTACTGTGCTTTTTCGTACATTCTTTCTTTCCTGCAAGGAAACAAGGAGGACGAGCCTTTCTACTAGGAAGTCATGATTCAGATTTTGTTTACTTTACTTTTCCTGAAGATGGCTCTGTTGTATCGTATTTATAGCGTTCGTTAGAGGATGTGCATACAACATGACGGTTCACCGCCCCACTTCAGTGTGGATGTCCGCAACGCAACCATCTCAATGCTGTATTTCCTGGTCGCTGGATTGGAAGGTGCATCCTATTCCATGGCCTGAGAGGTCATGTGACCTGAACCACCTTGATTATTTCCTATGGGGATATCTAAAGTCACTTGTGTACGAGACCCCAATGGATACTTACATAGAATTACTTGCCACAATTTTAACCGCCTGTGATGTGATTCGAAACACACCAGGAATATTTGTCAGGGTGCGTCAGAATCTTGTTCGCTGACGTCATGCTTGCGCTGAGGTTGATGGCTGTCAGTATCAACATATTCTGAATTACAGGCACATATCACTAACGTCGATTTGTAGTTGGTTTTTTGGAACATTTATTGTATTCAAACATTATGAAGTATCTCGAAGAAAACGATTTATTGACACGTAGTCAGCACGGATTCAGAAAACATCGTTCTTGCGAAACACAACTAGCTTTTTATACTCATGAAGTAATGAGTGCTATCGACAGGGGATGTCGAATTGATTCCAGATTGAGATTTCCAGCAGGCTTTCGACACCGTTCCTCACAAGCGTCTTCTAACCAAACTGCCTGCATACGGAATATCGTCTCAGTTGTGCGACTGGATTCGTGATTTCCTGTCAGAAAGGTCACAGTTCGTAATAATAGACTGAAAGTCATTGAGTAAAACAGAAATAATATCCAGCGTTCCCCAAGGAACTGCTATAGGCCCTCTATTGTTCCGGATCTATATTAACGACATAGGAGACAATCTGAGTAGCCGTCTTAGATTGTTTGCAGATGATGCTGTCATTTACTGTCTTGTAAAGTCATCACATAACCAAACCGAAGTCCAAATGATTTAGATAACATATCTGTATGTTGCGAAAAGTGGCAATTGACCCTGAATAAAGAAACGTGTGATGTTATTCACATGAGTACTAAAGGAAGTCCGCTAAATTTCCATTACCCGATAAGTTACACAAATGTGAAGGCTGTAAATTCAACTAAATACTTACGGATTATAAATACCCTAAATTGTAACGCTGACATAGATAATTTTGTGGGTAGAGCAAACCAAAGACTGCGATTCATTGGCAGAACACTTAGAAGGTGCAACAGGTCTACCAAAGAGACTGCTTACACCACGCTTGTCCGCCCTATTCTGGAGTACTACTGTGCGGTGTGGGATCCGCATCAGGTGGGACTGACGGATGACATCGAAAAAGTACAAAGAAGGGCAGCTCGTTTTGTATTATCGCGAAATAGGGGAGACAGTGTCACAGACATGATACGTGAATTGGAGTGGCAATCATTGAAACAAAGGCGTTTTTCGTCGCGACGGGAGCTTCTCATGAAATTTCAATCACCACTTTTCTCCTCTGATTGTGACAACATTCTGTTGGCACCCACCTACATAGGGAGAAATGATCATCACGATAAAATAAGAGAAACCAGGGCTCACACCGAAAAATTTAAGTGCTCGTTTTTGCCGCGCCCCGTTCGAGAGTGGAACGGTAGAGAGAGAGATGTAGATGTAGATGTAGATACAGTACAAATGGTACGATCAATGCGTCAGTGATCGTATTTGCAGTCAACTATGACAAATGTAAACAAAAAAATACGCAGTAATGTGATTTTATTCCTATTATGTCCTTCAGCTGGCTTCTGCGACCCAAGGTTCCCTACCTCAAATTGTCCATTGGGGCATCCTGTATGTGGTGTTAAATTTTTTTCCCCAGGAGACTTCCTACGACTTGTTGAATCCATACGACGACGAGGTGCTGCACCACTCCGGGCAATTACATGTATTTTTAGTTCTATAGTTGCTCCTTTCTCTGTTACAGAGAAAGGAGGAAAATGGGATAGCGGTAGATGGAAAATCATGATACCCATAATGCTCCTGTAATAGAGGAAGGGAGTAAAAGGACGTCCGACACTGTGTTACTAAGTGTCTCAAGACTTTTGTCGTCTCAAACCAGTGGGCGTAAAATGCAGAGGAATTATCGCTAAGCTGTTGGGTCATTCAGTAGCTCGGACATATTACAGCTCTCTTCCAGGACTCGTGCTTCACAACAAACTGAAGATGTCCGGTAGAACAATCATGCGTCACTGCACAGTGGGACCACGAAAGTTACTTACCTCGAGAACGGCGTCCGGAAATTATTTACGAGATGGGGTGACACAAGCATTCGAGGTTGACAGATAGCGCTTCAAGTGTACCACAACACGAGGTAACACTACGAAACACCTCAGGAGGTAAGGTGAAAGTACAGCTCTGAGCTTTAGTTTTCACACTTCCACCAGAGATTCCGTAGTAACCTTACGCCTTGAACTTTGTTTGTTTGCAAGTGTTGGGGGGCTTTGCACACACTCTAGACTCGCGGCTAGTGGAGCGTGGCCTTGCCCCGCGACCTGTTGTTTGGGATCGCCAGCGCGGCAGCTGGGTTCCCTTCACGCAGTGCTAACGAGCCGCGAGGCAGTTGGTCGCGGTGTCGGATTAAAAGGCCGTCGCCCGGCATGCCGTAAGTCAGCATTACAGCAGCCATCTGTAACGGGAGAGCTCTCGCTTTCCCGGCGGCCATTAGCCCGCCGTGAGCAGCATGCTAATGTCACAGTGTGTGTGTGTGTGTGTGTGTGTGTGTGTGTGTGTGTAGGGAGAGTGAGAGAAAGAGAAAGAGAAAGAGAGAGAGAGGTGGGGAGGCGGAATATATGTGGAGGGATTACTGCACAATAGAATTAACAATCTCATTCGGGATCGATAAATCCGTAAGTGAGTTCGAACTCCCATGGAGCTTTTAGAAAGGCAACGTCATTTCATATCCATCTCAAATCATAATGCTACACAGCCAGCTATCTTTTGTGTGAATATATTTCGCGACCACAGAATGAGAAATATTTTCACTTAACTTCTGTAGGTCACGCGATAGTTCAGAAATTTATTCTGTCACTCAGGAGGGGTGGAGTTCGATGCCCCTCCTGACACGTAACAGGTTGTAAGTGCTTTGGGGTATTTGTAAACACCAAGTGCAGTTCGAGTCAAACGCAAATATAAACGTGACAGGAGGAGAACCCGATCAGTTTCACAAGTCACGATTGCAAAATGCTAACAAGAATCTTTTACGGAAGAATGGAGAAACTGGTAGAAGCTGACCTCGGAGAAGATCAGTTTGGATTCCGAAGAAATGTAGGAACACGCGAGGCACACGACTTCTTACAGAAGGAAAGGGAAACCTACGTTTCTAGCACTGGTAGACTTAGAGGAACCTGTTGACCTTCAGAATTTCAAATTCTGAAGGTGCCAGGGGTCAAATACAGAGAGCGAAAGGCTATTTACACTTCGTACAGAAACCAGATGGCAGTTATAAGAGTCGAGGGACATGAAAGGAAAGCAGTAGTTGGGACGGGAGTGAGACAGGGTTGTAGCCTATCCCGGACGTTCTTTCTTTCTTTTGCTTGGGCCTTTTTTCCCGCGTATGCGCAGGGTCGGCATGGTTAATCGCATGTGGCAGTGTTAGTGGAAGGGGTGGGCGAATCCCCTCCTGCCGCCACCCCGCACCCTCGGGATGTAATTAGTGTACCCAACTGTCTGCGACTAGTGTAATCCATGGAATAGTGCGAAAGTGTTCAGATGTCTGCGAGCCGTGTAACTGAGGCGTGAAGTGGGGACCAGCCCAGTATTCACCTAGGGGGATGTGGAAAACCGCCTAAAAACCACATCAAGGCTGGCCAGCACACCGGCCGTCGTCGTTACCCGCCGGGAGGATTTGATCCGGGGCCGGCGCGCCTACCTGAGTCCAGGAAGCAGCGCGTTAGCGCGCTCGGCTAACCTGCCGGGTTAGCCTATTCAATCTATATATTGAGCAAGCAGTAAAGGAAACAAAACAAAAATTTGGAACAGGAATAAAAGTCTAGGGAAAAGAAATAAAAACTCTGCGGTTTGTCGATGACACTGTAATTCTCTCAGAGAGAGCAAAGGACTTGGAAATTTGGAAATTTGTGGTACGATCTTACGGGATCAAACTGCTGAGGTCATCGGTCCCTAAGCTTACACACTACTTAATCCAACTTAAACTAACTTACGTTAAGGTCAACACACACACCCATGCCCGAGGGGGGAATCGGACCTCCGACGGGGAGAGCGGCATGAACAGTTACAGGACGCCCTGGACCGCGCGGCCGCCCCGCGCGACGAAGGACTTCGAAGTGCGGTTGAACAGAATGGACAGTTTCCTGAATGGAGGGTGCAAGATGAACATCAAACAAGGATAATGGAATGTAGTCGAATTCAATCAGGTGATGCTAAGATAACTAGATTGGGAAACGAGATAATTAAAGTAGTATGCGAGGTTCGGTACTTCGGCAGCAGAATAACTGATGATGGTTGAAGTAGACGAGATATAAAATGTAGAATTGGAATGGCAAGAAATGCTTTTCTGAAGAAGAGAAATTTTCTAACGTCGAATATAGATTTACGTGTTAGCAAGCCTTTTCTTGCAGTATTTGTATGGAGTGTAGCCATGTATCGAAGCGAAAAACAGTTTAAAGAAGAAGTGAATAGAAGTTTTTCAAAAGTGGTGCTACAGAAGAATGCTGAAGATTAGATGGGTCGATCACGTAGCTCATGACGAGGTACTGAACAAAATTGAAGAGAAAATAAATTTGTAGCACAAGTTGACTACAACAAGGGATTGATTGGTGGGACACAATACGAGACGTCAAGGGATTATCAATTTAGTACAGGAGAGAAGAGGCGGGGTATGGAGGGGGGGGGGGCATAAAAATCGTAGAGGGAGAAGAATGTGAGTTGCAGTAGTTACTCAGAGATGAAGAGGCTGGCACAGGAAACAGTAGCACGGAGAGCTGCATCTACATCTACATCTAAATCCATACTCCGCAAGCCACCTGACGGTGTGTCGCGGAGGGTACCTTGAGTACCTCTATCGGTTCTCCCTTCTATTCCAGTCTCGTATTGTTCGTGGAAAGAAGGATTGTCGGTATGCTTCTGTGTGTGCTCTAATCTCTCTGATTTTATCCTCATGGTCTCTTCGCGAGATATACGTAGGAGGGAGCAATATACTGCTTGACTCTCCGGTGAAGGTATGTTCTCGAAACTTCAACAAAAACCCGTACTGAGCTACTGAGCGTCTCTCCTGCAGAGTCTTCCACTGGAGTTTATCTATCATCTCCGTAACGCTTTCGCGATTACTAAATGATCCTGTAACGAAGCGCGCTGCTCTCCGTTGGATCTTCTCTATCTCTTCTATCAACCCTATCTGTTACGGATCCCACACTGCCGAGCAGTATTCAAGCAGTGGGCGAACAAGCGTACTGTAACCTACTTCCTTTGTTTTCGGATTCCATTTCCTTAGGAATCTTCCAATGAATCTCAGTCTGGCATCTGTTTTACCAACGATCAACTTCATATGATCATTCCATTTTAGATCACTCCTAATGCGTACTCCCAGATAATTTATGGAATTAACTGCCTCCAGTTGCTGACCTGCTATATTGTAGCTAAATGATAAGGGATCTATCTTTCTATGTATTCGTAGCACATCACACTTGTCTACACTGAGGTTCAATTGCCATTCCCTGCACCATGCGTCAATTCGTTGCAGATCCTCCTGCATTTCAGTACAGTTTTCCATTGTTACAAACTCTCGATACACCACAGCATCATCTGCAAAAAGCCTCAGTGAACTTCTGATGTCATCCACAAGGTCATTTATGTATGCTGTGAATAGAAACGGCCCTACGACACTCCCCTGC
The DNA here is from genome assembly GCF_023864345.2 of Schistocerca serialis cubense. Classification (NCBI taxonomy): domain Eukaryota; kingdom Metazoa; phylum Arthropoda; class Insecta; order Orthoptera; family Acrididae; genus Schistocerca; species Schistocerca serialis. The sequence goes on along the minus strand of NC_064647.1, from coordinate 197,602,027 downwards.
GGCACACCTGAAATCACTCTTACTTCGGAAGATTTCTCACCGTTGAGAATGACATGCTGCGTTCTGTAATCTAGGAACTCTTCAAACCAATCACACAATTGGTCTGTCCGCAGCTCGTGGTCGTGCGGTAGCGTTCTCGCTTCCCACGCCCGGGTTCCCGGATTCGATTCCCGGCGGGGTGAGGGATTTTCTCTGCCTCGTGATGACTGGGTGTTGTGTGATGTCCTTAGGTTAGTTATGTTTAAGTAGTTCTAAGTTCTAGGGGACTGATGACCATAGTTGTTAAGTCCCATAGTGCTCAGAGCCATTTGAACCATTTTTGAACACGATTGGTCTGATAGTCCATATGCTCTTACTTTGTTCATTAAACGACTGTGGGGAACTGTATCGAACGCCTTGCGGAAGTCAAGAAACACGGCATCTACCTGGGAACCCGTGTCTATGGCCCTCTGAGTCTCGTGGACGAATAGCGCGAGCTGGGTTTCACACGACCGTCTTTTTCGAAACCCATGCTGATTCCTACAGAGCAGATTTCTAGTCTCCAGAAAAGTCATTATACTCGATCATAATACGTGTTCCAAAATTCTACAACTGATAGACGTTAGAGATATAGGTCTATAGTTCTGCACATCTGTTCAATTTCCCGTCTTGAAAACGGGGATGACTTGTGCCCTTTTCCAATCCTTTGGATCGATACGCTCTTCTAGAGACCTACGGTACACCGCTGCAAGAAGGGGGGCAAGTTCCTTCGCGTACTCTGTGTAAAATCGAACTGGTTTCCCATCAGGACCAGCGGCCTTTCCTCTTTTGAGCGATTTTAATTGTTTCTCTATCCCTCCGTCGTCTATTTCCATATCTACCATTTTGTCATCTGTGCGACTTTCTAGAGAAGGAACTACAGTGCAGTCTTCCTCTGTGAAACAGCATCGGAAAAACACATTTAGTATTTCGGTCTTAGTCTGTCATCCTCTGTTTCAGTGCCATTTTGGTCACAGAGTGTCTGGACATTTTGTTTTGATCCACCTATCGCTTTGACATAAGACCAAAATTTCTTATGATCTTCTGCCAAGTCAGTACATAGAACTTTACTTTCGAATTCATTGAACGCCTCTCGCATTGCCCTTCTCACACTACATTTCGCTTCGCGTAATTTTTGTTTGTTGGCAAGGCTTTGGCTATGTTTATGTTTGCTGTGATATTCCCTTTGCTTCCGCAGCAGTTTTCTAACTCGGTTGTTGTACCACGGTGGCTCTTTTCCATCTCTTACGATCTTGCTTGGCACATACTCATCTAACGCATTATGTACGACGGTTTTGAACTTTGTCCACTGATCCTCAACACTATCTGTACTTGAGACAAAACTTTTGTGTCTCTGGACTGAAGGCTAGAATAATAAATCCTTCAGCCAATGACCAATGTATTACCAGTGTCCAGTTTGGCTGTTCTTGGTGGCGAGTGTAGGTAAGGCTTGAGGCATTATCCTGATACTGGTAACATGGGCCTTGCGGTGTGTGGTCTCTAGAGTCCAACCATAACAAATCTGCAATCTGCACCTGTGTCAAAAGCATCTCACTCACTGCCCTTCTACGCAGGCTACCGTTCTCTTTTTTTTCCGAGCTTCGGCCGATCGCGAGATAAAAACCACAGTGTAAGTCAAAAACATTTAGTTTGAAACATTTAGCTATACCTCTCACCTACTTCTTTACATTCTCGCCGGCCATACTTTGAGGTTTTTCGTACCAACTTTCCAACACCCTCGTCACAGGCCGCCTTTGCTTTCCTCCAGTTCTGCAGCTCGTTGTGTGTCCCAAAATACTTTCGTCACAGTCAGCGGATCATGTGAGCGAGGAAGTGAAAATCGGAGGGCGCCATGTCCTGGCTGTATGGTGAAAACGCTGCCCGAGCGCCTTCATTGCAGCTACAGTGTGCGGCAGAGTATGTCACTAAGAATCACGGCACCGCATGGTACCATTCCTCCTCGCTTCTCCTGAATTTACCGATTTTCTCGAACCGTGTGACCCACTCCTGAACAAGATCATTGTCGATTGACACTCCTTTCCTTCCCTGACCAACTGCATCGCGGATGCCTGTGGCTCTGTAAGTGCTGATTCAAAGCTCCTGCTGTATTGCCGCAATTTGCCGTCTCGGATGACAGTTACGTTAGGTGGGCTGCATGTAATCATGTGGGGCTCCTCGGCACGAAGAAATCGAATGGCGGCTAGGGATGAGAAAAACTGACCGGTTAAAACCGATACCAGTATTTTAGTCCTGAATTTGTAAGAGTTGATTTTTTATTTTTTACGAATAACCGGGCAAAAAAATCGAAATATCAGATAGCAGCAGTATCAGTGCAACAATTTTTAGTTTCTATTAAAATTTTTTCAAGAAACAAGTATTTATTTGTAAAATTTCCAATGATTTTAAATACTCGTTATTATAGAAAATGGGAAAAGTGATCATTGCCATTTTAATAATAATTCCGACAGAAACGAGCAACGAACACGTGGCGTAAGAATTGATGCAGCATTGCTGAGACAGTAATGTACCTGTAACCATGTGGCGTGACAAAGTACGAGGGTCACTCCAAAAGAAATGCAAAATATTTTTGTAAAAATACACTTTTCATTATGCATGTGTGAAAGTTTTACAGTGTGTAGATACATCCTTCCCACTTGTTTTCAAACTTAGTTCAACCTGTTCCCGTGACTGGCGCTGTCACAGCATGTCTACAAGATGGCTACTAACTTGGCGTTCGTCAGAAGCAACGTGCTGTGAAAACGAGACAGTGGGAAACATCCACAAGAGGTTGAAAAAGGTGTATGGAGATGCTGCTGTCGATCGCAGTACAGTTAGTCGGTGGGCAAACAGGTTACCTTATAAAAGCGGGCACGGGAATATTGAGGATTGTCCTCGCAGCGGCTGGCCTCGTACTGCACAAACTCCAGACAATGTGCAGAGAGTCAACGAATTGGTGACTGCTGGCAGACGCATCACAGTGAACGAATTGTCACGCTACGTTGGAATAGGGAAAGGAAGTATTTGCAGAATACTGAAAGTGTTGGCGTTAATAAAGGTTGGTGCTAGGTGGGTTCCCAGGATGTTGGCAGTGGCTCACAAAGAAACAAGAAAAACGGTATGCAGCGAACTTTTCGAACAGTACGAGAATGGTGGAGATGAATTTCTTGGAATAATTGTGTCAGGTGATGAAACATGGCTCCATCATTTTTCACCAGAGACGAAGAGGCAATCAATGGAGTGGCATCATGCAAATTTACGAAGGACTCTTGCTTGTGGACATCATGCCAAGTGGAACCACCATAAATTCTGATGCATATGTGACGACACTGAAGAAACTTCAAGCTTGACTGAGTCGTGTTCGACCACATCGGCAAAAGCAGGATGTTTTGCTGTTGCACGACAATGCACAGCCACATGTCAGTCAAAAAACTATGGAAGCGATCACAAAACTCGGATGTTCAACACTGAAACACCCGCCTTACAGTCCTGACCTGGTTCCATGTGACTATCATCTCTTTGGGAAACTGAAAGATTCTCTTCGTGGAACAAGGTTTGAAGATGATGACTCCTTTGTGCACGCTGCCAAACAGTGGCTCCAACAGGTTGGTCCAGAATTTTACCGTGCGGGTATACAGGCACTGGTTCCAAGATGGCGTAAGGCAGTTGAGAGGTGATGGAAATTATGTGGAGAAATGAAAATATTGTTCCTAAAGCATGTATCTACACACTGTAAAACTTTCAAACATGTAGTTTAAAAGATGGATTTTGAAAAACAATTGTGTGCATTTCTTTTGGAGTGACCCTCGTAGGTGGTGGGTTTGTACATGCTGTGTGCAAGATTGGCCCCATCTGGTCTATACGAGAGATTCTCACTGTCGCCGCCGGACATCAATTGTATTACAGAATGGTACCGTCCACAGTCTGAAAGCACTTTATGAACTGCGGTATAAATGATATGCAATGCTGTTTTTGCTTTAAAATGCTAAAAAGGGAAGAACTACAACGATCTGAGCTTACCGGTTCATTTACAGTTTACAATATAAACAGACAGCAGCTGATCTGCTTCCCATTTGTATCTGCTTGTGGCCCTTGAAAACCGACAAGTTAGGACGAGAAATAGAGTTCTTTAAACTCAGTTTTCACCCTTCAGCACTGACAACTCGTAATGTCCAAATAGTGGTATGATCCTCTATTACACCGTGGTTTTTGAGCAGAGTTTCAAAAAGTTAGCATCTGTAAGACAATGATGCTGAGTCTTTTGTAGTAGTCAACGACTTATGAGTTTTCCAGAAAAGCAGCAAACTATGGATGGACTAGCTTTCATTTTATTTGCCTATTTAATTTAATATTTTGATTTGTAAATAACATATTTCAGCTATCAGTCGTCATTTGAAATGTTATGGGCAGAACTAGATTTCAGCTAGAAACTAGCCATTCTCAATGCACTATCATTTTTGATCAATGCACATGTAATGCCTGTTGGTCGGGCTTCATCCACAGTTGACTGAATATTCAGTACTCAATACTTGAATACTCAATGAACTGTGGATGGAGCCCGACCAACAGGTATTACATGTGCATTGATCAAAAATGATAGTGCATTGAGAATGGCTAGTTTCTAGCTGAAAGCTAGATCTGACAATAAAATTTCAGAAGGACGACTGATAGCTGAAATCTAATTTTTACAAGTCAATATAACAATCGCTGCGTGCAACAGCCTCTGAATGGAGAGTAACCTGATAATACTTTGAAACTTTCTGGCAGATTAAAACTGTGTGCCCGACCGAGACTCGAACTCGGGACCTTTGCCTTTCGCGGGCAAGTGCTCTACCATCTGAGCTACCGAAGCACGACTCACGTCCGGTACTCACAGCTTTACTTCTGCCAGTATCTCGTCTCCTACCTTCCAAACTTTACAGAAGCTCCCCTGCGAACCTTGCAGAACTAGCATTCCTGAAAGAAAGGATATAGCGGAGACATGGCTTAGGCACAGCCTGTGAGTACCGGGCGTGAGTCGTGCTTCGGTAGCTCAGCTGGTAGAGCACTTGCCCGCGACAGGCAAAGGTCCCGAGTTCGAGTCTCGGTCGGGCACACAGTTTTAATCTGCCAGGAAGTTTCATATCAGCGCACACTCCGCTGCAGAGTGAAAATCTCATTCTGATAATACTTTGACTTTTTTTGTCTTGAAACTCAAGGAGTCATAATTTTTCAATGTTTATTGGAATTCTACGTTTATTATAGGAAATAACAGGAATCAAAGACCGAAAATCCGTCCGTTCAATAACCGGTTATTTTGAGTGGTTTTAACAGTCCGGCTGAATTGGCGTTGAAAAAAAAAAGACGATATAACCGAAAACCGGTTGTTTCAGCGGTAACCGCCATCCCTACAACGCAGGCTCAGAACACAGCTCTGCCTGCGTGGGGCCGCCAGACAGGAAAACATCGGTCACTGCCGGTAGACGTCGCGCTGACACCGTGTGACGCCGCCTCTGCTCCGGACAGCGGACCAAACTGGAAGAGGGCAAGAGTCCACGAGTGTCTTCGGATTGTCCACATCCAGCTGAAGCCACACTCTGATGATTAGACCCGGCGGAGCTGCCAAGTTGGGGGATGTTGGTCGCTATGCTCCACCTGCCGCGCCATATTGTTCCGGATCTTCAGTAAGGGGTTAAAGTCAGATGAGCTAGCGGCGATACTGCGCCCGAGTGCTCGGGAGAGTAGGAATGTATGCGTGCAGCCGTCAACTTGGAAGGCGGGAGCATCCACAGCGTACTCGTGTTGAAGGTGCGGAAGAAAGGCCAACAGTTTACAACGCTACGGACCTGTACAGTGGTGGAAATTAGTATAAAGGCACGTAGCTCTTTGTGGAAACAAACTCTTTGGTACACGTGTACGTGAAAATTGACAAGATACATCCTACCGAGATTTTAAGTTCTTAAATTCTGATGATACCTGTGGCGGAAACTCGTTAAGGCGTACAACTTTTAAGAAATAAAAATAGTGATAAAAAATGGACAGCTATATTGACAAGGGAAACGCCCTTGGTCGAAACATGGGTCGGGAACTATTTTTTAATTCTACGGCGATGTCTCTCAGGCTAAATATTGAAATCTAGTGAACGTGAATGTCAGTTTACATTTATGAAGAGAAAAAGTCAATAGTTAGCCTCACATTTCTCTGTTCCTTTTTTTCTGTTGTTTGTGTTTTGGTTTAGCTGCAACTACATATGCTGTCTTTCTGTAAAGATTTTATCAGCTAATTTCCACAAGTCATGCTCGAAATTGTATGACGCAGAGACAGACAATATGAAATGAAAGGGATACCCTAATTTAAATTAGGCGAGGGCAGGCATTGCCTGCCAGTCAGACAGCGACTGTCCGAATTCGTAGAACGGCCACAAGTAGCCCTCAATATTTTTTACCGGCCGGTTTCTCTCACTTTAACAAGAGCGACAGAAACTACATTATTTCCTGTATACAGGCGTTGAAAAATATAAACGGTGACAGTTGAAAAATGTGTGCCCCGACCGGGACTCGAACCCGGCACCTCCTGCTTACATGACCTGTAAGCAGCTAAAGGTCTGGATTTCATTATAATTTCATTCTTCAGGAGCTGCAGGATCACCAGTGGTGTCCGCATCAGGTGGGACTGACGGATGACATCGAAAAGGTACAAAGAAGGGCAGCTCGTTTTGTATTATCGCGAAATAGGGGAGACAGTGTCACAGATATGAAATGTGAATTGGAGTGGCAATCATTAAATCAAAGGCGTTTTTCGTTGCGACGGGATCTTCTCATGAAATTTCAATCACCAGTTTTCTCCTCCGATTGCGAAAACATTCTGTTTTCACCCACCCACATAGGGAGAAATGATCATCACGATAAAATAAGAGAAATCAGGGCTCGCACGGAAAAAATTAAGTGCTCGCTTTTCCCGCGTGCCGTTCGAGAGTGGAACGGTAGAGAGACAGCATGAAGGTGGTTTATTGACCCTCTGCCAGGCACTTTATTGTGAATAGCATAGTAATCACGTAGATGTAGATTACTCGTATTTCGGGCGTGAGGCGTTCCCGTTTTATGTGGGAAACCATGTATAAAAACGTGGATGTCTATATAAGAACGGGAGCGTCCACAGGTTTCAAACGTTTTTGTGTTCCGTAGTACGCAGCCTATGCCGGAAACGTCGGCGCCGCCAAAGATCTGACTTGTAGGGGTCAGCCGTGATTTAGAGCCGCGGGCGCACTACACGACCGCCGGTCCAGGGCGCAGGCCTGCCAACGGCCACGCCCCGTGTTCTGCTCCAGCGGCAAGTCATTCCTCTCCCCGTATCGTTTCTTTAGTCTCCGCCGCACCCGCGAGCAGCGTACCGCTTAGCGGAGGGACTGGATGCGAGTGCGGAGCGTGCGTGGTAGTGTGATTGCCGGGAAACTTCTCAGTCTGCCCCAGAGATGGGGTGGATGGGACGCGTTGGTAGGCCTGCACGTCGCGCTAAAACCTGCAGCAAGTCAAGCTGAGATGTTCCTCGCGTATTGCCCTAGGACTTCTGCACGGTCACGGAAATCCCCGTTGGTCTTTAAGGGCACAGGGTACTTTTGAATGATGAAAAAGCGACAATATTTTCATTAGTTTATTACATTCCATGTTTTTTCTGCTTATGTTGGTATACATACACTATTGCCATTAAAATTACTACACCAAGAAGAAATGTAGATGATAAACGGATATTCATTGGACAAATATATTATACTAGAACTGACGTGTGATTACATTTTTACGCAATTTGGGTGCATAGGTCCTGAGAAATCAGTACCCAGAACAACCACCTCTGGCCCTAATAACAGCCTTGATACGCGTGGCCATTGAGTCAAACAGAGCTTGGATGGCGTGTACATGTACAGCTGCCATGCAGCTTCAACACGATACCACAGTTCATCATGAGTAGTGACTGGCGTACTGTGAAGAGCCAGTTGCTCCGCCACCATTGACCAGACGTTTTCAGTTGGTGAGAGATCTGGAGAATGTGCTGGCCAGGGCAGCAGTCGAACAATTTCTGTATCCAGAAATGCCCGCACAGGACCTGCAACATGCGGTCGTGCATTATCCTGCTGAAATGTAGGGTTTCGCATGGATCGAATGGAGGGTAGAGCCACGGGTCGTAACACATCTGAAATGTAACGTCCACTGTTCAAAGTGCCGTCAATGCGAACAAGAGGTGACCGAGACGTGTAACGAACGGCACCCCATACCATCACGCCCGGTGATACGCCAGTATGGCGATGACGAATACACGCTTCCAATGTTCGTTCACCGCGATGACGCCAAACACGGATGCGACCATCATGATGCTATAAACAGAACCTGAATTCATCCGAAAAAATGACGTTTTGCCATTCGTGCACCCAGGTTCGTCGTTGAGTACACCACTGCAGACGCTCCTGTCTGTGATGCAGCGTCAAGGGTAACCCCATCCACGGTCTCCAAGCTGACAGTCCATGCTGCTGGAAACGTCGTCGACCTGTTCGTGCAGATGGTTGTTGTCTTGCAAACGTCCCCATTTGTTGACTCAGGGCTCGACACGTGGCTGCACGATCCGTTACAGCCATCCGGATAAAATGGCTGTCACCTCGACTGCTAGTGACACGAGGCCGTTGGGATCCAGTTCGGCGTTCCGTATTACCCTCCTGAACTCAGCGACTCCATATTCTGCTAACAGTCATTGGATCTCGACCAACGCGAGCAGCAGTGTCGCGGTACGATAAACCGCAATCGCGATAGGGTACAATCCGACCTTTATGAAAGTCGGAAACGTGATGGTACGCATTTCTCCTCCTTACAAGAGGCATCACAACAACGTTTCACCAGGCAACGCCGGTCAACTGCTGTTTGTGTATGAGAAATCGGTTAGAAACGTTCCTCATGTCAGCACGTTGTAGGTGTCGCCACCGGCGCCAACCTTGTGTGAATGCTCTGAAAAGCTAATCATTTGCATATCACAGCATTGTCTTCCTGTCGGTTAAATTTCGTGTCTGTAGCACGTCATCTTCGTGGTGTAGCAATTTTAATGGCCAGTAGTGTACTTTATTAGGTTTATAGTGAAAAATTACCTCTATACGCTAAATTTCACAACACGTTTTCACATTCTCATTTTCTTTTAAATTATAGAAACCCAATAGTTTTTCGCATAACAGCTGGATCTTTTTTCTTTCAGCGATTCTATTAGAGATGGACTCGCTCTGGTAACTCTGTTGGTTTCCAGCATCTATAATTGATAGTTTTTGCTCCTGTTTATTTTTTATTTTTTAATGTCTTTTGTTTATCTTCTATTGAAATTTTGTTTCTGGAGATTTTTGTGAGCCTACGTTTTCATTAGTATTCAATAAATACTAACAGTGTCAAACATCAAAAAATACGAAAAAATAAAATTAAAAGGCAACCACTTTACAAAGAAACCAGCCCGTACTATTGAGAGGAATCTATGTAACAGTTCTTCATGTATGATTCCAGTTTTCTGTGTTAACAGTGCTGCTGTCTGTAGTGGATCCTAAAGTCACTAACTAGTTGTCCACTTATTTTCACGCCAACTGCATCACACATCTCGACACTTCCTTTATTAAAGAAGATGATTTGGTAATCAATAACTGATTATTAAATTTTATCGTGGTACCCTAGAATTTTACACATAATGATGAATTAAATGTAGAATTCTACTCCAAGGCAGGTATAATTTCTTATAAGTAATTACAAATCCATTTGTGAAAAATGCTTTAATCTTCCCAACAACTTCATGTAAGAAAAAGAATTTATATTTTTTTTTGCTACCGTATGTGTACATAAATATAAATAATTATTTTCACCAATGAGGCAATAAGTACTTTTAAAGGAGCCCAGCCGTAAGATTAAAGATGCTGCAGGAGGAAGACTGTGATTCAACAATTTTCTGAGGTCAATATTAATATGACCGAAATCTTAGTTTGCAATTTTCCGAAAGCTGCGTTTTTCAGAATTTAGGTAGCCATGTTTCCACAAATTTATAAAGTTTGCTATTGACTATATCTATCGTGTAGACCTAAAATTTATTCCATGTACAACCAAACTTATAGAGAAACAAAATTTTTAATTAGAAATAACAGTCTAAAAATTTAAAATATAAGACACAATACTTTTTGTTCTGGTTAATATATTTAATGTTCAGGATTAAGTAGGTCTAGTTCAAATGGCTCTGAGCACTATGCGACTTTACTTCTAAGGTCATCAGTCCCCTAGAACTTAGAACTTTAAACCTAACTAACCTAAGGACATCACACACGTCCATGCGCGAGGCAGGATTCGAACCTGCGACCGTAACGGCCGCGCGGTTCCAGACTGTAGCGCCTAGAACCGCTCGGCCGGCTAAGTAGGTCTAGTATTTCAGCCGACATGTCACACATATCAGGTGAAATATGGTCTCCGTCATATGTGTATTATTGCATTAAATGATACCTGAATCTGAAGAAACCTTTGCAAAATCTTGTTCATTCTTTCTAATTATTGATTTTCATAAACATCAGTATGTCCCAATTTGCTAAAAATACTTGAAAATTCATTAGAAAGTGTTCCTCATTAACTATGATAAATCGCAAAACTATAAAACATACAGAAAAAAGCATGGATGAAAGAAATACGTGCTGATTTTCACCAAATACGGAACCGAGAAAGTACCTTGCGTCCTTAAGCGGCCCTCACACTCTCATCATTACTGACACAAGACCAAGAACAACTCAATAATAACGCGGAATATCTATATCGTGGAAGCGTCAGGTAGATATGTGCCTTTATAACGAACTTGTCTGCGCCACACGGTATGTAAATCGCGCGTATTGCAATTGATTTGCTTGTAGCAATCACGCAAAACGGGAGGAATAAGTCAGAAACGATCTCAGTGAAAACTTCAGTCTACCAGAGTCTCATTTGGTTCATTTGCGGCAGCATGGATTCGTAAACAACGACGACAATTAATTCGATTAATTGCAGAACAAGTTTTAACTAATTTCTACTCCGTTTTTTTTTTAATTTTAATTGTCTTGCCAGTATCAGGCGACATACAGATATCACGAACAGCAGTTGATTTTCCGTATCAGATATTGACGGCGCAGTTGCATACGAAAGACTGATTGGGACTGCTTGACAAATCGCTCGTGTGTGACGGGGTCGAAGCGATCGATGTGTGAACTGTGCAGTTTATAGTGCACACGTGCTGTTTTCCATACAGGGTGAATCACCTAAAACTGGCACCGCGGATATTGCAGAAATGGGAAGTGCTATTGGTGTGCGATTATCAAAGAATGGTTTGGTATTCAGGGACCAGTACTGTAGTCAATCAACAGATTCTAATAGTATTTAGAAAGTGTTTTTTGGTGCAGGGATACAATTTTTAAAAGGAACAATGCCTATTGACATTAATTAACTAAAAGTGGGGTAAATTAGAATGTCAGTGGTGTTCGTTGCAGGATTATAGTGCAAATCACTTACGGGATGTCGTGTTACGCAACTTTTCCACACCGGCACTTGTTTTGTTCCATTCAGATGCGTAGTTGCTTGTACGATGTTTCCGGAATGAGCTTTTCACTCTGCAGCGGAGTGTGCGCTGATATGAAACTTCCTGGCAGATTAAAACTGTGTGCCGGACCTACACTCGAACTCGGGACGAGGTACTGGCAGAAGTAAAGCTGTGAGGACGGGGCGTGAGTCGTGCTTGGGTAGCTTAGATGGTAGAGCACTTGCCCGTGAAAGGCAAAGGTCACGAGTTCGAGTCTCGGTCCGGCACGCAGTTTTAATCTGCCAGGAAGTTTCGTATGTACGATGTTGTTATATGTGCTTACAGTGTGCTTGCGTATTCCTTGCGCGGACTGCGACTTGCTGGTCAGTTAGAGTGTGACAGTCCAAGCAATAGTTCTTGAGTGGACGATGGGATTTATCAACGCAGAAAAAGCCGACGTGGTCATCGTGTGTGCGGTAATGGCTCTGAGCACTATGGGTTCAAATGGCTCTGAGCACTATGGGACTTAACATCTGTGGTCATCAGCCCCCATAGAACTTAGAATTACTTAAACATAACTAACCTAAGGATATCACACACATCCATGCCCGAGGCAGGATTCGAACCTGCGACCGTAGTAGTCGCGCGGTTCCGGACTGAGCGCCTGAACCGCTAGACCACCGCGGCCGGCAGCACTATGGGACTTAACTGCTGAAGTCATAAGTCCCCTAGAACTTAAAACTACTTAAACCTAACTAACCTAAGGACATCACACACACCCATGCCCGAGGCAGGATTCGAACTTGCGTCCGTAGCGGTCACGCAGTTCTAGACTGAAGCGCCTAGAACTGCTCGGCCACTCCGGCCACCGTATGCGGTAAGATATCCCAACATACATGAACCATGTCGGCAGTTCTTTATCAGCCTCTTCATCCAGTTATGTGAAAGCGGTAGTGTAATACCTGGACAACGTAACAGAAGGAAACGAGTGACGACAGACGACGGGGAAACTCCCGCGCCGTCGCACGAGGAAATGGCGTGAGTCGGGTAAGTGTCCTACGCTATCTCTATCAACGTGGGTTCCATTCCTACCGCCGGCCCCTGTGGCCGAGCGGTTCTAGGCGCTTCAGTGCAGAACAGCGCTGCTGCTACGGTCGCAGGTTCGAATCCTGCCTCGGGCATGTATGTGTGTGATGTCCTTAGGTTAGTTGGGTTTAAGCAGTTCTAAGTTCTAGGGGACTTATGACCTCAGCAGTTAAGTCCCATAGTGCTGCCGGCCGCGGTGGTCTAGCGGTTCAGGCGCTCAGTCCGGAACCGCGTGACTACTACGGTCGCAGGTTCGAATCCTGCCTCGGGCATGGATGTCTGTGATGTCCTTAGGTTAGTTAGGTTTAATTAGTTCTAAGTTCTAGGGGACTGATGACCTCAGATGTTAAGTCCCATAGTGCTCAGAGCCATTTGGACCATTTCCATTCCTATCACATCTCTCTCCATCAACAGCTGCATGGAAACGACTATGAGAGTCGAGTTAACTGCTGTACTTGGGCTTTAAGGTAGGACACTCCACATGTCTCATTTATCTTGTTTAGTGATGAAGCCACATTTAGCAATTATGGCCGGGCAAACCTCCGCAGCATGCACGGTTGGTCTGTTACCAATCCCCGTTGGGTTCTTCAGGTGGAACGTCGGCGTCCATGGAGTGTAAACGTGTACTGTGGGATAGTGAACCATCAGTTCATAGCCCCGTTATCCATACGCCGAACAATGAACGTGCCAGCCAGCTAACAGACTCTCTCACACGGATGCTACAAGACGTTCCCCTGCAGAGTAGGAGGAACCTGTGGAACCAACACGATGGCTGTCCAGCCTATAGTGCACCAAGTACTATAGCATGTCTTCATGTACTGCTTCCAAATCTCTGAATCGGACGCAGAGGACCTTTACCTTGGCCGACCCATTCCCCAGATTAGAAGCCTGTAGGCTTTTTTCCTGTGGCGACAGCTGAAACACGCTGTCTACAAGGACATACCAACTACACCCGATGATATGCAACGACGTATTACTGTAGCCTGCTCGGACATCTCCGCTGAAATGCTGGCACGTGTGCAGCTGTCGTTGCGTACCAGGCTGGAAGCGTATACTGCCGCTTTCGTGGTCATTTTGAACACAACCTGTAATGGTCAATTGTCTCGTTACTGGTCAGAATCGACATAACTGGTGTACGCACTTGCGTTGCTCTTTAGTGTGCGCTACCGCAGGTGTTGTACAAGTATGGCTGTCGGAGCTTTTCAAAATACGATATCTCGTAAGCGACTCGCACTAGAATCGTGCAACAAACGCCACTGACGTTCTAATTTACCCGACTTTTAGTTTCTTAATGTCAATAGGCATTGTTCCATTTCAGAAGTATATGTTCGCACGAAAAATACACTTCCTAATTATTATTACAATCTGTAGAGTGGCTAACAATACGAGCCCCTGACTATTAATCCGTTCTGTGGAAGCAGCACACCAACAACACTTTTCCATTTCCGCAATATATGCGGTGCAGCTTTTAGATGATTCAACCTGTATACAGGGTGTTACAAAAGTTACGGCCAAACTTTCAGGAAACATTCCTCACACACAAAGAAAGAAAATATGTTATGTGGACATGTGTCCGGAAACGCTTACTTTCCATGTTAGAGCTCATGTTATTACTTCTCTTCAAATCACATTAATCATGGAATGGAAACACACAGCAACGGAACGTGCCAGCGTGACTTCAAACACTTTGTTACAGGAAATGTTCAAAATGTCCTCCGTTAGCGAGGATACATGCACCCATCCTCCATCGCATGGAATCCCTGATGCGCTGATGCAGCCCTGGAGAATGGCGTATTGTATCACAGCCGTCCACAATACGAGCACGAAGAGTCTCTACATTTGGTACCGGGGTTGCGTAGACAAGAGCTTTCAAATGCCCCATAAATGACAGTCAAGAGGGTTGAGGTCAGGAGAGCGTGGAGGCCATGGAATTGGTCCGCCTTTACCAATCCATCGGTCACCGAATTTGTTGTTGAGAGGCGTACGAACACTTCGACTGAAATGTGCAGGACCTCCATCGTGCATGAACCACATGTTGTGTCGTACTTGTAAAGGCACATGTTCTAGCAGCACAGGTAGAGTATCCCGTATGAAATCATGGCGGTGAATCGAGGAAGTTGTAAGTAGTCTGTTTAGGTTTTTTTATTGGTAACGCCACCTCTGTATGAAAATCACTGGCTGTGCTGTGTGCAGTCTGTGGCTGCTTTGCATTGTTGTAATACTCGCCATTGTAGTGTTGGGCAGCGGCAGCTGGATGTGAACAGCGCGTAGCGTTGGGCAGTTGGAGGTGAGCCGCGAGCAGTGGTGGATGTGGGGAGAGAGATGGCGGAGTTTTGAAATTTTGTCGTGAACTGCTATATTTATATATGATCATATCAAGGTAAATACATTGCTTGTTCTCTATTAATATCTTTCATTTGCTAACTATCCCTATCAGTAGTTAGTGCCTTCCATAGTTTGAATCTTTTATTTAGCTGGCAGTAGTGGCGCTCGCTGTATTGCAGTAGCTTGAGCAGCGAAGATTTTTGTGAGGTAAGTGATTTGTGAAAGGTATAGTTTAATGTTAGTCAGGGCCATTCTTTTGTAGGGAATTTTGAAAGTGAGATTGCGTTGCGCTAACAAAATATTGTGTGTCAGTTTAAGCACAGTCATGTATAAATTGTTCAAAGGGGACGTTTCAAAGTACAGTGCATACTGACGAAACTAAAGACAGCTCTAACATGGAAATTAAGCGTTTCCGGACACATGTCCACATAACATCTTTTCTTTATTTGTGTGTGAGGAATGTTTCCTGAAAGTTTGGCCGTATCTTTTTGTAACACCCTGTATGTCTTTGCTGTAACAACTGTTGCAAACGAAATAAAACAATTTGATTACTGACTGAAAGCACATATGATATTTCCGAGAACAACAAAACGGTTCACCTTAAGCCATCTGGCCACATTAATTTGGCATTGCCCTGCTTCCATTCTACCCATGGCTCTCCACCGCAGAGGGTCTGATAGGCATCTTCTCTGTGCCATACTGCATGGTCTGTGACCGTATACACAGGGATTGTGGATGTGGGACTACCCGGCAAGCACTACGACCTTTGATAGGTGCCTTGACATCATCGTTGACGTGGTTGCCCATTGACAGGAATGCCATCTTCGGACCTCTGTTGACATTTTGTGTGATTATACCGCGACTTAGACACAACACGGGCAAATAACGGTTTGTTGCTTTAGTTTTGGAGACCAGTGTGTTTTCAAATTCCCGTTGGTTCAAATGGCTCTGAGCACTATGGGACTTAACATCTGAGGTCATCCGTCCCCTAGAACTTAGAACTACTTAAACCCAACTAACCTAAGGACATCACACACAACCATGCCCGAGGCAGGATTCGAACCTGTTACTGTAGCAGTCTCGTGGTTCCGGACTGTAGCCCCTAGAACCGCTCGTCCACAACGGCCCGCATTCCTCTTGGCATACGTTCCTCCTCTACTAAGCTTGCTTTTTGTTAGTTGGGTAACAAAAGCTTTTCTAAGACTGGGCTGACCGCACTTGCGCGTCATTTTGCTTTAACCACAACATGCTTTACCCGTGAGGCGGGTAACTTCCTGTTAGTGTCTGCACCGACCTGTTGCGTGCGGTGCGCTGATGGTGGCTGCGGAGGTACGAGCTCTGGAGTCGCTAGTGTATGAGCTACTGCCCAGCAGGTGCCTTCGCCAGTATATCTGCGGGAGTCATCGCAGGGGGCTAGGGAGTGGTTTATAGCCTCAGCCGGCTGTACGATGCAGTGGACGGCAACTGCCTCTTCTGGACGCGCGGCTGCCACCAGCGCCACTGTTCCACGCCGGGCTTACATTCACCTGGCTCCTCTCCCTCTTTTATTATCAACCAACAGTAGCCGTCCACCTCATACAAGCCATTCAACTCGCTGTTGCGTGCACCATGATACGCTAGCGAAAAATTAAATTATTATTAGCAGAAGGTGCAATAAGTTCGTGGTTTTTATCTTATATGAATGGCAGAAAGCAATGTATTTGCGTTCCACTTCAGTCACATAAAAATACGCACTCGGAATGTGGTACCACAAGGTCCGATTTTGTGTCCTATCTTTTTCTGTCATATATAAATTTTCTTCTCATTCAAGTTTCGCAAGATGCAAATTTTGTACTTTTTATCGATGATACTAGTATCTACATTTAAATCTACATCCATACTCCGCAAGCCACCTGACGGTGTGTGGCGGAGGGTACCTTGAGTACACCTATCGGTTCTCTCTTCTATTCCATTCGCGTATTGTTCGTAGAAAGCAAGATTGTCGGTATGCATTTGTGTGGGCTCTAATCTCTCTGATTTTATCCTCATGGTCTCTTCGTGAGATATACGTAGGAGGGAGCGATATACTGCTTCACTCCCCGGTGAAGGCATGTTCTCGAAACTTCAACAAAAGCCCGTACCGAGCTACTGAGCGTCTCTCTTGCAGAGTCTTCCACTGGAGTTTATCTATCATCTCCGTAACGCTTCCGCGATTGCTAAATCATCCTGTAACGAAGCGCGCTGCTCATCGTTGGATCTTCACCACTTCTTCTATCAACCCTATCTGGTACCGATCCCCCACTGGTGAGCAGTATCAAGCAGTGGGAGAACAAGTGTACTGTAACCTACTTCCTTTGTTTTCGGACTGCATTTCCTTCGGATTCTTCCAATGAATCTCAGTCTGGCATATGCTTTGCTGACATTTAATTTTATATGGTCATTCCATTTTAAATCACTCCTAATCCCCTTAAACATCCCAACAACCACCACCACCACTCCTAATCCCTACTCCCAGGGCAACGGCTTTGCCGCATTGGATGTACCGGTTCCCGTGAGATCACCGAAGTTAAGCGCTGTCTGGCGTGGTCGGCACTTGGATGGGTGACCATCCAGGCCGCTATGCGCTGTTGCCATTTTTCGGGGTGCACTCAGCCTCGTGATGCCAACTGAGGAGCTGCTCGACCGAATAGTAGCGGCTTCGTTCAAGAAAACCATCATAACGACCGCAGAGTGGTGTGCTCACCCCACGCCACTCCTATCCGCATCCTCCACTGAGGATGACACGGTGGTCGGATGGTCCCAGTAGGCCACTCGTGGCCTCAAGACGGAGTGCTTTAATGCATACTCCTAGATAATTTATTGAATTAACTGCTTCCGGTTGCTGACCTATGTTGTAGCTAAATGATAAAGGATCTTTGTTTCTATGTATTTGCAGTACATTACACTTGTCTACATTGAGATTCAATTGCCATATCCTGCACCACGCGTCAATTCGTTGCAGATCCTCTTGAATATCAGTACAATTTTCCATTGCTAAAATCTCTCGATATACTATTGCATCATTCGCAAAAAGCCTCAGTGAACTTACGATGTTGTCCACAAGGTTTATTTATATATAACGTGAATAGCAACGGCCCTACGACACTCACCTGCGGCACACCTGAAATCACCTTTACTTCGGAAGACTTCTCTCCATTGAGAATGACATGCTGCGTTCTGTTATCTAGGAACTCTTCAATCCAATCACACAATTGGTCTGATAGTCCATATACTCTTACTTTGTTCATTAAACGACTGTGGGGAACTGTATCGAACGCCTTGCGGAAGTCAAGAAACACGCCATCTACCTGGGAACCCCGCTCCTATGGCCATCTGAATCTCGTGGACGAATAGCGCGAGCTGGGTTTCACATGATCGTCTTTTTCGAAACCCATGCTGATTCCTGCAGAGTAGATTTCTAGTCTCCAGAAAAGTCATTTTATTCGAACATAATACGTGTTCCAAAATTCTACAACTGATCGACGTTACAGATATAGGTCTATAGTTCTGCACATCTGTTCGACGTCACTTCTTGAAAACGGGGATGACCTGTGCCCTTTTCCAGTCTTATGGAACGCTACGCTCTTCTGGAGACCTACGGTACACCACTGCAAGAAGGGTGGGGGGCGGGGGGGGGGGGGGCAAGTTCCTTCGCGTACTCTGTGTAAAATCGAACTGGTATCCCATCTGGTCTGACGGCCTTTCCTCTTTTGAGCGAGTATGGGAATAAAAATAGTGCCAGTCCCCATGTTGAAAAGGCAGACTGTAAAATACTGGAAAATATGAACAGATGGTTCAAAGTAAGATGGTTATCATTCAGCTTTGATAAGACACAGTATTTACAGTTCTAAGTAGAAACTGTATAGTGTTTGGGACTAAGGATAGATTACAACCTGAACTCGAAAGCCCACTGCCTAAAATTTTGCAGTGTACATGGTTACCACTACAGGTGATTTGAAGATGAGGGATCTATATTATTCTGGATATTTACATTCACTAAAAAGTTATGTATATACTTTCCGTGGATATTAAAGTTGCAAGAATGTCATTTTCAGAGTACAGAAGCATGTTACAAGAATTACACCTGGTATTAACCCAGTAAAATGCTGCAGCGACTTGTTCAAACATCTGGATGTTTCTATTTCACGATACGTGAGGGAGCGCCAGCCATGACAAAACTCTTTCATCTGGCGTGCAAATTGTATGAAACAGGCAAAATACTCTGACATCAAGAAGAATGTAATGATTCTGCTTCCAAATAGAACAAGTGCCGGCAGGTGTGAAAATTACTCCGCGCGGGATTAGCCGAGCGGTCTAGGGCGCTGCAGTCATGGACTGTGCAGCTGGTCCCGGCGGAGGTTCGAGTTCTCCCTCGGGCATGGGTGTGTGTTTGTCCTTAGGATAATTTAGGTTAAGTAGTGCGTAAGCTTAGGGACTGATGACCTTAGCAGTTAAGTCCCGTAAGATTTGACACACCTTTGGAAATTTGTGAAAATTACGGAACCATAAGTGTTATAAGTCGTGTTTGCGAAATACTTACGCGAATTATTTACAGGAGAATAGAAAATCCAGTAGATCAGTTTGGGTTCCGGAGAAATGTGGGAAAACTTGAGACAGTATTAACCCTACGACTTAGCTTAGAAGGTAGGTTAAGGAAAGGCAAACTTATGTTTACATCTTTTATACATTTAGAGTGGAGTACGCACTTTGACATTCTGAAGGAAGCAGGGACAAACTTCAGGGAGCGAACTGGTGCAGAAATTAGATGACAGTTATAAGAGCACCAGAAACCAGATGCCAGTTATAAGAGTCAAGGGGCATAAAAACAAAACAGTGGTCGAGAAGGAAGTGAGACAGGGATGTTGCCTATCTCCGATGTTATACGATCTGTACATTGAGCAAGCAGTAAAGTATAGTAACGAGGAAGTTGAAGAAGGAATTAAACGTCAGGGAGCAGAAAAAAACCTTTGAAGTCTGCCGGCCCCATTGCTGTTCTGTCAGACAAAGCAAAGGACTTGCACGTGGGGAAGTAATGGACAGTGTCTCGAAAGAATTATATGAGATGAACACGAGCAAATGGAAAACAAGGGTAGTAGAATGTAGTCAATTTGAGTCAAACGATGCTGATGGAATTAGATTCGGATATGAGACATTAAACAGTAAAATAACTGTTGATGGTCGAAGTAGAGAGGATATACGATGGCGTGCCGAAAAGTAATGCTTTCTGATTTTTTTGTGAGAACTTTTAAAAAACTTTTAAATGAAACAATCTCTTTTAACAATCTACGTTTTGAAACTTCCTGGCAGAATAAAACTGTGTGCCTGATTGAGACTCGAACTCGGGACCTTTGCCTTTCACGGGCAAGTGCTCTTCTGTTAATGCCTGTAGGTTTTCATCCTTCATGTCTACCCTTTTATTTTTGAAAATAGTCATTTTCGTACAAACACGTTTCTCCCTCCGGGAGATCATTTGTTGGTATCGTCACTATAGAATGTTTGAGTTTGTTGACAGAGCCAGAAATTCGCGTTCTAGGCGCGCAGTCCGGAACCGCGCGACTGCTACGGTCGCAGGTTCGAATCCTGCCTCGGGCATTGGTGTGTGTGATGTCCTTAGGTTTAAGTAGTTCTAAGTTTTAAGGGACTGATGACCACAGTAGTTAAGTCCCATAGTGCTCAGAGCCATTTGATCCATTTGAGCCAGAACTTCGCCTCGCCTTGCATCGCTCCATCACTATCAAAGTGAAGACCACGAAGGTGTTCTTTAAGCTTTGTAAACGGATGAAAGCAGGATGGAGCCAAGTCGGGTATATACGGATTACCGACAGTAAACTCAAGGTGCCGGATTGTTGTGAATGTCGCAGCGCTTGTGTGTGGTCTGAGATTGCATGTTGAAGGAGAGAACGCTCCATGAGTGGACGAACGCTTAGAGTCCAAAACTCGATTGCAGCACGTTGTTTCTCAAGCACAGATATACATTATGTGATCAAAAGTATCCGGACACCTGGTTGAAAATTACTGTTAAATTCGTGACACCCTCCATCGGTAATCTTGGAATTCAGTATGGTGTTGGCTCACCCTTAGCCTTGATGTCAGCTCCTTCTCTCGCAGGCATACGTTCAATCAGGTGCTGGAAGGTTTCTTGGGGATTGGCGGCCCATTCTTCGCGGAGTGCTGCACTGAGCAGAGGTATCGATGTTGGTCGGCGAGGCCTGGCACGAAGTAGGCGTTCCAAAATATCCCTAGGTTGTTCTATAGCATTCAGGTCAAGACTCTGTGCAGGCCAGTCCATTACAGGGATGTTATTGTCGTGCAACCACTCCGCCACAGGCGGTGCATTATCAACAGATGCTCGATCGTGTTCAAAGATGCAAGCGCCATCCCCGAATTGCTGCTCAACAGTGGAATGCAAGAAGGTGCTTAAACCATCAGCATAGGCCTGTGCTGTGATAGTGCCATGCAAAACAACAAGGGGTGTAAGCCACTTCCATGAAAAATACGACCACACCATAACATCACGGCCTCCGAATTTTATTGTTGGCGCTACACACGCTGGCAGATGAGGTTCACCGGGCATTCGCCATAACCACATCCTGGCATCGGATCGCCACATTGTGCACAGTGATTCGTCACGCCACACAACGTTTTTCCACTGTTCAATCGTCCAATGTTTACGGTCCTTACAACAAGGGAGGCGTCATCTGGCATTTACCGGCGCGAAGTGCGGTTTATGAGCAGCCGCTCGACCATGATATCCAAGTTTTCTGACCTCTCGCCCAACTGTCATAGTACTCGTAGTGGATTCTGATGCAGTTTGGAATTCCTGTGTGATGGTATGGATAGATGTCTGCCTATTACACATTCCGACTCTCTTCTACTGTCGGCGATCTCTGATATTCGACAGACGAGGTCGGCCTGTACGCTTTTGTGCTGTATGTGTACCTTCACGTTTCCACGTCACTATCACATCGGAAACAGTGGACCTAGGGATGTTTAGGAGTGTGAAAATCTCGCGCATAGACGTATGACACAAGTGACACCCAATCACCTAATCACGCTCGAAGTCCAGGAGTTCCGCAGAGCGACCCATTCTGCTCTCACGATTTCTCATGACTACTGAGGTCGCTGATATGGAGTACCTGGAACTAGGTGGCAGCACAATGCACCTAATATGAAAAACGTATGTTTTTGGGGGTGTCCGGATACTTTTTATCACATAGTTTAGTTACGTTACACACTGGCATGATGCACGCTACAATTCTGACGCGGCTTAACAACTCAGAATATAGTTTTTCTTTACTTTGTTTCCACTGACAGTGCTCAATCTGCAGTGGACAACTGAAGGTTCTGAAGAGGATCCTAGGAGACGGGTCGAAACGTCCATTGTTTGAAGAAATATGTCGCAGTCTAACAAATCAGAATATTTTAACTCCATCTGCATTTATGTTCAAGCATGTATTTTCCTCGTTATTTCGATGTTTTTGACAATCCCCGCATAACACACCGTCGCGCGCCTTCTTCAACCTGTTGCGGTTGTAATATTGAGCAGAATAATGAATGTAGTGGCCTCCGGGAGGCAAGTGACCCGCCGGAGGAGAAACGCCAATGGAAGCGAAGAAGTAGAAAAACCGACGAATAAAATAATTCCTCCAGTACCGCGTCTCGTGCAGCGCCTGTAAACAATCTGGGAAACAAGTCTCACGCTAGGAGCGTTCCATCCCGCTATTTATGCGAGCGTTTCGTGCGCTTTACGAGCTTTTAGCGGCTGAACTACGGCGCGTCCCCGGCTGGGAGACGCCCGCTCACTGCATCAGCGCGTCGCCGCTCGCCGGCCACTTAACGCAAATGCCGGGGGGCGCTGCTACCAGTGCGTGATTTACGGCTCTCCCCGGCTCGGCAGCCATTACTTTCCCTCGCCCGCTGCGACGTCTGACGCGAAATGTCCATTGTGCGCGGCGGTTTGATGGCCGCGGCAGTACGCCGCGAAATGGAAATGGCGCCCAATTTGAGAACAGTTAACGGGATAGCTTTCCATACAGGGGTCGCCCCATCTGGCGCGTCTCGGCCGTTATGACGTCTGCCGCGTATTGCTTTCGCAGTATACGACGGTGAGGCAGAAAGCTCTCGTCCGTGCGCGCATGCTCAGCCGTAGGTAAGGAGGTTGGAACGGAAACAGACACAATCAGAAAAATGCAAGATGACTCAACTGCCCCTAGCGCTGTCGTTTTATGCAACCTGCAATGTTATTCTTGCCTTCAAAACCCAAGCGCGAGTTTTTCATTTCTTTTCGCTCGCTACGCGCAGCTTGTCTGCCCTCTGTTAAGGTCGGGACACGCATGTCCGGACCGTGTCCGTGCAGAGACACGTCCGAGTATCGGCCGTCACCCGGACAACGAAATACATTATTAGAACAAATGTAGCGGGCCCCACTTGACCGGGCCGTGCACGGGGAACGTCAACGGGCCGGGGCCGGGCCGGGCGGGATTCGCCGTGTTTTTCACGTGACGGACACGGCCTGACGGTAGAATTGTCTTGTGAGCTGTTCAACTACGCAAGACTGTTCTGTGTACAAAACATGGATGTGGAACGACTAATAGAAGAAGTTCGTAAGCTTCCTGTTCTTTACGATCAGGGAAGTGAAAACTACAGGAATATCGAGTACAAAGACAGAGTTTGGAAGACAATTGCAACAGATCTACAAGCCACAGATAAGATAGAAACTATACAAGTTTTAATACCCGAAAGATATTTATTTACTTTTTATTTTACAAACAGATGTTTGGTTAATGCCATCGTTATATCGCCAAGGCGACATGTTCTTGCCATTCCATAGTCCCTTGTGTAGAATTCAGGAATTTTTTGAGTTGTTCTCGTACAGCAAATGCAGCATCTGTTGATTTTCCACGAATTCGAGGTAGGTTTCGAAGATTTGATGATCTTCCGGATCCCTCAGCAGTTTCCTTTTGATCCATTCTCTGTTTGGGCACCCAATAACCTTCAATTTTTCGAATAAAGTTGTACAGTACACATGCAGCAGTCACAATCATTGTAAGGTTATTAGGATCTCCCTGAAGGATTCTTCTACATATTCGAAATTTCTGCTGCAATACATCGAATGCATTTTCGGATAGTCTTCTTGCCCGACTCAAAAAGCTAAAAAACAGAGAGAAATTCAAAACACAGTTGATGCTTTTTTGGCTGGTATAGCACCAGCCCTAAAATCGTTGCATCCACTACTTTTTCATCAAGCTAAAAATAGGATTTTTTCAATTGTACAAGACTTTGAACTGAAGCAACTCATGCATGACGTATCAGTCCATCAATTCACTCCATCATCCTCCAATTCCTCAGTAAAATCTGTTTCAATATCATATCTTTCACCTGTGGAAAACGAGTCAACAGAACCTACACAGCAAGTTCTGGATCTGCAAAGGGATTCCCACAATTCGTATATAAAGTTCCCCTGCATGCTCATCAGCTTCAGAAACTAATTCACTGAATAGTCCTTATTTCCTTTTCTTAGGGTAGTAGAAATTTAACTGTATTATTTACTAACTTTTGTATTTATCTTTCAATTACTGAAGTAATAAAATAAGAATGCTGTACTTAAAACTTCTTATTTATTTGTGTTCTGTGTACTTTTCTTTAACCTACCTTAAAACACAGCCCGTCGTTCTTTGGGTGAAACTAATACTCTCCAGAAAGAGTCGTTTTTTCTCAATCTTGGTTCTAGTTTCTTTAAAAGTTCACAGAAGAATATTCATAAAACTTAGTCTCATCATCTACGAGATGAGAAAATACTGTTCGAAACTCTCCCTGTACTGGTCTTGTTTTCCAGGCACTGTGGATCCATAATTTTCTTCTTCTTGTTTGCCTTCGTTCTTTTTCCTCTTCGTCTAAAGCAAGTGCTGTCCTAATTCACTATTACGAAAATTAGTGAACATGTTTTACCGCTTTCACAAACAGAAACACAGATCACCGCGTCCGAGTCACTACAAGGAACAACAAAGACACGGACGTGCCCCGGTCATGTGTGGCCCCTGCAGGAACGGACCGGAGCACTGCCGTCACTCGTCCGACGCTCGGCCCTGACACGGCCCGGACGTGTGTGTCCCCACCTTTATGCGACTGGATTTGCGACTTCCTGTCAGAGAGGTGTTGCCCATCATAGTATTACAGGCCCGCTGTTGTTCCTTATCTATACAGGGTAGTCCACTGATCGTGACCGGGCCAAATATCTCACGAAATAAGCATCAAACGAAAAAACTACATAGAACGAAACTTGTCTACCTTGAAGGGGGAAACCAGATGGCGCTGTGGTTGGCCCGCTAGATGGCACTACCATACGTCAAACGGATATCAACTGTGTTTTTTTAAGTAGCAACCCCCATTTTTTATTACATATTCGTGTAGTACGTAAAGAAATATGAATGTTTTAGTTGGACCACTTGTTTCGCTTTGTGATAGATGGCGCTGTAACAGTCACAAACGTATAAGTTCGTGGCGTCACGTAACATTCCGCCAGTGCGCACGGTATTTGCTTCGTGATACATTACCCGTGTAAAAACGGACCGTTTACCAATTGGGGAAAAGGTCGATATCGTGTTGATGTATGGCTGTTGTGATCAAAATGCCCAACGGGCACGTGCTATGTATGCTGGTCGGTATCCTGGACGACATCATCAAAGTATCCGGACCGTTCGCCGGATAGTTACGTTATTTAAGCTCTTGCCAACTGAAATCGGGACTCATCTGACCAGGCCATGGTTTTCCAGTCGTCTAGGGTCCAACAGATACAGTCACTAGCCTAAGAGAGGCGCTGAAGGCGATGTAGTGCTGTTAACAAAGGCGTCGACGGATACGTTCGTCGACCGTCCCGCTTTGATTACTACAGTTACCTCACGCAGTGTTGCTTGTCTGTAAGCACTGACGGCTCAACGTGATTTCTGCCGTTAAGGGAAGTTCGCAATGACGGGTAGTGCCCGAAATTTGCTATTCTCGGCACGCTCTTCGCACCGTGGATCTTAGAACACCTAGCGCGGTAGGGCAGTGGCTAGCACACTGATTTGCATTCGGGAGGACGACGGTTCAGAACCGGTTCCGGTCATCTTGGTTTAGGTTTTCCGTGATTTAGCTAAATCGCTGAAGCCAAATGACAGGACGGTTCCTGCCATAAGGCACGACCGCCTCCTTTCTCCATCTTTCCCTAATCCGAGCTTGTGTTCCATCACTAATGACCTCGATATCGACAGCACTCCTCCATCTCAGAATATTTAATTCCCTAAAGATTTCCGAAATGAAATGTCCCAGGTGTCTAGCTCCAACAATCACTTCTCGTTCAAAATCTGTTAGTTCCCGTGGTGCGGCCATAATCACGTCTGTTGTGTACATAGGAGGAGTGACTTGTGTACATAGTTCCGCGTAGTCAGCGTGGGCACAACTTTGCCACTAGAGCGCGCCCCGCTAAGCACAACAGCGCAGGCGTAGCGTTCGTCCGTCTCCGCACTGCGAGATGGCGCTGCCTTAGAGACGGACCAAATTCTGCTTCCGCCGATCCGCGTGTTAATATGTAACGCAGCCAATGAGATTGCTGCTAATGTAGAACCTTTTCTCCTCGCGGATCACACTCGCGCAGTGATACATGAACGTGCGAGGTATTATAATGAGTGTACAGACCTCTGATTAGTCAGTCTGCATTTGTCTGCACCAGTCTGTACCAGTCTGCATTAGTCTGTACCAGTCTGCGCGAGTTCTACATTGGTCTGTATCAGTCTATAGTCAAGTTTCAGTCTGCACCTAATAAGATTACCATATTCCTGTACATAGCCATGAATATAAATGTATAGACACTTCTGTCAAGTATCAGAGATATATGTGAGAATAAGATTAACGTACTTCAGATTGTCAATTGTAAATAGCATCCAGAACCAAGTAAAGTAATTTTTACGCTTGTTATTATTTTCATAAATGTGTGTGAAAATTAATCAAGTTCTGTTTAAAGTTGGTCACTGTCAATCTGCTACTCTAAGCGTGCAAGTGGCATTTCTATCGTCTGACCTAACGGCAGAAGATAAACACGCCACAATAAGACCACGACACATATTGCTGACATTCGCCTACTTCGTTAGAGCGACAAGTCAAATAATCTGATGGTGTGTGTACGGAAGGTCTTACAGTGTGCATCCCCACAACGTCGGAAACTTTTTCACATGTGTGACCTGAGTACGAATGACAGTGCTACCAGCGGACTGTCATTTTATGTTTTGTGTGCGCGGTACTACCGCCAGTTTTATATCTGCACATCGCTATAGCCTTTAGAGAATCTATTGCTGTGGGGGTGGGGGGGGGAGGGGGAGGAGGGGGAGATTTGTGGCTGTCACCTAACTCGTTTACATACATTACAGGGGCTCGAGCGCTTCCACGAAAAAACCCCACGTATAAATTACAGTTCACGCACGAAATGAGTTACAGTTTGTTACTGTGAACTGTGGCCTTTCTGGAAGGATATTCACGTCTTATGTTAGAAATCAATTTCGCCCTCGTACGATATAATCCATTCTTTTCGTAAAAAGAAGAAGAAGTAGTTGACCGGTTTAGTTTACACTTGGGCCTGGCCGAGTAGCTAATCTCCCGCCTCGCGTGTCGGCCGTCGCCCCTTCGTAGGCGCATTGCCTGTCAGCTGACCGGGTCGGCCCCAACCCGGACTCGCCTTAACGAGAGCTGTGTCGCGACGGTGCTGCGCGCTGTACAAGCCGCGGAGATCAGAGAACTGCCCGGGACAATGACCCGCCCGTTGGCTCTGGTTAATTAACGGCAGGGCGGCTATACTGGCTGCAGCATCGCCGGCTGGGCTACCATGCCGTATACGATAATTCCGCACTGCTCCTAAAGTGTGTCCTTGCCGCGGTGGTAACACCGGTTCCCGTCAGATCACCGAAGTTAAGCGCTGTCGGGCTGGGATAGCACTCGGATGGGTGACCATCCGGTCTACCGAGCGCTGTTGGTAAGTGTGGTGAACTCAGCCCTTGTGAGGCAAAATGAGCAGCTACTTGATTGAGAAGTAGCTGCTCCGGTCTCGGAAATTGACATAGGGCCTGGAGAGCGGTGTGCTGACCATACGCTCCTCCATCTCCGCCTCCAGTGACGGTTCTGGGCTAAGGATGACACGGCGGCCGGTCGGTACCGTTGGGACGTCATGGCCTGTTCGGGAGGAGTTTAGTTCCTAAGGATGTGGGTTCATCGTCGTGGAGCAGTGGCTCCTAACCTTTCTGAGACCGTTACCCCTGAGTGCAGTCAGACACTGGCTTAGTATACCCCGCGCTCCACCCCCACCCCACCCCTTCCATCATATGCCGCTCCCCTCCCCACTGTACGACCAACAATGTGCTTTGCAAATAATTTCGATGGGACCATTGGCAAGCAAGGGTGCAGAGAAAATAGGTTTGGAATCTACGAGGGTAACTCCAAAAGAAATGCAAACTATTTTTTGTAAAAACACAGTTTTCATTCTGCATGTGTGAAAGTTTTACAGTGTGTAGATACATCCTTCCTGCTTGTTTTAAAACTAAGTCAACCTGGTCTCGTGATCATGTCTTCATGATGGCTGCTACACTTGACGTTCGTCAGAAGCAACGTGCTGTCATAGAATTCCTGTGCTGTGAAAACGAGACAGTGGGAAACATCCACAAGAGGTTGAAAAAGGTGTATGGAGATGCTGCTGTCGATCGCAGTACAGTTAGTCGGTGGGCAAGCAGCTTACGTGATGAAAGCGGGCACGGCAATATTGGGGATTGTCCTCGCAGCGGCAGGCCTCGTACTGCACACTCTCCAGACAATGCGCAGAGAGTTAACGAATTGGTGACTGCTGACAGACGCATCACAGTGAACGAATTGTCACGCTACGTTGGGATGGGGGAAGAAAGTGTTTGCAGAATACTGAAAGTGTTGGCGTTAAAAAAGGTTTGTGCCAGGTGGGTTCCCAGGATGTTGACAGTGGCTCACAAAGAAACAAGAAAAACGGTATGCAGCGAACTTTTGGAACAGTACGAGAATGATGGAGATGAATTTCTTGGAAGAATTGTGACAGGTGATCAAACGTGGCTCCATCATTTTTCACCAGAGACGAAGAGGCAATCAGTGGAGTGGCATCGTGCAAATTCACCCAAGAAAAAAAAATCAGAACCACACCTTTTGCTGGAAAAGTTATGGCTACGGTCTTTTTCGACTCCGAAGGACTCTTGCTTGTGGACATCATGCCAAGTGGAATCACCATAAATTCTGATGCATATGTGACGACACTGAAGAAACTTCAAGCTCGAATCAGTCGTGTTCGTCCACATCGGCAAAAGAAGGATGTTTTGCTGTTGCACGACAATGTACGGCCACATGTCAGTCAAAAAACCGTGGAAGCGATCAAAAAGCTCGGATGGACAACACTGAAACACCCGCCTTACAGCCCTGACCTGGCTCCCTGTGACTATCATCTTTTTGGGAAACTGAAATACTCTCTTCGTGGAACAGGGTTTGAAGATGATGACTCCCTTGTGCGCGTGCCAAACAGTGGCCCCAACAGGTTGGTCCAGAATTTTACCGTGCGGGTATACATGCGCTGGTTCCAAGATGGCGTAAGGCAGTTGACAGGGATGGAAATTATGTGGAGAAATGAAAATATTATTTCTAAAGGATGTATCTACGCACTGTAGAACTTTCAAACATGTAGAATAAAAGATGGATTTAAAAAAATAGTGTGCGTTTCTTTTGGAGTGACCCTCGTAGTAGACGCAGTGACATGAAACGATTCGCGTCCACGACGTGCAAAAGGCTTTTTTAAAAGCTGACCGATGAAAACGACTGGACTGTCGTTTCTGTATTCGTAGTACCTAACTGCAAATGCTTTCTGGAAAGCCCAGTGTAATCTCTGTATGACGATTAAGACGCCAGATACCGTATCGCGCAGATTCCTTTTATCAAATAAAAACCAATATGCCTCGACAGAGAATCGAATCCACAACCTGCTGAATGATAACCCACCAACTACACAGCACTACTGCATTGTTCTGACTGAGGTAGTTACTGTACCTGTGATTACAGTGCTGCCAGACTGCCAATCCTTAAGGTCCGTTTATTACTGGAAATACGTGCAGGACGAAATTTTGTGGGAGACATTTTTGTATTGCCTGTATGTGAGGAATCGCGCCAAGAATTGCGAGTGCGTGAACTTTTCTTCCCCCTGTACGTGTTGGTAGTTGATCTAAAGGCTTTGATAAGTGAGATTGGAAATATCGAAATTTGTGACATAAATGGCCGTATCTGTCGATTGTCTTGCCATAGAAGCTTAATTTTTTACACTACCAAAGGACCATAGACCTTTATGTTTGACATAAACTTTAATTCGATAATTGTACCCTGAGAAGAAGGGCACTTAATAGTCGTCAGAGAGAGAGAGAGAGAGAGAGAGAGGGAGAGAGAGAGAGAGAGAGACGGACAGCGAAGTGATATTGCCGTCCGGTGTGGCCGAACTGTTCTAGGCGCTGAGTCTGGAACCGTGCGTCCGCTGCGGTCTCAGGTTCGAATCCTGCCTCGGGCATTCATGTGTATGATGTCCTTAGGTTAGATAGGTTTAAGTAGTTCTAAGTTCTAGGTGACTGATGACCTCAGAAGTCCCATAGTGCTCAGAGCCCTCACCACTCAGCTACCGCGGGTGGACGGAGCACCGATTGCTAGCTGGGACTGGTCCCGTTCGCGGCCTAGGTATGTGAAGAACCGACCAGTTAAGATCGGTAGTTCTAAATAACTTTTATTTATCGGTATTTGTTCCTTCTCGGTTATAACATGTATTTTTTTTTCTAACAACCGGTTGAAAACCGAATTATCGGTTAGCCGTAGCAGCAGCGCTACAATTTCTTAAAGAAGGCACAATTTTTACTGCACAATTTGCATTAGTTTGAAGTAATGCGTTATTACGGAAAATGGGAAAAGCGATGAGTGCTGTTTCAATAACAATGCTGACGGAAATCGGCATCAAACAAAGGGCACAAGAATAGGTACAGCATTACTGAATACAGTAACGTACCTTGATGTTCGATTCCATTGCGAACCAAGTGCCCAACGACCGCAGTATTAGTTTTGTAAACAAGAGAAACAATAACCTCGGTCTTAAGAACCAAAATTTCTTGCATAGCTGCTACGTTCTTCTGTACTGATGCCAGTTCGAAGTTGTGATATGTGCGTTTATTACATGATTCGTCAAGACTTCAATATTTGCATTGAAGATGATCACACGGATACTGAAATCGATTTGCTGTAATGAATGCTTTCAAACCTCTTACGGTCGAGGCTGCGATTTCTCTTGTTTACAACAATAATGTACCTGTTACCACGCGAAGTGGGCTATTAGATAGTAAATGGCCGTATCTGTCGATTGTCTTGCCATAGAAGCTTAATTTTTTACACTACCAAAGGACCATAGACCTTTATGTTTGACATAAACTTTAATTCGATAATTCTGCCCTGAGAAGAAGGGCACTTAATAGTCGGTCAGAGGGAGAGAGAGAGAGAGAGAGAGAGAGAGAGAGAGAGAGAGAGAGAGAGAGAGAGACGGACAGCGAAGTGATATTGCCATATTGCCGTCCGGTGTGGCCGAACGGTTCTAGGCACTGAGTCTGGAACCTCGCCCCATCTGGTTTACACGGTACTTTCTCACTGTCGTCGTCACGCATAAGCTGTACTACAGAATGGCACCATCCTTAGTCTGGAAGTATTTTACGAAGTGCGGTATTGATGAAATGTAATGCCTCATTTTGCTTTAGAAGATTAAGACTTTGAGGAGCCACAAACAACTGGCGACGTCATAGAAGGAGAAAACCTAAAGCTTAACAGTTCATTTGTTGTCTACAATGAAAATGGAAAGTAACTAATATGTTACCTTGGTCTACATAATATCCTTTATGTGCTTGTAGCTTTGGTAGCTGGACAAATTAACGCGAAAAATAGAGTTATTCACCATAAGTTTTCACTATTTAGCACTGGCCACTCGAATTGCCCAAATAATGCTATGACCTCCAATACAAAATTATTTTTTAGCAAAGTATCAAAAAATTAGAATCAGTAGTATGATACTGCGGATTTTTTGTTGCATTCAACCATTCTCACTTTTCGAGAAAATCTGCGTCCGTGAACTGACTATGTTTCGTTTTATTTGCTAATTTAAATTCATATTTTGATTCGATGCATCTTGAAACTGATGGAGTCAATATTTTTCAGTCTCTGTTCGATTTCTACGTTGACTACAGGAACTAATAGAATTAAGAAATCGGTTATTTCAGAAACCGATTAGGTTAAGCGGTCTTAACACTTAACGTTAAACTGGCGTTGGAGAAACAGGTTATAAATGAAAACCGGCTGTTTCAGCGGTAACCGCCATCTCTTCGGCAGCTGGGCTACGGTCTAGGACTGTTGACGTTTTAAAAAATATCGGAAATCAGATATATCGATATTTAAGAAATATCATTATCGGCTCTCGAAAGATTGAGAAAAGTAAAGATATATAGATATATCAACTGAAAAATTATCGACTTATTGGCGTATAAAAATTTCAGCTGCATATTGTAAATATACGCCGGTTATAGAGCTGCATATATAGGTATTTATTTATTATTACATATTCTGTACATCAACAAACTAGAAACCTTCCTCTCCCGCTTAGAGCACGAAGTGAAAGGAAAACGACGCACGTTCACGCTTGGCGATAACGACTTTGCTGACAATGGTAACTGCATGTAAGCCCTCCCGTCGGAGACTCGAGGCATGGGTGTGTGTGTTGTACTTAGCACACGTTAATTTAAGTTAGAGTATGTAGTGTGTAAGTCTAGCGACCGATGACCTCAGCAGTTTGGTCCCTTAGGAATTCACACAAAAAAAAAAAAATGGTTCAAATGGCTCTGAGCACTATGGGACTTAACTGCTGTGGTCATCAGTCCCCTACAACTTAGAACTACTTAAACCTAACTAACCTAAGGACATCACACACATCCATGCCCGAGGCAGGATTCGAACCTGCGAACGTAGCAGCAGCGCGGTTCCAGACTGAAGCGCCTAGAACCGCTCGGCCACTCTGGCCGGCGGAATTCACACACATTGCATGTAAGTGACGCAATAAAAGGTGTCTGATAGGACCGTCGTTCGATTTTGACATATATCGTATTTCTCCGGAACACTTCATTTCGACTTCCCTGTTTGTTTTTTTTTTTTCATTTCTGCAAACTCCAGTGATCTAGCAGTTGTTGTGTTAAAATTGCGTGGTGGAGTTAAACGTCGCATTTTCTCTCAGTAGCGCCGAGCGCCGATTACCTCAGCATTTCCCCTCACACATCTTCGCCCACCGTAAAGACGAGTCTTGTCATTTTGATTTTTGTTCGTCATTATTTTCAGCAACTGTTTTTGATGCCTGCCGATGCGAAGAAATAGCATTTCGATATCTGAATGTAGTGGGAAAAAAATACGGAGTACATATATATATATAGCCGAGCGGTCTAAGGCGCTGCACTCATGGACTGTGCGGCTGGTCCCAGCGGAGGTTCGAGTCCTCCCTCGGGCATGGGCGTGTGTGTTTGTCCCTAGGATAATTTAGGTTAAGTGGTGTGTAAGCTTAGGGACTGATGACCTTAGCAGTTAAGTCCCATAAGATTTCACACACACACACACACACACACACACACACACACACACACACTCATGCACCGCCTGGCGTACCCCTTCATCAGAACGGAACTTCTTTCCTTCCATTGCGTTTTTGAGTGGTCCAAACATATGGAAATCACTTGGGGCAAGGTCTGGTAAGTATAGTGGATGAGGAAGACACTCAAAATGTAGGTCTGTGATTGTTGCAACTGTTGTGCGGGCAGTGTGGGGCCTTGCATTGTCATATTGCAAAAGGACACCTGCTGACAGCAATCCACGTCGCTTTGATTTGATTGGAGGCCGCAGATGATTTTTTAGGAGATCTGTGTATGATGCACTGTTGACAGTGGTCCTTCTAGGTATGTAATGCTCCAAAATGACGCCTTTTTCGTCCCAAAAGAGAGTCAGCGTAACCTTCGCTGCTGATGGTTCTGTTCGAAAGTTCTTTGTTTTTGGTGATGAGGAATGGCGCTATTGCTTGCTGGCTCTCTTCGTTTCCGGTTGGTGGAAGTGAACCCAGGTTTCGTCGCCAGTAACGATTTTTGCAAGGAAGCCATCACCTTCTCGTTCAAACCTCCGAGGAAGTTCTTCACAAGCATCTACACGTCGTTTTCTCATTTCAGGGGTCAGCTGCCGTGGCACCCATCTTGCAGACACATTGTGAAACTGGAGCACATCATGCACAGTGTGGTGTGCTGATCCATGATTAATCTCTAAACATGCTGCAATGTCATTCAGTGTCACTCGGCGGTTTTCCTTCACTATGGCTTCAACTGCTGCAATGTTCTGTGGAGTCACAACTCCTTGTGCCTGACCTGGACGAGGAGCATCTTCCACTGAAGTCACGCCATTTGCGAACTTCCTACTCCATTCGTAGACTTGCTGCAGTGACAAACACGCATCACCGTACTGAACCTTCATTCGTCGATGAGTTTCAATAGGTTTCACACCTTCACTGCGCAAAAACCGAATAAGAGGACGCTGTTCTTCCCTGGTGCAAGTCGCAAGTGGGGCGACCATCTTTATACTGATACTGCGACGGTATGTGTGCATTTGCACTGTGCTGCCACCTACAGGCCATTCTGCACACTGTTTGTATCACGCTTACCAACTTACAGGATAACGGCGCGAAATTTCGATTTGTTATAACAAATTTAAGGTTTTTCTTCATTTGATTGACCCTCATATATATATATATATATATATATATATATATATATATATATATATATATATATATAACTCCTTTTCAACGCCTCGTTGCTCGACGAGAAGGGAGCTTATAAATGGCCTGAGTGGCGCGACAGAAG